>NC_044041.1:187800471-189000471 GCF_901765095.1 Microcaecilia unicolor
CCCTCTGTCGCTTCCCCCCGCCGCTGCAGTCCCCGTCTCACCTGCCTGCCTCCACGGCTCCGGGCCCCCTGCATTCAAGCGGCAGTCGCAGATCTCCTCTCTTCTGGCCTTCCCTCCCTGTGTCCCGCCCTTGTCTGATGTAACTTCCGGTTTCCGCGAGGGCGGGACACAGGGAAGGAAGGCCAGAAGAGAGGAGATCTGCGACTGACGCTTTGAATACAGGGGGCCCGGAGCTGAGGAGGCAGGCAGATGAGACCGGGACTGTAGCACCGGCGGCCTGACCCCGGTGCTGGGCCCCCCTAGGAGGCCCGGGGAATTTTGCCCCTCATGCCCCCCTCTCTGCGGCCCTGATTGGATCTAACCATTCAGAGGGACAGTTTATAAATTCAGAGCTGACCCAACCACTAGGTAAGATTAGTCAGGTGCCTAGGACAGCAGCATCTGGGGGCGGGCAGAAGGGCAGGTCTTAGGCAGGGGTGACAGGGGCAGTGACACAGGGTCTCACGCTCCTAGGGGTCCCGCATCTTTGGCAAGTTTGTCCTCCTGTCTTGGAACACCTCCTTGCTCCGTACCTTAATGTGCATCCACATTTCAATAGAGAGCATCAGGCAGCGAGTTTCATAGCCTGTCAACTGCCGAGCCCAGATCCTCTTCGCTGCTGCGTCCCGCCCCCTTTTTAATGTCGCTTCTTGCATCCACAAGAGCGGGATGCAGCAGCAAGGAGGCTGCTGCTGTCTGCCGCTGTCTGCCGCTCTCTACTGAAATGTGGTGGATGCATATCAAGGTACGGGTTGAGGTGGGGTTCCGAGAGCTCTAAACCTCCTTTTAAACTGATAAATTAAGGCTTATGGTGGCGGGCGTGGGCGGGCACGGGCAGGGGGCCTACTGAACTGCTCTGCAGGGCCCCACAATTGCTAACTCCGGCCCTGGGGGACAGCGAAGAGCAGCTGCATTCAAGCAAAACAATAGGATCTGATAGCCAGCCAAACTCAAAGAACCATTAAAGTGTACTTTAACCTGCAGGAGGGGTGGGCAGTTTTGAAACAGCCCATTTACCTGGGTATGAGAAAATTGGGTTTCATATCACATAAAAGTAAACAGCGATGTGCTTTTGTTTGAAATGAAATTTCCAGTTACCTTTCTTTTAAGACCAAAAGAAAAACCAAATGGAATTTCATTCTTTCATTTAAACCAATCAGGGGGTCCTTTAACTAAGGTGTGCTGAAAAATGGCCTGCGTTAGCATAGGTGCTTGGTTTGGAACGCGTGCAGATCCGTTTTTCAGGGTGCCTGTAAAAAATGCCTTTTTTTCAGCTGTAAATGGAAGTGCGGCGAATTAAAAATTGGACGCACATCCATTTTGGGTCTGAGACCTTACCGCCACTCATTCACTTAGCGGTTAGGTCTCCTGCGTTAATTAGGTGGTAATACGTCAACGTGCGTACACTGCTGATTACTGCTCATTAGCGCCACACTGCGCGGTAGCGGACAGTAGTTTCAAATTGATGCATGTTGTGCGTGCGTAGGCTGGCAATGCGGCTTAGTAAAAGGGCCGCTGGGTCATCACAAAATAACAAAAGCTTCCCTGATCTGACCCTCTCCTATCCCTTTTGTCTATTAGGGTCAAGACGGAACCCTCAGTCGTTCTGCTCCACTGATGCGCTAATGCCATACCAGGTTAACGCTATTGTTCATAACGGCATTCATGTAGCACTGAGGGGGGCAGAAGCAATTCTGGGTCACTGCCGACCTTAAGGATGCTACAATCTATGATGCGTGTGAGGCACCCAGAAGAGGCTATTTTTTATTTGGAGATATTTTGTTTGTTTTTGAAAACAAAATGAAATGAAAGAGGAAATGTTGGTGAAAATCCGCTTTGTTTCTATGAAAGATCTGCCTCTTTTGCTCTAGTAAATGTCTTTGCCTTTGCTAAAATATTTAAAATTGACCAACCGATATTCAGCGGGCAGCGTTTCTTGGCCGCTGGCAGATTTATTCTCAGTTATTCAATGCTGGGCCATATCCAGCATCAACATTGAATACTACTACTACTACTATTAATCATTTCTATAGCGCTACAAGGCATACGCAACGCTGTACACCATACACACAAAGACAGTCCCTGCTCAAAGAGCTTACAATCTAGATAAGACAGGTAAATAGACAGAACAAATAAGGGTAAGGGAATATCCGGGATAACACTTATGCAGTTAAGTGCAATATCCAAAGGAGGTCTTTTACTAAGCCACGGTAGAGAGTTTAGCTCGCGTAGAAATCAGCTGCTGGTAAACGCCAAGCCGCCCATAGGAATATAATGGGTGTCTCGGCATTTACCGCAAGCTGATTCCTGCCGCAAGCTAAAAAACGCTACTGCGGCTTAGTAAAAGACCACCAAAGGTAGCGTTGCTTTTTATGTGGCCCAATGTGGGTGAATCTGTAAATTGCACCTGAAAAAATCGGCGTGGAAATAAATGCTTACGTGCTATTCTATAAGCCACGCCTAAAGTTAGATGCAGTTTATAGAATAGTGCTTTATGCACAGGGGTGAACGTGCATTTAGTGCATCTATTTGCACTAGTGAAAAGGTGGTGCAAATATCCCTGCCTGAAATTTATATGCGGAAACCCCTTGTTCTATGATTGTAGATGTAACTGTCATCCACGCACACGCTCCACCCTGACCATCCCATTTCCCTGCCCCCTTTCCAGGACACACATAAAACATGCATACATGTTTAATTGATTTCAATTAGCACCAATAATTGCTTGTGAAAAAGCCAATTATTGGCACTAATTGGCTTGTTATTTAATTAAATAGTGTACACAAATTAGGGCGCATACCCAAATTGACATGTGCAATTCTTGGTGACTTCATGGCAGGCCAGATTCAGTCTTCGGGCTGCCATCTGTTCTTAGCCAGTCTCTTGACTCCCTAGGTTCCTCTGCGATCCCTTTGGTCGGCTGGCCAGGGCTCTCTCGTGATTCCCTCTTTTCGCCAGGTCTTTCGGGAAATCTTTAAAGTTCTTGCTTCAGGTTCGCTTTCCCTACATCGTGGAATGCCCTTCCCCGATATCTGCGCCTTGAGGAGTCCTTTGCTAACAAATGGGGTCATTTTACTATGCCGCAGCAAAAAAATGGCCTGCAGCAGCGCGAGTACGTCTTTTGGGTACTCGTTGGGCCAGTTTTTACTGTGTCCTGGAAAAAGGACCTTTTTTAATGCCCAGAAAATGGACATGCAGCAAATAAAAACCAGCATGCCTCCATTTTTGGCCTGAGACCTTACCACCACCCACTGGCTTAGCAGTAAGTCTTATGCGCTACCGGGGTGGTAGGGACCCACTGCAACGTCCACTGCCATTTACCGTCAGGTAAGCGCCAAACAGAAACATTTTGTACTGTTGGTTTTCGACGCATGCCAAATTCAGAATTACCACCCGAGATACGCAGTAGCCAGGCATTAATACTGATTTGGCCGCACACTGGACCACGCTTAGGGCCTTAATGCGCCTTTGTAAAAGGGTCCCTAAGTCCAGTTGAAAGCTTACTATCCACCTTATAATTGAAAGAGAAAAACGCCTAGATTTCGACCCAAATCGGGAGATAGACGTTTATCTCACAAAAACGAATAAATCGGTATAATGGAAAGCCGATTTTGGACGTTTTCAACTGCACCCATCGCGGAAGCGTACAAAGTTGACGGGGGCGTGTCGGAGGAGTGGCGAAGGTGGAACTGGGGCGTGGTTATCGGCCGAGGAGAGATGGACGCCTTTTGCCGATAATGGAAAAAAAAGTATGCGTTTGTAGCATAGAATTTAGGGCACTTTCCTGGACCCTGTTTTTCACGAATAAGGCCCCAAAAAGTGCCCTAAACTGACCAGATTACCACCAGAGGGAATCGGGGATGACCTCCCCTGACTCCCCTAGTGGTCACTAACCCCCTCCCACCACAAAACATGATGTTTCACAACTTTTATTTTCACCCTCAAATGTCATACCCACCTCCCTGGCAGCAGTATGCAGGTCCCTGGAGCAGTTGTTAGGGGGTGCAGTGGACTTCAGGCAGGTGGACCCAGGCCCATCCCCCCCTACCTGTTACAATTGTGGCTGGCTTAATGCTTAGTCGTCAACCCCCCCAAACCCACTGTACCCACATGTAGGTGCCCCCCTTCACCCCTTAGGGCTATAGTAATGGTGTAGACTTGTGGGCAGTGGGTTTTGAGGGGGATTTGCGGGGCTCAACACACAAGGGAAGGGTGCTATGTACCTGGGAGCTCTTTTACCTTTTTTTTTGGTTTTTGTAAAAGTGCCTCCTAGGGTGCCCGGTTGGTGTCCTGGCATGTGAGGGGGACCAGTGCACTACGAATCCTGGCCCCTCCCACGAACAAATGCCTTGGATTTATTCGTTTTTGAGCTGGGCGCTTTCATTTTCCATTATCACTGAAAAACAAAAACGCCCAGCTCACAAATTGTCGAATAAAACATGGACATCTATTTTTTTCGAAAATAAGGTTCGGTCCGCCCCTTCACGGACCCATTCTTGGGAGACAAACGCCCATGGAGATAGACGTTTTCGTTCAATTATGCCCCTCCACGTTTCCATGACTTTTCGCCAAATGGCTGCTTGATCTTGCTTTTCCCTCTCCCTGGGACTTTGTTCTCTAGTAACTGTACAAGACAGCTTCAAGCTCCCTACTGTTCCCTAGTTCCTTTCTTCTTGATAATATGTAACCTTTCCTCTTCCCGCTTTTCTTTCGTGTTTGTGTCGTTTCCAGTGTGTGGTGTGTTGCACCTTTCTTCGTCCCCTATATCGGTTATGTATTGTAAAACCTATATAATAATTTGCACCTCCAACCTTCCACGTCTGGCTGCCTGGGTTCATACATCTCCTGACGTCAGCCAGCCTCTAGCGTTCCATTCCCCCTCACTGTCCTGCCCTCGCGTCAAGGACGTATGACGTCAGAGGGCGGAACAGTGAGAGGGAAGGGAATGCTGGAGGCCGCGCTGACGTCAGGAGGGATGTTACGAACGGAAGCCAGCGCCAGCCAGCCAGAGAATGTTCAGGTACAAATCGAGGGGAGGAGAGAATCGCGGGACATCGAGGGGACGGAAGGGAAGGGGAGTGAAGAGCAGGGCAGAGGAGAATTGATGGACATGGATGGGATGGGAGGACAGTAGAGGAGAGAATCGCTGGACATGGAGGAGAGGGGAGGGGAGGGAAGAATCGCTGGACATGAAGAGGAGGGCAGGGGAGAGAAAAAAAAAGCTTACATGACACCCTTCCTAGGGCCAGTTTCCTTGTTGAGGAAACGGGCATGGTTCCACCAGTATCAAAGAAATTGAACTTCAACTTGAACTAGGGAAGTGGAGGAGTGAGCTAATGGTTAGTGCAGCAGGCTTTGATCCTGGCAACCTGGATTCAGTTCCGATTGCATTTCCTTGTGACATTGGGCAAGACAGTTAGGAGGTCTTTTACAAACCAGCGTTGGGCTTACCGCATGCCAAATCTGAACTACTGCCTGACCAACGTGGCAGCCAGCGATATAGTTCCAGCTCCAGCGCAAGCCATTTACGACGCTCCAGAAATTTAAAACATTTTTTTTCTAGCGTGCCGGTAACCTGGTGGTAATCGGGCATCACCACTTGCTGCCCAGTTACCGCCGGGTTACCGCGGGAGCTCTTACCGCCACCTCAATGGGTGGTAGTAAATGCTCCCCACTACATGGCCACGTGGTAAGAGTTATACTGCATGGCCATTTTTGGGAGGCTTTTTACCTGCTGTGGTAAAAAGACCCCTGGCATGCAGGAAAATGGTCCCCGCTGCTACCGCAGGGCCCTTTTCCCCACAGCTTAATAAAAAGGACCCCTTAACCCTCTATTGCCCCAGGTACAAAGATTATGAGCCCTCTAGGGACAGAAAAAGTACCTGCATAAATGTGTAAAGCACTGCAAATGAAATGATTAGTAGTAGCTACAGTGGCATAGCTAAGTGGGGCCACGGGGGCCTGGGCCTCCCCAAATCTCCTGTGGGCCCCTGATTTTGCTGGCGGGGTTCCCCAGCCTCCGCCAGCCGAAGCCTTGTCCAGAACCGGTCTCCGGCGCCACCGCATTGCCTGCCCTGCTCTGTCTTCTCATCATGTCCGGCACGCTCCTTTTAGTGAAACTGAGCATGCTGCGGCAGTGGGTGGGAAGCGGCAGATCAGCGGGGGGGGGGGGGCAGACTAAATGTGCCCCCCCCACCTTGGGCTCCGGCCCCCTCCCACCACGAGGTCTGGCTACGCCCCTGAGTAGTTAAGTGTTAAATATCAACATTTAACCGCATAAGTGCCAGACCGCTCACAAATTAACCAGTATTGGCTTGGGCACTAGCCACAGATATTCAGCAGCAATTGCCACAAAATATCCGTGGTTAGCTCCGGACAGTGATTTAAATGGCCAGGAGCCTCTTGTGGCCTTTTAAATGGCTTTGAATGTCAGGCAATGAGGGAACTGCACCTCGAATTCTTGGTTCAGAGAGAAAAAAATCCTGGCTAGTCTCTTTTTTCACTGCCATAGCCCTCCTGGATCTTCAAAGAAACTGCCCCTCTTTTCAGCAGGTTGTCATGGGGTGATTTCATTTTATTTGGCAGAAAAAAAAGGGGATTCATTTATAGTCCATGAAAACAGAAAAGAAAAGAAAAAAAAAAAGATAGAGATTAGTTTTGCTGCCCCTGCAACTTTGTCTGGGCTAATGCAGCATTTTTCACTGCCTGACCTGAGACGAGCTCATGCATGATGCAAGCGCAGAATTCGCTTGAAAAATATTCCACATTAAAGGTTGGCATTGGAGCCCCTGACAAACACATTACGATACCTTATCGTGGCTGATGCCTCAGCAAAAGTCTTTAATGTAGACATGATTCCGTTAGGGGATTAATACCCCCACCGCGGTGGTTAGTGTTTCTTTAAACGCTGGACACTACTGACTAAATTAGACCGCGCCTATGGAAAGAATATAAACAGGATGAGTCGGTCCAGAGGGCGGCTACAAATTAGTAAGCGGTTCTTGAATGCAAAAATGATAGGGACAGGCTTATGGAACCTCAACTTGTATACGCTGGAAGAGAGGAGGGAGAGAGGAGACATGATAGAGACGTTTCAATATCTCAAGGCATTTATGTACAGAAGAGAGCCTTTTTCAAATGAAGGAGAGCTCTGGAATGAGGGGGCATATCACAAAGTTAAGAGGGAATAGGCTTAGGAGTAACCTAAGGAAGTATTATTTCGCAGAAAGGGGGGTGGAGGCGTGGGAAGTGGCCCTCCCTGTGGAGGTGGTGGAGTCGAGGACTGTTCCAGAATTTAAAAAGGCATGGGATAAGCACGTGGAATCGCTTAGAACAGGAAGATATAGGGGTTACAGAGGATGGGCAGACTGGATGGGTCATGTGGCCTTTGTCTGCTGTCATGTTTCTATGCTTCTATTCCACCAATGCCTAAGAGCCAACCTCATCAGTGATGTCACAATGGCTCAATTGTCCTATTCTTGGCTTACTTTCCCCCCTTAATGTGAAGAGTTTCAGTCTCTGGTAACCATATTGTGATGTCATAATGGGAATAGCTTAGGAGTAACCTAAGGAAGTATTATTTCACAGAAAGGGTTGGTGGAGGCATGGAATGGCCTCCCGGTGGAGGTGGGGGAGTCGAGGACTGTTCCAGAATGTAAAAGGCATGGGATAAGCATGTGGGATCGCTTAGGAACAGGAAGAATTAGGGGTTACAGAGGATGGGCAGACTGGATGGGTGATATGGCCTTTATCTGCCGTCATGTTTCTATGTTTCTAGACCTGGGGGGTCGATATTCCACGAAATGAACCAGTCGGAAATGGCTCCTGCACACGTAATTGTCTGTTTGGGCTAACCAGCCATTTTCAGCGGCTCTTAACCAGTTAACACCACTAAAAGAACTGGTTAGCGCTTGAACTCCATACCAGCTATTTTGGCAGAAACTTAACTGGTCAGGTTAATCACACAGGGGTCCTTTTACTAAGCTATGGGAAAAAAGCCCTGCGGAAGAGGCGGAGGCCATTTTTCCCATGTGCCAGGGTCCTTTTAAACACAGTGGGTAAAAAGCCCCCCCCCCCCCCCAAAAAAAAAATAATTGGCCATGAGGCAAAATAACTCTTACTTCGTGGCTATGTGGTGGGGAGCATTTACTGCCACCCATTGAGGTAGCAGTAAGGGCTCCCATGATAACCCAGCGGTAACCGGGCAGCACTCGTCGATGACCGATTTACCACTGAGTTAGTGCCGCACTAGGAAAAATGTTTTCCGGCGCATCGGACATGGCACACGCTTGAGCCACAACTATTGCTGGTGGCTGCACTGAGCCAGCGGTAGTTCCGATTTTGCTTGCGGTAAACCCGAGTTGGGTTTACCGCAGTGGTGTAGCTAAGAGTGGGCCTGGGTGGGCACAGGCCCCACCCAGTCAGCAGCCCACGAGGCCCCCAAAACTCTTCAGTGGCGACTCCTCACTACTCTCTCTCCCTCTTCTCCACTCATGGCCTGGTATCTGCCCATCTGTCTCTGGAACTCCCCCTCCCAATCTACCTCAGCTACTGCTGGCAGCAATTCCTATAGGGCATCCTGGACCGGCCCTGCAGGCTTCTCTCTATCATGTCCCGCCCTCAGTGATGTTACTACTTGTTTCTTATGCGGGAATGTAGTAGAGAGAAGCCTGCAGGGCTGGCGCAGGGTGCCTATAGGAATTGCGATGGGCAACGGCTCTGAGGTAGGACCGGGGGAGGGGGTTCAGAGAGAAATTTGTATTTATTTATTTATTTGCTACATTTTGAACCCCACATTTTCCCACCTAATTGCAGACTCAGTGTGGCTTACATTATATTACAAAGATATAGTTATGAACAGAGTAAGAGGTTTGTTGAGTGGAGGAGTGACCTAGTGGTTGGGGTGGTGGACTTTGGTCCTGAGGAACTGAGTTCGATTCCCACTTCAGGCACAGGCAGCTCCTTGTGACTCTGGGCAAGTCTCTTAACCCTCCATTGCCCCATGTAAGCCGCATTGAGCCTGCATGAGTGGGAAAGCGCAGGGTACAAATGTAACAAAAATAAAATAGATTACTATTGGAGATTCTACATGGAATGTTGCTGCTATTGGAGATTCTACATGGAATGTTGCTATTCCACTAGCAACATTCCATGTAGAAGGCTGCGCAGGCTTCTGTTTCTGTGAGTATGTGCAGGACGTCAGACTCACAGAAGCAGAAGCTTGCACGGCCACATTGGTGATCTGCAAGGGCCGACTTCTACATGGAATGTTGCTAGTGGAATAGCAACATTCCATGTAGAATCTCAAATAGTAGCAACAGTGGAGGAGTGGCCTAGTGGTTAGGGTGGTGGACTTTGGTCCTGGGGAACTGAGTTCAATTCCCACTTCAGGCACAGGCAGCTCCTTGTGACTCTGGGCAAGTCACTTAACCCTCCATTGCCCCCATGTAAGCTGCATTAAGCCTGCCATGAGTGGGAAAGCGTGGGGTACAAATGTAAAAAAAAAATTTTTGACATATTACTATGTAAGAATAAGGAAGATATGTCTGTAGAATAATTTACATAACACATAATAAAAAACAATAATATATGATGACCAATAATGATAATATGGCTAATATAATCAATTCAGAGGGATCAGTAGGTGGTTTGGTTTAGCTATAGAATAATCAAGTTCTTAAGGAGGATTCAGTCCAGTGAGTCACCAGGGGTGACCATTTAAGCCACGTTTTACTTGGCGTAAATACCAGTGCATAGATTTAGGCGCAGGGGGTCATATTCTACTACTACTACTATGAATCATTTCTATAGCGCTACCAGACATATGCAGTCCATTTTTTCACGGAGAGAGTGGTGGATGCTTGGAATGCCCTCCCGCAGGAGGTGGTGGAGAGGAAAACGGTAACGGAATTCAAAAATGCGTGGGATAAACATAAAGGAATCCTCCTCAGAAGGAAGGGATCCCCAGAAGCTTAGCCGGCGGTGGGAGGTGGGGATAGTGCTGGGCAGACTTATACGGTCTGTGCCAGAGCCGGTGGTGGGAGGCGGGGCAGGTGGTTGGGAGGTGGGGATAGTGCTGGGCAGACTTATACGGTCTGTGCCAGAGCCGGTGGTGGGAGGCGGGGCAGATGGTTGGGGGGCGGGGATAGTGCTGGGCAGACATACGGTCTGTGCCAGAGCCGGTGGTGGGAGGCGGGGCAGGTGGTTGGGAGGTGGGGATAGTGCTGGGCAGACATATGGTCTGTGCCAGAGCCGGTGGTGGGAGGCGGGGCAGATGGTTGGGGGGCGGGGATAGTGCTGGGCAGACATACGGTCTGTGCCAGAGCCGGTGGTGGGAGGCGGGGCAGGTGGTTGGGAGGTGGGGATAGTGCTGGGCAGACTTATACGGTCTGTGCCCTGAAAAAGACAGGTATAAATCAAGGTAAGGTATACACAAAAAATGACGCGTGCAGGTCTTTTTCTGCCGTCATCTACTATGTTACTATGTTACTATGTTAGTGTGCAGCGGTGGCCAAAAAAGCAAACCTGATGCTAGTAATTATTAGAAAGGGATAGAAAATAAGACAAAGAATGCTATAATGCCTCTGTATCGCTCCATGGTTCGACCTCACCGTGAGTATTGTGTTCAGTTCTGGTCGCTGTATCTCAAAAAAGATATAGCAGAATTAGAAAACGTACAATGAAGGGTGATCAAAACGATTAAGGGGATGGAATGACTCATGTGAAGAAAGGCTTAAGAGGTTAGGGCTCTTCAGCTTGTAAAAGATACGGCCGAGGGGGGATATGATAGAGGTCTACAAATCCCTGAGTGGCGTAGACCGGGGTAAATGTGAGTCGATTGTTTATTCTTTCAAAGACTAGGGGAAACTCAATGAAGTTACATTGCAATACTTTTAAAATGAATAGAGGAAATATTTTTTCCACTCACACACACGGTAACAACCTGTCAGCCTTCACCCCCTCCCAGGATTATCCAGCCTATAGCAACAGCTACGAAGCTGCCCCCATTTATCACTTTTCAGCATCCAAGAAAAAGCATTCTGCGTCTCACTGACTAGTAAACTGAGTCTCTAAATCGTCTGACATACTGTGTTTATTGTCAGTGATTTTAAAATTGCAGTAGATTCCTTACTTCCCTCAAATTAGTGTGAAATGCATTCAGTTGAACTTGGATCACGTCCAAGTCAATGTTTAGTAAATTCAAACAGCATTATACGTTGGCCCAAATTCAAATCCATGAATCAGGATAGGACATATTAACCACGTTCTGAACTTCAGCCACTGGGGGGTGGGTTTTATGGTTTTCACCATGTGAGATTGGATTAAAACACATAGAAAAAAATGAGGGAACATGAATTTTTCCGAGAATCTATAAACTTTCCCCTTCTCTGCCCTAGAATTTTCTATATCATTTTCATCAGATATGCTAAATACTCAAGATTATGACCACAAGTTAAGAATGAAAATGTTGGCCTATCTCTAAATGGAACACATCCAAGCCAAGGGAAATTTAAATGAAGTCAGTACTGTAATGAATGTTGTTGTATTAAATTACTACTACTACTACTACTACTATTTAGCATTTCTATAGCGCTACAAGGTGTACGCAGTGCTGCACAAACATAGAAGAAAGAGAGTCCCTGCTTAAAGAGCTTACAATCTAATAGACAAAAAAATAAATAAAGTAAGCAAATCAAATCAATTAATGTGTACAGGAAGGAGGAGAGGAGGGTAGGTGGAGGCAAGTGGTTACGAGTCAAAAGCAATGTCAAAAAGGTGGGCTTTCAGTCTAGATTTAAAGGTGGCCAAGGATGGGGCAAGACGTAGGGGCTCAGGAAGTTTATTCCAGGCGTAGGGTGCAGCGAGACAAAAGGCGCGAAGTCTGGAGTTGGCAGTAGTGGAGAAGGGAACAGATAAGAAGGATTTATCCATGGAGTGGAGTGCACGGGAAGGGGTGTAGGGAAGGAGGAGTGTGGAGAGATACTGGGGAGCAGCAGAGTGAGTACATTTATAGGTTAGTAGAAGAAGTTTGAACAGGATGCGAAAACGGATAGGGAGCCAGTGAAGGGTCTTGAGGAGAGGGGGGTAGTATGAGTAAAGCGACCCTGGCGGAAGATGAGACGGGCAGCAGAGTTTTGAACCGACTGGAGAGGGGAGAGGTGACTAAGTAGGAGGCCAGCAAGAAGCAGATTGCAGTAGTCTAAACGAGAGGTGACAAGGGTGTGGATGAGGGTTTTGGTAGAGTGCTCGGAAAGAAAGGGGTGGATTTTACGGATGTCTACAACTAGATTGTGGGAGAACAGCCTGCAATGCAGTCCTGCTATTTCTTTTCAGACTCCAGCGCAGCGAGGGAAAGCCTGAAGCAAAACAGAGAACAGTCACTCTGCGCCCTAATTTTATCGTTTAGGGCCGTCATTCAATGGAGTTTAAGCAGGTAGCAGTAGCGTACCAAGGGGCGGGGTGGTGCACCCCCTGGTGCAGGCAGCAAGGGGGTGCACGGAGCAGTCACGTGGTTGTTGGCTCCACCAGTCCCCTGCCGTCCTTGACATTACTTCCTGTTCTGGGGCAGAGGACCGGCGGAGCCCATAGCCATGCAACTGCTCCATGCACCTCCTTGCCAAAAGGAAGGGTGGTTGGGGTGATGTGTCTTGTGGGGGGGGGGGGGGGGGGGGAGGTGTGATGCACCTCTGGAGGGGTGGGGATGTGATACGACTTGAAGGTAGGGTTGTGATGCGCCTTGAGGGGTGGGGGCACAGTGGCAAGGCACGCCACTGGCAGGCAGGAGAGTTTCCTATCCACTTGAACCCTGCTCAGCAGGCTGTCCCCGGATATTCAACTGCACTTAACCACACGGTACTGATAAATATCTCATCTAACCACTGTAGCATTATGCAGATAGAGTCGGGAGGAGGCGGAGGTTATACAGGCACCGCCCATTAGTGTCGGTACTCGCATAGCTAAGCAGACAGGTAGGACCACAGGAAGGCAGTCCTATGTTTGCTTGCTTAGCTGGTACTGAACACCCAGAGCAGAACACCTCTCTTCTCCAGTTGCATCACCCCCCCATCCGCCCGTCGCTGCCGCCTCCCTCTCTCCAAGCAGTAAAGGAGTGCACTGACTAGTCGTGCGGCTGTCGGCTCTGCCGGTCCCCTGCTCCCTCTCATTTCAACTTCCCGTTCTGGGGCAGAGTCGACAGCTGTGTGACTGCTCAGTGCACCCCATTACTGCCTGCATCTGGGGTGGACCGCACCCATCACCCCACCTTTGGTATGTCACTGAGGGGCCTATTACTAAAACACATTAGAATCTGGGCTTAGCGTGCCTTTATGCAGGATTTCCCACGTGCTAAGCCTAGATTCAATGAGGCACAATTTAAGGCAATTTTGAATCATTTTTTTAAAATGTTGACATTAGAACACATTTCCTGTAACAAGTTAACGCGGGAGCACTTACTGTTTGCTATGTAGGTGGCGCTAAAAGCTTCTGTGTTAACTCAGCATTAGCTGGTTAACATTTCCATGTCCATTTTCTGCCCATGACACCACTCCCTCCAAAAATAATTTTAAAAATGGCTAACGTGCGAGTTGGTGCATGCTAAAAGGCAAAATATCGCAAAATCCTTTAACATAAGTACATAAGTATACAAATATTGCCATACTGGGAAAGACCAAAGGTCCATCGAGCCCAGCATCGTGTTTCCAACAGTGGCCAATCCAGGTCACAATATACCTGGCAAGATCCCCAAAAAGTACAAAACATTTTATACTGCTTATCCCAGAAATAGTGGATTTTCCCCAAGTCCATTTAATAACGGTCTATGGACTTTTCCTTTAGGAAGCCGTCCAAACCTTTTCTAAACTCCGCTAAGCTAACCACCTTTACCACATTCTCTGGCAACTAATTCCAGAGTTTAATTGCACGTTGAGTAAAATTTTCTCCGATTCGTTTTAAATTTACTACATTATAGCTTCATCGCATGCCCCTAGCCCTAGTATTTTTGGAAAGCGTGAACATCTACCCGTTCAACTCCACTCATTATTTTATAGACCTCTATCATATCTCCCCTCAGCCGCCTTTTCTCCAAGCTGAAGAGCCCTAGCTGCTTTAGCCTTTCCTCATAGGGAAGTCGTCCCATCCCCTTTATCATTTTCGCCTCCCTTCTCTGCACCTTTTCTAATTCCACTATATCTTTTTTGAGATGCGGCAACCAGAACTGAACACAATATTCAAGGTGCGGTCGCACCATGGAGCGATACAAAGGCATTATAACATCCTCATTTTTGATTTCCATTCCTTTCCTAATAATACCTAACATTCTATTTGCTTTCTTAGCCGCAGCAGCACACTTTACGGTAGCCTGTTTTCCATGCACTAAGCATGCATTAGGGCTTAACACCCTTTAGTAAAAAGGACCCTCACGTTTGTTAAATTTTCAAACACTTTTGCAATTTGACAGTGGCTTTTTTTCTATCCCCCAGATAGCTGCAAATGAAAGTACATGATGCTGGATCCCAGTCCTCAATCTCATTGAGCTGAAAGCCCAAAAAGCCAGCTTTTATTTCCTTTCAGCTCAGCAATCAAGCTGAATATGGACAAGTGCATTTAATCTTTTTTCCACTATGATGTCACTTGCTATTGTAAATACAACAGGAGAAAGGAATTGTCCTCCATTAGCTCTGGGACACTGATTTACAGTGAATGAGGTCATCATATTTTGCAATGCTTGAACTGGCCATTTGGGGCAGACAACATAATGCGATCGTTAAACTCTTATTTAAACTCATTTTTATCTTATACTGTACAGGCACAAGACTGGCCTTACAAATATACCACCTGATATTTAAACATCACAGTCAGCGTTGACTTCAAATACTGACCACAATATTTGCATTTATGACAAGTGAGTCTCAGTAGGGTGGCAGAGGATGTGTGAGTTGAGAGGGACAGTGTATACGGAGTGTGATTAGTGACTGATGGTGAATACAGGTTCGTGTGTCAGTGCTATGATGTGTATATTTATCTCTGTGGAGCGAGTTTAGCTGTTTATCCGTGTGGAAGGAGGAGGAGAGTTGGATATCAGGGTATGGGGTGAGGTGTCTCTTCTACAAAGCCTACAAAGAGAACCCATAGCCTCACAAAACTACCACACCAATCCTTCCAATCTCTAAAGTCCACCTTCCATACTATCCTGCCTAACACCTTCCTTCTCTCTTCCCTTACTTAATCTCTATACAATACTAAGTGTATGTGATATCATGGAATGACAATGTCATAACAAATTCTGTAAGCCACATTGAGTCTGCAAATAGGTGGGAAAATGTGGGATACAAATGCAATAAATAAATAAAAATAAATAAATAAATGTATGAGGGTGATGGATATGTGAATATGGGGGAAATGTGTGCAAAAGGTTGAGGGTCTGAGAGTGTTGGGGGATCAGTATGATGGAGGCTCTGAATGCGTGTATAGGGGATATGAGTATATTGGGGGTTGGGGAATTTGGGGAATGGGTATGCTACTGATGTGAGTGTGTATGTTGGGAGGGGGGATGTAGGCTTCTTTCTCCCTTACTCATACACTCACTCTATCCCTCCCACTCTCTTAAAGACTTTCCCATCTCTTCCCTTGCCACCATCTCTCCTGAACTCCCTACCCTTCCCTGCCACCCATCCTTTCATTATCCCCTCGTGTACTCGCCCCCCTCATTCCCTGCCATCCCTTTTTCATTCTTGTTGGCAGGTGATTTGTGTGTGTGTGTCTGTAGGAATTTAGATTTATCTTTTCCTTGCATTTTCCTCAGGGCCCCTGCACTCACTACCGGTCCCCCTCACCCTCTTGCACTATTCCTTGCCCCTATGCCAATCTCCCTCCTTCCCTCAACATTCATCCTTGCACTCTGTCTACTTCCCTGCCACCCCTTGTCACTCTTTTCCTCCCCCTCTCCCTACTTTCCTTGCCAAACCGCTCCCCGCACCCTCCCGATTCTCCTCCTTCCACTCCACTGTTCTCTTTCCCTGCACTATCCCCTTTCATTCCCTGCACTCTCTGCCCCTCTCTTATCCTCCATTCCTCACCCCTTCCCTCTCCTTGCCTTCCAGCCTGCCCTCTTAACCTAGCCCTTCTCTCCCCTTTCTCCAAAGATCAATCAGTCCTTGCCGATGGAACTTTGAGACTCCAACCAATTTTTTATAGCAGTTTTCCCTTCTTTCTGCCAGTGGGACCTGAGGACTCCCACTGGCTCTTCTTGCAGCTCTGTCTTTTCTCTGCCAGCAAAATTTGGTTCTCCTGAAGTTCCTCCGTGTTTAGTGCTGCTCTTCAGGAGGATTGAAGTCCTACACATCTCTTCGTTTGCACATGTGCACACAAAAAGATGTATACAGATTACAGGGGCGTAGCCAGACAACAGATTTTGGGTGGGCCTAGGTAAGAAGTGGGTGGGCACCAAGTGTTCTTCCCCTCACATATCACCACCAAGAAAATATCCCAGCTGGCGGGAAAATGCTTCTTTCTACCTTGGCAGTCTGCAGCAGGCATGCGCTGAAAACTGAGCATGTGCAGGTGCCAGTATCGTGGAGAATAGCATTTTCGTTACCGTCTTCAGCTGATGGAGCTTGGGATCTCCACCAGCTACCGCTAAACGTGTGCTACTTTGGGTGGGCCTGAGCCCTAAGTGGGTGGGCTCACCTGTGGCTACGCCACTGATACAGAAGGACAAACAGACAAACCCTCTCCAATAGTCTTTATCACTTAAGCAAACCATACCTAAAATAACATCCCATGCACCTACCAATCTCCTCCCCCTCCATTTTCCATCAAAGACCCAATCTACCAATCCCAACCCCCTTCCAGATTCACCAATCACTTCTCTCTCTTCTGCAAGCCACAATCTGCAAATCTCCTTCTCCGTGGAGCTACTGCTCATCTCCTTCTTCTGCAAACATAGAATCTGAGAAGGTTCAGGTCATGGTTTCTGGAGAAGAAGAGATTGTTGTCATGCGTCTGGGGGTTTAAGAGTTGCATCTATCAGGCGTCTAGGTTGGGAGAGGCTGTGATTGCCAAGGTCCAAGCTGTTTTTCCATAATATTGAGGCTTTGGGGTTAGCATTGGGTGCAAGGGAGTGGAGGGTCACAGCACTGAGGCTTCCACAGCAAAAGTGGTGTGAATGCCCGCATTAATTTTTTCTATACGTCTAACATGCTAAAGTCCAGCTGGCTAAGGGGCCCTTTTACTAAGCCGCGTAAGCGTCTACGCGCGCCCAACGCACGCCAAAATGCAGTTACCGCCCGAATACCATGTGGTTCTTGCGGTAATTTCATTTCTGGCACACGTCCGGTACGCGAGTCTGAAAAATATTTTTTAGTTTCAGTCGTGCGTCCAGTGGCATTTGACGCGCGTAGGTCATTACCACACGGATTCTTTACCGTTAGGTCAATGGCTGGCGGTAAGGTTGCAGACCCAAAATGGACACGCGGCAATTTTGATTTTGCCGCACGTCCATTTTCGGCAAAAAAAGGCCTTTTTTATGGGCACGTTAAAAAATGGATCGGCGCACGCCCAAAAACCCACGCCTACACTAGCGCAAGCTATTTTCAGTGCGCCTTAGTGAAAAGACCCCTAAGTTTTGGAATGCTGTTAATATGCTCACAGCCAAGTAAATTTAGCCAGTTACCAGAGCACTGAAAACAACCATTAGTCAGCTAAGTAATCTTTTGGCTTAACCTTTCCTCAGGACTACCATTTTTGGCTACAGATCTATATGCAGCTTCCTGGTGACTCCAGGAGAGCAAATGTATCCAGGCTGTGGGTTACAATTTTTATTCTGTGGGTCCTTATTTAACTGCCTAGGTTCCTTTGAAATTCACCCTTAAGCCTTTTACTTCTAGGTCACCTTTGAAAATGTGGTTTAGATTGGTAGTGATTGAAATTTCGTTGCCATCTGGAAGTGATCAAGTGGTCTATGTGACATGACTTTGTAGTCTTAGTTCAGAGCCCAGAGGACAGGTGGCCACATCACTCAAAATCACAATCAGAATTTGACTATAATTTGCACCATGATTTGGCTGTCTCTGTAGAGAGGTCAGAGTTCACACAGGCATGCAGACTCAATTACCCTCTCTCCTCTAGATGTGGTCCAGCCAGGACATGGTAAAGGCACACTAGCAGAGCAGCATGTGTGTGTATGTGTGTGAGCATATGCACATGTGAGTTTGTGTGTGTGCTTGCATGTGTGTGTGAGCATATACACATGTGGATGTGTGTGTGTGTGTGTGTGTGTGTATGCATGTTTGTGTGCATGCATGGGTGTATGTTTGCATGTATGTATGTGGGGGTGTATGGATATAGAGGTGTGTGTGGGAGTATGTGTGTGGGAGGGTGTATGGATTTCTGTGTGGGATAGTGTGACTGTAGAGGTGTGGATATGGGTGTACGGGTATGTGTGTTTGTTTGTTTGTGTGTGTATGTGGATGTATGTGTGTGTGTGTGTGTGTATGCATGTGTGTGTGTGCACGCATGGGTGTACGTTTGTGTGTGTGCATGTGGGTGTATGTGTGTGTGCACGCATGGGTGTGTGCGTGTGGGTTTATGGATGTCTGTGTGGGACAGTGTGAGTGTAGAGGTGTATGGGTGTACGGGTATGTGTATTTGTGTGGATGTGTGTGTAAGTGTGTGGTGTGTGTGTGTGCATGCATGGGTGTATGTTTACGTGTGTGTATGAGTGTGTGTGTGAGTGTATGTGTGTGCACGCATGGGTGTGTGTGTATGGATATAGAGGTGTGTGTGGGAGGGTGTATGGATGTGTGTGTGTGTGTGTGTGTGTGTATGTGCAGGGTGGAGGAGTTTTGAGTTGACACTGCTCATGTTTTACCTTCTATTGATGACTTGGGTTTGCAAAGCCAGTTAACTGTAATTCACGAGCACTGAATTGACTAGAAAGTAGATTTGCAAACACTAAAACAGTATACAGCCTTGGGATGCACAGTAGCTCCCGAGAGAAAGCACGTTTGGAAGAGGGCAACACGTTATTTATCACCCTGCACGTGGAACTTGATTGGTGATATTTGTTACAATGTCACAATTGGCTCCATACTTATGGCTTGTATGACATCCCTTCAATCATGTCCACTCGAGGCGGAATATCTTCTAAAAGAGATTTGCGGTACCAAACAAGTGATGAGGTAATACCTGAAGTGGTTCATTTGAGTCTACTTGGCCACTGTACATTATCTATTGCTGGTGGTCTTTCCGTGGCAAATACCCAAGCAAAAAGTTCTTAAAAATGTTCCTTCTCTCACCTACCCCCCAAGATATTGAGTTTGTGGTGGACCCAGGGGTTTGGGGGGCAAGGAGGTGTTTGAGTCTCATGGGCTGGGGGTAGGAGGTAGGAAAGGAGGGGGCTCTTTTGGGGGGGCTAGGAGGGGTATTGGAGCCATTTAAAAAGTAAAATCTAGTTATGCATGTCCCTGCACTGAATATTGTCAGCACCTGCATAACCCCCTGCTTCTCCCCAACTCTGCCCCCTGTACAGCTCTTGACCTACCCACTTTTCTCAGGGCGATCAGAGCAGTTATTCAGTGGCACTGCTTGGTTCAGTGCCATTGAATATCAGGGATTAGGAAGCCATAGGTGATTTCAGTGGAAAGGAACCTCTCTTGCCCCCTGAAATCGCTTTGAATATCGGGGGGAGGGAGGGGATATCTTTTTATACGTCACCCCTTTCATTTCTGGAAATTAAGAGTTAAGTTGTTTCTCACATGTGTATTATTACTGATAGAAGGGACTATTAACAAATGACCTATATATGTTAGGACATGACCATAAAAGATCTTCAAACAACAAAATTTAAAAATGATTCTTGTTTCTATAGGAAGACAATGCAATTTTTGTAATAGGAAGGTAATCCTTTCACATTTTTGGGCATCACATAAAAGATGATCCGCTGTGTTCAGGAGGGTCAGATAGTGTGTGTGTGTGTGCACATGTGTGTATATATATGTGTGTGTGAGTGTGTACATGTGTGTGTGTGCACACGTGTATATTTGTATGTGCATGTGTATGCATATGTGTGTAGGTGTGTGTCTGTGTATGTGTGTGCATATGTGTATGTATGCACACATATGTGTCTATGTGTATGACATGCTTATGTGTGTTTGCACACATCTGTGTCTGCGTGTATGCAATGTGTGCTTATGTGTATGTGCACACGTGTCTGCGTGTGTGCGCACATGTGTGTATATATGTATGTGTGTGAGTATGTGTATGTGGGTTTGTAAATGTGTGTGTGCACACGTGTATATTTGTATGTGCATGTGTATACATGTGTGTGTAGGTGTGTGTCTGTGTATGTGTGTGCACATGTGTATGTGTGCGCACATGTGTCTACATGTGTCTGTGTGTAACATGTGCTTATGTGTGTGTGCACACATCTGTCTGTACATGTGCAACATGTGCTTATGTGTGTGTGCACACGTGTCTGCATGTGTCTGCATGTGTATGAACATGTGTGTGCATGTATGTGTGTTTGAGTGCCTTTGTGTGTGCTTGTGCATGAATGTATATTATCAGACCTGCCAAGTCTCCCACTTTCAGCGGGAGACTCCCGGTTTGGCTAGTCATCTCCCTCACTCCTGCCAAAGTCAGAGAGTCTCCCGCTGAGCGGCTCCAATCAGCAGCATTCTCAGTGCAGGTCCATAACGCACGCGCCAGCAATGTGGTGCATGCGTGTTGACATCAGCATGCTGCCTGTGTGTTTATGTGTGCGTGTGTGTGTGAGTGCATACATGCTCGTGAGCATGTTCACATGTACTCATGTAAAAGAAATCCATATTAACTGTGTATTATACAGTATTTCAGCAGTGCACATAGAAAACAGTAACACAGACACTGAAGTGCTTGGGAGCAACCAGGATGACAAATAACACTTTTACCATTTATTTTAAAGATTTCTCTGGAGACCCTGGTCATCTTGACCATAATTCACAGCCATCTGGATTTGTTATCTCCCCTGCCATTCTGTAACCTCTTTATCAAAGCCTTTCTACTTCCTACAACACAGAAGCTCAAGTTGTTAAAAATTGCCTTTCAGAAATCTGCAGAAATAGCTGAGAGAGCTTCAATAGGCTTGTGGAGGAAAAATTTATAACAGGACACTGAGGTTTGGAGGTGGAAAATAAGCCTATTTATAGCTAGCTGCTCCCCTGAACACACCTACTTGCTCACAAATACTGGCCTATTTGCTCTGTGCATAACTTTTAAGCAGGAAATAATTTATAAAAGTTCTTTTAAAGCATGAAAATGGATCATTAAAATCAGCTTGGTAACACTCATCCGACCAACATGTTTTGCTTAGAGAAGTGACCAGACTCAGGAGCCCTTTGACTAAGCCGCATAGGCGCATACGCACGTCCTAAACATGTCAATTTGGAGTTACCGCCTGGCTACCGCGTGGCCCAGGCGGTAATTTCATTTTTTACGCGCACCGGAAAAATAATTTTTATTTTCCAGCTCGTGGCGGAAACCGGGCGGTAATCATCATTCTACGCGCATAGACCATTACTGCGTGAGACCTTACCGCTAAGTCAATGGGTGGCAGTAAGGTCTCAGACCCCAAATGGCCGTGCAACAATTTTTATTTTGCTGCACGTCCATTTTCAGCAAAGGTTTTTTTTTTTTAAAAAAAGGGCCTTTTTTACAGGCGCGCTGAAAAATGAATCTGCGCACGCCCAAAACACGCGCCTACATTAGTGCAGCCCATTTGTCAGCACACCTTAGTAAAAGGAACCCTCAGTGCTTGCAGAAACTAACCAAAGTATATGAGAAAGATACCACAATCTTTAATTTGTACTGAGTGAATTGCCATTTCAGTATCACTGCTTAGAGCCTCTTCTGTCACGTGAAGGGGCATAATCGAACGGGGGTGCCCATCTCTAAGAGCGCCCATCTCTAAGGATGGCCCCGTAAAGGGGCATCCCTGACTGTATTATCGAAACAAGATGGGCGTCCATCTTTCGTTTCGATAATACGGTTGGGGACGCCCAAATCTCAACATTTGGGTCAACCTTAGAGATGGCCGACCTTGGTTTTAGCCGATAATGGAATCCAAAGACATCCAACTCAAAAACGGCCAAATCCAAGCTATTTGGTCATGGGAGGAGCCAGCATTTGTAGTGCACTGGTCCCCCTCAAATGCCAGGACACCAACCGGGCACCCTAGGGGGCACTGCAGTGGACTTCAGAAATTGCTCCCAGGTGCAAAGCTCCCTTACCTTGGAAGCTGAGCCCCCCAACCCCCCCCCCCCCCCCAGGTCCGCCTGCCTGAAGTACACTGCACCCACTACAACTGCTCCAGGGACCTGTATACTGCTGCAATGGACCTGAGTATGGCATCTGAGGCTGGCATAGAGGCTGGCAAAAAAGTATTTTTAACCTGTTTTTTTTATGGTGGGAGGGGGTTAGTGACTACTGGGGGAGTAAGGGGAGGTCATCCCCGATTCCCTCCGGTGGTCATCTGCTCAGTTCGGGCATCTTTTCACAGCTTGGTCATGAAAAAAATGGACCAAGTAAAGTCGGCCAAGTGCTCGTCAAGGACGCCCTTCTTTTTTCCATTATCGGACGAGGACACCCATCTCCTAATCACACCCCAGTCCCGCCTTCGCTACCCTGCTGACACGCCCCCATGAGCTTTGGTCATCCCCGCAACGGAAAGCTGTCGAGGGTGCCAAAAAATCAGCTTTCGATTATGCCGGTTTGGGCAGCCTTGCGAGAAGGGCGCCCATCTCCCAATTTGTGTCGAAAGATGGGCACCCTTCTCTTTCGAAAATAAGCGTGATGGTCTTCACATTCTGTGCCAGAGCGTTGACTGTCACTTGCACCGTCACTACGCTTTTTACTTTCCTCCAAAAGGCGCTTCGGATCATCCGCAGTACTAAACCTAATTCTTCTTTTCATATTGCTCACCAGGATTGTGCAAAAAGTGACCAGCACAGGTAAAATCTAAAGTTAATATAATAAATGCTTTTTTAATTCAAATAGCAATATGGAGTATCCAGGGGACCTGAACAGAAATAAAATTTCAAATGTTTCCGCATCAAAATGTGTTATGGCTGCACTGAGCGGCTGAAAAGCCACCTGATTGTTTGATAGTGTAGAAAAACAGTTTAACGTAAACATGCAACCCCTGTTGGTCAGATTAGGGTTAAAGGTTGCCTGAATTTTTTTTTCTTCAGTCAGAAATCCACAGAGCATGCATCTTTGTACGCCAGACACAAATAAACTGCATTTTGTTAGATCTGGCGTTATTTCTGTACTAAAATCTGCATTCAACACGTTGTATAGGTCACCAGGCGTAACTAAGGAAACAGCACTCACATATGGTTTGTTCGAAAAACATTTGCATAATTTCAACCACATGGTATACTGTGGAAGTTTTGTTTTCCAAACAGTGAAGCAAGATGACAGTTTCTATAAAGGGCATGCATTAACACCTCATTAATTTTTTTTTTTTTTTGGATGTGGTACATTAAAGACAATGCATACCTAATTCAGACTGTGTGAAGAACAGCAGAGGTGGAGGGAACAAGTCCGCCCTTAGCAGAAAGAACCATACTGATGCACAGTGATGTTACTCACATAAACAAACATTGTTTTATCTCCCTTGTAATCAATATGCAGTTGCATGACAATATTAATGCAGCAGGGCTGCTAAGAAGGGGGGGGGGGGGCAAAATTCCCCGGACCTGTGCCTCCAAGGGGGGCCTGGCACCGGGGTATTTCTCTCTACTACTACTGCTACTTATTATTTCTAAAGCGCTACTAGACGTACGCAGTGCTGTACACTTGAACATGAAGAGACAGTCCGTGCTCGACAGAGCTTACAATCCAATTAGGACAGACAAACAGGACAAATAAGAGATAAGGACAAAGAGTAGCAAGATTCCGGAATCCCAAAGAGTAACAAGATTCCATGCAGAACCCAAAGAGCAGCAAGATTCCGGAATCCCAAAGACTAGTACTACTAGTAGTTATCATTTCTATGGCGCTACAAGACGTACGCAGCGCTGTACGCTTGAACATGAACAGGCAGTCCCTGCTTGACAGAGCTTACAATCTAATTAGGACAGACAAACAGGACAAACAAGAGATAAGGGAATATTAAAGTGAGGATGATAAAATAAGGGTTCTGAACAAGTGAATAAGGGTTAGGAGTTAAAAGCAGCATCAAAAAGTTGGGCTTTTAGCTTAGATTTGAAGACGACCAGAGATGGAGCGCCCCCCCCCCCCCGATGCAGCGCGGACCCCCCCCCCCGGCAAAAGGACACCCCCGCGAAGGAACCCCCCCGCCGGGGGCACGTTGCCGCGGGGGGGGGGGGGGGGGGGGGGTGCCGCGCGCGCCTGTCCTCCGTTGTTCCATGCTTCTTTTCTGCCCAGGAACAGGAAGTAACCTGTTCCGGGGCAGAGAAGAAGCATGGAACAACGGAGGGCAGGCGCGCGCGGCACCCCCCCCGGCGGCGTGCACCCGGGGCGGACCGCCCCCCCCTAGGAATGCCACTGATTTCATGCATATTCATTGTGGGTATCCTGAAAACGTGACTGGCTTGGTGTGTCCATTACATCTGACTCTAGCCCAGCCATTCCCTGGAGGCACACCTTGCCCATCTGGAGGCACTTCCTCATTTGCATGCAAATCTAACTCATGAATATTCATTGCGCATATCCTGAAAATCCGAAGAGACCCAGTGTGCCCCGAGGACTGGGTTGGGAATTGCTGCTGTAGCCATGGGTAAATGAAAACATCTCTACAAGGATAATAATTTTATTTCCTCTCGTATAATGAGTGTCATTTGCACAAAGTCGGCTGCCACCCGGGGCGGATCGCCACTGCGCACCTCCCCGGCGCATCACCTCCACACACCCCCCCAGCGCAGTGCTCTTACCTCCTGGGGGTGCTGGGAGCAATTGCTTGGCTATCGGCTCAGCCGGTTCCCTGCCCTGGAACAGTAACGTCAGAGGGAGCAGGGAACCGGTGGAGCTGACAGCCGTGCGACTGCTCCCTGCACCCCCTTGCAGCGTGCACCGGGGTTGTACTGTCCCCACTGCCCTGCAGGGTGAGGGCTCCTGTGCTAAACCAGCAGTAACCAGCCAGCACACGGCACTGCCCGATTACCGCTGGTTAACCCCTTGAGCGGTTAACCCCTTGCGGAAATATTTTGTAAATATTTCCGCTAGTGCCTGGAAGTGCTGCGCCCTGGGGGGGGGGGGGGGGGGGGTGGAACTACCACCGGTGCCTGCATTGGACTGGCGGTAGTCCCGGACTGCCGCTCAGCAAGCCCACGGTGGGTTTATCACCACTTAGTAAAAGAATCCCATATTCCATAAAGCGAAAGGAATGCTATTGTTCCAAATAGAAATACTGTATTCCCAATCTTTAATCCCTTTACCGGATATAACTTTCACAAGCAATCCAACCATCTAGCCAGTTACAAACAGATCTATCTTCTACTTTATAATCTGTTTATCCAAACTCTCTCATAATCCGCACCAGCTCTGTCACCTATTAACAGAACAAAAGAATGTATCCTTACTTTCAAAAACCATGTTCAGTGGAAAGTCTGCTCTTAAGATCTTGCTGGACATCTGTACTTCTCAGATGAAACAGATGGCATGGTTTTCTTTTTGCTGCGTAAAAACAGTTGTCATGCTGTCGACAAGCAAAGTTATAGAGTGGTCTCTGTCTGATAGCAAACAGGCAAACCTAAACAGATGAATTCTGGATTACAACCAAGTGCCTGCCCCTGCGGCTGCTTTTTCTCTCAAGGTATGCTGGGTTTCAAAACTGAGTATGCGCCCTGAGGGGAAAAGCCGACACTCAGCTGGGCAGAAGAGCAGTGCTGGAGTTGCTCCTCTGGGTCCTCCCCAGCTGCCAAGGGGGTCCGGCTGTGGCACCAGAGTCTCTCTCCTGCTCCTGTTGGGATGCGATCACTCAGGTCCCAGCAGGAGAGAGAGAGAGAGAGAGACCCTGGTGCCGGGACCCCTTTGGGGGCCTGGGTCTGGGGAATTTTGCCCCCTCTGCCCCCCCCTATCTCAGCGGCCCTGGCAATTAAAAATGTCTGTGTGCTACCGAGACCAAGTAACCTAGAAACCTGAAAACAATCAACGAAACAACTATCTTTCGCAAATCCCTCGACATATCTGTTCAACAAAGCATACAATGAAGACCCAGAACCTTACTAATCTACTGCTGAAAACCCACCGTCTACTACACCTAATAAATGCCTTCCTTCTACTCTTTACTTCTTCCCTTAACTAATCTCTATACAACAATAATTGTACCTGACATCCAAGAATAATTGTGTTAACAAAACTATGTAAGCCACTTTGAGCCTGCAAATAGGTGGGATACAAATGCAATAAATAAATAAATAGAAACAGACATCCCTATTCATATAGAACACAGAGATTGGGATTGAGATGCCTAGATTGGGATGTGCTCAATTGTGGTGGTATTTTAGAAAAGGATCTGCCAGGGGCGGACTAAGGGTGATTTGGGCCCCCTGCCCGGCCACTGCCCGACACCCCCCTGCTACCCTTGCTGCTCCTAAAAGGTCAATATTCGCAATGGAGAAGGGTAGTTAGTGGGGTCCCTCAGGGATCGGTGCTGGGACCTCTGCTTTTTAACATATTCATAAATGACCTAGAGATGGGGGTAACTAGTGAGGTAATCAAATTTGCCGATGACACAAAGTTATTCAAAGTAGTCAAATCGCGGGAAGATTGTGAAAAACTACAAGAGGACCTTACGAGACTGGGAGACTGGGCGTCTAAATGGCAGATGACGTTTAATGTGAACAAGTGCAAAGTGATGCATGTGGGAAAGAGGAACCCGAATTATAGCTACGTCATGCAAGGTTCCACGTTAGGAGTCACAGACCAAGAAAGGGATCTAGGTGTCATCGTTGATGATTCATTGAAACCTTCTGCTCAATGTGCTGCTGCGGCTAGGAAAGCAAATAGAATGTTGGGTATCATTAGGAAAGGTATTGAAAACAAAAATAAGGATATTATTCTGCCATTGTATCGCTCCATGGTGCGACCGCACCTCGACTATTGTGTTCAATTCTGGTTGCCGCACCTCAAAAAAGACATAGTGGAATTGGAAAAGGTGCAGAGAAGGGCGACAAAGATGATACAGGGGATGGGACGACTTCCCTATCAGGATAGGCTGAAGAGGCTGGGGCTCTTCAGCCTGGAGAAAAGGCGGCTGAGGGGAGATATGATAGAGGTCTATAAGATAATGAGTGGAATGGAACGTGTCGATGCGGAGCGTCTGTTTACGCTTTCCAAAAATACTAGGACAAGGAGGCATGCGATGAAGCTGCAGTGTGGTAAATTTAAAACGAATCGGAGGAAATTTTTCTTCACTCAACGAGTAGTTAAACTCTGGAATTCGCTGCCCAAAAAGGTGGTTAAGGCGGTTAACTTAGCGGACTTCAAAAAAAGGGTTAGATGGCTTCCTGGAGGAAAAAGCCATAGAATGTTGTTGAACGGACGAGGGAATAATACAGTATTTCTAGGATGGACGGGACAAATTGCTTGTTCTTTGGCAGCTGATAGGGTGCTGGGCTCGATAAGTACATAAGTAATGCCACACTGGGAAAAGACCCAAGGGTCCATCGAGCCCAGCATCCTGTCCACGACAGCGGCCAATCCAGGCCAAGGGCACCTGGCAACCTTCCCAAACGTACAAACATTCTATACATGTTATTCCTGGAATTGTGGATTTTTCCCAAGTCCATTTAGTAGTGGTTTATGGACTTGTCCTTTAGGAAACCGTCTAACCCCTTTTTAAACTCTGCCAAGCTAGTAAAAGGAGCCCTAAGTTTGGACCAGAGACAATGGAGGATTTAATGACTTGCCCAAGATCACAAGGAGCAGCACCAGGATTTAAACTGGACTTCTCTGTTTGTGAGCCTGGTGCTCTAATCACAGGTTACTCTTCCACTGCCTGCACATCTCGGCTGCTTTTAGGATGCTAGGTAAATCGCAAGATTAACTAAGATAAAATATATGTCCCATGGCGAACATATGCCAGGGTGAACAATATGCAGAAACCCTAGACATTCCTACAACATTCTCACTACAGAAACATAACTCAGCTATTCGGCAATTCTATGGGTATTTCAAGGGCATAAACACTCCTTCAATACCCCTATTAATCTACAACAACTGGTCTGAGCTGAATGCTCTTGACAGAGGAGCCCAGTGCTGGAATAAAACCTGTCAGTTAAATGCACCTTTGAGTCCTCATACATTTCTGGACTTTCCAACTGGCTGATCTTCACAAGCATATTTCATTCACGTATGGCAGCACATTGTGCCCAGGATGGAGGCCTTCCGCGCTGCTCTCATTCTGTGGTCGTTAATTTCTTCCTCACCTTATTTTCCCTCAGTAGCAGCAGACTGCAAATCTTCTTGAAAAAGGTCTACAGGCCAATTTGATGAAGCTGTGGAAAATCTTAATTTTTTTTCCCCTAGATCTGGTAGACTAATTTCTTTCAAAGTGAAAGATAGACAGAGAGGAGAGAGAGACAGGGAGGGAGAGACATAGAAGGACAGAGACAGAGAAAGAAAAAGAGAAAGAGAAGGAAAGAGGGAGAAGGAGAGGGTGAGAGAGAAAGAGAGAGAGAGAGAGAGAAGAAGAAGGAAAATGAAGGAGAAGGAGAGATGGAGAAAGGGAGAGAGAGAAAAGAGAAAGAATAGAGAAAAGGGGAGAGAAAAAGGGGAGAGAGAGAGAGAGAAGGAGAGAGACAGAGAAGGAGAGAGAGGGAGAGAAAGGGAGGGAGGGGGAGAGAGAGAGAGAGAGAGAGAAGAAGAAGGAAAATGAAGGAGAAGGAGAGATGGAGAAAGGGAGAGACAGAAAAGAGAAAGAATAGAGAAAAGGGGAGAGAAAAAGGGAGAGAGAGAGAGAATGAG
The DNA here is from genome assembly GCF_901765095.1 of Microcaecilia unicolor. Taxonomy (NCBI): domain Eukaryota; kingdom Metazoa; phylum Chordata; class Amphibia; order Gymnophiona; family Siphonopidae; genus Microcaecilia; species Microcaecilia unicolor. The sequence goes on from NC_044041.1 coordinate 187,829,476, forward strand.
AAGGAGAGAGGGAGAGAGAGGGATAGAAAAAGACAGGAGAAGAGATGAGAGAGAATGAGAAGGAAAGAGGGAGGAGAGAGGGAGAGAGAAGGGAGGAGAAGAGAGGGAGTGAGAGAGAAGGAGAGGAAAGAGAGAGAGAGGGGGGAAGAGAGAGGGAGGAAAGAGAGAGAGAGAGAGAGAGACAGAGAAGGAGAGAGAGGGAGAGAAAGGGAGGGAGGGGGAGAGAGAGAGAGAAGAAGAAGAAGAAGGAAAATGAAGGAGAAGGAGAGATGGAGAAAGGGAGAGACAGAAAAGAGAAAGAATAGAGAAAAGGGGAGAGAAAAAGGGAGAGAGAGAATGAGAAGGAGAGAGGGAGAGAGAGGGATAGAAAAAGACAGGAGAAGAGATGAGAGAGAATGAGAAGGAAAGAGGGAGGAGAGAGGGAGAGAGAAAGGAGGAGAAGAGAGGGAGGAGAAGAGAGGGAGTGAGAGAGAAGGAGAGGAAAGAGAGAGAGGGGGGAAGAGAGAGGGAGGAAAGAGAGAGAGAGAGAGAGAGAGAGACAGAGAAGGAGAGAGAGGGAGAGAAAGGGAGGGAGGGGGAGAGAGAGAGAGAAGAAGAAGAAGAAGGAAAATGAAGGAGGAGAGATGGAGAAAGGGAGAGAGAGAAAAGAGAAAGAATAGAGAAAAGGGGAGAGAAAAAGGGAGAGAGAGAGAGAGAGAAGGAGAGAGACAGAGAAGGAGAGAGAGGGAGAGAAAGGGAGGGAGGGAGGGGGAGAGAGAGAGAGAGAGAGAAGAAGAAGGAAAATGAAGGAGAAGGAGAGATGGAGAAAGGGAGAGACAGAAAAGAGAAAGAATAGAGAAAAGGGGAGAGAAAAAGAGAGAGAGAGAGAGAGAATGAGAAGGAGAGAGGGAGAGAAAAAGACAGGAGAAGAGATGAGAGAGAATGAGAAGGAAAGAGGGAGGAGAGAGGGAGAGAGAAAGGAGGAGAAGAGAGGGAGGAGAAGAGAGGGAGTGAGAGAGAAGGAGAGGAAAGAGAGAGAGGGGGGAAGAGAGAGGGAGGAAAGAGAGAGAGAGAGAGAGAGAGACATGGGTGGGGGGAGAGAGAGAACGAGACAGACCTCTTGCTGACAAAATTCATAGTGGATCCACAGAAATCTAACAGGGAATGTGATCCTAGCCTGGAAATAGATCTATGCTGTACTTTCTGAGATCCGGGGGGAGATGGGGCATAATCTAACAGATCTACCCACATGATCCCCGGGAGATTCATGGATTGACTGAAGTTCACCTAAGCGAGGTTTAACTTTGTGAAAATTGGCAAGCCCTTACTCAACAAGTGAGTTTCAGATTCTTTGCGTTAATATCTAATTTCTAATAGGTTCTATAAAGTATGAAATGTCCCTGGCAGGTAATGAGAGACTCAGCAAGCTGGCTAGTCTCTTATCTCTGTGCTAGAAAAGACAGCAGTAAGTTCAGTGAGCCCCGGTAGACTGGGTTGCTTTGTGCTTTATGCTTTATTTAGAAGCGGTCTTGAAAATTTCATTGCAGGCAAGAATTTTATGAAACTAGGTTATGTCTAGGACACATTTTTCAAACTTGATCTTACTCAACTGGAATGCTTTTAACAGGTGCCTCATCCCTGCCAGGAAATAGCAGTGGCTTTGTAGAAGGCTTGCGGACACCTTAAGGTCTCTGTCCCTAAAAGTTGAGTGACTGTGGAGGTTTAGGACCAGATTCAGTAAATTGTACCAAAAATTGGGTGCTGGAAAAATCAGAACTCAGTGGTATTCATAAGTACATAAGTAATGCCATACTGGGAAAAGACCAAAGGTCCATCGAGCCCAGCGTCCTGTCACCGACAGCAGCCAATCCAGGTCAACGGCACCTGGCAAGCTACCCAAACGTACAAACATTTTATACAAGTTATTCCCGAAAATGTGGATTTTTCCCAAATCCATTTAGTAGTGGTCTATGGACTTGTCCTTTAGGAAACCGTCCAACCGCTTTTTAAACTCTGCCAAGCTAACCGCCTTCACCACGTTCTCCGGCAACGAATTCCAGAGTTTAATTATGCGTTGGATGAAGAAAACTTTTCTCCGATTTGTTTTAAATTTACTACACTGTAGTTTCATCGCATACCCCCTAGTCCTACTAATTTTGGAAAGCGTGAACAGACGCTTCACGTCCACCTGTTCCACTCCACTCATTATTTTATATACCTCTATCATGTCTCCCCTCAGCCGTCTCTTCTCCAAGCTGAAAAGCCCTAGCCTCCTTAGTCTTTCTTCATAGGGAAGTCGTCCCATCCCCGCTATCATTTTAGTCGCCCTTCGCTGCACCTTTTCCAATTCTACTATATCTTTCTTGAGATGCGGCGACCATGGAGTGATACAACGGCATTATAACATCCTCACACCTGTCTTCCATACCTTTCCTAATAATACCCAACAAAATACCCAATAAAAGGTGCTCTGAGATGAGTGCTTGGCCCTGCTTCCCGCACCCAGCTGGTTGCGAGGATTTACACCAGCTGAAACCTGGTGTAAATTCTGGCGAGCAAGTTGACAGGGGATCCCCCATATTCATCTAGGGAGAACACCCCCGACCGACCCATGCCCCTCCGATTACCACTTCCCCTTTTACATTGCACACTGTAAGCTGGACTCTATAAATAGTGTGCAAATTTCTGCGTACAGAATTGTGCACTATCCTGACATGCCTGCACAACTAAATTGACTAATGAGCCAATTAGCGCTAATAATTGGTAGCTAAGAATCAATTATTGGTGTTAATTGGCAATATTTGTGATTTGGGCATGCATCTTCCTAAGCATTATAATGATCCGCGTGCTAGCTCAAAAGGGAGCATGCCATGGGAGGCTCAGGGCGAGTCAGGGGCGTTAACTAAAGATGGACATAGTATTACTGAATACTGGTGATCTGTGCCTAACTTATGTGACAGGATTTACACCAGGTTTCAACTGGTGTAAATCCTTGTGTCCAAAGCTGGGTATGAATCCTGCTGCTACGCACTATTCTATAAAGGGTGCCCATCCCAGAATGCCCGTTATAGAATACAGTTTAGCGCCAAATTTATTTTTGGCATCGAATTTTGAGCACCATTTACTGAATCCAGCTGTGATGAGGTTTATAGAACACTGCCCCTTACCCTTAAGAAAAGTCCCTCTCTAACTAGCCTGGGCAACCTTAAGAGCACTGATCCCGCCCTGGGAGGAAGTGAGTTGGGAGGGGTGGAGTCAATACCTGGGAGTTTAATAAGACAGGGCCAGGTTGAAGTTAGGAGGCCCAGGGAAGGAAGCACTGTAGGCCTTCACGGAATACGTTTAACTGCTGTGACCTGCCAGCTCCTCCCCCCTCGGTGCATCGACACCCCCCCCCCAGTGCCCACCCTCCTCTGTCCAACCAGCTCCCTACCTTTAAAAAAATATTGAATCCGAAGCGAGGCGCAGCGCCTCGCGCCTGCACGTAAAAGAAATGTGCACCGTCTCATCAGGCCTTCTCTCGTTCTTTCTGTCCCACCCTTGTGGAAATAGGATGTTGCGTCAGCGGAGGGCGGGACAAACAGAGCGAGGGAAGGCCCGATGAGACGGTGCACATTTCTTTTACGTGCAGGCGCGAGGCACTGCGCCTGGCTTCAGATTCCGATATTTTTGGACGGAAGAGGGTGGGCACTGGGTCAGGGGAGGTGTCGAATCGCCGAGGGAGGGGTATGTCATCGTGCTGCACCTGAGGGGGGGTACAACGCCGAACCGCCCCGCCCCGGGTGGCAGCCCCCCTCGCTACGCCACTGGGCTGAGGTAAGCCAACTTTGTTTTTTGTTAAGACTTGCAAGCTTTGTTGAGGACTGGATGGGGCCAGACCAGAGTTTCAGAAGACCAGAGAATTTACAGGCTATGTTTGAGGCAGGGTAGCCCCCATCAGCCACAGACTGCTTGGTCTGCTAGCCAGAGGCCTGCTCAAGACTGTTACTAAATAAGAGAAATTGTTGCATCTGAGGTTCCTGGCCTGTGAGGTAACAGGTCTCAGGACTCAGGTGAATAAAACATTTATTTTCATATTTATATATCTTGTCTGGCTGAGTTATTCCCAGCGCCACCCCATAACTCTCGCCCGGGGTTTCCCACCTGCCCTATGAGTTTTGGTCACAACAAGGTGCGTACCCAATTCTCAATCAAGGCCAATGAGCCCCAATAATTGATTGTTAGCGTTCAATTATTGGCATTAACTGGCTTGTTAATCAATTGAGATGCATACACATCTCGACATTGTGCCCAAATTTGGGTGCGGAAAACTCAGTAAATGATACTGAATCCAGGGGTTAAAGTCCGATCAACAAAAAGGACTGAGTACTTCGTTGTTGCTAAGTTAGGCCGGTTAAATAGTACTTAGCCAGGGCTAATATTAAGCACAAGACAGTTGCAGAGCTGCCAAGAGGGTCAGCCTCCCGAGCGGGAGATTTAGGGCCTGCCCAGAGCTCGGCCCCAATCTGACCATAGCTCCGCCCAGCCCACTCATAGTTCTGTCCAAAACCGCCCACAGCTCCACCCACAACTGCCCACAGTTCTGCCCCAGCATAGCCTTCCTTTCCATCAACACTGGGAATGGTGGAACCATGTGGAAGAGACCAGGAGGGGGAGGAGAGGGGCGGCAAGGAAATAATTGAGAGGGTAGTGTTTACAGAGGGTAGAAATATGATGATGGGATAGAAATATGGTAATGGGAATGGAGGGCTGAGGAAGGAGTGAGATGGGGAATGGGACAGCTACTGGGAGAAGATGGAAATTTGATAGGTAACTGAAAAGTAAAAAGGAAGAGAAGGGTGAGAAAGATGGTGAAATTTGAGTTGACAGAGGCAGGAAAAAAAAAGAGATGAAAGAGCTATAAAGAAACAATCAATATGTCAAAGTCAGGTGTAGTGAGGGAATAGACAGGAGAGAAGGGAAAAGAAATGGGCAGCAGCTGCTGGAAAGAGAATTAGCAGAGGACAGACAGGAATGCAGAAAAGAAAAACTGAAACCAACATGATGGCAAAATAAAATGTCCAGATAACCAAGGTAGAAAAAAATCATTTTATCTGGAATATTTTGAATGGAATCTGTTAGGTTTGGGAAATGTGCATAACAAATGTCTTTGTATTGTATTTAGTACAAAAGGAAATTCATTTCTATTTTGATTTTGTCTATTTTGATTTCTAATTTATGATCTGTATTTGGTGAGGGTCTGTCGATGTGATAGTAATGGCAGGTGGGGAAATTGGAGGGGATGCAGGGAGGAAAGGGGATCAGGGATGGGGCTCTCCTTTATTTTTTATTTTCTGACCTGGGCCCTAGCATGTCTAGCACCGGTCCTGAGCCGTGCTGTATAGCTGGTGGGGATCCCTAGCTGAGGACCGCCTCCAAAGATGGCCAGAACTCTCTTCTAGCAAGTTCTGCAGTCGGTGACAGCATCCTTGAGCCACCGACAGCTAAGCATGTACGGGGTGCCAGCATTAGTGGCTTAGAGTCATTGCTGTTGCCTGCCAAGCTTGATAAAAGGGAATTCTGGCCACCTTCAGAGAAAGTCTTCAGCTGTCAGAACCTGGGGATCCTCATTAGGTAAAGTATTTATATTTTGAGGTGGAGGTAGGATAGGGCAGAGAAAAATTTGTGCCCACCCACTTTGGGCTCAGGTCCACCCAAAACTGGCTGTCTGGTTAAGCCACTGGCTCAAAGTGAGTGGGCTGCTATGCCACTGGGACAGAGATTTTGAGCATCAACGTAGTCATGTTAACAAAGTGTCCTTTTACAAAAGCACGCTAGCATTTTTAGCGTGGGCTAATAATAAGCGTTCGCTAAACGCTACAGATGTCTGTATATGCCTATGGGCATCTCTAGCATTTAGAGTGCGCTTATCATTAGCGAGTACTAAAAACGCTAATACACCTTTGTAAAAGACCCCCAGAATGCACTCTTCATTACTTATAACCAGGGGCATAGCCAAACTTCGGCGGGAGGGGGGTCCAGAGCCTGAGGTGAGGGGGCACATTTTAGCCCCCCCCTGGTGCCGCCAACCCCTCCCCACCATTGCCGAACCCCCCCGCCACCAACTTTGAGCCCCCCGCCATTGCCAAACCTCCCGCCATCAACTTTGACCCCCCTGCCATTGCCAACCCCCCCCCCACCACCAACGACCTTCTCGACCCCCCCTCCCACCGCCAACAACCCGCTGTCGCCTATCTTTGCTGGCGGGGGACCCCAACCTCCGCCAGCCGAGGTCCTCTTCTTCCCAATCCTGCGCAAGGCTTCGTTCTAGTCTGACGTCCTGCACGTTGTACGTGCAGGACATCAGACTCACAGAAACAGAAGTTGGTTGTTGGCGGCGGGAGGGGGGGTTAAGAGGATCATTGGCAGGGGGGTCCAGGGGCAAATCTACGGGGGCCCAGGCCCCCGTGGCCCCATGTAGCTACACCCCTGCTTATAACAGCAGGATCTTTGCAGAAGGGGCTGAAAGAAAGCTTCCAACTGGATCCACCTTCGCCTGACAGGGTTCATCCAGTCCTGGGTTTGTCCCATTGCATACAGGGACTTGTAGTCTTGATTTTCTTAGCTAAAGCAATTGAGAAACCAGAACTACAGTGGGGTAAACCCAGGGCTGGATTAACCCTGTTGCACAAATCTGGATTCAGTTGACAACCGTAGGCTGAAAGCTCCTTTAACACATGTCCATGCAGTGGCGTAGCAAGGGCGGGGCAGTGGGGGCTATCCGCCCTGGGTGCATGCCGCTGGAGGGGTGCAGAGAGCAGCTGCACCCATCGGCTCCACTGTTTCCCTGCTCCAGCAGCCAAGAATGCACTGGGGGGGGGGGGGGGGTTGATGCGCTGGGAGGGGAGGTGTCATTGCGCCGGGGGGGGGGGGGGGGTGCGCATCGGCGATCTGCCCCGGGTGGCAGCCGACCTAGGAACATCACTGCGTCCATGGAAGCACAACTTTTCAAAGAGAGATCTACTTTTAGCTGGATACAAATGAAACAGGCGATATCAAAGTTAAGGATATGGTAGAACTACGGATTCTCTGACATGTTCTTCTCCCGAAGGCAGCTGTCGGAATATTTACTTTTTCTAGGGAGCATGCTTATCAGGAATATAATAGATAATGGGGGAGAGAGAACAGATTCAATGAAAACTGTGAGGTCTTGTCGGGGAAAGAGTGCCGTTAAAGCTATTTTATTAAATTTCTAGAAAGTGTGACATCCTATTTTCAGAGTTACTATTTAAGAGGGAGAGATCTCAGTTTCTATAGCAACCATACGGGATGTGTAAAATCTCATCAAAGTGTCATGACTTCTTGGGTATTAGCATTCACTAGCTCTGGACCGCTAAAAAAGTACTTCTGCTTTAGCCTCGAACATAGTTCATAAGAGTTTATTTTTCTGTAATCAAATGGGAGGAGGAAAAAAGAAAAGAAAATGGGCATGTTGGATCAACCGTGTCATCACTGAAATCCAAGATGTCATATATAGTACGGTTTATAATCTTATAAGAATACAATCCAATACTGCTTGAGGAGTAGCTCACTGTTAAAATAGCAAATCACAGGGAAAGAGAAAAGGGGACTTGATATACTGCCTTTCTGTGGTATTTTGCAACTACATTCAAAGCGGTTTACGTATATTCAGGTACTTATTTTGTACCTGGGGCAATGGAGGATTAGGTGACTTGCCCAGAGTCTCAAGGAGCTGCAGTAGGAATTGAACCCAGTTCCCCAGGATCAAAGTCCACTGCACTAACCACTAGGCTACTCCTCCACTCATTCCACCAATAAGAGCCAACCTAATCAGTGATGTCACAATGGCTTGATTGCCCGATACTTGGCTCACTTCTGATATTGTGATGTCATAAGGGAAAGGGGGAAAGGGAAATGGGACTTGATATATCACCTTTCTGAGGTTTTTGCAACTACATTCAAAGCGGTTTACATATATTCAGGTACTTATTTTGTACCAGGGGCAATGGAGGGTTAAGTGACTTGCCCAGAGTCACAAGGAGTTGCAGTGGGAATCGAGCTCAGTTCCCCAGGATCAAAGTCCGCTGCACTAGCCATTAGGCTACTCCTCCACTCCAGGAGAACTCAGCATGAGAAAATACATGTAAAGAGCTTAGATTCTGTCTACATGGCTTCCAAACTGTAGGTATATTGGAATAACACACCTAGCACTATTCTAGAAACTGTATCTGCAGGAAGACATGGTTTATAGAACAGAGCATAGGCTGTGGAAAGCATGTACATTTAGGGGAAAGGGAACTGGAACTTGATATACCACCTTCCTGAGGTTTTGTTTTGCAACTACATTCAAAGCGGTTTACATATATACAAGTACTTATTTTGTACCTGGGGCAATGGAGGGCTAAGTGACTTGCCCAGAGTCACAAGGAGCTGCAGTGGGAATCATACCCAGTTCCCCAGGATCAGAGTCCGCTGCACTAACCACTAGGCTACTCTCCACAGCCATTTACGCCACTGGAAACCTGGTGAAAATGCCCACAACTAAATGTATGCATGTTCCCCCGAATTCTATAACAACATGCATACATTTGGTTGAGGGCCCCAACATATCCCCTTTTCAGCTACGTGCGCTGGAATGTACAACTTTAGAATACGCCTAAAAAGAAGCGCTCGTAAATTCTAATTATTCCAATCAGTGATGATAATTGGTTGTTATCGGACAATTATCATGACTAATTTGCTCGCTACTCAGTTGAGTAGTGCATGCAAATTGGGCGTGTATATAATTTAACTCCCGCTACTCGCTGCGCCTTTTATAGAATCCAGGGGAAATAGTGTTGTGGTCCGAAAGGAGCCTCGATGCAGTGATAATTGAACTGGGAAAAGCTGGACATCATCGGGAGGTCCTGAATGTGTAGGTTATGAGTACAAGTTAAGTCTCATGTTTACACATTTTTGAGTTTTGAAGTAGTTTTTTTTAAAGATAAAAATATAGGGGATCAATATTCAAAGCGATTTAACTGGCCAGAAACAGCTCCTTGCTGTTAAATCACCTGTTTGGGGTTAACTGCTGAAAATAACCGGTAAGTGATGAACTGAAATCCAGCTCTTTTGGGGGGGGGGGTGTTCTGGAGCGGAGTCGGGACCAGGGGCATATCTGCGTGGGGCCACAGGGGCCTGGGCCCCCGCAGATTTCACCCTGGCCCCCCTCGCCACCGTCAACCCTCCCCCGCTGCTTACTTTTGCTGGCGGGGGGCCCCAAACCCCGCCAGCCGAGGTCCGACCCGCAGTCTTCATATTTCGTCTTCCTCCTTGGCCATGCAACGTGCTGCGACGTCAGACTCCGAACTGGATTCAACAAAGCAGCACTGCAGCGTTACTTCCTTGCAGCATGGCCACGGAGGAAGACGAAATATGAAGACTGCGGGTCGGACCTCGGCTGGCGGGGGTTGGGGCCCCCCGCCAGCAAAAGTAAGCAGCGGGGGAGGGTTGACGGCGGGGAGGGGGGTGGAGAGAGGCAGCGGCGGCGGGGGGGGAGGCAAAAATGTGCCCCCCCTCTCTGGCTCTGGCCCCCCCTACTGCCGGATTCCAGATACGCCCCTGAGTAGTAGTAGTAGTTAGCGAATGCCTCCATGGTACTATGTAAGCCACATTGAGCCTGCAAATAGGTGGGAAAATGTGGGATACAAATGTAACAAATGCAATAAATAAATAAATCTGAGATTCTAGATGGAATGTTGCTACTACTTGAGGTTCTAGATGGAATGTTGCTACTATTTGATGTTCTAGATGGAATGTTGCTACTAGCTGTATTTGATTACACAGGAGTCTGCAAACGCCTCTCTGGTACTATGTAAGCCACATTGAGCCTGCAAATAGGTGGGAAAATGTGGGATACAAATGTAACAAATGCAATAAATAAATAAATCTGAGATTCTAGATGGAATGTTGCTACTACTTGAGGTTCTAGATGGAATGTTGCTACTATTTGATGTTCTAGATGGAATGTTGCTACTAGCTGTATTTGATTACACCGGAGTCTGCAAACGCCTCTCTGGTACTATGTAAGCCACATTGAGCCTGCAAATAGGTGGGAAAATGTGGGATACAAATGTAACAAATGCAATAAATAAATAAATCTGAGATTCTAGATGGAATGTTGCTACTACTTGAGGTTCTAGATGGAATGTTGCTACTATTTGATGTTCTAGATGGAATGTTGCTACTAGCTGTATTTGATTACACCGGAGTCTGCAAACGCCTCTCTGGTACTATGTAAGCCACATTGAGCCTGCAAATAGGTGGGAAAATGTGGGATACAAATGTAACAAATGCAATAAATATTCAGCACTTAGGGGTTCTTTTACTAAGGTGGGCCGAAAAATGGTCTGCGCTGTTGTAGGCATGTGTATTGGATGCGCGCAGGTCCATTTTTCAGACTGTCTGCAAAAAAGGCCTTTTTTGTGACCAAAAATGGACGTTTTGCACAATAAAAATTGTCTGAGGTTTGCGCTGTATTCATACTTGACTATCTTGGACCAGTGCAGCAGAAAAATCCTATCACAAATTTCTGAGGACAAACAGTGCAGCAAGTTGCAATTACATTAATGTTAATTTCAACATTTGCCTAGTATTCAAATGGTAAAAATGTGCAATCTAATTACTGTATGTGGGCTTCAGTCAGCACTTATATGCTGTAACTAGCTTGAATTTTTTCACAGGGGAAACAAGACCTTGGTTTAATGTCTTGCCCAACTGCAGGTGCAGTGTACAGAATAAGGCCTTCATGGTTATACTAGGGTGTTGGTTTTTTACTGGCTTGGAGAAGAAAGACGGCCAACTGATGCTGGATCCTAAATCCAGCATTTTTCATTTCCTATTATTAAGTGAACTGGAAGTTTCCCACTAGAAAAATGATTTTTAAAAAGTACCAACTTATGACCAATCAATCTAATTCACTAATCCTATCTTGACAGCGGAAGACCTCCGGTAGGAAGCAGACCCCAGCCCCTCTGATTGCCACTGTGGGGGGTCTTTTACTAATGCAATACTTAATAAATGGCCAATTCGATTAATAATAGGACTGGTCTCAAAATATACAGTATAGTACTTGATTAGACCAATCCCCTATCTACAAATATTTCTGATTTTCTTTAGGCGTTATTCAATCTTTATTTACAGTCCATATCATTCTACTATAGTATTCAATTTTCGAATGCCTCAGTGATGTGTGTCGTCCACCACCCTCTCGGGCTTTATGTGGCGACCCCTATAAACATCAATTTCTTCATCAGCCCTATTTTAGGCTACTTCGACAATGCTTTATATCTTATAAACTTTTAAACACTTATCTTATCTGTCGGACTCGGGGGTATCACTGTCCGACACGCATGTTTCGCTTGCAACGGCAAGCTGTCTCAAGGACCTACCCCCATTAGTCTCTTTAGCGCCAGCTCCACCATCGTATTACTTAGGAATAAAATGGGCCCTGCTGCAGATAACTCGAGCTAAGCTTTAGTAAAAGACCCACTGTGTTTGCAAAACAGATTTGTATAGTAAATCTTTCATATTATTATTATTATTTATTACATTTGTACCCCGCGCTTTCCCACACATGGCAGGCTCAATGCGGCTTACGTAGTAGCAATAAGAAGAATTACAAGTCATGAAAAGAAAATACAATTTGTAGTAAAGGTAGTGTTAGTGGGGTTAACGGATAAGTAAATTGAACATAGGAGGAATGAGGTGCAGAAGGAAATGGGCGTTAGGAGGTGGGCGTAGGAAGATGGAGAGGAAAAGATTGGGAATAGCAATAAGGATAATGGTAAACATGATCAATATATAATAATCGTTGGTAAAAATCATGTGGTCATGTTTTAGTTAGTTGAATCATTAGGGTAGGCTTCCTTGAATAGATAGGTCTTCAAATGCTTTCCTGAAGGGCAAAAGGCCGTTGATTGTTCGGATTGGTCTTGGTAGAGCGTTCCAAAACTGGCTACCCAGAAAGGAAAAATTGGTTGCATAGAAGGATTTGTACTTAATACTTTTGCAGTTGGGGAGGTGTAAATTACTACTACTACTATTTAGCATTTCTATAGTGCTACAAGGCATACGCAGCGCTGCACAAATTAAGGTAAGTATGGTAAGACGTCAAACTGTTTCTGGTTGGGAGGTCGATAAGGTTATATTGATTGTTTTGCATTCTAGGGATTCAGATTTATTAACCACCTATTACTTGGTTTTTTTGAAACTTGAGCTCAAGGCAATTCCCATTCATGCACAGTAGGTAGATTCTTGCCCCAGAGAACTTACTATCAAATAGCCTAAATTAGGGGTCCTTTTACTAAGCCACGGTAAAAAATGGACTGCGGCAGTGTAGGCGCATGTATTGGGTGTGTGCTGGGCCAGTTTTTACCGCATCTACAAATAATGTTTTTTGTATTAAATGGGACGGGAAAAGGGCCTGCGGTAAAAATGAAACCAGCGCGTGGCCAAAACTGGTCTGAGTCCTTAACGCCACCCATTGATCTAGCGGTAAAGGCTCACACGCTACACACGAGGTGACTGGTTGGCACGTGCCAAGTGCCGATTATTGCCGGAACTGGTGCACGAAGGAGGAAATAAATAAATAATTCATCCAGGCATTATGGGCGCACGCCAAATCTGAAATTACCGCCAGGAGGGCACGTTGGCCTGGCGGTAGTCTCATTTTGATGCACGATACAGGCGTATAGAGCCTACCGCGGCTTAGTAAAAGGGCCTGCTAGATTCTATCTGTTAATGCTGTAGTACAAAGATTGTAAAACTAAGTGGAAAAGACTATGGAGATTAGTTGATAAAATTGCTTTTTATATTTTTATTTTGCCTAACACTAACCTACAATTCCTCCTTTAAACCCCAATCTTTAAGTGGAAAGTTGTGCCCACAAGTTACAGAATAAGGGTCAGTTGTGTGCATAAATTAATTTAATAACAAACTGATAATTGGTGTTTCCGAGCAATAATAGGCTATTTGTCTTACTGGTTATGTACACAACTGCCCTTCGTCACTATTCCAGTGATTTTCAGCCTTTTTCATCTTGCGGCACACCAAGGCGCAAAAATTGTCAAGGCACGCTATAAGTCTTTTAAGTAAATATATTTTATCATTTAATTAAGTATTAAGATTGTGATTAAAGTTCAAAATTACATTTTTAATTGTTGTGTTTTTATAGTTGAATATTTTTTATCAAAGACACAAGTTGGCCAAAGGCCAACAATACACTTCAAAGATTATGAAATTAGCCGCAAATAACATGCATTCAGAAACAACAACTTTAACATCCATACGCCTGCCCCTCCTCCCCACATCCACAACAGTGCCAATGGTGATCACATCCTTCCACTGCATCCGATCTGTAGGCCTAAATTCCTTTATAATAGACTCTCGCCATTACACATTTCTAAATGACAAAGTAATGATTTCACACCAAATGAACACAATCTGAATGTTGCCCAATTTTCACTATGTAATAATCTGGTTAAAATTTGTGATGAGAACTAGCAAACTGCCAGAGGAACACAAACATCAAACCCAAGAACTCACCGCAATTCAGCCAGTTAACAATGTACGGCCTAGTTAAAGTAGATTTAGGGGCCCTTTTACTAAGCTACATAGGCGCCTATGCGCCTTCTATGCGTGTCAGTTTTGAACTATCACCCGGCTACCGCGTGGCCCAGGCAGTAATTTCATTTTTTACAGGTGTCCACTAATCGCTGCAATAACTGGGCAGTAATTGGCATTGTACGTGCATAGACCATTACCACCCAGTTAACGCTTGAGACCTTACTGCTAGGCCAATGGGTGGCAGTTAAGTCTCAGGCCCAAAATGGACGCGCCAGTTTTTATTTTGCCGCACGTCCAATTTCTACCCAAAAAAGGCCTTTTTTACAGGTGTGCTGAAAAATGGACCCGCGCATGTCCAATACACGCATCTACACCAGTGCAGGCCGCTTTTCGGCACATCTAGTAAAAGGACCCTAAGGCTCCATTAACTTTCCCATGGTATCTGGATACACAAACTGGGAAATTAGCCTGTCTGTTTTTCTCTCGCCTTTTTTTCCTGTAGCGGTGGCACCAGCCTGAGCCCTCTCTCTGATGCTTCCTGCCTATCAGGGTTGCCAGGTGGAAAATTTTTTCCCCACCCAAACCAGCCCAAAACCAGCCCAAAACCCGCCCAAAGTCAAACCCCGCCCCTGACACCCCCACCCCCGCTGTCATCAACCCCGCCCCCGCCGTCATCACTCCGCCCCCCGCCATCAACTACGCCCCCGCCGTCATCGGCCCCGCCTCTTCATTCACCGGCCCCTCCTCCCCGTCATCAGCCCCACCCAGAACGTCACTAACCCCGCCCAAAATGTCACTAACCCCGCCCAAAACGCCACTAGCCCCGCCCCCCGTGGCCCGAAAAACCACTAAAAAAACCGCCGACAGACCCCAAAACAAGCCCAAAAAACCGCAACCCGCCGCGGGCAAAAATTTCCCGAGGCGGGTCGCAGAAAACCGCCCACCTGGCAACACTGCTGCCTATGCGGAAGCAGGAAGTTATGTCAGAGAGAAAACGTGGGGGTTGTCACTAGCAGGCTGTCTGAATTGCTGCCTGATACTACGACTGCTACAGAAGAAACCTTATAAAACCAGGTCGCTGGCTGGGGACGGGACAGGAGTGTCAAAAAACAAACAAACCTGTGGCCTTTGTATTCTAAAAACTAGTTAGAACCCTTCTTCAGGTGTGATCACAGCTGAACTTTGCCAACAAAATTAAAAATCTCAGCAATAAACTTCCCTTCTGTTTACACAAGCACATGCCGCCCAATATTCAAAAGGAAATGACCACCGAAACGGCACCGAAACGGCTAACTAAGGAAATGTTTTTTTCATTGTGGAAACTCAAGCGGATAAAACCTTTCTTCCCTGGACAAATATTCCGATATCTAGTCCAATCAATGGTATTAAGTCACCTAGACTACTGTAATGGGATATACGCAGGATGCAAAGAACAACTTGTAAAGGAACTTCAGACTGTCCAAAACACAGCAGCAAGACTAATCTTTGGTAAATCCAAATTTGAAAGTTCCAAGCCCCTTCGAGAGAAATTGCATGGGCTCCCAATAAAGGAACGAAATTAACTTCAAGATTTGCACCGTAGTCCACAAAATTCTTTATGGGGAAGCCCCAGGATACATGAATAACCTAATCAATCTTCCAGCCAGGAATACATCAAGCACATACCGTTCATTCCTAAATCTCCATTATCCTACCTGTAACGGCCTCAAATATAAATCCACTTACGCTTCCTCCTTTTCCTTCATCAGCACCCAACTTTGGAATGCGTTGCCAAAAGCTGTCAAATCTATTCAAAACCATCTCAACTTTAGGAAATTACTCAAGACCGACCTTTTTCCCGGAAGGCCTACCCCCACGATCCAATATAAAACCTAAAGTCCTGCAAAACAGCATATAAATGGACCATTTTGGACTCTCTTACCTTTACCCACTTTCCCTTCATAGTAACATAGTAGATGACGGCAGAAAAAGACCTACACGGTCCATCCAGTCTGCCCAAGATAAACTCATATGTGTATACCTTACCTTGATTTGTACCTGTCTTTTTCAGGGCACAGACCGTATAAGTCTGCCCAGCAGTATTCCCCACCTCCCAACCACCAGTCCCGTCTCCCATCACCGGCTCTGGCACAGACCGTATAAGTCTGCCCTCCCCTATCCTAGCCTCCCAACCACCAACCCCTCTTCCCCCCACCTGCTCCGCCACCCAATTTTAGCTAAGGTTCTGAGGATCCATTCCTTCTGCACAGGATTCCTTTATGCATATCCCACGCATGTTTGAATTCCGTTACCGTTTTCATCTCCACCACCTCCCGCGGGAGGGCATTCCAAGCATCCACCACCCTCTCCGTGAAAAAATACTTCCTGACATCTTTCCTGAGTCTGCCCCCCTTCAATCTCATTTCATGTCCTCTCGTTTTACCGCCTTCCCATATCCGGAAAAGATTCGTTTGCGGATTAATACCTTTCAAATATTTGAACGTCTGAATCATACCACCCCTGTTCCTCCTTTCTTCACACCCTATTCTTTCATTCCTTGCTGACTACTACAATCTATTGTATTTATATAACAACCGGATTGGCGATAGCCTTTTTGGTTTAATGTACGCCACATTGAACCTGCAAACATGTGGGAAAATTGTGGGGTATAAATGTGATAAATAAATGAACTATGTTATATGTTAATTAATTTTTACTGCTGTAATTGTCTATTGCCTATATCCATATTATTCTTGCTGTACACAGTCATGGTTGAATGTTGTAAAATGGCTGGTTAAAGTTATTTGGATAACTCGTCCAGTTAACCTTAGTCAGATATTGAGCCACTGACTATCATCATCGATACTACAAATCTATGCATGACCTATGTCTTAGCTTCTAGTTATCTTTTAATTTCCCCGTTGAATTCATTAAGGTGTGATCATGCATATAAACTGAATTCTGGTTCCTGGCATACACTCAAATATGAGACAACAGTTAAGTCTCTGTTTTCCTGCAGAGCGAGCAGTTGCTTTCTCCTAGATTCGTGCACAGGTTTCCCTCTGCATTGCTTCTTAATGCCAGCATTTTCAGATGATGTATTTAAGGAAGAGCTTTTCGCCCCTCCCCCCCCACCCACCCACCCTCCCTCTGGGGATCTGTCAGGGAGATAATGAATAATCAGTGAGACTGCAAATGCTGAATGGACAACAACTCCCCTAATGAGCATTGCAGATCAGCTGTTGCTGCTCAGCCAATCAGAGCGCACCGTTTCTCCACAGTCTATTATTTATTTATTTATTTATTACATTTGTATCCCGCACAATTCCCACTCATCGCAAGCTCTATGCAGCTTACATAGTAACAAATCACAAAATTATGAAGTTAATAAAATTATGAAGTTAACAATGATTTAAAGTATTATATAAAAATAAACATAATTAGACTGAGGTAGGTAATAAGGAGTGGAGAGAGAGTGAGGCAGGGAAGAAGAGGGGAGAGAAGCAGGGAAAAGGGAAGGAGGGAGGGGAGCAGGAAAGGGTACAGGGAAGAAGGAAGGGAAAAGAAAAGCAAGGAAATGGTATGGAAGAAATCAGATGGTAAAGGATAAAGGGAACGTCGAAGGTAATTGACTATTAAGTGAGTGAATGTTTAAAGTAGAGAACTATTGAGAGTCTACCGATGCGGACACGGTTCATGCTTGCCTGGTGAATTGAGAAAGCCATGTGTAAGGTCCATGCTATGGTTTCTTGAACAATCTTCTATACCGCCAAATTTGGGAGACCAAGTCAAGGCTAATTGTACAGACTAATTGATTAAAAAAAAAAAAAGGAAAGAACGACAATTACTCGATTGGAAAGAAATAAACAAACTAGATCGCAGTTGTAAAACCATTGATGACTGCTTTGCATTTGTCCATCATACTCAAGCGTAACCAGCACATGAAAATGTCAGGGGTCCAAAATAGTGAGTTTTAAGCATTGAGGGATCCTTTTACAAAGGCGCGCTGAAAAATGGCTTGCGGTAGTGTAGGCGTGGGTTTTGGACACGCGCCAATCCATTTTTCAGCACGCCTGTAACAAAAGGCCTTTTTAAAACTTGTGCCGAAAATTGCCGTGTGTCCATTTTAGGGTCTGAGACCTTACCTCCAGCCATTGGCCTAGTGGTAAAAACTCACGCGGTAATCGGGCGGTAATGACCTACGCGCGTCAAATGCCACTTGGCGTGCAGCCGATACGCGCGTCCGGAAAAATATTTTTCAGACACGCGTATCAGAGGCACACCAAAAATGAAATTACCGCAAGAGCCACGCGGTAGCTCTTGGTAACTCCATTTTGGCACATGTTGTCCCCGCGTAGTTTGGTAAAAGAGGCCAAAAAATAGGACAGACTTTTATGAAGTCCCATTTTTGTGGTAAACCTGGCCACTTAAGGGCTGACTGTCAGCACCGAATCTCCAGGTCTTGGGTGGCCACTGCAAGTTATTCAGGTTCTGCTGATTTTCAGACCTTGTACCTGGATAGACATTTGGGCAAGTTAGGACTACTTTGTACCTGGTCCTTTTTGTCTGGATACTTATCATCACACTGGCATTGAATGTCCGGGAAATATGGGAAGAGCCACATGGAGGTGGAGGTGCATTGGATCTCTATGGACAACGGTTCAATGTAGAGCAGAGAAGGGAGTAGGGAAGGTAGGCTCTTTCCAATCAGTGAAGGAGACATATGGATGATAAAGACTTTAATGGATAACATCAAAGGTGACTCGACACAGCTGCTGTGTTTCGGCACCAAAGCGCCTGCCTCAGGAGTCTTATGATGTGGTGTTAGATCGTAATGTTGAGCACAGAAAAATAAGAAGTATTTTGACACAGTGGGATTTTTTTTAACCCATAATTGGAAGAAAGCAAACAAACTTTCACGGACTGTTGAAACGGTCTCTGTGAAGCATGAAAGTTTGCTTGCTTTCTTCCAATTGTGGGTTAAAAAATCCCACCGTGTCAAATACTTCTTATTTTTCTGTGCTCAACGTTATGATCTAACATCACATCATAAGACTCCTGAGGCAGGCGCTTTGGTGCTGAAACACAGCAGCTGTGTTGAGTCATCTTTGATGTTATTCAATAAAGTCTTTATCATCCATACGTCTCCTTCACTGATTGGAAAGAGCCTACCTTCCCTACTCCCTCTCTGCTCTACATTGAATGTCCGGGCACTGATGACTTTCAGCTCATTTAGGGGCCCTTTTTACAACACCGCATTAGAGCTACCGTGGCATTAGCGTGCACCAATCTGGCACTACCTCTGGGCCACCACAGGAGCCGGTGGAAATGCCGCCCCCCCACCCCCCCACCCCCACCGTGCATAATTTCCGGCATGACCAGAAATATTAAAAAAAAAATTTTTTACCGCTGTGGGCTTACCTGGCGGTAATTGCTGCCCAGTTACCACTGGATTAGCACTGTAACCAGGCTAACCCAGGCTAAATGGAAGGCAGTAAGGACTCCCCCAGGAAATGGCCACGTGACAAGTTTGTACTTACCGCACAGCCATTTCCTTTAAAAAAAAAACAAAACACTGCTTGGTGTGAGGCAAATCCACATGTCAATACCACCGCAGGTCCCCCTTTACCACAGCTTTGTAAAAGGTCCCTTTAGTGCTTCACCCCCAGATTGCCCCGGTATTACCCAGATTGTGCCACGGCGGTCAGACATGATATTCAGTGGCATAGGCACTGACTCCGTGGGTGCTGTGGGTGCTCAAACACCCCCAATATTTCACCCACTGGAAGTTCGTTCACCCACCGGAAGTTCATTCCCTCCCTCCCTCCTCCCATCGAGTTCCAGGCCCCCTCCCTCCAAATTTTAAAAGTCATCTATTTTACTTCATCGGGGTTAGGGCGGCAGCAGCAGCGATAAAAAGCATGCAGGCTTGGCTCGGTGCTTAGTTGTTTTCCCTTCTCTCTCTCTCAGCTCTGGTTCCGCCCTTGCGGAAACAGGAAATGAGGGTGGGACCAGAGCTGATAGAGAAGGGAAAACAACTAAGCACCGAGCCAAGCCTGCATGCTTTTTACTGCTGCTGCCGCCCTAACCCCGATGAGGTAAAATAGATGACTTATAAAATTTGGAGGGAGGGGGCCTGGAACTTGAAGGGAGGGAGGGAAAAGGGAGGGATGGGGAACCCTGGAACTGAGAGGGAGGGAGGGAGTGAGGGGGGACCCTGGAACTCAGAGGGAGGGGGGACCCTGGAACTCAGAGGGAGGGAGGGGGCCCCTGGAACTCAGAGGGAGGGTGGCCCTGGACCTCAAAGGGAGGAAGGGAGGGAGGGAGGGGGGGCCTGGAACTGGGGGGGAGGGAGGTCTGGAAGGGAGGGGTGGGGGACGAGGGGGAGGGGAGAGGGAGGGGGACAGGGGAGGGGGAGGGGGGACGAGGGGGAGGGAGACAGGGAGGGGAGAATGCACCCCCTGTAAAAAAAAATTCAGCACCCCCAATCATTTTGAAAAGTTGGCTCCTATGTTCAGTGGCACCTATTTGGTTAAGTGTCGCTGAATTTCATGTGGGCATTAACTGGTTAGGAGTCATTGCTGCACAGTAAACGTCAGCAGACTATCAGCCCCTACATCTTTTGGAAAACTGGGTAGGACGTTTCAAAACTATATCCCAAAGAAAGTGCCGGCATTCTGCAGCAGCAAAACAGGTCTGAAAAGTTCTCTGTATAACGTCCATTATGTGAAATCTATTTTGTGCCAAAGTCTTCTCTAAGCAACAGTTTGTACTGATTCCTGATAGTGTCTCAAAGGTCAAACCCAGCATCTGTTATTAACCAATTTGCATAAATTGACACTTCTCAAAGTTTGTGAAAATAAGGCTCGTCTCTTTAGAGACAAAGACCTACTTAAAGAATTTATTCTTTTATCAATCAGACTTGCATTGTTTCTTGCTAATTAACCCCCATTAATACCCCAGTTGGGGAAATGACTATGGGTAATTTTAATCACAGATTCTGGTAAACAAACCCCTGAAAATGGAAATAACAATCACTGCCTGTCAAGGCTCATTTCTGAGCAGAAGTTAAATGAACCCTCTGGGGAAATGCACAAAATCCACCGTAATGATACTAGTTAAGAAGTCTAGCAGTAGGAAATAGTGCAGACATTGCGTCACACCAAGCAAGAACTCAAGGCCAGGTACAGAAGAGAACTTTTATGGATTTTTCTCTATTCTTTGTCTCCCTCTGCTGGCAGAATTTAGAAACCTAATTTTCTTTCTGATGCAGTTTGACAAATGAATCATTTTTGATGACCGAAGAGCTCTTTCCCCGGTGAATATTTAACCCCTGCCCTCACAGTAAATGCTGAAATAAACTGATAGATGGAGGACGCTTGCTCTACAGAGTGACAAGCTCAAGGACAAGAGGTCATTAGATGTAGCTGAAGGAAGAACGATGCAAAATAAAGGTGAGAATAATAATATTAATAAATAGATAATAATAATCGGGAAAATTAATGAAGTATTAAGATCTGACAACAGAAATGGCAAGACTCTGGAACAAGTTGTATCAGATTATCCCTAGTGTTGTAAGAGCCTTGTGCAGTGTTACATCAAGGCTGGATACATCTCTACAAAACCTCGAAATTTCAGATTTGATAAAAATGAACTTAAAAAAATAGTTTTGCTGGGTTCAAGCTATACTTTGCAATCATACCTGGATAATTCCTAAGTTTGTGGATGAAGCTTGAATTCTCCAGTGATACCTGACAAATCTTGGTTTATATTATGTGCCATTTATAATAATAATCAACCCTTCAAAGGGACACCACCTTGCTGTGGTGGAGGGGCTTGTGAGTTTCTACGAATCAGAACGACCTCTGGGGAGAAGTCAGACTAAGAGTATCTCAAATCCATCAAAATATGGTGTGAACAAGAAAAACAAATCTAATACCAGATTTTTCATCACCTAGGAACAACAAGTACAGTGTCATTTGCTAGAGTACCTTGGCATCTGGTGACAAATAGGCTACAGGACTCAGGATCTTCAGTTGAGCAGATCTACTGGAAGAACATCCATAAACTCAATAAAAATACGTGATTGCTGAAAATAGAGAAATTATGGTTTACTATTACAAATCAGACCCATAAAACCTGGCTACTTAAAATGAATGTTTGAATTGTGTTGAGAAAAACATCTGGATTCAGAAATAATTGAACAGCACCTAGCAGATCAGAGGTGATTCATCACCAGATAAAAAAGGTTTTTACAGAATGTGGAATTAGACGAAGTTCAGATGAAGAAGAAATACAAGAATAAGTGCCACATAACAGTCAGCCTGAAACAAGTGAAACAGCTGTGGAGGAAGCCGAAGTCGAAGGACTCATTCACCATCTCAACCCCAGGAAACCTCTCAGGCACAAAGAGCACAAGATCACCAGTTAACTCAGAAATAGGAACTGAAACAGATCCTAGAACACATGAGGGAACCAAAACAACATCATAGACTGTCTGCACTGCGAAAAATGATGTGGTACGTGCAACCACCAAATGACCTGAATCTATCGAATCAACAAATTTAGAACAAGTCAACCAGGACATCTACAGTTCAGCAATGGTAACACAGATGAACTGGGATATGCTAAGAGGCTTGCTAAGAGAAACTCAGTGGGCCAGATATTCAGACCACGGGAGTTAGCCCAGCTAACTCCCATCCCGCAGTCAACACTAACCCCAGATATCCAATGCTGGGCCATTTCCAGTGACTAGCAATGAATATCTGGTTTATTTTTGGCCAGTTCACACTTAATTGGCCAAGTTGATAAGCAACATTGGCCGGTTAAGTTTGAACCCGCCAAAGATAGGCCTGGTATTCATGAGGCCAAAATGACCACCAAACTTGCACTCAAAATCAACAAATAGCTGATTATATCATGCAATATAACCAGATATCCGTTAGCCATGAATTTTCAGTGGGTCATGGCCGGCCGTGTTCCACTTAAAATTCGTGGATAGATAGTTATGGTGCATTTAACTGGCCAGGTGGCAATCCTGGCTAGTTAAATGCACCATAACCAGGGCTTTTTTTGAGGGGGTACTTGGGGGTACTGAGTACCGGCACCTTTTCCATTGTCTGCTAAAATTGAACCATGGTCCCCAAGTTTTAATGAAAGAGCTCAGGCTCTACACAACAATTCTGCCTTGCCATAGATTCTATGACTGGTTGCAGGGGGCCTGGCTATTGTGGGGTGGGTCCCTCAGTGATTACCCCACCTCTGAAGGGTGGCCTGGCATTTGAGTACCGGCACCTTTTTTGCTAGCAAAAACACACTGAACATAACCATCTATCCACAAATTTTTTAGTGGAACACGGCCGGCCATGACCAGCTGGTCATTACCGCCCAGTTAACGCGTGAGATCTTACCGCCGAGTCAATGGCTGGTGGTGAGGTCTCAGATCCAAAATGGACACGCGCCAGTTTTGATTCTGCCGCACGTCCATTTTCAGCAAATAAATTTTAACGAGGCCTTTTTTACAGGCCCGCTGAAAAAATGAAGCTGAGTGCGCCCACAACCCGCACCTACGCTTGCGCAGGCCATTTTTTCAGCGCACCTTAGGACCCCTAAGAAAGTTGCCAGATATAAGATCAGAATCGTCCAGTACAGGCAAATCAAAGATGATTCTACCAGAACATCAGTGGAGAAGCTAATAGAAACTGAACAGCCAGATGAAGAAGAGACGGTTAAATCTGGGAAGAGCCTGTGAAACAACAATATAGATTATAACAATAGAAATCAAACAAAATAAAACATGGAAAAGAAAATAAGATGATACCTTTTTTTATTGGACATAACTTAATACATTTCTTGATTAGCTTTCGAAGGTCGCCCTTCTTCATCAGATCGGAAATAAGCAAATGTGCTAGCTGACAGTGTATATAAGTGAAAACATTCAAGCATTACTATGACAGTCTGACAGGGTGGGAGGAGGGGGGTGGGTAGGAGGTATGCATGGGGATCTATCCACCCCCATCCTCCCACCCTGTCAGTCTGTCATAGTAATGCTTGAATGTTTTCACTTATATACACTGTCAGCTAGCACATTTGCTTATTTCCGATCTGACGAAGAAGGGCAACCTTCGAAAGCTAATCAAGAAATGTATTAAGTTATGTCCAATAAAAAAGGTATCATCTTATTTTCTTTTCCATGTTTTATTTTGTTTGATTTCTATTGATAACCTTAAGAGTGGACTAACACGGCTACCACACTCCTCTACTTTAGATTATAACAAGAAAGCTGCAAGGTTAAAAACAAATGGAAACTGTCACGGTTAGAAAACCCATGGAAGATCGTTGACTGGACAATGTGATCCACACCAGGGGGAGAAGGTGTCCAAGGGCTACAGCCCAGAACCACTCCTGGACTCCTACTGATGTTTCTGAGTCATACTGACTGTAGTGACCACCCCAGTTGTTGACGGTAATGACCGTTCCAGTTGTTGTAGCTTCTCTTGGGACAGTTCAAGTTATTGCTTTTCAGTTGTCTGCCTCATTGATCCTACCAAGTATGTTACTGTTGCAAGTTGCTCATCTGTTAGTTTAATCCTGGTTGTTCCATTAAACCGATTCATATGGGAAAAAAAAAAGAAAACCCATGGAAGGGTTAATAATAACATTTAGAAACTAGCTGAAAAAAGTGGCAAAAAAAGTTCACGAATTGGATAGCACATAAAAAAGCCAATTGCATGGTTTCTGAATCAAACAACTGACCAGCTTACATCTGAGAATAGCTGAACAACATACCGCAAGGAGGGCAGATGGAAGACTAGATGACAACCGGGAAGACCCACGTCCTGCAAAAGACCCAGCAACTGGGACTGTCTCAAACAACTACAGGCCAATAACCTATCTGCCAACTTTGTTCAAATTGCTGGTAGGAATAATAGCAGACGCAGTCCAGGACCACTTGGAAAGAAACAATTTGCTTCCAGTGCAACAAAACAGGAAGCCGTCAAAACACTAGAGGCACTAAAGATCAGCTTCTGATTGATACAATGGTTCTGGAAAACTGCAAATGTCAAAAAAACAAACTTGAATGTCGCTTGAAGGCCTTCGGCTCCTTGCCACACTTTGAAATGCCTGGAAATAACTGGAGTGAGTGAAAATATCGCACCATTTGGGCAGAAAGCAATGAGTCAATGGAAAACAGAACTGACAGAACTTTGGCAGTGAAGTGGACCAGATAAACATAAGGAAAGAATATTTCAGAGAGACTCACCCTCACCTTTGTTGTTTTTGTTCACTATGATTCCACTGTCAGTTATACTGAGCAAGACACCTTAGGCCCAGTGGCGTAGCCAGGGAGGGGTGCCAGGGGAGCGGCCGCTCCCCTAAACGGAATTCTGCCATCTCCGGCGCCTATTTTTTCTCAATGTGTTGGATTGAAAATGTGCGCCAGTGCCGGCAGAAGTCCGCTCTCGCTCCCCCCTGCGCCGTCAACCTAGCTCCGCTTCTGCTTAGGCCACCAGACTGGAAAGACAACCCCCCAAGTTTCACATCTTCAGTACATTGATGATTTGACGCTGTGTGGAAAATCACAACTTGAAATCAAATCGTTGCTAAATACCATTTGGATATTCGGTGAAGATATTGCCATGGAATTTGTATTAAGCAAATGCACCACCCTACCCATGAAAATGGGAAAAATGGTTGACATCGAAGGTATAGAAATGCCCCATAATAAGATTATCAAGGACCTGGACAGTGACGGAGCCTAAAAATATTTGGGCTTTCTACAGGCAGATAATATCAAACATACCATGGTAAAGAACACGATCACTGAAGAATATCTTAGAAGGTTTAGGAAACTCCTGAAAGCTAAACTTAATGATGGAAATACCTTCATGGCCATCAATATTTGGGTGATAGCTGTCATATACCCACAAGCGAGCCTTCTCTGGAGTAGCCTCCACACTCTGGAATGCACTGCCTGAAAGGCTCCGCTTAACACAAGACTATCTCTACTTCGGGAAGCAGGTGAAAGCTTGGCTCTTCAACCAAGCCTTTAATGGAAGAAATAACTAACTTGTTAGTCTCACTCACATACACAAGGAGTGACATGGGCTGCACATACTGCAGCAGGACATGTTTAGCCACTGCTACCCTAGCTGAGATAATATTTAACTATCTCTATGACCTTATTTTCTAACTCCTCTTACTCTCTTTCTAGGTTCCATCTTTGCTTATACCCTTCACTGTCAATTAAAATGTTCTATTATGCATTGTGTTGACATTGTAAGTAGTATACTCACGCCATACTTTGTATTGTTATTTGAATATTTTTACTGCTGTAATTGCCTATTGCTCATGTTTGATTTATTCTTATTGCATACCACCTTGAGTGAATTCCTTCAAAAAAAGCAGTAAATAAATCCTAATAAATAAATAAATAAGATATAGTGCAGGAACTGTGAATTGGACGTACGCAGAAATGGAAACATTGGATTGAAAAACGTGAAAGATCATGACAATCAATCATGTTCTGCATCCCTAATGTGATGTTTACAAGCTTTCTCTTCCCCGCATTATAGGTGGAACAGGACTGTTGTAGGTGCTACAAACAGCAGAAGAGGAGAAATAAGGTCTGGCTGCCTACATTAAGATTAGTGATGAGAATAAATCAACAAGACGCAAGACCATAGAAGACAAGCAGGTCTACAGCAAGAACAAGTAAGAATTCCCAAAGTGGCACAATAGACCACTCCATGGACAGTACATAAAAGACACCAAAGGAGAAGTTAAGAAATCCAAAATGTGGAAGAGGTTGCAGAAAGAAACGGAAAGACATTGCTAAAGTTGATATGACATCCAGGGCCCATTTTACAAAGCGGCGGTAAGTCCATTGCAGGCTTACCGCTCGCTAAACAGGAAGTACCGTCGGGCTACCGCAGCAGCCTGGCGGTACTTCCCACTCCTCCAGCGCGCCATCATATCTCTCCCTTCAAAACAGGATTCAGTGTTACTATTGTATTGATACTTGGATTTGATTCCTGTAGGTCCATCATTTTCTATACTATGGCGACCGCACCTCGAATATTGTGTCCAATTCTGGTCGCCGCATCTCAAAAAAGATATAAAGGAATTAGAGAAGGGCGACGAAAATGATAAAAGGAATGGAACGACTTCCCTATGAGGAAAGGCTGAGAAGGGTAGGGCTCTTCAGCTTGGAGAAAAGGCGGCTGAGGGGTGATATGATAGAAGTCTACAAGATAATGAGCGGAGTAGAGCGGACAGATGTGAAGTGTTTGTTTACACTTTCAAACAATAATAGAACCAGGGGACACAAGATGAAGCTAGAATATGGTAGATTTAAAACAAATAGGAGAAAGGTTTTCATTACTCAGCGTGTAGTTAGACTCTGGAACTCGTTGCTGGAGAATGTAGTGACAGCAGCTGGCCTTATGGAATTTAAAGGGGGTTTGGACAGATTCCTGAGGGAAAAGTCCATTGAACATTATTAAGAATTAAGTGTTTTTTTTTTTTGGGGGGGGGGGGGGGGGGGGGGGGGGGGGTTGCCAGGTTGTCGGAGACAGGATGCTGGGCTTGATGGACCCTTGGTCTTTTCCCGGTATGGCGGTGCTTATGTACTTATGTTGTATTTTTTTTGCAGGTGCCATGCACTAATGGGAACATTAGTATACAACCTAAAATAAAAAGAAGAAAAAAGAAAATACCATACTTTAATGCCTTGGTAAATCTAGGGCTTAGCTCCTGAGAAAGTCCCGTGTTAGAACATGCTAAGTCCAGATTTCACCGCACCTTAGGAAAAGGGCTCCTAAGTGACTTGCCCAAGATCATATGGAGCCATGGTGGGATTTAAATTCTGGCTTCCTTGGTTCTCAGGCTAAGGAGAGGAGAAGGACTCAATGGTGCCGCAAAATCCATGTATTTATGTGTTAATGTTCATTTTGTAGGCCCCTGAAGCAGGCATTTGCCGAAACGCAGCCCGTGTCGGGTCTTAGAATTAAGACCGTTCTTCATACCATTCTTGAGGCCCACATGCTTTTCTTTCCCTTGGTTCTCCATCCACTAATCTCATCATTAGAATACTCCTCCACTCTTGGAAAACAGCTAAGCTAGATCGGGATGGGTAGAAGAAGGATTGTCCAAGAAATAGGAAGCGATTATGCAGCAACAAACAGAGTAGCATCTGTGAAAACGTTTGAAAAATGCTGCTAAGCACACGCTATTGCTAAGCTGGTTTGATTTTTACTGGAACTGAAGCATGAATAGGTGCGAATGTTCTATAAATGTTTTTGGTGGGTCCAATATGGCCAGTACACTGTTTAATATGGTTCACTGTAAATTTTATTTTCATTCAATAAGGATGATTTTCTCATAAGTTCCTTTAATACTTGCTCACCACATGAGAGGGGGGGCTATGCTACGACGATGTAGTTTTTCTTGGAAGACAGCATGAAAATCGAATACACGAAGCCTGTGACCTTAGGCTGAGGTGTTTGTAGTCTGTAAAATCTTTGAAATGAATATAGCAGATAAATAAAATATTAACCTTGCAACAGGTAGTCCTATCTCTGCATGAAGGATATAGTTTGGTTCCATTATATCTAGATCTGCAGTTTTCTTGAGATATATAAAATATTTCAGCTGGACAACTTATCTCTGTTTATTATTACACTTTTAATGCAAGTGCTTGGAGAACATATTTCATTCATCCAGGATGTCTTTATGTAAATCTAGATAGATGTAGAGTTTACAGCCCAAGGGATCTTGAAGAGGGTAATTTTCAAAGTGAACTTCCACAGGTAAATGGGTGTTTACCAGCATATAAGTGACCTTCTACAGGTAAATGGGTGTTTACCAACAGATAAGCGACCTTCCACAGGTAAATGGGTTTTTACCAGCAGATAAGCGACCTTCCACAGGTAAATGGGTGTTTACCAGCAGATAAGCGACCTTCCACAGGTAAATGGATTGACTCGGGCTGCACATACTGCAGTAGGACATGTTTATCCACTCCTACCCTAGCTGAGATTATTATTATTAACATTTGTATAGCGTTACCAGAAGCACGCAGCACTGAACACCTGGCACAGAGAGACAGTCCCTGCTCGATAGAGCTTACAATCTAAAAATACAGACAGACAAGACAATTAAGGGCGAGGAAAGTACTGGGTGAGAAGGAACAAGGATAGGGGAATTGAATAGTGGTTAGGAGCCAAAAGCAGTGGTGAAAAGGTGGGTTTTCAGCATAGATTTGAAAACAGGTAGAGATGGAGCTAGGCGTACAGGCTCAGGAAGTCCATTCCGTTTACCAGCAGATAAGCGACCTTCCACAGGTAAATGGGTGTTTACCAGCAGATAAGCGACCTTCCACAGGTAAATGGGTGTTTATCAGCAGATAAGTGACCTTTCACAGGTAAATGGGTGTTTACCAGCAGATAAGTGACCTTCCACAAGTAAATTGGTGTTTACCAGCAGACAAGGCTCTTTGAAATTCGCCCTTCATCTGCTGCGTGAGGATTTGAACTGAGGTGGAGCTTGAACTCATGGGATACATGCCAGGATTTCATTTTGAGATCTCTGGGGACCTTTTAGCAAGCTGCAGGAAAAAGGGCCCTGGGCTAGCGGCGGGGGCCATTTTTCCATGTGTCAGGGCTCTTTTTACCACAGCAGGTAAAAAGCCCCCAGAGAAACATGGCCATTCGGTAAAAGAACTCTTACCGCATGGCCATGTGGTGGGGAGCCCTTACCGCCACCCACTGAGGTGGCAATGATGCCCGATTACCGGCGGGTTACCGCTGCACAAGCCATTTCCGGGGTTTTCTTTTTCTCCCGGAAATGGTGCATGCTCGGGGCAGAGCTATTGCCGGCGCAGCGTTGTGCTTACCTATGCTTTGTAAAAGACCCCCCTCTATAAGTTCTTGATCCATGTAGTTTGTAAGTCTCATTGTCAGTCTGAAAAAGTGTCCCGGTGGTGTGCTTCAGAACTGAGACTTTTGGAGACCAGCCGTTCTAACTTAGTGCAAGGATGAGGCTAACAGTAACAATGGATATTTATTTAATTATTACATTTGTATCTCGCACTTTCCCGCTCATCGCAGGCTCAATGCGGCTTACATAGTAACAAGAGAATACAATCTGTAGTATCTGAATCAACAAAGGAGGTATGTGGTAGGACAAATGAACAAGGAGTAAATGGGATAAAAGAGGTATGAGAGAAAGGATAGGGATAGGTAAGGAAGTGGAGCGATGAAGAAGAGGTAGGGGAAGGGCATGGAGGGTAAGAAGATTGGTAGGAGGTAATTTCTGAGTCATTATTGTTAATGATTAGATGAACCAGTAAATAGATGGGTTGCTTATGTTTGCTTATGGTAGGGTCAAGTCTTTCGGGTAAATCTGTTTGAATAGATGGGAAGGTATTCACTAGTTGATCGAATGTATCTGAGTAGAGCATTCCAGAGTTGGGATCCCAGGTAGGGGAAGTTAGATGCATGATATGTTTTATACTTTAGTCCTCAGCAATTGGGAAGGTGCAGGTTAAGGTATGTCCTTGAAGATGTTGACCTGCTTCTGGATGGAAGATCTAATAGATTGACCATGTAACTTGGTGATACTCCATGGATGATCTTGTGTATTAGTGTGATGGCCTTAATATAATGGATGTATGAACATTACAATACCAGGAATCATAGATCTTAACATCATAAGGATTCACGGTTATTAAAGAGCTATAAGGATTTTAAAAGGATTTGGATGGACACAGCAGTGATCAATACAGAGAGCACAATGGAAGGAATGGTTGAGTATTAGGAATATCTGGTCGAAGCAATATCGACTGGGTATTCGAATGGTTTGGCAATAATGCTGATAAGTATATGTAAATGCAATTTGTAATTTGTAAGAATGAAGCTATGGAGTAATAATTAGCGCATACATTTATTAAAAATAAAAAAAAATCTATTCTTAATGTGTATTGGCCGTGATTTGTTTCCTGCCTGTTTTTGTTTGCCAGTGACTGAAATGACAGAGGAAATGTCTCTGCTGTTTCTTCTGCCATTGTTAATGACTTTCCCATCCCTAGCTTGAAAGTTTTTACTGTTGTAATTGTCTATTACTTATGTTTGACGTATTCTTGCTGTACACCGCCTTGAGTGAATTCCTTCAAAAAGGCCGTAAATAAATCCTAATAAATTTATTTATTTGTTGCATTTGTATCCCACATTTTCCCACCTATTTGCAGGCTCAATGTGGCTTACATTGTTCCGTCATGGCGATCGCCATTTCCGGAGTGAGAGATACAAGTGGTATTACATTAGAGATCATGATTGGCATAGTAGATTAAACAGTCAAGTATAAAGAGTTCATATTCGGAGTTAGAGATACAGTGGTATTGCGTTAGAGTTTCATTTGTGGTAGAGTAGACTTTGGTAGTCAAGTATAGAGAGTTGGGATTTGGGGGATTTTTCTAGTTCAGGCTTGAGTTTCGTTGTCTGGCAGTTAAATAGTGCAGACCCACACTATCAGTTGCTACACGCTAAAACCAACCAGCGTGGTAAAAATCCCATGCTAGCTGCTTATTGTGGGGAGGGGCAGGTCATGGGCAGAGAAAGGACATAGCTGCCACTGACAGCTAACATGTACAGGGTGGTCCCATGTGCTAGCTGTCATGATTGCCAAATGCATGGCCTGCCTTAATGCCACATTACCCGCAATCTGGTAATGCAGCTGCTACCCTATGGCCCAATGCTTAGCCTTGCGGATGCCAGTCTCTCCGATTAAGGCCCCATACCCTAATCATGGACCCCACCCTGATCAAACCCCCCCCCCCCCAACCTCATACCATGACCCTCCCTCCACGCCCAACCTCTCTGAGGATTTAACCGGTGCTAATGTGTGGGGGGTAGGGGTTGGTGCTTAATGAGGGGGACTAGATCAAGGCGGATTGTGTGTCTGCGTGTGGGGGGGGGGGGATTGAATCAGGGGGACATTCAGGGCAGACACTCCACATTTACTAGACAGTCTTTCACAAACTGTACCTTAACTTTTGCAGTTAAGGTGTGGTAAATGCAGAAACTTACCACGCCTGAGTAAACAGATCCCTTAGGGTTAGGATTCCAGTGCTTTTCTGGTGGAGTGACGTTGTGGCTACCAAGTTTCCAGTGGATGAGACGCAGGGGCGTAGCCAGACAGCAGATTTTGGGTGGGCCTAGGCAAAAGTGGGTGGGCACCAAGTGTTCTCCCCCCAACACCAAAAAAATATCTCAGCTGGTGGGAAAATGTTTCTCTCCACCTTGGCGGTCTGCAGCAAGCATGCGCTGAAAACTGAGCATGCGCAGGTGCCACTATTGTGGAGAGCAGTGTTTTTGTTATCATCAGGGGGAAGTCTTCAGCTGGCTGAGCTAAATGTGTGCTACTGTTGGGTGGGCCTGAACCCTAACTGGGCGGGCCTCGGCCCACCCAGGCCCACCAGTGGCTATGCCACTGATGAGATGTGACATTTTATTGTGGTTTTCTGTACAGAAATTTTACGCCATTCTCTCTCTCTCTCTCTGTCTCTCTCTCTCTCTCTCATGTTATTCATTGTTCTTTCGACACAAACACCGCACAACTGAAACACTGACGACATTGATCAAAAGTGAACACTGGGAAGATTTTTCCCATTGGTTTTACCATTTCCTGCTTAAAATTGCCTGTCAGTTTCAATCTTAAAATGAGCCTCTTTCCTATTAATTGCCACGATAGATGAAAGCCGATTGGCTGAGAGCAATGTTCAGTTTTATAAAATGCATTATTTTCATGATTTATCTGACATTATTCATGGTTCGATAAGGATTACAATTTTTCAAACAGCATTTCAATGCGAAAGTCTTTAGTATGGGTTGACAGGTATATATATCAGTAAGTCAGCCTCCAGCTGTTAAGAAGGTGAATTTTCTCTGTTTCCATGACGGTATCGGTGTTAGTTATTGGTTCAATGGAGATATTTGCCTTTTTAATTTAAATCTTAATAATTCCTGGCAGTGATAAACTGAAAATAATTTTCCCAGTAGATGATTTTAGATTTTTTTTTACATTTTACTTAGCCACAATTAAATTTTTATGTGGCCAGCTGAGCCCCAGTTTCACAGTGTCACTGGCACCCCAAGCACAGAGTGCTCATAAAGCATGACAGTTGTGGCAGTTCAAAGTGCAATCTACATTTTACGGAACATGCTATAGCTTGACTACATTTCCCAAGATGCCTACATAGTAGATGACGGCAGAAAAAGACCTGCACGGTCCAGCCAGTCTGCCCAACAATATAATGTTGGATGATGTTGGAGGAGTGGCCTAGTGGTTAGGGTGTTGGACTTTGGTCCTGGGGAACTGAGTTCAATTCCCACTTCAGGCACAGGCAGCTCCTTGTGACTCTGGGCAAGTCACTTAACTCTCCATTGCCCCAGGTACAAATAAGTACCTGTATTCAATATGTAAGCCGCATTGAGCCTGCCATGAGTGGGAAAGTGCGGAGTACAAATATAACAAAAATAGATAAACTCATACATGCTACTTTTTGTGTATACCTTACCTTGATTTGTATCTGCCACTTTCAGGGCACAGGCCGTAGAAGTCTGCCCAGCACTAGCCCCGCCTCCCAACCACCAGCCCCACCTCCCACCACCGGCTCTGCCACCCAATCTCGGTTAAGCTTCTGAGGATCCATTCCTTCTGAACAGGATTCAGACACAGCCTAGACACAGTTCTAAAAGGAAGACCTCTCCACTGCTGGCTGAGGTGTGCAATCTTTCATTTCATGGCTTGTATTATTTATTTATTTGTTGCATTTGTATCCCACATTTTCCCACCAATTTGCAGGCTCAATGTGGCTTACATTATGCTGTGATGGCGATCGCCATTTCCGGATAGAGAAATACAAGCGATATTACATTAAGGTGTATAAATGGTAAAGTAGAATACACAGTGATATTACATTGAAGTTCGTGAATATAGAATAAGTTAGACAGTCAAATATAGAAAGTTCATTTCCGGTGTGTGAAATAAAGTGGTAGTGCGTGTTGCGTAACTTTCATTAGTATCATGTAGGTTATCAGTCTGGTGCGGAGATTTTGGTTTTGTCTAGTTCATTTAGAGTCTAGTAGTCTAGTATTTAGGATGGATCATTATGGTATGCCTTTTTGAACAGGTTGGTTTTCAGTAGTTTTCAGAAGATTGCTAGGTCGTGCATCGTCTTTGGTAGTGCGTTGCACTGTTGCACGCTTATGTAGCAGAAGCTGGATGCATATGTGCAGTGGCATACCAAGGGGAGGGCGGTGGGGGCGGTTCGCCCCGGGTGCACGCCGCTGGGGGGGTGCCGCGCGCCTGTCGGCTCTTCGTTTTCATGCTCCCTGTTCCGGGGCAGAGGGAGCATGAAAACGAAGAGCCGACAGGCGCGCAGCACCCCCACCCTGCGGCGTGCACCCGGGGGGGGTTCTTTCGCCGGGGGGGGGGCGTCTCGCTGTTCCTGGGGGGTGCTGCACCGGGGGGGCGGGGCGCATCGGCTGCATATGTGGATTTATATTTATTCCTTTGCAGGTGGGGTAACGGAGATTCAAGAATGTGCGTGCTGATCTTTTTGTGTTTCTAGTTGGCAAGTCTATGAGGTCTGACATATAGACCGGGGCTTTGCCGTAAACGATTTTGTGGACCAGGGTACAAATATGAACTGGGCTGGTGATGAACTCCAGTTTTTAGTGGACAGGTATCCATCCACCTCATTGAAACTGTCCTCACAGCCTGCTGTAATCTCTGGCAATGCAGAGGAGGGTTGGAATGAGTGGGCATAGGGATTGAATTAGCCTCTCTAGATGAATATTGGAGGAGAGTTTTGCTGTGTCCTTCCTTGCACTTTGCTTGTTTTCTGGATAAATGCATTCATGTTCCCCATTGTGGCACCTTTTCACTATCCTCTTTCCACCAGCAAAATAGGAAATCTACATTCTTGCTTATGTAGTCAATGAAAAAGACAAATTTGGGGGCGATCGCATGTCTGCAACACTCTCTGCTGTAACCTGCAGCTGTTAAATATTCTTTGGCAAGTTTTCTTCAGTTTTTCAAACAAATTTCTACCCTTATGGGCGAGAGAAGGGGCCAGACTCGGACTTACCCCGCAGAGAAGCCTACTCCAGTCGCCTTGGGCCCAATGGACCGCTTTGCAGTGAGCAGTCAAGGACCTGGATCACAGGTGTCGCTTGACGCAGACACCACTCTGAGTCTGGAAGCAAGTGACCTGCCGCAGAACCTGGCCATTCTGGTGGAGGCGCAGCGCCAGAGCTGGAAGAAACAGCCAGCACTCTCTGTGCCAGTCTGCTCGCCTGACAGCATTGGCGGAGGATGAAGTCAGAGCAGCAGTGCCAACGATGGGGGTCATCTGTTTCCAGCAGCGTGAAGGACCCGCTAACCCTAACGGTCAATGAGTCAAGGAAAGTAGTGAGTACGGAGCAGCTATTAGCTGAGCTTCTAAAGCTGGCTTTGTTGGGTAAACCTAAACTGATTACCTTGGGCGTTATTTGGGAGGCTTTGACTAAGTTGAATACTTCTTTTTCAAGTAAGCTGGAACTAATGGCCTCTCAGTCCTGTGTGGACCAAGGGACATTGGTTGAGATTCAGCAAAAAGTTTCATCCATGGAAAAAGATCTGAGTTCTGCTAAACTTGAGGTTAAAACCATTCCTGATTCACATGCTGCACTGGTAAAAGATAATATGGTGATACACCAAAGACTTGAACATTTGGAAAATTCCTTACGTAAAAATATTCTTCACTTGGTGAGCTTTCCAAAAGTTGCATCTGTTGATCTATTATTAACTCTTAAACGTTATTTTTTTTTGAAGTTTTGAAGATACCAGAATGATCCCGTCTTCCTATAGTAAAGCCGTATTATTTGCCATTAGTAGTTAAGAAACCTACGGATCAAGAAATTGCACCAGGGATGGATGTTTCTTTTGATGAATTAAATGTGACTCAGATTATTACAGGTGAAGATCCAGAAGCATTCCTGTGACCTTGACAGTGAAATTTGTATTAGAACCTGATAGAGACTGGATGTTATGCTTATTTACAGAGGAAAGATTTCTGAATTGTTTAGTTTGAGTATTTCGGATGTACCTCGTGTAACCCAAAAGAGATGAAGATTGTTTCTTGAAATGAGATCTAGGGTATTACAATTTGGCGGATTATTTGGTTGATTTTCCCTGATAAATGTGTAATTAAGTTAGATATATTTTTTATGAGCCTGTTCATTTAAATGCTTTCTTGATATCAAAAAGTAATAACTCCTCGCTGTTTTTTTTGTTGTGGTTACTATTATTAATGTATTTCTTACTTCATCTTGTTTTCTATACCAAATGTACTAGGACTAGGGGGCATGCGATGAAGCTACAATGTAGTAAATTTAAAACGAATCGGAGAAAGGTTTTCTTCACTCAACTTGTAATTCAACTCTGGAATTCGTTGCCAGAGAATGTGGTAAAGGCGGTTAGCTTAGCGGAGTTTAAAAAAGGTTTGGACGGCTTCCTAAAGGAAAAGTCCATAGACTGTTTTAAATGGACTTGGGGAAGATCCACTATTTCTGGGATAAGCAGTATAAAATGTTTTGTACATTTTTGGGATCTTGCTGGGTATTTGTGACCTGGATTGGCCGCAGTTGGAAACAGGATGCTGGGCTCGATGGACCTTTGGTCTTTCCCAGTACGGCAATACTTATGTACTATGTACTTAGTGTAATGTTTAAATTCATAAAAATAAAAGTTAAAAAAATGTTGTGTATAAAGGATCGACCCTAGGGAGATGCAGGGTCCAAAACGAATCTGTTGGAAGATCCTTGAAGAGTTGGGGGAAGAGTGAAGGGGTCAGCTGAGCCTCCACATTTCTGCCTGCTCCTACCGGTCCAAAGCATGCACGGTAAAAAAAAGTGATGTTGGGCAGATAAATAGAGGATGGGGGCTTACACAGGATCCCTGAAAATGTGGGGTTTGAGGTGATCATCTTGCTTGTTCTCTTCTCCCCCAAAAGGCAGCATTAAGTTGGAATGATACCACAGTACCAGCACCTCTTTTCTCTCCAGGTTGCAGCTCGCGTTACCTCTAAATCTCAGGATCATTTCACTGAAAGGTATCAATTTACTAACAAACCTTTTCTAGAGATGGGAAGGTGGTAGAACTAGAGGACATGAATTGAGGTTGCCAGGGAAAGGGGGGGGGGGGGGGGAGGAAAGGACTCAGGAATAATATCAGGAAGTACTTTTTCACAGAGAGGGTGGAAGATACTTGGAATGTCCTCCCACAAGAGGTGATAGAGATGAAAACAGTAATGGAATTAAAAAATGCATGGGGTAAACAAAAGGGAATCCTGTATGGAAAGAATGGAACCAAACCAGATTTACGGTGATTAGATGGCAACACCAGTAATTGAGAAGCAAAGCCAGTGCTGGGCAGACTTCTATGGTCTGTGCCCTCATCATGGCTAGCTCCTTGAGTAGGGACTGTCCTTCTATGTTAGACTGTACAGCGCTGTGTAACCCTAGTAGCGCTTTAGAAATGTTAAGTAGTAGTAGTAGCTTCAGTAACTGGAGAACAAGACCAGTGCCAGGCAGTCTTGCAGTATCACATCATACCTGTGAGTTTATCTTGTTGGGCAGACTGGATGGACTGTACAGGTCTTTATCTGCCATCATCTACTAAGTTATATGTTACTGGTTTGTTGCTGCAGGTTCTGTGTTCCCATTCCCAGTGTGTTTCCAAAATGTGGATAATTCTCTGTACGTCCATATTCGCAGGACAGGGTTGATCCCGACCTGGGTTTACCCCGTTGCACGCAGGGACTTGTAGTTCTGAGCTCCCCATTGCATTCCCCAAGCAAAGCAAGACACCAAGTCCCAGCATGCACTCGGGTAAACCCAGGACTGGATCAGCACTATCCTGTGAATATGGATCCAATTGGCAGCCTTAGCAAGGACTGATCCTACACGGATTCTGCAAATAATCACACAAAAATCAGTTTCATGGAAGAACCAGCAGGGGGTGCACTTTACTTACAAACTGCCTACTGCATGCTCATTCGCTTTATCCTGGATATCCATTATTATGTCATTCACCTACATCCACTGCCCTAATAACAGCAGAACCCCATTTAACATGATCAGTGCTGTATCACCACTCCTAGTGGCCCAGGCCAAGCTTTCATATTGGACCCCTCTCTTATGACCCTTTCTCGATTGCTTTCTCTTTTCAATAATACAGGAAGCATCAACAACATATCTGATGTCATCTCGTATCATTTTCAAAATGTAACAACAGAAAAATATCCAGCTTTCTTCATTGTTCTTAATACCATGCACTATTCTTCACTTCACTGGCTTCCGATCAGATACCGCATTCAATTCAAGCTTCTCCTTCTTACCTACAAATGCACTCAGTCTGCTGCCCCTCACTATCTTTCTACCCTCATCTCCCCTTACGTTCCCGCCCGTAACCTCTGTTCACAGGATAAATCCCTCCTCTCTGTACCCTTCTCCAACACCGCCAACTCCAGGCTCCGCCCATTCTGCCTCGCCTCACCCTATGCTTGGAACAACCTTCCTGAGCCCTTACGCCAAGCCCCCTCCCTGCCCGTCTTCAAGTCTTTGCTTAAAGCCCACCTCTTCAATGCTGCGTTCGGCACCTAACCCTTACCGTTCAGTGAATCCAGACTGCCCCTATCGGACCGACCGTTCACTTGTCTTTTAGATTGTAAGCTCTTTGAG
This sequence comes from Microcaecilia unicolor, assembly GCF_901765095.1. NCBI lineage: Eukaryota > Metazoa > Chordata > Amphibia > Gymnophiona > Siphonopidae > Microcaecilia > Microcaecilia unicolor. The sequence continues at coordinate 187,867,824 of NC_044041.1, forward strand.
CAGGGACTGTCTCTCTTTGTTAAATTGTACAGCGCTGCGTAACCCTAGTAGCGCTCTAGAAATGTTAAGTAGTAGTAGTAGTATTACATATAGCAGTGATTTAACCAGAGCTGAGATTGTGATGTCATAATGCCTCATTCCACCAATGCCTAAGAGCCAGCCTCATCAGTGATGTCACAATGGCTCGACTGTCCTATACTTGGCCCACTTCACCCCTTAGAGTGAAGAGTTTCAGTCTCTGGTATCCAGAGCTGAGATTGTGATGTCATAATGCCTCATTCCACCAATGCCTAAGAGCCAACCTCATCAGTGATGTCACAATGGCTCGACTGTCCTATACTTGGCCCACTTCCCCCCTTAGAGTGAAGAGTTTCAGTCTCTGGTATCCAGAGCTGAGATTGTGATGTCATAATGCCTCATTCCACCAATGCCTAAGAGCCAACCTCATCAGTGATGTCACAATGGCTTGATTGTCCTATATTTGTCTCACTCTTATCTATTAGATTGTAAGCTCTTTGAGCAGAGACTGTCTCTCTTTGTTAAATTGTACAGCGCTGCGTAACCCTGGTAGCGCTCTAGAAATGTTAAGTAGTAGTAGTAGTAGTCTCTCTTAAAGTGTGCTAATAATGAAAAGAACACGCAAAACGAAACACTTCTTAAAAAACACATTAACAACAGCACCAAAAACCTGGAAGCAATACAAAAAAGAAATGAAAGAAAAAGCTTTCCAAAGCACACCCCGTAAACTCTGGTCCTCAACAGGCAGATGATCAAAAGCAAACGCCGGCGCTAGAGGCTGTTAGCTCCATACTAGCGCCGGCGTTTGCTACCGCCCCATGATCAGAGCCCTCAAGCGTGTGAAACAACGTTCTCGAGGGCTCTTAGCGCAAGTAGCATGCAAATGCATGCTAAACAGGGCTCTTAGCGCAAGTAGCTTGCAAATGCATGCTAACCAGCGCTTAACGCTTTCATCCCCAATGATCAGCGACCAGCGATTCAAAGATTGGGTCGCTGGCCGCGACAAACCCTACGCCAGCTCCGAGCTGGCGTTAGGGTTTGCAGCTCATTGGGGAGGAATGGTGAGCCCTGTCCAGCGTGCATTTGCATGCTGGCAGGCCCCCCCATTCCCCCCTACAGCAAACCTGCCAGCGAGGGCAGTTGAGGACGTCCAAAATTTGGAGGGTTCTGTGACGGGGGCAGTCGCAGAAAACCAGTCTGGTTTTCAGAATACCCTAATGAATAATTTAAAAAGGGGTCAATATTCAAACGGGCTCGACCATGCAGGAGAGACTCCTGCCCGGTTAAACCCTGCTGAGCGAGCTGGTATCCAATATTCAGCAACACTTAAGTGGTTACTGCTGCTGAATATCACAGCCAAGTGGCCGTCCCCTAACCCTACACTACCAGACCCCCCCCCCCCCCAGTGCTCAGCTTGAGGGGTTCTTTATGAGGAATCCAGGAAAAAATCTACTCTTTGGGGAGAAATCCAGGTGCTGTATTTACATTCAGTCTGAAATTAATTCAGTGAAATCTTTCAAATGTAAATGTTATTTTAAAGTTGTGGGAACCTGATTACACAGGAGAGAAATGGTTCCCCCCCCCCCTCCCCTTCCTTAATGAAATATTGTACTGCATTTAGCTTTGAGATAGCAGGAACTTATAAATAATACAGTGGAGAGACATTACAATATATTGAAAATGTATTAATTTTATTTTCTAAGCAGTTCATATTAATTGAGATTGAAAATGTTTAAATTAAGCCACTTAGCTCTTTTTTTTTTCTTTTTGCTGTAACTGCTTCAAAAATGTTATTTTGCAACTTAAATAAGAAACATTTATAGCAAATGGACGAGTTTGTGAATTGGCTGGTTAGAAAGTTCAAACCCAGTTTGGGTTGATGGCAGAAAAAGCTGTTCCCATTTGAAAGACATGAGTTGCGTATCTGAAATGAGTTTGTAGACTCTGTTCTTCCCAGTGGGTCCATATTCCTGCAAAAGCCACTGTCAAAATTCATGTCAATGTGAAGCAGTAGAACTGGTTTTAACATGCATACTTTGGAAGAAACGTGGGAGAGGGGAGATATCCTAGAGATATTTAAATACCTCCATGGCATAAATGTGCAAGAGGCCAGTCTCTTTCAATTGAAAGGAAGCTCTGGAATGAGGGGGCAGAGGATGAAGGTGAAAGGGGACAGACTCAGGAGTATCCTAAGGAAATATTTCTTCATTGAAAAGAGAGAGAGAGTCAGGGGGACGGGGAGAGAGAGAGCGAGAAAAGAGAGTCAGGGAGAAGGAGAGAGAGAGAGAGAGTCAGAGAGATAGAGTGAGAGAAAAAGAGAGAGTCAGGGAGACGGAGAGAGAGAGAAAAGGTCAGGGGAAGGAGAGAGGGGGGGGGGGGGACGGAGAGAGAGAGTTAGAGAGAGAGAGTGAGCGAGAAAAGAGAGAGTCAGGTTGAAGGAGAGAGAGAGAGTCAGAGGGAAGGAGAGAGAGAGTGAGAGAGAAAAAGAGAGGGAGAAGGAGAGAGAGAGAGTCAGGGAGAAGGAGAGAGAGAGAGGGAGAGAGAGAGAGAGCCAGGGGGAAGGAGAGAAAGAGAGTTAGAGAGAGAGAGTGAGCGAGAAAAGAGAGGGAGAAGGAGAGAGAGAGTCAGAGGGAAGGAGAGAGAGTGAGAGAGAAAAAGAGAGAGTCAGGGAGAAGGAGAGAGAGAGAGTCAGGGAGAAGGAGAGAGAGAGAGGGAGAGAGAGAGAGAGCCAGGGGGAAGGAGAGAAAGAGAGTTAGAGAGAGAGAGTGAGCGAGAAAAGAGAGAGTCAGGGAGAAGGAGAGAGAGAGAGTCAGAGGGAAGGAGAGAGAGAGTGAGAGATAAAAGAGAGAGTCAGGGAGAAGGAGAGAGAGAGAGTCAGGAAGAAGGAGAGAGAGAGAGAGGGAGAGAGAGAGAGAGAGCCAGGGGGAAGGAGAGAGAGAGAGAGAGAGAGAAGGTCAGGGGAAGGAGAGAGAGAGAGAGAGAGAGAAGGTCAGGGGAAGGAGAGAGAGAGAGAGAAGTCAGGGGAAGGAGAGAGAGAAAGAGAAGGTCAGGGGAAGGAGAGAGAGAGAGAGAGAGAGAGAGAGAGAGTGTCAGGAGGAAGGGAAGAGACAGAGAGAGACAATTGTCTTTCAAAACATTAACCTGTCTGTTCTCTCCTTGTTTGCAATGTACACAGACAGGCTCATTTAGCCTTTATACCTTGCCCCAATTTTTAATGGAAAGCAATGTAAAATTAGCAGCCCCAACATTTGCATGCAAAAAGCAGCTGCCCAGTACTGGTACAGGAAAACGCAACATGCGCATATCTGATAATTGAATGAACACCTGCTGTTTTATTTCCCTGGTCTAAATATGCACATGGGAATGTATCACTCGAAAACAGTCAAAAGCCCATGAACTGTGGTATATGTATGGAACGATGAGACGTCCAAAGAGGTTGTTGGATATTATCGTAATCTCACCCTGGACGATTGAGGCTAGATTTATTTAAGTAAATAGTTATTTGTAGCAATATAACTGGGTTCCAATTATTATTTTTTTTTTGTTACATTTGTACCCTGCACTTTCCCACTCATGGCAGGCTCAATGCAGCTTACATGGGGCAATGGAGGGTTAAGTGACTTGCCCAGAGTCACAAGGAGCTGCTTGTGCTGGGAATCCAACTCAGTTCCTCAGTTCCCCAGGACCAAAGTCCACCACCCTAACCACTAGGCCACTCCTCCACTGTTGCTACTATTTGAGATTCTACATGGAATGTTGCTATTCCACTAGCAACATTCTATGTACAAGTCGGCCCTTGCAGATCACCAATGTGGCCGCGCAGGCTTCTGCTTCTGTGAGTCTGACGTCCTGCACGTACGTGCAGGATGTCACAGAAACAGAAGCCTGCGCAGCCTTCTACATGGAATGTTGCTAGTGGAATAGCAACATTCCATGTAGAATCTCCAATAGTAGCAACATTCCAAGTAGAATCTCCAATAGTATCTATTTTATTTTTGTTACATTTGTACCCTGCGCTTTCCCACTCATGCCAGGCTCAATGCGGCTTACATGGGGCAATGGAGGGTTAAGTGACTTGCCCAGAGTCACAAGGAGCTGCCTGTGCCTGAAGTGGGAATTGAACTCAGTTCCTCAGTTCCCCAGGACCAAAGTCCACCACCCTAACCACTAGGCCACTCCTCCACTCCAATTAGAGAATAACACGGGAATGGGGGCCCGCGGTAACTACGGGGATGGGGACGGGGACAGAGCCTGCGGGGACGGGGTGGGGACAGATCCCATGGGGACAGGGCGGGAATGGGGACACTCCGTGAGGATGGGGACAAGCTTTGTCCCCGAGTCACTTTCTACTTTGAAACCTGTTAATGAACTGGACTGTTATTTATGTTTGTTTGATGCTGACAACAATATTTTTTATTTTTGGGAAAAATAAGCAAACATGCTGTCTACAGCTAGCAAAATTTGCATGGGGGACCCTGTACATACATGTCTGACCTAATAGACCTACCACCTAGGAATGCCAAAAGATCATCCCGTACATCCCTTGATCTACACTTCCCAAGTTGCAAAGGAATGAAATACAAACTAATGCATGCGTCAAACTTCACCTACTTGAGCACACAGTTACGGAACGCACTGCCGCGCAACTTGAAATCGATATACGAAATAACGAACTTCCGCATACTACTGAAGACCCATCTCTTTGAAAGAGCATACCAAAAAGATCAACCCAAGTGAACCTACACTACACAACTCGCCTCTTTAATTTCAGAACTGTTTCCTAAAATCTGCTTGTATACTACTACTTTGAATTATCATCATGCCGACCAAGATCATGCAATACTAAATGTTTATATTACTAACATTCTTCCACTACTCATGATGTATTGTAAGCCACTTTGAGCCTGCAAAGAGGTGGGATACAAATGCAACAAATAATAATAATAATAATACCAGCACATCTTCTAAGAAGACATCTTTTATTGCAGGAAGGACTGTGGAAGACAGGAGAGCTAGACTGAATCCTGAGATTGTTGATGACTTCTTATTCATCCACAGATTAAAAAATCATAACAGTGCTTCATAGGGCATATTTCTCCCCTTGGACACTTTAACAGGGTAGATTAGGATTCATTGGGGTAGTAGAAGTTGGCTGTTGTTGGGGTTGGAAGGGTAGAGGGTGGTGGTGGTTTGAGGACTTATTATAGCTGTTCAATGTTATTATTGTTTTCTATTTGTAATTTATACACACTAGAAGCACAGCATATTGTTCCTTTCTATACTTTAATAAAAAGATTTAAATTAAAAAATCATAAGTGTTTGAGGTTTCTGCAGATGAGAACAGAGCCCACGGGGATGGGGTGGGGACGGGGACAGAACCATGGGCGTAGACTGGGGGGGGGGGGGGGCGAGGGGAGGCAGTGCCCCCCCAAACGACGAAGATGAGTTCTTTTCCGCAGCGGCGAACGGGCGGGTGGGAAAGCAGCAAGCAAGCAGCCACGTGAACTCTGTCCGTCGCTTCCCGAATCCTGCCCTCTCTCAGCGTCCCGCCCGCCCCAAAGGAAATGACATCAGAGGAAGGCGGGACGCAGAGGGAGGGCTGGATTCAGGAAGCGAAGGACGGAGTTGAGCGTGGCTGCTTGTTTGCTGCTTTCCCGCCCGCCCGTTCGCCGCTGCAGCTTCGGGAGTGGAGTGAGCCAGGCCTATCTAGTCTGTAAGTAAGGAAGCCATTTCCACTCCCCCGTGCAGCCGTCGCCATTCACAAACACAGCAAGCAAACCTGTGTGAGCTGCTGCTGCATCCACGTTGTCGTTTGGGAGATGCTTTGAAGGGGGAGGGAGACGCTGGATAGAATGGGGAGGGGAAGAGAAGGGGATGGAAAGAAACAGGATGGGCAGGGGAGAGAGAAGAATTGTTGGACAGCAGGGATTGATGGAGGGGACAGGGGAGAGAGGAAATTTGCTGGAGATGGATGGAGGAGAAGGCAGGGGGAGAATGGAAAGTTGATGGACATGGAGCGGAGGGCAGAGGAAGGAGGAGAATTATGGTTATTCCCCAAAAAAAGCCAGCTCTTTTTCCCTTCCTTCCTTCCTCCATATTAGTATATTCATTTGAATATATATATGCAAATGAATATGCTAATATGCTCTGCCCCATTTTTGCCCCCCCCCCCCAAATGAAACAGTCAAACTACGCCCATGGACAGAACCTGTGGGGACGGAGCAGGGATGGAGACGGGGCCTGCGGGGATGGGGTGGGGACAGAGACAGGGTGGGGTGGGGATTCATTTGCTACACAAGAACATAAGCGTTGCCATACTGGGACAGACCGAAGGTCCATCGAGCCCAGTATTCTGTTTCCTCCAGTTGCCAATCCAGGTCACAAGACCTAGCAAGATCCCAAAGAGTAAAACAGATTTTGTGCTGCTTATCCTAGAAATATAAGCAGTGACATTTCCCAAGTCCATCTTAATAATGGCTTATGGCCTTTTCTTTTAGGAAATTATCCAAACCTTTTTTAAACTCTGCTAAGCTAACTGCTTTTTCCACATTCTCTGGCAACCAATTCCAGAGTTTAATTACACATTGAGTGAAGAACTATTTTCTCCAGTTTGTTTTAAATTTACTACTTAGTAGCTTCATTGCTTGCCCCCTAGTCCTAGCATTTTTGGAAAGAGTAAACAATCGATTCACGTCTACCTGTCCACTCCACTCAGTATTTTATAGACCTCTATCATATCTCCTCACTGTTCTGTTTCACTCAAATCATGGCTTCACCCTATCACTTGTTAATCCCAGAAAGAGAGCCAACCTCAGCGGAGAACTGGGGAAATCCGAGGCCAAGAAAAGAGCTGCTTCTAGCATAAAAGAAAACCATGTAAAAGTGTGAGGCTGAGAAAAATTGCTTCTCGTGACAGAGAATCTTCCCAGCTACCTCATTCTCGCCTAAGATGAGATTAATTTAATAACCTAGTGAACATGAAGGCCTGATGATATTAAAACTGTGAAGAGCTTTGTGCAATCAAGAAGTAATATAATTTAAAGCCTGAGGTTGGAAATGCTTACATAACTCTGCAATGATTGTCTCTGGAGCTGTATTAGACAAGTAATTGTAATGGAGAACTTTCCTTGATGTGCTGCTAAATAAATTTGGATGTTGTTGGGTCTTGCTTTCGGAATGAAATCTGTGTGGTGACAGTGGAATTTGCCTGCAAGAAATCATTGATTTTCTGTCATTTTAGCATTTGTGGTCCACTTTGACGTCCAATGACCAACCAAATTGAACTACACAGCTGTTCCCCAATGGGAACCCACAGTACAGGACCACCTCACATCTAATCATTCTTCCTCAAATTATTTAGTGCATTCCTGAAGGAATCATCCAAATAAGTCATATTGCCTGTCTTGCTATGGGTAACGATGCCACCAGATGTACCACAAAGTACATGTGTATCCTTGTATCATGGTTTTCTTACACCTCTGACTTCTGTTTGTGTCGTATCACCAATAAAAAGATGAAACATTAAAAGATTTTTTTTCAGAATTTGCATAGTGCCATAAGCCAAGCTCTCCGTGCAGCAGTGGTGTAGCTACAGGTGGGCCTGGGTGGGCCAGGACCCACCCACTTAGGGCTCAGACCCACGCAACAGTAGCACACGTTTAGCGGTAGCTGGTGGGGATCTCAAGCTCGGCTAGCTGAAGCCTTCTCCCCTAATGGTAATGAAAACGCTACTCTCCACGATACTGGGACCTGTGCATGCTAAGTTTTTCAGTGCATATCTGCTGCAGACTGCCAAGGTGGAAAGAAGCGTTTTCCCGCCAGCTGAGATGTTTTTTTTGGGTGTGGTAGGGGGGAGTAAACTTGGTGCTCACCAGTGTTGTTTTTCTAGCAAAAAAGATGCCACTACTCAAATGATAGGCCACCCTTCAGGAGTGGGGTAATCACCGAGGGACCCACCCCATAATAGCCAGGCCACCTGCAACCAGTCATAGAATCTATGACAAGACAGAATTGGTGTGTAGAGCCTCAGTTCTTTCATTAAAACTTGGGTTCCATGGGTCAATTTTAGCAGACAATGGAAAAGGTGCCGGTACTCAGTACCCCCAAGTACCCCCTCAAAAAAGCCCTGGTGCTCACCCACTTCTTGCTTAGGCCCACCCAAAAATCTGTTGTCTGGCTACGCCTCTGCCGTGCAGGCACAATGAACTGTGTTTTGACATGCCCAGAATCTACACGGGAAGCTGAAGTGCAATGGGAACGAAAATGATTTGCCCAGGATCAGAACTAGTGTCGGTGGCACAAATGAATTCGATAAACTAACCTGCAGGGATTTATTAATATGGGTTAGTATAATCTCACCTACCCGCTTTTGGTGCCTTTGACAATTGTCCTCTCACAAGACCCTCTTGATAGATTAAGAATGTCCTATGGTGAGAAACAGAGCAAAGATGGCCCATTCTTGCCTCGAAAGAAGGCAAATGAAATTGTACTTACAGATGTGGCTGCAACGCTGAAGGAAGCAATTTCTACACGGAGAATTTATGACAGGGATTTCCACAGGGGAGTTTCTCAGGAAGTGTCAAGTGGCGATTGTATTCACATCAGTTACTATAAGATAGCAGATGCCGCTGGAGACGTTAGAAATATTGAGAATAGGCCGTTGGAGTGATGTCTCCTGATAACTTTAAACAAAATTACAATTCTCATAATGAGTCATGAATCCATTATGTCTACAGCAATGACGGTATGTGAATCCTCATGTCTTCTCTTTCTACTGTGCTTACAGATATCACTGGCAGTGATAGGGGAGTGTATTTTGGGTGGAGGAGGGGGGGGGGGTAAGGATGAACCTCAGATCTTTGAGGTATGATGACTCCTGCTCCTTCAAATGCTTATCAGATGAAGTATTTCTCTTTCTACTAAACCAGAGCTCAGGGGGGTTTTCTTTCCTTTATGATAAGAGAGAACAGCCTTGATTGAAACATCTGTCCTCCATTCCAGTGAATGGGGCTTTCCGAACCGCTACGATCAGAATTTTACTGTGCTTCCCACCAGTCAATGCTTTATTTATGATTCACTTTATTTGATATACTGACAATGATCAAACGATATCTAAGCAGTTAACCGGTGCGCAGATGTGAAAGATTAATTCAACATACAACGAAGAGGGTCAAAGTACACAACACGAACAGTCCAAAAAAGCAGCACAAAGGGCTTTCAAGAATGGTACAAGTATGCTTTATTGATAACCCAACACGGGCTGTATTTCGGCATAAGAAACGCCTCCTAAGGAGCCAACTCAGTCAATCAACCAACATGTTGACATGGTGGTTTGTCCCGCACAGAGATTTTGATTCCTCATCCTTATGGCGATTTTATGCCGATTTGAGTTACAGCTTATGCAATCAATGTTGACGCCAATCATTTTCCTGCTGGTTCCCTCTAAATCAATCCTAAACATGCCTGGAATCTGTTACTATGAGCTGAGATCACTGATCTGGATGGTTATTACTTCTCTACCGGAGGAGCAGCCTAATAGTGCGGAGGGCTGAGAGCCAGGGAAGCCCAGTTCAAGTCCCCACTGTGTCTCCTCGTGATCCTGGATGAGTCACTTAACCCTCTGTTGACCCAAGTACAAACTTAGTGGTCAAAATCCAAAAGCATTTATCTATATAACAGCACCTGGAATCCAGATAAGTGCTGCTGATCAGAATAATTCATAGGCACTATCCAGATAGACCCTCTGAATATTCTTATAGACCCCTCTGTACTCTCCGGATAGAGCCTCTGAATATCCTTACAGACCTCCTCTGTACTATCCGGATAGACCCTCTGAATATCTTTACAGACCTGCCCTGTACTATCCGGATAGACCCTCTGAAAATCCGTACGTCTCTGCTCTAGAGATCTAGCACTTGGACAGAATGTGGGCAGAACCAGGGACTTTTCCTGATAAAAGACTGTTCTAAGTTATCCACACAGTAGACTGAATATTGCCACTTCCTGGATAAATTCTGGTACCGATTGGATTATCTGTATATTCAGCACCGGCCATTCTCCCTGTACTGTTACTGAATATCCGGATATCTTGTGACCACCGCAGCAATTATTGACCGTGGCTGCTGAACTTTTACCCTGTTAGATTTGAAGTCATCCAGGGACAGGAAAATATCTTCTGTACCTGAATGCAACTTACCCTGAGCTACAACTGGAAAATGCATGCGCTAAATCCAAAATCCCTTTCTTTCCAGATCCTCAAAGCCTCATATGCATCCATTTAAATGCATTTCAATACAATTTTTCGGCAGTGTTTTCAGCACACACATCAACACCTATGCTCCAGCCCTTTGAGCATTCTGCGCACAATAACGCCTGTACAAATCAGGCTCTAAACTGCTTCTTAGTGCTGGCGTAAGTTTTGAGCTTCGGTCTCCAAATGAGCTCTTTCTATGAGTCTTTTGAAAGCAACTTGTTTTTTGAACACATTTAACAGCTGTAGATGCTAAGTGGCCTCTAATAAAGCCTCTCTGGCTGGCATCACATTGTGTTTTGAACAGCCTGAAGATAGGGATGTTGCCCTGGCCTATAAAACGTTGAGGTTTTATGTTCTTGACTGGCATCTGTGGTCTCTGAGGTTTTATGTTCTTGACTGGCATCTGTGGTCTCTGAAAGTCCCACGTGGCAGGTTATGAATGGAGCCTTGCTCTCATTTGTAAATGTCACCAGGTCAGAACTAGCATAGCTTTAATGGAAAGGAAAGGTGTCCCTTTGCTGGGCATGTTGGGGCTGATATTCAGACAGGGGGAGTTAGCCCGACTAACCCCCGCGGTCACCGATAAATCTGAATATACAATGCTGGGCTGGTTTATTTTGGGCCGGTTAGAAGATAAGCGGCTTTGTTGAAATTCAGACTTAGCCGCAGTGGCGTACCAAGGGCGGGAGCGGTGGGGGCGGTCCACCCCGGGTGCACACTGCTGGAGGGTGCAGAGAGCAGCCGCACGCCTGTCAGCTCCGCTGGTTCCTGGCTCCCTCTGCCCCGGAACAGGTTACTTTCTGTTCCGGTGCAGAGGGAGCAGGGAGTCAGTGGAGCCGACAGCTGCGCGGCTGCTCCCAGCAGCTAAAAATGCACCGGGGGGGGGGGGGGGCTTGATGCACCGGGGGGGGGGGGGGGGTGTCATTGCGCCGGGGGGTTGCCATGCTGCACCCTGGGGGGATGGACGCCACTGCACCCGGGGGGGGGGGGGGTGCGCAGCGGCGATCTGCCCTGGGTGGCAGCCGACCTAGGATCGCCACTGCTTAGCTGTTTATCTTCTAAGCGGTCAAAGATATCCCACATATTCACACAGCCAAATATAGTCGTTAAAGTGGGGCTGAAAATTGATGAATAACCTGTTATGGGGCATTTAACTGGCCAGGTGCTGATCCTGGCTGGTTAAGGGGCCCTTTTACTAAGTTGTGTAGATACCTATGCATGCCCAATGCACGTCAATTTGGGATTACCGCCCAGCTACTGTGCGGCCCGGGTGATAATTTTATTTTTGATGCTTATCCCTATGTGTTCCAGAAATTACTTTTTCTTTTCAGGCGCGCGGCGCTACCTGGAGGTAAAAGGCATTCTATGCGCGTAGACCTTTACCGCCTGGTTAACTCGTGAGATCTTACCACTAAGTCAATGGACGGCGGTAAGGTCTCAGACCCAAAATGGATATGTACTCAATTTTTTATTTTGCTGCACGTTCATTTTTGGTCAAAATGGGAAAAAAAGGCATTTTTACAGGTGCGCTGAAAAATGATTCTGCGTGCGTCCAAAACAGGCACCTACACTACCGCAGGCCATTTTTCAGCACACGTTAGTAAAAGGGCCCCTAAATGCTTTTGAATATTGGGGGAAAGGTAGTCTTACTTTTACTGATATGCATTGCTGCTTGGTTGGTGTAAGGGAGGGGGGGCTCTTCTGGGCATTTTATGATATTTTTAAAATTTAGATTCTGCATTATTTAGAACTTCTAAGCAGATTACAAAATCAAAAATGCATACCAGCGGATTCTGTATAGGTTTCCCCAAAAGTTGGACATGCAAGTTTGGGTGGGAATCCCAGATCAGTTGTAAACTGATTAATTAGGTGCTAACATTTAATTATTGTCATTTACAAGCATTTAATTGGCAGTCATTAGGACTTATGTATGGATCTTCCCTATTATTTTATTATTATTAATTTAGATTTTGCTCACACCTTTTTCAGTAGTAGCTCAAAGTGAGTTACATTCAGGTACTCTGGATATTTCTCTGTCCCAGCAGGGCTCACAATCTAAGTTTGTACCTGAGGCAATGGAGGGTTAAGTGACTTTGGTCGTCCCCGCGACGGAAAGCAGTTGGCGCCCAAAATCGGCTTTCGATTATGCCGATTTGGGCGACCCTAGGAGAAGGACGCCCATCTCCCGATTTGTGTCAAAAGATGGGCGCCCTTCTCTTTCAAAAATGAGCCCATCAGTCTTTTGTGACTCATGAGGATGAAGGTTTTGGAGAAGATCTCAGCCGAGGGCTTGGAGAACAAGCAAAATGACTGTACATTTTCTCACCTCTGGTTTTTCACACCAGTGGTCTAGCCAAAAATGATTTTTTTTTTTTTGGGGGGGGGGGGAGGGTGCACAGTTAACATGGGTGGGCACATTCGGAAGTGCTCCTATGAGAACAGTGCATGCACAAAGTGCTGCATAGGTGGTCAATTGAACGGGGGTGTCCACGTTCTGTCTGTCTGTCCTAATTAGATTGTAAGCTCTGTCGAGCAGGGACTGTCTCTTCATGTTCAAGTGTACAGCGCTGCGTACATCTAGTAGCGCTTTAGAAATGATAAGTAGTAGTAGTCTTTGGGATTCCGGAATCTTGCTGCTCTTTGGAGTTCTGCACGGAATCTTGCTACTCTTTGACCTTATTCCTTTTTTGCCCTGTTTGTCTGTCCTAATTAGATTGTAAGCTCTGTCGAGCAGGGACTGTCTCTTCATGTTCAAATGTACAGCGCTGCGTACATCTAGTAGCGTTTTAGAAATGATAAGTAGTAGTAGTCTTTGGGATTCCGGAATCTTGCTGCTCTTTGGAGTTCTGCACGGAATCTTGCTACTCTTTGGGATTCCAGAATCTTGCTACTCTTTGTCCTTATTTGTCCTGTTTGTCTGTCCTAATTAGATTGTAAGCTCTGTCGAGCAGGGACTGTCTCTTCATGTTCAAGTGTACAGCGCTGCGTACGTCTAGTAGCCAGGGGCGTAGCCAGACAACAGATTTTGGGTGGTCCTAGGCAAGAATTGGGTGGTCACCAAGTGTTCTCCCCCCCCCCCCCCCAAATATCTCAGCTGGTGGGAAAATGCTTCTTTCCACCTTGGCAGCAGGCATGCACTGAAAACTGAGCATGCGCAGGTATCATGGAGAGTAGCGTTTTCGTTACCATCAGGGGAAAATCTTCAGCTGGCAGAGCTTGGGATTCCCAACAGTTACCACTATACATGTGCTACTGTTGGGTGGGCCTGAGCCATAAATGGGTGGGCCCTGGCCTACCCAAGCCCACCTGTGGCTACACCACTGCTAGTAGCACTTTAGAAATGATAAGTAGTAGTAGTAGTCAAAGTGCTGCTGCTGATTACTGCATGCTTTTAGTTCACTGCACAGCTGACTGTGGGGGAAGGGGAGGGGGCTCCAGATACCTTCAGCTGGTGGAGCTTGGGGACTATACAAAGGTGCACCTGACTTCAGGGTAGGCTTTAGGGAAAAGTGGAGGGGCCCAGGCCCACCTATTACTTATGCCAGTGGTTCCCAAACCTGATCCTGGAGGCACACCAGCCCAGTGGCGTAGCCAGACTGCCAATTTTGGATGGGCCTGAACCCAAAGTGGGTGGGCACAAAATTTTCTCTCTACCCCCCTCCCCCAGCAAAATTTAGTCATGCTAATCAGATGCATTTGTCACACAGGGTAAAGTGCTGCTTTTCAGTGCATCAGATTTCAGAAAATTTATTTAATAGCCTAACACCCTTTTCAATGAGCTTTCAGAGGCCAAAACCTCCTGCCTCAGGTCAGTATAATGCTGTTACGGTATCCTCGCCTGACCTAAGGAAGTATTGGGCTCTGAAACTTCACTAACACAGGTACCATATTACTTTATCCTAAATTAAAAATAAAATTATTTTCTTTACCTTTCTTGTATGGCCATTTACTTTTTCTCATTGTGTCGCTCCCAGTCTCTAGATTCTGCTTTCCTTCGTTTTCGCTTAACTCTTCTGCCAGGGTTTCCTGGCCATTTGTCATTTTTCTCTCCTTTTTCTTTGCTTTCTTCAATATTTTTCTGCCTCTCTCTCTCTGTCCTGATTTAATTCATTCTTCCTATCCATTCTTTAATTTCCTTCATCTACTTATGGCTTTTCATCTTTTTCTCACCCTTGTTCTCCCCATGCCCCTTCCTCTTATTCTCCAGTCTTTCACTACTCTCCTTTTCCATCCAGCAGCTCTCTTCTTTCTCTCCCCATCCTTCCAGTCTCCCCTCTCTCTCCCCATCCTTCCAGTAGTCTCCCCTCTTTCTTTCTGCATCCTTCCGTCCAGTGTCACCTTTCTCCCTACCCTTCCATCCAGCGTCTTCCCTCTTTCTCTCCCCATCCTTCCATCCATCTATCCTCTCTCCTGATCCTTCCATCTAATGTCTCTCTCCCTCTTTCTAACCAGTGTCTCTGTATCACTCTACCCTTTTCTGTTCAGTGTCCCTTCTCTCTCCACATCCTTCCAGTCTCTCACATTTCTCTGCATCCTTCCAGTCTCTCCCCTTTCTCTCCCCATCCTTCCATCCAGAGTCTCTCTCCCCATCCATCTGTTTTCCCCCTTTCTCTCCCCATCCTTCCATCTGTTTTCTATCTTTTCTCCCCATCCTTCCATGTTTTCCCTCATTCTCTGCCATCCTTCCATCCCATCCTTCCATGTTTTCCCTCTTTCTCCCCATCCTTCCATGTTTTCCCTCTTTCTCCCTCTTTCTCCCCATCCTTCCATGTTTTCCCTCATTCTCTGCCATCCTTCCATCTGTTTTCCCTCTTTCTCCCCATCCGTCCATGTTTTCCCTCATTCTCCCCATCCTTCCATGTTTCCCTCTTTCTCCCCATCCTTCCATGTTTTCCCTCATTCTCTGCCATCCTTCCATCTGTTTTCCCTCTTTCTCCCCATCCTTCCATGTTTTCCCTCATTCTCTGCCATCCTTCCATCTGTTTTCCCTCTTTCTCCCCATCCTTCCATCTCTTTTCCCTCTTTTTCTCCCCAT
Source organism: Microcaecilia unicolor (assembly GCF_901765095.1). Lineage (NCBI taxonomy): Eukaryota > Metazoa > Chordata > Amphibia > Gymnophiona > Siphonopidae > Microcaecilia > Microcaecilia unicolor. The sequence goes on from NC_044041.1 coordinate 187,883,129, forward strand.
CCTTCCATGTTTTTCCTCTTTTCTTCGACGAGGCCCGCCCTGCATGCCAGCGCCAGCCCCCATTGCCGGCCACTGCTGCTTTTCCTGTTGAGCAGCAGGGCCGGCGCTACAAAAAAGAAGAAGCGTTAACAGCGCTAAGGAGTAAGGACGAGAAATGTTTAAAAAAAAAAAAAAGCGCGGCACCGGCAGGCACTGTCTCGGCAGCCTTGAGGCATTGGCTGCTGGCTCGCAGGCTCCTCCCGTCTGCGGGAGGAGCCTGCGAGCCAGCAGCCAATGCCTCAGTAGCCAATGCCTCAAGGCTGCCGCTGCCGAGACAGTGCCTGCGGGTGCCGCGCTTTTTTTTTTTTTTTTAAACATTTCTCGTCCTTACTCCTTAGCGCCGTTAGCGCTTCTTCTTTTTTGTAGCGCCGGCCCTGCTGCTCAATAGGAAAAGCAGCAGTGGCCGGCAATGGGTTCTGGGGCTGGCGCTGGGCGGGCCTGGACTGGAATTGGGTGGGCCTGGGCCCACCCAGGCCCACCTGTAGCTACGCCCCTGCACCAGCCAGTCAGGTTTTCAGGATACCCACAACGAATATTCATGAGAGAGGCAGTGTATGCAAATCTCTCTCATGAATATTCATTGTGGATATCCTGACACCCTGACTGGCCGGGGTGCCTCGAGGACCAGGTTTGGGAACCACTGACTTATATGCCCTTATTTCACACTGCAGCTTTGAAACCTGACTGTATATCTGCTCTTTAGCTCCATGTCATGTATTTTATGTAGTTTAGCTGTGGAAAGCTAGAGGGCGCTGTGGTGCCATTAACGAAACCACCACCGAGCCTGAATCTGCTCTGCAGCCATATTTCTCCGAGTCCAAGAGAGGATTTCAAAATAAGCATTTTGATCTTCCAGCATCGTTTTCCCCTACCACTGATTTGCCTCTATATACCCCAATCAGGTACAAAAGTGGCTAGTCAATAAGATGTCACAGGCCTCTGAAAGATTTCCTCCTGGTGCTATTGGCTTTTAAATAAGACCTGTTTCATTCATGGTAGCTCTCACTGTATGTCCTGATAATGGCAGAAAGCACTTTGGTCATGTAGGGGATGGAAATGGAATTTGATATACCGCCTTTCTGTGCTTACAATCAAAGTGGTTTACATACAGGGACTTTTTTTTTTTTGTACCTAGGAGAATGGAAGGTTAAGTAAATTGCCCAGAGCCACAAGGAGCTGCAATGGAAGCTGAAACCGGTTCCCCCTGCTTTTCAGGCTTTTGCACGAACCGCTAACCACGTGAGAGCTTTGGGTTTCCACTACAAGCCTGCCTTCTGATGATACTTTAAAATGCACTACACATGGCTAGAGTAAATTGTTTCTTTTGGTGATGTTATCACAGAATTGGTTACCTGTTCTCTGACTGACACTGTAAGCTTTGTACTATGCACTAGCTGACTAGAGAAAATGGTTTTAGTAAAAGTTTGCTAAATTAAAAATAGATTCCAGCTGAAAGCCACAGATTAGCTGCAGAGAGATAAGAGATAGCAGGATAAGGGCAGCAGAATAACGTTTGGTGGTTGTTGTTGTTGTTGGGGGGGGGGGGGTGAGATAGTGCCAAACAAACGAGACTTCACCTTCAGCACAACCTCTTATTTTTCCTGCTCCATTCTCCTTCCTTGTTTTCCCCACCTCACCTCTCTTTGTCTCCATGCCCTGACCCCCCCCCCTCTCTCTCTCTTCCCCACACTATCCCTCTCTCCATCTCTCTCTAGTCTTCCTTCCTTTCCTCTTTGAAAACTCTTTCTCTTCCCCCCTGTCCCCCGTGCACTCCGCTCCATGGATAAATCCTTCTTATATGTTCCCTTCTCCACTACTGCCAACTCCGCGCCTTTTGTCTCGCTGCACCCTACGCCTGGAATAAACTTCCTGAGCCCCTACGTCTTGCCCCATCCTTGGCCACCTTTAAATCTAGACTGAAAGCCCACCTCTTTAACATTGCTTTTGACTCGTAACCACTTGTAACCACTCGCCTCCACCTACCCTCCTCTCTTCCATCCCGTTCACATTAATTGATTTGATTTGCTTACTTTATTTTTTGTCTATTAGATTGTAAGCTCTTTGAGCAGGGACTGTCTTTCTTCTATGTTTGTGCAGCACTGCGTACGCCTTGTAGCGCTATAGAAATGCTAAATAGTAGTAGTAGTAGTGAGTCTGACCAGCATCCAGTTCCCCCTGATGTCTTCAGCATCTTCTCATTTGAGTTATTTCTAAGGGCAGTCATGCCGCTGGCGATACACAGGAGACAGAGGCAGGAGACTACAGCAGCAGTGGGAATTAGCAACCGAGCAGGCAGCCGTCATAGCTGCTCCTGCATACATAATTTCGATGATCTCTTGACTTTTTTCTGTGCCCATAATGTCACTAGTCATGGAACCAAATCGAGGTTCTTCAGCAGTACTGTGCTCTGTCTGTCACTGCATACATGGAACATCTTTACATCCCTGTTCGTTCACGAGACAGGTAAAACCAGTCTGGATTAAAACTGCACCTCCAGTAGTTTCTGATCAACTAAATGAAGCTTGAACAGGACACAGATCAAGTGGGCTAATTTGAGTGTTCAATGACTAGGTGAAATCGCAATATTCCCTCATTTCAGTCCATGAAAAATAATTTCTTGCACATTGAAGCTTGCACTCAGTGCCCTAAGACTATTATAATGGAAATATAAAATGATTGAGAAAATCTACCTAGATCCCTGCTGATGTTAAAAGGATATCCGCATGAGACCAGGATTTACAGATATGATTAATTCTCACACGGTTTCTTTTCTGATAGCTCATGGGAGATACCTTTATAGGTCATCTGATAAGCAGTTATCAGGTGGTGTCTTCTGTTTTTTTTTTTTAAACTCTGAAAGATAGTTTGTTCAATTAATGTACCATAGAAATGGGCAGCCTCCAAATGTTTGTTTCATTTCCTGTGTTTCCGGCATTGTTTGCTTTGGTTAGTTTTCATTTTGATTTTGGGGATACAGTCGTTAAGACTATGCCTTCTTTGAATTAAAATCACGTTTAATCACATGATTAAGGGCAGGTATGTAGGTATCAGTCCATTTTTTGGCGGGATTCAGGGGAGGAATGGGGGAAGCCATGCATTTTCTATCCCCCCCCCCCCCCCACTGCTGTGTTAGGTATCATACCTTGAAGCCCCACCAGCTGAAGAAATCGACTGCCTGAGCTGCCCCTTTCCACCTCGTGTTGCCTCAGAAGCGAGGAACTCAGGAGCAAGCCTCCAGCTACCAATGCGGGCACTCTCAGACCCCAAGCATCCTTGAGGAGTGCCAGCATTGGTCGCTGGAAGCATGCCGCTGACTTCCTTCATGAAGCAGCATGAGGGGTAGGGGGATTTCTTCAACCGGCGGGGCTTTTTTTATTTTTTATTTTTGTTACATTTGTACCCCGCGCTTTCCCACTCATGGCTCAATGCGGCTTACATGGGGCAATGGAGGGTTAAGTGACTCGCCCAGAGTCACAAGGAGCTGCCCGTGCCTGAAGTGGGAATCGAACTCAGTTCCCCAGGACCAAAGTCCACTGCCCTAACCACTAGGCCACTTCTCCAATCCTGCCAGCCTTTTAACAGTTGCTGCACTTTTGGAGAGGGCCTGAGCCCAAAGTGGAGGGTGCCAAGCTCCCCTCCCAATAGCCATGCCACTGATTAAAGGATCAATATCTCCCTCTCTTGCCCTGAGTCCAACTCTTCCACTCTTCCCTTCCTCCCGCCCTTCCTTCCACCCCAGATCCAATCTCTCTCTCTTTCTCTCCTCCCTCCTCCCCAGATCCAATCTCTCTGTTTCTCTCTTCCGTTCCTCCTCCTATCTGCAACCCCTTCCTGAGTCCTAAACTTTTTTCTCTTTCTTCCTTCCTTCCCCCCTTCCACCCATAGGTCCAATATCTCTTTCTCCCTCCATCCACCCTCTTCACCCCTGTCCATTATCTCTCTCTCTTTCTTCGCTCCTTCCGAGGGTCGGCATTAGGGAGTGGCAAACAGGGCAATTGTTCTGGGCTCCCATACCATACTGCCTCAAGCTGCATAGGCTGATGGCCAGTTTTCGGACCCCCCCCCCCCCTCCGGTTTCTGCTCTGGAACCCTGAATGTCTAACACCAGCCCTGCTCCTTCCCTCTGAATCCAACATCTTTCCCTCTCTCTTTCCTTCTTCTAATTGTGCAGCATCTCCCTTCTGCCCACTCCCAGGTTCATCATCTGTCTCTCCCCCCCAGCGCGCAGTGAAGCACCTTTCCCTCTATTTCCTTTCCTCTTGCCCTCAGTTCAGCATCACTCCTTCTTTCCCTCCCTCACCCCCACACACAACGTGGAATCTCCCCCTCCTTGGATAGCTCTCTCAATTCCTAGCCCCCCCCCTCCCCCCGGTATACCTTAAAACCAGGCTTCCTTCCTCTTGACCCCGGAAGCAATACACACATGCTATCTGCAGCCGGCAGTGAGGCTTTTCCTCTAACCCATCTCATCCCTGCAGAAACAGGAAGTTGTGTCAGAAGGGGCAGGCTGGATCAGAGGGAAAGTCCCAGTGCAGGCTGCTGGCAGAGTACGAGTATCGCTAAGGCTGCTGGAGACAGAGGGAACACTTGATTTTAAGGTACACCTGGGGGAAAGGGAAATGAGAGAACTGTCCAGCTATGAGTGGGGCAGGGAGGGGAAGGAGAGATGCTGGGCCATGCATGGGAGAAGAGGAGGAATTCTGGGGGGCTGGGAGATTGTGCAGCATGATTAATTTTATTAACTGTGATTAACTTTTTAAATCATGACTAATAAATAACAAGCTCAATATTTAAAACAATTTAAATGGCCAGAAGGCTCTCCATGGCTAACCGGCACTTATCCAATGGCCTGGTTAGCACCTAATCTGAAACTGACTATTTTGTGGTGTTTTGGGGGTGGAGTCACTACTTAGTTAAGTGCTGAGATTCAGCATTTAACCGGCTAAGATAACCACATAAATAGAACTGCATAAAGGTGCTGATATTCAGCCGGTGGCTGGGAGAGCTTTGACTGCCCACTGCCATCTCTAAACCCGGATATTCAATGCTGGGCCATTTCCATCGACTGACATTGAATATCTGGGATTTTTGGGCTGCTAAACACTTAACTGGTTAAGCTGATATTTAGTAGCAGACCAGTTAAGTTATAGTGGTCAAAGATAGGACTTCATATTGTGTGGTCCCCTTCAACCACTAGTCTTATCCGGTCTGGCACTGAATATCCGCACCTAACCAGATAAGTCACATGACACGGCTGGTTTAGCAGTAGGCGTAAACCACAAATATTCAGCAAAGATAACCAGCTATCTTCTACTGAATGTTCGCAGTTAGCCTCCAAAACGAAATTTAACCGGTCAGTGGTAATTTCTGGCCAGTCAAATGACGCTGAATATTGGGGGAAAATGCAGTCCTATCACTTTGCGTTTCCTCATAGCTGCACTTAACCGGCTCTGTTTTAGCCGGTTCCATATACTGGAAATTCAACACTGTTGCCCGGTCATGGCCCAGATTTGAATTTCCGGTCAGCAAAAAGTTGATCACCGCTGGATGAATATCATGCCCAATGCGTTAATTGTTGCGTTAACTGTGATTAACATCCAGCCCTACTTTTTTCTGCTCATTTTCGTGTGTTAATGACATGAGATATGTTGTTGGCATTTGTCATATCATTGCAAATGACAGCTGATCCCTAATGTGCAACACAATGGCATCAGTGCAAAGGGTGAGATTGTCCAATCAAAGCCCATGACATTTAGAAAAGACATGACATTTACCCAATTGAACTAAAGGACAGACTTTAATGGTTTCTAACTGCTAACATTTTTCTTCATTCTATTTTCAGAATCTGACCATGAAAAAGGTAATTAGAGAAAGAAAGGGTAAAAGGAAACAGACAGAGGAGAAAAGGAGCATGGATGAAACATCATGACTGCTAACTTCCAAGAAGGAGGTAGAGAAGACAAAGAGCTTGGATGAAACGTCACAACTGCTAACTTCCAAGAAGCAGATAGAGAAGAAAAAGTGCATGGATGAAACGTCATGACTGCTAACCTCCAAGAAGGAGATAGAGAAGACAAAGAGCTTGGATAAAACGTCACAACTGCTAACCTTCAAGAAGGAGATAGAGAAGAAAAAGAGCTTGGATGAAACGTCACAACTGCTAACCTTCAAGAAGGAGATAGAGAAGAAAAAGTGCATGGATGAAACGTCACAACTGCTAACCTTCAAGAAGGAGATAGAGAAGAAAAAGAGCTTGGATGAAATGTCTCAACTGCTAACTTCCAAGAAGCAGATAGAGAAGAAAAAGTGCATGGATGAAACGTCATGACTGCTAACCTCCAAGAAGGAGATAGAGAAGGAAAAGAGCAGGGTTGAAATATCATGAATGCTAACCTCCAAGAAAGAGATAGAGAAGAAAAAGAGCTTGGATGAAACGTCACAAATGCTAACCTTCAAGAAGGAGACAGAGAAGAAAAAGAGCTTGGATGAAACGTCTCAACTGCTAACTTCCAAGAAGCAGATAGAGAAGGAAAAGAGCAGGGTTGAAATATCATGAATGCTAACCTCCAAGAAAGAGATAGAGAAGAAAAAGAGCTTGGATGAAACGTCACAAATGCTAACCTTCAAGAAGGAGACAGAGAAGAAAAAGAGCTTGGATGAAACGTCTCAACTGCTAACTTCCAAGAAGCAGATAGAGAAGAAAAAGTGCATGGATGAAACGTCATGACTGCTAACCTCCAAGAAGGAGATAGAGAAGAAAAAGAGCTTGGATGAAACGTCACAACTGCTAACCTTCAAGAAGGAGACAGAGAAGAAAAAGAGCTTGGATGAAATGTCTCAACTGCTAACTTCCAAGAAGCAGATAGAGAAGAAAAGTGCATGGATGAAACGTCATGACTGCTAACCTCCAAGAAGGAGATAGAGAAGGAAAAGAGCAGGGTTGAAATGTCATGAATGCTAACCTCCAAGAAGGAGATAGAGAAGAAAAAGAGCTTGGATGAAACGTCACAAATGCTAACCTTCAAGAAGGAGACGGAGAAGAAAAAGAGCTTGGATGAAATGTCTCAACTGCTAACTTCCAAGAAGCAGATAGAGAAGAAAAAGTGCATGGATGAAACGTCATGACTGCTAACCTCCAAGAAGGAGATAGAGAAGGAAAAGAGCAGGGTTGAAATGTCATGAATGCTAACCTCCAAGAAGGAGATAGAGAAGAAAAAGAGCTTGGATGAAACGTCACAACTGCTAACCTTCAAGAAGGAGACAGAGAAGAAAAAGAGCTTGGATGAAATGTCTCGACTGCTAACCTTCAAGAAGGAGATAGAGAAGTCAAAGAGCATGGATGAAATGTCAGTACTTCTAACCTCCAAGAAGGAGATAGAGAAGACAAAGAGCATAGATGAAACGTCATGACTGCAAACCTCCAAGAAGGAGATAGAGAAGACAAAGAGCATAGATGAAACGTCATGACTGCTAACCTCCAAGAAGGAGATAAGGAAGAAAAAGAGCATGGATGAAATGTCATGACCGCTAGTCTCCATGCTTCTGCAGGAACAGATGCAAGTATTCTAAAGCAGACCCTTGTGACCAGCTAAAAATACTTTCATCTTTGCAAGGTTGGCTTTCATGAGAATTAGCTTTTAAGGCTCTTTGACAGATGCACTTGCAATGTAAATAGAACACTGTTTTTACAGAAATTCTGGTGCTATCATGTTGGTAGTAGAGAGACATATTTGAAAAGGTGAGAATGGCTGCTATTTATTTTTTAAAGGTTTTTTCAATTATTGCTTTAAGCACATTAGACAAAGTGGACTGTGTAAAAGATGTTCAAAAAGATTGACAGTCTCCTTACAAGTTTCCAGGGTGCGCAACACAGGATTTTAAAGAAGCAAATTCAGACTTTTTTTTGTACTATACAATCCGCTTCATGATTCCTGTGTGTAGATCCACTTCCTACTGAACCTGGAGTCTGTGACCTGCTTCTGTCTCTTCTGTGGATTCTTCGAAAAGATATGTGAAATGCAGACCAGTCAAAGGGGTTACTCACGAGAATTTCATTCTAGGAATTCAGCATGCTAACATTCAATGGTCCTCAGTGACTGTTGAGGAACTGGAAGAAACAGGACAATGCAGGCCACAGATTCTGTTTGGTTTTGCATGCTATGGGAATGGCCCGATTGGGTTGAGGACAAGAGGGACTCTGTCTGGATTGCGAAAGGAGAAGAAAATATAAAAGGTTGCTTTGCAGGGGGATCCAGGTTCAGTCTATGAACGAGGTCTTTATTTTAACTGGAAATATCTGATCCTGTACTTCCATTTAAATGTGTCTATTGCTAATGAAAAAGATGGTGGGGTCGGAAAGGTTGGGAGCAGAAGGAGTGGACATTATAGAGAATATAGAAGACCTTAATTACTTTATTTCTGAATAATGTCCTCTAATGGAAAATCTGTAGTTGTACTTTTTAAGAGCAAAACAGTTTATCTTCGATAGACAAATTAAAAAGGGATGCATTAATTAAGGATATAATAAATTGTTTAGATAAAGGGACCCTTATACTAAGCTGTGGGAAAAGGGGACCTGTGCTAGCCTGTGCTAGCGTCAGCGCGTGTTTTTTTACACACAACGAGGCCCCCTTTTACCGTAGCGGGCAGGGGTGTAGCCAGAAAACATTTTGGGTGGGCCTAGGCAAGAAGTGGGTGGGCACCAAGTGTTCTCCCCTTCACCCACCACCAAAAAAAAATCTCAGCTGGCAGGAAAACGCTTCTTTCCACCTTGGCAGTCTGCAGCAGACATGCGCTGAAAACTGCAGGTGCCGGAATCGTGGAGAATAGAGTTTTCATTACCATCAGGGGGAAGTCTTCAGCTGGCGGAGCTTGGGATCCCCACCTGCTACCGCTAATATGTATGCTACTGTTGGGTGGGCCTGAGCCCTAAACACCCAGGCCCACCTTTGGCTACGCCACTGGTAGCGGGTAAAAGGCTGTCCATTTTTCATGAAAAGAAATGGTCATGCAGTAAGTGAACCACTTACCGCATGACTGTTTTGGTGGGGAGCCATGGTGGTAGGTGCTCCTTTGCTAACCCAGTGGTAACTCAGCAGCATGTGGCGCTACCCAATTACCGTCGGTTAAGTTCCTGTGCAACTAAAATCAAAAAAATTTCTGGAGCACCAGAAATGGCACACGCTGGGGGGGGGGGGGGGGAAATACCACTGGGCTCCTGTGGTAGCCCGGCGGTAGTTCTGGATTGCCGCACGCCAACCCTTTAGTAAAAGGGCCACAAAGGGTCTTATTCAAAAAAAGATTTTCCCTCATTATTTCCCTGAGGAAATAACTATAATTTAAGAAGAACTTTGATCTGAAATGCTGCACCGACATCTCCATCTCCGCCTTTGAATCCTCTTGTAACATCTTGTCAGCATCCTACTCGTTCTTTTTCATCATCTTTCTCTCGTAGCATCAACTCAGAAGATACCTCCTGTTGATTTCTGTGTTATAGGTGCCATTAAGGTATAATGTAAAGCTGTAGAAATCAAAATAGTTTGACATAAGGCATCAGCCTTCTGTTTCCGTAGAAAAGGCATCTTGCAAGAAATTTCAGCTAAAAATAGTGAATGAGAATAATGGAATGGTGCCTTCTGCTTCTACAGAGGAAATTAAACTACTGTAAAAAAAAATGGACAATGTAACTAACCCCCTAACCCCCTAATTCTGTAAAATTGGCCACCCAACTTTACGTTTAGGGCTACAGTCTATATATCATGCCTAAAATGATGGCACTACAGTTGATGGATGATGGATAGTTGAGCGTAATAGCACAGATTCTATAAACGAGGCTGGGAATTGAGTGCCGATAAAATTCAGTGCTCAATGCTAGTTTATAAAGGGCACTTCGAGAAGAGCACTCGTTAGTGTTGAGTGCCAAATTTGGCGCAAGGACTTATGCCAGCTGAAGGTGTAAATCCTGGCGTGCAAAATGGGTGCGGATCCGTGTTATTCTGTAACTGTGCCTGCATGTTTTGTGAATGCCTCTGACCTGCCCATGCCCCTCCCATGGCCACGCCCCCTTTTGAGTAGCACGCAATCCAGTTTAGGCATCCATTGTTACAGAATAGTGTGTAGCCAGATTGGCATTCAAATCCTAAGCACTCAATTGTGGAACGCACTCTCAAAAGCCGTGAAAACCGCGTACGACCACCTACACTTCTGGAGAACACTAAAAACTTACTTGTTCAAAAAGGCATACTCTACCAACCCAACATAAATGCCTGACCGCTGCATCACAACAAAACCAAAATACGGTATGAACACAACACAACTCTCCCGTGTATGACGCCCTTATGTGGCTATGCCACATGAACTTTATCTTATCTCTACATCACTCTGTATTTGTCTACACCGGAGTCTGCAATCGCATCTCCGGCACTGTGTAAGCCTCATTGAGCCTGCAAATAGGTGGGAAAATGTGGGATACAAATGTAATAAATATATTGTTTTCAATCCATAGACTCCTGATGTAGGCCTTTTGGCCGAAACACAACATTGTGTCGAGTCATTTTATTGTTTAAGAAACTTTGCTTCGTTTTTACTACTGCTGTGATCCGGTCTTTGGGAATCCTGGCGAAAGAGTTTTCTTGCCTGCTGTGGTAAAAAGGGCCCTGGTGCATAGGAAAAACGGCCTATGCAGCTTGGCAAAAGGACCCTTGGGGGATTAGACAGGAAGCCTTCCGGGGGCAGGGAAATACCTACTGCACCTGAATGTAACTCACCTTGAACCTTGAGCTACTACTGAGAATGATATGAGCTAAATTCATATCCCTGAATGGGAAACAAACAAAAAAATACTGGATAGAGAGGAGGGGTTTGACAAGAAACAAGGTGTGGAGCTTGGAGCGGTCAAACGTCCGGCATAATGATTTGGCCCAATATTTTGCAGCTATCTACCAAGTGAATTTTGAAAGACTGCCAAGTGCCTCTTAAAGCAATCACAATGTAAAAAAAATGCAGATCACTAAAACTTTACCTTCCAACTGTTTCAACAAACGTTAGGTTTTTTTTTTTTATATATAATTGCAGTTTGGTACAAATAAACTTTTTAATCAGCTTTGTATTTTGCAGTAAGAATGCAGATGCCTGAGCGAGATAACGGCACCCTGGTTTTCTATAGTGGTTTTTTTTTCCTTACACCTCTTGTGTTTGGGGACTGAACTTCTTATCTGCAGTGAGTCATGAGACTGCTTAAGATGATTTGACATATTTTGCCACCAGGAAGGAAACCAAGTGCTCGGGTGAGTTGCCCTCCCTTCTTCTTCTGCTTAAGATCTCACACGTCTAGAGTTTGAACAGCATTGGAGAAACAGCAGCCACCTGCAAGCATGGCCTCCCCTACGTCCCAGGAGCTTCTGAAATGCTGCTGCTGCTTTAATATCAGGACCTCAATGGTTGCGTTGGCCTTCTATCACATGGTAAGCTTTTCATCTTCTGATTCAAGAAATGAAATATATTGAGATGTACCGAGCAGCTTAATTTAGCTTTGTTTTCCTATGTGAGTTTACCTGACTGTGGTTGAAACTCTCAACCTTTAGGCTATGGAGTGTAGACCAGATGGTTGTCACATTTTCCCCTCTCCCCTTCTAAGGAAACACTCTGTTGTGATACCCCAAATTACTGATTTTCTATAGAAAGGAATACAGGGACAAAGGAGTGAAAAGAGAAAGTCAAATCACATAAACAGGAAAAAAAAAAAAAAAACATGGAAATGGATGGAAGAAAAAAGAGAGAAAAATAATTTCCCGTTGGTAATGCAGTTTTAGAAAGTACTAGTGTTCAAGATGTCTCATAGTTACGTGCGCTACTCAATTGGGTAACGTGCCAATTAGTGATGAAAATTGGCTGATAAAAATCAATTATCATCACTAATTGGCAATAATTTTGAGTTTACATGGGCTTATTTTTAGGCAAACTTTAAAAAGAGGCGCATGTAAAGTCCAACGTGTGTAGTTGAAAAGGAGGCGCAGCCATGGGAGGATTATAAGTATGTTGGGGGTGTCAATCACATTTACACATGTTGTTATAGAATTTGGGGGAATGAGCTTATGCTTAGGCGTGGGTATTTACACCAGGTTTTCAGTGGTGTAAACAGCCGTGCCTAAATGTACGCACATTCCCCCGGCCTATGTACTATTCTATAAACCATATCTTACTGTAGACATGCTTTATGGAATAGTTATTCCAATGCTCCTACATTTTGGACGCCATATACAGAATCCAGTCCTAAGGGGGGAATGATCAATTTGGCCTCTCATTGCTCATTTACCACTAACTTGTGTTTGATTAGCACAGGTCTCATGTATGCAATGAGATCTAGGGACCCTTCTGCTAAAGGGGGTTGAACCTTTAGGGGGAAATTCTATTTATGGTGCTGAACATTAGGTACTACTTCTGCGCTGAATTCTAATGGCTGCAAGCGCCGAAACAGTGCAGAAACGACCGATCCAAGCAAAAACACACTTACACGCTCATTTATAGAATAGCATTTATAAGAGTTGCCATGTGGATCTGAAAAGGGGGTGTGGCCATGGGAGAAGCATGGGTAGATCAAACCAACCGAAAGGAAATTGTGTTTGGCCAGAGAATGTGGTAAAGGCGGTTAGCTTAGCGGAGTTTTAAAAAGGTTTGGACGGCTTCCTAAAGGAAAAGTCCATAGACCGTTATTAAATGGACTTGGGGAAAATCCACTTTTTCTAGGATAAGCAGTATAAAATGTTTTGTACTTTTTTGGGATCTTGCCAGGTATTTGTGACTTGGATTGGCCACTGTTGGAAACAGGATGCTGGGCTTGATGGACCTTTGGTCTTTCCCATTATGGCAATACTTATGTACTTATGTCTTCCACTCCTGTGTGTTGGAGGAGCATGGGCAGGCCAGGGGAGGTTCCTTAAAATGTTCGCCGTGCTATAGAATTTGGGGGATAGGCGTCCAGCTTGCAAGCTGGGATTTGCACCTGGTTTCAGTTGGTGTAACTCCTCGTGCCCAATGTTGGGAGCGAATCCCGGTGCTATGGGCTATTCTATAAAAGGCGCCAATCTTGGAATACCACTCAGCACCAATTTTTTTCAATGCCAAATTTTGAGTGCCATTTATACAACTTCACCCTGAATGAGTGGTTTACGTATGGAATCAGGCTATGGCACAACCGCAGGAAGGGCATTTGCCATAGTTAGCTTGTTGCCACGCATAAAACTGCATTTTCAGATTTTTTCCCTCAGTAGGCGTGGCATAGGCAGGGAGTGGACATGGAACCATTTGCCAGCTAGCACATTACAGATACCGGTAAGTAACTGCCTAACACATAGGACTGCTTAGAAGCCGATAACTAATCCCTTGGTAGCTCTCAGCAGGTAACATAGTAACAAGGTACCTTACACTAATGGGAACATTAATGCACAACCTGCAATAGAAATACTGAGAAATTTCCCCCAAAAGAAGCTACAAAAACATTTGCTGCTAACATGTGCTAAAATCCTATGTTAACTGTGGTAACTGCAAATTTTAGTGATTGTAGTAAAAGGATCACCTAGCTACTAATAACTAGGGTTAACAGTAAAATAACTTGTCTTAATGGTAGCTCATGTTGATAACTTCCCCCTTAATTAAAGAAAAAAGAAATGTCTCTAGAAATCAAAATCACTGCTATGTGTAATAAAAGTGAGCCAAGTATAAGACAATCAAGCCATTGTGACATCACTGATGAGGTTGGCTCTTAGGCATTGGTGGAATGAGGCATTATGACATCACAGTATCAGAAGTGAGTCAAATACAGGGCAATCAAACCATGTGACATCACTGATGAGGTTGGCACTTAGGCATTGGAGGAATGAGGCATTATGACATCACAGTATCAGAAGTGAGTCAAATACAGGGCAATCAAACCATGTGACATCACTGATGAGGTTGGCTCTTAGGCATTGGTGGAATGAGGCATTATGACATCACAATATCAGCTCTGGTTACCAGAGACTGGAACTCTTCACAGTAAGGGGGTGAAGTTATTAATGTGGGCTTACGTTAAGATGTGTTATTTTACCACCATCTCGTGTTAGTTTAGCACAACTCCTATTTTATGCAATGAAATCTAGTTATGGATATGGGGTTAACAGTAAAATAACATGTCTTAACAGTAGCCCACATTGATAACTTATCCCCTTTAATTAATAAAAAAGAAATGCCATTTTTAGCACCTCTGAACGTGGAAGGTGCCAAGTTATAGAATTGCTCTGCAGGAGTTCACATTAATGAAGCAAATGGTCAATGTGGACTGATCCTGTTATTATCAGTTACATTCCGTCCATATGTCGTGGTTATATTTAGTGAAATGAAAAAATCCAGAGACTATATTAATGGAGACTACAAACAGTGAAAGGATTGACCCAACAATGTTCTACAATAAATGTTTTGAAAAAGATTTTATATATATATATGAAAATAATGTTATAAATATGTGAGAATCATTGAGAAGATCTCAGAGTATAAACTCACCCAAGCGAGGCTACACCGAAGTGAATGACGTCTCTAAGGGTGGACAAGTTTCTCGATCATAGAACTTCTCTTTATTTTTTAATCAAATGCACCCACGTGCTATAAGTGATCCCCAAATAATAAAGTAATCGTGAGTATTCTGTTATTAAAAAATAAAGAGAAGTTCTATGATCGAGAAACTTGTCTACCCTTAGAGACGTCATTCACTTCAGTATATCCTCGCTTGGGTGAGTTTATACTCTGAGATCTTCTCAATGATTCTCACATATTTATGTTTAATCTTTTTTTTTATTGAGTAAAGAAACATTGCAAATACAAAACCATAATGTGCAGATACTTATTTCTTTAAACATTCCTTCCCAACTTCCCTCTGTCTCCCATCCCTCCCTTCCCTCCCTCCCGCAGTCCCTTCTCCCCTCCCCAAATTCTGAGTCCAGCTATGTGTCTCATTAAAAATTCAACAGTCTACTTCTAGCATGTGAGGACAACGTGTTAAGGAATGGGCTCCAAATGTTCTGAAATTGCAGTCCTGTTTGAGCTTTAAAGTCTGTCACTGCCATCCTTTCAACTCGCACTAGTGCAATCATGCGGGCTCTCCATCGTGAACATGTAGGGTAATGTCGGGTAATCCATTCAGATAGGATCACCTGTTTAGCTACAATGATAGATTTGTTCACAAAAGCTGTTAGTCCTGCTGGGATGGGGTGAATTAGTATCGGGTGTCCCAATAGTAACCCTGGATCATATTTCCACCCTGCTGACCATATTTTTGAAACACATTGTATTATATCCTTCCAGTATTGGGTTATACCTCTGCAGGACCACAGCATATGCCCCAAGGTAGCCCCCGGCTCTCGACACTTAGGGCACTCTCCCCAAGGAGAGAGCCCCATATGAAAGGCCCTTCGGGGAGATATATACAGCCGTAGCGCCACTTTATATTGAGTCTCCCAATGGGATATCATCATTGTCTGTTTTCGCATCGTGATTATATGTGACTTAAACTGAGATAGAGTAAGATTCATTGGTATATCTTGTTGCCACATGAGTAGCAATTTCTTGTAGTCCAGCTCCTCTGCCGTATCACGAATATGCCTATGATGGAATTTGAGAGGCACCTTCTGCTGTGCTGTCAGTGAGAAAGCTGTGGCCAATTCCTCTTGAACATCTTCAGCCAGATCTTCCCATGGTAAAGATTGTATATAGTGTCTTAACTGAAAGTAGTGAAACTTGTCCGATGGAGATTCTCACATATTTATAACATCATTTTCAAATATATATATAAAATCTTTTTCAAAACATTTATTGTAGAACATTTTTGGGTCAATCCTTTCACTGTTTGTAGTCTCCATTAATATATTCTCTGGATTTTTGTTTTTTTTTCATTTTGTTCTTGTTATTTTACCAGAGATTGGCTGGGAATTCATTTTTTGATATTGTGGTGATATTTAGAACAGAGAGACTTAACCTTGATATGTCCATTGCATCCTGACTGATGAAGACTTGGGGCCCTTTTAGTAAGCTGCACCAAAATGGAGTTACTGCATGGCGACGCTCTTGCGGTAATTTCATTTTAAAAAGCCATTCTTCACAGGTGCGCTGAAAAATGATTCTGCACACGACCCAAAACCTGCACCTACACCACCGCAGGCCATTTTTCAGCACACCTTAGTAAAAAGTCCCCTTGATTTTTTATCTTGCTACGACATTACAACTGATCTGTGGTTAGTCACCTGCTGTCCACTGTTTATTGGCTGACTGGTTTTAAAATGCAGTGGAAAGCACCCAGAATTCTTCCATGTTTTATGTTAGCAATAGAAGCCTGTCAGCGGTAGAAAGTTGAAGGAATCAGGACAGGATGATGATTGAAGCATAGAAGCGTGCTTCCTGCCTTGCACAAGCCATATCTGTCAGCACTATGAAACTCACTTAGGCAGCGTTGCCTCAGTATGAACTGTTTGAAAGTGGGAAGCACCTGAAAAAACAGCTGGTACCAATGGCTAAAGGCAGAGTGGAGGAGTGGCCTAGTGGTTAGAGCACCAGTCTTGATATCCAGAGGCGCCTCGTTCAGATCCAACTGCTGCTCTTTGTAATCTTGGGCAAGTTACCTAACCCTCCATTGCCTCAGGTACAAGCTTAGATTATATGAGCCCAACAAGAAAATACACAGTGTACCTAAATGTAATTCACCTTGAGCTACTACTGAAAAAAGTGTGCGCAAATTCTAAATATATAAAAAGCAATAGAATCTTTTTCAGCTTCCTGCCCTGCCGCTTTCCCTCTCCTCACAAGCTGCTTCAGAGTTATGCAGGCAAACTGACTTGCCTGCCCTCTCTGCACATCTATTTTGGCTCTGATTTTGCTTCAGCCTTCAAATTTGGGGCCTTAAGGGGCTCTTTTAAAAAAGGTGCGCTGAAAAATGACCTGCGGTAGTGTAGACGCGTGTTTGGGTCGCGTGCAGAATCATTTTTCAGTGCACCTCTGAAGAATGCATTTTTAAACATTTTTGCCGAAAATGGACGTGCGGCAAAATGAAAATTGCCACGCGTCCATTTTGGGCCTGAGATCTTACCACCAGCCATTGACCTAGCGGTAAAGTCTCACGCGGTAACCGGGCGGTAATGACCTACGCGCGTGAAATGCCACTTGGCGCGTGCCCGGTACGCACATCCAAAAATAGAAATTATTTTTCGACTGCACGTATTGGTTGCACGCCAAAAATGAAATTACCGCAAGAGCCAATCAGTAGCCAGGCGGTAGCTCCATTTTGGCGCACGTTGGGACACTTATGTGACTTAGTAAAAGGGCCCCTAAGTGAACAGAAAATGGGAATTATTAAGCGCGTAGAGCAAACCACACCGATGATTGGTAGCACAGTCCCCAGCTAGGACACTGCTCAAAATGTATTTGCTCAGGGGCACTGGAAATTAAATTCTTCTGCTTTGGGTTTTGCTATGGAGTGTGCTGTGATCTTTGATTTTCCCCAGGTAAACTTGAGTACCTGCGGGCTTCTCATTTTCAGCCTATTACTTCTCAACTTTTGCTATGATTTTTGTCTGTGTTTCTTTTGAATGTTTGGGGATAGATATTACAAATTTGGCACTTGGCTAGGAAACATTGAAACTGACTTTGCTCTGCAAAATTTTCGTTGGAGGGGTGCAGTCATTTGAAGATAACAATGAAATCAATTTCAAACAAAAAAAACAGCATTTTCTACATTTTGTTTCATTTCCACGGTTTATTTCATTATCGTAAATGTGTGTGTGCTCCCTATGGGTTAATTTTCTAAGGCACAATATGCACATATCTGTCATATATTCACTTTGTATTCATTCAAACCATGTATTTGTTCAGACCGAAATCAGCTAATGCCGATAACGGTAATATGTAAGCCACATTGAGCCTGCAAAAAGGTGGGAAAATGTGGGATGCAAATGCAACAAATAAATAAATATATGTGCATAGCTTTAGGAATAATATTATACAGATACGTCATATTATGGTTAATATATAATATAATATAATATAATATAATATAATATAATATAATATAATATAATACTATATTATACTGGCATTCTGCAATTACAAGAAATACTGTTCATTCTGGATAACATGTAAGAAGACCAATCAAATATTGGGCTGTAACGGTATACAATAAATCAAGAAGATAAATTTCTAAAACTTTTTGGAATAAAAAATGTGTTAACTTCTTGCAAAAACTCATATAAATGATATTTATCCTTAGATCTGCAGGTAAAATCTCCTAGAGCATCACTGCCTGATAAGAAATTAAAGCTTGCTTAGATTTAATCTTGCTTGCTGAGGGAAAAAAGATTGTTATCATTTTTTATTTCACACAGATCAAGACATAATAAAGATTTGATAACATGAGGGACCAAGCAAGAAGGAACCAAACTGTTTAATATTTGAAATATAAAAGCACTTAATTCAGAGCTTCCCAGATGGGGTACATGCTGGATGGGTTATCCATGGGTGCATCATTATTCTGCAGCCCCAGAGGGTCAGACAGTTTTATTTGGCCAATGTTATGGGGTCATGGCCAGAAAAAGATTGACAAGCACTGACTTAATTTAAAAAAATAAACAGGCCTCAATTGGTAGCTAGTGTAAAGTATTTCAACAAAGGGAGCACTCGATCATTTTTCCAAGCATGACACAACATTCTGGTCACTGTGTTTTGCAGTGTTTGCAAGCGCTTAAGCAATGTAACTCTGGTACCTACATACAAAATGATACAATAATCCAATCGAGTGATGATGATAAAGGTTTGGACCAATAGTTTAAAATGATCAAATAAAACAACTTTCTTATGCTTTGCCAGTGTGTTTTTTTCTAGCAAAAAAGGTGCCGGTACTCAAATGCCAGGCCACCCTTCAGGGGTGGGGTGATCATTTAGGGACCCACCCCACAATAGCCAGGCCCCCTGCAACCAGTCACAGAATCTATGGCAAGGCAGAATTGGTGTATTGAACCTGAGCTCTTTCATTATAATTTGGGGACCATGGGTCAATTGTAGTAGACAATGGAAAATGTGCCGGTACTCAGTACCCCCAAGTACCCCCTCAAAAAAAACCCTGTGCTTCGCAACTGTCTTAACTTAAAAAACATTAAAAAAAATAATAAATTGATGTGTGTCTTGAAAGAAAGTGCCAGGCCAATAGTGATTCCTAATACCTTTATGAAAAGTTCAAAAGGAAGGGTGTTGTTTCTAAGAGCTATTCCTATTGCCGAATGACAATTGATCAAACCTATCACCGACATTTTTATTTCACTCAAGGTCAGTTTCAATTGGCATTCCTGGGTCCAAGTTTCAATTACATCGATACATGCCTGAACCATTAAATACTACTAAATATTTCCTCTAGAGCCAGTCAGTGCAATTTAACTAGGCAGGAGGCCAGTGGCTTAGCAAGGGCGAGGTGGTCCGCCCTGGGTGCACGTCGCTAGGAGGGTGTTGGCTCCGCTGGTTCCGTGCTCCCTCTGCCTCGGAACAGGTTACTTCCTGTTCCGGGGCAGAGGGAGCAGGGAACCAGCGAAACCGACACCTCCCCCCCCCCCAGCGGCGTGCACACGTCAGGCCAGAATGCACTCGGGGTGTGGGGCTTGGGTGATGCGCCGAGGGGGGGGGGTGTCATGCTGCACCCGGGGGGGGGGGGGTGCGCAGCGGTGAACCGCCCCGGGTGGCAGCCGCTCTCGTTACGCCACTGCAGGAGGCTCTCCTGCCTAGTTAAATCATGTTCAGTACTGACTCCAAAGATTTTCAGTCTGCCTTAAACTTATTATAGGAAGTCTCATTGGGGTCCTTTTACTAAGGTGCACTGAAAAATGGTCTGCGGTAGTGTAGACACGTGTTTTGGGCGCGTGCAGAATTATTTTTCAGCGCACCTACAAAACATGCGTTTTTTTTGCCAAAAATGGACGTGCAGCAAAATGAAAATTGCTGCACGTCCATTTTGGGTCTGAGACCGGTCTATGCGCGTCAAATGCCACTTGATGCGCATAGCTGCCATGCATCAGAAAATAAAAAAATTTTTTTCAGACGCATGTAGCGGATGCGCGCTAGAATTGAAATTACTGCAAGGGCCACGTGGTAACTGGGTGGTAACTGCAATTTGGCATGTGCTGGGCATGCGTTGGCACCTACACAACTTAGTAAAAAGGCCCCCATTGTGGGGTCCTTTTACCAAGCTGCGGGAAAAGCAGCGGAGGCCATTTTCCTTGCACGCCAGGGCCCTTTTTACCTCAGCAGGTAAAAAGACCCTAAAAAAATGGCCATGCGGCAATATTACTCGTACCGCGTGGCCATGCCAGGGAAGCACTTACCGCCACCCACTGAAGTGGCGGTAAGGGCTGCCACAGTAGCCAGGTGGTTACCGGGCAGTGCGCTGCAATTCCCAATTACCGCTAGGTTAACGCCATGCTATAAAATAAAAAAATGTTGGCGCATGCTCGAGGCTGAACTACCGCCGGCAGCTCTGCTGGGCCGGCTGTAGTTTCGGGTTAGCCTGCGTTGGTCTTACTGACACTTTGTAAAAGGGCCCCTGTGCAAGTATGTGATAAGAAGAAGGGCATGTGCCAAGTAGATTGAAATCAAGTACGAGTTGCTACGTTATGGAAGGCAGAACATTCCTTCCTCCTGCACCCAGTCCCGCTGACCCATACATAGGGATGATTTTCCTTATAGCCGGTCAGGGCCGTGCCAACACAGTAAGCGAGGTGGTAAGCATGGCAGGAGGGCGCCATCCTCGGGGGGGGGGGGGGCTCCCCGCCGCACCATGCTTACCTCGCCCTCTTCTCCCCAGATCCTTTTCCTTTTTTTTTTTGTTTAAATTTACCTCTGTCTGGCGGCAGCGTAGCGTCAGTGAGAAGGAGGCGGCGCTCCCCCGCCTCAACGTGTCTACTAGTCTTCCCTTCGCTGTGTTCCGCCTTCTTCTGACGTCAGAAATGACGTCAGAAGAAGGCGGGACACTTAGCGAAGGGAAGAAGACTAGTATGGTAGGGGAAGCTGTCTTAGATTTTAGTTGAGAAGCTGGAGGAGGGAGGAGTGTACGCGCCCTCTATATCTGATCACTGGGAATTTTTTTTTTTTTTTTGGGGGGGGGGGAGGTGAGGGGCTGGTTGCTGTTTAGTTTGTGGGGTGCCCCAAAGTATTGTAATTTTGGTTCTGATGTATTTACTTGTAACCACTCAGTTAGCAGTAAGTAGGTTCCCGAGACTAAGTACTAGGGGGGAGGAGGGGCTGGAGGGGGTGTGGGGGGGGGGGGGGGGGGGGGAGGGAACTTTACACGTATGGTTCAACCAAGATATTTTATTGACTGTATGTAGGATGTTATGAGTATGTTGAGTTGTTTACCTTTGTTATAACAATAAATAAAACTTAAAGTTAAAAAAAAAAAGGAAAAGGATCTGGGGAGAAGAAGGCGGGCAGTGTAGCGATCGTTTTCGGGGGGGAGCGGCGCGGTGCCAACGGGGGGGCGGCGGCGCTGTGCCAATGGGGGGGTGGCGGTGCGGTGCCAACGGGAGGGCAGCGGTGCGGTGCCAATGGGGGGCTGCGGCGCGGTGCCAATGGGGGGGCGCCGGAGACCCTAGGCACAGCCCTGTAGCCGGTCCTTGCAATACCTCAGGAAGTTTTATTTTATTTTATTTATTTGTTACATTTGTATCCCACATTTTCCCACCTATTTGCAGGCTCAATGTGGCTTACATAGTACCAGAGAAGCGTTTGCAGACTCCGGTGTAAACAAATACAGATAGTAGCAACATTC
The DNA here is from genome assembly GCF_901765095.1 of Microcaecilia unicolor. Taxonomy (NCBI): domain Eukaryota; kingdom Metazoa; phylum Chordata; class Amphibia; order Gymnophiona; family Siphonopidae; genus Microcaecilia; species Microcaecilia unicolor. The sequence goes on from NC_044041.1 coordinate 187,904,991, forward strand.
CATGTGGAACCTCATATAGTAGCAACATTCCATCTAGAACCTCATATAGTAGCAACATTCCATGTAGAATCTCAGATTTATTTATTTATTTGTTACATTTGTATCCCACATTTTCCCACCTATTTGCAGGCTCAATGTGGCTTACATAGTACCGGAGAGGCGTTTGCAGACTCCGGTGTAAACAAATACAGATAGTAGCAACATTCCATGTAGAACCTCATATAGTAGCAACATTCCATCTAGAACCTCAAATAGTAGCAACATTCCATGTAGAATCTCAGATTTATTTATTTATTTGTTACATTTGTATCCCACATTTTCCCACCTATTTGCAGGCTCAATGTGGCTTACATAGTACCGGAGAGGCGTTTGCAGACTCCGGTGTAAACAAATACAGATAGTAGCAACATTCCATGTAGAACCTCATATAGTAGCAACATTCCATCTAGAACCTCAGATAGTAGCAACATTCCATGTAGAACCTCAAATAGTAGCAACATTCCATCTAGAACCTCAGATAGTAGCAACATTCCATGTAGAATCTCAGATTTATTTATTTATTTGTTACATTTGTATCCCACATTTCCCCACCTATTTGCAGGCTCAATGTGGCTTACATAGAATCACTTTCATTGTCACTTTTTGTAATGATACTTCATGCCTGGGCAGCAGCATTTTCAAAGGGCAGTAACTGTTTCTAGCAATATTTCAAAAGACATATGTTAGCGGCAGATGAAATAAACGTTGTTGCACTTATCTAGCTGCACGACTTCCCTAGAGAGCCTTTTTTCTTATCACTTCCTGATGTTCCACTTATCTCCATGTGATTCTTATTATCTGCTCTGCTTTTTTTGACAAATGCCTCAAAATAATCATGCTAGCATGACATGGTGTGTGCAAATGAGCTGCCTGAGAAAGCCCGTAGTCTATTTCACTGACTGTCCTCCTTAGTGGAAAAATGTGACAATTCAAATTTGTATTTCATGAAGAAAATGCTCATAGGCAGATGGTATGTAGGGAGGAGTGGACTTTTTCAGGGGCCCTTTTACTAAGCAGCGTTAAGTCCACCATAGGCTTATAGCGCGGCAATCCGGAACGACCACCGGCACAACGCAGGTGCCGGCAGAGTGTGGCATTTCCGGCGCTAGGGAAAATAGGACCCTATTTTTACTGCACCAGTTACTCGGTAGTAATCACTGCCCGGTTACCACCGGGTTACCTCAGTGGGTAGCGGTAATTGCTCCCCCTTCCCCCGAAATGGCCATGCGGCAAGTGGTTCACTTACTTCATGCACTAAAGCAAAAAAATCAGTAGGGTGTGGAAATATAAAATCGCTAGATTCTTCACTCAAAATAAACCTCCACTGAATGACAATGTCTTATATATATAGACTAGTAAAAAAGGCCCGTTTCTGAAATAAATTAAATGGGCGCTAGCAAGGTTTTCGCAGAGTGTGTATGTTTGAGAGAGTGTGTGTGAGAGTGACTATGTGGGAAAGCGAGAGAGTGAATGTGCGAGTGTGTGGGTGTGTGACAGAGAGAGAGTGAGACTAGGTGCGAGTGTGTCTGTGAGAGAGTGTGTGTGTGTGAGATTGAGAGTGTGTGCCCCCCTCCCTCCCTCCAAGTTCCAGGGTCATCCTCATCCCTCCGGGTTCCAGGGTCGTCCCCTCCCTGTGGGTTCCAGGGTCATCCCCTCCCTCCCTCCGAGTTCCAGGGTTGTCCCCTCCCTCCGAGTTCAAGATTCCCCCACCTCCCTCCCTGCCTCTGAGTTTCAGGGTCCCCCTCCCTCCCTCCAAGTTTCAGGGTCCCCCCTCCCTCCGAGTTTCAGGCTCTCTCCCTCCCTCCCAGTTCCAGGGTCGTCATCCCTCCCTTCCTTCCTCCCTTCCTCCCTTCCAGTTCCAGGCCCCCTCCCTAAGAAGTTTGAAAGTCATCTTGACTTACCTCGTTGGGGTTATGGCGGCCGCCAGCAGCGGTAAAAGGCGTGCAGGCTTGGCCCTTTTCTGTTTCTCAGCTGTGGTCCCGTCCTCATTTCCTATTTCCGCAAGGGTGGGACCACAACTGAGAGACAGAAAGGGGCCTAGGCTGCACACCTTTTACCACTGCTGGCGGCCGCCGTAACCCTGTCTTGGTAAGTGAAGATAAAACGACCGGCACCAATACCTGAGCGGGAAGCAAGAGGGACGTGGGGTTGCGGAGGAGAGCGGCAGCGAGACAGAGTCGCCCACAGTAGCATCTCCTGACGTCACTCTCCCACAGTAGAAGCCTACGTGCCTGACGTCAGGAGATGGTTACGAACCCAGTGAGACACATTGGAACGTTGAAGGAGCAAATTATTATATTAGATGTAGTTCTGCATGGAACCAGGGACAACCACAATACAATCCCTTTAAATTCTGGAAGGAAAAGGCCTCACAGAATTCCTAGATTACAACAATCCAACAGAGCTGACCAGATCAAAACGATCTTATGTTCATCATTGGCCAGAAAAAACCTTCCGATAATTAAATGTTTACTAGTGTGTCCTAATATTTGTTTAGACTATTTTTTGTGTTTTTTTCACATGCTTTTTGAGGTTTTTTTTCACAAACTTCATTAGTAATTTCTCACAAGAAAGCCAGAAAATCCAAAACAGAACTACATTTGTAGAATAAACTCAAGAAGTATAGTGCTAAAAAAACCACTTCTCTTTCAGCACTGACTGCTACTGAAACTGGTTTCTTCACCCCCTATCCCCAAGCCAGCGGTGGCCAGCATTTATATTTATTTTATTCAATCAATATAATATGTTTCTGTGTATACTTTTATGCAATATTACGTTTTTTTATCGATGTTTTTAATTTGGTTCATTATTATTTGCTATTTTTACAGCCCTTGACTCAGCCCTTGTGGGTGAAACACAGTCTGTGTCGGGTGATTATCTTAAAATTTTTTTAAAAAGGGCATTTTTTACAGGTGCGCTAAAAATGATTTTGCACGTTAGTAAAAGGACCCCTCTGTTGGGTATGATGAAGATGCCACATTTTAATCAAACTTGTGGCGTGAAGAAGATATTCTATGAGAAAGAAACCTGCAGTGATTGTTTTCATGCGCACAAGTATTGGTCAACTTATAGTGTTAGTAGGGAAATGATATTACAATGAAATGAAGTTTAAATATTAGAAAACTAGTTATAAAGGCCCGTTTCTGACACATATGAAACGGGCGCTAGCAGGGTTTTCGTTGGAGTGTTCTCCGCGCGAGACAACCGCTGCCGCGCGATGCCGCCCCCCCCCCCCCTGCCGCCGCCATCCCACCCTACCGTTTTGTAGTTTTGCTGGCGGGGGACCCGAAATCCCGCCTGCAGAATTCCTCTGTTGTGTGCTGTGCTGACTCCGACGTGATCTTCTGCATTGGTAGCCTGTGCAGGGTGGGCTTCTGTGCGTCTGACAGGATGTCAGACGCACAGAAGCCCTGCTTGCAGAGGCTAGTAATGCTGAAGATCACGCCGGAGTCAGAAGACAGGACTTGTTCTTGCGGGGTTTCGGGTTCCCCGGCGGCAAAGCTACACGTCAGTGGGTGGGTGGGTAGGGGTGGGGGTGGGTTTTGCTTTGCTTTTTTTGTTTCCTTGTTTTTCGTGGGTGGGTTGGTGGAGGGGCAGCGTGGGGGTGGGTGTTGCACCTCCAGCATGTTGGAGCGGGGCTTCTTGTTTTTTGTGCTTTTTCGTGCTTGTCTTTGGGTGGAGGGCGGCGCTTGGGGTGGGTGTTGGACATCCAGGGGGAGGAGTACCCCCCCCCCCTGCTTGTTTGCGATTCTTTCTTTGTCACCCTTAACGTTCTGTGGGCCAAGTTTCTGAAGTCACAGCACAACGTTAAAGGGTTCGTTTGTCGTCATGACGTTTGATGTGAGGGCGGGGCACAAAGTCATAGTGGGATGGCTTCACCACCATGAAGTTACGAACCCTTTATCGTTGTGCTTTGAGTTCAGAACCTTTGTCCTCAGAACGTTGAGGGTGTGTTTTATTCTAGTAGATGATTTGAGAAATGAAATGCTCTTGGTTGTAATTTTTTAGAGCTTTCAGTAACATCAATGGGCTTTTTTTTCTGGATTGTGCTTCAGGTTGGTCTAATGTCCGCAGTGTGGACCAGTGTCTGGACTCCTTTACCCTATTTTAGTAAGAATTCATATCATGCTTGTCCTTAATCAATTTTATAACTGAATACAAAATGGGAAACATCTCAAAATGCTTTTTTCTTGTTGTTTGTGCACAGTTTGGGTAAGCATAAAAAACTGGTAATCTTGAATTTTTTTTTTTTTGGTTACACATTCTCACAAAGTTTCCGTCTCAGAGGATATTTAATTACATCTGCATTGACTTCGGAACCTAAATGTGCCAGACTTTTTGGGAAGTCCTTGTTAAAACGGCTCTCCCAGTTGTCAGCCTGTGCTTGCAGTCCTGGGATTGGAGCATAATAATCTCCTATGGGTTTAACAGTGAGCTGCCGACGGCAAGCTCTGACAATCCCCGGTGGAACTCATTGGTTCACATTCACACAACCAAACATTAGTTTTCAGTTTCGGTTTTGGATTCGGCCGAAACTAGGCAAAGTTTTGGCTGTAGTTTCGGTTTTGGCTGAAACTAAAAAAACTGTTTCCTTGAGCCTCTAAAATTAATGCATGGGAACTGCAAGGCCTGTGTGGTGAATCTTCCCATATTGGGATTCTTTTACTAAGGTGTGCTGAAAAATGGCCTGTGGTAGCTTAGACGCATGTTTTGGGCATGCACAGAATCATTTTTTTAGTGCACCTGTAAAAAATGCCTTTTTAAAAATTTTTTGCTGAAAATGGATTTGCGGCAAAATGAAAACTGCCACGCATCCATTTTGGGTCTGAGACCTCACTGCCAGTCGTTGACCTACCAGTAAGGTCTCGTGAGGTAACCGGGCGATGATGGTCTATGTGCGTAAAATGCTGATTACCACCCACGTGCCAGAAAATAAAAATATTTTCCGGCGCACATAGCAGACGTGCGTCAAAAATGAAATTACTGCAAGGGTCATGTGGTAGCCATGCGGTAACTCAAAATTGACATGGCGCGCGTAGGCCCCTACACAGCTTAATAAAAGTATCCCTTATAGTGAGATTCTACATGGAATGTTAATGTTGCTATTCCACTAGCAAAATTCCATGCAGAAGCCTGCCCTTGCAGATCAGCAATGCGGCCACGCAGGCGTCTGTTTCTGTGAGTCTGACGTCCTGCATGTATGTGCAGGACGTCAGACTCACAGAAACAGAAGCCTGCGCGGCCGCGTTGCTGATCTGCAAGGGCGGGCTTCTACATAGAATGTTGCTAGTGGAGGAGTGGCCTAGTGGTTAGAGCACCAGTCTTGCAATCCAGAGGTGGCCGGTTCGAATCCCACTGCTGCTCCTTGTGATCTTGGGCAAGACACTTAACCCTCCAATGCTTCAGGTACAAACCAAGATTGTGAGCCCTCCTGGGACAGAGAAATATCCAGTTTACCTGAAATTGTAACTCACCTTGAGCTACTACTGAAGCTACTGAAAAAGGTGTGAGCAAAATCTAAATAAATAAATAAATTGATATATAGGGCTGATGCACTCAGCACCTCTTACTGAAGAGTCAGTAAGAGTATCTGTGCCATCTACAGCAGTGACAGCACCCAGTAAGTTTCCCTGAGCAAACTACAAGGACCAGTCCATTTGCCAGTCATAATCCAGCCATTTCCCACCTCATTGCACATGAATTAGTGCACTCTAATTGTTAAGCCAGTGTGGTAACTGTTACCTTGGCCATGCACTAACCCCCAAATTCTAACATAGTAGATGACGGCAGAGAAAGACCAAACGGTCCATCCAGTCTGCCCAACAAGATAAACTCATATGTGCTACTTTATGTGTATACCTGACCTTGATTTGTATCTGCCCTTTTTTGGGCAAAGACCGTAGAAGTTGGCCCAGCACTAGCTCCGCCTCCCAACCACTAGTCCCGCCTCCCACCACCGGCTCTGCCACCCAATCTCCGCTAAGCTTCTGAAGATCCATTCCTTCTGAACAGGATTCCTTTATGTTTATCCCACGCATTTTTGAATTCTGTTACCGTTTTCATCTCCACCACCTCCCACGGGAGGTGGGACCTTAAGTTATGGCGCCTCAAGTTATACCTGTTAATTTGGCCATGTGGCCAAATTACGTGTACAACCTAATTGATTAACAAGCCAATCAGTGCAGATAATTAGTACTTAATAACCAATTAGCGGCACTAATTGGCTTTAATTAGAATTTATGTGCACAACTTTCTAGGCGTATTCTATAACGTGGTGCACGTAAATTCTAATGCATGCAGTTAAAAAGGGGTGTGACCATGGGGGTGGAATGGATGGGTTAAGAAACTATGAGCACTATTATGGAATACACCCAATCTGTTCCTAATTTAGACCAAGTTGTGATTTATGCCAAGGAAAACCTGGCCTAAATGGACGTGACCAAATTTGTTTGGAGAGGCACTTGGCGTATTCTAGATACTGCGTGGAAATTTAAGCCGATTCTATAAAATTTAGGCATGGATTTTTCAGGCGTCATATATAGAATCGAAACCATCAAACATATAAATGACAAGTGACCAACTCACCGGCAAATGCGCAGTAGAGACTTCCCTCTCTGTCCCGCCCTCGCGTCAAGACGTGATGACGTCAGAGGGCGGAACAGAGAGGGAAATGGACGCTGCCGCTGGAGCCTGGAGGAGATGAAATAACATCGCCGGCAGACCAACCTCCACACCCCATCCCCGACGTCATTGCCGCCTCTCCCGCCCCCCTCTGTATCGGGCCCCCTGCACTGACATGACAGCGCCTCTCACCTCCGTGTGGAAATGCTGCAGGCAGGAGGGTAGCTGGATATGGGGGGAGGGCAGGGGGGATAGGAGGGTTGCTGGACATGGGGGGAGGGCAGGGGAGAGAGCAGGGTGGGGGGGAAGCCAAGGGAAAGAGGAGGGTTGTTGGATATAGGGGGAGGGCAGGGGAGACAGGAGGGCTGCTGTACATGGGGGGGAGGGCAGGGGAGAGAGCAGGGTTGCTGGACATGGATCGATGGAGGGGAGGGGAGAGAGGAGGGTTCCTGGATATGGGGGGAGGGCAAGGGAGAGAGGAGGGTTGCTGGACATGGGGGGAGGGCATGGGAGAGAACAGGGTTGGTGGACAGGGGGGTGGGGAGGCCAAGGGAAAGAGGAGGGTTGCTGGATATGGGGGGAGGGCAGGGGAGAGAGGATGGTTGGTGGACGGGGGGGGGGGGAGGCCAGGGGATACAGGAGGGCTGCTGGACATGGGGGGGAGGGCAGGGGAGAGAGCAGGGTTGCTGGACATGGATCGGGGGAGGGGAGGGCAGGGGAGAGAGGAGGTTTGTTGGCCATGGATGGGATGGAGGTGAGAATTATTACATTTTGCAAAACACAAATCTCGCCCGTTTTAACGGGCTTAACGGCTAGTATTTTATAAAATATGCTCAGATATCAGAGCTCCACCACACTGCATGCAAACTAAGCTCCAGGAACATCTCTGCATGGGCAGCTTAAAAAGAGTTGCCCTCCTCCTATTTTTGAGAAAGTTTTTCTCCGGGGAGGATGTGAATGTAACCGCTTTAAAGATTTTACAGATACCTGCACACAGTTTTACTCCAATAGTGCACAAGATACATTTTTCAGTGGAAGGGAAGCACCAGAGCCAGGTCTGGCTTAACCGTTAGGCAAGGCTTAGCAATTGCCTAGGGTGGCAGCTTGTAGGGGCCAGCAAAAAACTGCTGTGATGAAAGCAAAGCAACAAGTCCTGAGAGTCTCACAAACTCAAAAAAACCATCAGACATGGGCAGAGATGGGAGGGGAGAGACAATTTTCAAACAGGACATTTATTTAGATAAGTGACTTTTGGAAATACCCCTCATTATGTGTGTGTGTGTGTGTTTAATATTTAAAAGCAAGATGTCCAATTATGCATTTTATAGGATTGTTGTAGAATTATCATGACTGTAGAGTTTAATTATCAAAATCTTGGAGTAGAAGGAACAAGGAACCTGAAAATGAATTAAGCGGGGGGGGGGGGGGGGGGGGGGGGCTATAAGGCTACAGCACCCAGTACTCTGACACTGGTTAAAGGGAGTAGATTTGGGAATATGATAAAATATTTGTTCATAAAAAGGGTGCCGGTTTCTGAAATGAGAGCAGGGATTTGGGGGTAGTACTTGGTTTTTTTTTTTTAGCTATTTCACTGTAATTTAGGGCTTCACATAGAAACATGACGGCAGATAAAGGTCATATGACCCATCCAGTCTGCCCATCCTCTGTAACCCCTAATTCTTCCTGTTCCTAAGTGATCCCACATGCTTATCCTCAATTCCACCACCTCCACTGGGAGGCCATTCCACACCTCCACCACCCTTTCTGTGAAATAATACTTCCTTAGGTTACTCCTAAGCCTATTCCCTCTTAACTTTGTCATATGCCCCCTCATTCCAGAGCTCTCCTTCATTTGGAAAAGGCTCTCTTCATGTACATAAATGCCTTGAGATATTTAAATGTTTCTATCATGTCTCCTCTCTCCCTCCTCTCTTCCAGCGTATACATGTTGAGGTACCTAAGCCTGTCCCTGTAATTTTTGCATTCAAGACCGCTTACTAATTTCGTAGCCGCCCTCTGGACCATCTCCATCCTGTTTATATCTTTCCGTAGGTGCGGTCTCCAGAACTGCAAGCAGTACTCCAACAGGCAGATGATCAAAAGCCCCGCACTGTTCCAAACAGCGTGGGGCGCTATTAGACCTATGCTCAGAGATAATGCATGCAAATTTAAGCAGCGCAATTATCTCTGATGATGGGGTAGAAGTGCGGGAGAATTGTGCCTGAGCATGCGCTCAGCACAATCCTCCCGCACTTGTTTGACAGGTCTGGGCTGGAGACCAATGAAAAGAGAAGGACGCCCATCTTTAAATCGGAAGATGGATGTCCTCAACTGCCCTGTTGCAGGGACGGCCAAATTTCAAGGGGGTGTCAGAGGTATAGCGACGGGGCAGTTAAGGACATCCAAAATTGGATGTTTCTATGAGAAAGACGTCTTTCTCATAGAAACATCCAATTCTGGACGTCCTTAACTGTCCATTGCAGAAACGTCCAAAGTTTGGACGTCCTCAACTGCCCTCGCTGGCAGGTTTGCTATAGGGGAGGAATGGGTGGACAGGGCTCACCATTCCTCCCCAATGATCTGCAAACCCTAACGCCAGCTCAGAGTTGGCGTAGGGTTTGTCGCAGCCAGCGACCCAATCTTTGGCGCGCTGGTCGCTGATCAATGGGGATGAATGTGTTAAGCGCTGATTAGCATGCATTTGTAAGCTACTTGCGCTAAGAGCCCTGTTTAGCATGCATTTGCATGCTACTTGTGCTTTGAGCCCTCGAGCGCGTTGTTTCAGGCGCTCGAGGGCTGTGATCATGGGGCGGTAGCAAACGCCGGCACTAGTATGGCGCTAACAGCCTCTAGCGCCGGCGTTTGCTTTTGATCATCTGCCTGCAAATGAGGCCTCACCAGAGGCTGTACATTACAGCTGCCACCTGGCTACCTTTCCAAGCACAGGCTGATCGGGTACTGCTTTTGCCGCCATTATAGAATTCTAGCGTAACCCAGTATTGGCACAGATTGCATTCAGGTGTTTGAAGTTCTGCCAGTCATAGACCTGGCGTTAACAGTGGCTTCCTAAATTAGGCAGGGGCATGTGTAATTCACAGGATTCTGCAAGTTATAGGCCTTGTTTACAAAGGTACGCCAGCGATTTTAACATGTGCTAAAAATTAATGTGCGTTAACCACGTGGATGCCCATGACCTTTAACCCTACCCACAAGACTCCGGCACTGCTGATGATCATATCATAGATCGTGTCTTCCAATCTCCTTCATGCCTATCCCAAGTCTTTTCCTCACCATCTTCCCCACATTATGCCCTTTTATCCGCCTTCAGATCCGGGCTTCAGGCCCACCTGTTTAATGCTGCTTTTGACTCCTAACTTTTTCACTTGTCCGTAACCGTTATCTTATCTTTCTCTTCAATAGCCCCTTATCCCTATGTGTCTGTCGGCCCTACCCTTGTCCCTTATTTGTCCTGTCTGTCTGTCCTGATTTGGATTTTAAGCTCTCTTGAGCAGGGACTGTCTCTTCATGTTCAATTGTGAAGCGCTGTGCACGACTGGTAGCGCTATAGAAATGATTTGTAGTAGTAGTTTTACTTTTGCTTATCTTATCTGTTTAACCCACTTATTGTTAAGGCCTTTCTGTTATCATGTTTATTTCAGTTGTAATACTTCCTTACAAGACCTTGCAATTCTATTTACTATCAGGCTTATTTTCGAAAGAGAAAGAGCAGGGCCGTGCCGACGCGGTAAGCGAGGTAAGCATGGCAGGAGGGCGCCATCCTCTGGGGGGCACCCCGCCGCACCATGCTTACCTCGCCCTCTTCTCCCCAGATCCTTTTTTTTTTGTTTAAATTTACCTCTCTGGCGCGCGGCAGCGTAGGCAGCGTTAGTGAGAAGGAGGCGGCGCTCCCCCGCCCCGACGTGTCTTCCCTTCGCTCGGTTCCGCCTTCTTCTGACGTCATTTCTGACGTCAGAAGAAGGCGGGACACAGCGAAGGGAAGACACGTCGGGGCGGAGGAACGCCGCCTCCTCACTAACGCTGCCTACGCTGCCACGCGCCGGAGAGGTAAATTTAAACAAACAAAAAAAAGGATCTGGGGAGAAGAGCGCGGGTAGTGTAGCGCTCGTTTTCGGGGGGGGGGGGGCGGGCGCCGGAGAGGCCAACTGCAGGGGGGCGTCGGAGACCCTAGGCACGGCCCTGAGAAAGACGCCCATATTTCGACCCAAATCGGGAGATGGGCGCCTTTCTCCCGTGGGCGCCCAAATCGGTATAATCGAAAGCCGATTTTGGGCGCCTCCAACTGCAGTCTGTCGCGGGAACGAACAAAGTTGACGGAGGCGTGGTGAAGGCGGGACTGGGGCATGTTTATCGGCCGAGGAGAGGTGGGGGCGCTCGGCCGATAATGGAAAAAAGAAGGGCGGCAGAAGCGAGAATTTGGGCCGCTTTTTTTGGACCCTTTTTTTTTCACGAACAAGTCCACAAAAAGTGCCCCAACTGCCCAGATGATCACCGGAAGGAATCGGGGATGACCTCCCCTGACTCCCCCAGTGGTCACTAACCCCCTCCTACCAAAAAAAAGAACTTTATTTTTTTTTTCAGCCTGTATGCCAGCCTCAAATGTCATACCCAGCTCCATCACAGCACTGCAGGTCCCTGGAGCACTTGTTAGTGGGTGCAGTGGACTTCAGGCAGGTGGACCCAGGCCCATCCCCCCCCCTACCTGTTACACTTTTGCTGGTAAATGGGAGCCCTCCAACCCCCCCCCCCCCAAACCCACTGTACCCACATCTCGGTGCCTCCCTTCATCTATAAGTGCTATGGTAATGGTGTAGAGTTGTGGGGAGTGGGTTTTGGGGGGGCATTTGGGGGGCTTAGCACCCAAGGTAAGGGAGCTATGGACTTGGGAGGTATTTTCATTTTTCATTTTACTTTTTACAAGTGCACCCTAGGGTGCCCGGTTGGTGTCCTGGCATGTGAGGGGGACCAGTGCACTACGAATCCTGGCCCCTCCAATGACCAAATGCCTTGGATGTGTTCGTTTTTGAGCTTGGCACCTTCGGTTTCCATTATTGCTGAAAACCGATACCGCCCAGCTCAAATCCGTCCAAATCCGATGCATTTGCCCGGCACCAACCATATTTTCAAAACAAAAGATGAACGCCCATCTTTTTCGAAAATACGGTCTGTCCCGCCCCTTTGCGTACCTGTCCTCGGAGATAGGCGCCCATGGAGATGGGTGTTCGTGTTCGATTATGCCCCTCTATGTAAGCCACATTGAACCTGCTATGTGTGGGAAAGCGCGGGGTACAAATGTAAAATAAATAAATAAATAAATAATGGAGGAGATTGTATTAATGGCACCTAAATAATTGGCGCTGAAATTAGTGTCAACTAAGTGTATTCAATAATCGGCGCCTCATTACAAAATGAGGGGACCTTTTACTAAGCCACGTAAGCGTCTACGTGTGCCCAATAAGTGCCAAAACGGAGATACCGCCAGGCTACCGTGTGGCTCTTGCCGTAATTTTATTTTTTGGTGCACGTTCGATACGCACATCTGAAAACAATTTTCAGACGCGCATATCAGATGCATTTGACGTGCGTAGGTCATTACCGCTCGGTTACTGCGTGAGTCTTTACCGCTAGGTCAATGGCTGGCGGTAAGGTCTCCGACTCAAAATGCACGTGCGCCAATCTTGATTTTGCCACACATCCATTTTGGGCAAAAAATTTTTAAAAAGGCATTTTTTTGCAGGCGTGCTGAAAAATGGATCTGCGCATTCCCAAAACATGCGCCTACACTACCGCAGGCCATTTTTCAGCGCACCTTAGGAAAAGGACCCCTAAGCTTGGTTGATATCTCAGGATCTAAATCTATGTGCATCCATTTACAGCGAGAAAAATGTGGCATAAATCCCAGTGAGTAGATTTTCACGCACTGGGCCATATTCTATAACTACGTATGTGAATTCTGGAACACACACGAAATGCCCACATCCCCACCCATAACTGCTCCCCTTTTTGCCTGCATGCATTACAAGTTTGGCGCAGTTTATTACAGAATGTGCTTAGTGAGTTGTGCGCCTAAATTTTAATTAGTGCCAATTAGTGCTAATTATTAAGTGCTGTTAGTGCTCATTAGCTTGCGCATGTTGTTATAGACTCTGCGCTGATATTGGTGCAGATCTCTAGGCGTGCTATATAGAATCCGGGGGAATATTCTTATGGGCGTCTACATGGTTAGCGAGCGCTAATTTTTAGCGTGTACTAACCGTGTTGACACCCACAGGAACATTATGGGCATCCACACGGTTAGCGTACGCTAATTTTTAGCACATGCTAAAAAACGTTAGCACGCCTCTGTAAACAGGGCCCTATGAGCATAATTGGGAGACCCTCCCGTGCCCCTCCCATGCCTTGCCCACAAGGACACCTCTCTTGCATTTGTGTGTTAAAGCACTTATACACACTTATAGAATAGTGGTAAGTGCTACTTTTTGACGTGTGTTTGCGTGCAAAGGGACGCCTAACCACAGGTGCCTAATTATAGAATTGACCCTGTAAATGTCACATCATCAGCTTCCATGCCCAATACCATTTCTTGTCAGTTAAGTGGATTTATGATGTGGCAGTTCTCTCCAAGGGCGTGTAATTAAACTCTGGAATTCATTGCCAGAGAATGTGGTAAAGGCGGTTAGCTTAGCGGAGTTTTAAAAAAGGTTTGAATGGCTTCCTAAAGGAAAAGTCCATAGACCATTATTAAATGGACTTGGGGGAAAATCCACTATTTCTGGGATAAGCAGTATAAAATGTTTTGTACTCTTTGGGAACTTACCAGGTATTTGTGACCTGGATGGGCCGCAGTTGGAAACAGGATGCTGGGTATGATGGACCTATAGGTCTGTCCCAGTATGGCAAAACGTATGTACTTATGTACTAAGCACATTCTGGGACTTTTCAGAGTGAAAAGGGAACAAGTGACAGACTTCAGCTAAAGGCTACGCTCATCAAAGTCTGAACAGGTGTGGCAGAGCTCACACATTTCTTCAAAAATATCTGCATATGAATCTCCAGGGGCTTCTGACGCTAGTTATGCAAATTGCCTTATGACAATAGCAGTCAGTCTTGAGGTCAATCGCACATGACAGCACACTTAGTTGCACTTGTTCCAGCCATTGCCTCTTGGGACTGAAGATAAGTTCAACAGGTTCCAGGATCAGAGTCTTATACCTCGTGCACCAATAGCCAAAGCATCCTGGAGCTAAGCTACAGTTCTGACTCGGTTGTCTATTGGGTGAGGAGACTTGAGACAAAACACTTTGTGAAACATAGACACAGAGGGGCATAATTGAACAAAAACGTCTATCTCCATGGGCGTTTATCTCCGAGAACGGGTCCGTGAAGGGGCGGACCGAACCGTATTTTCAAAAAAAATAAACGTCCATGTTTTATTCGACAATTTGTGAGCTGGGCGTTTTTGTTTTTCAGTGATAATGGAAAATGAAAGCGCCCAGCTCAAAAACGAATAAATCCAAGGCATTTGTTTGTGGGAGGGGCCAGGAGTCGTAGTGCACTGGTCCCCCTCACATGCCAGGACACCAACCGGCCACCCTAGGGGGCACTTTAAAAAAAAAAAGGTAAAAGCTCCCAGGTGCATAGCACCCTTCCCTTGGGTGTTGAGCCCCCCAAATCCCCCTCAAAACCCACCGCCCACAAGTCTACACCATTACTATAGCCCTAAGGGATGAAGGGGGGCACCTACATGTGGGTACAGTGGGTTTGGGGGGCGGTTTGGAGGGCTCCCATTTACCAGCACAAGTGTAACAGGTGGGGGGGGGGGATGGGCCTGGGTCCACCTGCCTGAAGTCCACTGCACCCCCTAATAACTGCTCCAGTGACCTGCATACTGCTGCCAGGGAGGTGGGTATGACATTTGAGGGTGAAAATAAAAAGTTGTGAAACGGCATATTTTGTGGTGGGAGGGGGTTTGTGACCACTGGGGGAGCCAGGGGAGGTCATCCCCGATTCCCTCCAGTGGTCATCTGGTCATTTAGGGCACTTTTTGGGGCCTTATTCGTGGAAAAACAGGGTCCAGGAAAAGTGCCCTAAATTCTCGCTAAAAACGCATATTTTTTTTCCATTATCGGCGAAAGGCGCCCATCTCTGATCGCCCGATAACCATGCCTCAGTTCCGCCTTCACCACGCCTTCGACACGCCCCCATCAACTTTGTCCGCATCCGCGACGGAGTGCAGTTGAAAACGTCCAAATTCGGCTTTCGATTATACCGCTTTATTCGTTTTTGTGAGATAAACGTCTATCTCCCGATTTGGGTCGCAATATAGGCGTTTTTCTTTTCAATTATAAGCTGGATAGTCAGCTATAGGAGGTCATTTTTGGAGGCTTTTTGATTTAATGGACCAACATGCCTAAATGATTCTACATGACCCTATTGATTCTACTTAAAAGCCTCAGCTCTACAATGCATCTTTACATGCATTGCAATGGACATTTTATTTCTTATTTCCTTGTCCCTTATTGTAACCATTTACCCCTACCTTACCTGACCCTTTTTCTAATTGTATTGTTTAATACCTATCGTACTTGGCGTTCACCGTTACGGTATTTAGTAAGCCACATTGAGCCTGCTAATAAGTGGGAAAATGCGGGATACAAATGTTGCAAAATAAGTAAATAAATAGCTATTTTAGGAAGCCGCTATTGATACATATAGATCCGCAGCACACAAGAGGGTGTATTGTGGTTGTGTTTGGGTGGGATGGAAATGTATGCAAGTGTTTCCAATTTTTCAGTGACAATACATTCTTACTTTAAACGACCTGCTCTGAAGCATGCACAAGTCTTAGCTACCTGCTTGTTCGGGCTTGAGATTTGCACAAAGGGGCCATTGTGATGACCTCTGTGGTGGATAAAACCACCTGAAAATTTACAAGCGTTATGTTTTTTGCTCCGCTTCTTCATTGGCTGGTCTTGTAAAATCTGGCACATAAGTGCTGACACTGGTTCAAAACCCTGAACACAGTTACTTCTTCTTTTGAACGTGTTTATTTTAAAAATAGCTGGTCCCACTGTGTGTGCTGCATTTTATATGTGTATTTCCCGGTGCCCTTATATATATTTTACAAAAGGCTCCTTGTTCAGCCAGCCTTTTGCAAAATACTAGGGAAATTGTCGATGTCCAGACTTGAAAGAGCCTTTTGCTCTGCTGGGGCTGGAGATGCTGCAAAGGCACTGCTGACAGACAAGGACGGCCCATGGGAATTTGATGAACTAAGTAAACCTTCAACTGTGCAGCCCCCTCCCCCGGTGGCTCAAGGCCCTACTGCTCTCCATCTTCCAGCATCTTCCTTCTCTTCCCTTGCCTATATTCTACTTCTCCATAAGCCCTTGTAGTCCAGTATCTCTCATTCCTCTTGTAATCACCCCCAGGTGTCAAACATCTCCATTTCCCCTCCCTGCAACCTCCAGGTGGCCAGCATCTTCCCTTATCTCCCTGTCCCCTCCCCCCGCCCAGGTGGCCAGCATCTCTGTGCCAGAACCGGTGGTGGGAAATGGGGCTGGTGGTTGGGAGGCGGAGATAGTGCTGGGCAGACTTACACGGTCTGTGCCCTGAAAAGGACAGGTACAAATCAAGGTAAGGTATACACAAAAAGTAGCACATATGAGTTTATCTTGTTGGGCAGACTGGATGGACCATGCAGGTCTTTTTCTGCTGTCATCTACTATGTTACTATCTGTTTTTTCTTTTTATACCCCAACCCTATATCCAACATCTCCCTTTCTTCCCTTCCTCCTTCTTGGCTTCCTACTACTGTCATCACTGCTGCTGTACTGCCCCTTGGGCTCAAAGCTTAAAGAGGGCTGAGTACTGCGCTGTCTGCGCAGGACCTCTATTCACAGGTCCACACTCAAACATTGTCATGTCCTGATCCCCTCTGATGCAGATTCTTCAGATCTGAAAACAGTTTTATATGGAACAATAATGGAATTCGTTGCCAGAGAATGTGGTAAAGGCGATTAGCTTAGTGGGGTTTAAAAAAGGTCTGGATGGCTTCCTAAAGGAAAAGTCCATATAGACCATTATTAAATTGACACAGGGAAATCCACTGCTATTTCTGGGATAAGCAGCATAAAAATGAATTGAACTTTTTCGGGATCTTGCCAGGTACTTGTGTCCTGGATTGGCCACTGTTGGAAACAGGATGCTGGGCTTGATGGACCTTTTGGTCTGTCCCAGTGTGGCAATACTTATGTACTTGGGTTCTAAATGGAATCTTGCTACTCTTTGGGGTTCAATGTTGCTACACTTTGAAATTCTGCATGGAATCTTGTTATTCTTTAGAATTGTAGAATCTTGCTACTCTTTGGGGTTCTACATGGAATGTTGCTACACTTTGAAATTCTGCCAGGTATTTGTGACCTGGATTGGCCACTGTTGGAAACAGGATGCTGGGCTTGATGGACCTTTGGTCTGTCCCAGTGCGGCAATACTTACGTAGTGTCAGGAGTCCAACAGGAGAAAACCAGTAGAAATATAACATCGTCAGTTTTTGCAAAATGCATGAAGCCTGATTTCCCAAAATGAGCTGAACTCAAACAGATTCAAATGTTGATGATGGTGGGAAAGCAATATAATTTTTTTTAAAGTCATAAACCTTGTCCTGCTGCTCATACTTAGTTTTCTTTAGCTATATTTAGACACATACAAAGAGAATAATGAAGGGCAAGAGCCTCTCACGCAATATAAACAAATGTTCATTGCTTCTAGTTCGTTCTTGCTGTGCTTCGATAAGCACCCCTTGCCCCTCTCCCATCAGAATCGAAGCTCCACCCCCTCTCTCTCTCTTCCTCTTTCCATCTTGCGATCAGGCTGCAGACCCGAGTGCAAAAACCACATGGTTTTCCGATGTACGGTCTCTCAGCATTTCTTTCTCAACATTTCACTTGGTAGTGGGTTTTCTATAAATAATTATATTATTTATACAATGATATTCAGGGTTTCGGTAAACAATCTGCAAATGTTCTCGGATCTGCATTTTTTAAAAAGTGAGTTTTCATAACTGAAATCATGTAGTGACATTTAAAAGATCATTGGCTCCACCTTCAGGTGACCGTTTGTCTGAAGATGTCAATATTCGAAGTTTAAGGGAGTGGGTTGGTGCACGACTTTTCATAACAGGTTCTTTGGACTATGTATTTATTTTTGTTGTAAAGGGGTCCGCTTCCTTCACTCTGGGTTGGGGCCGGCAGCCCTGTTAGGCTCACAGGTTTCCACCAGACGGCCATATAGACTTAAGACCAAAGTGCTTTATTCTTAATTCAGTTCCACTCTCAAAATTGCAATGCAGTTCACAAACAGGGTTCAGGCTGGGTTCCAAACTCTAGCCAACGTTCAGTTCCTTAACAGTTCAGGCCCACTTCCTTTGCACTACCTTCCCCTCTCCCTCAGAAGGGCTCAGTCAAAGTTCAGCCTGCTCTTCTATACATCAGGGGCGTAGTCAGACACCCAATTTTGGATGGGCCTGGGCCCAAGATGGGTGGGCAGAACTCCGCCCTGTCCCACAAGTGATTTGGTCTCTCCCTCTCTTGCCTGCATGTCATATGATCTTTTAAACACCCCCCTAACCTGAATACCTTTTAAATAGCAGATTTTCACCGGCAGCGAGCAACAACTAATACACACTGCTCATGTTGGCCCCACAGTCTTCCCTTTGATGTAACTTCCTGTTTCCGCATAGGCGGGAATACATCAGAGGGAAGGCTGCGGGGCCGGTGTGAATACTATGTATCAGTTGCTGCTCGCTGCAGGCGAAGATCTGCTATTTACAAGGTATGCAGGAGGGACAGTTGTTGGGAGTTTTTGGCTGGTGGGGCTTGGGGATCCCTGCCAGCCACATCATAGGTGTGCTGCTACTAGGTGGGCCTAAGCCCAAAGTGGGTGGGCCCGGGCCCACCCAGGCCCACCCTTGGCTACGCCACTGCTATACATCCCAATAATTCAACCCTTTCACAAACAGTCTCTTCAAAGGAAACCACTACTTAATGCCCCTGTCCTCTTCACAGCACCCCGGAGGACCCTGTACCAAACAGGGCTGGCAGCTTGCCTCCTACCTCACAGCACCACACCCCTGCTGGATAGGGCTACATTTACATTCTGCCACTTCATGGCAGCTTACTCTTCCCCCCCAGGGAAGCTCCAGTGGCAGGCCCTTTCCGTCCTCCACCTACTCCGTGGCAGCTTCTCTCTCAATCAGTTTCCTCCTCTTCCTGGGGGCTGGGAGCCACCCAGAAATCTCTCTCCCTCTCACAGCTGGAGGGAATTATATGAGCTTCACCTCCCCTTCTCCCTCTAGTGGGGAAGGGAGTAACTGGCTCCCTTAGCACTAAGCCACTGCTCCCCCTGCTGGGGTTGGAAATCCGTTCCACCCTTTTGGGGCTACCCTCCTCTCTCCTGCTTGCAAGCGCTTCTGGGAACCGTAGTTTGGGGATTAGCTGCTTCTCTGTGGGGCCCCGAGTGCTAGTTTTGTCAAATTGTAGAGTATTTCTAGTCTGCCTATCAAGTATCTAAAATGTTTATGTTTATTAGATTCTTGATATACCGGCTTCATGTGATACAAACCAAGTTAAAAGATAACAAAAGAGAGGGTAAAAACAGCATTCAAACACAAACAATAGCAAAAAAAGGAACAGCTGGACCTTCAGGATTGAGATAAATATAGTCCTTTAATTCTGAAAAATGACCCAACATGTTGACGGTTTTTTACTGATGGCGTTCTGCATGATAGCGTGGATAATTATTTCGCCTTGGGCAATATAACCTAACTGGATGGTTTTTCCAATCGTGTATCATTGTATCTATAAGAACAATCTGGACCCCTGAGGAAGGGGCATTTTTACGCTGAAACACAGACCGTGTTGGGTCTTTTTTCACAATTAAAGGACTCTATTTATCTCAGTCCTGAAGGTCCAGCTGTGATACAACCAAAACAGTTTACATGTTACAGACAGCTTTATACTTTCCGGCATAAATATTCTGCTGGCAACAGTGAGCATTTTGCTGACCATGGCTCGCATTATTCCTGGATAGTCAATGCTGGGTTGTGTCTGGGCTTTGGCATTGAAAATCTGATTTACACAGTGTCGGCTAACAAAATAGCTGGTTAAGCTGATATTCAGAATGTAACTGGCCATGCGATGGTGTGCTGGAACATTTTTAACAACAGGCTTCCTCTCCGGGCATAGCCAGCTCCGCAATTTGTTGGGGGGGGGGGGGGGGGCAGAGGTGGACTGGAGGGGCAACACATGTCTCTCTCTACCCCCCCGCCCTCGTGCAGGCACGCTAGGTATACCTTTGCTGGCAGGGATGCCGAGCCCCACCAACCAATAAATGAACTTCCGACACTCTTCGCTGCTTGCTTCTGGCCCTGAGCAGCAAGCTGGGACTTCTCACGCATGCGAAAGAAGTCCCAGTGTGCTGCTCCGAGCTGGAAACAAGGAGCAGGGCCTGAGCTCACATTTTGGGAAACAGTCGTTAAATTAGTCATGGAGGGAGGGGGGCTACTTTAACAACCGGCTCCCAAAATTCTTAAAAACGCAACAAACGGCTCTTGCAAGCCCGTGAGAGCCCGCTCCAGCACACCAGGGTGGCCATGGTTTGATGCATAAAGATTGGGCCGCTTTTTATGTGGTACCATTGATGTGGTTATTGGCCAATTAAGTGCATAATATCAGCACTTAACCGGACAAGTACTGACTCCGCCTATGGAACGTCTCCAAAATAGCTGGTTTTCACGTAGGTGCTAAGCACTAATTTTCAGGAGCGATAACAGGTTAAGTACCACTGTAAATTAGCAGATAGCCTTGAACAAGGGATTTAACCAGTTGGCGGCCATTTCTGGCCAGTTAAATCACTTTGAATATTGATCAGTCTCTGTCCCTCTCTCTTCTTCAATCTGTTCAAAATTCTGCTTCACGACTAATATTCCGCCAGTGTCGTTATGTTCATATTAGCCCTCTCCTCAAGTCACTTCACTGGCTTCCTATCTGTTTCCGCATACAGTTCAAACTCCTCTTATTGACCTATAAGTGCATTCACTCTGCAGCTCCTCAGTACCTCTCCACTCTCATCTCTCCCTACATTCCTCCCCGGGAACTCCGTTCACTGGGTAAATCTCTCTTATCTGCTCTCTTCTCCTCCACTGCTAACTCCAGACTCCGTTCCTTTTATCTTGCTGCACCATATGCCTGGAATAGACTTCCTGAGCTGGTACGTCAAGCTCCATCTCTGGCCGTCTTCAAATCTAAGCTAAAAGGCCACCTTTTTGATGCTGCTTTTAACTCCTAACCCTTATTCACTTGTTCAGAACCCTTATTTTATCATCCTCACTTTAATATTCCCTTATATTTTGTTTGTCCTGTTTGTCTGTCCTAATTAGATTGTAAGCTCTGTCGAGCAGGGACTGTCTGTTCATGTTCAAGTGTACAGCGCTGCGTACGTCTAGTAGTGCTATAAAAATGATAAGTAGTAGTAGTAGTATGCCTGGGATTCTGGAATCTTGCTACTCTTTGGGATTCCGGAATCTTGTTGCTCTTTGGGGTTCTTCACAGAATCTTGCTACTCCTTGGGATTCCGGGGGGGGGGGGGGGGGGGGCTAAAATGTGCTCCCTCACCTTGGGCTTTGGATACCCCTCCCGCCGAAGTCTGGCTACACCCCTGGTTGGGCTGATGGTAGTCCCGAAGGAGCGAGCGGTAAGCCCACATTGGGTTTACCGCCATTCTGTAAAAGGGCCCCTCCATGTAGTTGTGGTCAATTACATCAAGTAAAACCTGTTGTAAATCCCGACTTCTAAGTTAGGCGTGGAGCCGGTGTATGCTCTAGCAACACACCTAGATTTAGAAACACCCACGACTCCCCCCCCCCCCCCATTTCATGCCCATAACCTTGCCCACTTTTCAACTGTGCGACTTAGAATTTACACACACCATGTTACAGAATACGCTTAGCAAGTAATGCGTGCAAATTCTAATTCATGCCAGTTACTGCTGATAATTGCTTGTTAATATCCAATTATCAGCACTGATTAGCTTGTTACCTAATTAAGTTATGCGCATTGTTATGGAATACGCTTCAATTTCCGTGCAGAAATCTCGGTGTGATATATAGAATCCTGGGGAGAACGGGGTTTAATAAAGAAGCCCCAAGGATGGTGAAAGCAGCAGGATTTGAACTCAGGTCCTGTTCTAGGGGTGTTTGTTTTGGTTTCGTTTTCTAATCGTTTCTGGACTTTTCCTCGTTTTAGTTTTCACTTCATTTCCTTTCTGTAATTTTAGTGAGCTAGAATGATCTAATGTGAGTTAAAACAACTGAAATGAAATAGAACATTGTTTCGGATGTCATTTCGACCCTTTCATTTTAAAACATCCTTATCCTATTCCCAGGGCAGGTGCAAAGGTATTATCCCACTGTCAGTTGGTGTACCTCAGGGATCTGTCCTGGGACCTTTTCTTTTCTCCATCTATACTTGTTCCCTTGGTACTCTGATCTCATCCCTTGCTTTTCAGTATCATTTTTACGCTGATGACTACCAGATCTACCTCTCCACACCAGAAATCTCAGCAGGAATCCAGTCCAAAGTATCAGCCTGCCTGTCTGACATTGCTGCCTGGATGAGCTTTTTATCTTTCCCCCTAAACCAACCTCTCCTCCTCCCCCATTCTCTATTTCTGTGGATAACACTCTCATCCTTCCTGTCTCATCAGCTCCTTACCTTGGGGTCATCTTCGACTCCTCCATCTCTTCTGCACATTCAGCAGACTGCTAAAACCTGTTGTTTCTTTCTCTATAATATCAGCAAAATTCACCCTTTCCTTTCTGAGCACACTACCAGAACCCTCATCCACGCTCTTATCACCTCTCGCTTAGACTATTGCAACTTGCTTCTCACAGGTCTCCCACTTAGCCACCAATCTGTTCAAAATTCTGCTGCACGACTAATATTCCGCCAGTGTCGTTATGCTCATATTAGCCCTCTCCTCAAGTCACTTCACTGGCTTCCTATCCGTTTCCGCATACAGTTCAAATTCCTCTTATTGACCTATAAGTGCATTCACTCTGCAGTACCTCTCCACTCTCATCTCTCCCTACATTCCTCCCCAGGAACTCCGTTCACTGGGTAAATCTCTCTTATCTGCACCCTTCTCCTCCACTGCTAACTCCAGACTTTGTTCCTTTTATCTTGCTGCCTGGAATAGACTTCCTGAGCTGGTAGGTCAAGCTCCAAATCTAAGCTAAAAGCCCACCTTTTTGATGCTGCTTTTAACTCCTAACCCTTATTCACTTGTTCAGATCCCTTATTTTATCATCCTCACTTTAATATTCCCTTATCTCTTGTTTGTCCTGTTTGTCTGTCCTAATTAGATTGTAAGCTCTGTTGAGCAGGGACTGTCTCTTCGTGTTCAAGTGTACAGCGCTGTGTACGTCTAGTAGCGCTATAGAAATTATAAGTAGTAGTAGTGTTTGGGATTCCGGAATCTTGCTACTCTTTGGGATTCTGCACAGAATTTTGCTACTTTGGGATTCCGGAATTTTGCTATTCTTTGGGATTCTAGAATCTTGCTACTCTTTGTCCTTATCCCTTATTTGTCTGTCCTAATTAGATTGTAAGCTCTGTCGAGCAGGGACTGTCTCTTCATGTTCAAGTGTACAGCGCTGCGTACGTCTAGTAGCACTTTAGAAATGATAAGTAGTAGTAGTAGTAGTAAGTGAATTTTCAGCCGGCCCCTTCAATTATCTTTCATACCCCTAGGATTCCCCTAAGATTTTCATAGTCAAACTCAATAATCATGATTAGCCCAACATCACCCATCTCTGAACAAACCTGTAAAAATGACTAGATGGACATCACGGGGTCAATATTGAAAGCGATTTAAATGGCCAGAAGTGGCTCCTCGCTGGTTAAATCACTTGTTGGGACTAACTGGTCATACTCAGCAGCACTTAATCTTGCAGTTATTCTGAACTGAAAGCTGGCTACTTTGGGGGTGTTCTGGAGAGCACTTGGCTTGTAAGTATTTAGCTCTTAACCTGCCATGGTAACCACATACATAGGATCACATAAAAGTCAGTCCTGTCTTTATGTGGTAACTCCTAGCCAGGTTAAGCGCTGAATATTGCAGCTACCCAGCTATGTTTTCGCCCGCTCTGTAAACCCAGAAATTCAATGCTGGAGCCTGGACGTGACCTGGCATTGAATTTTCCGGGATAACACCAGCGGCCGGCAGCAAAACGCGGATTACCGCAGGCTGAATATCAGGCCCCACACTTTTTAAATATTAAACTTTGTTTTCTATATACGAGTAAGGGTAATTTTCAAAAGCCATATAGCCAGATAAACGGCTATTCATTCGAATACGCGGGCTATTTGAAAATTACCCACCCACTCTGTGAGTAAAAGAATGTGCTGATGGTTGTCTGACAGTGAAGACCTCCTCCCCAGAAGCTCCAGCCCTAGGCAACCAACTAATTTGTCTGATGGTGGAGCCAGCCCTGCCTATTCCATATCAAGACCTGCTTTCTCCCTTTGATGCAATGGTATTTGTATTTGCTGTGTTCTTAAAGTTTTCTCGGATCTGCACCCTACACCAGGAATAGACTTCCTGAGCCCCTACATCTTGCCCCATCCTTGACCATCTTTAAATCTAGATTGAAAGCCCACCTCTTTAACATTGCTTTTGACTTGTAACCACTCGCCCCACCTACCCTCCTCTCCTCCTTCCTCTACACATTAATTGATTTGCTTGCTTTATTTTTCTCTATTAGCTTGTAAGCTCTTTGAGCAGGGACTGTCTTTCTTCTATGTTTGTGCAGTGCTGCGTATGCCTTGTAGCGCTATAGAAATGCTAAATAGTAGTAGTAGTAGTCTCTTGTAACCAGAGCTAATATTGTGATGTCATAATGCCTCAGGCCACCAATAAGAGCCAACCTCATCAGTGATGTCACAATGGCTTGATTGTCCTATACTTGGCTCACTTTTATTACATAGCTCTTTGAGCAGGGACTGTCTTTCTTCTATGTTTGTGCAGCGCTGCGTACGCTTTGTAGCGCTATGGAAATGCTAAATAGTAGTAGTAGTAATGAAGAGACAGTGTCATATCAGTCCTTCAGGCATGCAGTTTACTGAGCTGAAACGCAGTGATTTGCAGGTGCTGATAACCTCCCGATAAACAGGATGCTGGCATGCATGTGGCTTTTGTACTGTTTTGGAAACAATTCTTTCTAAATAACTCACTGGCCTTTTTCTTTTTATGTAACACCGGAGAAGACGTTAACGGTTCCGGTTTTTGAACAGTTATGCATGCATGCACACATCATCGTGCTGATCCGAATTCTGCACCTCTCACGTAGTCATTATACAGGTGGATGCATAACACACGAGCACAGCACAGGCAGCTGAGGTGTGAGCTAGGGGAAGAATATTTCTTTATTTATTTTGCTGTACTTGTATCCCACATTTTCCCACCCATTTGCAAGCTCAATGTGGCTTACAATATGTTATAATATCAATTAACATTAGCAGAGTAAGAAATTCAGTATATTGTTACAATACTGGAACTCGTTGCTGGAGGATGTGGTAACAGCAGTTAGCCTATCTGGGTTTAAAAACTGTTTGGACAAGTTCCTGGAGGAAAAGTCCATAGTCTGTTATTGAGATGGACATTGGGGAAGCCACTTTTTGCCCCGGGATTGGTAGCATGCAATGTTGCTATTAATTGGGTTTCTGCCAGGTAGTTGTGATTTGGATTAGCCAACTGCTGGAAGGAAGCAGGATGCTGGGTTAGATGGATCATCATTCTGGCCCAATGTGGCTATTCTTATGTTCTTTTGTTCATATGGGTTTCTATCGATGCCAGACTGCAGTTTAATAATTTTTTTTTGTTTTCTTTATAAAATTTTGTTTGCTCTTGCACCTGCGTATATGTATGACCACTTCTCATTGGTGAAACAGGCCAAATTTGTCGTTCTGAGACTATCGATGTATTTAGTCTCTCTTCTGTAAAGAGTAAGAAAAGATTAAAAACAGTTGACTCTCTTTTCTCATATCAAACTGCTAAGCGTAGAATAGAATTTGTTGAAATTATTTGGGTTTCTCTTATTTAGATTTCAGAAAATGGTTTAAAAACTTTACTATTTTGTAGATTTGTTTTGAAATCATGTTAAATTGAGCTGAGAGTAGTTCTGATATATATTCATCCATTTAATGTAGTTCCCAGATAATGTCTGGTCTGCTATTATTGTAACCTGCTTAGAACTAGCGGAATATAAGTTCTAATGTAACGTAATATTAAAAGACGCTCACTTTTAAGAATTAAAAAAAATGGCAAAAGGAAGGAGGTATAGGTAGAAGAAGGGGGTCCTCTTACCAAGCTATGGGGAAACGGGCTGTGTGCTAGCGGTGGGGGACTGTTTTTCCCACGCTCCAGGGCCCTTTTCACTGCAGCGGGTAAAAAGGTCCCCAGACAAACATGGCCGTGCGGTAAGAGAACTCTTACCGCGTGGCTATGTGGCGGGGAGCCCTTACCGCCACCTGGTAAGCCGGAAGTAACCGGGCAGCACATGGCAATGTCCGATTACCAGCGGGTTTTCTTTTTCCCCTGGAAATGGCGCAAGCTCAAGGCGGAGCTACTGCTGGTGGTCACAGGCCGGTGGTAGTCCCAACTTAGCGTTCAGTAAGACTGCGTTGGGTTTACTGACGCTTTGTAAATATAGGAATTGAATGGGCTTCCTCTCATGTACCGAAAAGGATTCACTAGCCGTGGCTTTGTAAAAGGAGCCCTAAACGCAATAGAAGGTAAAAGGAAGTTAATAGTTTGAACATAGGCTGTCCTGTTGTTCTCATAAAAGTCTGTTTCATAGGAAACACTCTTTCAACAGCACAAATTCAGGAATCTTTAAATTTCTCTCCGTGCTCCATGCTGCTTTTAGGATGTGCAAAAGAAGATCAAAGCTGAGCAAAATACTAGTAATTAGTTTTGCTTACTATCTGTAGTAAAATCAGTAAAAATATGCTCACTCTCCCACATTCAAGTAACTCAGGGGTCCTTTTCCTAAGGTGCGCTGAAAAATGGGCTGCGCTAGTTTAGGCATGTGTTTCGGGCATGCCCAGATCCATTTTTCAGCACGCCTGTAAAAGAGGACTTTTTAAATATTTTTGCTGAAAATGGTTGTGCGGCAAAAGAAAAATTAGCACGCGTCCCTTTGGGGTCTGAGACCTTACCGCCAGCCATTGACTTAGCAGTAATAGCCATGTGGTAATTGTCTACGTGCATAGAATGAGGATTACTGCCCGGTTTCCGCTGCACGTACAATTTAGCGGTAAGGTCTTGTGTGCTAACCGTGTGGTAATCATCTACGTGTATAGAATGACAATTATTGCCTGGTTTCTGTCATGCGCAGGAAAATAAAAATTATTTTCCGGTGCGCGCAGCGGACACACGTAAAAAAATGAAATTACCGCCCCGGGCCTCTTGGTAGCCGGGCGGTAACTCCAAATTGATGTGTGTTGGGCATGATTACGTGCCTGCGCAGCAGCTTAGTAAAGGGGCCCCTCAGTGTCAGAGGCAGAGATGTGAATGGAACCTACAAGTAGGAGTTTCCCTGGCTTTTGGTCTACACTGTCTTCCCTGGGCCATTCTGTGCCTCTCCATTTAGTACATTGTAATGTAAGATGCACCTTATTCTCTTGTGTGAAATTGAACAGCGTCTGGAAAAGGAATTTATGTAAGTCTGTACCTACCCTGTCCGGAGAGTATACTCTAAAGTTTATTTGATAATTGTTCAGGATATTTTTAAAACAGGAGGAGAAATCTGGAGCACTGCAAGAGGGAACATTTTATGGAATTGAGCCTTGTTCTAACTAGTCAGCTTGCTTGAAAACAGAGACATCTGTTATTTTACCACACAAAATTGTACCTCAGGATTCACTAACATTCATTACCTTAGATTAGTGAATCCCATGGTAAATTTATTTTTGCATTGCTGCAGGTGGGAATATTGTGCATTCCTGGCCACAGCAAAAGAAAGATAGTGAGCCCCTAAGCCCACTGTCCTTTAAAGAGCCTGACAGATGATTTTAAAAAATTCCCATGGCCCAGCCCCTCAATCCCGTTTGCAAGATCTGCTCTAGTATGGCGTCTAATGGAGGTCTTTTGGGGGAGGGGAAGGAAGTAGGGCTGCTCCTGCCTTGGCAGCTCCCTTACTAAGCGTGTAAGCGTCTATGTGCATCCAACATACATCAATTTGCAGTTACTACCCGGCTACCGCGTGCCCCGGATGTTAATTTCAATTTTGATGGGGTACGATACTCACGTCAGAAAATATTTTTATTTTCTGGCGTGCTTGCTAATCGGCATTTCAACATGCATTGACCATTACCGCCCGGTTAACACGTGAGACCTTACCGCTAAGTCAATGGCTGGAGGTAACGTCTCAGATCCAAAATGGATGCACGCCAATTTTCATTTTGCCGCATGTCCATTTTCGCCCCCCAAAGGCATTTTTTACAGATGCGTTGAAAAATAATTCTGCGCAAGGGCAAAACACGCACCTACACTACCGCAGGCCATTTTCAGCACACCTTAGTAAAGGACCCCTTAGATAAAATGGTGGCCTCAGACCTCTAGTGGTAGTCTCATGGTATTACCTCTAGGGGTTCAGGCTGCCAAATAAGGTAATTATCAAAGGACAATTTTAAATGCCATTTCTGTATATAAATAAATGCTTTATGCACAAAGAGAAACAGTTATAACATTTCTTCCCTGCTACGCATATAAAGTGAGGCACATACACTTTGTGTAATGTAACTTTACATGAACTGAGCAGAGGAGTTCCTGGGGCTGGGAAGAGATTCGCATTTATGTATATACTTTGGAAATATACATATATGCACATAAATTAATCCAGAAAATCATGCATGGTATAAAGCAAAGCAGGTGTAAATGTAAGTAGATTCATCTCCTGGGGTAATTTGCAGATTGGAAGTATGTTCATATTTCCAGTCAGAAATTTGCTATTAGGTGCACAGAAAGAAGCATGCATGCAATATTTATATATGTAGTATAAAAAATGACCATCTCCCCCCAAAGAATATAATTAGATTGCATCTTATACACATTCAAATTTGCTACTCTTTCATTTGTTTCCTCAGGCAATGAGTGTGCTGTTCTTGATCGAGCACGCTTTGGAAGTGGCCAATGGGAAGGGATACTGCAAAATTACCAGCAATTCCTACTATAAAATCGGTGAGTCTGTGGACGGCAGAAACAGAAGAAAAAGAAGCATCCTGTTTATTGCTTATTCACCCTATTCTAAACTGCGTCTGAGCAACAATACATTTGAATGTGGGTTTGTAGTGCTACATTAGAGACGTGCCCAGGCAAAACGCTTTGGGTCCGATATTCGGACCATGGGAAGAAGCCCAGCTAACTCCCATGGTCGTTGGTGAGGCTGGATATTCAATGTTGGACCATTTCCAGTGACTGGCATTGAATATCTG
This sequence comes from Microcaecilia unicolor, assembly GCF_901765095.1. Lineage (NCBI taxonomy): Eukaryota > Metazoa > Chordata > Amphibia > Gymnophiona > Siphonopidae > Microcaecilia > Microcaecilia unicolor. The sequence continues at coordinate 187,934,222 of NC_044041.1, forward strand.
GTTTACTTTTGGCCGGTTTAAACTTAACCAGACAAGCTGAAATTCAGCGCTGGCTGGTCAAGTTTGTAGCGGCAAAAGATAGGCCTGCTGTTTGGATGGCCTGATTTGGCCACCAAAGTTAGGTGGTGAAATGTTGTGGACAGCCAGTTATAAAACGTGATATAGCCAGTTAGCCGCTAAGGACTAGATTCTATAAATCACGCCTAAATAAATTAGCGCCAAAAAAAATACACTTAGGTGCATTCTATAAAGTATGCCTAAATGTAGGCATACTTTATAGAATACTCCGAGTGCCTATCTGCACAACTAAATTTAGTTGTGGGCGGTTACGCCAAGTAAAACTTGGTGTAAGTGCTGACACCTAAATTAGGCGCGAACTGGGTGTATTCTATAACAATGCGCATAGACTTTAGAAACAGCCATGACCCGCCCATTCCACACCCATGGCCAGGCTGATGGAATAGTAGAGGTTTTGGATGGAAAGGTGACACCGTAGCCAGTAATGTACCAAGGGCGGGGCAGTCCACCCTGGGTATAGGCAGCAAGGGGGTACATGGAGCAGTCATGCGGCTGTCCGCTCTGCTAGTTCCCTGCCCCCTCTGATGTTACTTCCTGTTCCAGGGCAGGGGACCGGTGGAGCTGACAGCCATGTGACTGCTCCATGCAGCCTAGATGGTGAGGATGATGCGCTTCGGGGGGAAGGTGTGTGATGTGCTTTGGGGGGGGGGGGGGGTCTAGCAGCAACCTGCCCTGGGGGGCGGCCAACCTAGATACACCACTGCCTGGAGCTTGTTTATTGATCTTTATTTCTAAAGACTGCCATTTGACTAGCTATGACTGTATTTTTGTTGCGTGAATTGGTCTGACAATTTTGGCCCTAATATTGAAGTTTTCTGGCTTTCTGTGCAGCGGACATTGCATCTGGCTTCCTGCTCATCATCTTGCTGTTTCTGATCAGTGCCACCCTGCTGTATGGCGTGATGAAGGTATGTGTGGATGTGCTGCTCTCCTAGGAAGGGAAAATATGTACTGTACCTACAGAGCTGCCAGTTCCATGAGGAAGACGTTTTGGCCTGCTCTGGCTTTGAACGTCTATCCCAAAGCAGTCTGGTATATGTAGTCTGCGATTCTATCCAATGAAATTAATGCTGTAGGTTCCATAATTTATTTAGACATTTAGACCCCACATTATCCCGAACAAACTCGAGTTCAATGTGGCTAACAGCAAATAATGAACCCTGCCAAAATTCAAACTTTAACAAACGAACATTCCCGCCTCAAATTTCCCGCCAAAATCTCCTGCCTTCCTGAGGAAACCATCCACCTCAAACCAGTGGCGTTCCTAGGGGGGCTGACACCTGGGGCGCCCCGCCCCCCGGGTGCAGCGCGACCCCCCCCCCCGGTGAAGGACCCCCCCCGGGTGCACGCCACTGGAGGGGGGGGTGCCGCGCGCCTGTCCACTTCATTCGTTTCCATGCTCCCTCTGCCCCGGAACAGGAAGTAACCTGCTCCGGGGCAGAGGGAGCACAGAACGACGTAGCGGACAGGTGCGTGGCACCCCCCCAGCGGCGTGCACCAGGGCGGACCGCACCCACTGCCCCCCCTAGGAGCGCCACTGCCTCAAACCTCAAGCAATCAGACTTGAGAACCCACTATATAAAGACAAACTGGGGGGGGGGGGGGGGGGGGGGGAGGGAGGGAATTTTTTCTCCTTAGTCAGTTATAGAATGATTGTAAATTTTGCATCGAAATTTGACATTCATTTAAAGCCTAGTCAATGTTTACAATTTTAGGACATTTGGAAAGTTAACAGTATAATGTGTTCGGGCAACTAAGTCTTAAAATGCTACATTCCAATCAGTTTTGAGGAAGTTGGTTCGTACAGACCTCTGGATTTCTTTCAGCTTGGTTGACTTTGTTAAGATGCAAGAAGATGCATTGGAGGATATAAATTGCTTTTTTTCTGGTTTCTCTTTTCTAGAACCGTGAGCGTCATTTCATCCCATTCATGGCTCTGCAAACCATGGATATTTTCCTCAGTACGCTGACTCTCTGCAGTTTCTACATGCACGTTCCCATCTTTGTAAAGTTCACGTCATCAAAACCCTTGGTAAAACAATAAAAAAACAATAGTTCATAAAACTTCTGGGTGCACGGCCAAATGTTGACGTAACTTTCTCAAACAAGATTTTCTGTTCTGGTAAATAGAGATAGGACAGCCTTAGTCAAACTAGTAATGAGGTGAAGTAAGAACATAAGAATCACCATACTGGGACAGACCAAAAGTCCATCAAGCTCAGTGTACTGTTTCTAATGGTAGCCAATCCAGATCACAAGTCCCTGGCAGGGTTGGCCTTAAGCAGGAATGGCAGAGGCAGCTGCACAGAGCCCCAGGCTCCAAGGGGCCCGACACTCCACCACCCATGACCTGGTAGTCAGTGGCACCTTCCATGAGCCGCTACGCTGTGCCCCGCACATGCTCAGTTTTCTTGCATGCTCGAAAAACCAGCATGTGAGGGAGGGAGGGCTACCCCTTGCATGCTCAATTTCATGAAAATTGGGTATGTACAGAGAAGGAGGGTCTAGTATAATGAGGCAGGCAGACAGTGTATCCCAGGTGTGTGTGTGTGGGGGGGGGGGGGGGGCAAGACATAGGGTCCCCCACCCTATGTCTTGCCCCCCAAACTGGTCCACACAGGGCCCCACAACCATTAAGGCCAGCCCTTCTGGCAGGATTCCAAAATGTAGCAAGATTCCATGCTACTAACTCCCAGGGACAAGAATGGTCTCCCCCCAAACTTTCTTAGTACTGGTGTATGGACTTTTCCTCTAAGAACTTGTTTAAACTCAGCTACACTAATTGCTTTTATCACATCCTCCAGCAATGAGTTCTACAACTCAACTATGCTAGGACTAGGGGGCATGCAATGAAACTACAATGTAGTAAATTTAAATGGAATCGGATAAAATATTTCTTCATTCAACATGTAATTAAAGACCTGGAATTTGTTGCCAGAGAATATGGTAAAGGCGATTAGCTTAGCGGAGTTTAAAATAGGTTTGAATAGCTTCCTAAAGGAAAAGTCCATAGACCATTATTAAATGGACTTGGGGAAAATCCACTATTTCTGGGATAAGCAAAATAAAATGTTTTGTACTATTTTGGGATCTTGCCAGGTATTCGTGACCTGGATTGGCCACTGTTGGAAACAGGATGCTGGGCTTGATGGACCTTTGGTCTTTCCCAGTATGGCAATACTTATGTACTTATGAGTGAAAAAATATATTCTCCAATTTGCCTTAAATGTACTTTGTGGAACTTACTGGGATTTTTAGTAGACTATGATGCCCTTTACTAGACTAATCTAAGATGATAACATAGTTTCAAGATCCCATAAATCCCTTCACCAGTTGTGGGTTCATCTGATGAAAGGACCAATATGGCTTTCAAAGTTCATGGATTGCAACGTTTTTAAATTTGTTTTTGATGGTTCAATAAAAAAGTATCATGACTTACTGAATGCCCAGTCTTTCCTAGGATCATCACAACTACCAGAACTTCAGCCTAAGGATGAATGCAAACTGTAGTTATGAATGTGACCTGCATAGATCTTGCCTACAAAGCAGACACCAGCTCAATTTACTCTCATTTCTCGTACAGACCAGACGCTTATGGAGCCCATTCCTCGCTCTGCAGGTCCTGGATTTCTGCCTCATCCTGTTAACCCTCTGCAGTTCCTACATGGAGATCCCACCTTTTTTGAATTTCCAGTCTATGAACCATATGGTAGGTGATGATCAACTCTTTGCCAGGTGTGGCACTTCCACCGGTCATGTCTTCATGTGCCCATTCCGTGCTCAATGATTTGCAAAATTTCATTTTTAATTCAATATAGTAGTTTTCTTAGAATTTAACAGCTTTCAAAAAAATGGACAGGTTATGAAGAATACCTTCAATAACTTTTTCACTGGTCAATATTGTGATTACCTTAGACTTTGTGTGCAAATAATAGCCTAGTGGTTAATGCTGCAGACTTTGATCCTGGGGGACGGGGTTTGATTCCCACTGCATCTCCTTGTTTATTCTGGGCTAGTCACTTAACCCTCCATTGTCCCAGGTACAAATAAGTACCTGTATATGCTATCAGGCTCACTTTTCAAAGAGAAGGACGCCCATCTTTCGACACAAATCGGAAGATGGGCATCCTTCTCACAGGGTCATTGAAATTGGTATAATCGAAAGCCGATTTTGGACGTCCCCAACTGCTTTCCATCACAGGGACGGCCAAAGTTCAAGGGGGTGTATTGGAGTCATAGTGAAGGCAGGACTTGGGCGTGCCTAACACATGGACGTCCTCGACCCATAATGGAAAAAAAAGGGCGACCCTGATGAGCACTTGGACGACTTTACCTGGTCCTGTTTTTCTTATGACCAAGGCACAAAAGGTTGGCCAAAATGACCAGATGACCACTGGAGAGAATCGGGGATGACCTCCCCTTACTCCCCCAGTGGTCCCCTCCCACCCTCAAAAAACATCTTTAAACATATTGATTGCCAGCCTCTATGCCAGCCTCAGATGTCATACTCAGCTCCATCACAGCAGTATGCAGGTCCCTGGAGCAGTTTTAGTGGGTGCAGTGCACTTCAGGCAGACGGAGCCAGGCCCATCCCCCTCCCTACCTGTTACGTTTGTGGAGGAAACAGCGAGCCCTCCAAAACCCACCAGAAACCTACATTACCCACATCTAGGTGCCCCCCTTCACCTGTAAGGGCTATGGTAGTAGTGTACAGTTGTGGGTAGTGGGTTTTAGGGGGGGATTGGGGGGCTCAGCACACAAGGTAAGGGAGCTATGTTCCTGGGAACATTTTATGAAGTCCACTGCAGTGCCCCCTATGGTGCCCGGTTGGTGTCCTGGCATGTCAGGGGGACCAGTGCACTACAAATGCTGTCTCCTCCCATGACCAAAGGGCTTGCATTTGATTGTTTCTGAGATGGGCTTCCTTGGTTTCCATTATCGCCGAAAATCAGAAACGACCAAGTCTAGGGATGACCATCTCTAAGGATGACCTAAATTTCAAGATATGGGTGTCCCCGACCGTATTATCGAAACGAGAGATGGACGTCCATCTTGTTTCGATAATACGGGTTTCCCTGCCCCTCCATTGGGACGTTTTGCAAGGACGTCCTCAGCAAAACTTGGGTGTCCCTTTTGATTATGCCCTTCCATGTAAACCACTTTGAATGTAGTTGCAAAAACCACAGAAAGGCAGTGTCCTATTTCCCTTTCCCTTGCAAGCACTGAAAAAGTCACATGGAGCAGTCTGCAAAGAATATGCTTAGTGTAGTCAGTTTAAAAATTACTTCTTCCATGGTTATAATGTCCCACCACCCAGAAAAGAACACAATTTAATTTTGAATATGGGGAAATGTAAGTCAGGGTCCCAGTGACCTTTACAAAATTAAATCAATGTCCCAACTCTGAACTACCAATATAGGAGTCAACTTTTCAAAACGATTGGGGGTGCTAAACTCAATAAAAGTGAATGCTTCCTGTTCAGAGTAGGGGCGTAGCTAGAAAACAGATTTTGGGTGGGCCTAGGCAAGAAGTGGGTGGGCACCAAGTGTTCTTCCCCCCCTCCCCCCCAAAAAATATCTCAGCTGGTGAGAAAACACTTCTTTCCACCTTGGCAGTCTAAAGCAGGCATGACTGAAAACTGAGAATGCACAGGTACCGATATCGTGGAGAGTAGTGTTTTCATTACCATCAGGGGGAAAGTCTTCAGCTGGAGGAGCTTGGGATCCCCACCAGCTACGCTAAACATGTGCTACTGTTGGGTGGGCCTGAGCCCTAAGTGGGTGGGCCCTGGCCCACTCAGGCCCACCTGTGGCTACGCCACTGGTTCAGAGTAATGGAGTTTGGTCCATATTGGGCATACTCAAGCACCCAAAGAGCTGGTGTCTATGCTTACCACAGCTGTGCCAGCTCTATGGGTGTTTGCTACAAAGACCTAGAACAGGAGGGGCAATGGTGAGTCTCATAGGAGGGGGAGAAAACCTACCAATAAATACTCATTTCTGGGGGTTGGAGATGGCCGACTGTGAGGATGCATGAGAAAGAACACTCTGCCTTACCCTGTTTCCTTTGAGGTTATGCCTTTGAAAAAAGAAGGGGAAAGTGAGGGTCTTTCCCCCCAAGGCCACTTCTACCCCAGTAGTGGAACAGAAACTTGACTCATATGTCCTCCCGAAGCGGGTGGATTGGAGGAAGTCCCAGCTTAGTGTGAGATGCAAGGAGAGTTTCTACCTTCAGGAGAATCATCACTATCCCCTAGGACCAGATTCCTCCATCACTTTGGCAGATGCAGACTACCGCGTCAGTGGAGGAGTTGCTGAGAAGTGAAGTAGCACCTCCTACTGCTGTTGCGGGGGATGCTGGAGGCTCTGGTTTAGCCTACAAAATCGAGTGGAGCCACAAGATCAGTAACAATGCAGTCAGATCAAGGTGCAGCCTTGACTGTATCCCCCTATTTCATTGTCCTCTTAGGCGTTTACGCTGGAGACATTGGGAGAGGTTTTGGTCTGATTAGAAGATACAACACAGAAGTGTTCTTTGGAACGTCTACTTTGGTTCAATCTGTTCAAATGTTGGCTCAAGCTAATGAAGGAAGCGTTAAAGATTTTCAAGAACAAGCTAACTCAATGAAGGAAGAGACTGGGAAAATAAAGAAGTGCAAGTAGCCGTGATTCAAGATAAAGAGGAATGGAGAATTAGGAGAATCAAGTGAGGCATCTTAATTTCTGCATATTGAACTTTCTTAAATTGAACGCAAGTTTCACCATTGGAAACCTTTAAGAGATTTCCTGTGAAGGTTCTAGAATATCCTTCTAAAGCTTTAAGACCAGTAGGTAAAGGGAAGAAAGAGCCAGCTATTGTAAAAGACCCTGGGAATGACATGAATGCCTCGGTGGGTTCGTTTGGACACCTCTGGGCTGCATCAACAGCGGTGGACAGAGCTACATTATTTGCTTACCTTGGTATTTAAATAGGACTTGAACTCACTGATGTGATTATATTTTCGAAAGACTCCGAGTTTGTTTGAGGCAGTGGCGTAGCCACAGGTGGGCTTGGGTGGGCCAGGGCCCACCCATTTATGGCTCAGGCCCACCCAACAGTAGCACATGTTTAGTGGTAACTGGTGGGAATCCCAAGCTCCGCCAGCTGAAGATTTCCCCCTGATGGTAACGAAAACGCTACTCTCCACGACACCGGCACCTGCGCATGCTCAGTTTTCAGTGCAGGCCTGCTGCCAAGGTGGAAAGAAGCATTTTCCCACCAACTGAGATAATTTTTTTTGGAGTGGGGGGGGGGGGGGGAGAACACTTGGTGCCCACCCAATTCTTGCCTAGGCCCACCCAAAATCTGTTGTCTGGCTACTACGCCCCTGGTTTGAGGGACAGAAAGTATGAATATTTCCTGATCTCTCCAGGGCTACCCAGGAGAGGCCCAAGTTGTTTTTGGCAATACGCCAAGAGACATTGCCCTAGGCATAGTGTTTCGATTAAGATTTTCTTGCACGTGTGTGGTGAAGTATGAAAATGTACTGTATGTTTTCTTTACAGCTTAGATCTTTTCATAATATGGTTTGGTGCAATTGTTAAGATACCTGCTTACAGTTGGTTTTCTGGTGTTATTATGCTTGCTAAGCTCCCAGTTATTTTCCGTCTCTGTGTCCCCCCCTTCCCCACTATTTTGTGGGCTAGATAAACGTAGGAAGCCTTTGATTCTTCTTTATGTCATTATTGCCTATTTTTCTTTTCATATGCTTTTTTCATGATTTTTCTGAGGCAAGAGTTGTCTCGTAAAGTATCTTGAAATATTATAAAAATAAACGAATTAATAAATTAATGCATGCTCATTTCTCTTCACAGAATTATTTTCCCAACGAGAAAATGCTTGCGAGCGAATCTACCAAGATTCTGGTCTTTCTCACCCTTCTGTTCCTCGTGGTCCTTGCCTTCAAGGTAATTGATTCAAACTGGCCCTGTAAAACTGTTCTGGATGTGCATTGTGATCCCTTACTAATTTCACCCAATCTGAGGAGGTCCCATAGATGAGCATCAATCAAAGAGGATTTTTTTTGAAAATTGTGTGCTGTGTATTATATACAACTAGTAAAAGAGGCCCGTTTCCAACAGAAAGGAAACGGGCGCTAGCAAGGTTCCAGGGCCCCCTCCCTAACTGCCTCCCTCCCTCTCCTCTGAGTTCCAGGCACCCCTTCCCTCCGAGTTCCAGGACCTGCCCCTCCCCCACCACCTCCCTCCTCCTCCCCTCCTCCTCCCCCTCTCCTCCCCCCACCCACCCTCATTCTATAAACTTGCACGTCAAAATTGATGTTTAGCACACAAAGTTCTGCCCTCCCCCCAGTTATAGAATAAGATCAGTTACACATGTAATGTAATTGAATAATTAGATGCTAATTGACCTTAATCAATTAGTGGCTCTGATTGGTTTTAATTGCTGCCAATTGGCACAAGTTTGCAATTATGTGCATAACTGCCCTGAGGGGCCCTTTTACAAAGTTGCATTAAGCCCAACACTAGCTTACCATGCGCCAATCTGGAGTAAACCACCAGCCCAACAAGGGCAGCAGAGGTAGTTCCAGCCCCAGCACGCACCGTTTCCCGCGCTAGTGGAAATATTTAAAAAATATTTCCGCAGGCACTAACCCTTCAGTAATCGGGCAGCGCTGATTTCTATTTTCCACCACGTGGCACTAACCGGCCTGTGATCAGCAGTGTACACACTGACGATTACCGCCCGGTTAATCTGTGAGACCTTACTGCTAAGTGGCGGTAAAGTCTCAGGCCCAAAATGGATGCGCGCTGATTTTTATTTTGCCGCACGTCCGTTTTCGGCCCAAAAAAATAGGCCTTTTTTGCAGGTGCACTGAAAAATGGTCCTGCGCATGTCCAATTCATATGCAGGCATAGGCAGTCGGTGGCCCAACTGTTTGGGGAGGCTAAAAGGGGCGGGGTTAGGGGGTGGGGCTTAAATCCATAATTGTCTGATAACACAGAAAAAAAAAATAAAAGTCACAATACCTTTTTTTAAATTTAGATATTAGATATGTATCATATGTCAAAGAATAAAGTGGTTGCTCAAAGCATATTCTAACCACAATCACTCAACTGCAAAACACTATGCACAACTTTGTGCAAAAACACACTCAGAACCTTACTGTACCATAAATATTACACTGGGCAGAACCTAATACACCAAAATACCACCCATACGGAAAATGCAGACCGTCAACAATATGAAACAAGGGATCATATCATCACAATTCTCATGTAGAGCCACAAAACACCCTAATTAATGTGGGATAAAATGCCATAAATAAGTAAATAAATATAAACTTTTAATGTTGAGCACCTGATTCTCAAAGTGGACATATTCCAAACACTGCCCTCCCCTCCATCCACCCATGTCCAGCAACCTTCCTCTCCCTTCCCCTCCATCCACCCATGTCCAGCAACCCTCCTCTCCCCTCCATCCACCCTTGTCCAGCCAGCAACTCTCCTCTCCCCTGTCCTTCCCTCCATCCACCCATGTCCAGCAACCCTCCTCTCCCCCCTGCCCTCCCCTCCATCCAGCAATGTTAACTTCCAGCCCCCCCCAATTCCCGATCCCCCGCTTGTCCATCCCGTCTGCCCTCAGCTCCCCCCTAGCCCTCGTTTGCTTCCTGCGCTGCCCTACCTTTAAATATTGCATTTTTCTTCCAGTCGCGGCTCCATTATTAAAAGCAGAAGCAGGCTCGGCTCCAGCCTTCCCTCGCATGGCTCCGCCTTCACGCAAACAGGAAATACGTCAGAAGAGGGCGGAGCCATGCGAGGGAAGGCTGGAGCCGAGCCTGCTTCTGCTTTTAATAATGGCGCCGCGACTGGAAGAAAAATGCAATATTTAAAGGTAGGGCAGCGGCAGGAAGCAAACGAGGGCTAGGGGGGAGCTGAGGGCAGACGGGATGGACGACCTGGGGAGCGGGGAAGCCTGCAGCTCGTCGCGGGGTGGGGGCAGCAGGCGAAGAAGGTCACAGTTGGGCTGGGGAGGCTTAGCCTCCCCAAGCCTCTTATACGGGGTGCCTATGTATGCAGGCCATTTTTCAGTGCGCCTTAGTAAAAGGACCCCTAAGTGACTTGCCCAAGGTCACAAGGAGCTGCAGTGGGAATTGAACCCAGGTTACCAGGATCAAAGCCTGCTGCACTAACCATTAGGCCACTCCTCCACTTTGTAGAACGAGGCTTATGTCCAGGAGCTGTGCCTAACTTTAGGTGTGGCCCTTTGCCCCAACTGAAATGTGGTGCAAATGTACACATCTGAATTAGATGCAACTCCCCCCCCCCTTTTTTTTCTATAACAACATGTATAATTGCTAGGAACACCCCCATTCGGCCCATGATGCTCCCATTTCTATTATTATTATTAACATTTGTATAGCGCTACCAGAGGCACGCAGCACTGAACACCTGACACAGAGAGACAGTCCCTGCTCAATAGAGCTTACAATCTAAAAATAATACAGACAGACAAGACAATTAAGGGCGAGGAAAGTACTGGGTAAGAAGGAACAAGGGGAGGCAATTGAGTAGTGGCTAGGAGCCAAAAGCAGTGGTGAAAAGGTGGGTTTTCAGCATAGATTTGAAAACAGGTAGAGATGGAGCTAGACGTACAGGCTCAGGGAGTCTATTCCAGGCATAAGGTGCCGCGAGGGAAAAGGGACGAAGCCTGGAGTTAGCGGTGGAGGAGAAGGGGGACGACAAGAGAGATCTGTCCAGTGAGCGGAGTTCACGGGGAGGGATGTAGGGAGAGATGAGAGTGGAGAGGTAATGGGAGGCTGCAGAATGGATGCATTTAAAGGTCAGTAAGAGAAGTTTGAATTGTATGCGGAAGCGGACAGGGAGCCAGTGAAGTGACTTGAGGAGTGGGCTAGTGTGGGCTGTGCTCTTTTATTTACTCACGCGTAAAAGTTAGGCGGTATTCCTATGTTTAAATGAATGTGCATTGGTTCCAATTAAATCTAATTAATGCCAATAATAATAATAATTATTTGTTACATTTGTACCCCACATTTACTTGTTAAAAAGCCAATTATTGGCGCTAATCAGCTCATTATTCAATTAAAATGCACATGCAATTTTTGGTGACTTTTATAGAATTAGGGGGTTTGGTGTCCCGACCCACAGTTTGGGAAGCTCTGTGTTACGCTAATATTTTACAAAAGAGAAACAGGCATCTGCTTTCCTTCTTAGAATAGGTGTCAAATAGGCAGCTGATTGTCAAGTAACAAAAGGAGCCTTTTCATAGAATTAACTTCAGAGCAGTGACGATCCTAGGTCGGCTGCCACCCGGGGTGGATCGCCGATGCGCACCCCCCCCCCCCTGGTGCAGCAAGACCCCCCCTGGCGAAATGACACCCCCCCCCCCCCAGCGCATCAACTGAGTTTGATTCCCACTTCAGGCACAGGCAGCTCCTTGTGACTCTGGGCAAGTCACTTAACCCTCCATTGCCCCATGTAAGCCGCATTGAGCCTGCCATGAGTGGGAAAGCGCAGGGTACAAATGTAACAAAAATAAAATAGATACTATTGGAGATTCTATATGGAATGTTGCTACTATTGGAGATTCTACATGGAATGTTGCTATTCCACAAGCAACATTCCATGTAGAAGGTTGCGCAGGCTTCTGTTTCTGAGTCTGACGTCCTGCACATATGTGCAGGACGTCAGACTCACAGAAGCAGAAGCCTGCGCGGCCACATTGGTGATCTGCAAGGGCCGACTTCTAATTGGAATGTTGCGCTAGTGGAATAGCAACATTCCATGTAGAATCTCAAATAGTAGCAACAGTGGAGGAGTGGCCTAGTGGTTAGGGTGGTGGACTTTGGTCCTGGGGAACTGAGGAACTGAGTTTGATTCCCACTTCAGGCACAGGCAGCTCCTTGTGACTCTGGGCAAGTCACTTAACCCTCCATTGCCCCATGTAAGCCGCATTGAGCCTGCCATGAGTGGGAAAGCGCAAGGTACAAATGTAACCCCCCCCCCCGGGTGCATCTTTACCTGCGGGGAGCAGCCGCGCAGCTCTCGGCTCCGCTGGCTCCCTGCTCCCTCTGCCCCGGAACAGGAAGTAACCTGTTCCGGGGCAGAGAAAGCAGGGAACCAGCAGAGCTGACAGGCGCGTGGCACCCCCCCACCCCCCAGTAGCGTGCACCCGGGGCGGACTGCCCCCACCGCCCCGCCCTTGGTACGCCACTGCTTCAGAGAGACAACATTTGAAAATTTCTTAAGAATAGGGGCTAGAAGTATCTGGACCAGAGAAACCTGCCCTTAACAGCTATTACAGGTATTGATAGACTGTAACATCTGCCCTTAGTCCAGAGTGTATACATTTCAAATGAATTTCAGTCTGGGGTCATCCAGTCTGTTCTGCTGAGGCAAACCACAATATCTGATTCCTCTCTTGCGCTGATTGTCTACATCTGTCCACCAGTCAGATGGGAGCCCAGGCTTCATGTTAGATAATGTGGCTGTATATCTTAATGAAATTCTTGTTCAACTGTCATTGTTTCTAGACAAAATCTGACGGGATAGCTAAAACAGAGAAGTGCTGATAAATCTTCCCAGGAAACTATTATTACTTATATTATTAAGATTGTTTTCTTTTTCCTAAACTGTCCTAAGAATATAAGACTAGCCATACTGGGTCAGACCAATGGTTCATCTACATATATAACATAGTAACATAGTAGATGACGGCAGAAAAAGACCTGCACGGTCCATCCAGTCTGCCCAACAAGACAACTCATGTGTGCTACTTTTTGTGTATACCCTACTTTGATTTGTACCTATGCTCTTCAGGGCACAGACCGTATAAGTCTGCCCAGCACTATCCCCGCCTCCCAACCACCAGCCCCGCCTCCCAACCACCGGCTCTGGCACAGATCGTATAAGTCTGCCCAGCACTATCCCCGCCTTCCACCACTGGCTCTGGCACAGACCGTATAAGTCTGCCCAGCACTATCCCTGCCTCCCAACCTCCAGTCCCACCTCCCACCACTGGCTCTGGCACAGACCGTATAAGTCTGCCCCGCACTATCCCCGCCTCCCAACCTCCAGCCCCGCCTCCCACTACCGGCTCTGCTATCCAATCACGGTTAAGACGTCAGAAGGCGGGACTAAGGGCACGAACGAACTCATCGAAGCAAACAGGGAAGGCTGGAGACGGGCAGCAGGGCTTTAAATAACGCGCGCTTCAACGGAGAGGTAATAAAAAAGATGGATGGGAGCAGGAGGGGACGGTGGGGGTGAAGGACAATCGCTGACATGTTTGGGAGCAGGAGGGGAGGTAAGCATGGCCTGTGATGGCGCCCTCCTGCCATGCTTACCTCCCGTTATGGAGCCGGCTCGCCCCCAAGAACAACCGGCTCGCAAGAGCTGTCAAAATTTAACAAGCGGCTTTTGCGAGCCGGACCAAGCCGCCTCCAGCACACCACTGCCTCTTTCTGTTCAAGCTTCTTCTAAGCATTTAGAATTAAAATATACAGTCATCTCTGCACCAGGTACACATGTACACACGTACGTGTACACACACACAACCCACTGATAGTATATTTATTTATTTATTATTACACTTGTACCCCGCACTTTCCCACTCAAAGCAGGATCAATGCGGCTTACATAGTAATAGGGAATACAGAGTATTGTTAGAGAAAATATAAGTTAAATATAGCAGAGTAGTAAAAGGGATAGGTAGGTAGAGAAGGGCAAGGGAGAAAGTAGTAAGGGAGGTGTGAGCAAGGGGTGGGTGAGTATTGGGAAAGGGGTAATCGAGTTGGGAGAGAATGGTCAAGGGTAGGTGAGCATGGGAGGAGGGGTAGAGGGGGCAGGAGGGGGATGGGATACGAGATAAGCATAGGGAAGTTTGTTGGGAGATGTAGTCTGGGACTTTGTCGTTGTCTTCTGGATATGTGTTGGGTAGATGGGTTCATAGGATTAGTTTGGGACATTTGGGTAGGCTTGCTTGAACAGATGGGTTTTTATATAGCAAAGGCCTTAGGGAGAGAGTCACATGTTCCACATAATCATTTCACCCTTTATATTGAAAAAAACGTATTAAGTCATAGGTTAACCTGTCCATAGAGTTACATCAAATCATAAGCTACAAACTATTGTTAATCATTGGTTCAGGTTATGTTGTGCTAAAATCAGTGGGTCAGTGGAGATTCAAGGCAAAATTCAGCAGCAGTAAACAATTCCAGTAAAGAGTCTGGCTATTTTAGAATAAGGAACTCTCTTTGCAGCTAGCACACGTTAGACATCTGCATGCTGAAGGATCTGGGGATATGAGGTTAAGGATGTATATCTTTTTCAGTTCCCTTTTCTTTCACAAGACATGCTTATCCTTAGCGACAACTTCCAGTATCTGGACAGGACATTAATTACAATTCAACTGTTTGTTCAGCTTGAATATCATGGACTCATGGGCAAACGTATTTCAACTAAAACTCAACACAGAAAAAACACACTGTCTCATCCTCTCATCCCAATACAATATGAACAAACCCACAAACATAAACACCCCAGATTATACCCTCCCTATCTCAGACAGCCTGAAAATTCTCGGTGTTACAATCGACCGTAACCTCACACTAGAGAACCAAGTGAAATCTACAACAAAGAAAATGTTCCACGCAATGTGGAAACTCAAACGCGTGAAACCATTCTTCCCCAGGGAAATATTTCGCAACTTGATACAATCAATGGTACTAAGCCATGTAGACTACTGCAATGGAATTTATGCAGGATGCAAAGAACAAATAATAAAGAAACTTCAAACTGCTCAAAACACGGCAGCCAGGCTTATATTTGGAAAAACACGATTCGAAAGCGCCAAACCCCTCCAAGAAAAACTGCACTGGCTCCCAATTGAAGAACGTATTGCTTTCAAAATCTGCACCCTGGTTCATAAAATTATCTACGGCGAAGCCTGGTATACATGACAAACCTCATAGACCTACCAACCAGAAACACAACAGGATCAACACGAACATACCTAAATCTCCACTACCCAAGCTGCAAAAGACTCAATACAAATCAACCTATGCATCCAGCTTTTCCTACATAAGCACACAACTATTGAACGCATTACCAAAAGCCGTGAAAACAACTTATGATCACCTAAACTTCTGGAAATCGTTAAAAACTAACCTGTTCAAAAAGGCATACCCTACCGACCCAACTTAAATGCCTGTACCCTGCAACACAACGAAACCAAAGCTCGTAATGGACATATAATAACTCTTCCTCTCTACGATTCTCTTCCTCTCTACGATTCCCTAACGTGTCTGTACACACGAACCTTATTCTACCACAACATTACTGTATTTGTTCATACCGGAATTGGCGAACGCCTTTACAGTACTATGTAAGCTACATTGAGCCTGCAAATAGGTGGGAAAATGTGGGATACAAATGTAACAAATAAAAAATAAAAAATCTTTCCTCAAAATACGATAGAGCCATGCCTCTTTTACGTCGTCTTCACTAGATACCAATAGACTTAAGAGTAAAATTTAAGGTTCTAATTTTGACATATAAAAGCGTTTCATTCAGCTACCCCATCTTACCTTGCGACCTTAACTATTCCATACACACCATCGCGAATGCTCTGTTCACTCACAGACAATAGATTAGTTGATCCCACCACCCTCAAGGGCTAGATGGGAATCCACCCGTGCTTCAGCCTTTTTTCCGTAAATCTCTGAAACCTTACATTTACCAAACAGCTTTTTAAATATAGCATTATTTGAGTAGGAAGACCATACAGGTATGAAAAATGCTTTACACTATACAAGGAGACTTAAATCATTAGGGGACCCTTTTACTAAGCCGTGTAGGCGCCTACGTGCACCCAATGTGCGCCAAATTGGAGTTACTGCCCGGTTACCATGTGGCCCTTGCAGTAATTTCAATTTTGGCGCGTGTCCGCTATGGGCGTCTGAAAAATATTTTTAATTTTCTGGCGCGTGGCAGCTACGTGCGTCAAGTGGCATTTGATGCACGTAGACCATTACTGCTTGGTTACCACGTGAGACCTTACGCTAGGTCGATGGCTTGCGGTAAGGTCTCAGACCCAAAATGGACGTGCCCATCCGATTTTAGCAAAAAAAAAGGCGTTTTTTGTAGGTACGCTAAAAAATGATTCTGTGTGCACCCAAAACACTCATCTACACTACTGCAGGCCATTTTTCAGCGCACCTTAGTAAAAGATAATTAGATAATTGTGTATGACTAATGTAGTGATATTATCTTCAGTACGGAAGTTGTCTGTTGTGTCCTATCGTATAATGGATTTCCTAGCTTAAATTACATTGTATGTTGTTGTACGTTTTTGACGTGTAAACTGTTCTTGCCTGCTATGCAATAAGTGATGGTATAGTAAACAAACGATAATGTTCTTGCTCCTCCCCTTTTGCGGTCGATTGTGTGTGAGGTGACCTTCTCCAGGAGGTGTTGGCGGGCTTACAATGTTCTTTTGTTTCTTCAAATTTCAGGTTCACATGCTTCGCTGTGTCTGGAGATGCTTCAAGTACATCAAAGTCAGCAAGAAAGCCATGGTGAAGGTTGCCCCTGACATTTGTGATCCTGAAAAGGTGAGAAGTTAAGGGAAATACATTTATCATTTCTTTAGTACGATTAGGTGGTGCAGGACTGCGACAGAGTCTCTTGTTTGCACTGAAAGCAATTCACCCTGAAACTTGAGTCTCTCCAGACATGCTGGGGGAAATTGGTTGCATTTCCTCCCCAATGATCTTATGAAAATCAAATGATACCATTCTCTCTCTCCCCACTCCACCTCTCTCTCTTGTCTTCTGCTCTTGTCCCTTCTCTTTCCCTCAGATCTGTCTCATCGCACTTGCTTAAATCGTAAGCTTTTAAAGAAGGCTCACATGCCTTGAGTTTGAATGCTTAAAGGTACTAACAAGTCTTCTTTCAAAGATCCTACAGTTTAAGTAGGTGTCTCAGGTTCTTAGAAGCATCTTCATCTTCGACTCCTCCCTCTCCTTCTCTGCCCATATTCAACAGATTGCTAAAACCTGTCATTTCTTCCTTTATAATATCGCCAAAATTCGTCCTTTCCTTTCTGAACACGCTATCAAAACCCTCATCCACACTCTCATCACCTCTCGCTTAGATTACTGCAACTTGCTTCTCACAAGTCTTCCGCTCAGCCACCTCTCTCCTCTTCAATATGTTCAAAATTCTGCTGTACGACTAATATTTCGCCAAAGTCGTTATGCCCATATCAGCCCTCTCCTGAAGTCACTTCACTGGCTCCCTATCTGTTTCCGTATAAAATTCAAGCTCCTCTTATTAACCTATAAGTGCATTCACTCTGCTGCCCCTCACTACCTCTCCACCCTCATCTCTCCCTACACTCCTTCCCAGGAACTCCGTTCACTAGGTAAATCTCTCCTAATTGCACCCTTCTCCTCCATCTCTAACTCCAGACTCTGTTCCTTTTGTCTCGCCGCACCTTATGCCTGGAATGGGCTTCCTGAGCCGTTACCTCTAGCTCCATCCCTGGCCGCCTTCAAATCCGGGCTAAAGGCCTACCTGTTTGATGCTGCTTTTGACTCCTAACTTGTCACTTGCTCGTAACCTTTATCTTGTCTTCCTCTCTTCAATAGTCCCTTTACCTATGTGTCCTTCTGTCTGTCTGTCCTACCCTTATCCTTATTGGTCCTGTCTGTCTGTCCTGATTTAGATTGTAAGCTCTTTTGAGCAGGGACTGTCTTTTCTTCATGTTCAATTGTAAAGCGCTGCGTACGACTGGTAGCGCTATAGAAATGATTTATAGTAATAGTAGTGTGAAATCCAGTGAGAGAATCAGGATTTGGTCGTTGGCATTCTAGATTCCAAAATCATTATCTTCGAGGTCTCCACCCCTCTCTCAAGGTCTTTATTGATCCAGTGTTGCCAGCATTATCCCTTTAAATATGATCAATACCACATTAAAATCGAAACCTAAAAAAGTCAGCAGCTACTTCGGGAGCTGGAATCTTGTCAGCAATTTTTTAAACGCTGGCCACTGCTGACTGAATTAGACCAGAATCGGTCATTAACTGGGTGCCGGCACTAAATATGTGGGTCTGGGGGTTACCTGAGTACCACCGATATTCAGAGGCATAACTGGGGGGGACAGTTAACCAGGTGCCCACTGTTATCCCCCGCTGAATATTCACAATTAGCGCCTAGGAGATAACTGGCTATATCGCGTGATATAGTCGCTATCCCCACATCTGACCACTTAAAAAGCTGGTATATCTTTATCCAGTTTAAAGATAACCAGCTATCTTCGAATATCGACTTAGCCAGTTAACTTTCAACCGGCTAAAAATAAACCGGATATTTAATGCCGGTCTCCGGAAACAGTCCGACATTGAATATCCGGGCTGACTGCAGACTGCAGGAGTTAGCAGGGCTCCATCCCGCAGTCTGAATATCAGCCCCAATGCGCGTAACTGGGAGACATGCCCATAGCTGGCCCATGCCCCTACCATATCTACACCCCCTTACAGTAAGGTACTATCTCACCTGCCGTCATTTACTATGTTACTATCCAGCTCATTTTCGAAAGAGAAGGGCGCCCATCTTCCGACACAAATCGGGAGATGGACGTCCTTCTCTCAGGGGCGCCCAAATCGGCATAATCGAAAGCCGATTTTGGCCGTCCTCAACTGCTTTCCGTTGCAAGGGCAGTGTACCGAAGGCGGGACGGGGGCGTTGTTAACAAATGGGCATGCTCGGCCGATAATGGAAAAAAGAAGGGCGTCCCTGATGAGCATTTGGCCGACTTTACTTGGTCCCTTTTTGTTCACGATCAAGCCTCGAAAAGGTGCCCTAACTGACCAGATGACCACCAGAGGGAATCGGGGATCACTTCCCCTTACTCCCCCAGTGGTCACCAACCCCCTATCACCCAAAAAAACTAATTAAAAAACATTTTTTTCCAGCCTCTATACCAGCCTCAAATGTCATACCCAGCTCCATCACAGCAGTATGCAGGTCCCTGGAGCAGTTTTTAGTGGGTACTGCAGTGCACTTCAGGCAGGCGGACCCAGACCCATCCCCCCCCCCACCTGTTACACTTGTGGTGGTAAATGGGAGCCCTCCAAAACCCACCCAAAACCCACTGTACCCACATCTAGGTGCCCACTATTACCCTTTAAGGGCTATGGTAGTGTTGTATAGTTGTGGGTGGTGGGTTTTTTTTTGGGGGGGGGTTGGCGGGCTCAGCACCCAAGGTAAGGGAGCCATGCACCTGTGATCAATTTGTGAAGTCCACTGCAGTGCCCCCTAGGGTGCCCGGTTGGTGTCCTGGCATGTGAGAGGGGACCAGTGCACTACGAATGCTGGCTCCTCCCATGACCAAATGGTTTGGATTTGGACGTATTTGAGATGGCCGTCCTCGGTTTCCATTATAGGCAAAAAATGAGGTCGGCCATCTCTAAGGTCGACCTAAATGTTGAGATTTGGGCGTCCCCAACCGTATTATCGAAACGAAAGATGGCCACCCATCTTGTTTCGATAATACGGGACGCCCCACCTCTTCGCCGGGAAGCCCTTAAAGATGGGCGCCCAGTTCGATTATGCCCCTCTATGTTATTCTTTGGGGTTCTACATGGAATGTTGCTACTAATTGGGATTCCAGAATCTTGTAACTATTTAGGATTCTAGAATCTTCAGAACTTTAAGCACAAGAAGAGTGCTGGGCAGACTTCTACGGTCTGTGCCCTGTGAATGGCAAGGACAAATCAAACTCGGGTATACTTATAAAGTATCACATACCATGTAAAATAAGTTTATCTTGTTGGTCAGACTGGATGGACCGTTCAGGTCTTTATCTGCCGTCATTTACTATGTTACTATGTTACCTTATAGAATAACACCTAGGGCACATAGAGGCTCATTTTCAAAGCACATAGACTTCCAAAGTTGCATAGTAACCTATATATATATATATATATATATATATATATAGTGGGTTAATATGGCAACCACAATCCTCTACTAATTTGCTGACCTGCCTTATAACTTTTGGAAATTGAAAGGAAGTGAGTAGCAAAACAAACCACACCATGTTTTAGGAGATGGTGGAGTGACCCTTATCATTGTTTTCACTTTGCAGATCGTGCTGCCATCGTACGAGGAAGCCATGAAGTTACCTTCCAAAGAACCTCCCCCTCCCTACGTAGCTGTTTAAGTTGCATACATCTGCCTCCTCCCTCACCACCTGTGCCATAAAAGCATTTTCCAGCATGAACTGAGGAAACTGCCATCTGTGCAGCCCCCACGGTGCCAAAATCTTCTCCACCCACCAGCTTTGAGTCCTGCATTTCTAATGTTTTTATGTCTTGGATGGTAGAATGCCAGCATGCCTTGTTTGGGAAGCCACTGCGAGGCCGTGGGCTGCCGTGTTGCTCTGATAGGCGCGGTTTCGTGACATGCGGTAAAGCAGGACTCCTTTTTCTCCAGAGGGTCTGCTGTACAGCTAGCAATTTATCGCTGTGAATTTCACGCTTGTGGAAGGTGCTGGGTGGACAACGCTTGAAACAAAAGAGATATGTTCCTCCATAGAAGATGTGCAACTCTGCAGTCCAAGTTCCTCCTCCCACCCCTGCCCCCCATACACAAACATTCTGCCCCACCAAACAGAATGCAAGCTTCACATCCACCCACCCACCCACCTACCCACACCCACACCCACCCACACACCACCTTGTTATGTAACAGTGGCTTATTAAGTTCAATAAGACACAAGCTTTCCTCACACAGCCCCTTACAGGATAAGTACAGCATAGGAAGCCATTACCAACAAAATCAAACAGAAAAAAAAAACACTTAAATTTGTGTGTTTGTAAAAATCAGTGCCCAGTACTCTGAGTTGAGTAACCTTTATTGGATAGTACATAGCGTCAGTTCCCGTACCCAAATTCGGGCTCCAGGAGTTACACCTGCTGAAACCAGGTATAATTCCTAGCGCACAATTTGGGCATGCGTCCACGGTATTCTGTAACGCTGTGTGCAAATTTCCGGAGCCGCCCACGCCCCGACCCACCTGTGCCCCTCCCATGCCATGGGATTTGGGTGCACATTTGTATAGAAGCGCTCATAGCAAGATATGCGTGCGAATCCAAATCGGTGCCAATTATTGATTGCTAATGCCTCATCTAATTGATTTGAACACGCATCTTCCCAGCAGGTGCAAATCTGCACGCCTATGTTTTAGCATCCTGAACAGAATCCGGGGGCTAAAGTGTGTGCACTAACCCCCACATTCTATAAAAGTCATTAAAAATTACGCGCACAGTTTAATTGAACAGCAAGCTAATTAGCATCAATAATTGGCTTGTTAACCAATTATTGTCACTAATTAGATTTACTTGAAATATATGCACCTAAATTTAGGCATGAGATCCGTGCCTAAATTTTATGCGTGAGTTCAAAAAGGGGGTATGGAAATGTCATGGGCTGAACGGGGGTGTTTCTAACATTTATACACGTTGTTATAGCATGAAGGGGATATGCGTCTAATTGAGGTATGCACATTTGTACCACATTTCCGTTGGTGCAAACGACTGGGCCTAAATTTAGCAGCGATTCCCAGGTGTAAGCGCTGTTCTAGAAACCGCACCTAGCTTTGAGCGCAGGTTATAGAATAGCGCTTTTTTTTGTTGCTGAAGTTTTTGGCGTCATATCCTTACGTGTGAATTCTACAATGACAAGTAAACGATTGCCATTACGCTAGCTCTACGGCAGATGTAAATGCTCATGCCTAAATGTGGCACATAAGTGTGTGACACGCCCCTGCCATGGCCACGCCCCTCTCACAGTTATATGCTATACAATTTAGACAATAAGGGCCTGATATTCAGCCAGCAGAGGGCAGCACTTTTGCCATCCGACGGCAGATATTTCATGCCAGGCCATTTCCAGGAAAAGGCGTCGAATATCCAGGGTTTTTTAAACTGCTAAAACATTAGCTGGTTAAGACGATATTCAGCGCTAACCAGTTAACTGTTTAGCTGTTAAACATAGGCCGGGTATTTATGTGGCCTATTTTAACCACTGAACATAGCTGGTTAAGCGCTCAATATTTGCACCTAACTGGCTATGTCATGCGATCTAGTCGGTTAGCAGCTAGCCACTAACTAAGGATATTTAGCAGGAGATAACTGATTATCAACCACTGAATAACCATGGTTAGACACTGATATGCTATTTAACCAGTCAGCAGACAGTTATATAGCTTTGAATATCGAGGGGTAACATTATTAAAAAGATCCTAAGTGAATTTATGCATAACTGCAAATTAAGGCCAATTAGTGTCAATTAACTTCATTAATTGCTGATTATTGGTTGCTACTGTCAATTCACACCCAATTAGGTAATTAACTTCCATACATAACTGGCCCTGGTGTATAACCTGCATGCTTAATTTTGCATGCTAAGCATTAAACTATGTGTGCAAGATTATAGATTGAGGGGATATGTGGAAATAGTGCACACTATATGGAAATACTGAGCATTATTTCAGCAATAGTGCATACTGTTTCCCCATAGTGGAATCACTACCATTGTGTATGTGCAAACTAGTGTGTATGCACAAATCAGGATAATAGTGTACTCTGTTTCTGAAATAGTGCACACTATATGGAAATACTGAGCATTATTCCAGCAATAATGCACACTATTTCCCCATAGTGGAATTGCCACCATTGTGCATGTGCAAACTAGTGCGTATGCACAAATCAGGAAAATAGTGTGCCCTCTTTCTGAAATAGTGTACCTTTCTTTCCATATAATGAGCACTATTTCCAGTGTGCACACTATTATCAGAAACTGACAAAACGACATAATGGCCTAACAAAAATGAATAAAATGAAAATTCCTGTAAACAACACCACACAAACACTTTCTGGCTGCCCATCTCTAGTGCAGGTCAGGTTTTATCTTTGAATTAAAGGCTGTTAGAGATGAATTATCAAAGTCTGCAATGCTTCTGATGTGTGAATTTGTAGAGCAAAGTTTCATTTTGAATAAACAGCTTGATGTATTCTGTTTCTCTCTTTCTTCTTACCAAGATAAGCTTTCAAAGATTGAAGCCTCACGCTTCAAAGTGATCCCTGATATTACTGGCATGCCATTACTCTCTGTTCTCAATCTGAGCGCTTGGTGGGAATGATCCGTAATTTAATATCTGCAAAACTTGTCTCATGGGGGTCACAGAACCTCGATGCCCCACATTTGGAAATTTCAGGGAGCACGAGTGCTGCACACACTAGTGAATCTTCATGTGCCGGCAAGTCTACAAACGTCTATACTATGACCTGGTTCTAATAAAGGATTTTTAATGATTGTTTTAATCTAAAACATGAGGTGACGATTAGCCATTTTCTCTCCTGAACCCTTTGCTTCACAAGCATAATGTGCTGTGTCATGGGGATCCTGAGAATTTTTTTAACAAGTACAATAGCCTGTATTTGAGACTAAAATGTCCCGAGTGATTTGATTACAAAACAAGTTCCGTGAGATTAAATCTTTGTTCACTGGCTTTAATGATCTCTAGAACCCATCTGTTAGGCTTTCAGTTTAACCATTCTTAACAACCATGCCAACTGGGTAACATTCAGGTTTAGAATTAGGATTGCCATCGTGGGCTATTCCATACTGTTATTCAAACTTATCATTTTAGATATATTTTTTTTCAATTTACTAATTCATTTTACCTGATTGATGGTTTTAAACCTGCCAATTACCAATTATTTTAAGAAAAGGGATGAAATGTCAACATTTTAACAGACTTACCTTGAGATTTAGAAGTGGGAGGGCACTGAAAATGAGAGCGCCATTCCACAGCAGTGTGGGCAAACTACGGTTCCTCTGAAGTCATGTTTTGGGCTATTGCCTGCTCCAGGGGCTGGGAGGAGTCCCATCCACACCCAAAACAGGCAACGCCCACAGATGTAGCCCCAGGGCAGCAAAAGAGAAAAGAGCAGACTAAATATGCCCCTTCCTGTATTCTCTCATCATTTCCACCACATGGCCCCTGCCCACATAACCTTCTACCTACCTGCCCCTTTTTCACATAGTACTTCAAGTCCCTCTTTCACATGCCTGATCCAGACTTTTTTTTTTGTTACATTTGTACCCCGTGCTTTCCCACTCATGGCAGGCTCAATGTGGCTTACTTTTTAACTCAACTTATTCCCTATCCCTTTTCATCCACTTCTTGGTTGTGCTGATGGGGCAGTAGAAGAAGGAAGAGAACGGCACAACCTTGGGTCATGTTCTCTTTTGATGCCTGGAGCCAGGGGTGTGCTGGTAAATTGTTAACAGGGGGCTCTTTCACGCCAGCAAAGTAAAAGAGAATTCAGGAGGGGCCCAAGCCCACATTTTGGGATCCATTTGTTAAAGTAGCCATGGAGAACCGGCTCCCAAAATTCTTAAAAACTTAACAAACGGCTCTCGAGAGCCTGTGAGAGCCTGCTCCAGCACACCACTGCCTGGAGCCCAATTACTGTTCTGAACCTCAGAGGACACTATCCAGCTCATTTTCGAAAGTGATCGCCGGCCATCTTCCGCCACAAATCGGGAGATGGCCGGCGATCTCCTGAACCCGGCCAAATCGGTATAATCGAAAGCCGATTTTGGCCGGGTTCAACTACTTTCCGTCGCGGAGCCGGTGAAACATCAAGGGGGCATGTCGGTTGGGTAGTGAAGACGGGACAGGGGCGTGCTCACAAGATGGCTGGCTTCGCCTGTTAATGGAAAAAAAAAAGCCAGGCTTGGCAAGCATTTCGCCAGCTGTACTTGGTCTCTTTTTTTTCCACGACCAAGCTTCAAAAAGGAGCCCCAACTGACCAAATGACCACCGGAGGGAATCGGGGATGACCTCCCCCTTACTCCCCCAGTGGTCACCAACCCTCTCCCACCCAAAAAAAAAAATTAAAAAACATTTTTTTGCCAGCCTGTATGCCAGCCTGAAATGTCATACCCAGCTCCATGACAGCAGTATGCAGGTCCCTGAAGCAGTTTTTAGTGGGTGCAGTGCACTTCAGACAGGTGGACCCAGGCCCACCCCCCCTACCTGTTACACTTGTGGTGGTAAATCGGAGCCCTCCAAAACCCACCCAAAACCCACTGTTCCCATATGTAGGTGCCCCCCTTCACCCATAAGGGCTATGGTAATGGTGTAGAGTTGTGGGGAGTGGGTTTTGGGGGGGGGGGTATTTGGGGGGCTCAACACCCAAGGTAAGGGAGTTATGCACCTGGGAGCTATTTTAATGTTTCTTTTTTTAATTTTTAGAAGTGCCCCCTAGGGTGCCTGGTTGGTGTCCTGGCATGTGAGGGGGACCAGTGCACTACAAATGCTGGCTCCTCCCACGACCAAATGCCTTGGATTTGGCCGGGTTTGAGATCGCCGGCATTATTTTCCATTATGGCCGAAATCCGATGCCGGCGATCTCAAACCCGGTGAACTCTGACATTTGGCCGGGCCCAACCGTATTAGCGAAGCAAAAGATGGCCAGCCATCTTTTTCGAAAATACGGTTGGCTCCGCCCACTTATGGCACCGGCCCGGAAGATGGCCGACCAGCTATTTGGCCGGCACCGTTCAATTATGCCCCTCTATACAATCATCAGAGTTGGCTCAATCATTAGAGCAAACAAGGTAATCACCTAAGGTGATACATTTCGAGGGTGAAGTAAAAAGCACCTGCAGTCAAAGTGAAATAGATCTTCACGGCCACACAAACACAAAGAATTTTTACAGGATCTTGTAGGGGGGTCCTTTTACTAAGCTGTGGTGAAAAGTGGCTTTAGCACTCCCTTACATGAGTCCTTCCTGTGCTCTAATGCCTTTTTTTTCTATTTTTGCATTAATAGCCGTTCGCTAATGCATCCATTTTTTTAAATTACCACATGAGCAATTACCATCACCCATTTTGTAGGTGGTAAGGGCTCCTGCGTGATCTGTGTGCAAACTGGTTCGCACAAGAAAGCCCACTACGCTTGACATGCCTTCTAAAAAAAAATGTTAGCACGTGGTTAGTGTGCACAGATTTCAAAGTTACCACAAGACACCTGAGCGCATTCCACGGAACTCCATTTTTGGCTGCATTAGCGCCTAATGCAGCTTAGTAAAAAAAGTCCCTTAGACAGGGATATTGGGATAATCATGATTGTTGAGTTTAATTGTTAAAATCTCCTGGTGGAAGGGCCTTGGAGCCTGAAAGGTGATTGGGGTGGGGGCACAAGACTTAATATTCACCTGGGGTGCCTAATTTTCTTCCATCAGCCCTGAAAATCATGCATTCAAACAAGCAATTAACCTCAGTCAGCAGAAAAAGAGGACATGAACCAAAGGGCCTCCACTGTTTTCCTTACTACCGTAGGTCCAAAGATAGAGAAAATTGTCTCTGGTGCACTGTAAATGTGCCAGCAGGGTGCCACCACCCGCAGGATGCTGCAGCTCCCAAGCTGTCCCTGCCCCTCTGTTAAAATTATCACAAAGCCCTGCATGGCATTGGGCTTTTACTGATGAGATCAGTATGTAGGTCTTGGAAGCATAGAGTCAGTGGACTGGTAAGCCTGAAAATTTAGCAATGTTGAATAGATGAAAGGGCTCCATGGGCTGGCTCATGGACCTTAGTTTGCCCATCTCTGCCTTACAGGCTAAATCAGAAGTCCTGAGCTGAGTTTCCATCCCTGGTCTCATACATTGTTGGACATGTTGGCTGAAACTCACCTAGGATCTCAATCTGAGCTTCTGGGTCATAGCCTTACTCAGTGAGTGCTCTGTGTGTATTTGTGTGGGGTGGGTGGGGAGCTGTTATTTTACAATTACATTTCTACCGTGAGAATTTCACAGAGCTTGAAAATGTCTACAAGCAACTGACAACAAATCTGTTTCACTGTGTATCATCTTAATGCCATGCTTAGAGTAGTTTTTATTTTGTTACATTTGTACCCTGCGCTTTCCTACTCATGGCAGGCTCAATGCGGCTTACATGGGGCAATGGAGGGTTAAGTGACTTGCCCAGAGTCACAAGGAGCTGCCTGTGCCTGAAGTGGGAATCGAACTCAGTTCCTCAGGACCAAAGTCCACCACCCTAACCACTAGGCCACTCCTCCATTGTGCAGCCTTCTACACCAATGTGGCCGTGCAGGCTTCTGTTTCTGTGAGTCTCACAGAGACAGAAGCCTGCGCAGCCTTCTACATGGAATGTTGCTAGTGGAATAGCAACATTCCATGTAGAATCTCCAATAGTATCTATTTTATTACATTTGTAGCCCGCACTTTGTCACTCACGGCAGGCTCAATGCAGCTTACATGGGGCAATGGAGGGTTAAGTGACTTGCCCAGAGTCACAAGGAGCTGCCTGTGCCTGAAGTGGGAATCGAACTCAGTTCCTCAGGACCAAAGTCCACCACCCTAACCACTAGGCCACTCCTCCACTCAACTCTAAGCAACAAGTTCAACTTAGGATTCTACGCCAACCTCAGACCAGCTAGCATTGGGGTGTGATGGAAGCAGTAAATACAGCGCTTGGATTCAGCAGATGAAGCTACTGTCCTCCAAATACACCTGCTGGCAATCGTGAAGTCACAGAAGCAAATGTCTTTACAATAAAAGAACTCACAAGTAAAGGGTGAAGGCATCTCTGGTGAGCCCCCAGTTTGTGACCTGGAGCAAGATTCGCACAATGGAGAGAGAACTGGTAGAACATAGAGGAAGGTCCGATCAGCACTGTGTTTCACACTCTCTGGTCCTGATCCAAAAGGGCTGGGAGTTTTGCAGGTCCCTTATGTCAGCATTGAATAATGTAGTAGCAGAGCCTGTGGAAAGTGAAGCAAAGCGAAAGCTTTCATTTAAACCATTCCCCCCTCCCTGGCTGATCTCCACAACTTTCCTGCCCTTCCATGTCTATTTCTCTACCTCCCTATATACACAGAGTTCTGTCACAGAGAGGATCAATGAGAAATTAATTAATCTGATAACCAGGGTACATATAAGCACATAAGCACTGCCACGCTGGGAAAAGACCAAAGGTCCATCAAGCCCAGCACTCTGTCTCCGACAGCGGCCAATCCAGGCCCCAAGAACCTGGCAAAACCCCAAAATTTAATAACACTCAATGGACTTTTCCTTCAGGAATCTGTCCAGACCCCCTTTAAACTCAGCAAGGCCAGCTGCTGTCACTACCTTCTCCGGCAATGAGTTCCAGAGTCTAACCACGCGCTGAGTAAAGAAAAACTTTCTCCGATTTGTTTTAAACCTACCACATTCTAATTTCATCTTGTGTCCCCTGGTTCTATTATTGTTAGAAAGCGTAACCAAACGTTTCACATCTGTTCGCTCTACCCCACTCATCATTTTGTAGACCTCTATCATATCACCCCTCAGCCACCTTTTATCCAGGCTAAAGAGTCCTAGCCTTCTTAACCTCTCCTCATAAGGTAGTCGTCCCATCCCTTTTATCATTTTCATCGCCCTTCTCTGCACCTTCTCCAATTCCTTTATATCTTTTTTTGAGATGAGGCGACCAGAACTGAACACAATACTCCAGGTGCGGTCGCACCATGGAGCGATATAACGACATTATATCATCCTCATGCTTGGTTTCCATCCCTTTTCTATTAATACTCAACATTCTATTTGCCTTCTTGGCCGCCGCAGCACATTGAGCGGAAGATTTCAATGTCCTATCCACGATGACTCCCAGATCCCTTTCTCGGTCCGTAACTCCTAAAGCGGAACCTTGCATGACATAGCTGCAGTCATATTACATGTGAAGTCAACATGGACTCCTTGCCACTCTTTGGCAACTGGCTACCCTACAGAGCAGGTCAGCCTTGCAGAAATATGCTCCTTTGCCCAAAGGAAGGATTTGTCACTGGAGTCTGGTAACCATGTAGCATCATGTCTGGCTGGGCCATTCCTGGTGCTACCTCATTTCATGCAGAGAAATATGGTCCTACTTTTCTTAGGGTGCTCAATAGAGAAATCGGAGTTCCACTTCAAAAGGGTACAACTAGCAGTGTTCATGCCAGGGGCGTTGCCATGGGTGGGCCTGGGCTCACCCAGTCTCATCTCAATTCTGACACCCTTATGGCTAGCGGGGATCGCCAAGCATCGGCTGGCAGCGCTTTCCATCCAATGCCACGGTACCAACCCCCCCCCCACCTCGTGCATATACCTGAAAACCGAGAAGCCAGCACGGCAGCAATGGGTGGAACGTGCCGCCGGCTGTTAGCAGGTAGGAAAATCACTTGTTCTGGCCGCAGGAGGACATATTCAGCTGGTCAGGCTTGGGAATCCCCCACCAGTTCAGGTATTTATTTTATTTTGGGGGGGTTGGTGGTGTGGGGCAGGTGCAGAAAGTGCAAGGGGGGGGGGGTAGGAGATTGTGTGCAGGGCAGGGACAGAAGCGCGAGGGGGGGGGGAATTGTAGGCCCACCCAGTTTGGGCTCAGGCCCACCCAGAATACCGTGTCTGGCTACGCTACTGGTTCATGCTTGTGCCCCTAGAAGACAGAAAGATGTATGGTCTTGTAAATTAGTGCATTTTAGTGCTGCCGTAAGGTCTACAGTTCTGGTTTCTGTTCCTCTGGGGACTTGATGCCGCCCTGGTGGCCAGACAGTTCTATACATAACAGAGCAAAGCGCAATGGTCATGTTCCTCTGTATTAGCTCTACTGGAGCTGGGTCTAAACAAAAATGCTCTTGATTAGTGAACTGAAAAAAAAAATGACGAGAGAGTGAGAACAGGAGCTGATTATGCAAATGCTGTGGCCTGTATATTTTCAGATAGCTGTTTCGGCTAGCTGGGTTCTTTTATGCATGAAGAGCCCTCTGTGGATGCTCTTGCAATAGCACACTACTTAAGGCATTCATATCTGCAAAGCAGTATTTAATGGGTTTGCATCCTGGCTCGGCTGACTCATTCCTTCATCCTTCTGTGTAAGCAAAATATGCAATAATTGTAGTTGGGTAATAACTGTGTTTGGAAGGTATTTTAGTCAGAAGTGGTTTTCAGCAAATGCAGTGTCACTGAAACGCTGCCAGCCAAAGCTAAGGTATGAAACCCCGTAAGAAATGATTATTTCACTTTTTATTTTCATGTTAGGCTTTTAGCTCTCCTTTTAGTGGCCAATGAGGCTTGCAACAAATGTAATACAAATTCATAATGCAAATGAACAATCACTTAAAAATACAATCTATACATAAAGTCAACATAACAAATAGACACAAAACAATAATCATAAAACAGCAACCATAAATCTGTCCACTCACCCCCATACATCCTGTCCGTAAAACCTACAGAAAGAAGAAAATACATCTGAAGCACATCAACTCACACCACCAATGAGCTAAAACATGCCTCCCCTCCTCCCGGCAATAGCCTAATTTTTAATCAGAAACTTTTGGTTAGATGTACCTCCTAGATAGGGTGGGGAAACATTGGACTAGGGTTCTCTTATGCAGTAGGAAAATCCCTGGTATTTGTATTGCAAGGATAGGGACCCCTTTACTAAGCTGAGGTAAGCGTTGGTTTGTGCGTACCACAGGTAAAAAATTACTACCGCAAGCTGTGCTCAGGCATCCCGTGGTAGTTTTGGCAACTGTTGCTAAGATGCTAAGAAATACTTTTATTTATTTTTTTTCAGTGTTGGGGCATGTTTAGGGGTGGAGAGTAGACGTGTCCAGTGCTAATCAGTTAGTGCAGCTGCATCGCCATGTGTTAACCGATTAGCACATGGCTAGTCCGTGAACCCTTACTACCTAGAAAAAGAGCCCTTACCACCTAGAAAATAGGTATTGATAAGGGCTCCCACACTAATGGCCATGCAGTAATTGGGAATTTAGTATGTGGCTATTAATGGAGGGAAATAGGAAATTCGGCTATTTTACAGCTGCGCTATAAGTGCAAAGCCATGCACTAGTCATAGGAGTGGAGGAGTGGCCTAGTGGTTAAATAACCTGTCTTTGACATCCAGAGGTGCCCAATTCGTATATCCCACTGCTGCTCCTTGTGATCTTGGGCAAGTCACTTAACCTTCCATTGCCTCAAGTACAAACTTAGGGCCCTGTTTACTAATCCGCGTTACAGGCACGCTAACGTCTTTAATGTGTGTTAACCATGTACGCGTGTTGACCGTGTATGTGCCTACAATATCCCTATAGGCGCCTACACGGTTAGCGCACGCACCAATTGTAGGCACGTTAAAAACGCTAATTCACTTTAGTAAACAGGGCTCTAAGATTGTGAGCCTGACAGGGAAATACCCAGAGTACCTGATTGTATCACGCCTTGAACTACTACGGAAAAAGGGTGTGAGCAAAATCTCAATAAATAGTGCAGGCCATTTTCTAGCGCAACTTAATAAAGGACCCCATAATGATCTGTTCAGGCCTTGTTCTGTCTCCCTTCTCTCTGTTGGAATGGAATTTCATTGTTCAACTCCTCTTGACCATGACATTCCTTTTGAGAAAATAATCTATTATTTCCTTGAAAAACAGAAGTATTAAAGAAGGAGGCCATTTTCAGATTGATTTATGTAGACAGTGAATGCATTACCCACTTTATCAGCCGTCCATAAACTGCCCTTCCTCATTTTGGCTAAAAGCGCATTGCTGGTCAACATGTAAACTTTTAGCCACTTTAGAAGAAGGCTTTTCAAAGGGCATGTTTCGGCTGCAGGGAAGAAACGTACTCAGCATTTCAAACTTTTCTTCCATACTTTTCCAGTAAGATTTTACAAGGAGAAAGAGCAGATGCCAAGTTTCAAAGGAAAATGATGTATGTACGTACATTTGCTTTGAAAATTGCTGCAAAGCCTATGAGTAAAAACTATGCCTGGTCTTCCTCTAAAAGTAGATAATCAAGAAATCACCCCTAACTCTTCTCCTGATTACTTGTCAATACAGGTGGCATGAGGCTAAGCCTTCCCAAAATAATTTCCACTTAATAGGGATCCACTGGGTGGCTGGAGAAACCCATCCTGCAGGTCACTAGAAAAGAGTTTGCAGAGGGTTTACTTGCGGAGTCCATGCCACCAGCTGGCACAGGATTCTTCACAGAGTCCATTCCACTGGTTTTGCCAGTTGCCCCGATATTCTTTTTCATGGTTGTCCCAAGCCTGATCCTTTCTCATGTTCCTGGGACCAAGTGTGCTTCATTCTCTGAACCTCTTGCCCTATACCAGGAATACAAGGCTATCACGGGTCCTTTTAGGTCATCAATGAATGAAGAATTGTTGGAGTATTTGGAAAACAATGCTTTCACTGAAATCATTCCCTCATCTCTAGCTGATTTCCTTCTTCCATTTCCATTCCTCCACCTCTCTACCCACAAACCCCTGGATTCTAAAAAACAGTGCCTAAAATTGCGTGAGCCGATTTGAGGACCACTGCCCTACACCCATGGGGCGAATTTGGGTGAGTAGGTTAGACCCAGTTTTCAGGACACACAATGAATATGCAGGAAGTAAATTTGCATGCATCGCATCCATGTATGCAAATCTATCTCATGTATATTCATTGTGTGTTTTCTGAAAAAAAAAAACTGGTTGAGTATGTCCCAAGGATTCATGTGTCCTGTTTTTCCTACATTGGCACGCAGCTGTGGAATACATTACCACTTGATGTAAAAAATATTCATGACCTTATCAACTTTCCAAAATCACTAAAGACCTACCTTTTTAACAAGACTTACCATAATTTTTCTTGAGAGGCTAGGATGGGGGAGGGCAGACTTATACGGGGTCTGTGCCGGAGCCAGTGATGGGAGGCGGGACTGGTGGTTGGGAGGCGGGAAATACTGCTGGACAGACTTATACGGTCTGTGCCCTGAAAAAGACAGGTACAAATCAAGGTAAGGTATACACATATGAGTTTATCGTGGGCAGACTAGATGGACCGTGCAGGTCTTTTACTGCCGTCATCTACTATGTTACTATGTTACTATAATAATCAAT
This sequence comes from Microcaecilia unicolor, assembly GCF_901765095.1. NCBI lineage: Eukaryota > Metazoa > Chordata > Amphibia > Gymnophiona > Siphonopidae > Microcaecilia > Microcaecilia unicolor. The sequence goes on from NC_044041.1 coordinate 187,967,324, forward strand.
AACAGGAACTCCAACACATCATTACTTACTAGAGAATCTGTCTGTTTTTTGATTTATCGAATTGTTTAATCTGTCTGTTTTCTGATTTATTGAATTGATTATACCCATTATGTTACACTTGTTCTTTATGTAACCAATGGTTTTACCTACTCTTGATTGGCGATTGTCAGGATGTATTATTGTAAGCCACATTGATTCTGCAAATAGGTGGAAAATGTGGGATACAAATGCAACAAATAAATAAATAAATAAATAAATAAATAAATAAAGAACCACTGACTCTGACCACTGCATTAAGACTGAGCCCCTCACATGAGAACAGACTGTTCTCCTGTTTTGACGTGTACTAGCACTATAGTTCATTTCCTACTACTACTACTACTATTTAGTATTTCTATAGCGCTACAAGGCATACACAGCGCTGCACAAACATAGAAGAAAGACAGTCCCTGCTCAAAGAGCTATGTAATAAAAGTGAGCCAAGTATAGGACAATCAAGCCATTGTGACATCACTGATGAGGTTGGCTCTTATTGGTGGCCTGAGGCATTATGACATCACAATATTAGCTCTGGTTACAAGAGACTACTACTACTACTATTTAGCATTTCTATAGCGCTACAAGGCATACGCAGCGCTGCACAAACATAGAAGAAAGACAGCCCCTGCTCAAAGAGCTTACAATCTAATAGACAAAAAATAAATAAAGTAAGCAAATCAAATCAATTAATGTGAACGGGAAGGAAGAGAGGAGGGTAGGTGGAGGCGAGTGGTTACAAGTGGTTATGAGTCAAAAGCAATGTTAAAGAGGTGGGCTTTCAGTCTAGATTTAAAGGTGGCCAAAAATGGGGCAAGACGTAGGGGCTCAGGAAGTTTATTCCAGGCGTAGGGTGCAGTGAGACAGAAGGCGCGAAGTCTGGAGTTGGCAGTGGTGGAGAAGGGAACAGATAAGAAGGATTTATCCATGGAGTGGAGTGCACGGGAAGGGGTGTAGGGAAAGACGAGTGTGGAGAGATACTGGGGAGCAGCAGAGTGAGTACATTTATAGGTTAGTAGAAGAAGTTTGACAGGATGCGAAAACGGATAGGGAGCCAGTGAAGGGTCTTGAGGAGAGGGGTAGTATGAGTAAAGCGACCCTGGCGGAAGACGAGACGGGCAGCAGAGTTTTGAACCGACTGGAGAGGGGAGAGGTGACTAAGTGGGAGGCCAGCAAGAAGCAGATTGCAGTAGTCTAAACGAGAGGTGACAAGGGTGTGGATGAGGGTTTTGGTAGAGTGCTCGGAAAGAAAGGGGCGGATTTTACGGATGTTGTAAAGAAAGAAACGACAGGTCTTGGTGATCTGCTGGATATGAGCAGAGAAGGAGAGAGAAGAGTCAAAGATGACCCCAAGGTTTCGAGCTGAGGAGACAGGGAGAATGAGAGAGCCATCAACAGAAATAGAAAACGGGGGGAGCGGGGAGGTGGGTTTGGGGGGGAAAATGAGAAGCTCGGTTTTGGTCATATTTAATTTCAGGTGGCGTTGAGACATCCATTTCATTTCTCTGTTTTCTTTCATTATCTAATCCAAATTTTAGTTTCCACCAGCCTTCTTTTTTCTACCACATTCATCTGTTTCTTGCGTGCATGATGAAGTTGAGGTCTTAAGTAAGTGATGGTTTGCCTGGGATCCCCAGCTGATTCTGAATCTTGACATAAGGCATCTGAAGTTCCGTGACAACACAGCAAGCCAGTCGGTTGCTTAAAATATCAGATTATACTGTATAGGAATGAAAAAAGAAATCACTGGCTGAAAAGCACATGCTCAACCTGGCCCTAATGAGCCCTGATAAAATGTATAGATGGATTGTGAGTTTCCAGCCTATGAGGGATTTGATGCTAGACAGGAAATGCTTTTGGTTTTCTGAAATGCTCCATGGGCTTTGGCCAGCTCCTGCTTCATATGAGAGAACATGTATCTGCTAAGTGAGGTATCAATGCCGTATTTCAGTGTGATAAAAAGGCTCCTTTTCAAGCAGGGCTTTCTGGCTTTTTCTTTTCATTTGCTGAGGTTTTCACTTGCAAATGTGACCTGGGTTCTAGGCCCGTAGTAAAAATAAAATTGAAAAAGGAAAGAGCCCTTCCATAGAAATACATGTGATCGTGCAACACACCCTTCTCACCTACTGTATAAAGCGGCGTCTTCACGTTCCATTTATAGGGACAACTTTCCAAAGTTCCACTGTGCCGTTTTCTATGACTGTAAATGCTGTTACTAGTTACATGAAAAGACCTTTGATCTTCTCTGTGAAAGTAATACCGGGACATGATCGAAAACGCAGGCCTGCAGATGCACCAGTAGAGATGGGTAGCCAGAAAATGTTTGTTTTTTTTAAATTAGGATTTATTTAGTAGGATTTATTTACCACCTTGTTGAAGGAATTCACTCAAGGTGGTGTACAGCATGAATCACGTCAACCATAAGCAATAGACAATTACAGCACTAAAAATATTCAAACAACAATACAAAGTATGTTTGTTACATTTGTACCCCACGCTTTCCCACTCATGGCAGGCTCAATATGGCTTACATATTGTATACAGGTACTTATTTGTACCTGGGGCAATGGAGGGTTAAGTGACTTGCCCAGAGTGACAAGGAGCTGCCTGTGCCTGAAGTGGGAATTGAACTCAGTTCCTCAGTTCCCCAGGACTACTACTACTATTTAGCATTTCTATAGCGCTACAAGGCGTACGCAGCGCTGCACAAACATAGAAGAAAGACAGTCCCTGCTCAAAGAGCTTACAATCTAATAGACCAAAGTCCACCACCCTAACCACTAGGCCACTCCTCCACTCGGTAGTATGCTGCATTACAATGTCAACACAATACACAATAAAACATTTTAATAGACAGCATGGGGTGTAAGCAAAGATGGAACAGAAACCACAAAAAAGTGGAGGTACTCTGGATTCCTATGAGGGTCAGCCCTCCCCTCCCCTGCCCTTGATGTCCCGTGATTCTGTTGTTGTTTGTACCTGAACGTTCTTTGGCTGGCTGGCTTCGTTCCGTTCGTAGCATCCCCTGACGTCAGCTTGCCTCAGCGTTCCCTTCCCTCTCACTGTTCCGCCCTCTGACGTCATTATGTCTTGACGCGAGGGCGAGACAGTGAGGGGGAATGGAACGCTGGAGGCTGGCTGACGACAAGAGATATTACGAACCCAGACAGCCAGCCAGCCATGGAACGCTGGAGGTACAAATTATTATATAGGATAAGAGAGAGTAGCAGGAGTAAGAAAATAAGGGATTAGTTAAAGGGAGTTGCCAATGAGGTCAGAAAGATGCTTGAACATTAACTTGGCTAGGGTAGGAGTGGACAAACATGTCCTGCTGTGCAGTTGGTGTCATTCCTTGTGTGTGTGTGTATGTGTGACAAGTTAGGGCTTTGTTTACTAAGTAGCGTTATAGGTGCGTTAGCGTTTTAAACACGCGTTAACTAAGTGCACGCGTTAACCGTGTATATGCCTACAATATCCCTACAGGAGCCTACACGGTAAGTGTGCACGCTAATTGTAGGCGCGTTAAAAATGCTAACGCACTTTAGTAAACAGGGCCCTTAGTTACTTCTCTCATTAAAAGGCCTGATTGAAGAGCCAAGCTTTCACCTGCTTCCTGAAATTAGCACGTGAGCCCGGTGGCATACCAAGGGCGGGGCGGTTTTGTATCGTTTCCGTGTTGTTTCTGAGAATGTTCATTTTATTCATTTTCTTATCACAGGAGCAAAGTTGTTGAGCGCCCACGCTTTCGAAAGGAGGCGCACTCCCTATAATTCTATAAAAGTCGCCAAAACTTCTACACACAAACTTGTGCACGTGTCCAATTTGCATGTGAAATTTAATTGAGTAATGACCTGAATAGCACCAATAATTGGCTTTTTAACAAGCAATTACTGGCACTAATTAGATTTGATTAGAACCTATGTGAATAAATTTAGGTACGGAATCTGCACATGCAACTTGGGTGTGTGCCCACAGTTGATCACACAATTTTGGGCATCATAAATAGAATCCGGGGGGGGGAGGGGTATATATGCATAGCGGCACCCTGTCAAAAGAAACCGGTCAAAAGAAACCAGACAAAAAACTTCTAAACAAAAAATGTTCCCGGCATAAAAGTCACTGACAAAATAGACTCCCGACAAAAGGGCCTGATGAAATAGATGTATTTTTGAATGGTACAAATTTGAAGGGTACAAAGAAGTGGAGGAGCCATAAATTACTGAGAAAGTCCACGGCTTGTCACTTGAAAGTCCTGGCATCTGCCTACGGCTTGACTTCACTATCCACACTTGGTATCTAGTGAGAATCATAAATCTGCTTGAAAACATAATCCAGCTTGATTAAGGAGATTTCCCTGCCCTGTTTTGTGTAGTCTATTTTGTCTTGGGGTTTTTTTGGGAGGGGTTTTTTTGTCATAGTCTGTTTTGGTTTGTGTTCTTGATGGCAAATGGTATTCGTTTCAAATGAATTCTCATCCCTACCTAAAAGGGATATTTTTTTATTGGAAGGCCTTGAGGAGTTTGGAAGCAACAGTTGTGAAAGCCATGGAAGAAGTATCTGCTTTTGTGAGTAAAGGTGATTTGCTAGTCGCTAATATAGAGCTCATAATAACTGAGGGGCCCTTTTACTAAGACGCGCCTAAAAGTGGCCTGCGCTGGTGTGGGCGCGTGTTTTGGATTCAGGCAGGTCAATTTTTCAGCGCGCCTGGAAAAAAGGCTTTTTTTTGTGTGTGGCTGAAAATGGACATGTGGCAAAATTAAAACCAGCGCGCATCCATTTTCAGCCTGAGACCTTACCGCCACCCATTGACTTAGTGGTATAGAGAGGCATAATCGAACAGCACCGGCCAAATAGATGGCCGGCCATCTATTTGGCCGGCGCCGCAAAGAGCAGTCCCGAACCATATTATCGAAAAAGATGGCCGGCCATCTTTCGGTTCGATAATACGGTTGGAGCCGGTGAAATGTCAGAGGTGGTTGGGTTAGAGATGGCCAGCATCGGTTTTCGACGATAATGGAAACTAATGCCGGTGATCTCAAACCCGGCCATATCCAAGGCATTTGGTCGTGGGAGGAGCCAGCATTTCTAGTGCACTGGTCCCCCTCACATGCCAGGACACCAACCGGGCACCCTAGGGGGCACTGCAGTGGACTTCAAAAATAGCTCCCAGGTGCATAGCTCCCTTACCTTGGGTGCTGAGCCCCCCAAATCCCCCCCCCAAAACTCACTCCCCACAACTGTACACCGCTACCATAGCTCTTAGGGATGAAGGGGGGCACCTACATGTGGGTACAGTGGGTTTGGGGGTTTTTTGGAGGGCTTAACATTTACCACCACAAGTGTAACAGGTAGGGGGGATGGGCCTGGGTCTACCTGCCTGAAGTGCACTGCACCCACTAAATACTGCTCCATGGACCTCCTGGGTATGACATTTCAGGCTGGCATAGAGGCTGGCAAAAAATATTTTTTTTGGGCGGGAGGGGGTTGGTGACCACTGGGGGAGTAAGGGGAGGTCATCCCCGATTCCCTCTGGTGGTCATTTGGTCAGTTGGGGCACCTTTTTAAAGCTTGGTCTTGAAAAAAAAGGGACCAAGTGAAGCTGGCAAAATGCTTGTCAAGGCTGGCTTTCTTTTTTCCATTATCGGGCGAAGCCGGCCATCTCGTGAGCATGCCTCCATCCCGCCCCTGTCCCGCCTTCGCTACCCCACTGACACGCCCCCTTAAAGTTTGGCCGGCTCCGTGACGGAAAGCAGTTGGCACCGGCCAAAATTGGCTTTTGATTGTGCCGATTTGGCCGGGTTCAGGAGATCTCTGGCCATCTCCCGATTTGTGTCGGAAGATGGCCGGTGATCTCCTTTGAAAATAAGCAGGGAGGTCTAACATGCTAACCAGGTAGTAAGTGGCCAACGTGTAAACTGCCAATTACCGATGGGTAAGCGCCACACAGTAGAAAATAGAAAATATTTTCCACTGCGTATTTTGGACACGCGTCAAAAATTGAATTACCGCCCGGGGCATGCGGTAGCCAGGTGGTAGTTCCAATTTGACGCACATTGGATGCACGTAGGTGCCTACGCACTGCTCAGATTAATCAAGTCCAAGAAGAAGTTAAATCTCTTCAAGTATTATTGGCTACTTTCTTGAAAGATAAAGTTGTGACACAAAGAAAAATTGAACAGATGGAAAAAACCAGTTTAGAAGACTTAATCTTCATTTTTTGAAGTTTCCTAAGCCTCCTGGGATGACCCCTGCTGATGTGTTTAGAAAGTATCTTCTAGAAACTTTGACATTTACCCCTGAGACTATTCTTCTAGTAAATAAAATGTATTATATTTCCTCCAAAAAAGAGACAGTTGTACAAGAAGGAGAACAAGTTGGTGAAGAGAAATTGGATTTAAATAATCTTTCTATATTATTACAAGTATATTACAGAGACTGTAGAATGTTCTACTTTACTTATTTCTTTTGTTAGGGCTCTTCAGCTTGGAAAAGAGATGGACGAGGGGAGATAGGATTGAGGTCTACAAAATCCTGAATGGCGTAGAACAAGTAGAAGTAAATCAATTTTTTTCTTGTTCCAAAAGTACAAAGACTAGGGAACGCTCGAGGAAGTTATGTGGAAATACTTTTAAAACAAATAGGAGGAAGTATTTTTCACTCAACGAATAGTTAAGCTCTGGAACTCTTTGCCGGAGGATGTGGTAACAGCAGTTAGAGTATCTGGGTTTAAAAAAGGTTTGGACAAATTCCTGGAGATAAAGTCCATAGTCTGCTATTGAGACAGACATGGGAAGCAACTTCTTGCCCTGGGATTTGTAGTATGGAATGTTGCTACTCTTTGAGATTCTGCATAGAATTTTGTCACTCTTCAGGATTCTGGAATCTTGCTATTCTTTGGGGTTCTACACGGAATGTTGCTACTCTTTGAGATTCTGCATGGAATCTTGTCACCCTTTAGGATTCCGGAATCTTGCTATTGTTTGTGATTCTACATGGAATGTTGCCCCGATTTGGGTTTCTGACAGGTACTTGTAAACTGACTTGGCCACTGTTTAGAAAACAGGATACTGGGCTAGATGGACCATTGGTCTGACCCTGTATGGCTACTCTTATGTTCTTATATGTTTCTATTTGAGCAAGATTTGAATGCAGTCTTAAGAGCTTATTTTTGTTGCTCACAGGGGTTGGTCAGAAAATTTGTGTTTATCCAGATGTTACTAAATCTACGCAAGTACGTAGGAAGCTTTTTTTTTTGCAATGAGACAGGACACCAAAGATCTTGAGGCTACTTATTTACTGAGTTACCCATGTAAATGCATTGTCAAATAAGCTGGGACTATGGGGTCCTTTTACAAAGGCACGCTGAAAAATGGCTTGCGGTAGTGTAGGCACGGGTTTTGGGTGCACGCCGATCCATTTTTTTAGCGCGCCTGTAAAAAAGGCCTACTTCCGATTACTGCTCAGTTAGCGCCACACGGTAGAAAATAGAAATTATTTTCTGTCACGCATTTTGAAAGCACGTCAAAATTAGAATTACCGCCTTGTATGTTTGTAGGCCCCTCAAATAGCAGGTGAAAAAAAAAAGCATGGGCACTTTATTGGATCCTTTATCAAAGGGGAAAATGCAGTTAATCTCATGCCTACTACAAATCATTTCTATAGCACTACCAGTCGTACGCAGCGCTTCACAATTGAACATGAAGAAAAGACAGTCCTTGCTCAAAAGAGCTTACAATCTAAATCAGGACAGACAGACAGGACAAATAAGGGATAAGGGTAGGACAGACAGATAGGACACTTAGGGAAAAGGGACTATTGAAGAGAGGAAGACAAGATAAAGGTTACGAGCAGGTGACAAGTTAGGAATTAAAAGCAGCATCAAACAGGTAGGCCTTTAGTCCGGATTTGAAGGCGGCCAGGGATGGAGCTTGACTTAATGGCTCAGGAAGCCTATTCCAGGCATAAGGTGCAGCGAGATAAAAGGAACGGAGTCTGGAGTTAGCAATTGAGGAGAAGGGTGCAATTAATAGAGATTTGCCTAGTGAACGGAGTTCCTGGGAAGGAGTGTAAGGAGAGATGAGGGTGGAGAGGTAGTGAGGGGCAGCAGAGTGAATGCACTTATAGGTTAATAAGGGGAGCTTGAACTGTATACGGAAACGGATAGGGAGCCAGTGAAGTGACTTCAGGAGAGGGCTGATATGGGCATAGCGACTTTGGCGAAATATTAATCGTGCAGCAGAATTTTGAACAGATTGAAGAGGAGAGAGATGGCTGAGTGGAAGACCTGTGAGAAATAGTCCAAGCCAGAGGTGATGAGAGTGTGGATGAGGGTTCTGGTAGCATGCTCAGAAAGGAGAGGGCGAATTTTGGCGATATTATAGAGGAAGAAACGACAGGTTTTAGCAATCTGTTGAATATGTGCCTCTGCGACCCTGTCTGCAGTCAGACTTGACCTCTACCTGTCAGCACAGATTTGTGGATGTCCTTGGCTCTGTTCACTAGCTTGGTGTGTCTTGTCCCTGCTGATCGTGGACTGCGACGTCTCCACTGACATTGTGGCCATGGCTCATGCGTTCTTTCTAATCTTTCTCACTGTCTCTTGAAGCTTGCTCTCTGGTTTTCATTGCCGAGGCCCCAAAAGGACTGTAAACCAGCTCGTAAAAGTGCTCCGACTTTCGCAGGTCACAGCACTTACACTCTGACAAGCTGCTAAGGGAAATCCCTCTGGCTTGGTCTTCGGACTTATCCAGGTGTGATGGAGCTCTGCCTTTAATCAATGTGTGCTGACCCTTGTCATGGTATAACTTTGCAAAACTTTTCTTTTCAGTTGTGTGTCTCACTGTCATCTTTCCCTATCATTCAATGTTGCTGTCTTTTTAACATTAGAAAAACTGCTTAGGTAAATTCCAGCCATTCCCAGCATTCTTTTGGTGTTAGAGATCAGTCTTAGTTATAATTTTAATCCTTTCTAGAGAAAATTGCCTCCTTTCCAAATCTGGGAGCAGCTGAGACCTCACCCACCCCTTTATTTCTTCCCTTCCAAAACTGAATCTAGCTGGTCATGTTTTGAGGGGAAGGGGAACAGAAGGAATCTATTGATTTCCAGACTGTTGCTGAGCCTCTATGAATGCTGGTTTTCTTTCCTACCATTCATAAAGTTTGGAGCCTCCCGAGACCAAGGCAGGGTGGGTCTAACTCTTCATCAGCCTTTATCCCCCACATATCCATTTCCAGCTGATGTTTATAAATGCTCCCCCCACACAGTGCCCTCAGACACATAGGTGGTTGAATTTCTGTTCTTACTTTGGGGCCAGACCTGTTGCCTTGGACTCTGTCTCCAGCTTCACCCACCATGAGGAAGGTCGTCCCATCAATCCTGCTGTCTCTGCTTGTTCTCGCCCAGGACCCTGGCGTTGGTGGAGCCCCTCCTCAGCAAAAAGGTGATACCTTCCTAAAGCTTTAGACCCAAAGATCCCAGCCCAGCCTGGCACTGGAGTCTGCAAATATAGCTAAGGATCCTACAATCAGGTTTATTCGCTACCTTTCATAGAATTTCTCTTGATTCAAATGGAAATGCTTGTGCTGTTTTGCAGTGCTGTCTTTCTAGAATTACGAGGCAGTCCTTTTTCTGTGCCAGTTGAGTTCAATGTTTGTTTTCTTGCTTAGAGCAGGTCAAGCACAGAGGTGGCTGCAAGATCTGCCAATTAAGGGGCCCTTTTACTAAGCTGCGGTAAAAATCGACCTGCGCTAGTTTGGATGCATGAAACTGGCATGCGCTGGGCTATTTTTTAGGGTAGAAAGGCCTTTTTCAAATGTGCATGGCTATTTACTGCCTGAGTCCTTACCACCGCCTCTTTACTTGGCTGACATGCTACTCGTATGGTAATCAGGCAGAGTGCAGCAATTACCAGGGCCGCCGAGAAGGGGGGGCAGGGGGAACAAAATTCCCTGGGCCTCCAAGGGGGGCCCGGCGCCGGGGTCAGGCCGCCGGCGCTGCAGTTCCCGGTCTCACCTGCCTGCCTCCTCGGCTCCAGGCCACCTGCATTCGAAGCGGCAGTCACAGATCGCCTCCCTTCAGGCCTTCCCTCCCTGTGTCACGCCCTTTCGGAAACCGGAAGTTACATCACATGAGGGCGGGACACAGGAAGGGAAGGCCAGAAGAGAGGCGATCTGCGACTGCTGCTTTGAATGCAGGGGGCCTGGAGCCGTGGGGCAGGCAGGTGAGACCGGGGACTGCAGCAGCGGGTGTATGACGGGAGTGCGGCAGCAGCAGGGGGAGCGATGTGGGGTGGCAGTGGCGGGGGGGGGGGGGGGGCAGAGGCGGGCGGCCTTGCCCCGGGTCCGGCCTAGTCTCTCGGCAGCCCTGCTGATTACTGCCAGAAATGCCCCCCTCCCCCGGTAGAAAATAGAAAATTAATTTCTATCATGGGAAACAGCACGAGCCAACTTTGGAAATACTAGCAGGCGCCCACGCTACCCCGGCAGTAGTATCAATTTGGCATGCACAACCTGCACGTTAGCCCTACTGCGGCTTAGTAAAAGGGCCCCAAAAAGCTGTCTACTTTTGTGCCTGCTCTGGTCGTTTCACCTGTTGTAGTACAGACTGCTGAGGAATTTTAAAATGTCCTTAAACCGTAAGGATTTATCTTTTCTTTTTACCGTCTACTACTAACATTTGCTTAAAGTCGTTCTGAATCTTTCCCATTTACCTTCCCCAAGGAGAGGTGTAGCATATGGATATGTAGAATGACAAGTTGTTCTCTTTGTGAGCATTGTACATATTCACACCTAAAAGATGCAAATGAGCAGAGGGAACAGAAGTACCTGCCAGTCCTGTCATCCACTTCCTTCATGTATGTGTCTGCTTCTCATTTTAATTTTCTGTCAAGAGACCGCAGTTTGTTACCTGTCGCTTTTAAAACTTTTTCAAGCAGGTGAACCTGGTAATCAATGTGCTAGTCGTCTCTTCCCTTAGAGATCTAGCACCGAGCAGTATGTTGCCTACACGTTGTTAACAAAAGAAAATGAGCAGAAAACAAAAAAACATGACATTTTGGAGAAAGTATTCAACTGGCAGTGGTGAGCATTTTGATTTTTAGTTCTAGCGGCTTTAGGTCCCGATATTCAACGCCAGGTCAGGTCTGTGCACCGGCCTTGAATATTATTATTAACATTTGTATAGCGCTACCAGACGCACGCAGCGCTGAACAGCCAATATAGAGAGAGACAGTCCCTGCTCAAAAGAGCTTACAATCTAAAAACAAGACAGACAGACAAAACAATTAAGGACAAATCATTACTCAAAGCCCACCTATTCAATGTCGCTTTCGGCACCTAATCACAACACCTCTACTCAGGAAATCTAGACTACCCCAACTTGACATTTCGTCCTTTAGATTGCAAGCTCTTCTGAGCAGGGACCGTCCTTAGTTATTAATTTGTACAGCGCTGCGTAAACCTAGTAGCGCTCTAGAAATGTTAAGTAGTAGTAGTACTGGGTGAGAAGGAACAAGGGGAGGGCAAATTGAGTAGTGGCTAGGAGCCAAAAGCAGTGGTGAAAAGGTGGGTTTTTAGCATAGATTTGAAAACAGGTAGAGATGGAGCTAGACGTACAGGCTCAGGGAGTCTATTCCAGGCATAAGGTGCCGCGAGGGAAAAGGAACGAAGTCTGGAGTTAGCAGTGGAGGAGAAGGGGGACAACAAGAGGGATCTGTCCAGCGAGCGGAGGTCACGGGGAGGAATGTAGGGAGAGATGAGAGTGGAGAGGTAATGGGGGGCTGCAGAATGGACGCCATTAAAGGTCAGTAAGAGAAGCTTGATATCCAGGTTTGATGCGACCGACCAACTTTTGTGTATTTAAGGGGTCCTTTTATTAAGGCGAGCTACTGTTTTTTCAGTGTGTGCATTAAATATTCATGCGCTAAACGCTAGAGACACCCATATATTCAGATGGGCATCTCTAGCGTTAAGCATGTGCTAGAAAAACCACTGCGCCATTGTAAACATGGCCAAGACTGAGCTTCTCATCTTCCCCCCTAAACCAACCTCTCCTCCTCCCCCATTCTCTATTTCTGTGGATAACACTCTCATCCTTCCTGTCCCATCAGCTCGTAACCTTGGGGTCATCTTCGACTCCTCCCTCTCCTTCTCTGCAGGTATTCAACAGAATGCTAAAACCTGTCGTTTCTGTCTCTATAATATCAGCAAAATTCGCCCATTCCTTTCTGAGCACACTACCAGAACCCTCATCCACGCTCTTATCACCTCTCGCTTAGACTATTACAACTTGCTTCTCACAGGTCTCCCACTTAGCCATCTCTCTCCTCTTCAATCTGTTCAAAATTCCGCTGCACGACTAATATTCCGCCAGTGTCGTTATGCTCATATTAGCCCCCTCCTCAAGTCACTTCACTAGCTTCCTATCCGTTTCCGCATACAGTTCAAACTCCTCTTATTGACCTATAAGTGCATTCACTCTGCAGCTCCTCAGTACCTCACCACTCTCATCTCTCCCTACATTACTCCCCGGGAACTCCGTTCACTGGGTAGATATCTCTTATCTGCACCCTTCTCCTCCACCGCTAACTCCAGACTCCATTCCTTTTATCTTGCTGCACCATGTGCCTGGAATAGACTTCCTGAGCCGGTACGTCGAGCTCCATCTCTGACCGTCTTCAAATCTAAGCTAAAAGCCCACCTTTTTGATGCTGCTTTTAACTCCTAACCCTTGCTCACTTGTTCAGAACCCTTATTTTATCATCCTCACTTTAATATTCCCTTATCTCTTGTTTGTCCTGTTTGTCTGTCCTAATTAGATTGTAAGCTTTGTCGAGCAGGGACTGTCTCTTCATGTTCAAGTGTACAGCACTACATACGTCTAGTAGCGCTATAGAAATGATAAGTAGTAGTAGTCTTTGGGATTCCGGATTCTTGCTGCTCTTTGGGGTTCTGCACAGAATCTTGCTACTCTTTGGGATTCTGCACAGAATCTTGCTACTCTTTGGGATTCCGGAATCTTGCTACTCTTTGTCCTTATCCCTTATTTGTCCTGTTTGTCTGTCCTAATTAGATTGTAAGCTCTGTTGAGCAGGGACTGTCTCTTCAGGTTCAAGTGTACAGCGCTGCGTATGTTTAGTAGCGCTATAGAAATGATTAGTAGTAGTCTTTGAGATTCCGGAATCTTGCTACTCTTTGGGATTCTGGAATCTTGCTACTCTTTGTCCTTATCCCTTATTTGTCCTGTTTTGTCTGTCCTAATTAGATTGTAAGCTCTGTCGAGCAGGGACTGTCTCTTCATGTTCAAGTGTACAGCGCTGCGTACGTCTAGTAGCGCTTTAGAAATGATAAGTAGTAGTAGTCTTTGGGATTCCGGAATCTTGCTGCTCTTTGGGGTTCTGCACGGAACCTTGCTACTCTTTGGGATTCCGGAATCTTGCTACTCTTTGTCCTTATCCCTTATTTGTCCTGTTTGTCTGTCCTAATTAGATTGTAAGCTCTGTCGAGCAGGGACTGTCTCTTCATGTTCAAGTGTACAGCGCTGCGTGTTGGATTATTTGTAGTAAATAATTAGCAGATTTTAGTACACACAGCTTCAGCTTTAGAAATGTTAATTTCTTTCTTCATCTCTCTCTCATTCACCCCTGAATAATTCACTGCTGAGTCACTTTAAAGTTGAAGTAACAAAACATCTGTTTACTCACAGTTTGCAGTTAGATTATAATCAGACAGGCTTATATATACATATTACTATACATTTGTATTATCAGCTCCTTCCATGTGCTTAGATGGTAATGGATGCTCACACCACCATAGATCCTCTCAGGTTAGGAGAGATCATGAGCTCCATGTGCTCATGTGCTGCATCTTCTTCATCTGCTGCATCTAACCCCTACAGGAAGTTGCATAGCTGTGTGACCTCTCTAAGTAATTCACATCAGAGGTCACAGAGTAATCACAGAGAAATAATAGGTGACAGGCAATGCATGTAAAATACAATACATTCCAACAAACCCCTTCTCATGCATAACTGTCATGCAATTATTTATTCATACAAAGTCCAAGCTTTATACGCAGATTCACAAAATGTTCTCTGGGTAACGGTTTGGTCATGATGTCAGCTGTCATCTCACTGGTGTGACAATAGTGTAGACTGATGACCCCTTCTTTCGCCAACTCTCGCACGTTGTGGTATTTCGTTGCGATGTGCTTGGTGCGTGACTGAACCTTGTCATTCTGTGACAGTCGGATGCAGCTCTGATTATCTTCCATTATCTGGATTGGTCTCTTTTCAGCTATTCCAAAATCCAGCAAAAGTTTTTCAATCCACATCAGTTCTCTGCACGCTTCCGATACGGCCACGTATTCAGCTTCTGTAGAAGACAAACTCACAATACTTTGTTTATGACTGGCCCATGAAATTTGTACATTTCCATACATAAACACATATCCACTTGTGGATTTATAATCAGAATGATCCCCTGCCCAATCTGAATCACAGTAACATATTAGTTTTGGATTACTATTGGCTGAAATCTTTAATTTACAATCAATGGTACCCTTTAAATACCTTACCATCCTTTTAACTGCAGTCCAATCTGATTTGGTAGGTGAGCTGACCCTTCTGCTCAAAATTCCTACTGCATTTGCTATATCAGCCCTGTATGTGGTAGCTAGATATAAAAGCTTACCTATGGCTGATCTATATTGGATGTTATCTGGTAAAGGTTCTCTTACTGTTTCATCCTTCAGAAAATCAGTGATCATGGGAGTGCTTACAACTTGGGCATCTTGCATACCTAAACTTTCAATAAGCTCATTTATTTTCTGCTTCTGGCTTAGAAGATAAGAACCATCATTTTGTTTCTCAATTTCTATACCAAGATAGTATGACACATTACCCAGTTCTTTTATCTCAACATTGTGGTTTAAACATTTTACAATGTCCTTGTACTCTTGCTCACTTTTGCTTGCAATGAGCAGATCATCAACAAAAGCTAAAATGTATGCATATTGTCCATTTGTGCACCTAGTGTACAAACATTTATCTGCTTCACCTTGCTTAAATCCTAAATTTGTCAATATTTCATGCAATTTTTCATTCCAACATTCTGCACTTTGCTTTAATCCATAAAGACCTTTGTTTAATTTACACACTAGCTGTCTTTGTTTTGTATTTATGAAACCTGTTGGCTGTTCCATGTACAAGTCTTCAGTTATATCTCCGTGAAGAAACGCTGTTTTCACATCAATGTGTTTGACTTGCATGCCTTTTGAGACTGCAATGCTCAGAAGTGTTCTTATTGTCGTGTGTTTCACTACAGGTGCAAACACTTCATCAAAATCTTCTCCATATTTTTGAAGATATCCCTTTGCCACTAATCTGGCTTTATACCTTTCCACTTTTCCTTGTGCATTCCTTTTTAACTTGAATACCCATTTGCATCCTATAGCTTTCTTGCCAGGAGGTAATTTTGTAAGAATCCAAGTATTATTTTTATCCAATGCATCAATTTCTTCTTGTGCAGCTTTATGCCATTCAGCAGCTTCTTCTGCTGGCATTTTCTCAATCTCATCCCATGTTAAGGGCTCTTGAGCTTCTGCTGACTTTGTTAGGTAAGACAGTCTTGGGGGTGGAACACCTTTGTTTTCCCTGGATGAGCGTCTGACAACAGGTTGGTCTGACCTTTCCGCATCCTCTAAATCTGAGAGTCCTTCTCCAATTGATTCCCCTTCTCCAACTGTACTGTCTTCTTCAATGATCCTTTCTGTGTCTGCTTCCTCTACCTGTTCCTCGTTAGATACAGATGAGTTGCTTTCAGACATCTGCCTTGGTATGGCATTTATATACACTGGCATGTCTATTATGGTTCTAGTTTCATATTCTGGATAAGGCTCATCTGGGATAATCCAGCCTTTATCAACCCTTTTGTTTTCATCAAAATATGTAACATGTCTTATGCCAACAATGCCAGTTTTCAGATTCAAAATTCTATATCCTTTGTGTCCTGGAGTATAGCCAACTAAAATGCCCCTTTCTGTTGTGGAATCCAGCTTATGTCTTCTTTGCTTTGGTACATGAGCATATGCTGTACTTCCAAATGTTCTTATGTGTGACAGGTTTGGCTTCCTACCATGCCATGTCTCATGTGGTGTGCGCTCAGCGCCTTTAGTTGGCATTCTGTTTTGTAGGTACACTGCTGTGAGAATGGCTTCCCCCCATAGTCTTTTAGGGAGATTGCTATCTGACAGCATACATCTGGTCATTTCCACAAGTGACCTAAATTTTCTCTCTGCAACAGAATTTTGCTCTGGTGTATAAGCTACTGTTGTGATATGTTGAATGCCTTCTTGTTCTAGAAATGTGCGCATGCTTTGTGAAGTGAACTCACCACCATTGTCGGTCTGAAGAACCTTTGGTTTTCTTTCAAATTTATTGCTCACCATGGCTACGTATTTCTTCAGCATGTCTGTGACTTGACTTTTCTCTTTCAGCAAATAGGCCACACAATATCTAGAGAAATCATCCAAGAATATTAGCACAAATCTGTTATTTCCCAATGATGGGATATTAAACGGTCCACATAAGTCACTGTGTATTAAGTCCAGCACTTTATTACTCCTATTTCCTGTGTATGCAGGAAATGAGGGTCTCACACCTTTTTGAGTAACACAGTCTATGCATTTCTCCATTTTACCAGCATCTGCACTTATCTGAATGCCGGTGGCCAGTTGCTTACTGTAAAGATCCTGGATCACCTTACAATCACGATGTCCCAGGCGGCGATGCCAGATTTCCAGACTACATTTACCATCATTCTTCCTTACTTGCGCCATATGTGAGGCTTCACCTGAAATGCTCAGTTTATAAACATCATTATGCATAAAAGCTTCAGCATACACTTCATCATTTTTAGAGATTGTGCACTTACTGTTTTCAAAATGAATCACAAATCCCTTCTTATCTAATGTAGATACACTAAGCATATTGCAAACTGCTTGGGGAATATACAAGACATCATTTACAGGAATTTCTTTAACTTCATTAGACACTTTGCATTTTAAGAATCCAATACCTTTTGCTTGGATCTTAGCAGTCCCTGCGTTTGCAGTTTTAAGAATACCTTCCTCTGGACACATTTCCTGAAAGAAATCCTTACAATTGGTTAAATGGCATGTGCTCCCCGAATCCAAAATCCAAGTACTTTCATTTGAATTATTATTTACCATAGTCAAAGATTTTTCTGCCATTAGAAAGCCCTTGTGTTTATCTTTGTCCTTCATACATTTCCTGGTTTGAAAATTCTTTAGTTCCATTGGCTTAGGTGAGCTAGAGGGAGTGTTTTGTGTTTCCTTACACCATTTAGATACATGTCCCTCCTTTCCACATGAGTAGCAAATCAGCTTGCCCTTGGGTGGAGTTTTCCCATAGCTCCGCCTTCCTCTGTTCTTTGCCAAGAAATTTGTTTCATTTCTCTCTGACTTGCTTTGAGAACACATCTCCTCAGAATCATTTATTATGCATTCCTGCCTTAGTTTTGATGTTGCCTGTTCAAAAGATTGCCCTTCAATGGCCTCATTTACAGACCTAAAAACATCAAACTTCTTTGATAGTGAGGTAAAAAGAAATGCTCTTTTCAATGCATCACACATGGGAATTCCAGAAAGTTCTAGCTTTTGAAATGAAGACATAAGATGCATAATGTGATCATTACATTTACTTTTATCCCTTAATTTGGTTTCATTCAACTCTGCCAACCAAATTGGTTGCTGTTTTGCATATGTAGTTGCATACATAGTTCTCAGTTTATATAAAATGTCCTTTGGTGTATCTTTTCCCTCCACTAATATGGCTTGTTTCTCTGAGAGAGCTTCCAAAAGCATGCATTTCACATAATAGTTTGCATTGTCCCATTCAGCCATATTTTCAGCTGTTCTGTCTTGGTCTAAGCATATATTTAATCTTTTTGCTCGAAGGAGACATATGAATCTTAGTTCCCACTGCCGATAATTAAACTCAGTTAATTTAGGCACCTTGAGAGAATAGAACAATGGTGAATTTCTTCCCTCAGCCATTTTCTTAGCCTTCTGTCTGCTGTGTGGGGGGAGAGAGAGACAGACTGAATCTTTCCTTTAAAACTTAAGAGAAAAATGTGGCCTTTTTTCTGCCTGGTAATATTTCTCTTCTTTTTCAATTCCTGAGCCCCTGGGCCCATAACCCTTTTGTTGGATTATTTGTAGTAAATAATTAGCAGATTTTAGTACACACAGCTTCAGCTTTAGAAATGTTAATTTCTTTCTTCATCTCTCTCTCATTCACCCCTGAATAATTCACTGCTGAGTCACTTTAAAGTTGAAGTAACAAAACATCTGTTTACTCACAGTTTGCAGTTAGATTATAATCAGACAGGCTTATATATACATATTACTATACATTTGTATTATCAGCTCCTTCCATGTGCTTAGATGGTAATGGATGCTCACACCACCATAGATCCTCTCAGGTTAGGAGAGATCATGAGCTCCATGTGCTCATGTGCTGCATCTTCTTCATCTGCTGCATCTAACCCCTACAGGAAGTTGCATAGCTGTGTGACCTCTCTAAGTAATTCACATCAGAGGTCACAGAGTAATCACAGAGAAATAATAGGTGACAGGCAATGCATGTAAAATACAATACATTCCAACACTGCGTACGTCTAGTAGCGCTTTAGAAATGATAAGTAGTAGTAGTCTTTGGGATTCCGGAATCTTGCTGCTCTTTGGGGTTCTGCACGGAACCTTGCTACTCTTTGGGATTCCGGAATCTTGCTACTCTTTGTCCTTATCCCTTATTTGTCCTGTTTGTCTGTCCTAATTAGATTGTAAGCTCTGTCAAGCAGGGACTGTCTCTTCATGTTCAAGTGAACAGCGCTGCGTACATCTAGTAGCGCTTTAGAAATACCTAATAAGTAGAAGTAGTAGTAAGTAGTAAAAGGACCCCCAAGCGTGATATTCAGCACTTAACTGCCTGACACAACATAAAGATGGGACTGGGCATTATGTGGTCCGATTTGGTCACTCAGGGCCCCTTTTACCAAGCTGCAGCAAAAGGAGGCCAGTGCTGGCGTCGGTGCGTATTTTCCACGCGTGCCAAGGCTCCCTTTTACCACAGCTGGTAAAAGGGAAGTCTTGCCTTCCTGCAGGAAATGACTGCGTGGCAAGTAAAGTACATGCTGCGTGGCCATTTTGTCGGAGCGCCCTTACCGCGGCACTGTCCGATAACTGCCAGGTACACTCTGGCACTACAAAAATAAATACATTTTTTGTAGCGCTGGAAATGACAGCATGCTAGGGGTGGGAAGTACCACCAGGCTGCTGCGGTAGCCCGGCGATACTTCCTGTATAGTGAGCGGTAAGCCCACATTGGGCTTACTGCTGCTAAGTGAAAGGAGCCCTTAGGAGGTTAAGTGCTGAATATTGAGATGTAAAGAGCAAGTAATTAAGAAACTGCAGACAGCCCAAAACACAGAGGCAAGATTAATTTATGGAAAATCTAAATTTGAAAGTGCCAAACCCCTCCGAGAGAAATTACACTGGCTTCCTGTCAAGGATCAAATCACCTTTAAAATCTGCTCCCTAGTTCACAAAATTCTATATGGTGAAGTTCCTAGTTGTATGATTAATCTAATCATCTTACCACCCAGGAATGCATTAAGACTATCCCCGTTCATATCTAAACCTTCATTACCCAAGCTGCGACGGACTTAAGTACAAAACCACGTATGCTTCATCCTTCTCCTTCATCAGCTCACAACTGTGGAATTTTCTGCCAAAAACTATTAAAACCATCCTCAACCATCTCAATTTCAGGAAATCACTTAAGACCATGTTATTTGGAAAAGCTTATCCAAAGGACTCAGCAAGTGTCTCCTCTCTTGATACACATCAATCTATCGACAATTTTGGACACATCCACCCTTCCCTCCTCTCCCCCAGTTTCCCTGCTCCTTCCGTCCCTTCCCCATCTTCCCCACATTGAAGCCTGATGCTGTTGGGAAAATGTGGGGTATAAATGAGATAATAAAATAAAATAAGTGCCAACTCTACCTCTGGACTGCCCACAAAATAGCCAGCTTTCAATTTAGCGGTCACCGGTGATATTTGTGGCACTAACCAGTTGAGTGTCACTGAATATCAGTGGATAGGCCCTGCACAAGCGATCTATACAGCCAAGAGTCTCACCTGACTGCTTAAGTCACTTTGAAAATCAACCACTTTTGTGATTTTTCATTTGCTGGTAATAGTGTAAAGAGGGGGCACTGAATTATTTATCTAGTGAAGGTTTTTTGCCTACATTACATTCATTAAATCAGACTTAAGATGAATGTATTGTTGCCTTGAGACTCTTTCAGTCTTTCATACAAATTAATTTATAACACACAGGGCTCAATTTATTAAAGATAAAAGTTAGAGGTTTGTCAGGATGACTGCTTGGCCAGTGCCTGATATCCCTCATGTGCCAAGATGCCAGACCACCCGAACCCTCGTCCACTCGCTCGTCACCTCTCGTCTTGAATATTGCAACCTTCTTCTCACTGGCCTTCCGCTTAACCATCTATCCCCCCTTCAATCTGTCCAAAATTCTGCCGCACGTCTTATCTACCACGTGAACCAATACTCATATCACCACTCTCCTCAAGTCACTTCACTGGCTCCCGATCCGCTACCGTATAAAGTTCAAGCTTCTCCTTTTAACCTTCAAATGCACTCAATCTGCAGCCCCCCAGTACCTCTCTACACTCCTCTCCCCGTATGTTCCCACCCGTAACCTCCGCTCTCAGGACAAATCACTCCTATCTGTACCCTTCTCCACCACCGCTAACTCCAGACTCCGCCCCTTCTGTCTCGCATCACCATATGCCTGGAACAGCCTTCCCGAGCCCATACATCATGCGCCCTCCCTGCCCATCTTCAAGTCCTTACTCAAAGCCCATCTCTTCTCCCTTGCTTTTGGCGCATAACCACCTTCCCCACTCATGATGCCTACACTGACTACATAGTTTGCAACCTTTAGATTGTAAGCTCTTTTGAGCAGGGACGGTCCTTCCTTGTGTTAAACTTGTACAGCGCTGCGTAACCCTGGCAGCGCTATAGAAATGCTAAGTAGTAGTAGTAGTAGTAGTAAGATGGGCAAAGTCAAACTGCAGCTCATTGAAAATGTGAGCAAAGGTGCGGGCTTCATAAATCCAACCTGATCAAATTAGGCAATGCCGTGGCAGCCATTTTGGTTTCAGTCAGCTTATAACCCAGGGGTGGGCAACCTCGGTGCTTGAGGGAATAGGAGCCAACTTTTCAAAATTATTGGGGGTGCGAAGCCCAATGGAAATAACCCTTCCCTGGACACATACAAGGAGTTTTCTCAATATCGGGGGTGCTCAAGCACCCACAGCACAGGCTCCTGTGCTTGAGGGCCACAACCCAGTCAGATTCTCAGGATATCCCCAATTCATTTGCATGCACTGCCTCATTGAGGTCCTAGTTTGCCCGTCCCTGTAACACCCAATTTGGAAATCTAAGAGGTGTATTTCTGAAACACAATCAGACCCAGGGCCTTGTTGCCTTATTATTAATTAGGATTTTGCTCACACCTTTTTCAGTAGTAGCTCAAGGTGAGTTACATTCAGGTACACTGGGTATTTCTCTGTCCCAGGAGAGCTCACAATCTAAGTTTGTACCTGAGGCAATGGAGGGTTAAGTGACTTGCCCAAGATCACAAGGAGCAGCAGCTGGATTTGAACCGTCCACCTCTGGATTTCAAGACCAGTGCTCTAACCACTAAGCCACTCCTCCACTGAGTCTATCCCATACATGGTAATTTATTGTTATCTCTTGACCAGTGATGAGAGGAAAATATTTTTGATCTGTCTCAAAGTACTGTGAAATACAAAAGAACTGCAAGGATGTGGAAGAAGTATGCACTAGTCAATCCAGAGGTGGCCGGTTCAAATCCCACTGCTGCTCCTTGTGATCTTTGGCAAGTCACTTAACCCTCCATTGCCTCAGGTGCAAACGTAGATTGTGTGTCCTCCTGGGACAGAGAAATATCCAGTGCACCTGAATGTAACTCACCTTGAGCTACTCCTGAAAAAGGTGTGAGCAAAATCCTAATAAATAAATGCTATGTCCAGTTCATAAACAATGAGTGCTGGTGTACAGATAGAAGTGCACTGCTGACTTTTCCGATGTTTAGCCAGCATGGGGGTGGGGGGCTCAGGCAGTGGACCTCTTCAGCTGGTGGGGCTTGGGCATCCCTGCCAGCAAAGATATGAATTATAATGTGGTGGTGGTGGAAGAAGGTCAGTGAGAAAATGGATGACCCCCAAGTCCACCCCTGGTGTTCATTCTGTAACTCCTCATTATTCCTTATCTCTCCTTACAACCCTTCTTGAGAACTCCTTTCATTGAACTACGTTGATTTAATTTTATTGTAAACAGTCCGGGTGGAATTCTCATGGGTGGTATAACAAATTGTAATCAACTTTATTTGTATCCTTCTCTTCATCACCACCTCCAGACCCCATTCTTTCAACCTTGCTGTGCCATATGCTTTGAATAGACTTCTTGAGTCAATGCTCCACGCTCCCTGTCAGGCCGCATTCAAATCTAGTCCAGAAAAAAAAGAATGGAACAAGTGTGCTTTATTGATGACCCGACACAGGCCGTGTTTCGGTGTGGTCAATTCAAGCCACATTAGGTACATGAGTGGTTACTCAAATGATAGATATTGCGGCTCAATATATTAGTAGTCCGCTCTAGAGTAAAACAGTGAATGCCTGAAGCAGGCTTTGGTAATGCTAAAACATGGTCCATGTCGGGTCATCAATAAGGCACACTTGTTCCATTCTTGAGATCCCTTTGTGCTTTTTTTCTGGACTGTTCTTGTTGTGTACTTTGAACCTCTCCATGGCATGCCTCATTCAAATCTAGCCTAAAAGTTCACCTTTTTGATGCTGCTTTTCAATCTTAACCACTTATTGTCATGTTTATACCTATGGTATTTTTAGCCAGTTCTCATAATAAATGAAACTTTCCAATCTTTCATTTATCCTGTTATCTGTCCTATAAGCTCTGTGGAGCAGAGACTGCTTCTTATGTTATGTGTATGGCACTGAGTACATCTAGCAGTACCATGCAAATTCAAAGTAGTTATAGTCAGGCTCGCCGAGATACTGAACCGGGCCCGGGGCAGGGCCGTCTCCCCCCAGATTGCTGTTGCCCCCCCCCCCCAGAATCACTGCCGCAATTGAAATACCTTGCTGGCTGGCGGGGATCCCAAAGCCCCGCCAGCAGAAGACGTCTTTCTCCAGTGCTGCTCTTTTGCCGATTGCCTGACCCTGCACACTTGGTTTCAAAAGAGAGCATGCGTGCCTAAGAGGAAAAGCAGTCACTCAGCGGGGCAGAAAAGCAGTGCTGGAGGTGCTCCTCTGGGTCCTCCCCAGCCTCCAAGGGGGGCCCAGCCACGACGCCGGAGTTTTCTCTCTCCTGCTCCTGTCAGGATGCGATCACTCGAGTCCTGTCAGGAGCAGGAGAGAGAGAGAGAGAGAGACCCCGGTGCCGGCCCCCCCTTGGAGGCCCGGGCCCGGGGAATTTTGCCTCCTGTTCCCCCTTTCAGCAGTAGTAATAAGCAATTTTTGAAAAACGTACAAATTCTGAAGCATAACGAGATCCTGTCTGAATGAAAGGCACTGTATAAATCAAAGTTATTATTGTTTTTTTCATAATTATTTGCCTAACTTATACCCTGAATATTTCTGAATCTTCTTGCATTAGACCCAGCACAATCACACATTTCAAAACTGTGTGTGATGAATAGGTACCACTATTCTAACGTAACTGGATCATTAATTTCTATTCTAGACCTTCCCTTGGTAAAAGCACCTTTGTAATAGGGTCCAAACAGCTGGTTTCTTTATGCGCTTCCATCGCTCTGCATAAACACTCAGATGAAAACCTTAGAAAGAGCTAGTGAGCTAGGATCGGCACCCTGGAGCCCAAGCAGGTTATCTGTCTCTCATGCGGATTGCTCTGGTTACACTTTGGGACCATAGAACAAAGCCAAATGTGTATGGCAGAAAAAGTCCGAAGTGTGAACAAATGAGAATGACAGCAAAGCATGAACTAATCTATGGGTATAAGTGGCTACGCTGTTCTATCCCTTTTTTTCTCTCCCAAGTGATTTTTTTTTGTAGTTGCCAAAGGTATTAATAGTCTGAGAGCACTTAACCTCAGAATAGTTGGCATCACTTTTCATGGTAACGTTATGGATGTGCTCATCATTTTCAAAGAGGGTTGCCATGCGGTTTGACAAAGGCATGAAAACTCTGTGGGTTTGTTGAGTCAGTTCAGTCATGGTCTGTCTTTCCTATGATTATAGCCCCCTCCAACATCAGTCCAGTCATCACAGTCATATCTTTGGGCAGGGGACTCAAATCAGACTGGCTGATGTGGATCTTACGTCTGGCCACTGGGTGTAGCCACTGAGCAATGGCTAAAATTGATCCCCCATGTAGGAATTCTACCTGACTCTGTCTGGATTTTCAGGACAGGTTAACTCAGTTCAGGGGATTTGTCATCTCCCTTTTCTTAGGAAATTTATTGGGAGAAATAAGAATTGCAAGTCCTTTGCATGCCACAGGGTAAAAGCCGGAATGGATCAGTCTGTGCTGAAAAGATTAAGCCAGTTAACTTTAACCCCAATGGCTGTGAAGGCTTTGTCTCTATCATTCCCACCCTGTCAGGTCCAGAGAGGAGTGTATCAGGCGAGTTCCCACCTAGATAGTTCCCACCAGACAATTCCCACCCACCAATTCCCCCCAAGACAATTCCCACGTAGGACAATTCCCCCCGGGACAATTCCCACTTAAGTAGGGACAATTCCCACCAAGGACTTTTCCCCCCCAATCATTTCCCAACCTCCCTAGCCTTTTTTTTTTTTTTACTGACCGTAGCTTTTTTCTTGTATCAGGTCCCATAAGTCCTAGCAGTACTTTTATTTTAATGGCATCTGGAACAAGGTTAGAGCAGCATACGGATGTACACAGAGGACGTGTGGTGGAATAACTTTTCATAGGTAGAGTAGAGGAGTGTGGTAGCCGTGTTAGTCCACTCTTAAGGTTATCAATAGAAATCAAACAAAATAAAACATGGAAAAGAAAATAAGATGATACCTTTTTTATTGGACATAACTTAATACATTTCTTGATTAGCTTTCGAAGGTTGCCCTTCTTCGTCAGATCGGAAATAAACAAATGTGCTAGCTGACAGTGTATATAAGTGAAAACATTCAAGCATTACTATGACAGTAAAATAGATACCATTGGAGATTCTACATGGAATGTTGCTACTATTGGAGATTCTACATGGAATGTTGCTATTCCACTAGCAACATTCCATGTAGAAGGCTGCGCAGGCTTCTGTTTCTGTGAGTCTGACGTCCTGCACGTACGTGCAGGACGTCGGACTCACAGAAGCAGAAGCCTGCGCAGCCTTCTACATGGAATGTTGCTAGTGGAATAGCAACATTCCATGTAGAATCTATAGAAATCAAACAAAATAAAACATGGAAAAGAAAATAAGATGATACCTTTTTTATTGGACATAACTTAATACATTTCTTGATTAGCTTTCGAAGGTTGCCCTTCTTCGTCAGATCGGAAATAAGCAAATGTGCTAGCTGACAGTGTATATAAGTGAAAACATTCAAGCATTACTATGACAGTAAAATAGATACCATTGGAGATTCTACATAGAATGTTGCTACTATTGGACATTCTACATGGAATGTTGCTATTCCACTAGCAACATTCCTGCGCAGGCTTCTGTTTCTGTGAGTCTGACGTCCTGCACGTACGTGCAGGACGTCAGACTCACAGAAGCAGAAGCCTGCGCGGCCACATTGGTGATCTACAAGGGCTGACTTCTACATGGAATGTTGCTAGTGGAATAGCAACATTCCATGTAGAATCTATAGAAATCAAACAAAATAAAACATGGAAAAGAAAATAAGATGATACCTTTTTTTATTGGACATAACTTAATACATTTCTTGATTAGTTTTCGAAGGTTGCCCTTCTTCGTCAGATCGGAAATAAGCAAATGTGCTAGCTGACAGTGTATATAAGTGAAAACATTCAAGCATTACTATAACAGTCTGACAGGGTGGGAGGATGGGGGTGGGTAGGAAGTATGCATGGGGACATCAAAGCATATCATTGATATTCTAACAGGATGGGTGTGGATAGGTGAGGGGTGGGGTGATCAACAGAGACAGCTTTATGGTTTATAATGGGCTAGGAACCCCAGGTCCTTGTTAAGTCCATTCTGTTGGGTGTTAAAATTTTCAATCATTCTGACTTCAAAGGTCTTACGTTCTTGTATGGTTTTAAAGTTACCTTTCAGTATTCTCACTGTGAAATCACTGGTACAGTGTCCTGGTTCTGTGAAGTGCTGTCCCACCGGGGTGGGGGCCCTACTGGCTGTATTGTTCATTTGATGTCTATGTAAATTGAATCTTGTCTTAAGCATCTGGCCTGTTTCTCTAATATAGCATCCTTCGTTACATTTTTTACACTGAATGATATATACCACATTGGAAGATGAGCAAGTGAAAGATTCCTTTATGTTGAATATCTTTCCTTTGTGGATGACTGTGGGGTCCTGTGAAATATTTTGGCATAGTTTGCAACTGGATAAATTACAGGGACGTGTGCCCTTCTGTTCCTTTTCAGTCTGTGATGGAAGTTTACTTCTGATTAGCTTGTGTTTTAAGTTGGGTCGTTGTCGGAAGGCCAGTACTGGTGGGGATGGGAATATCTCTTTCAGTAATTCATCTTCCTGGAGTATAGGTTGTAGATCTCTTATGATAGGTAGAGTAGTAATTCATTAGAAATTGTAATCAGTGTGTCATTTAGAGAGCTGAATTAGGTTGAAACCTAGTTTGGGGGGTGTGGGGGCATTGCCCCTCCCCCCCAAACTGCATGTCTGGAAGTGGAAAGGGATGTGTAAAAGATAATGTTGAGGGGGGGGGGGGGGTGAGTGGGGTGCTGGGCCTCCAAACGATCTGGAAGAGAACAGGGAGAGAGATTACTTGTCCTACTGTGTTTTGTATTTTTTTGGGTTATGGGTGGAAATTGTCCTCTTTGGTGCGGTGGAAATTGGTTCAGGGGGAATTGTCCTAGGTGGGAATTGTCCAGATGGGAATTGGTGGTGGGGAATGTCCGGTGGGAACTGTCCAGGTGGGAACTGACCTAGAACCAGGAGGAGAAACCAGGTCCAAGAACTGAATCCGCGTCCAATGTTCCTCTAACCTTCGTGGTGTTTGCCTACTCAACTTGTGCTGCACACCTTTGAACACCAGAGCCCAATATTCAGAAAATACTGAGCTCCTATGTTAACCTCTTAAATATGTGCCCTATTTCCAACCAAATTTAGGAGCACAACCTTTCAGCTGAAAATTGAAAAATGGATCTGAACACGTTCAAAACACATGCCTACATTAGCACAGGCCATGTTTCAGTACACCTTAGTAAAAGGATCCCATAGTACTTTCACTTTGTATCCCCTTCTTTCTGGAATTCCTTCCCCCTTCCCCTTTGGGCCGAGCAATCTTTTAAAACCTTCAGGACGCTATTGGAGACATGACTTTTTAAAAAGGCTTTTTCTCTAGATTAGGCCATTTTTGATTGTTTTTAGCTCTCCCTGCAGATTGTTCTTTTTTCCTTTTGTTGTCTTACCTGTTGTCTTACTTGCCTTCTCTCCCCAGTTGGTGTGATTGTGTATCTTTCCTATCCAAGAATATTGTAGTTCCTTTCCCCCTAATTTTGTGTGTATTTTTAACATGTAAAGCGCTGTGATCTTCCAGTCATGTATGGCAGAATATCAAACCTAATAAACCATACATTATTCACGGTGAGGCCCCGGCCTACATGTCAGACCTCATAGACCTACCAACACAAAAAGGTCAGCACGCACATTCCTGAATCTCCACTACCCCAGTTGCAAAGGGCTAAAATATAAATCAACATATACATCTAGTTTCTCATACATAAGCACCCAACTATGGAACACACTACCAAACGTCATAAAGACAACGCACGACCTAACAAACTTCCGAAAAAATCACTAAAAACCAACCTGTTCAAAAAGGCATACCACAACGATCCAACCTAAATACCTGACAACGAAACATATACCGGAACTGGACAAAACCGAACTCTCTACACTTGAATGCCTCATCTAGGAGTGGCCTAGTGGTTAATGGTTAGGGTGGTGGACTTTGGTCCTGAGGAACTGAGTTCAATTCCCACCTCAGGCACAGGCAGCTCCTTGTGACTCTGGGCAAGTCACTTAACCCTCCATTGCCCCATGTAAGCCGCATTGAGCCTGCCACAAGTGGAAAAGCATGGGGTACAAATGTAACAAAAATAAAATAAATAAAAAAAATCTCTAATGAACTTTAACACAATTCCACTTTATTTTTCATTCGGAAATGAACTCTTTATACCTGACTGTTTAATCCGATCTGTCACCTATGAACTTTAATGCAAGACCGCTTTGTATTTCTCATTCCGGAAATGGCGATCGCCATTACGGCATAATGTAAGCCATATTGAGCCTGCAAATAGGTGGGGAAATGTGGGATACAAATGCAACAAATAAATAAATATTAGCAATTGCTTGTTTCAGAAAGAGATAGCCTTCTTTCAAAAGAGTATGCACTAGGGGAAAATGAAAAACACAAAACGTTTTTCCTACTAATTCTTTTCATTTTAATGACATGGTATATGTTGTTGACGCTTTCCATGTCACTGCAAATGAATGCTCTTCCCTAATGGAGATATAATCTGCCCTGTAGCACTCACCAGGCTTTGCTCAAAAGGGACTTCTCCCTTTCTGGGCCTGAGGAAAAACTCTTTATTGATGAAGGTCTTTAATCTTTATGCTGTCGTGAATGTTCTTTGAGTTAATTTTAACATGTCTCATTTCCCCTTTGACGTTTCTAGGTGGCCTGTGCAGGACGAAGCCCACTGACCTGGTGTTCATCATTGACAGTTCCCGCAGCGTCCGTCCCGCTGAGTTTGAGCAGGTTAAAACCTTCCTGTCGCAGGTCATTGAATCCTTAAATATGAGCCCCAATGCCACCCGGGTGGCTGTGCTGAACTATGCCAGTTCCGTCAAGAACGAGATTGCACTGAACAGCCATAAAACCAAAGCCAGCCTTCTCCACGCTGTGAAAAAAATTGAGCCCCTCTCAACGGGCACCATGACTGGTCTGGCCATCCAGTTTGCCATGAACAAGGCATTCAGTGAGTCAGAAGGGGCCAGAGTGAGATCTCTTGACACCAGTAAGGTAATAAAAAAAAAATGAAATGTAGAATTTCTAAACAAACTTAGATTATGAGCCCTCCTGCGACAGAGAACTATCCAGTGTACCTGAATGTAACTCGCCTTCAGCTACTACTGAAAAAGGTGTGAGCAAAATCTAAATAAAACAATAAAAGATTAGTGATGACAGGCATTTAATTGGCAATACTGTGACTTATGCACAGACCTGCTCCACGCCCAATTCTGTAACAGCGTGTCTACATTTCATAGTGCGCAACTGAAGTGGAGGAGTGGCCTAGTGGTTAGGGTGGTGGACTTTGATCCTGGGGAACTGAGTTCCATTTCCACTGCAGCTCCTTGTGACTCTGGGCAAGTCACTTAACCCTCCATTGCCCCAGGTACAAATAAGTACCTGTATACAATATGTAAGCCGCATTGAGCCTGCCATGAGTGGGAAAGTGCGGGGTACAAATGTAACAAAAATTTAAAAAAAATAAAAGGGGGCACGGCCATGGAAGGGGCTTGGACAGGTCAGAGGTGTTCCCAGGATTTAGGAACAACGTTATAGGATTGGGTCATTTACATACCCAAGTGTCATTGGTTGCACGCCAAAGTTAGTCATGAGATTTCTGCTAAGGTTGCATGCCCTTTGCCTAATAGTAGCTTAGCGTGGATCTTCCCGGCGCCTAATTTTGGGTACCATTTAATGAGTTGTGCCCATAATTTCTAAAAGGCTACTTGAATGCTGTACTGCATATTTATTTATTTATTTTGTAACACTTATACCCCGCACTTTCCCACGTATTAGCAGGTTCAATGCGGCTTACATGGTATAATAGGTTTACAATATAAACATAGAATGGATACAGTTTTCAAATAGTGAAAAGAGGTAGTCAATTAGATGTGGGTAAATGAGATGGGTGAGGTAGGAGAATAGTCGCGGCAGGGAGTGGAAGGTGGGTGAGTATTGGGTAGCGTATTATAAGTAAGGCAAAATAGAGAGGGGTTGGAATAGAGATGAATTTAGAGAGGATTGAGTAGGGGAGCATATTCCAGGTTCTGTCTTTATAGTCTGATCCGGGTATGATTTCGAGTTTAAGTCAGGTCATCTGTGTAGGCTTGCTTAAAGAGGTGAGTTTTTAGCAGCTTCCGAAAGGGTAAAAGGTCATTGTCTCTTCGAATAGTTCTTGGCAAGGTGTTCCAGAGTTGACTGCCCATAACGGAGAAGTTGGATGAATAATATGTTTTGCACTTAAGTCCTTTGCAATTGGATATCATTTTGCATTGCAACACGTTGTGTTTTGTCTGCACCGGATGCCACATTTCACAGGAATTATTATAGTCTGGATCAATGACCTTCTTCATGGGTCTGATGGGTGCTACTCTATTGGGTGCAAATGTTATCTAGCTGTGTACTTCCAACATCATCTTTGTAAGTTATTGGCACTGGACAGTCGGGCGTACATGGCTGTCCTGCTACGGTTGGATGTCAACTGTGGTTATTTCTTTCTTTAATCTAATCAATAAATGGCCAATGCTAGAGGTTGCATAGCACTGCTTCATTTATAGAAACAGAACATGACAGTTAGTAAGACTGAAAGACCCAGCTAGCCTGAATATTTTTTCCACCAGTAAACTTTGAAGTACAGAGCCGTAGGCTTCCATTAGATGCAACAATCAAAGTAGTTACGAGTACCCTGGGCATCCGTTTCCTGTAGTCCTACGTATCTGGTCTTTGCTTCTTGTGGTAGTGACACAAGAAGAGAAAACATAAAGTTGATGCATTAAACTGACTGCCAGCTGCCATCGTTTCCAGGAGTCTTTGGGTTTCTGAACAGCAGCTTTATTACAAGAACGCTTGGCTCATTTTGAAATATTATTGGGCAGCATCTGGCCTGCCCAATAATCATTTCTAAAAAGGCTGACAACTGCTGCAGAGTTGAAAGGGGACATCCCAAACATGATGTGAGCTTTTTTATAAAACTTTAAATCTATTTTATTGAAGTGCGAGAGAGCAGACAACGTATACATAAGTACATAAGTAATGCCACACTGGGAAAAGACCAAGGGTCCATTGAGCCCAGCATCCTGTCCACGACAGCGGCCAATCCAGGCCAAGGGCACCTGGCAAGCTTCCCAGGTGCCATCAAATACATACACCAGACTTATACATCTGTTCTCCATTAATCCCCTTCTTTTCTACAAAGCTAAACGAAATAGTAGAAGGCCTGGATTCTTATGACCACCTCCCTAACGTCCATCCAAAGCGCAACCCCCGCAATCCCTTCCCTCCCCCTCTCCCCATGAGTGACGCTCCAAAACAGACTGCACATGGGACTAATTGTTCAAGTCAGTCAACACCAGGCTTCCTGCTCGATGTGAGATGTCCTGAAGATATGGGTTCCCAATCGTAAAAAATGTCCTCTTCTGGTTCAAAGTTGCTCCAGCATCTCTGGCTTCCAATATCATCAGCAAATGAAACATGTTTCCCCAGTGCCAATAGCTTGGTGGCTTCTTTTGTATCCTATATTGTAGTACACATTTATGCTCCACCACACATGCCTTATTAAATAACAAATGTCTTTCCAAACCAAAAATCCCACAACTAGATTTACTTATTCTATTCTATCCTATCCTATTCTGTGGCTTATATTCCTCTTTTATCTCAGTAATTCAAAGTGGATTACATAGTAACATACATAGTAACATAGTAGATGACAGCAGAAAAAGACCTGCACGGTCCATCCAGTCTGCCCAAGAAGATAAATTCATATGTGCTACTTTTTTATTTGTACTGTCCTCTTCAGTGCACAGACCGTATAAGTCTGGCCAGCCCTATCCCCGCCTCCCAACCACCAACCCCGCCTCCCAACCACCAGCTCTGGCACAGACCATATAAGTCTGGCCAGCCCTATCCCCGCCTCCCAACCACCAATCCCGCCTCCCAACCACCAGCTCTGGCACAGACTGTATAAGTCTGGCCAGCCCTATCCCCGCCTCCCAACCACCAACCCCGCCTCCCAACCACCAGCTCTGGCACAGACCCTATAAGTCTGCCCAGCACTATCCCCGCCTCCCAACCACCAGCCCCGGCACAGACCGTATAAGTCTGCCCAGCACTAGTCCAGCCTCCCAACCACCAGCCCCAGCACAGACCGTATATGTCTGCCCACACTAGCCCCGCCTCCCAACCACCAGCTCTGCCACCCATTACAAAAGATAACACATTCTTAACTGGAAAGAGTTACAGTAAATTAAAGAAACAACTATAATTCAAAGTCATTAAAACATACAAACTCATTTATAAAATGAAAATAAGTATTTTTAAAGAACTTTTCTAAAAAAAGAAAGAAGGTGTAATTAAACGAATCTCAACCAATAAAGTATTCCACATTCTTACACCCTGACAAGAAAAAGAACACTCCCATAATGATTTCTGAGTCATCCCACTGAGGGAAAAACCAAGTATTAATGTTTTTGAACTTTCTCAAGCCAGATCTATGTTTTAAAAATAAGCCTCCATACCTGAATTTAATCCATAAAGGTATTTATAACCACTTCAATCTCTATGTTGAATATGGTCTCTCCATAGTCGATGACCTAAAGAATGATACAACCCAATTTCGTACTCAGGAACGTTCATGTATTACTATAATTTATTCTTCCTTAACATATATATGCACATGATATATATCTATACCATGATCTGTTCACGTATGTTATGTTACATGTATGCTACCATGTATGTATGCAACTTAACACATTACCATTTGTAATTCTATTACCCGGAAATGGCAACCGCCATTACGGCAAATGTAAGCCACATTGAGCCTGCAAATTGTTGGGAAAATGTGGGATACAAATGCTACAAATAAATGAATAAATTTATAAATCATACAAGCGATTTTAAAATGAACACAAGATTCTGTTCTCAATCAATGTAATTCTTTAAAAAGAGGAGTAACCTCACTATAGTTAAATTTTCTAAAAATCAGTCTTGCAGTAGTATTTTGGGGCGTAGCCAGACAGCAGATTCTGGGTGGGCCTAGACAAGAAGTGGGTGGGCACCAAGTGTTCTTCACCACCACCACCAAAAAAATATCTCAGCTGGCGAGAAAACGCTTCTTTCCACCTTGGCTTACCATGAAAGGGAAGTCTTCAGCTGATAGAGCTTGGGATCTCCACCAGCTACCACTAAACATATGCTACTGTTGGGTGGGCCTGAACCCTAAGTGGGTGGGCCCTGGCCCACCCAGGCCCACCCGTGGCTAAGCCACTGTTTTGTAGACGTTGTAATCTCTTCTGCTGTTGCTTACTTATAGTGCAGTATAATGAATTACAATAATCCAATAAAGGTAAGAGAACTGCCTGAACAATAACCCTAAAACTTTCTGGATTTAACGATGCTCTAATTACCCGTAATTTGCGCAAATTAAAGAAGCACTTTTTTACCATTTTTAACTATTGAAAACTCATCTCTTTGAGAAAATTTATTGCAAGGACTAAAACACATGAAGTCCATACACACTAATAGAAATGCATCAATACACTCTCTTCTGAATTCTCTTCCCCCGTATTTTCACCACACTTAAAACTCTACCCACAGATAAAATTGTTATACCCTAATGTTCTCCTGTTACTGTTTATCGCCCTATCATTTCCCCATTGTTAAATTCAATTGTTCTATTCCCCAAATGATGTTTTGACTTTGACTTTGTCTTCCCATAACTCTTCACAATGTAACCCATAATCGTACTGTAACAAATTGTATTTCCATCATTCACAATGTATTGTAAGCCACACTGAGCCCGCAAATAGGTGGGAAAATGTGGGATACAAATGCAATAAATAAATAAATAAATAAATACCATGTTATCAATATGATGTTCATAAGGTAGCTTAGAATCTAATATTATCCCCAGTACTCTGGACTTACTGTCAAACCATAAAGATGTTCCTGAAAGGAGGACCATACTTTCTAAAGCAACTTTTTGCTGTTTGCCAAACCAGAGTAGTTTTGTTTTCTGAGTATTTAGCTTAAGAAAATCTGTTCTTGCTCAGTCCTCGACTATTTTTATATAAGATTTTACCATCTGAATAGAATCAATTAATAAGTTTCAAACAGGGCATAATACAAATATGACATCTACGTAGGTTAATGAAAAGATGTCCTTTCTTGCAGATAACTTCCTAAATGACTCATATAAACATTAAACAATTGGGGGGGGGGGGGGGGGGACAAAGGTGACCCCTGCGGGAGAATATTGTCTGTTTCCTAAGAAGGCTTTGAACCAAGCAAATACTCATCCACCTATTCCCATCTCACTCATCCTACTCATTATTAAACTATGGTCCACAGCATTAAATGCTGCTGAAATGTCAAATTGTAAAAGGTCTACCTCTTTACCTTTGGCCAATATCCTCCTTATTTCTGTTGTAAGTACAATCAATGTGGTCTCTGTATTATGCACCGATCTAAAACCATGTTGGGTTGGACGTGAAGTCTTCAAAAATGAGGTAAATAGATAATGAACAACAAACTCTAGGAATTTAGCCAACCAGGGAATATTCGCTACTGGTCTAAAATTATCACCTTGCTTTAGATCTCCTTCGGTATTCTTAGGAATTGGGGTGAGTGCAATAGATGCTATGTCATTAGGATAGACTCCTTCCTTCAACACAGTGTTGATAAAATTCGTAAGCCATAAGTACTTAAGTATTGCCATACTGGGAAAGACCAAAGGTCCATTGAGCCCAGCATCCTGTTTCCAACAGTGGCCAATCCAGGTCACAGATACCCGGCAAGATCCCAAAAATGTACAAAACATTTTATACTGCTTATCCCAGAAATACTGGATTTTCCCCAAGTCCACTTAAAAACGGTCAATGGACTTTTCCTTTAGGAAGCCGTCCAAACCTTTTTAAAACTCCGCTAAGTTAACCGCCTTTACCACAGTAAGCCAGTGCAATACTTCAGATGGTAAGGATTTCAAAGAGAAATACGGACAGAGATCTAAACAACTTCCCTTTTTTACCACTCGATTTAAAAACTTCAAAATAATAATGGAAGTTACAGGGAGAAACTTGTCCCACATTCTATCAGTTGGTGTATCTGTCATCTCATCATGTTGTCGTTCAGCTAAGATCTTATCAAAGGCTTGGGTGTTAGATAAAAACAGAATTACGAATGTTGTTAAACTTTGACTGAAAATAAATGGCAAAATTATCTGCTAATTCTGACTTGTTTAAAGTTCTATCTACAATTCCTTATAGATCTTAAAAAGCATCTTAGATGAATTATCTGCTTCCTTTTGCTTTCTTATCATAATATTGAATTTTCGCCTCTCTAACTGCATTTTTATACTGCTTAATGTTGTTCCTCCAACTCTGATGCATTTCATGTTCTTGTTTTTTTTTTTTTTCTCCACTGCTGTTCAAGTGATCTACATTTCCTTTTGAGTATTAACAATGCCTCGGTAAACCATGGATTATCCAAATTAGTTTTCTGTTTACAATTTTTCTGTTTATTTGGAACTTTCTATACTGCACAGATCTGACTAGCAGGGCTTGGTGGTTTGCAAATTATGGGATCATTTTACTAAGCTGCGTAAAAAGTGGCCTGCGGCAGTGTAGCATGTGTTTTGGGCACACGCCGGGCCAGTTTTTACCGCATCTGCAAAAAAGGGCTTTTTTTTTTTTAATGGGACGGGAAAAGGGCATGTGGTAAAACTGAAACCAGTGAGCGTCCAAAACCGGCCTGAGCCCTTAATGCCACCCATTGTCCAATTCTGGTCGCCGCATCTCAAAAAAGATACAAAGGAATTAGAAAAGGTGCAGAGAAGGGCGACGAAAATGATAAAGGGGATGGGACGACTTCCCTATGAGGAAAGGCTGAGACGGTTAGGGCTCTTCAGCTTGGAGAAAAGGCGGCTGAGGGGTGATATGATAGAAGTCTACAAGATAATGAGCGGAGTAGAGCGGACAGATGTGAAGCGTTTGTTTACACTTTCAAACAATAATAGAACCAGGGGACAAAAGATGAAGCTAGAATATGGTAGATTTAAAACAAACAGGAGAAAGGTTTTCTTTACTCAGCGTGTAGTTAGCCTCTGGAACTCGTTGCCGGAGAATGTAGTGACAGCAGCTGGCCTTATGGAGTTTAAGAGGGGTTTGGACAGATTCCTGAGGGAAAAGTCCATTGAACATTATTAATTTTTTTTTTTTTTTGGGGGGGGGGGGGGGGGGGGTGGGTTGCCGAGTTCTTGAAGCCTGGATTGGCCGCTGTCAGAGACAGGATGCTGGGCTTGATGGACCCTTGGTCTTTTCCCAGTATGGCGGTACTTATGTACTTATGATCTAACAGTAAGGGCTTACATGCTACACTCACGGTGACTGGTCAGTGCACACCAAATGCAGATTACCGGTGGAAACAGCACGCGTGGGAGGAAATAAATAAATAAATCATCCAGGCGCTATGGGCATTCCAAATCTGAAATTACTGCCCGGGGGCATGGTAGCCTCATGGTAGTCTCATTTGGGTGCATGCTGCATATGCATGGAACCTAATGCGCCTTTGTAAAAGGGTCTGAAAAGGGGCCATGTTTACTAAGGTGCACTAGCATTTTTAGCGCAAGCTAAAAATTAGCACGCTCTAATGCTAGAGACACCCATAGGAATACCGCTAGGTCAATGGCTGGCGATAAGGTCTCAGACCCAAAATGGACGCGCGGCAATTTTGATTTTGCCGCACCTCCATTTTCGGCAAAAAAAGAGGCCTTTTTTACAGGCATGCTAAAAAATGCATTGGAGCGTGCCCCAAACCTGTGCCTACCGTACCGCAAGCCGTTTTTTAGCGCGCCTTTGTAAAATGACTCCTCTGTTTGTAAAGTGACATTCTTAGCGACATTGTTCCTGTAACAATAAAATGGGCGAGGAAATCTGAATAAAATAAAAATTCAAGTACATGACACAGGAAACAACACAAATAACATTTTCTAACTGCCCACCCCCAATATCCCTGAAATAAATACAGAGCTCAAGGTGTAAATCAGGACTTTTTTTCTTTTTCTTTTTTTTTTTGGCTATGGACAATTTGAAAAAAATGCATCTTATTATTTTTAAGTGCCCTGGAGACATTTATTGAATGATCCAGGAAAAAATTGTTTAGGGTAATTGTTTGACATTATAATATATAAGACTTTTGTTTTTATATGACTGTGAAGACACTAACCCAAGGAAGTAAAGTATTTCTTTCTTAAAATCAAACGTTACCTCCTAGCAAAAACAAAATGCTCCTTAAATGATTTAAGTACTTTGCTGACCTTTAAGTATGCACAGTAGAAATAAACAGAATAGTGGAGATTGGAACTGAAACGATCAGATCGGGATGCAATCAGTTCTAGTGGCATTTTAGAAAAGGTTTTGCCAACTCCCAACCTTTTGTAAAATACCTTAAGAGGTCAATATGTATTTGTCGGCGCATGCAGTGAGAGCAGCCATTTTGCAAATATGCATAAGTGTTGCCATACTGAGACAG
This sequence comes from Microcaecilia unicolor, assembly GCF_901765095.1. Lineage (NCBI taxonomy): Eukaryota > Metazoa > Chordata > Amphibia > Gymnophiona > Siphonopidae > Microcaecilia > Microcaecilia unicolor. Next base: position 188,005,257 of record NC_044041.1, read on the forward strand.
GCCGAAGGTCCATTTCGCCCAGTATCCTGTTTCCAACAGTGGTCACAAGTACCTGGTAAGATCCCAAGCAGTAAAACAGATTTTATGCTGCATATCCTAGAAATAAGCAGTAGATTTTCCCAGTGGCGTACCAAGGGGGGGGGGCGGTGGGGGCGGTCTGCCCCGGGTGCACGCCGCTGGGGGGGTGCCACGTGTCTGTCGGCAATGCTCGTTCCCTGCTCCCTCTGCCCTGGAATGGGTTACTTCTTGTTCCGGGGCAGAGGGAGCAGGGAATGAGCGAAGCCGACAGGCGCGCAGCACCCCCCCCAGCAGGTAAAGATACACCAGGGGGAAGGGGGGTGTCGTTTCACCGGGGGGAGGTGTCCGTCATTTTGCCGCTGGGGGGGGGGGTGCCGCGCGTCTGTCGGCAACGCTCGTTCCCTGCTCCCTCTGCCCTGGAACAGGAAGTAACCCGTTCCGGGGCCGAGGGAGCAGGGAACGAGTGTTGCCAACAGACGCGCGGCACCCCCCAGCAGATAAAGATGCACCAGGGGGAGTCACATCGGCGATCCGCCCCAGGTGTCAGCCACCCTAGGAACGCCACTGGATTTTCCTAAGTCCATTTTAATGTTTTTGAAAATATCCAAATCTTTTTTAAACCCTACTAAGCTATCTGCTTTCTGCTTTTACCCCATTCTCTGGCAATGAATTCAGGAGTTTAATTACAGGTTGAGTGAAGAAATACATTCTCTGATTTATTTTAAATTTACTACTTAGTAGCCCATTTTTGTACATCATTTGCAATGGGGAGCTTCTTTTTTTTAAATGAAATTCTGAGTGAATTTGATTGAAAATCTCAGTTCCAAGTGAGTCAATGCCATACGCTGTCTGTTCTTTCCAAGGTGGCCATTGTGGTGACCGATGGACGCCCTCAGGACAGTGTGAAGGATGTAGCAGCCAGAGCTAGAGAGAGCGGAATTGAAATCTTCGCAATCGGTGTGGGCAGAGCAGAAATGAGCACTCTCCGTCAAATAGCCAGTGAACCTCTTGACGAGCACGTGGACTATGTGGAGAGCTACAGTGTCATCGAGAAACTAACCAAGAAATTCCAAGAAGCGTTATGTAGTAAGTGTTACGATCATTGGTGTTACGATCAATGTAAAAAATGTTGAACCGCCACCTTTCCTACTTCATGAACTGTGATATCAACCGGCCCAACCTTCTTGTTGGTCAACTAGCCACAACACAGTAACTCAAATTCTTGTCAAGACTAAACTAATTCGTCAGATGTCCTGTAGTTAGTGGGTATTTCTCAATATGGAAGCCATCTACCGTTCAGAAGACCCAACTCTTCAAGAAAGCTTACCCTAATGACCCAACTTAACTTTTTAAGCTCACCCACATGATTCCTGCCTCGATGATTATTATACCTTTGACCATGTCTCATAATCTCCTTATGCTCATTCCTCAATCTCTTCCTCTCCATCCTTCCTACTCCTTACCCCTCCCAATCTCTTCTCCTTTTGCTCATCCTATCTTTGTTTACCTCTCCATGCTCAATTTACATATCCTCAAAACCCCACTACTACTATGTTTACTACAACTTGTAACATTCTCCTTCAAGACTTTGTAATTCTATTTACTATGTAAGCCACATTGAACCTGCTATGTGTGGGAAAGCGCGGGGTACAAATGTAATTAATAATAATAATTTAACATTTGCATGCATTTTTAAGCCTTTAGCAAAAGGTCCAAAAGACCGCCCGATATTCAAAGGTATTTAACTGTCCAAGAATGACACCTTCAAGCCGGCTATCCGCCACTATTCAGTGGGAGATAACCAGCTATCTCCCACAGAATATCCCAGTCAGCGGATAGTCCGGTCATTGCCTATGTCAAGCTACATAGCCAATTAACACTGATTTTCAGCGACTGACTGGTTTAGTGGCCAGGCCAGATTGACCCACATAAATAGCAGGTCTATCTTTGGCCGCTAGAATTAAGCCGATCAGCTGATGAATATCGGCTTAACCGGCTATGTTTGTAGCACCTAACCCCCCCCCCCCAGACATTCAGTACTGTTGGCAGGATACGACCCTGGCTTTGAATTTCTGGGTTCGCCAGCGACAGCGGGAGCTGGTCTAACTCCCATTGTCTCAATATCGGGGCTAGTATCTCTTGATATGGGAGATATGTTAAGCCAGAACACAGTTGTGTTCAACAATTACATCATGGGAATTCATTCAAAAAGAAATCAGTTTTTTGGACTTTTCTCATATTTACATTCTCAACAGTTACTGTGTTTGGGCTTTTCAGGGCAGTATAGTGAACCCTACACATGACAACAGTGGTCAATGAAGGGCACTTGATAATGATAATAGACTGTTGCACAAGAAGTCCTAAAGATATATACAGAACTCCACTAGCAAAACACAATAAATAATAAACAGGGGGGTTATTCTATAAAATAAGCGCTAATATTTACCCATGTGTTATGTTCACAAAGGTTTAGAATGTCAGCATACACATGTAGAGACCAAATCGGTACATGTCTTATATAGTGCATATTTGCAAAGGGTTCTGCAGATGGGCGGAGCCTTGGGGCTGTGGGCGTGGCACACATGTATTTGCATACCTTATAGAATGCTACAAAGTAAGTGCATCTCTATGGCAACTGACTCTCAAGTATTCCATGACTAAGGGGCGTGTTTAATAAAGCAACCTCTTTGACTATCCCACATTCATCAGCTCACGCTCTATAAATGACCAACGTATGACTTTTACCAGGGCCCTGTTTTGCACGAATAGAGCCAACTCGTTGCTGTGCATTCTATGCCTTTACCCATACGCAGTGAACTAAATATTAAGAAATGTAAGGCCATGCTAAAGACCTGGTTATTTGAACAGTGGCATACCGAGGGCGAGGCGGTCCGCCCCGGGTGCACTCTGCAGGAGGGGTGCAGGGAGCAGCCGCGCAGCTGTCGGCTCCGCCGGTTCCCTGCTCCCTCTGCTGTTACTTCCCGTTCCGGGGCAGAGAGAGCAGGGAACCGGCGGAGCCCACAGCCGCGTGGCTGCTCCCAGTACCCCAGCAGGTAAGAAGAATTCACCCGGGGGGGGGGGGGGCTTAGAGGTGATGCGCCGGGGAGGGGGGGACGGTGATGCGCCAGGGGGACGCTGCACCTGTGGGGGGGGAGGAGTGTGGTGCTGCACCCGGAGGGGATGGATGACGCTGCGCCTGGGGGAGGGGGAACGCACAGCGGTGAGCCGCCCCGGGTGGCAGCCGACCAAGGGATGCCACTGTATTTGAGCAAGCCTATTCTTGTTGATTGGGATGGTTTGCAGGGTATCGGTGCTTGAGAGAGAGAAATTTTATGTCTGCTTTTAATTAAATACTTAGCGTTGCTCGTGTGCTTGCTTGTCTTTGCTGTCACAATATTGCAGTTCTTATCTTTTCCTTATACTTTATCTTCTAATATTTGTAAACCACCTTGCTCAGCCTGGCAGTTAAAGGCGGTAAATCAAGCCTTGAATAAGTAAATAAATAAATACAGAATAGTGCATAGTGCAAATTCTTGCACCCAGCTTTGGTCGTGAGGACTTGCGTCTGTGGAAACCTGGTGCAAATGCTGACATACAGCCATTGGCTACTATGTACTGGATCAGCCAGCAGGCTACTTAGTTTGGGATGAGGCGTGGTATGAGTGAAGATTGTAAGTGGACCATACATTGTAGTTGGCGCGAGGAATTAGCCTAACGTTGTCAAATGCGCAGCTACCGCTGATGCGTGCAAAGCCACCTCAAGAGGGAGCATTAGATGAATCTGCATTAGGCTTTAACACATGGTAGTGGAATTAGAAAAGGTACAGAGAACGGAGATGAAAATAATAAAGGGGATGGGATGACTTCTCTATGAGGAAAGGCTAAAGCGGCTAGGGCTCTTCAGCTTGGAGAAAAGGCGGCTGAGGGGAGATATGATAGAGGTCTATAAAATAATGAGTGGAGTGGAACGGGTAGACATGAATCACTTGTTTACTCTTTCCAAAAATACTAGGGCGAGGGGGCACGCAATGAAGCTACTGAGTAGTAAATTTAAAATGAATCAGAGAAAATATTTCTTCATTCAATGTGTAATTAAACTCTGGAATTCATTGCCGGAGAATGTAGTAAAAGCAGTTAGCTTAGCAGGGTTTAAAAAAGGTTTGGATGGCTTCCTAAAGGAAAAGTCCATAGACCATTATTAAAATGGACTTGGGGAAAATCTACTGCTTATTTCTAGGATAAGCAGCATAAAATGTATTGCACTTTTTTGAGGATCTTCTCAGGTACTTGTGGCCTGGATTGGCCACTGTTGGAAACAAGAAGCTGGGCTTGATGGACCTTCAGTCTGTCCCAATATGGAAATACTTATGTACTTACAGAATTTGTCTGAGCAGTAACTGCAGGATGAATGCTTGACAAGCTCCTGACAGTACATTGTATTAATTTTGGCTGTTAATGCACCATAAGTGCAAAATCTTACTGCACGCTAGTAAACAGGACCCTGACATGTCCAGCCAGGATAATAAAGTAACCAATCTGTTGTAATTTGAAGTCATCCCTGGCCGCCATTCAATTAACCCCATCAGTCTATTGTTCTTTTGAAAACGCTATTTCTTGATCAACCGCCCTTCCCGAAACATAGCTCTACCCCAGAACTGCTCAGAAAAGACTCACGTACAATTGCACACATGGGAACACAGCTGGTTTCAATGTCTGACAGAAAGCAAAATCAGTCTATTTGCTTACAGAAGACTGTGAAGCTAAGTAGCATGATACTGCAGTCTGCAAGTCACGCATGACCGCCTGAGTTTAGCCTGAAATTAAGAGAAAATCATATTTGCATGTTTATTTTCAGTGTTCTCAGATGTGATATGGACTGAGTTCTGGTAAGCTGCTTAGTCAAATTGTAAGGTCCGTTGGTGATATGCTAAGTGGCATCTCATTGTTAATTCAATGAAGGATCTCTGTATAGACAGAAGATGAGACCAATGCCAGTAACTGGAAATGGCCCAGCATTTTATATCCGGGTTCAGCGCGGACCATGGGAGTCAGCCCGGCTATCTCCCATGGTCTGAATATTGGGGCTTATATAATAAAAATCAAAACAAAACAGGGGTTTTTTAGACCAATGATGGTGGTAGTAAAATGTGAAGCCAATCATATGCCTATTATTAGACTATGAGCAGTGGCGTTCCTAGGGGGGCTGACACCCGGGGCGGATCGCCGATGTGCCCCGCCCCCTGGGTGCAGCGCCCCCCCCCCCCCGGAACAGCATGACGCCACCCCCGGCGAAAGACCCCTCGATCCCCCGGCGAAAGACCCCCCCCCCCCGGGTGCATGCCGCTGGGGGGGGGTGCCGCGTGCCCGCCGGCTCTTCGTTTTCATGTTCCCTCTGCCCCGGAACAGGAAGTAACTTGTTCCGGGGCAAAGGGAGCATGAAAACGAAGAGCCGACAGGTGCGCGGCACCCCCCCTGTGGCGTGCACCCGGGGCGGACCGCCCCCACCGCCCCCCCTTGGTACGCCACTGACTATGAGGCCACTGAAGTCTTTTCTCCTGAGTGGTAGTGATAGCATTTTTGGTGTATAAGAGGTAACTCAGATTAATAGAATGTGTATTAATACCAGGGCTTTTTTTGAGGGGGTACTTGGGGGTACTGAGTACCGGCACCTTTTCCATTGTCTACTAAAATTGACCCATGGACCCCAAGTTTTAAAATGAAAGAGCTCAGGTTCTGCACGCCAATTCGGCCTTGTTATAGATTCTGTGACTGGTTGCAGGGGGCCTGGCTATTGTGGGGTGGGTCCCTCAATGATCCCCCAAAGGGTGGCCTAGTATTTGAGTACCAGCACCTTTTTTGCTAGAAAAAATGCTCTGATTAATACAAAGATTGCATCTGGATTTGGTAATCATTCTGATAGTTGGTGCAACTTATGACAGTTGGGCGCTTAAACAGCCCTATTCTATAACATCACCCTCGAAATTCTGAGAATGCCCATGACCTGCCCGTGCCCCCCTCATCCCAGCAACTTGGCAAAGAACAAGACAGATCCACAAGGGTTAAGAGGGGAAAAAAACGGAAACAGCTGGTTGAAAGCAGTAAACCCCTCTCAAAATATACTTCTAAAGATCCCATACAAATCTTCACATACAGATCTTCACGCAGTCTACCACACAAGTCCTGCTAGTAATAGACGTATACACAGAACCTACTCCCCACACTGAGATCTATACCTTCCATTGCACAAATAACTCAACGGAGAAGGAACAGATGGGGTCTGCACACCTTCCACAGGGAAAGTCAAGAAACAAAGCAGAGGTGGAAGTGGGACTGTACCACTAAGGCAAACCACGGATAATCCAGGGCCGGACAAACCCGGTAAGCGGGGTAAGCACCGCAGGGGGGTGCCTGCCTTCAAGGGCGCCGCCATACTGCGCCGCCCTTGGTGCTTTAAATCTTTAATTTACCTCAGTTCCAGCAGCAGCGTCATTTGAAAGCCCTGCCCTGTCTCTAGCTTTCCCTCCCTTCGTTAGTTCGTTCTGCAGTCCCGCCTTCTGACGTCATTTCCTCGAGGGCGGGACTCTGAGGGAACGAACTCACGAGGGAAGGAAGGCTAGAGACAGGGCAGGGCTTTCAAATGACGCGGCTGCTGGAACGGAGGTAAATTAAAGATTTAAAGTACCAAGGGTGGCGGGGGATGGGGCGAAGGAGAATCGCTGGACAGGGGAGGAGAAGAGAGAAAGGAGATGGGTGGGGGGGCGCCAACTCATAGTCTGCTGGTGGGAGCCAGAGACCCTAGGACCGGATAAAGAGCCCTGCATAAGGGAATCTGGCTATTTCCTAATCTCCTTTCTCTCCTTCTCTCCCACCCTCTGGAACATCAATAGGCCTTCATCCCTGCCTCCCTCCCACTCCTAGAACATGACTAACTCCCCCCCTTCTGATCCCCTTTCCTTCCCTCCCTTCTGGAACATCACTAACCACCCCTGGAGCCTCCCTCCCCTTCCCTATTGGAGCATCACCAACCTCCTCCCCCCACACGGAATCCCCTGGGCTTACTTGCCTGGTTCCTGATGGTTTAGAGGAGGAATGGGCAGGATCAACGCTCACTGGCTAACGTCCATCATGGCTGTGCCTTCAAAATGGCTCACGTGACCTCTAGTGGTACTATGTATGCAAGCATATTTTATAACCTATTATGATGAAACTCGTGACTTCCCCACACTCCACCCAAACTCCTCTCCTAAATATGCTTACTCAAATGTTGCCCATAAGACATGAATAATTGCACCACAAACACTTTTATGCGTGAGGTATTCAGCATTTTAGAATCAAAAAAGGTTTGTAAAGACACTTCCAAAATGTTCCACTGAGATCTCTTCTGCTACAAAAGGGAGATTGTAAACACAACAATGATGTATTGGAAAAATTATTTTACGTGCCGTGTAATGGATATAAAACAAAGGAAAAGAAGAAATATCCTGAAAATCTGTAATTTTCCTTTTTCTTCAAGCAACAGTATCAGACCTATGTGCTATGAGAGACCACGACTGTGAACAGATCTGCATCAGCTCCCCAGGCTCCTTCTCCTGTGCCTGTAGAGATGGTTTCACACTAAATGAAGATGGAAAGACATGCAATGGTAAATATTACTGTTACAAACATCCTGGAGCTTTGCTATAGGCATTTTGTTATAGCTGACACGGAAGCATGTGGAAAACAGCATAGGAAAAATCACCACAAAATTCCGAGACATTGACTAACATGCGATACTTGAGTGGATAGGATCATAGAACATTCCCACCATCTTCCTTGGACTCCCTTCTGGGAGAAAAGTAAATACCCTGATGAAACAGGGGGCCCCCTAATTTGGGATCTGAAATACTTCTGCTGGGCTAGTGGCCCAAATATTGACCTCTTCCTAGCTCCAGGGTGTGGGAAAATGTAAGAACCAATCCACAGTAACTTCTGTCCTGCCCCCAACACTAGGGTTACCATATTTTGTCCCCCAAAAAGAAGGACACATGCCCCGCCCCCACCACACACCCTGCCCACCCCCTTTCACACCCTCGCTCCGCCCCCTGTCACACTTTCCACTCCCCCCTGTCACACACCCCGTCACCCCCCCTTACCTTACTACTGCCCTGGTGGTCTAGTGACCTCTTCGGGGGCAGGAAAGAGCCCCCTTTTTCCTGGCTGGAGCGCTGCCCTGCATGCATCCTTCCTGTTGCTGACCTCGGCGCCGATTCAAAATGGCCGCCGAGAGTTGAAGTCTCGCGAGGTCACTTCAACTCTCGGCGGCCATTTTGAATCGGCGCCAAGATCAACAACAGGAAGGATGCATGCAGGGCAGTGCTCCGGGCAGGAAAGAGGGGGCTCTTTCCCGCCCCGAAGGCGGAAGAGGTCACTAGACCACCAGGGCACTAGTAAGTAAGGGGAGGGGAGGCTAGCAATGTGCCCATTTGTCCGGATTTCTGGACAAACGGACAGGCTGGCGGGCAGGCCGTCCTCTAGGACGGCCCGCCCAACAGCCTGCCCATTTGTCCAGAAATCCGGACAAACAGGCAGATTGGCAAAACCCGCCCGGTTGCCTGTACATGTCCTCAAAAAGAGGACATGTCCTGGTAAATCTGGACATATGGTAACCCTACCCAAAACCACCATTTTCAAAAGGGCAGCACATTATTGCTACTGGTATGTCAGACAGTATCACTAGGGCTCAGCCTGCCAAATAAGGCATTATATTTTGGAAGGTATTGTGATTTATTTATTAACCTTTATTTCTTGCATTCAAGTGGAATAACACGCTAACCACACTAGTTTATCCATAATGCTCGGAAACCTATCCTGAAATGTTTCTTCATCCATGTATGTATGAGTGTCCTCTTCAAGCTGTTGTGAGGCAGGATTTTGTGGGCAAGATCCCATATGCCAAATCATATTTCTACATTTAGAGGCCCTTTTAGTAAGCTGAGGCAAAAAGTGGCTTGCGGCAGTGCGAGCGCGTCTTTTTTGGTGCGCTATGCCATTTTTTACCGCGTCCTGGAAAAGGGCCTTTTTTTAAGGGGCTGGAAAATGGACTTTCGGAAAAATGAAAACCAGCGCATGTCCATTTTTGGCCTGAGACCTTTCCGCCACCCATTGACTTAATGGTAAGGTCTCATGTGCTACCAGGGTGATAAGCACGCAATGCGTGTAAGCTTCTGTTTACTGCTCAGATAAGCACCTTGCGGTAGAAAATGGAAAATATTTTCTACCGCATGTTTTCGGTGCAGTGGCGTAGGACTTTAGCCTACCCAGCAGTGGCACAACACTGATGTGGCTGGCGGGGATCCCCAAGCTCCGCCAGCAGAAGATTCCCGGCATCTCTTCCGTTAGGAGATCATGGAGGTCACTTAACTCCACTCCACTGAACCCCCCTTTTACCTTTAAATCCTTTAGTTCTTCACTGGCAGGGAGTAGCAACACATTCCCCCTGCTTACACTGGTCTGAGCCTTCCCTCTGATGCAACTTCCTGTTTGTGGGACCAGGAAGTTGCATCAGAGGGAAGGCTCAGAGCCGGTGCATGCAAGAGGAATGAGTTGATTCTCGTTGCTGGCAAAGACCTAAAGGATGTAATAGTACTTGGGGTGGGGGTGGGGGGGGAATACAATTAAGTGACCTCCCATATTGCCTGGGGGGAGGGAGAAATGTTCGGTGGGGGGCTGCAGGAGGCGGGGTTGTTATGCCCACCCCTTTTGTCCTCAGGCCCACCCAAAATTGGGTGTCTGGCTACCCCCCTGTTTTGGTGCGTGCCAAATTCGGAATTACCGCCCGGGGGACATGGTAGCCAGGCAGTAATGCCGAATTTGTGCAAGTTGGACACATTTAGGCTTTACGTGCCTTTGTAAAAGGGTCCCTTACTTAACTAAAATGAGAACTTTGATAGCCACACACTGTTCAAAATTAGTTTCTTGGATAAGATGAATACTAAGCATAACAGCTCTTATCCTGCATTTCTCATTAAAATGTAAAAACAAATAAATTATAATTGTTTTTGCTTATTCCTTTTGATTGTGACCATTCCTCCTCAGATTCCCCCGCCCCGCCCCCCTCCGCGAGAGGGGGGTGTCAAATGTGGCGGGGGAGGGTTGGCGGCAGGGGGAGTGAAAGCAGGGGGGCCAGCTCTAATGTGCATAAACACTTTTTAAAACGAACTTTACCTGTTTCGGCACTTTTAAATGTTTCCTTCGTGTCTTTAAGTGTTCTGGATCTTTCTTTTTTTCAGCCTGTGGAGCAGCTGCTACTGACCTTGTTTTCCTCATTGATGGGTCCAAGAGCGTGAGGCCTGAAAACTTTGAGCTGGTGAAGAAGTTTATCAATCAGATTGTGGACTCCTTGGACGTGGGAGAGAAGAAAGCTCAGGTCGGATTGGTTCAGTACTCAAGTTCCGTCAGGCAGGAGTTTCCCTTGGGACAGTACAAAACCAAGAAGCAGATCAAGGATGCAGTCAAGAAGATGTCCTACATGGAAAAAGGCACAATGACTGGCCAGGCTCTCTCTTATCTTGTGGACAGTAGTTTTGCTGTCTCCAATGGAGCGAGACCTGGTGTTCCCAAAGTGGGCGTTATTTTCACAGATGGTCGTTCACAAGATTACATCAAAGATGCTGCCAAGAAAGCCAAAGATTTAGGTAGGACTCCATGGCTACCCATTTATTTCAAAGTATTTTTAAGAATTACAAAGCCTGTCTAGCCAGACTTCGGCAGGAGGGGGGTCCACAGCCCAAGGTGAGGGGGCACATTTTAGCCCCCCCCCCTGGTGCTGCTGACCCCCCCACCACTTTTGACCCCCCCCCGGCGCCCCTCCCCCATCCCTTTCAACCCCCTTCCTGCCTCTGCCAACCCTCCCCCGCCACTGCCAGGTACCTTTGCTGGTGGTGGTCCCCAACTCCCACCAGCCGAAGTCCCCTCCAGCGCCAGTCTCCGAGTCTGGCGCATTCGCTGATCTGGATTCTGTTTTTGTGAGTCCTGACATCCTGCACATTCATGCAGGACGTCAGGACTCACAGAAACAGAATCCAGATCAGAATGCGCCGGAGACCCGTGCTGAAGAGGACTTCGGCTGGCGGGGGTTGGTGACCCCCGCCAGCAAAGGTACCTGATGGTAGCGGCAGCGAGAGGGGGGGGTCAAATGTGGTGGGGGAGGGTTGGCGGCAGGGGGAGTGAAAGCAGCGGGGCCAGCTCTAAGCTATAGAAATGCTAAGTAGTAGTAGTAGTAGTAGTAGTGGGGGCCCATGCTCCAGTGGCCCCACCTAGCTACGCCTCTGCTGTCTAGTCTGCCCAGTCTGCTTCCTTTTACGAATGCAATAAACCCAAGTGGATTTCTGGCTTAACCTAGGCCTTCTGGAATCCCGATATTTGGAGGTCATTCCATGCACTCATCACCTCGTATTTGTTTGCTATTGTTACATCTGAAATTATTCCCCTTTGAGCATCCTACCATGACCTCCTGTTCTAGAACTTCTTTTCCGATGGGAAACAAAGTTTGTTTCTTGCATGTTATTTATAGCTTTTAGGTCTCGGGGAGGAATACCATAAATGGTGCTCAAAAATGGACACCAGAAAGTGCTTTTCTATAAAGGGCATATTTATTTATTTAGATTTTGTTCTCACCTTTTTCAGTAGTAGCTCAAGGTGAGTTACATTCAGATACACTGGATATTTCTCTGTCCCTGGAGGGCTCACAAGCTAAGGTTGTACCTGAGGCAATGGAGGGTTAAGTGACTTGCCCAAGATCACAAGGAGCAGCAGTGGGATTTGCTCCACCTCTGGATTGCAAGACTGGTCCTCCACTTCAGTAGGCCACTCCTCCACTTTATATAAAGCACTTAGGGCCAGATTCTATATAAGGCGCCTAAAAAATTCTACGTGGTAGACATTTATGCCTACGCGTATTCTATAAGTAGCGCCTAGATTTAGGCACGCCAAAAACTACGACCTCCATGTACACCAATGAAAACATGGCATAATTCACTGCACCATGTAGATTTCTGTGCACTGGGACATATTCTGTAACTAGAAGTGTAAATTTTTGAACGCCCATGAAACGCCCATTTTCCCACCCATAGCCATGCCCCCTTTCAACTGCACACATTAGAATTTAGGAGAGGTTCATTACAGAATATGCTTAGCGAGCTGTGTAGGTAAATTCTAATTATTGCCAATTAGTGCTCAGTATTGCTTGTTAAGTGCTCTTATCAATGCTGATTGGCTTGTTAAGCCAATTAAGTTATGCGCATTGTTACTGAATATGCCTAGATTTTGGCGCAGATCTCTAGGCACGCTATTTAGAATCTGGGTGCCAGACTTGCGCCTACTGAATCCTAGTGTAAATCTCAACGCTCAAGTTAGGCACGGAGACCCATTATTCTATGACACTGAGGAAATCTTTTTGCAACAACCCTGACCCACTCATGCACCTCCCATGACCACACCCCCTTTTGGGTTGTGCTCTATGGGATTTAGGTGCCTAGTATTATAGAAGAGCAAACAGCCAGATGTGCACACAAATGAATGCCAATTAACATCAGTAATTGGTTAGTAGCATCAAATTGTTGATGGTTAACAGCTCGTTAGCCAATTAAGTTGCTCGCACATCTTGACAGAACGCCCAAATCTGGACACCATATATAAAATCTGGGGATGAGTATCTCTATCATGTTCAACCTTTCTTTTTTCTCCTTTAGGGTGGTGCTTTTGTTATTGTTATTATTATTATTATATGAACAAGACATTATACAAGTGCTTTATAGACGCATTTAGGATCAGGGCTGGCTCAAGGGCATTTGACAGCCTAAGCGAACCTTCAGCCCTGCCTACTCCCACATAGGCTGCTCATGGCCCTAATCTGATGACCAGTGGCTGAATATTAAGCTCACTATTTCTATAGTACCATCAGGTGTGTGGCACTTTACAGACACACGTGGTAGACCGTCTTTGCTTCTTGAAGCTTACAATCTAAAAAAAAAGAGAGATAAGTAGACAAATGAAACAGGCAAGACATGTTGGATTGGTGTCTTTCAGATAAAACAGTGTAGCTACCTGCAAAGACTGAGGGCTAGGGTGGTGATAGAGTCCTAAATACCTGTGCCTATGTGACTTAACCAAAGCACTAGTGCCTATGTGTCACCTATAGAAGATTGGACACTTGAAAAACGAGGAAGGATGCCCTACGGAGTAAAGTTGGCCTTTACTTCCCAAAGCAGGGAAGGGATATAGGTCAACCAAACGAGAGGGACTCCAGAAGTAGATCAATGTAAGGTCTTTATTGCCAAAATACAGATAAGTGGACTCAACACGGTCTCTCGTTTTGGCAACATTGTGCCTGCCTCAGGAGTTTTGGTATCTGTTTGGCTTCTCAGAGATCGTTACTCAAAGAAATAGCACAAAACCATTGCTACCACGGGTGTATTAACAAGCACATCAAAAGTACTGCTGCAAATGGTAAGGACAGTGAAAAAGAAAAGAGGTTCAGTAAATGGCGTTGAAAAATTGGCGCTAAGTGCTTTTCAATAAAGAGCGCTCCAAACTGAGCATCCGTTAAAGAATAGCATTTAGCGCTGATTCCCACACCCAAATCTAGGTGCTAGCGTGCCCAACTCATGACGTTTGAGCATGTAAGCGGTGCAATTCTATAACACTGCGCAAATGTTTTGAACGCCCCCTCCCATGGCCACACCCACTTTTGATTTGTGTGCTATGAAATTCAGGTGTCCAATATTACAGGATGGCGTACAGGCGGATGCGCATAAATCCAAAGTAATGCCAATTAACTTCAATAATTGAATGTTAACATCAATTAATTGATAGTTAATGGCTCATTAACCAACATGTGTGTGTATCTTGGTGCCATATATAGAATCCGGGGTATGCACATCTAGGCACCCACTCCCCAAACTTAACAATTATTCTAATCTCTTGAATAACATGAGAAATCATATGACAAGGGGGCCAGATTTGTATGACCTGAAGTTTATTATTTATTTATTTATTACATTTGTACCCCGCGCTTTCCCACTCATCGCAGGCTCAATGCGGCTTACATAGTAACAAGAGAATACAATCTATAGTAACAGAATCAACAAAGGAGGTATGTGATAGGACAAATGAACAAGGAGTAACTGGGATAGAAGAGGTATGAGAAAAAGGATAGGGATAGGTAAGGAAGTAGAGCGATGAAGAAGAGGTAGGGGAAGAGCATGGAGGGTAAGAAGGTTGGTAGGAGATATTTTCTGAGTCGTTTTTCTTAATGGTTATTTGAACCGGTAGGTAGATGGTTTGTTTATGTTTGCTTATGATAGGTCAAGTCACTTGGGTAAACCTGTTTGAATAGATGGGTTCTCAAAAGTTCTAAGGCTCAGAAGGTTATTTTTATTTCTGCTTTTCCAGGGCACTGAGTAAAACAATAGTAAAAGACTAAAAGTCCAATTTTTGTGCGTTTACAGGCTTTAAGATGTATGCCATTGGAGTAGGCAACGCTGTTGAAGATGAGCTCAAGGAAATTGCTTCTGATCCAGTTCCACAACACTATTTCTACTCAGCCGATTTCAAGGCAATAAACCAGATTGGAAAAAAGCTACAGATGAAAATCTGCATTAGTAAGTTTCCATCATGTAGGCCGGGGGAATCTTTCCCCCGGATATTCATCTGGTGGCAGGCAGCGCTCTTGCTGTCCACTGCTGCCGTTAAACCCGGATAGTCAATGCTGGGATGCAACCGGCATTGAATATCTGGTTTCATGTCTGCCTGCGGCCATTTAACTGGTTAATCTGATATTCAGCGCCAACTGGTTAAGTGTTTAGCAGTTAAAGATAGATCTGCTATTTTAACCCCTAAACATAGGCGGTTTGGGGCCCCTTTTACCAAGCTGCGGCAAAAGGTGGCTGGCGCTGGCATCAATGTGTGTTTTATACGTGAACCAAGGGCCCCCTCTACTGCAGCTGATAAAAGGGAAATCTCGTATTCCTGCAGGAAATGGCCAAGTGGCAAGTAAAGCACTTGCCGCGTGGTCGTTTCGGGGGAGAGCCCTTACTGCCACCCATTGAGGTGGCGGTAAGGGCTCCCACGTTAACCCGGAAGTAACCGGACAGCACGGCACTGCCCTATTACCGCCGGGTACACTCTGGGGCTACAAAAATAAATGCCACATGGCAATGCAGGAGGGGGGGACTTAACGCCACCCATTGAGTTGGTGGTAAGGGCTCTTGTGCTAACCCGGCGGTAACTGAGTAGCGTGCGGTGCTGCCTGATTACCGCCGGGTTAGTGCCACGCAGAAAAATACGGCCCTATTTTCTCCAGGGCGGGAAACGGCATGCACTAGGGCTGGAACTACCATCAGTGCCCATGTTGGGCTGGTGGTAGTTCCAGATTAGCGCACTGTAAGCTCACGTTGGGCTTACCACCACTTTGTAAAGGGGCCCTTAAGCGTTATTCTATAAACAATGCCTAACTTTACACACAAGGATTTACACCAACTAAACTCTCGTGTAAATCCTCATGCCCAGTGCATTTTTTCTAGTGAAAAAGGTGCCGGTACTCAAATGCCAGGCCACCCTTCAGGAGTGGGGTGATCCTTGAGGGACCCACCCCACAATAGCCAGGCCCCCCTGCAACCAGTCACAGAATCTATGACAAGGCAGAATTGGTGTGTAGAGCCTGAGCTCTTTCATTAAAACTTGGGGTCCATGGGTCAATATTTGCAGACAATGGAAAAGGTGCTGGTACTCAGTACCTCCAAATACCCCCTCAAAAAAAGCCCTGCTCGTGCCTAAATTAGACATGGAACCCCCTTATTCTATACAAGGCAACCAGAGAGGGTAAAACAGTATACACAAATGAGCAAACAGAAAAAAAGCACAACTGGGCCTACAAGACTGGGACAGCAGGAGTCCTTTATTGGTATGTGACCTGACACGGGCCGTGTTTCAGCGTCCACAACGCTTGCCTCAGGGGTCCGAGTATAAAAAACCAAGGTGGGGAACTCTGTGGAAACAGATGTTAGATCTAGTGTATGATTCCCCACCAACGATAAATCTGTAGCATTTTTGCTTTGACTGACAGCCTTTCATTGGAGCTACAGCTTTATCGTCGGTGGGGAATCATACACTAGACCTGACATCTGTTTCCACGGAGTTCCCCACCTTGATTTTATACTCGGACCCCTGAGGCAAGCGTTGTTGATGCCGAAACACGGCCCGTGTCAGGTCACATACCAATAAAGGACTCCTGCTGTCCCAGTCTTGTAGGCCCAGTTGTGCTTTTTTTCTGTTTACCCCCCTTATTCTATAACAGCATGCATAAAATGCACAAGAACCCCCGATCCACCCATGACACTCCCATGGCCGCACTCCCAGTTTGGAGCCACACAAAAATTTACACAGGATCTCAGCGCCTAAAATTGTGCGCATACATGTTAATTGATGCCAATTAGCGCTGATAATTTAATTATTAGCACCCAGCTAGCAGCACTAATTAGCTTGTTATTCAATTAAATTGTACTAGGGGCGTAGCCAGACCTCGGCGGGAGGGGGGGCCAGAGCCCGAGGTGGGGGGGCACTTTTTAGCCCCCTCCCCCTGCTGCCGACCCCCCCACCGCCGCCGCCCATCCCTTGCCCTGCCTCCACGTCAGGTACCTTGTTTGCTGGTGGGGGTCCCCAATCCCTACCAGCCGAATAGTCTTCTTCAGCGCCGGTCGACTCAGGCGCCTTCGTTGTGTGATCATCTGTTTCTCACGCCTTACGTCCTGCACGGGGCTACATGCACGGTGCAGGACGAAAGGCGTCAGAAACAGATGATCACACAACGAAGGCGCCGGAGTCGACCGGCGCTGAAAAAGACTCTTCGGCTGGCGGGGTTTGGGGACCCCCGCCAGCAAACAAGGTATCTGATGCGGCGGCGGGGCGGTCAAATGTAGAGGGGCCAGGGCGTAATCTGTGGGAGCCCATGCCCCCGTGGCCCCACGTAGCTATGCCCCTGAATTGTACGCGCAATTTTGGAGCCATATATGGAATTTGGGGGGATACTGTAAGTCCAGCCGCTGACTATATATGCATAATTGTATACAGATATACATATAAAGTTATATCAGCTATTTATGAAAGTGGTATAGTGGCTGATTATTGCCACTGTCCTTAAAAATGTTGGGCCTGTTCCAAGTCTTGATCAAAATTAATGGAGCAATTTGACCATTAATGTGATTTATATTGGCAAATGTTAGCCAATCTGCTGCAGGGAAAATTCATAAACAAAGTATTTCTGCAGTCAGCACTCGCTGCCAGGCACATAAGTCCTTTTGAATACCGGCCTGGAAGGGCATATGGTAGATCTTGTCTCCTGTGCTGGTACAGTAATTTGCCTTTGTATGGCTTCATTTTCATTTTGCTCATTATGCTAGTCACCTAGTTGTCTTGCGTATACGAAATATACCGTTAAAGTCAGCGACGCTGGCAGAAATTTGCTCTGCTAAACGGGGGTTTGTTTTCTTGCCTTCAGAGGAAAATCCGTGTGAGTGTAAATCCATTGTGAAGTTTCAGGAGAAAGTGGAGGAGCTCATCCAGACGTTGACCCGGAAACATATCCTTTTACCTTTCTGTTGAAGACTTAAATGTCACACTGTGCCTAACGGCACGAGGAAGAATACCCTAGGAAAGAAGTACTGTCCAAAGTAGTAGGGAAGGGAGGTAAGGCAACCAGTTCAGGCAGGGCACAAAAGATGAATAGACTTAAATGTCACATGAAATCAGTGCGTTTTTTTCTAGCGAACAATTCCAGGCCAGGGGTGGGGTGATCACTGAGGGACCCTCCCCACAATAGCCAGGCCCCCTGCAACCAGTCACAGAATCTATGACAAGGCAGAATTGATGTGTAGAACCTAAGCTCTTCCATTAAACCTTGGAGACCATGGATCAATTTTAGCAGACAATGGAAAAGGTGCCGGTACTCAGTACCCCCAAGTACCCCCTCAAAAAAGCCCTGCATGTAATAAATATATTAAAAAGTTGCAGTCAGGGCTGGCTTAATCATTAGGAAGACTATCCAGCTTATAATTGAAAAAGAAAAACGCCTATATTGCGACCCAAATCGGGAGATAGACGTTTATCTCACAAAAACGAATAAAGCGGTATAATGGAAAGCCGAATTTGGACGTTTTCAACTGCACTCTGTCGTGGTTGCGGACAAAGTTGATGGGGGCGTATTGAAGGCGTGGTGAAGGCGGAACTGGGGCGTGGTTATTGGCCGATCAGAGATGGGCGCCTTTCGCCGATAATTGAAGAAAAATATGCGTTTTTAGCGAGAATTTAGGGCACTTTTCCTGGACCCTGTTTTTCCACGAATAAGGCCCCAAAAAGTGCCCTAAATGACCAGATGACCACTGGAGGGAATCGGGGATGACCTCCACTGACTCCCCCAGTGGTCACAAACCCCCTCCCACCACAAAATATGATGTTTCACAACTTTTTATTTTCACCCTCAAATGTCATACCCACCTCCCTGGCAGCAGTATGCAGGTCACTGGAGCAGTTATTAGGGGGTGCAGTGGACGTCAGGCAGGTGGACCCAGGCCCATCCCTCCCCCCCATCTGTTACACTTGTGCTGGTAAATGGGAGCCCTCCAAACCGCCCCCCAAACCCACTGTACCCACATGTAGGTGCCCCCTTCACCCCTTAGGGCTATAGTAATGGTGTAGACTTGTGGGCGGTGGGTTTTGAGGCGGATTTGGGGGGCTCAACACCCAAGGGAAGGGAGCTCTTTTTTTTTTTTTTTTTTGTAAAAGTGCCCCCTAGGGTGCCCGGTTGGTGTCCTGGCATGTGAGGGAGACCAGTGCACTACGACTCCTGGCCCCTCCCACAAACAAATGCCTTGGATTTATTCGTTTTTGAGCTGGGCGCTTTCATTTTCCATTATCACTGAAAAACAAAAACGCCCAGCTCACAAATTGTCGAATAAAACATGGACGTCTATTTTTTTTTCGAAAATACGGTTCGGTCCGCCCCTTCACGGACCCGTTCTCGGAGATAAACGCCCATGGAGATAGATGTTTTTGTTCAATTATGCCCCTCTATGTGGTTGCTTTTGGCAGCCTGCTTTTAGGGGGTGGCTGAGAGCAGCTGCAGTCCAAGCATAGGGTTACCATATTTTGTTCCCCAAAAAGGAGGACACATGCCCCTCCCATCACACACCCGCCCCGCCCCCTGTCACACTTACCCCGCCCCCTTTCACACCCTCGCTCCGCCCCCTGTCACATTTTCCCCTCCCTCTAGTCACACACCCCATCACTCCCCCCTCCCCGTCACCCCCTCCCCTTACCTTACTACTGCCCTGGTGGTCTAGTGACCTCTTCGGGGCAGAAAAGAGCCCCCTCTTTCCTGCCCAGAGCGCTGCCCTGCATGCATCCTTCCTGTTGCTGACCTCGGCGCCGATTCAAAATGGCCGCCGAGAGTTGAAGTCTCGCGAGGTCACTTCAACTCTCGGCGGCCATTTTGAATCGGCGCCGAGGTCAGCAACAGGAAGGATGCATGCAGGGCAGCGCTCCGGGCAAGAAAGAGGGGGCTCTTTCCCGCCCCGAAGGCGGAAGAGGTCACTAGACCACCAGGGCAGTAGTAAGTAAGGGGAGGCTAGCAATCTGCCCATTTGCCCAGAAATCCGGACAAACGGGCAGATTAGCAAAATCCACCTGGTTACCGGACATATGGTAACCCTATCCAAGCAAAACAATAGGCCCGGAGGATCACACAAACTGAAATAACCATAAGTGCATATAGTACTTCTTTCTGAAGCAAGACTTTTGGGTTCCACCATTTTGTCGCTGCCAATTAGGCACCACTGTTAGGACGCAAGACTTTTGACCAACCAGACTTATGGCCACTAGTCTTTTAGAAACCCAAACGGCAGCATCTAAAACAGTGGCGTAGCCACAGGTAGGCCTGGGTGGGCCAGGGCCCATCCACTTAGGGCTCAGGTCCACCCATTTAGTGCTAGCTAGTGGGGACCCCAAGCTCCACCAGCTGAAGACCTCCCCCTGATGGTGCTGAAAACACTGCTCTCCACTTCAGCAGTCTAAGCTTCCTACGCTGCTGATACTGGCCTCATCACATTGGGGGGGGGGGGGGGGGAGGAGGATGGTTCTTCAGAAAAAACCTGTTCTGTCCTCCTCACATGCACCATCTGATGCAGCTCACATCTCCCTTCTGCTCCAAAGACCCTCGGCCAAAGCAGAGAGCACCCACAGGCCCTGCTCTCCACTGACCAGCACCAGCACTTAGTGTGGGGGAGAAGTAGATAGAGGTCTTTTAGATTGTTTATCTTTCTGCCCTCTCCCAGGTATAAAGGTACTAGTTACCTGTAACCTGGAATGTCCAGCACTCCAGGGATTATGGTCCTAATGCCACCAGGTGGAGAGACAGAAAGACACAGAAGGCTATAGTAATATGAGAATAATTGTTTATTACACTTACCAATCAGGACTACAATTAGAATACGTAATATAATGAATTAATTCTCATATGAGACAGCAACTGGGACACAAACGTGACCTCTGACATTAGCTCTCCGATTGCCTCTGTCCAGGATTCTCCTTTTATACCTTTTTCTCTCATAGGCTAGTAATGGAAGTATAAAGTCAGCAGTCGTAAGTTTCGTTTTATGCATATCACCAGTAAAATCAAAATCGATTCAAAAACCCAGGCTTTTAACAGCTTTCTGAAGTTGGATCGTTTTACCCTCTAAAGTTGGATTTATAATATGAAAATAAGAGGATTTGCCGTTGACCCATTGCAGAGTAGTTTTTTCTAGGTGGTATAATTTGAGTCAATTATCAATCATCTGTCTGGAAATGATAGAAAAACGGGACCTTAATATGTTCAAATAATTTGATAACCTCTGGCTTTGCCGAAGCCCCACCTGTGGACTGTACCAACGCTGTCTGGATAGTGTCGAGGTGGTCAGAGGGAATATTGGGTAGCACAATCCGGTTAGCAGCACCCGCTAACCGGATAAGTTCCTTTGAATATTTGTAAGTTTGCATCTGATGGAGGGTTGATGTTCCTTAACTCTAGCTCACTGGAAGCTGTGACAAAACGAATTGTGGACCTGGAGAACAAAATCATTTAATTTTGGAACAAGAATTTTTTTGGCCTCCAATCTCCGGTAACCAACTCTAGAGAACAGAGGAAAGAAGCCATAATATTCCATCCAGTTTTGTATATAACGAGTTTTCTTCTTGTGCAAATGGAAGGACTATGGTAGTGCAGACGTGATGTGAAAGCAAAACACTGTGAATCACTGTAGGCCATGACAGTTTTGCATCCTGTCTATAGGGTGCACATAGGAACAAAAAAAACCCCCACAAAAACCAAAATTTTTGAAAAAATGTATAAAATATAATTATAAATATATATTTCTTTCACTTTGCCAACGTTTACTTGATTAATGCCAGTTCTGTGAATCTTTTATTCATTTAGGGGCCCTTTACCAAATGACAGTAAAAAGTGGCCTTAGCGTGCTCTTATGTGGGTCTTTCCCAGGGATTAAGGCCATTTATACAGCTGTACTAAATTGGCAGAATGTCCAATTTTTTGTATTAATGGCCATGCACTGATTTTGCCCTTTGCACGTGGCCACTAAAATGGACGAGTGCATGATCCCTTACCGCCACCTATTTTTAGACACTAAGGCAGTGGCGTAGCCACAGGTGGGCCTGGGTGGTCCGGGGCCCACCCAATTAGGGCTCAGGCCCACCCAACAGTAGCGCACGTATTAGCGGTAGCAGGTGGGGATCCCAAGCTCCGCCAGCTAAAGACTTCCCCCTGATGGTAATGAAAACGCTATTCTCCACGATACCAGCACCTGCGCATGCTCAGTTTTCAGCGCATGCCTGCTGCAGACTGCTAAGGTGGAAAGAAGCGTTTTCCCGCCAGCTGAGATTTTTTTTTGGCGGTGGGTGAAGGGGAGAACACTTGGTGCCCACCCACTTCTTGTCTAGGCCCACCCAAAATCTGTTGTCTGGCTACGCCGCTGCACTAAGGGCTCACACGCTAATCTTGTGCTAATTAATAAGCATACGGTAATGTAGCTGCAGTAACCAATTAGCACAGACTATGCCCACTGTCAGTCCCCAGACATGCCCCCACCATGAAAAAAATAGATGTTATTTTTTAGCGTGTGGGAAACATACACACTTCCTTAAATTACCGCAGGATGCCTCAGCACGCCCTGCGGTTGCCATTTCTTGCTGTGTTAAATACACCTTAGTGCTTACTGCAGCATTGTAAAAGGGCTCCTTAGTTCATCTTTTTTTTTTTTTTAATTTTTGTCTACAAAAGTTTCTTTGACTTTAAAGTAATTTAGCATAAAGATGTGAAATTGGGTTAATGTTTGGATTGTTAAAACCTGTTACAAAATAAACGCATAAAAGGCAAATATTAATTGTTAATGAGATCACTTCTCAATAATGCACATTAAGGGGCCCTTATACTAAGCCGTGGCAAAATGTGGCCTGCGGCAGTGCGAGCGCGTCTTTAGGGCGAGCGCCAGGCCAGTTTTTATCACATCCTGGAAAAGGGCCTTTTTTAAAGGGGCTGGAAAATGGATGTGCGGCAAAATTAAAAACCAGCACACGTCCATTTTCGGCCTGAGACCTTACCATCACCCACTGACGTAGTGTTAAGGTCAAACGTGCTACCTGGGCAGTTTGGTTCATTTAATTAATGAATTTAATGAATGGTGCAGCCTGCAGGTAACCCCAGGGATGGCAAAAACTTTAGGCCAATAATTCTCTACATAGTTCTCAATAAAAATCCACAGGGGTCATGTTTGCTAAAGCACACTAAGCAGTAAGCTATTTGGCTGACTATGAATAATGGGCATTGAGCTTTAACATAATAAATTATAAAATAAGCACTGTGAAATCAGAGATCAAGTGTTTATTCCAGTAGGATTTAGGACAGTAGAATCTTGGATTATTCATATTTGAATTTAAATCGCTATTTGGCTGAATACAAATAATGTATTCGGGACAAGATGCGTGGCCGGATCGAATTGAATACATACAGAGGCCCTTTTACTATGCACGCCAAAATGGCTACCGCGTGGCTCTTGCAGTAATTTTATTTTTGGTGCGCGTCCAATATGCGCAACTGAAAAATTCGGATGCACGTAATGGGTGCGCACCAAATGGCATTTTACGCGTGTACACCATTACCACATGGTTACCGTGTGAGACTTTACCGCTAGGTCAATGGCCAGCGGTAAGGTCTCAGACCCAAAATGGATGTGCAGCAATTTTATTGCTGCACTTCCATTTTCGGCAAAAATTTAAAAAAGGCATTTTTTTGCAGGTGCGCTGAAAAATGATTCTACACGCGCCCAAAACACACGTCTACACTACCGCAGGCCATTTTTCAGCACACCTTAGTAAAAGGACCCCATAATTGGTACAGTCCTACTTTTAACACACTCTACCAGGTAGGACTAGCATGCGCTTACAGCATATGTTAAAACAGCCGGTGCTAAAAGTCCAGCACTAAGTGGGAGATTCTACATAAGGCGCCTAAAAACTCAGTGTGGAAATCAATGCTGACTAAGCGTATTCTATAAGCGGTACCCAGTACATATGTATTGCCATACTGGGACAGACCGAAGTTCTATCAAGCCCAGCATCCTGTTTCCAACAGTGGCCAATCCAGGTCACACAAGTACCTGGCAGAAAAACAAAGAATAGCAACATTCCATGTAGAACCCCAAAGAGTTGCAAGATTCTAGAATTCTAAAGAATAACAAGGTTCCATGCAGAATTTCAAAGTGTAGCAACATTCCATGTAGAACCCCAAAGAGTAGCAAGATTCCATTCAGAATCCCAAGTACATAAGTACATAAGTATTGCCATACTGGGACAGACCGAAGGTCTATCAAGCCCAGCATCCAATCTAGGTCACAAGCACCTGGCAAGATCCCAATGCTCAGAGAACAGCGAATAAAACAAAGCCGCCTTTACCGCTGAAAAAATAACACCAGCTTTGAGCAGGCGTTAGAGTGTTTGAAGAGAGGATTTCTCAAGATTCTTTCTTTAAAATCTGCCGGTTTTTATATAATTTGGAAGCAGAAGGAAGTCTATGCAAGCCCCTAAGCGCTGATAGTGAGAGATGTATGTATGTGAGTCAGAGCAAACACAAAAGTGAAAGCACACATTGATGCCTGTTTCCTGCATTTAAATATAAGCCTTCCAAGTAAAACAAAAAAAAAAAATTGAGACGCTTATATTTAAAGGCATAGAAAACAGACGCCAATATGTGCTTCACTTTTGGGTTTGCCAGGTGCTGAGCTTACCACAAAATTCTTCTGTGCATGCGCCAAGCTCGTTTCCCCGTTGCTTTCGTTTTTACAGTGCACATATAATTTGAATACGATTTCCTTTGAGCACTGGCATGCTAGCTTTCTGCGCTGTTCCCAGGGGCATAGCCAGAAGGCGGGAGGGGGGTCCAGAGCCCAAGGTGGGGGGTACATTTTAGTCCGCCTCCCCCCTGCCACCTCCCCCGCCACTTTAGATCCGCCCCGCCGCCGCTCCTCCCCCGCCACTTTCGACACTCCCCTCCGCCGCCGCAAAGTATCTTTGCTGGAGGGGGTCCCCAACTCCCACCAGCCTTAGTCTTCTTCAGCGCCGGTCTCCGGCGTGTTCGCTCACTTCGCTGATCTGTGCTGTGAGTCCTGACGTCCTGCACATTCCCACTTAAAAGAACATACAGGACGTGCTGGACATCAGGACTCACAGCACAGATCAGCGAAGTGAGCGAACGTGCTGGAGACCAGCGCTGATGAAGACTAAGGCTGGCAGGTGTTGGGGAGCCCCACCAGCAAAGGTACCTTGCGGCAGCGAGGGTCAAAAGTGGCGGGGGAGGATCGGCAGAAGGGGGGGGGGGTTGAAATTGGAGGGGGCCAGGACTAAATCTGTGGGGGCCCATGCCCCCACGGCCCCACCTAGCTACGCCCCTGGCTGTTCCAGCGGTATAGTTTCTGCGCTATTGGCGGGAGTTCTGAGTATCGGAGCTTCAGTGTGGAAGAGACAAGTACCTTCAAGTCTACTTTGCAAACTGGTGAAAAAAAATGAATGAGTTGTTTCATTCTTTACTACTACTACTACTACTTATCATTTCTCTAGTGCTACTAGACGTAAGTAGCGCTGTACACTGAACATGTCCCTGCTTGACAGAGCTTGCAATCTAATTGGGACAGACAAACAGAACAAATAAGGGGTAAGGACAAAGAGTAGCAAGATTCAGATTCCGGAACCCCAAAGGGTAGCAAGATTCTGGATTCCCAAAGAGTAGCAAGATTCTCCGTATCTCCGTATCTCAAAAAAGATATAGTAGAATTGGAAAAGGTACAGCGAAGGGCGACGAAAATGATAGTGGGGATGGGACGACTTTCCTATGAAGAGAGGCTGAGAAGGCTAGGGCTTTTCAGCTTGGAGAAGAGACGGCTGAGGGGAGATATGATAGAAGTGTATAAAATAATGAGTGGAATGGATCGGGTGGATGTGAAGCGACTGTTCACGCTATCCAAAAATACTAGGACTAGAGGGCATGAGTTGAAGCTACAGTGTGGTAAATTTAAAACGAATCGGAGAAAATTTTTCTTCACCCAACGTGTAATTAGACTCTGGAATTCATTGCCGGAGAACGTGGTACGGGCGGTTAGCTTGACGGAGTTTAAAAAGGGGTTAGATAGATTCCTAAAGGACAAGTCCATAGACCGCTATTAAATGGACTGGAAAAATTCCTCATTTTTAGGTATAACTTGTCTGGAATGTTTTTACGTTTGGGGAGCGTGCCAGGTGCCCTTGACCTGGATTGGCCACTGTCGGTGACAGGATGCTGGGCTAGATGGACCTTTGGTCTTTCCCAGTATGGCACTACTTATGTACTTATGTACTTATGTACTAATCCCATAGTGTAGCAAGATTCTCAAAGACTACTACTACTACTTATCATTTCTATAGCGCTACTAGACGTAAGTAGCGTTGTACACTGAACATGTCCCTGCTTGACAGAGCTTGCAATCTAATTGGGACAGACAAACAGAACAAATAAGGGGTAAGGACAAAGAGTAGCAAGATTCAGATTCCGGAACCCCAAAGGGTAGCAAGATTCTGGATTCCCAAAGAGTAGCAAGATTCCGGAATCCCATAGTGTAGCAAGATTCTCAAAGACTACTACTACTACTTATCATTTCTATAGCGCTACTAGACGTAAGTAGCGTTGTACACTGAACATGTCCCTGCTTGACAGAGCTTGCAATCTAATTGGGACAGACAAACAGAACAAATAAGGGGTAAGGACAAAGAGTAGCAAGATTCAGATTCCGGAACCCCAAAGGGTAGCAAGATTCTGGATTCCCAAAGAGTAGCAAGATTCCGGAATCCCATAGTGTAGCAAGATTCTCAAAGACTACTACTACTACTTATCATTTATATAGCGCTACTAGACGTAAGTAGCGTTGTACACTGAACATATCCCTGCTTGACAGAGCTTGCAATCTAATTGGGACAGACAAACAGAACAAATAAGGGGTAAGGACAAAGAGTAGCAAGATTCAGATTCCGGAACCCCAAAGGGTAGCAAGATTCTGGATTCCCAAAGAGTAGCAAGATTCCGGAATCCCGTAGTGTAGCAAGATTCTCAAAGACTACTACTACTACTACTTATCATTTCTATAGCGCTACTAGACGTAAGTAGCGCTGTACACTGAACATGTCCCTGCTTGACAGAGCTTGCAATCTAATTGGGACAGACAAACAGAACAAATAAGGGGTAAGGACAAAGAGTAGCAAGATTCAGATTCCGGAACCCCAAAGGGTAGCAAGATTCTGGATTCCCAAAGAGTAGCAAGATTCCGGAATCCCATAGTGTAGCAAGATTCTCAAAGACTACTACTACTACTTATCATTTATATAGCGCTACTAGACGTAAGTAGCGTTGTACACTGAACATATCCCTGCTTGACAGAGCTTGCAATCTAATTGGGACAGACAAACAGAACAAATAAGGGGTAAGGACAAAGAGTAGCAAGATTCAGATTCCGGAACCCCAAAGGGTAGCAAGATTCTCAAAGACTACTGGATTCTGGATTCCCAAAGAGTAGCAAGATTCCGGAATCCCATAGTGTAGCAAGATTCTCAAAGACTACTACTACTACTTATCATTTCTATAGCGCTACTAGACGTACACAGTGCTGTTCACTGCGTAGATTTTTAAAGTGCCATATATAGAATCTGGCCCATTATGGGGCCCTTTCATCAAACTGCAGTAAAATTTGGCTTTAGCATATGTTTACATGGGTCAAACCCACAAGCTAAGGCCATTGTTTCTGCATGGGTAAAATGTCTATTAATGGCCACTCGCTAATTTTCCCATTAGCTTGTGGCCATTAATGTGTAAGCCTCTACTGACACCTGTTTTGTAGGCAGTAGGGGCTCCCACGCTAACCACGAGCTAATCGGTTAGTGCAACTGCGCTAACTGATCAGCGCAGAATACACCCACTCTCTGCCCCAAGACCCACCCTCAGCACTAAAAAATAAAGAGGGGCATAATTGAACGGGGTGCCCAAGTTTTCCTGAGGACGTCCTCGCAGGACATCCTGGTGAAGGGGAGGGGAAACCCGTATTATCGAAACAAGATGGGCGTCCATCTTTCATTTCGATAATACGGTCGTGGACGCCCAAATCTCCACATTTAGGTCAACCTTAGAGATGGTCATCCCCGGTTTTCGGCCATAATAGAAACCGAGGACGCCCATCTCAAAAACGACCAAATCCAAGCCCTTTGGTTGTGGGAGGAGCCAGCATTCGTAGTGCACTGGTCCCCCTGACATGCCAGGACACCAACTGGGCACCTAGGGGGCACTGCAGTGGACTTCAGAAATTGCTCCCAGGTGTATAGCTCCCTTATCTTGGGTGCTGAGCCCCCCAAACAGGGCCGTGCCGACGCGTTAAGCGAGGTAAGCATGGCAGGAGGGCGCCATCCTCTGGGGGGCGCCCCGCCCCACCATGCTTACCTCGCCCTCTTCTCCCCAGATCCTTTTTTTTTTTTTTAAATTTACCTCTCCGGCGCGCGGCAGCGTAGGCAGCGTTTGTGAGAAGGAGGCGGCGCTGCCCCGGCCGCCCCGACGTGTCTTCCCTTTGCTCAGTTCCGCCTTCTTCTGACGTCATTTCTGACGTCAGAAGAAGGCGGGACACAGCGAGGGGAAGACACGTCGGGGCGGGGGAGCGCCGCCTCCTTCTCACTAACGCTGCCTACGCTGCCACGCGCCGGAGAGGTAAATTTAAACAAACAAAAAAAAAAGGATCTGGGGAGAAGAGCGCGGGTAGTGTAGCGCTCATTTTCGGGGGGGGGGGGCGGACGCCAGAGAGGCCAACTGCAGGGGGGCGCCGGAGACCCTAGGCACGGCCCTGCCCCCAAAGCCCACTCCCCGCAACTGTACAACACTACCATAACCCTAAGAGGTGAAGGGGGGCCACCTACATGTGGGTACAGTGGGTTTGTGGTGGGTTTTGAAGGGCTCACATTTACCACCACAAGTGTAACAGGTAGGGGGGATAGGCCTGGGTCCGCCTGCCTGAAGTGCACTGCAGTACCCACTAAAACTGCTCCAGGGACCTGCATACTGCTGTCAGGGAGCTGGGTATGACATTTGAGGCTGGCAAAGAGGGTGGAAAAATATTTTTAAAGTTTTTTTTTAGGGTGGGAGTAAGGGGAGGTCATCCCCGATTCCCTCCGGTGGTCATCTGGTCAGTTGGGTCACCTTTTTGAGGCTTTGTCGCAAAAAAAAAATGGACCAAATAAAGTTGGCCAAGTGCTCGTCACGGATGCCCTTCTTTTTTCCATTATCGGCCGAGGACGCCCATGTGTTAAGCACGCCCCAGTCCCGCCTTCGCTATGCTTCTGATACACCCCCATGAATTTTGGTCATCCCCAAGACGGAAAGCAGTTGAGGGCGGCCAAAATCGGCTTTCAATTATGCCAATTTGGGCGACCCTGGGAGAAGGACGCCCATCTCCCGATTTGTGTCGAAAGATGGGCGCCCTTCTCTTTTGAAAATAAGCCTGAAAATGTACTTTTTAGCCTGTGGGTAGCATGTGCCGATGCTAAAATTGCTACTGAGCACGCCTCGTGGTAAGACATTTTTGTTGGATTATTTGTAGTAAATAATTAGCAGATTTTAGTACACACAGCTTCAGCTTTAGAAATGTTAATTTCTTTCTTCATCTCTCTCTCATTCACCCCTGAATAATTCACTGCTGAGTCACTTTAAAGTTGAAGTAACAAAACATCTGTTTACTCACAGTTTGCAGTTAGATTATAATCAGACAGGCTTATATATACATATTACTATACATTTGTCTTATCAGCTCCTTCCATGTGCTTAGATGGTAATGGATGCTCACACCACCATAGATCCTCTCAGGTTAGGAGAGATCATGAGCTCCATGTGCTCCATGTGCTGCATGTGCTGCATCTAAACCCCCACAGGAAGTTGCATAGCTGTGTGACCTCTCTAAGTAATTCACATCAGAGGTCACAGAGTAATCACAGAGAAATAATAGGTGACAGGCAATGCATGTAAAATACAATTACATTCCAACAAACCCCTTCTCATGCATAACTGTCATGCAATTATTTATTCATACAAAGTCCAAGCTTTATACGCAGATTCACAAAATGTTCTCTGGGTAACGGTTTGGTCATGATGTCAGCTGTCATCTCACTGGTGTGACAATAGTGTAGACTGATGACCCCTTCTTTTGCCAACTCTCGCACGTTGTGGTATTTCGTTGCGATGTGCTTGGTGCGTGACTGAACCTTGTCATTCTGTGACAGTCGGATGCAACTCTGATTATCTTCCATTATCTGGATTGGTCTCTTTTCAGCTATTCCAAAATCCAGCATAAGTTTTTCAATCCACATCAGTTCTCTGCACGCTTCCGATACGGCCACGTATTCAGCTTCTGTAGAAGACAAACTCACAATACTTTGTTTATGACTGGCCCATGAAATTTGTACATTTCCATACATAAACACATATCCACTTGTGGATTTATAATCAGAATGATCCCCTGCCCAATCTGAATCACAGTAACATATTAGTTTTGGATTACTATTGGCTGAAATCTTTAATTTACAATCAATGGTACCCTTTAAATACCTTACCATCCTTTTAACTGCAGTCCAATCTGATTTGGTAGGTGAGCTGACCCTTCTGCTCAAAATTCCTACTGCATTTGCTATATCAGCCCTGTATGTGGTAGCTAGATATAAAAGCTTACCTATGGCTGATCTATATTGGATGTTATCTGGTAAAGGTTCTCTTACTGTTTCATCCTTCAGAAAATCAGTGATCATGGGAGTGCTTACAACTTGGGCATCTTGCATACCTAAACTTTCAATAAGCTCATTTATTTTCTGCTTCTGGCTTAGAAGATAAGAACCATCATTTTGTTTCTCAATTTCTATACCAAGATAGTATGACACATTACCCAGTTCTTTTATCTCAACATTGTGGTTTAAACATTTTACAATGTCCTTGTACTCTTGCTCACTTTCGCTTGCAATGAGCAGATCATCAACAAAAGCTAAAATGTATGCATATTGTCCATTTGTGCACCTAGTGTACAAACATTTATCTGCTTCACCTTGCTTAAATCCTAAATTTGTCAATATTTCATGCAATTTTTCATTCCAACATTTTGCACTTTGCTTTAATCCATAAAGACCTTTGTTTAATTTACACACTAGCTGTCTTTGTTTTGTATTTATGAAACCTGTTGGCTGTTCCATGTACAAGTCTTCAGTTATTTCTCCGTGAAGAAATGCTGTTTTCACATCAATGTGGTTGACTTGCATGCCTTTTGAGACTGCAATGCTCAGAAGTGTTCTTATTGTCGTGTGTTTCACTACAGGTGCAAACACTTCATCAAAATCTTCTCCATATTTTGAAGATATCCCTTTGCCACTAATCTGGCTTTATACCTTTCCACTTTTCCTTGTGCATTCCTTTTTAACTTGAATACCCATTTGCATCCTATAGCTTTCTTGCCAGGAGGTAATTTTGTAAGAATCCAAGTATTATTTTATCCAATGCATCAATTTCTTCTTGTGCAGCTTTATGCCATTCAGCAGCTTCTTCTGCTGGCATTTTCTCAATCTCATCCCATGTTAAGGGCTCTTGAGCTTCTGCTGACTTTGTTAGGTAAGACAGTCTTGGGGGTGGAACACCTTTGTTTTCCCTGGATGAGCGTCTGACAACAGGTTGGTCTGACCTTTCCGCATCCTCTAAATCTGAGAGTTCTTCTCCAATTGATTCCCCTTCTCCAACTGTACTGTCTTCTTCAATGATCCTTTCTGTGTCTGCTTCCTCTGTCTGTTCCTCGTTAGATACAGATGAGTTGCTTTCAGACATCTGCCTTGGTATGGCATTTATATACACTGGCATGTCTATTATGGTTCTATTTTCATATTCTGGATGATAAGGCTCATCTGGGATAATCCAGCCTTTATCAACCCTTTTGTTTTCATCAAAATATGTAACATGTCTTATGCCAACAATGCCAGTTTTCAGATTCAAAATTCTATATCCTTTGTGTCCTGGAGTATAGCCAACTAAAATGCCCCTTTCTGTTGTGGAATCCAGCTTATGCCTTCTTTGTTTTGGTACATGAGCATATGCTGTACTTCCAAATGTTCTTATGTGTGACAGGTTTGGCTTCCTACCATGCCATGTCTCATGTGGTGTGCGCTCAGCGCCTTTAGTTGGCATTCTGTTTTGTAGGTACACTGCTGTGAGAATGGCTTCCCCCCATAGTCTTTTT
The DNA here is from genome assembly GCF_901765095.1 of Microcaecilia unicolor. Classification (NCBI taxonomy): domain Eukaryota; kingdom Metazoa; phylum Chordata; class Amphibia; order Gymnophiona; family Siphonopidae; genus Microcaecilia; species Microcaecilia unicolor. The sequence continues at coordinate 188,037,176 of NC_044041.1, forward strand.
GGGAGATTGCTATCTGACAGCATACATCTGGTCATTTCCACAAGTGACCTAAATTTTCTCTCTGCAACAGAATTTTGCTCTGGTGTATAAGCTACTGTTGTGATATGTTGAATGCCTTCTTGTTCTAGAAATGTGCGCATGCTTTGTGAAGTGAACTCACCACCATTGTCGGTCTGAAGAACCTTTGGTTTTCTTTCAAATTTATTGCTCACCATGGCTACGTATTTCTTCAGCATGTCTGTGACTTGACTTTTCTCTTTCAGCAAATAGGCCACACAATATCTAGAGAAATCATCCAAGAATATTAGCACAAATCTGTTATTTCCCAATGATGGGATATTAAACGGTCCACATAAGTCACTGTGTATTAAGTCCAGCACTTTATTACTCCTATTTCCTGTGTATGCAGGAAATGAGGGTCTCACACCTTTTTGAGTAACACAGTCTATGCATTTCTCCATTTTACCTGCATCTGCACTTATCTGAATGCCAGTGGCCAGTTGCTTACTGTAAAGATCCTGGATCACCTTAGAATCACGATGTCCCAGGCGGCGGTGCCAGATTTCCAGACTACATTTACCATCATTCTTCCTTACTTGCGCCATATGTGAGGCTTCACCTGAAATGTTCAGCTTATAAACATCATTATGCATAAAAGCTTCAGCATACACTTCATCATTTTTAGAGATTGTGCACTTACTGTTTTCAAAATGAATCGCAAATCCCTTCTTATCTAATGTAGATACACTAAGCATATTGCAAACTGCTTGGGGAATATACAAGACATCACTTACAGGAATTTCTTTAACTTCATTAGACACTTTGCATTTTAAGAATCCAATACCTTTTGCTTGGATCTTAGCAGTCCCTGCGTTTGCAGTTTTAAGAATACCTTCCTCTGGACACATTTCCTGAAAGAAATTCTTACAATTGGTTAAATGGCATGTGCTCCCTGAATCCAAAATCCAAGTACTTTCATTTGAATTATTATTTACCATAGTCAAAGATTTTTCTGCCATTAGAAAGCCCTTGTGTTTATCTTTGTCCTTCATACATTTCCTGGTTTGAAAATTCTTTAGTTCCATTGGCTTAGGTGAGCTAGAGGGAGTGTTTTGTGTTTCCTTACACCATTTAGATACATGTCCCTCCTTTCCACATGAGTAGCAAATCAGCTTGCCCTTGGGTGGAGTTTTCCCATAGCTCCGCCTTCCTCTGTTCTTTGCCAAGAAATTTGTTTCATTTCTCTCTGACTTGCTTTGAGAACACATCTCCTCAGAATCATTTATTATGCATTCCTGCCTTAGTTTTGATGTTGCCTGTTCAAAAGATTGCCCTTCAATGGCCTCATTTACAGACCTAAAAACATCAAACTTCTTTGATAGTGAGGTAAAAAGAAATGCTCTTTTCAATGCATCACACATGGGAATTCCAGAAAGTTCTAGCTTTTGAAATGAAGACATAAGATGCATAATGTGATCATTACATTTACTTTTATCCCTTAATTTGGTTTCATTCAACTCTGCCAACCAAATTGGTTGCTGCTTTGCATATGTAGTTGCATACATAGTTCTCAGTTTATATAAAATGTCCTTTGGTGTATCTTTTCCCTCCACTAATATGGCTTGTTTCTCTGAGAGAGCTTCCAAAAGCATGCACTTCACATAATAGTTTGCATTGTCCCATTCAGCCATATTTTCAGCTGTTCTGTCTTGGTCTAAGCATATATTTAATCCTTTTGCTCGAAGGAGACATATGAATCTTAATTCCCACTGCTGATAATTAAACTCAGTTAATTTAGGCACCTTGAGAGAATAGAACAATGGTGAATTTCTTCCCTCAGCCATTTTCTTAGCCTTCTGTCTGCTGTGTGGGGGGAGAGAGAGACAGACTGAATCTTTCCTTTAAAACTTAAGAGAAAAATGTGGCCTTTTTTCTGCCTGGTAATATTTCTCTTCTTTTTCAATTCCTGAGCCCTGGGCCCATAACCCTTTTGTTGGATTATTTGTAGTAAATAATTAGCAGATTTTAGTACACACAGCTTCAGCTTTAGAAATGTTAATTTCTTTCTTCATCTCTCTCTCATTCACCCCTGAATAATTCACTGCTGAGTCACTTTAAAGTTGAAGTAACAAAACATCTGTTTACTCACAGTTTGCAGTTAGATTATAATCAGACAGGCTTATATATACATATTACTATACATTTGTCTTATCAGCTCCTTCCATGTGCTTAGATGGTAATGGATGCTCACACCACCATAGATCCTCTCAGGTTAGGAGAGATCATGAGCTCCATGTGCTCCATGTGCTGCATGTGCTGCATCTAAACCCCCACAGGAAGTTGCATAGCTGTGTGACCTCTCTAAGTAATTCACATCAGAGGTCACAGAGTAATCACAGAGAAATAATAGGTGACAGGCAATGCATGTAAAATACAATTACATTCCAACAATTTTAAGCTACTGTAAGTATGCGTTACTGCTTAACACAGCTTAGTAAACGGACCATGTATAATTTATGTAACATAACATAGTAAGTGACGGCAGATAAAGACCTGAGTGGTCCATCCAGTCTTCCCAACAGTCACAATCATTATCAATTCAAGATCTAAATCAACAATGATCGTGATATTATATACTTGATCTTGGTCTTTCTTTGGTGTTTCTGGGACATAGACCGTAGAAGTCCACCCGTCTCTGTCCCTATGTTCCAACTACTGGAGTTGTCGTCAAAGCCCACTCCAGCCTATCCAAATCTGTCTTGTCATTTGCGGGACAAAGACCATAAAAGTCTGCCTGGCACTGTCCTCACATTTCAAACCACTCGAGTTTCCCTCAAAGCTCTCTCCAGCCCACCCTAAACCGGATCACCATACGCGGGACTCAGACCGTACAAGCCAGCCCAGCACTAGCCTTAGCTGATGCATCTAGAGTTGCCATCTAAGCACCACTTGACATACAAACACGTATGCAACCCTTTAAGTTTTGTTTTTTATATCATTTATCTTCTAATTAGAGATACTCTGTATTCATCCCACGCCTTTTTGAATTCCGACAGTTTTCATTCAAGGCATCCACCACCCTCTCCGTGAAAAAAGAATTTTCTGACATTACTCCTAAGTCTACCACCCTGCAACCTCAATTCATGTCCTCTAGTTTTACCACTTTTCCTTCTCTGGAAAATATTTGTTTCTATATTTATACCTCTCAAGTATTTAGACATTCTTGGGTATACTTATTCAGGTCTTCCAGTCTCTTCTCATATATCTTTTGGTACAAGACCCACATCATTCTTGTGGATACTTGGCCTCTGTGCACACCTATCCACAAAGTAAGGGAAAGGACTTGATATACCATCTTTCTGTGGTTACAATCAAAGCAGTTTACATATTATATATAGGTATTATTTTGTACCTGGGGCAAAGGAGGGTTAAGTGACTTCCCCAGAGTAACAAGAAACTGAAGTGAGAATTGAACCCTGTTCCCCAGGATCAAAGACCCTTGCACTAACCACTAGGCCTACTCCTCCACTTGCCATCTTGTCAATTTATGCATGCAAATGACTTTCTAAAATTACTCCAGAAGCCATACAACCTGGAGGATTCAGATATATAACAGCAGAGGAAAGATGCCTGTATGTTTTGCATTTTAATATATACAGAGTAATAACCAGTGCCCTGAATGTTGAATGCATTTATTCTAACACTTTTGTTTCACATTTCTATATGTAAATAAACCACATTTGGAATTAATTCACCGCTAAGCACGTACAATCAAGCTATTGCAGGCACAGGGCGATACAGGTTTTGTTCTTAAAATTATAATTTTGCAGTGTTGGATAACTGGTGAAATTCTCTCCCCTATTAAGTTTTTCTCCGAGCTATTGTGTTTTATGTTGTTGTTAATTAATAGGCAGCTCGTTTCATAAATGGAAGCTCTATCCAAAAAGAACCAGTTGTTTTAATCCTGTCAGATTGATATACTCTGCAACGAGGAATACAATGAGGATAATGCTTTAATAAAATACAATTTCTTTTACACATATGAAAACAATAATTACATCTCTTGTCAGCCTCTTTTAATTTGCTTTCTAATGGGATGGGATGGGCAGTGTCAGGATTAAAGCATGAGGCCGTGAACCCTGCGTCTAAGGATGGGTGAGTTTTCAAATAATTAGATTGCGGACCTGCATTAGAGTTTTAGGTGGGTTTTGTATCCATTTTGCAGAAATTCACCCATGGGGACAAGACAGATTAAATGGCCGCAAAAGCTCAGCTTACTTTAATTAAACTGGAAACACTAAATAAAACATTTTTTAAAACTCAGAAAAGAAAGTAAGTCGACACATTCTTGAGAAGTTTCCACAATTCTTTTTGGAACACAGTCGAGGGGATCCGAAGTACACTCAACACAAGAGTGAAAACAAAAGCACAAGGAGCCTTCAAGGACGGGGCCGCTACTGAAAAGTTTATTAATCAAACCCGACACAGTCCGTGTTTCGGCGAAACCGCCTGTGTCAGGGGTCTATCAGTACTGGATGATGTCTCATATTGTCAAATGATTCAGAATAACCCCAATATCTGGGGTAATAGTATCAAAACCAGGGCTTTTTTTGCGGGGGTACTTAGGGGTACTGAGTACTGGCACCTTTTCCATTGTCTGCTAAAATTGACCCAAGGACCCCAAGCTTTAATGAAAGAGCTCAGGCTCCACACACCAATTCTGCCTTGTCATAGGTTCTGTGACTGGTTGCAGGGGGCCTGGCTATTGTGGGGTGGATCCCTCAGTGATCACCCCACCCTTGAAGGGTAGCCTAGCATTTGAGTACCGACACCTTTTTTGCTAGAAAAGATGCACTGGGGGTCCTTTTACTAAGGTGTGCTGAAATATGGCTTGCGGTAGTGTAGGCACGGGTTTAGGACGCACGCCAATTCATTTTTCAGAGCGCCTGTAAAAAAGCCTTTTTAAAAATAATTTTGCCGAAAATGGATGTGCGGCAAAATGATACACCTAAAGTTATTCAAAGTCGTTAAATCACGGGAGGATTGTGAAAAATTACAAGAGGACCTTACGGGACTGGGAGACTGGGCGTCTAAATGGCAGTTGACGTTTAATGTGAGCAAGTGCAAAATGATGCATGTGGGAATGAGGAACCCGAACTATAGCTACGTCATGCAAGGTTCCACGTTAGGAGTCACGGACCAAGAAAGGGATCTAGGTGTCGTCGTTGATGATACGTTGAAACCTTCTGCTCAGTGTGCTGCTGCGGCTAAAAAAGCAAATAGACAAGTCCATAAACCACTACTAAATGGACTTGGGAAAAATCCACAATTCCAGGAATAACATGTATAGAATGTTTGTACGTTTGGGAAGCTTGCCAGGTGCCCTTGGCCTGGATTGGCCGCTGTCGTGGACAGGATGCTGGGCTCGATGGACCCTTGGTCTTTTCCCAGTGTGGCATTACTTATGTACTTATAAGGAAAGGAATATAAAGCTTATAAGCTCCTTGTGACTCTGGGCAAGTCACTTAACCCTCCATTGCCCCATGTAAGCCGCATTGAGCCTGCCATGAGTGGGAAAGTGCAGGGTACAAATGTAACAAAAATAAAATAGATACTATTGGAGATTCTACATGGAATGTTGCTACTATTGGAGATTTTACATGGAATGTTGCTATTCCACTAGCAACATTCCATGTAGAAGGCTGCACAGGCTTCTGTTTCTGTGAGTCTGACGTCCAGGACGTCAGACTCACAGAAGCAGAAGCCTGCGTGGCCACATTGGTGATCTGCAAGGGCCGACTTCTACATGGAATGTTGCTAGTGGAATAGCAACATTCCATGTAGAATCTCACTCAAATAGTAGCAACAGTGGAGGAGTGGCCTAGTGGTTAGGGTGGTGGACTTTGGTCCTGAGGCACTGAGTTTGATTCCCACTTCAGGCACAGGCAGCTCCTTGTGACTCTGGGCAAGTCACTTAACCCTCCATTGCCCCCTGTAAGCCGCATTGAGCCTGCCATGAGTGGGAAAGCGTGGGGTACAAATGTAACAAAAAAAAATTAAGATCTTCAGCCAATCATTCTAGGAGCAGGAGGAGGTGACATCAGAAACATTCCAGGGTAGAGCCAAACGTTGTCCAGATAGCAATATTCAGTAGCTCTCTGTAGAATGGTATCCATTTAAGAGCTTCCCTTTATGTGGGCGCACTTCTGAATCATGTCCGCTTTGCTCGGTATAAAAGTGCTGTTGACAGGTTTGGTCAGCAGATGTCCCTGTTTGAACAAAAATAGAGCTGTTCCATCCAAAACACTGTGTGCTGTACAGTTTGATGCAGACAGTAATAACTCCAGACAACAGTACAAGTAAGGTGAATTTGTCTGAACCTTCGCACCAAAAGAGAATCCTTGCACAGCTAGACAAGGACTCCATTTTGACCAGCGGCACAGGGCAGGACTTTACTGAGGGCTGTGCAGGTTGAGTTGCCACACAGGGCTCACATGAGCATCAAATCTGCTTTTCATCCGTTTACTTCCAGAGATGCCAAGTTACCTAGTTCCAGGCTGGAGACTTTTAGGCCAGTTCTGGTTTTGATCTGACATCCCAAAGCACTGTGGGGTTTGTATTTCCTGATCCTGCCCATTGAAACCAATGCTGCAACTCCCATAATGCCAACAGGATGGGGTAGTCAGAAATCCAGAACTGTCCCAATATCTCCAGCCTGGAAGTGGGTAACTTGGCATCTCTGTACTTCAATTACTGGTCGTGGCACAGTGGGCAGCACAGGGGTGCCAGGGGGCATGTCACACAGGGAGCAATTTTGTCTCAGTACAGCCCTTGTACAGGGTGACCTTCATAAGATGGTAGTGCACCAAAAAAAATGCTGTTAACAATTATTGATATTAATTGGCACTAATGGGGACTTATGCACGGATCTGTCTATGCACCATTCTAGAACAGTGCATGCATAAATTGTCTCGTGTGCAACTCAAAAGGAGGCTGGGCAGAAGAACAAGGGTGGGTCAGGGGTGTAATAGAATAGAATGCTGCCATTGGTTCACCAGCATTTATACCAGGTTTCAGCAGACGTACGTCCTTGGCACTAAGTGACCTTTATAGAATTGATGCTTAGCTCAGGTCTTCCTGGAGCCTAGGGGTGAATTGTATATATAGAGCTGAAAAAAACGCTATTCTATAAGCTGTGTTTAAAGTTAGGTGTGGTTTATAGAATAGTGCTAATGCCCAGCACTCACGCTTAACTTTAGATGCGGCCATTTGCACCAACTGAAATGTGGTGCGAACGTATGTGCCGAAATTAGGTGCATATCCCCATTATTCTATGATAATGCGTATAAATGCTAGGAACACCCCTCCCCCCCCATTCCAACCATGACCCTCCCATTTCTGCTCCTTTTTTTAAATCATTTATTTATAATCTTTCATTTTACAAGGGTCAATTGCAAACAGTAATACAGAGATGACTGTAAATTAATACAATAAAAGAAAAAGTCTAAACTAGAAAATGTATTGTATACAATCTATCACTTTCTTAGACCACAAAATGAAAAGGAATGGGGGGGGGGGGATTTAATAATTGAGGAGATCTCTATATATAAAAGGCACCACCAACGTTCTAAATGAAGCCTCCAGCCGGAAGTGTGAAGGGGGAGAGAGATCCAGTTTCCCCATGAGTGTCTGCCCCACCCTCGCTCTCTCTGTAACACAAACAGTGAAGGAAAACACAGCAAAGCACGGAATCAAATCGCTCTCTCTGTAACAGTGAAGGACTCAGAGGGGGGAGGGGAGAGAGGGCAGAAGCCCTCACTATCTCTGTAACACAAACACAGCACAGCAAGAAACTTAACACTGAAGGACTCGACTCCGAGGAGGAGGGGACAGACAGCACAGGGGAAGGGAGAGAGGGCAGAGGGCAGGGACACACACACTCCCACATGCACACAGAAGAAAACCTTGCTAGCCCCCGTTTCATTTGCATCAGAAACGGGGCTTTTTTACTAGTATTATACTAATATAACAATTGAAGAAAATGGCCTGGCCAGTTCCCATACATTCTTATCTTAATCAAGGATCTTATTCTCTAACTTCTGGGCTACCCTGAATCTTTTTAGTATATCGAAACACTTGAAGCTGATCTGGTTCAAAAGAGACATATTTTGTCCCAATAAAGTTTATCAAACATTTACATGGATATACTAATGAAAATGTTGCTCCCAATTTTTTTGTTTCTTCTCTCAAAGCCAAGAATCTCTTTCTTCTGTCCTGTGTTAATTTCGTAACATCATGGAAGAGCCAAATCCTTTGTCCACAAATTTTTTTAAAATAATTTTTGAAGTATAGTTTCATAATTGAATGAACATCTTGTTCTGCTGCTCCTTTTTTTTTTACTGATGCGCAAAATTTAGGTGCAGATCCCATGCCTAATTGTACATGCGTAAGTTCCAATTAAATCGAATTAGTGCCAATTAAATTGCAAGTGCAAATTGGGCACACACCTAAATTTGCGCACACAATTTTTGACAACTTTTATAGAATTAGGGGGAATCGTGCATACACTATCCCCTGGATTCTATATAGCGAGCCTAGAGACCTGCACCAAGATCCAGGCGGATTCTGTAACAATGTGTTTGACTTAATTGACTTAACAAGCTAGTTAGCGTTGATAACAGCACTTAACAAGCAATAATAAGCACTAATTGGCAATAATTAGAATTTATGCGCACAACTCACTATGGGGCCATTTACTAAGGTGCGCCAAAAGTGGCCTGTACTGGTGTAGATGCATGCATTGTATTTCAGCGCACCTGCAAAAAAGGCCTTTTTTTTGGACGAAAATGGACATGCAGCGAAATGAAAATTGGCGCGTATCCATTTTGGGCCTGAGCCCTTTTTGCCACTTACTTGCTTAGCAGTAAGGTCCCACATGTGAACTGGGCGGTAATCGTCAGTGCGCGTACAATGCCGATTAGCGCCTGGTTAGCGTCACACGCCGGAAAAATAAAATATATTTTCCGGCATGCGTACTGGACGTGCGTAAAAAGTGAAATTACTGCCCGGGCCACGTGATAGCCTGGCGGTAGTTCTGAATTGGCGCATGTTGGGCTTACGTAGGCACCTACGCGGCTTAGTAAAAAAAGCCTCTCAGTGACTGTGGCTAACTTCTAATATGTGCAGACAAACAAGGGCGTGGTTATGCGTGGGGAAATGGGTGTTTCGTGGGCGTTCCAAAATTTATACGCATTGTTATAGAATATGACCCTCTACACCTAAATCTACATGCTGGGATTTACCCCATGTTTTCATTGGTATAAATGGATACACGTAGTTTTAGCTGCTGGGATATCATTAAATGTATTCTAAATACCACGCCTAAATCTAGGCTCCGCTTATAGACTACACTTAGGCAAAAATGTTTTCCACACGGATCTTTTAGGTTCCATATATAGAATCCTCCTCCCCCCTATATGCAAAGATTGTGTGCTCTTATTGGTGAATAACATTTGTTTCAAACGACAGCCCATCCCTAGTTTACAAAATGTCAAAATAAGTTTTTCTATTTTGGCCCTAAAGTTTCCTCATGCTTCTTTGGGTTTCTAGCTCAGGTCACAGTACCTATGAGCCCTCATTTACAAATACTAGCAGCTTTTCCCCCTTCTATTTTCTAAACACCCAGGTTAGGGCATCTTTTACTAAGGTGAGCTCACGTTTTTAGCGCACGCTAACATTGTGGGCGCGCTAAATGTAAGAGACGCCCATAGGAATGCATAGGTGTCTCTAATGTTTAGCTCACCCACAATGTTAGCGCGCAGTGGCATAGGAAGAGGGGGCGGTGGGGCGGTCCGCCCCGGGTGCACGCCGCTGGGGGGGGTGTCCACTCCGTTGGTTCCTTGCTCCCTCTGCCCCGGAACAGGTTACATAGTAACATAACATAGTAGATGACGGCAGAAAAAGACCTGTACGGTCCATCCAGTCTGCCCAACAAGACAACATATGTGTAAACCTTACCTTGATTTGTACCTGCCTTATTCAGGGCACAGACCACTTCCTGTTCCGGGGCAGAGAGAGCAAGGAACCAACGGAGCCGACGCAGCTCCCAGCGACGTGGCCTCGGGGGCGGATCGGCCCTCCCGCCCACCTCTCGCTTTTAAATCAATTAAAAATGCGTCCCGGGGGGGGGGGGAGGGTGCGCTCTGGAGGGGAGGTACGCGCCGAGGAGGGGGGCGCCGTGCTGCACCCGGGGGGGGGGGGGGTGCGCAGCGGCGACCCGCCCTGGGTGTCAGCCGCCCTCGCTATGGCACTGTTAGCACGCACCAAAAATGTGAGCGCCTCTTAGTAAAAGACGCCCTTTGCCTATCTAGGGCAGCATTAATCCTTGTCTTTAGCCCGGGTTAGCAAGTGTCATGAGCCTGGCCTGTAGATGTCAGCATTGAGCTGTGACTGACTCGCCCTCCTCTAAATCTCTGCAGTGTTCTCGCTCCAGACTGGCTTCGGAAGGAATCCCAAATCTTCCACAGCTGTGATGAAATTTAAAAGGGTCACTTAATCCCTGACTCAGGGCTACAGTTTAAGTTCATGCCCTTCTAGGAGTCTGTTTCTGAATTTCTGGCTCCCATCCCAAATTATCCCATAAAAGGCTAGCAATTAGAAATTCAGGACTAGACACACTTCTCATAAACACATGTCAGCTGACATTCAGATGGTGCTGGGCATCACGCTGTCCCCCCGGATATTGAATGCTAAGTTATTTCCAGTGGCCAGCATTGAATATCTGGGGTTATTTTGGCTGGTTTAAACTTAACTGGCTATCCAGCTCATTTTCGAAAGTGATCGCCGGCCATCTTCTGACACAAATCGGGAGATGGCCGGCAATCTCCTGAACCCGGCCAAATCGGTATAATCGAAAGCCGATTTTGGCTGGGTTCAACTGCTTTCCATCGTGGAGCCGGCGAAACATGAAGAGGGCGTGTTGGTAGGGTAGTGAAGGCGGGATGGGGGCGGGATGACAGTGTGCTCACGAGATGGCTGGCTTCACCCGATAATGGGAAAAAAAAAGCCAGGCTTGACGAGCATTTCGCCGGCTTTACTTGGTCTCTTTTTTTTTCACGACCAAGATTCAAAAAGGAGCCCCAACTGACCAAATGACCACCGGAGGGAATCAGGGATGACCTCCCCTTACTCCCCCAGTGGTCACCAACCCCATCCCACCCAAAAAAACAAAAACAAAACTTTTTTGCCAGCCTCTATGCCAGCCTCAAATGTCATACCCAGCTCCCTGATAGCAGTATGCAAGTCCCTGGAGCAGGTTTTAGTGGGTGCAGTGCACTTCAGAGAGATGGACCCAGCCCCCCCCCCCACACCTGTTACACTTGTGGTGGTAAATGGGAGCCCTCCAAAACCCACTGTACCCACATGCAGGTTCCCCCCTTTACCCCTTAGGGCTATGGTAATGGTGTAGAGTTGTGGGGAGTGGGTTTTGGGGGGGATTTGGGGGGCTCAGCACCCAAGGTAAGGGAGTTATGCACCTAGGAGCTATTTTAATGTTTTAAAATTTTTTTTAGAAGTGCCCCCTAGGGTGCCCGGTTGGTGTCCTGGCATGTGAGGGAGGCCAGGGCACTACAAATGCTGGCTCCTCCCACGACCAAACGCCTTGGATTTGGCCGGGTTTGAGATCGCCGGCATTATTTTCCATTGTGGCCGAAAACCGATGCCGGCCATCTCAAACCCGGCGAACTCTGACATTTGGCCAGGCCCAACCGTATTAGCGAAGAAAAAGATGGCTGGCCATCTTTTTCGAAAATATGGTTGGCTCCGCCCCCTTATGGCGCCGGACCCAAAGATGGCCGGCCAGCTATTTGGCCGTTGCCGTTCGATTATGCCCCTCCACATAACATTCAGTGCTGGTCGGTTAAGTTTATAGCGACCAAAGATAGGCCTGCTATTTCAGCAGCTTGATTTAGCCACCAAACTTAGCTAGCGATGCGCTGGATATGCGTGGCTAACCAGTTATATCATGTGATATAGCTGATAAGCCACTATGGGCCAGATTCTATATATGGTGCCTAAAAAATCCACATGGAACTCAGTTTCGCCTAAGCATATTCTATAAAATTTATGCGTGATATATAGAATACACTTATTCAATATCATCACACCTAAATCTGGGCTGAAACAAAAACCTGGCATAAATCCTGGCACGTAAATTTAGACGGACTGGTCCGTATTTTAAGTTATGTGCGTAAATTTTGGAATGCCATAAACACACCCTTTTTGAACTGCGCACGTCACCGTTTAGGCGCAGTTTATTATAAAATGCGCTTACCGAGTTGCGCGCGTAACTTGCAGTTATTGTCAATTAGTGCTCATTATTGCTTGCAAGGTGCTGTCAAAAATGCTGATTAGCTCTTGCGCCAATTAAGTTACGCGCCTAGTTTTAGACTGCACCTGGATTTCGGCACGCAAATCTAGGCGCCATATATAGAATCTCCCCATCTGCGTTGCCTGTGAATATTCAGGGGAAGACAGCTGGCTATCCCCCAGTGAATATTCACGGATAGCAGGCTAAGTGCTATTAAACTGGCCAGGAGCCATTCCTGGTTAGTTAAATAGAACTGAACATTGGCCGGATGGACGTTGGCAAAACTACATTGGCTAAGGTCAGAGATATGTGGAAGGGCATTTACGATATGACATCCAAATCTGATTTTGAATGTTTTGCAAAAAAAAAAAAAAAAAAAGTCCAAAAATCCAGTGCCAAACATGGTCATTTTCGAATCAGAAAAGCTTTTATCCTTTTGATTCAAAAATTGCCCTGTTTTAGACATTTTTGTGCTCGGTTCATCCAGGGCCGTGCCAACACGGTAAGCGAGGTAAGCATGGCAGGAGGGCGCCATCCTCTGGGGGGCGCCCCGCTGCACCATGCTTACCTCGCCCTCTTCTCCCCAGAAATGACGTCAGAAGAAGGCGGGACACTTAGCGAAGGGAAGAAGACTAGTAGACACGTCGGGGCGGGGGAGCACCGCCTCCTTCTCACTGACGCTACGCTGCCGCCGGACAGAGGTAAATTTAAACAAAAAAAAAAAGGAAAAGGATCTGGGGAGAAGAGGGCGGGCAGTGTAGCGATCGTTTTCGGGGGGGGGGGGGGGAGAGGTGCAGTGCCAACGGGGGGGGGGGGGGGGGAGGGCGCCGGAGGCACCAACTGCAGGGGGGCACCGGAGACCCTAGGCACGACCCTGGGTTCATCTTTCTTTAAGGGCCATTTTCAAATGAAAAAAATGTCTAACGGAAAAGCACACAAAAGCAAGCCATTGGGGCCAGCAGTCTTACTAGTCTGGCCACACAGACATCCCAGTAGAGCAGTGGGGCAGCCTAGGGGGCACTGCAGTGAATTTTACCCATGACTTAGTAACCCCCTTATATTATGTGCTGAGCCCTCCAGGAATAGCATCAAATGTACTTTACCCAACTGTACACCACTGCAATAGCACTTATGCCTGCATGTGTCACCTATATGTGGGTTCAGTAGGTATTTGGTGTTTTTGGAGGGCTACTCACATTTTCCATCCACCAGATAGAGTGGGATGTGGGCCTGACTCCCCTTCGCTACAGTGCATTGCACCAACTGCTGGGCTACTCCAGTGACCTGCTTGTTGCTCTAAGAGGAATGACCATTACATCTGCAGCTGTCATAGAGCCTGCCTGGTATGTACTGTCACTTTTACTGCTTAGGGGGTGGGAGGGGGTTAGTGACCATTGGGAGAGGGGGCGGGTTCATGCTTTCGTCTTTCCCGTGGTCATGTGGTCAGTTTGGACACCTTTCTGGCACTTAGTTATTAATGAAACAGGCCTAGCCAAAAAGTCCTCCTTTTTTTATTTTGCCCTGGGATGTTTTTGCAATGTTTCATTATCGTAGAAAAACATCTAAATCATAAGCCCGCCCTAGTCTTGCCCAAAACGCACCCCACAAAATGCCCCCCTGAGATTTAAATGAACCGCATAGAAAAAAAAGTCTTAAAACTGAGTTTGAAGAATAGCGATTTGGTTAGTTGGTCGTTTTTTTTTAAATGTCTATCTGCCACTTTGTGCCATTTTTGGGGGCGTTTTCCTGTTTTCAAAAAATGAGCCCCTAAGTTACCCAGTTCCAGGCTGGAGACATTTTGGCCAGTTCTGGTTTTGAAGGGTTTTTTTTTGTTTGTTTGTTTTTTAGCTGTCTGCTTTCCCTGTCCTGTCAAAACTGGCATTCCTTTCAAACCTTACTATTTGAATTTAAATTGTAAACCGCTTTGTTACATCTATTGCATGAACTGCGGTATATCAAGAATAATAAACCATAACCATAACTGTAACTTACATCCCAAAGCTCCAGACAGCTCAAAACACTGCTGCAAGGCTAATATTGGGCAAATCACGCTTTGACCATGCTTACCCTCTTCGTTTTTCTCTACACTGGCTTCCCATTAAAGACCGTATTACCTACAAAATTCGCACGTTGACTCACAAGATAATCTATGGGGAAGCCCCTGCCTATATGCTAGATTTGATACATCTACCTTCTAGAAATGCATCAGTGACTGCTCGATCCTTCCTCAACTTACACTTTCCAAGTTGCAAGGATGTTAAATATAAATTACTTTTCGCATCAACCTTCTCATACGTCAGCCCGAAATCTTGGAATGTTCTACCACAGCAGCTGAAGGAGATAGATGACCACCAGCTCTTCAAGTCATCCTTAAAGACATATTTATTCAAGAATGCTTATCCCACTGTCAGTACTAAATCCTAGCCTTCCTCACATCAGCCGTTGCCCACCAGTCCCCCGACTGCACCTACCTCGACATGCACCCCTGTCTTATCCACATGTTGTTTACCCCTTCCTTTGGCTTCCTTGTATCTATAGGGTTACCATATGGCTCCAGAAAAAGGAGGACGGATTGAGCCAGCTGGGTTTTACTTCCATTGCTTTTCATTGAAAGCAATGGAAGTAAAACCCGGCTGGCTCAATTACTTCCATTGAAAGCAATGGAAGTAAAACCCAGCTGGTTCAATCCGTCCTCCTTTTTCTGGAGCCATATGGTAACCCTATATCTGTACCCTCCCTGAATTGTAACCAATTGTAATAGTGTAAGCCACATTGAGCCCACTCTTTTGTTGGATAACGTGGGGTACAAATGTACTAAAATAAATAAATAAAGCAGTGTGATATTTGTAATGCCTGAGCCTGCTCATTGAAATCAGCATTTCAAGTCCCACAATGCACCAGGATGGGGTGGTCAGAAATCCAGGACTGTTCCAAAATCTACAGCCTGCAACTGGGCAACTTGGCATCTCTGTAAGATGTGAACCAGAGCTATAATGAAGTCAGAAGCGCTTTGGTCTCTGTTTTTGTTTTGAACATTATGGTTTTAGGTTCTATTTTCTCTGGGTGGTTATTTTACTTCTAGATGGAATGATTTTTAAGAGCGTTGTCTAAGAAGATCATGTTTTAGGATTAGCAGATCAGAAATGTTCATAAAGTAAATGAAAAATCCAAATGAATCATAATACCTCTGATTTTAAAAAGAGAAAAACCGATTTTTACTTCTAGCTGTAGAAATCTCACTTTGACTTAATATATGTTGCAAGTTTCCAATGGAGGCTTAGGAATTTCCCACATTTCAGTATTCTGGGGTCAAGTAATGAAAAGGAATCTCTCTGGGAAGTGAGAAAGAGTGAGAAAAACATGTGTCATAACTCAGTTATCATTCCAGGAAAACTGGAGGCAGGTGGAGACTCTCCTCACTTAATTTTTGCTGGGATTGCAGAATTCCTTGAATGCTAGGGGTGTGGTCAGCTGTTCTCCACTGGAAAGAAGGCACCTCGTTTTACTGTTAAACATAGTAAACATAGTAGATGACGGCAGAAAAAGACCTGCACGGTCCATCCAGTCTGCCCAAGAAGATAAATTCATATGTGCTACTTTTTTATTTGTACTGTCCTCTTCAGTGCACAGACTGTATAAGTCTGGCCAGCCCTATCCCCGCCTCCCAACCACCAACCCCGCCTCCCACCACCAGCTCTGGCACAGACCATATAAGTCTGCCCAGCACTATCCTCACCTCCCAACTACCAGTCCCGCCTCCCACCACCATCTCTGGCAGAGACCGCATAAGTCTGCCCAGCACTATCCTCGCCTCCCAACCACCAGCTCTGGCACAGACCATATAAGTCTGCCCAGCACTATCCTCGCCTCCCAACTACCAGTCCCACCTCCCAACCACCAGCTCTGGCACAGACCATATAAGTCTGCCCAGCACTATCCTCGCCTCACAACTACCAGTCCCCGCCTCCCACCACCAGCTCTGGCACAGACCCTATAAGTCTGCCCAGCACTATCCCCGCCTCCCAACTACCAGTCCCGCCTCCCACCACCAGCTCTGGCACAGACCGTATAAGTCTGCCCAGCACTATCCCTGCCTCCCACCACCGGCTCTGGCACAGACCGTATAAGTCTGCCCAGCACTATCTCCACCGCCCAACCACCAGCCCCGGCGCAGACCATATAAGTCTGCCCAGCACTAGTCCCGCCTCCCAACCACCAGCTCTGCCACCCATTCTAGGCCTTGTTCTTTTTTTCAGTGGAGAAATAGCCTAGTGGTTAGAGCAGTGGGCTAGGAAGTAGAGAAGCCAGAGTTCAAATCCCCTGCTATTCTTTGCGATCTTGGGCATTTCACTTAACTCTCCATTGTGGCAGGTGCAAGCAGAGGTGTCCTTTTACTAAGCTGCGTTAGACGCTAAGACAAGCCTAACAGCTCGGTAACTGCCAAATTAGCATACGCTAATCTGGGTGCTAAAACATTTTTGTAATTTATTTTAGGAGGGGCATGTCTGAGGGCAGAGAGTGGATGTCTCAGTGCTAATCATTTAGCCCATCTACATTACCATGCGCTCACTGGGTTACGCAGGATTATCGCATGAGCCCTTACCATTTACAAAATAGGTGTCGGTAAGTGCCCTGGCATTGAATTTAAGCGCCTCACCTTCGAAAGCGCAGCAAGCAGCGGCAGACCACTCCTTCCTTCCGTGTCCCGCCCTCGCCTGACGTAACTTCCGCGAGGGCAGGACACGGAAGGAAGGAGTGGTCTGCCGTTGCTTGCTGTGCTTTCGAAGGTGAGGCGCTTAAGGTCAGTGCAGAGGGCCCGGGGGTGGAGAGAGGGCCCGGTGGCAGGTGGAGGGGGGCCTGGCGATCTCGGGTGGGCGAGGCCCCGGCGACCTCGGGTGCAGGGGGGCCCGGGGGCGGCCTTGTCCCGGGCCTGGCCCAGTCTCTCGGCGGCCCTGCTCTTTGGGATTCTGGAATCTTGCTATTCTTTGGGGATCTACATGGAATGTTGCTACTCTTTGAGATTGTGCATGGAATCTTGTTAATGGGACTTGATATACTGCCTTTCTGAGGTTTTTGCAACTACATTCAAAGTGGTTTACATAGTATATACAG
Source organism: Microcaecilia unicolor (assembly GCF_901765095.1). Lineage (NCBI taxonomy): Eukaryota > Metazoa > Chordata > Amphibia > Gymnophiona > Siphonopidae > Microcaecilia > Microcaecilia unicolor. Next base: position 188,054,655 of record NC_044041.1, read on the forward strand.
GTACTTATTTGTTCCTGGGGCAATGGAGGGTTAAGTGGCTTGCCCAGAGTCACAAGGAGCTGCAGTGGGAATTGAACTCAGTTCCCCAGGATCAAAGTCCGCTGCAGTAACCACTAGGCTATTCCTCGACTGGAGGGATTCAGGCCTCGTTTTCATTGGACTAAATGGATGCGTGTAGTTTTAGGCACTAAGATTTCCACCTAAGCATATTCTATATACAGCCCCTAAATCTATGCACTGCTTATTGAATACGCTTAGCCGGAAGTCTTACCATGCAGGTTTTGTAGTTGCTGTATATAGAATCCAGCCCTGAGTGCTTACCGTGCAGGGAAACGCACTACCACAGGGTGCGCTCATGTGTCCCATGGTAGTTTTGGCATCTGTGCATACTTCCCTCATACTAAAAATAGTTTGGAGCCCTTTTACAAAGACAGATAAGAGCCTATGCGCATCAAGAGTGCGCCAAATTGGCATTACCGCCCAGCTACCGTGCGCCCCAGGTGGTATTTCTGAATTTGGCGTACGCCAAAAACATGCAGTAGAAATATTTTTTCTATTTTCTACCATGTGGCGCTTACCCGGCGATGAACAGCAGCGGGCGCACACAGCAAGCCTACTGTCCGGGTAGCATGTGAGATCTTACCGCTAATTCAATGGGTGGCAGTAAGGTCTCAGACTGAAAACGGATGCACGCTGGGTTTTATTTTGCTGCACGTCCTTCTTCCGGCCCCTTAAAAAAGGCCCCTTTTCCAGGATGCGGTAAAAACTGGTTTGGCGCACGCCCCCAAAAGATGCGCTCGCACTGCCGCAGCCACGCTAAACGTGGCCTCAACCAGCAGGGAAACCCATGCGCTAGTCATCGCACAGACCACCTTTTAGCAAAACTTAGTCAAAGGGTCCCACTCAGTTTGGTTCCTAGCTGTATTAAGCCCTGTCACGTCTGCTTAGTATTATAACTCCTGATCATTTCGGATCCCGATAGGTTCCAATTTACCATGAAACTTTCTCAGAATCAGGTTAACTTGAAAGTATATTGTTCCAGAACCAGGCCTTTAGGAGGGTAAGTAAATGAAAGCAGTGTGTAAATATTTAAATCAAAACACACTGCATTTTCAACACCGTATTTCAGAGTGTCTAACAAACACACATAACAAGATATATACTCTGTAAATGTAATGCATTTCATGCTGTCGAGCTTGAAGTGGAGAGAGAAAATCAAGAAACCAGTCCTGAGGGCTTCAGAAAGAGATTGAAAAATGCATTTGAGTGCAAGAACACCATCAGAAATGCTGCAGCTTTCATTATTTTAAATTCCCATCATCCCAGCTCTCAGGCAGAGGAGGATTTAGGTTGCCAGTCAACATCCCATTATTCTATCAGAACTGGATATCCTTAGTTTGGTGCAGCAGCTTCTTCCGATGTCTACAGACAATTCGAGACAGACAGGAGTGGTAAAACAATGCGCCAAAGTTTTCTTTCTGCAGCAGAGTGGAGAGATGAGAGTTCTTTTAATAATGGGATTCTTCATTGTCTTCCTCTCCCCCTCCCCCCCCAAATAAAGCAATGAGAGAGAGAATTGCCAAGTGAAATGTGTTTCTGAGCATAGACTTTTGCTCATGGCTGCGCTCTGAACCTATGGCCCAGATACTCTGGAGTCTGTAACCAGGGGCGTAGCCAGACTTCGGCAGGAGGGGGGTCCAGAGTCCGAGGTGAGGGGGCACATTTTAGACCCCCCTGCCACTTTTGCACCCTCTGGCACCGCTGCCCCTCCCCATCCCCTTCGACCCCCCCCCCCTTTCCACCACCGCCAACCCTCCCCCGCCATCGCCAGGCACCTTTGCTGGCGGGGGTCCCCAACCCCCGCCAGTCGAAGTCCCCTTCAGCGCCAGTCTCCGAGTCTGGCGCGTTCACTGATCTGGATTCTGTTTCTGTGAGTCCTGACCAACGTGCAGGATGTCAGGACTCACAGAAACAGAATCCAGATCAGCAATGCGCCGGAGACTGGCGCTGAAGAGGACTTCGGCTGGCGGGGGTTGGGGGCCCCCGCCAGCAAAGGTACCTGATGGCGACGGTGGGGGAGGGTTGGCGGTAGCGAGGGGGGGGTCGAATGTGGCAGGGGAGGGTCGGCGGCAGGGAGGGGTGAAAGAAGGGGGGCCAGGGTTAAATCTGTGGGGCCCATACCCCAATGGCCCCACCTAGCTACGCCCCTGTAGACTGTAACTCTGTCCTTCACTTCCATTGTAAATTAACACTGCAGGTACCACACTGTTATTGTTTGCTGATTGCACTTTTTATGTCCATTGTTCAATATTTTTTAAGACAATAAACACTATTCAGTTTATTGCCTCTGCTGTCTGGACTAATACAGAGTGCTTTCTGGGAACTGTGGGACCCTTGGGAGTGTGGCCTCCAGTAACTTAGAAATCACTGGGGATAATTTGAGAGCTAGAGACTTGCCCAGAGGTGGTTGAGACCTAGTCAGTGGGAGGAGGGTGCTAGTATAGAGCACAAGCTGCAGGTGCAGGCGGACCTGAGCTGTGCAGGGGATAGATCCTCTAAGTGGCCGCGGGGTAACCCCAGGCGGGTGGCTAGGCATTTCTTGAGAATAAACAGAACCCAACTCTAAGCTTCATTTATAGAATAGCGCTAATTTTTCTCAGCACTGATTTATCAGCGCCATATACAGAATGTATGTACTTGAATGTAATTCATGGTAAGCTAAATCAAAATGCAAAAATATATAATATATAAAAAAAATTAAATTAAAGCTGCGGCCAAGTTGTGCCATTTTAAGAAATACCTTGTGTGCTGTTGTTATTTAATGTCACGTTTAACAGTAGCCCTGAGAGGTCTCAGCTGCCTATGTTAAAGTAAGGTGCAGTGCCCCCCCGGGGGCACGGAGCCGCCATTAACATGGCGCCGTGCCCCGACGAAATGAGCAAAGAGCTTATTTCCTCCTAAAGAGAAAGCTGCCGAGTCTTTTTCTACTATCTTGTCCTGCCTAGGAATATTTAAAGGCTGGTGAAATATATGAAACAAGGAGAGGGGTAGGATTGATGGTTCCATTTGGATGAACCCTGGCTCAATTCCTAGATCTAGACCCTATATCCTGGAATGGGAGGGTCAGATATTCAAAGCCCCTACCTGGTTATATACAACTGCTATTACTGATCATTTCTATAGTGCTACTAGATGTACACAGCACTGTACACATTATATGCAGGCACTTTCTTTGACTGTAGAGGGCTCACAATTTAAGTTTTTGTACCTGAGGTAATGGAGGGTTCAGGGTCCCTTTTATGAAGCTGCAGCAAAAGGGGGGGGGCCTGTGCTGGCGTTGGTGCGTGTTTTTGACACACACCGAGGCCCCCTTTTACCACAGTTGATAAAACTCTTTTTTTCAGAAAATGGCCATGCAGCAAGTAACGCACTTGCCACGCAGCCGTTTCAAGGGGGGGAGCCCTTACCGCCACCTATCAAGGTGAGAGTAAGGGCTCTCTCGCTAACCCGGCAGTAACTGGGCAGCAGTGCCCAATTACCGTTGGGTGCACAATGCCAGTTTGTAAAAGGGGCCCTCAGTGACTTGCCCAAGGTCACAGGGAGCTGCAGTGGGAATTGAACCCAGGTCACTAGGAACTAGGATCAAAGCCTGCTGCACTAACCATCAGTGGCACTTAGCCAAGCAGTGCCGCTGAATATTGGCTCGGATCATTCTGGTACTGTCTTTTAGTGTTGGGGTAGTGCACGGGTGGGGCAAGTACTTAACTGGTTGGCAGAGATATTCGGTTCACTAACCGGTTAAGGAAGCAGATAAAGCAAGGCCAGGAGAAAGGCTGTCCAATCTTATATCTACCAAGCTAACCACACAACCCAGATCTTCAATACTGATGCCCCAGACATGACCCAGCATTGATTATCTGGGCTCAGTTCAGCCCATAGCCATCAGCGACTGAAAAATCACTGTATATTACCCCCAGAGTGTCCGGTGCTACAAAGGCAGCCACAGTTCCTAGAGGGATGAGAGTTGCAGTCATCAAGAACATCACCTATGATTGGACTTGGAGCCCATGATTATGAGAATTATCAATTCAATTTAAACAACAATACCAACATAAAATGAAAGATGGAAAAAATCATTTGTTCAAGATTCTGCCACTCACTAAAAATTAGCGGCACGTGCATTCATTGTCACACGTGGAAAAGGTTTCTTAATGTCTTGGCTGTGGCCGTGCCACCGCATTCTGACTCATCTTCTCTTCCAGTGGTTGGGTTCTGCGGATTCTCCAAACTGCCTCCCTGGCACTGCATTATTCCTGCACCAATGTCTCTGCTGCCTGTTTTCCAAGTTTCATTCCAGATACTATCCAAGCCTCGGTCTGATGCCCCAGTATCAGTGGCGTAGCCACAGGTGGGCCTGGATAGGCCAGGGCCCACCTAATTAGGGCTCAGGCCCACCCAACAGTAGCACACATTTAGCGGTAGCTGGTGAGGATCTCAAGCTCCACCAGCTGAAGACTTTCACCTGATGGAAATGAAAACGCTACTCTCCATCATACCAGCACTTGCGCTGAAAACTAAGCATGTGCGTGCCTGCTGCAGACTGCCAAGGTGGAAAGAAGTGTTTTCCTGCCACTTGAGATTTAGTTTTGGTGGTGGTTGGGGGTAGGGGGGGGAGAATACTTGGTGCCCACCCACTTCTTGCCTAGGCCCACCCAAAATCTGTTTTCTGGCTACGCCCCTGCCCAGTATTCTAGTCTCTCCCTGGTGCCCTGCTGTCTTCTTAAGTGTGTTCCAAGCCTTATTCCAGGGCACCAGTGACTGTGACATCATCAGTGAGAGCTAGGGTTACCATATTTTGTCCCCCCAAAAGGAGGATATATGCCCCGCCTGTATCATACACACCCCGCCCCCTGGCATGCCCACCCACCCCCTGGCACGCCCTCGCTCCACCCCCTGTTACATTTTCCCCTCCCCCTGTCACATTTTCCCCTCCCCCCCTGTCACACACCCCGTCACCGCCCCCCCCCCCCTTACCTTACTACTGCCCTGGTGTTCTAGTGACCTCTTTGGGGCAGGAAAGAGCCCTCTCTTTCCTACCAGGAGCACTGCCCTGCATGCATCCTTCCTGTTGCAGACTTCAGCACCAATTCAAAATGGCCGCCAAGAGTTGAAGTCTCGCGAGGTCACTTCAACTCTTGGTGGCCATTTTGAATCGGCGCCGAGGTCAGCAACAGGAAGGATGCATGCAGGGCAGCGCTCCAGGCAGGAACGAGGCGGAAGAGGTCACTAGACCACCAGGACACTAGTAAGTAAGGGGAGGGGAGGCTAGCAATCTGCTCATTTGTCCGGATTTCTGGACAAACGGGCAGGCTGGCAAAATCCACCCGGTTGCCTGGAGATGTCCTCAAAAAGAGGACATGTCCGGGTAATTCCAGACATATGGTAACCCTAGTGAGAACCTTTATAAATAACTGTGGGACTCTCATCCATTGCCTTTGCATCAAAGGTTTCCTACCTAGTTTGTCTCCATTCTGATCTGACCTGCTTTTCCTGACCTGAGCTCCAGCTTCAGCCCTGCTTGCTCCAGCTTCAGTTCCAGCTCTGCTTGTCCTTGGCTCTAGTTCCAGGCCAGCTTATCTCCAGCTCCAGTCTTGCTTTAGACCCTGCCTGCCTAGCCTACCTTGTCCTTAGCCAAGCTGGGTCTGTCTCAGTGGCGTACCAAGGGGGGGGGGGGGGGGGGCGGTCCGTCCCGGGTGCATGCCGCTGGGGGGGGGGGTGCCGTGGTGCGCGTGTGTGGGCTCCGACTTCACTAACTTCGCTCGTTCGCTGCGGCTCCCTCTGCCCCAGAACAGGTTACTTCCTGTTCTGGGGCAGAGGGAGCTGCAGCGAACGAGGGAAGTTAGCGAAGTCGGAGCCCACAGGCACGCACCGTGGCACCCCCCTCCAGCGGCGTGCACCCGGAGGGGTGTCATTTCGCCGGGAGGGGGGGGTGTGAAGGTGTAATTTCGCAGGCGGGGGGGGGGGGGCGCATCGGCGATCCGCCCCTGGTGCAATCCAAGCTAGGAATGCCACTGGTCTGTCTTGCCTTGTTCTTGCCTAGTGCTGTGTCTTGTCCAGGTGGTTTTTCTGCCGCTAGCTAGTACCTGATGGTGGCCCAAGGGCTCACTTTCCCTGAGTTGGTGACACTTAACAATCTGTATTATTTTGATTATTTTTTAGGAGATGTATTTTTTGTGTCCCATTTATAAGGGGAAACAATGAGATAAGAACAAATTGTTTACTATTGCTCTTTACGAATGAGATATAAAAGATAACTCTCCTAAAACATAATAGAAATCATACACATTGGCTTTTCCTTTTTTCATTTTATTTTGGTATTGTTTAAATTGAAGTGATTATTGCATTCACCTAATGTTTTGGAAAGGAATTATGAAATAACCTTGACTCGTCTTCCGCCAGGGTCGCTTTACTCATACTACCCCTCTCCTCAAGACCCTTCACTGGCTCCCTATCCATTTTCGCATCCTGTTCAAACTTCTTCTACTAACCTATAAATGTACTCACTCTGCTGCTCCCCAGTATCTCTCCACACTCGTCCTTCCCTACACCCCTTCCTGTGCACTCCACTCCATGGATAAATCCTTCTTATCTGTTCCCTTCTCCGCTACTGCTAACTCCAGACTTCGCGCCTTCTGTCTCGCTGCACCCTACGCCTGGAATAAACTTCCTGAGCCCCTACGTCTTGCCCCATCCTTGGCCACCTTTAAATCTAGATTGAAAGCCCACCTCTTTAACATTGCTTTTGACTCGTAACCACTTGTAACCACTCGCCTCCACCTACCCTCCTCTCCTCCTTCCTGTACACATTAATTGATTTGCTTGCTTTATTTTTTGTCTACTAGATTGTAAGCTCTTTGAGCAAGGACTGTCTTTCTTCTTCTATGTTTGTGCAGCGCTGCGTACGCTTTGTAGCGCTATAAAAATGCTAAATAGTAGTAGTAGTAGTAGACTAACAGTCATTATATCTGAGTCCTTTTTGAATATAGCATAGCTTTTAGCTCATGACTATTGCTGTATGACCAGAAAAGTTGTTAATGAAAGCTCACAGTGCCAGGATCTCAGGTATGGTTCAGACTGAGCTGGAGAAAGAAAGAGGGAACTGTCTAGTCAAATAAAATGAGAGGAAGAGGGGGGGGGGGGGTCTTACCTTGGCATTTTACAGATATACCAATTTTGTTGGAGTGGGTGATCATTTGGGGAGGAAGCTGAAGTCAGACTGAAACAGAGGTATATCATTGCTTTCCATGATTCTGCAAGTTGGGAAACACGTCGTTGCATAGGAGCCGGCTCTGTGGGTGCTTGAGCACCCCAACATTGAGAAAATCCCTTGTATGTGTTCAGGAAAGGGTTATTTCCATCGGGCTTAGCACCCCCGATAATTTCGAAAAGTTGGCTCCTATGACTGCAACAGAGCCTAAGCACTTTGTCCAGCTAAAAGGCCTCTTAATCTTTGCAAGTTCTCTGTCTGCTTTTAAAGGCCACCATGCTTTTAAATCTCTCTAATAAAGCCATAAGCCATCCCACAGCCAAATTGAATCTGACACTCAAGAGTAGCCGGTGAGCAGAATTGATCTTTCCTGTTATCTGTCAGGGGGTATCTTTCTGTCCTCTACTGTGGTGAGGGCTGGGTTCCTTTATTCTAAGTAGGCGTACTTGAGTTAACTAGTATAAGAATGAGCCATAAAAAAAAGAAAATCAGTCAGTCATAGAGGAGAATGAAATGGCCACAAGCTTGTGATTTTTCAACATCAAATCAATATTCACTTGGGTCTTTTAAGGGCACGAGCGGTATTTCAAATTAAGCAAAACGAAGTTAGATGCTGCTCAGTCCCTAAATTAAGCGTCGGAGTTTTGGCCATCCTCTAAGCTAACAAAGGCTTCTCTGTTGTCTTCTGTTACGAGATTTACCCACTGGTAATTTTGTGGCAATTCTTTTGAAAGGAACTTAGAACCTTTCTGCAATGTTGCAACATTGTTGCACATACGTGGAAGGCATAGCTTTGTCTTTAGCCCATTCATCCCTTTGTCCAAGGGTCCATTGTGCTCTGGTGTGTTATGATTGTAGCTGATGTGCTAGTACGTGTTTCTCAAAACACAGAAGGAGGTTCAGAACACAGAAGCTTTCAGGCGATATAAACACATTACAAGAATATCTTGAACTTGTGAAATATGGCAATAGGATGCAAGACTTCTAATGGACATTTGTTTAAGAAATTCCCTGAATATTTTGGAAAAATATGCTTTTCCAGTTATTGACTTGTTTCCCATGAATTAGTCACTAACCATTAGGAGTAGCCAGTGGCCTGAGGACCGATTGCAGTTTCTTGGGACAAAATATGTATGTAATATGTAAACCACTTTGATTGTAACCACAGGTGGTAAATCAAATCCCATCCCTTTCCCTTTTTGGACTAATTTATATTTAGCCCAGCATATGCTCTTAGGTGTCAGCCACTAGGTGGCAGTCAATTGTCACACAGCTGTGCACATTTATCTCTTCCTGGCCCGATGCTCAAAGCTCGAAGTATTTTTGTGGCCCGAAAAACGGCAGCCAGATTAATTTATGGAAAGTCCAAATTTGAAAGTGCCACGCCCCTCCGAGAGAAAATGCATTGGCTTCCTGTCAAGGATCGAATCACCTTTAAAATCTGCTCCCTAAATCCTATATGGTGAAGTTCCTGGTTACATGATTGATCTCATCCTCCTGCCTCCCAGGAATACATTTAGACCCTCCTGTTCATATCTAAACCTTCATTATCCAAACTGCAACGGAATAAAGTACAAATCCACCTATGCTACATCCTTCTCCTTCATCAGCACTCAACTTTGGAATTCCTTGCCGAAATCCATAAAACCATCAACAACCACCTAACTTTCAGGAAATCACTTAAGACCATGTTAGTTGGAAACGCTTATCCCAAGGACTCAGCATGTGTCTCCACTGTTGGATGCGCATCAATCTAGAGACAATTTTGGACACCACATTCCCCTTCCCTCCTCTCTCCTGGTTCCCCTACTCCTCCCGTCCCTTCCTCATCCTCCCCATTATTTTTTGAGTAGGTTTTCTGCTGTATTCGCTTCTTTTTACCGCATTGGCGTCTGCCTCTGTGGTGCGCTGTAAGCCACATTGAGCCTGACGCTGTTGGGAAACTGTGGGGCACAAATGACATAATAAATAAATAAATAAATAAATAAATAAAGCAAGCTCCAGCGCTATGACAAACAGCGCCTGCCCCATACCAAAGGAACAGCTCAGAAAAATAATCCTCCAATGCTCAAAGCTAATAGCATTCAAATTCTATGTGCGCTGTGAGACTGAAAGTACAAGGGAGGAACGTGCCTGACGCGTGCACCCAAGAGTTTTGTGGTAAGTGCAGCTCTCGTGCACATGCCCAGGTAAACCCTGAAGGGAATCAGACATCAGCGCCGTTCTTCTTCACCTTTAAAGATAAGCTTTGAAAAATGCTGTTCCCACTTCAAAAGCTTACATAGTAACATAGTAGATGACGGCAGAAAAAGACCTGCACGGTCCATCCAGTCTGCCCAACAAGATAACTCATATGTGCTACTTTTTGTGAATACCCTACTTTGATTTGTACCTGTGCTCTTCAGGGCACAGACAGTATAAGTCTGCCCAGCACTATCCCCGCCTCCCAACCACCAGCCCCGCCTCCCACCACCGGCTCTGGCACAGACCATATAAGTCTGCCCACCACTATTCCCCGCCTCCCAACCACCAGTCCCACCTCCCACCACCGGATCTGGCACAGACCGTATAAGTCTGCCCAGCACTATTCCCCGCCTCCCAACCACCAGTCCCACCTCCCACCACCGGATCTGGCACAGACCGTATAAGTCTGCCCAGCACTATTCCCCGCCTCCCAACCACCAGCCCCGCCTCCCAACCACCGGCTCTGGCACAGACCGTATAAGTCTGCCCAGCACTATCCCCTCCTCCCAACCACCAGCCCCACCTCCCACCACCGGCTCTGGCACAGACCATATAAGTCTGCCCACCACTATTCCCCGCCTCCCAACCACCAGTCCCACCTCCCACCACCGGATCTGGCACAGACCGTATAAGTCTGCCCAGCACTATTCCCCGCCTCCCAACCACCAGCCCCGCCTCCCAACCACCGGCTCTGGCACAGACCGTATAAGTCTGCCCAGCACTATCCCCTCCTCCCAACCACCAGCCCCGCCTCCCACCACCGGCTCTGGCACAGACCGTATAAGTCTGCCCACCACTATTCCCCGCCTCCCAACCACCAGTCCCACCTCCCACCACCGGATCTGGCACAGACTGTATAAGTCTGCCCACCACTATCTTCGCCTCCCAACCACCAACCCCTCTTCCCCCCACTGGCTCTGCCACCCAATTTTGGCTAAGCTTCTTAGGATCCATTCCTTCTGCACAGGATTCCTTTATGTATATCCCATGCATGTTTGAATGTGTTGTAATAGAGGGTATTTTAAGCTGATGATAGCTGCCAAGAAAATGATAATGCACAGACTAACCAGTAGCTGCGAGAAAACGCATGTGACCCATGAATCCTTGGCTTTAAATTTCTTTTACTACAGAAAATGTCACCTTATTTTATTTTATTTATTTGTGGCATTTATACCCCGCTCTTTCCCGCTCAATAGCAGGTTCAGTGCGGCTTACAAAGTGTGGTACAACGTACATGTAAGCGCAGAAAACGGGCACCAATGTGTGCTTTCCCTTTCGGGTTTGCTCAGGCTCGCACAAGTTTTGTTTTTCAGTTTCTGTGTCTAGATACTGTGTGGGACTATCATACTCATTGCTGGCTAGTCTTGAGCCCCCTAAAATACCTGTCTTATTCTCACCCCCCCTTGTTAGGGATTAAGAGGACATACATGAAATGCTTGGAACTGTCCACAGAATTGCTGCTGTTTTCATAGCTGCAGTGGCGTACCAAGGGGGGGGGGGACGGTCCGCCCCGGGTGCACACCGCTGGGGGGTGCCGCGGCGCGCGCCTGTCAGCTGAGTTCGCTAACTTTGCGCTAACTTCGCTGCAGCTCCCTCTGCCCCGGAACAGGTTACTTCCTGTTCCGGCCGGGGCAGAGGGAGCTGAAGCGAAGTTAGCAAACTCAGCTGACAGGCGCGCGCTGCGGCATCCCCCCCCAGCGACGTGCACCCGGGGGGGTGTCATTTCGCCGGGGGGGGGGAAGGTGTCATTTCACCGGGGGGGGGGGGGGGCGCATCGGCGATCCGCCCCGGGTGTCATGCAGGCTAGGATCACCACTGCATAGCTGATAAGTTAGAGGAACAGAAGACCACTTTCTCACTTCTTTATTTATTTACAGTATTTCTATCCCACATTTTCCAACCAGTGTTGTTTCAATGTGGCTTACGTGGAATTAAGAAACACAGTAAGATCTGAATTACACAGAATTGAAGAGGCTTGAAGAGGAATAGGGGGAGAAGCAGTGGCGTTCCTAGGGGAGGGGGCGGTGGGTGCGGTCCGCCCTGGGTGCATGCCGCTGTGGGGGGGGTGCCGCGCGCACCTGCCCTCCGTTGTTCGATGCTTCTTCTCTGCCCCGGAACAGATTACTTCCTGTTCCGGGCAGAGAAGAAGCATCGAACAACAGAGGAAAGGCGCGCGTGGCACCTCCCCCCGGCGGCGTGCACCCGGCGGGGGGGAGGGGGTTCCTTCGCGGGGGTGTCCTTTTCGCCGGGGGGGATCCGCGCTGTATCGGGGGGGGGGCGCTGCACCCGGTGGGGTGGGGGGATGGGGTTCCTTCGCGGGGGTGTCCTTTCGCCGGGGGGGGATCCGCGCTGTATCGGGGGGGGGGCGCTGCACCCGGTGGGGTGGGGCGTATCGGCGATCCGCCCCGGGTGCCAGCCCCCCTAGGAACGCCACTGGGGAGAAGTGAGGTGGAAGGAAATATGAAGGACAGGGGAAGGGCGGTAGGGGGGAGAAATGGATCTATTAACAGAAGCTAATGTGGGGTCGTGACCAGGCAAGGGATGGAGGGGACGTTGCTGAGTAAGAGTGATGACTATTCATAACTGATTCACAGTGGAGCTTCGTGGAAGGACTTTTTTGAAGAAATGGGCCTTGAATCATTTATGAAAGATCAGGTATCTAGGCTCCACAATGCTTTAGGGAGTGCATTCCAGCTCTTAGCGCATAGGTAGATGAAGCCCGATGAGTAAACAGTTTTGTTTCGTAAACCTGGCATTTGGGGAAGTGGAGTGTGAGATAGCTTCGTGCTTCCTTGTGTATGTTGCATAGGTTCGACATGTATTCTGGAGCCAGACCGAAGATGCTTGAAAATTACATAAGTACATAAGTATTGCCACACTGGGACAGATTAAAGGCTCCATCAAACCCAGCGTCCTGTTTCCAACAGTGGCCAGTCCAGATCACAAATATCCCAGAAATAAGCAGTGGATTTTCCCCAAGTCAATTTAATAATGGTCTATGGACTTTTCCTTTAGGATGCCATCCAGACAGTGGCGTACCAAGGGGGGGGGGGGGGCGGTGAGGGCGGTCCGCCCCGGGTGCCAGTGGGTGGGGGGTGCTCCGCTCCCGCCGCCTCCCGTGGCCGTTCCCGCGGCACCGCACATTAAAAAAACCGGCGAAGCAGCGTCGCAGGCAGCGCCTCGTGCCCTGCTTGTAAAAAAAAAAATCAAATCTCCTTCCCCTCCTCGTCTTGACGTCTTGACGTCGACTCGGGCCTTCCAATTTGATTGGAAGGCCCGAGTCGACGTCAGGACGTCAAGACGAGGAGAAAGAAGGAGATTTGATTTTTTTTTACAAGCAGGGCATGAGACGCTGCCTGCGACGCTGCTTCGCCGGTGGGGAAGGAGAGGGGCGAAAGGGACTCGGGTGGGGGTGTTCAGAGGGGAGAAGGGGACTGGGGTGGGGGTCTCAGACAGGGGAGGGGAGAAGGGGACTGGGGTGGGGATCTCAGAGGGGAGAAGGGGAGGGGAGAAGGGGACTGGGGTGGGGGTGTTCAGAGGGGAGAAGGGGACTGGGGTGGGGGTCTCAGAGGGGAAAAGGGGACTGGGGTGGGGGATCTCAGACAGGGGAGGGGGAGGGGAGAAGGGGACTGGGGTGGGGATCTCAGAGGGGAGAAGGGAAGGGGAGGGAAGAAGGGGACTGGGATGGGGGTGTTCAGAGGAGAGAAGGGGACAGGGGTGGGGGTCTCAGACAGGGGAGGGGAGAAGGGGACTGTGGTGGGGGTCTCAGACAGGAGAAGGGGAGGGGAGAAGGGGACTGGGGTGGGGGTGTTCAGAGGGGAGAAGGGGGCTGGAACTGGGGGCTGAAAAAAGGGGCAGAGAGAGAGAGAGGGGACAGATCCTAGATGGAAGGGGGAGCGAGAGGGAGGGCAGACCCTGGATGGATGGGAGAGGGAGGGCAAATGGTGGATTGAAGGGGCAGAGAGAAAGGGCAGGCAGTGGATGGAAGGGACGGCAGAGAGGGCAGACACTGGATGGCAGAGAGAGAGAGACTGAAGACAGATGCTGGATGGAAGGAAGACGGTGAAAAGAAGATGAGGAAAGCAGAAACCAGAGACAACAAACTGTAAATAAAATATGTTTTTTTATTTTTTTTGCTTTAGGATAAAGTATTGTAGATGTGTTAAATGTTTATAATAGAACATGTAAATAAGGTAATCTTTTTATTGGACTAATTTTAATACATTTTGACTAACTTTCGGAGAACAAAACCTCCTTCCTCAGGTCAGGATAGGATACTGTAACAGCACTATACTGTACTGACCCGAGGACGGAGGTTTTGGCCTCTGAAAGCTAAATGTATTAGTCCAATAAAATGATATTATTTGTTTTATTTCTATTTGTTAATTTGTAAAGTGGTGATTGGTACTTGTTAGGTTTTTTTTTCAAATTTACATCTGCTGTCTTTATATTTTGCACAGTACTAGGGGACAGTTTCTGTTTCTGTGGTGTTGCATTGTATGCAGAGTCTGGCATTGGGGGTTCAGTTTAATTTTTGTCTAAATAGAAAGTTTATGATTACTTATTCTATAGTGGATTAGGGTGTATCTGTGTTTGTGAAAAAGACATGGCTTTCAGTTGGCATTGACTGTGCAGGATCTACGATCTGTACTATTCTGTCTGGTTTCGTTTTACAATAGGTGAATTGATGTTCTAGTGTTCACTGTAGTGTTTAAGATGCTTTCCTTTTCCTTGTGTGACTCGTAGAAATGACTGCTTATGGTATGGTAGAATTGCTCTATAGGTCCTGAGTGTTTTGTATTCTCGGCATGCCTAGTACTGGATTTGGGGGGGGGGGGGGGGGGGGGTGTTAAAAAATGACCGGCCCCGGGTGTCAACTACCCTAGGTATGCCACTGCATCCAGACCTTTTTTTTAAATTCCGCTAAGCTAACCGCCTTTACCACATTCTCTGGCAACGAATTCCAGAGTTTAATTACACGTTGAGTGTAATTATTCTTGCCTGCACAGGGACACAGTGCAAGGCTTGAAGCAGTGGGCTGGTTCTTTTTTCAAGTGCAATTTTCCGAAGATCAGTACTACTTTCTTTGCCTTCAAAAGTTGGGGGAGGGGAGAAGGGGAGGTGGTAGCTCCCATCTAAAGCTGAGACACTGTAAAATACCAACCACCCAGAACCAAGATGCTACAGTCAATTTGTAAGGGCCACAAACCAGCTGGGTTTTTAGTTGGGTAAATATATGTGAAATACATTCGTGCATTATAATAATACTTATCATTTTATAGTACCTACTGCACCAAAGCCGCAAAAGGTGGGGAGAACAGACAAAGCTTATCCTCCCTTAAGACTTTAAAACCAATACAAGAGAAATCACATTGGGAGCTGGAGATTCATGCACACATCCTGGAGAGGATGAGGTAAGGTGTGTGACAGAGGCTTGCTGAACACCCCACTGTACCGCGGCCTGTTTTTCTAATTGAGGTGTCGGGATTGGAATGTTCAACCTTCTGATGCTCAATCAGGGCTTCTACAGCTGAGTTAAAGCAGCAGAACAAACCTAGTGGAAAATCACCTATAATTTATCCAAAGCTGCTTATATTCATGTGTTATTGTTGTACAGCAAGGGTGCGGGGAAAATATTTTGTTTTTCACTATCATCTGTTTCAGCCGTACAGCGCATGTTAAAAACATTTGCATCCACTAAAATCATTTGGCATTCACTTATCATTTTAGCATATTAAATGCAGAAATGAAAATGATTTTAAACAACTGTGCATCCTCATTGCGTACCCTTACGAGCCTGCTCGCGACATTATCAACTTGAGCAAAAAAGGCCTGGAGCAAATGAAGGGCTTACTGTACTTCGTATGATGCCGTGTTTATTTAATTATTTATTTTATTTCTTTATAGTACATTTCTACCCCATATTTTCCCACGCCTGCAGGCACAATGTGGCTCACATAGGAGTAAGGAAAATAGCAATACATTAAAAGAAATGGAAGAGACAAAATTAGGCAAGGAAGGGGAAGGGGGCATTACAGTATCAGGGATAAGTAAGCGGGACTATTAATCGGTAAGAGTGTAAGGGGAGTAGGCCAATCCAAATAGGCAGTGGCGTTCCTAGGGGGGCTGACACCTGGGGCGGATCACCGATGCGCCCCGCCCCCTGGGTGCAGCGCCCCCCCAGAACAGCGTGACGCCCCCTCCCGGTGAAAGAACCCCCCCCCCCGATCCCCAGGTGAAAGAACCCTCCCCCCGGGTGCACACCTCTGGGGGGGAGGGGTGCCACGCGCCTGCCGGCTCTTCGTTTTCATGCTCCCTCTGCCCCGGAACAGGAAGTAACCTGTTCCGGGGCAAAGGGAGCATGAAAACGAAGAGCTGACAGGCGCGTGGCACCCTCCCAGCGGTGTGCACCCGGGGCGGACCGCCGCCACCGCCCCCCCTTGGTACGCCACTGCAAATAGGTGAGTTTTCAGCAGCCTCTTGAACAGTTGGTGATCCATTTGTAGTTTTAGGTATTTTGGCAAGACATTCTAATTCTTGGCACACGCGTATTGGAAAGATGAAGTGAAGATCTTCTTGTATTTGACGCCTCTACAGTTCGTGAAGTGCAGGTTGAGATACGAGCGCGAGGTGGCTACTGCGTTTCTATTTGCAGAGGTAAGAAGAGATTTTTATTAGTAAGGGCTGGCCGTGCAGCCAGACTGTCAATTGGGGGGGGGGGGGGGGGGGCTGAGCCCCAAAGTGGGTGGAGC
Source organism: Microcaecilia unicolor (assembly GCF_901765095.1). Lineage (NCBI taxonomy): Eukaryota > Metazoa > Chordata > Amphibia > Gymnophiona > Siphonopidae > Microcaecilia > Microcaecilia unicolor. The sequence continues at coordinate 188,070,918 of NC_044041.1, forward strand.
ACAAAACTTAGTCCCTCCCCCCTTTGTTGTCTGCCCCTACCCTCGACCTTCTCTCTCAATGCTCACTTCCTGTGACCCCAAATACCTGAGGCAGCAAGTGGTGATCTGCAAGCCCCCTTCTCCTTCTTACCTACAAATGCACTCAGTCTGCAGCCCCTCATTACCTCTCTACCCTCATTTCCCCTTACGTTCCCGCCCGTAACTTCCACTCACAGGACAAATCCTTCCTCTCAGTACCCTTCTCCACCACCGCCAACTCCAGGCTCCGCTCATTCTGCCTCGCCTCACCCTATGCTTGGAATAAACTTCCTGAGCCCTTACGCCAAGCCCCCTTCCTACCCATCTTCAAATCCTTACTCAAAGCCCACCTCTTCAATGTTGCTTTCGGCACCTAACCTTTATACCTTTCAGGAAATCTAGACTGCCCCTATTTGACTGACTATACATTTGTCCTTTAGATTGTAAGCTCCTTTGAGCAGGGACTGTCCTTCTATGTTAAATTGTACAGCGCTGCGTAACCCTAGTTGCGCTTTAGAAATGTCAAGTAGTAGTAGTAGTAGTAGTCCTTCACTGGTGGCCTGGTAGTTGGCGATGCTTTCCGTGGGTTGCTACCACCACACTGCTGCTCCCTGCACATGCACAAAAAACGAGCATGCATGGGACAGGCAGCTAAGCCACACATACTCAGTTTCATGAAAACCAAGCATGTGTGTGTGTGGGTGTGTGTGTGTGTGTGGGGTGGAGGGGTGGGGGAATGCAGCAGAAGCAGCCTATAGAAAGGTTGTGGACTGCCAGGCCACCGGCGGTGAAGGACCTTTTGGGTTCATGGTGCTTGTGGATCCCTGCCATCCATAGCAGCAGATACCTGGCACCACATTTTAGGGGGCCTGAACACTAGGTGGGGAGGCACCCCAAGCCTAAGCCACTTGTTAAGGCCACCAATGTTGTTTCAAAACAAAAAATCTAATTTACTTATGCAAAAAATCAATATCTTCAAGGGACTTACAGTTGTTTGGAATCTCACAAGAGCCTGTAGGTCTCCATTCCAAGAAAGTGTAGGAACCATTTATTCCCATATTAAGAACATAAGCATTGTCATACTGGGACAGACCGAAGGTCCATCAAGCCCAGCATCCTGTTTCCAACAGTGGCCAACCCAGGTCACAAGTACCTGGCAGAAAAACAAAGAATAGCAACATTCCATGTAGAACCTCAAAGAGTAGCAAGATTCTAGAACTCTAAAGAATAACACGATTCCATGCAGAATTTCAGTGTAGCAACATTCCATGTAGAACCCCAAAGAGTAGCAAGATTCCATTCAGAAGTGGAGGAGTGGCCTAGTGGTTAGGGTGGTGGACTTTGGGCCTGAGGAACTGAGTTCAATTCCCACTTCAGGCACAGGTAGCTCCTTGTGACTCTGGGCAAGTCACTTAACCCTCCATTGTCCCATGTAAGCTGCATTGAGCCTGCCATGAGTGGGAAAGCGCGGGGTACAAATGTAACAAAAAAAAAAAAAATCCCAAGTACATAAGTTCAGAAGTATTGCTATGCTGGGACAGACTGAAGGTCCATCATCAAGCCCAGTATCCTGTTTCCAACAGTGGCCAGGTCACAAGTACCTGGCAAGATCCCAAAACAGCAATTCCCACACTGAATTGATGATGTTGTACTTTGCTGGTGCTGTAGCTCCCTTTTACAGGTCTTTTAACCTCCATAGTCAGGGATAGTCATTCCCCTAGAACACTATTCCAGTTTCTTTTTGAGATGCATTCTTGCCCCCACCCCTCCAAGGAACCCTGCCTTTTATTGGAGTCCTGTTTAAGTGGAAGAGCTTAGTAGGGCATCTTGCCATTTTAAAGAATCTGGAAATAGTCATTTAATTGGATGGGAGGAAAGGTTAACACAGAAACAAAATAATAAGGTGAATACCTTTTATATTTGACTACATTTCTTCACTAGCTTTCAGGAGTTAGATTCCTTTCTTCCAGCCCAAGCAGAATGAGCAGGTCAGAGATAACATCCTTTCATGTATTTACTTATTGTATCTATTGTCCTCTTGATGTGTTTACTGGATATGTTTATTGAATGTTGTTAATTGTAGATCCTAATCTGTTCCAACCTGCTTTGAGCTATGTAGTTAGAAAACTGTGAAATAAATGAGCGATGGTGGTGAAGTGATGATTGCCTGAAAATATGAGTGAAATTATTGAAGATGTTGTAATGGTAGCATAGAGGGAAAGGGTTCTACTCTCTGCCACATTCCTCGAGAAGAAACAAAATATTTTACAAGAGGGCATTGTATAATAACAATAAACACTATAAAATACCAGTAACACCAACATCACAATGTAAAATTTAAATAATACATTAAAACTCAACTCTCCTTTTCAACATCTGTTCAAAACCTGGAGTGATAAGATGATAGAGAGGCGTATTTGTTCTCTACCGGACTTGGCGTACGCCTTTACGGTACTATATAAGCCACATTGAGCCTGCAAATAGGTGGGAAAATATGGGGTATAAATATAACAAATAAATAAATAAATTATAGTAATTTCTGGTAGTGAGTTATAAATACAAGTCCTTTTGTGTAACTTCCACAGTATTTGATGTTTCACTTCAAATGTCTTACATTCCTGGATTGTCCTGATGAGAAGATCATTGATAGAGTGTTGGTTCTGAAATGATTCCTCACAGAGGTCGCCACATCTCAAAAAGGTACAAAGAAGGGCGACAAAAATGATAAAGGGGATGGGACGACTTCCCTATGAGGAAAGGCTGAAGCGGCTAGGGCTCATCAGCTTGGAGAAAAGGCGGCTGAGGGGAGATATGATAGAGGTTTATAAAATAATGAGTGGAGTAGAATGGGTAGACGTGAATCGTTTGTTTACTCTTTCCAAAAATACTAGGACTAGGGGGCATGCGATGAAGCTACAAAGTAGTAAATTAATACGAATAGAAGAAAATATTTCTTCACTCAACGTGCAATTAAACTCTGGAATTCGTTGCCAGAGAATGTGGTAAAGGCGGTTACCTTAGTGGGGTTTTAAAAAGGTCTGGACTGCTTCCTAAAGGAATTGACTTGGGGAAAATCCACTGTTTTTGGGATAAGCAGCATAAAATGTTTAGAACTTTTTCGGGATCTTGCCAGGTATTTGTGACCTGGATTGGCCACTGTTGGAAACTGGATGCTGGGCTTGATGGACCTTTGGTCTGTCCCAGTATGGCAATACTTATGTACTTGGGATTCTGAATGGAATCTTGCTACTCTTTGGAGTTCTACATGGAATGTTGTTACACTTTGAAATTCTGCATGGAATCTTGCTATTCTTTAGAATTCTAGAATCTTGCTACTCTTTGGGGTTCTAAATGGAATGTTGCTATCCTTTGTTTCTCTGCCAGGACCTTTGGTCTGTCCCAGTGTGGCAATACTTTTGTACTTATGTAGAGGTGTTGCCTTGATCTTCTCTGTGATGTGGGAAGGGATAAGAATGTGTGTGTTTCTGTTTGTGTGTGTGTGTGTGGGGGGGGGGGGGGGGTATGTGATGCCACTACAGCAGTTGTGTGTTTATTTTTAGTTATTTGTGCAAGGGCCCACACTGTGTTGTTACCTGTGCTCACACACTATCTGGCACTGTATGCAATGTGATGCCCTGTGTGGTACATGCAGGACAGAAGGATGCCAGAGAAGCCCCTGCATTTACCACACAGGCATTCGTTTTTGCAAGTAACAGATGGTAAGTGTAAAACCTCACCATACCTTAATAAAAGAGCTCATTAGCCAAGGGAGTACTTGAGACAATAGGAGATAAATTGACTTGTGAAATACAAAATCAAAGGTGTCCTTTTACTAAGCTGCGATAAACACTAATGCGGGCTCACCACAGCTTAAAATGCTTTACTGTGGGGCATGCTCTGGTGTCCTGCACTGATGCATAGTTCCCATGCGCTAAAACCTAAATTTTATTTTTTTTAGTGCTGGGGCGGAGAGTAGGCGTGTTCTATGCTAATCAGTGATATCTGATTAGCATATGGTTAGCATGTGAGCCCTTACCGCCCATAAAATAGATGTCAGTAGAGGTGGCGGGAGGGGGGATCCAGAGCCTGAGGTGAGGGGGGCACATTTTAGCCCCTCCCCCGGCACCGCAGACCCCCCCAGTCATTATCGACCCCCCCGCCGCCGCAACCCCCCCCCACCCTGCCATTGCTGACCCCCCCCGCCGCCATCTTTGATGACCCCAGCCGACAACCCTCTCAACCCCCCTCCCACCGCCAACTCTCCCTCGCTGTCGCCTACCCTGGCTGAGCTGCAAGGCTTCATTCTGTTTCCGTGAGTCTGACGTCCTGGACGTACAACGTGCAGGATATCAGAAACAGAATGAAGCCTTCGCGGGAAGAAGAGAACCTCCTCGGCTAGCGGGGATTGGGATCCCCCGCCAGCAAAGGTAGCCCATGGCGACAGCGGGGGAAGGTTGGCGGCAGGAGGGGGGTTGAGAGGGTCGTCGGCAGGGGGGTCCAGGGCCAAATCTATAGGGGCCAAGGCCCCCCTGGCCCCATGTAGTTATACACTGGTAGAGGCTCACAAGCTAATGACCAGGTGCTAATGGGAAAATGAGTGCAAGGCCATTAATAAAAATAAAAAGGAAAAATCGGCCATTTTACCCATGTGGAAAACATGGCCATAGTGCATTGGAATGACCCAAGTAAGCACGAGCTAAGGCTACATTTTACAGCAGTTTAGCAAAAACAGAAGCTCTGAGTTTCAAAATCATGGAAGCTTTTATTTAATGACAAATATACACCTAACATGTTTCACCGTATCGACTGCTTCAGAGGTTACAGTATAGTATATCAGTAGACAATATGCACAAGGGTCCAAGGATCACCAGGAGTGTTTGTGAGAAAAGCAGGTTCTGAACCTAGGTTTCTGACCTGTCGATCCAACCACTGGTCTACACGTTGAAGCGGTGGTGTAGCTACGTGGAGCTACGGGGGCCTGGGCCCCCCCAATTTCCTCTGGGCCCCTGATTTTGCTGGTGGAGGTCCCCAACCCCTGCCAGCTGAAGGCTTGTCCAACACCGGTCTCCAGCGCCACCGCATTGCCTGCCCTGCTTTTCATTTTCCCCTCACGTCCTGCGCGCTCCTTTTAGTGAAATTGAAGGAGTGTGCAGGACATGAGGAGGAAGAGAAAGCAGGGCAGGCAAAGCGGTGGTGCCAGAGACTGGCACTGGAGTAGGCTTCAGCTGGCGGGGGGTTGGGGACCTCCACCAGCCAAAGTATTTGCTGCAGCAGTGGGTGGGAAGCGGGAGGGTGGCAGGGGGAGGGGGCAGTGAGACCAAAATGTGCCCCCCCCCACCTCAGGATCTGGCTCCCTCCCACTGTGAGGTATGGCTTCGCCCCTGCTTTGAAGGACAATTTGTAAAGACGTTTTCACACAGATATGATTATATACCTGTGTGAAATGACAATTATAAAATGACCTCTTCCCCATGTAAAAGTAGGATGTAGGTGTGTTCACCCAACGCATAATTAAACTCTGGAATTCGTTGCCGGAGAACGTGGTGAAGGCGGTTAGCTTGGCAGAGTTTAAAAAGGGGTTAGACGGTTTCCTAAAGGACAAGTCCATAAGCCACTACTAAGTGGACTTGGGAAAAATCAATAATTCCAGGAATAACATGTATAGAATGTTTGTACGTTTGGGAAGCTTGCCAGGTGCCCTTGGCCTGGGCTCGATGGACCCTTGGTCTTTCCCAGTGTGGCATTACTTATATACTTATGAGTTTTGAATGGAGTTACCATTTTTGCACGTATTTTATGCACGAGCGGACGTCAGTGTCTGCACTTTTAAATTTTAGGTGCGACCTCTCTAAGATTTGTTCCTGTATTTTATTAACGCACGTGATAGGCATCTTTTTATCTTTTTTTAAAAATCTGCTTTTAAGTTTAATGCACATGTACCAATTTGGCGTCTAAATATCTTTATAAAATATGCTATAAATATTCACCCTCTTGCTCTTTCGGTCTATGTGACCTGTTGTAAATTGACTTCCCTGAACATCCGCAAAGGTAGGACGAAGCGGGATTTGTTGGCTCAGGTTAGCCACCTCTGCTTCACGTCTCCAGGTTTCTCAGGGACTCTGGCGGTGCATTTCCCCTAACAACTTGGAGTCGCTATATAAATAATAAATGCTGTTCCGGTCCTTGACGTTAATGGCAAGCTCAAGCATTAAGCACCATAACTGTCAGCCCTTCATTAGCCGCTTGATAAAATACTGAAACGGCGTATGACAGCCATTATCTTTTAATTCAAACCTGCACTTTAGGCAGCCAAATCTGCTCAGCCCACCTTGAGATTTATGCACAGCTGAGCAGTGAGGAGCAATCTCCCTCCTTCCCCCCGAGCTTCTTGAAGTGAGACGGAGCCCACTCATAGGTGGTTCTGATCCCATTACTCCTTTGCCTTTTTTTTTTTTTTTTTTTTTTCGAGCCTTAATTAAAACCATCTCAAGAACTCATGTGCAGCAATGTTTTCTTAATGAACGTATTATGCTAAGCAGAAGGAACAATGAATAAACAGAATGCTGTTTGCAGGTGCTTTGTTTGTTCATGTCTTACCATCACCCTTGGTTTTTTTTCCTTTTGCTTTCTGTGTGTCTGGTTTTTTAAAAATTTTCTTTTTGAGGTGTTCTCTTGGCATCCTTTTCATTTTGGTTGTTCTTGTTCATTGACCAAACAGTCTTTTCTGAGGGAATGCCCTCCCGCGGGAGGCGGTGGAGATGAAAACGGTAACGGAATTCAAACATGCGTGGGATAAACATAAAGGAATCCTGTTCAGAAGGAATGGGTCCTCAGGAGCTTAGCCGAGATTGGATGGCAGAGCCGGTGGTGGGAGGCGGGGCTGGTGGTTGGGAGGTGGGGCTAGTGCTGGGCAGACTTATACGGTCTGTGCCGGGGCTGGTGGTTGGGAGGCGGGGATAATACTGGGCAGACTTATACGGTCTGTGCCAGAGCTGGTGGTGGGAGGCGGGGCTGGTGGTTGGGAGGCGGGGATAGTGCTGGGCAGACTTATACGGTCTGTGCCGGGGCTGGTGGTGGGAGGCGGGGCTGGTGGTTGGGAGGCGGGGATAGTGCTGGGCAGACTTATACGGTCTGTGCCCTGAAGAGGACAGGTACAAATCAAGGTAGGGTATACACAAAAAGTAGCACATATGAGTTTATCGTGTTGGGCAGACTGGATGGACCGTGCAGGTCTTTTTCTGCCGTCATCTACTATGTTAACTGCAAATCCCTGCATGCAATGGGGTAAAGCCAAGACTGGATTTAAACTGTTTGAAAGATCTGGATCCAGTTGGCAACCATGTCCTTTCGTGTTCATCTGTAAAAACACATAGCATTGGCTGCAGAAGGGTGGGGGTGGGGGGAGGATCCTTGGAAATAATGACATGTGAATCTAATATCCAATTACGGTTGTAGCACTCTCTTTGGCACTTCCAGAACTGCTAAGCCAGTCCTGGTTTTAAATTTACAATCCAAAGCACTATGGTATTTGTGGTCTTTGATTCTACCCATTGAAATCGGTACTGCAGGTTCCATAATGCACCAAGATAGGATTGTCGGAAATCCAGGAATGGCTTCAAAAATCTCCCTTTTGGAACTGGGTAACTTGGAAATTTGGCAGTTTTCCAAGCTTTTGTTTAGAGCTTAGACTAGGGCAGTGGTTGCCAAACCTGGTCCTGGAGTCACCCCAGCCAGTCAGGTTTTCATTATATTCGCAATGAATATTCATGAGACAGATTTGCACGCAATGGAGGCAGTGCATGCAAATCTCTCTCATGAATATGCATTGTGGGTATCCTGAAAACCTGACTGGTTGGGGTGACTCCAGGACCACATTTGGGAACCATTGGACTAGGTCCAGGATTTCATAGCCCAGTCCTTGGGACACACCCAGCCAGTCAGGGTTTTAAGATATCCACAATGAATATGCATGAGATGAATTTGTATTCACTACCTCCATTGTATGCAAACCTATTTCATACCCATTCATTGGGTATATCCTGTAAACCTAACTGACTAAGTGTGTCCTGGGACTGGGTTGAGAACTCCTGGTCTAGATTCTAGGACAGGCACTTTCTTCTAGATTCAGTGAACACATCCAACCAGCCTGGGTTGCAGGATATACGCAAAAAGGGCAATTCTATAGAATAGGAATGTTTACACGTGATTGGTGCCAAGAATTGGGAGTAATGCATTTAAGTGCTAGACGCTATTCTATAAACCAGGGGTTTCCAACCCAGTCCTCGGGACACATCCAGCCAGTTGGGGTTTTCACATGGGATATCCTGAAAACCCTGACTACCTGGGTGTGTCCTGAGGACTGGGTTGAAAACCTCTACTATAAACAGTGCTCCTAACTCATTTCACACACAACTGTCAGGGGGGGGGGGGGGCATACATGAGGTCAGAGCAAGGGTGAGTCATGGGTGTGTTGCCTGGTGACATGAATAACTTATAGAATACCATCAGTGCACGATGCACTGTGGAACACTCACTTATGCCAGCCATTGACCTGTTCTGAGTAGGCGCGTCAATGCAGCTTTTTGCGATATTCTCTAATGGCTTAGGTGTGCCTTTAAGCCATTATAAAACTGGCACTAAGGCCCAGATGATCAAAAGCAAACGTGGGCGCTAGAGAACAATAGCGCTGGAGTAGCGCCCGCATTTCCCTACATCCCAGGATCAGAGCCGGTGAGCACATGCAACAATGCTCTCGCCGGCTCTGAACACTAATAACAAGCAAATGCATGCTAAATAGGGACATAAGTATTCCTACCCAACGCTCAGCGGGCAGCATGCCAATCTAGCACGCTGCTACCACTGTACACCAGCTCGGAGCTGGCATTAGGGTTTATAAAGCATTGGGGTGGAATGGGGAGCCCTGTCCAAGTTAGAATAGTGTAAAATAACGTCATTGAAACAATACAATTAACAATGTGTCAGAATTTTGCACTCACTGTGAATACTCAAAGTGTTCACCTCCAGCTGTAACATAAGTACATAAGTATTGCCATACTGGGAAAGACCAAAGGTCCGTCAAGCCCAGCATCCTGTTTCCAACAGTGGCCAATCCAGATCACAAATACCCGGCAAGATCCCAAAAAGTAAAAAACATTTTATACTGCTTATCCCAGAAATAGTGGATTTTCCCCATTTAATAACGGTCTATGGACTTTTCCTTTAGGAAGCCGCTCAACCCTTTTTTAAACTCCGCTAAGCTAACCGCCTTTACCACATTCTCTGGCAACGAATTCCAGAGTTTAATTACACGTTAAGTGAAGAAAATGTTTCTCCAATTTGTTTTAAATTTACTACATTGTAGCTTCATCGCATGCCCCCTAGTCCTAGTATTTTTTGGAAAGCGTGAACAGACACTTCACATCTACCCGTTCAGTCACTTTGGGAAGTTCTTAACAGGCATGTCGATCGGTCCTTGTGGCAGGCTGTCCCAGATCATCTGCAGCGTTTCCTTGAGTTCAGCGATTGTTTGCAACTTTGGATGGAGCTTGTGGTGTCATTAACAGTTAACTGGTACCCCATTTTTTTCAACTAATGGTAGTTTTAAAGTGCAAGCATTTGTAACTTTGCCATGTCTAAAGATAATCTAATTCCACTTGGCACATAAATGTAGATAGTAACAACAAATAAAGCTGTAAAATTTCACATGAAAATTCCAAGCGATTGATGAGAAAACAGCAAACAACCCTAGGAGTTACTTTTTTTTGCCTCACCCTGTATATATTCAGCTCTGACGCTTCTATGGATAGGGGTGCTGAATATATACAAAAAGGGCAATTCTATAAAGCACATCTTAATTTAGGCACTAACCCCTGAATTTATATGTGGCGCCCAAATTTGGACACCAACCGCTCAATGTTTAGTGCTATTTAACCAGTCAGAATGGATGCTGACCAGTTAAATAGTGCTCAACCAGCTATCTTCTGATATTCAGTGGGGGATAACGGGCTATCCTCTGCTGAATATCCATGGTTAGCAGTTTCTCCCTTATATGGTGTGAGGCACCGCCCAGCATATCCCAGGATGCACTGGGCAGGGCTGGGTGCCGCCATTTTGATGGCAGCATTGCTGGAAGAAGAGGAAGTGTACCTCTCTCCTCCAACAAAGGTATGGGGGACAGGGAATAGGGCTGCTAGACCACCAGTTTGGGGGGGGGGGGGGTGATTTGCAGCCCACTGGGCCACCAGGGCTTTTTTTGGGGGGGATGCTAGGGTTGTAGGGGGCTGCAGACCCACCGGATCTCCAGCCCCCCAACACAAGTTCAGGGGGGTCGGGGGGACTGGAGGTCCACCGTACTTCCTGCCCCCATGTTGTTGGCTTAGGGTAGGGGTTCGATGGGGGCACTAGGCCACTATGGCCATACTGTTTGAGGTCTGGTGGTCCCACGGAACTCCAGCCCCTGTGTTTGCCAGGTCTGGGCTTTTGACTAGCCATTTCCTTTATTCAGTGGAACGGAGGAGTAGCATACTGGATACTAGGGAAGCCCAGGTTCAAATCCCACTACCACTTATTCTGATGTTGGTCAAATCACTTAACCTTTCTTTGCCTTAGTTACAAAACTGAATCCTATCTAGCATTTCTAAATATAGCTTACTCTGAGCTGCCACTGAAAAGGCCGTTGTACTGTCCAAGGAAACCGATAGACTAGATTCTCACCTTCCAACATTTCATGTATATATCTCTTCCAGACTTGATCTTTTCTGAGAAATCGTGTTTCTCTCTACGTTCTAAAACAGGACCTGCATCTTATAATCTCTGGAAGAAGCCGGGTCAGGGTAATGATCACTTTGCAGGTGGTGTTTCTTCTGAAGTCCTTCCGTGTCACCTTCTCACAGACCTGTGGTCTCTAAGTTCAAATCCCAGTGAATCAGACTCTGATCTTCATTCTTCAGACACAGAGGAGATGAGTGAAGCTTGAGCACGGGGTGATTCATATTCTGCCCAAGAAGCTTCTCAGAGGGAATTGCTTTCAGACGTACAAAAAAAACGACACGCTTGCAATACAGAGCGCGTGAATACTCACAGGCACCTTCACTGCTCTCCTGGAGCTGTTCACAGATGTCAGCAGCTCTTTAGCCATGTTCAGTGTGTTTTGTACCCTGTCTCTTGACTCCCCGCAATAATTAATTACCCTTGTTTTCTTCTGTGTATATAAATTACCTCGTGAACATGGTGCATTATAGTATTCTCAAGAGGATGAATGGATATTAAACAAATGGTTTACATGCTAGAACATTACGGAATTAAGCAGCAAAGAACAGGCTTACACCGGGGTCTGGGAACTGAGGGCTTGATATTCAAAGCGATTTAACCAGCCAGGAGAGGTGGGACTAGTCAGCGGCACTTAATCTATTATTACCGCTGAATATATCAGCACTAACCACCAAACTGAAAACCAGCTATTTATTTATTTACTAGTAAAAAAGCCCTGTTTCTGATGCAAATGAAACGGGGGCTAGCAAGGTTTTCTTCTGTGTGCATGTGGGAGTGTGTGTGTCCCTGCCCTCTGCCCTCTCTCCCTTCCCCTGTGCTGTCTGTCCCCTCCTCCTCGGAGTTGAGTCCTTCAGTGTTAAGTTTCTTGCTGTGCTGTGCTGTGTTTGTGTTACAGAGATAGTGAGGGCTTTTGCCCTCTCTTCCCTCCCCCCTCTGAGTCCTTCACTGTTACAGAGAGAGTGATTTGATTTCGTGCTTTGCTGTGTTTTCCTTCACTGTTTGTGTTACAGAGAGAGCGAGGGAGGGGCAGACACTCATGGGGAAACCGGATATCTCTCCCCCTTCACACTTCCGGCTTCATTTAGAATGTTGGTGGTGCCTTTTATATATAGAGATTTGGATTTTTTTGCTCACACCTTTTTCAGTAGTAGCTCAAGGTGAGTTACATTCAGGTACGCTGGGAATTTCCCTGTCCCAGAAGGGCTCACAATCTAAGAGGTCCTTTAACTAAGGTGCGCTGAAAACTGGGATGCGGTAGTGTAGGCTCATGTTACGGACGCACGCAGATCCATTTTTCAGCCCACCTGTAAAAAAAGGCCTTTTTAAAAATGTTTTGCCGAAAACGGACGTGTGGCAAAATAAAAATTGGTGCGTGTCCATTTTGGGTCTGAGACCTTACCGCCAGCCGTTGACTTAGCAGTAAGGTCTCTCGCGTTAAGCATGCGGTAATCACCTATGCGCGTCATCAGAGTTACCGCATGATTTTCGCCGTGCGCCAGAAAATAAAAAATATATTTTCTGGCATGCATAGTGGACACACGTAAAAAATGAAATTACTGCATGGGCCACGCGGTAGCCGGGCAGTAACTCCGAACTGACGCACGTTGGGTGCGCGTAGGCACCTACGCGGCTTAGTAAAAGGGCCCCTGAGTTTGTACTTGAGGCAATGGGGGGGGGGGGGGGGGGTTAAGGGGTCTTTTTACTAAGGTGCACTGAAAAATGGGCTGCAGTAGTTAGGTATGTGTTATGGACGCGTGCAGATTCATTTTTCAGTGCACCTGTAAAAAAAGGCCTTTTTTTATTTTTGCTGAAAATTAACGTACAGCAAAATAAAAATTGGCGCGCATCCATTTTGGGCCTGAGACCTTACGCAAATAGAATGATGATTACTGCCTGGTTTTTACTGCACAGCAGAAAATAAAAATTATTTTCCAACGTGCATAGTGGATGTGCATCATACATGAAATTATCGCAAGGTCCACATGGTAGCTAGGCGGTAACTCCAAATTGACACAAGTTGGACGCACGTAGGCACCTACGCGGCTTAGTAAAAGGGCCCCATATCCCTTCTTGAAGCCCACTGCTCTTTTATTTTTACAATAATGTAGAAAATCCTTGTTTAAATTCATTCCTCCCATGAGCAATTTTCTTATTACCTCACTCCACTTTCTTTCATTTTGAAGCTATTAGAGGGAGGGAGAGAGAGAGACTTTAAGGTGGTCCTTCTTCTCAGTTCTGTCTTCCCGTAAAACCTTTCAACAAATAACCTGTATGAATTTGTCACAATAGGCTGTGCCGGGATTGATGAAATACCAACCAATTAAAGAGAACCAAAAGTTACTGCTCTTCACGTAAACGGGGGCTTCTATTACCCTCAAGGTTAACCCGATGCATCACAGAATATCGTCCACGCAACATAAATTTTCAATGATCTTCTTCCCCACCTTCCTTTCTCGCCTTTCTGATGAGATTTTACACAGATTGAATTGTAAACCTATCACATTTCAAAATTATTATGGAGCTCAATAAAAAAAAAAAGTGCATTCCTGCACTTGCAAAGAAATATATTCTTCAATGCAAAAGTACCCCTGCTGACTCTTTCTAGCCGTAAAGAAGGCTGCTTTACCATGTGGAGGGTAATTTTATGTATCTAAGAGTTGATATTCAGCCGTTGAGAGATTAGTGTTTTACTGACCGCTGCTGGTGTTATTCCTGGATATTCAATGCCAGGCTCTGTCCAGGCTGTTGAATTGAATATCTAGCTTTGTGGAGCTGGCTAATGTGAAGCCAGTTAAGGGGTCCTTTCACTAATACAGGTAGGTACCTGCGCTCACCCAAAATGTGTCAATTAGGAGTTATCACCCGGCTACCACATGGCTCTGGCGGTAATTTCATTGTTTACATGGGTCCGCTAAGTGCGCCGGAAAATAATTTTTATTTTATGGCGTGTGGCAGAAACTGGGCAGTGATCATCATTGTATGTGCGTGGATGATTACCACATGGTTACCGCATGCTAAGTCAATGAGCGGCGGTAAGGTCTCAGACCCAAGATGGATGCGAACCGATTTTTATTTTGCCGCATGTACATTTTTGGCAAAAATGTCAAAAAAAGGCCTTTTTTTACAGGCGCGCTGAAAAATTGATCTGCGCAAACCCAAAACACACAACTACGCTAGCGCAGTCCATTTTTCAGCTCACCTTAGTAAAAGAACCCCTAAGTGTGATATTCATCACTTAACCAGCTATGGGTTACCGCTTAAAGATAGGACTGACTTTTATGTGGTTACAGAAAAACAAAGTGGGAAGTGGATCAATGACTTCAGGACGTTGAGACTGAAATGATATTCAAAGAGTAAATTTTATTGTATCGCTCCATGGTGCGACCGCACCTTGAGTATTGTGTTCAATTCTGGTCGCCGCATCTCAAGAAAGATATAGTAGAATTGGAAAAGGTGCAGCGAAGGGTGACTAAAATGATAGCGGGGATGGGACGACTTCCCTATGAAGAAAGACTAAGGAGGCTATGGCTTTTCAGCTTGGAGAAGAGACGGCTGAGGGGAGACATGATAGAGTTATATAAAATAATGAGTGGAGTGGAACAGGTGGATGTGAAGCGTCTGTTCACGCTTTCCAAAAATACTAGGACTAGGGGGCATGCGATGAAACTACAGTGTAGTAAATTTAAAACAAATCGGAGAAAAGTTTTCTTCACCCAACGCATAATTAAACTCTGGAATTCGTTGCTGGAGAACGTGGTGAAGGCGGTTAGCTTAGCAGAGTTTAAAAAGGGGCTAGACGGTTTCCTAAAGGACAAGTCCATAAACAACTACTAAATGGACTTGGGAAAAATCCACAATTCCAGGAATGACATGTATAGAATGTTTGTACATTTGGGAAGCTTGCCAGGTGCACTTGGCCTGGATTGGCCGCTGTTGTGGACAGGATGCTGGGCTCGATGGACCCTTGGTCTTTTCTCAGTGTGGCATTACTTATGTCCTTATGTACTGTGTTTCGGCCACAGGCCTGCCTCAGGAGTCTAAAAAATTATCAAGGAGATTTTATTAATACAAATATATTAAAAATATATTAAAACAAAAGATTATAAACATAAATTTCAAAATCACAAATATATGTTCACAAGCACATATACAAAATAACGGATTTTTTTTTTATGTGGTTAACCTGGCCGGTAAGTGCTGAACATTAGCAGTTAACTGGCCAAGTCCTGACTCCAAACCCAGAACACCCCCAAAATAGTTGGTTTTCACCTAGGTGCTAACCACTAATTTTCAACTGTGATAACCGGTTAAGTGTCACTGAAAATTAGCAGGTGATTTAACCGGCTAGGAGCCATTTTTGGCTTTGAATATCAGTCCCCTGGTATAAAATATATTACGTTTTTGGCTTAACGCGATATAGTGCTGAATTTTAAATGTAGGTGGCACTGAGTGCTCCCGCGTAACTGGTGCATTAGCTGGTTAGCACGCAGGAAGTACAACACCCTCTCTCCATCTAAGCCTCGCCCCCTGAATGGCAAAAGGTTGAAAAATTCAGTAACATGCAGTTTAATGAGCAGAAACAGGCAACCTACCTCAAAGCCCCGTAACACAGTCACTTGGTAGCCTTTTTCCACGGGTTAACCTGGTGTTAACTCTCTTTAATAAAAGGGCCTTACGGACGGTTCTATATAATCACACCTAAAAATTCAGCGCCAAAATGAAATCCGCCAAAGCGCATTCTATAAAGTACGCCTTAATTTAGGCGTACTTTACAGAATAAGCCTAAATTTCCACATGGTATATAGAATACGGTGAGCGGCAATGACAGCACCTAACTCTAGGTGCGGCCATTTACGCCAAGAAAAACTTGGAGTAAATACCAGTGTCTGGGGGGTCCTTTTACTAAGGCAAGTGCCGATCCATTTTTCAGCGTGCCTGTAAAAAAAGGCCTTTTTTAAGTTTTTGCCGAAAATGGATGTGCGGCAAAATCAAAATTGCAATGCGTCCATTTTGGATCTGCGAGCTTACCACCAGCCATCGACCTAATGGTAAAGTCTCATGCGATAACTGGGTAGTAATGATCTACGTGCGTCAGATGCCACTTGGCGGGCGTCCGATACATGTCCCCAAAAATAAAAATTATTTTTCAGGCGCGTGTATCAGACGCATGCCAAAAATGAAATTACTGCAAAAATCACATAGTAACCGGGCAGTAACTCCATTTTGGCACACGTTGGGCACACGTAGATGCTTACGCGGCTTAGTAAAAGGGCCCCGAAGTAACATAGTAGATGACGGCAGAAAAAGACCTGAAAGGTCCATCCAGTCTGCCCAACAAGATAAACTCATTTGTGCTACTTTTTGTGTATACCCTACTTTGATTTGTACCTGTCCTCTTCAGGGCACAGACCGTATAAGTCTGCCCAGCACTTTCCCCGCCTCCCAACCACCAGCCCCGCCTCCCACCATCGGCTCTGCCACCCAATCTCGGCTAAGCTCCTGAGGATCCATTCCTTCTGAACAGGATTCCTTTATGTTTATCCCACGCTTGTTTGAATTCCGTTACCGTTTTCATCTCCACCACCTCCCGCGGGAGGGCATTCCAAACATCCACTACTCTCTCCGTGAAAAAATACTTCCTGACATCTTTTTTGAGTCTGCCCCCCTTCAATCTCATTTCATGTCCTCTTGTTCTACCGCCTTCGCATCTCCGGACAAGGTTCGTTTGCGGATTAATACCTTTCAAATATTTGAGGTTAGGTGCAGAGCCCCCAAGACAGCCAGTTATTCGCTAACTGCAAATATTTAGCGGAGATAATTGGTTATCTCCAGGTGAATATTCACACATAACCAGTTATATGTGATTTAACCGGTCAGTGGCTGTTGCCAACCAGTTAAATTTCTTTGAATATCGGGCTCCCGGTTCTGACATCTATGTACCACAACATTTGGGGGGGGGGGCAGGGGGCATTGTCCCTCTCATCCCCCAAACTACACCCCAATCTTGCTTTAAAAGAAGGGTCTATTGGATTATTGAATGATGATGTGCTGCTGATGGCTGCCATATTGATCTGGGAGCTGCTATTTGTAGAGGAATTTTGGGTCGTTCTTGAATCTAATCAAGATCTCAGCGTTTATTTTATTTTTTTTTGTATTCTCTATTCTATCATTAAACTTCTTTCTAATAACAGAATGTTTTATGTTCACAGATTGTACTGCAGTAGCATAATGTGCTTACCATGTGGGCTCATTTTCTTTTCTGATATACCTATGGGATCCTGCCTTCTCTTTGCAGCTAATTGGAAATGTCAGTGAACTTTTAATTTCTAACAGTAAATACACCGGAGGGGAAACCATTATGTTGCCTTGTTGGCCTTTGGAAGCATTAATATCCACCACGTTTTTAGACACGACTGTCAGAGCTTTAAATATTCATGAGTTGAGTGCCATGGGGAAGCATTTTTTTTGCATATTTGGAAAGCCAGAAGGTGCAGTGGAGCAGAAAGGTATCGCACAAGTTGAGGGTGATTGAACATCTTCCCGCATTTCGGAGGTTTCCGAAACCGTCCTTTTTGTTTATTTTGTTTTTAAAATTAAACTACATATACCTAAAAAGAAATGAGGTAAACATCATCCACTCAAATTTCCTGGTTATCAGCGTTTATGCTATTTTTCATACACTAATGAACTGCGGCCATTTTAACTTTCCAAGTGATGTGAAATGAAAGTGGTAAAGGAAATTACTAACGAGATCAACCAAAGCCTCCAAATAATGCACACCTGGGCAGATGCATTCCAACTAAAACTTAACGCAGAAAAAAACACAATGTCTTGTACTCACCTCACAACATAACACAAAAAACTTCAACGCCATAATAACACCATACTGTTCTCTTCCGGTCTCACAAAACCTGAAAATTCTCGGAGTCACCATTGATCGAAACTTCACTCTTGATACCCACGTGAAAACCACGACGAAAAAGATGTTCTACACCATGTGGAAACTTAAAAGAGTAAAACCTTTCTTCCCGAGATACATCTTCCGTACCCTGGTACAATCAATGGTAATAAGCCATCTGGACTACTGCAACACACTATATGCCGGGTGCAAAGAACAGACAATCAAAAAACTCCAAACTGCCCAAAATACAACCGCCAGACTCATATTTGGAAAAAACAAATATGAAAGCGCAAAACCCCTAAGAGAGAAACTTCACTGGCTTCCACTTAAGGAGCACATTGCGTTCAAGATCTGCACGATTGTACACAAAATCATTCATGCAGACGCCCCAATCTATATGCTAAACCTCGTGGACCTACCTCCCAGAAATGCCACAAGATCATCCCGCAAATTTCTCGACCTGCACTTCCCCAGCTGCAAAGGACTTAAATACAAGCTGATGCACGCCACTACCTTCTCTTACAAGAGTACGCAGTTATGGAATGCATTACCTACAGAACTGAAAGCAATCAAAGAAACAACTATGTTTCGAAAATCTCTGAAAACATTCTTCTTCAACAAAGCCTACAATGAAAACCTATCGCCTCACTAAGTCCACTCAATTATGATTGTACACCCTCTACACCTACCTTAACAACTCTCTTCCTTCTTACCTCTCCCCTTCCTTAACCGCCACACATAACTAACTGTATCTGTCATCCAGCTATGACAATGTTATCAAATCTATGTAAGCCACATTGAGCCTGCAAATAGGTGGGGAAATGTGGGATACAAATGCAATAAATAAATAAATATCCGTTTCCGCATACGGTTCAAACTTCTCCTATTGACCTACAAGTGCATCCACTCCGCAGCTCCTCGGTACCTTTCCGCTCTCATCTCTCCCTACACTCCTCCCCGTGAACTCCGTTCGCTGGGTAAATGTCTCCTGTCGTCCCCCTTCTCCCCCACTGCTAACTCCCGGCTCCGTTCCTTCTATCTCGCTGCTCCCTATGCTTGGAATAGACTCCCTGAGCCAGTACGTCAGGCTCAGTCTCTGGCTGTCTTCAAGTCTAGGCTTAAAGCCCACTTCTTTGCTACTGCTTTCGACTCCTAACCATGACTCTCTTACTCAACACCCTCACTTATCACCCCTACCACTGCAATTTCCCCACCCCTAGCTGTCTGTTTGTCTGTCCAATTTAGATTGTAAGCTCTGTTGAGCAGGGACTGTCTTTTCATGTTCATTTGTACAGCGCTGCGTAAGTCTAGTAGCGCTATAGAAATGTTTAATAGTAGTAGTAGTAGTATGAGCCAAGTATAGGACAGTCAAGCCATTGTGACATCACTGATGAGGTTGGCTCTTAGGCATTGGTGGACTGAGGCATTATGACATCACAATGTCAGCTCTGGTTAAATCACCGCAGCTCCTCAGTACCTTTCCGCTCTCATCTCTCCCTACACTCCTCCCCATGAACTCCGTTCGCTGGGTAAATGTCTCCTGTTGTCCCCCTTCTCCCCCACTGCTAGCTCCCGGCTCCGTTCCTTCTATCTCGCTGCTCCCTATGCCTGGAATAGACTCCCTGAGTCAGTACGTTAGGCTCAGTCTCTGGCTGTCTTCAAGTCTAGGCTTAAAGCCCACCTCTTTGCTACTGCTTTCGACTCCTAACCATGACTCTCTTACTCAACACCCTCACTTATCACCCCTACCACTGCAATTTCCCCACCCCTAGCTGTCTGTTCGTCTGTCCAATTTAGATTGTAAGCTCTGTTGAGCAGGGACTGTCTTTTCATGTTAAGTTGTGCAGCGCTGCGTAAGTCTAGTAGCGCTATAGAAATGTTTAATAGTAGTAGAAGTAGTAGTAAATAAATAAATGTGTTCCGGAGAAGCAACATCCTAGAAACAGAGAAAAAGATCTCAGATAAAACCCATAGGGCCTATCTAGTCGGTACTAGGGGCAATTTTGGACTGTAATCTAAAATTTGAATCACATGGACATCAACTAATCAATTATTTCTGGACAATGAGAAAACGTAGATGGGTTAGAACATTTTTGACACAAGAGCACTTTAGATTCATTACGCAGATCTTGAATTTATCTAAATTAGATTACTGTAACATTATGTATACAGGACGTACCAAGGTCCAGTTAAAAAAAACTGCAGACAGTGCAGAATGCTCCAGAAAGACTGATTTGCTCAAGTAGGAAATCTGATGGAGTGACCTCTTTGTATGTTCAGCTTCATTGGTTGCCTACAGAGGCCAGAGCATTGTTTAAATCATACCGCGTGATTTTTAAGATTTGACAAGAATAGCTCCTGTCTGTATGATTAATTTACTTGGTTTTTCACATATCTTCTGCCAACATTCTTTATATTGTTTGAACCAACTATGTTTTCCAAATCCTAAAGGGATAAGATCAAAAAGACTTTTTATTTCCCTCTTTTCTGATCAGGCAGCTAAAGCTTGGAATGTAAGAACAGAGTATAATTATGCTATTTAGCAAAATGATAAAACCTACTCTTTTTTTGTGTGAATATGTCACTTCTAAACTGATGTAATTTGGATTTTATTCACAGAAGGTTTTACATTTTTTATATGGTCCTAGGTGTTTAATCTAGTTTTTCTTGTTTGTGATCTGCTTTGAAATCATTGGGTATTAGCGGAATGCAAGAACAGAGTTTAATGTCATGTACATAAGTACATAAGTATTGCCATACTGGGAAAGATCAAAGGTCCATCAAGCCCAGCATCCTGTTTCCAACAGTGGCCAATCCAGGTCACAAATACCCGGTAAGATCCCAAAAATGTACAAAACATTTTATACTGCTTATCCCAGAAATAGTGGATTTTCCCCAAGTCCATTTAATAACGGTCTATGGACTTTTCCTTTAGGAAGCTGTCCAAACCTTTTTAAAACTCCGCTAAGCTAACCGCCTTTACCACATTCTCTGGCAACAAATTCCAGAGTTTAATTACACGTTGAGTGAAGAAACATTTTCTCCGATTCGTTTTAAATTTACTACATTGTAGCTTCATCGCATGTCCCCTAGTCCTAGTATTTTTGGAAAGCGTGAACAGACGCTTCACATCTACCCGTTCAACTCCACTCATTATTTTATAGACCATGTATTTTCTTCCTCCACATTTCCAGCCCTGGAGTGGTCTTCCGGTAGACTGCTGCAGAGGGGCATACAGTATAATCCATAGGCAGTGAAATGGAGTGGGCCAACGAGATCTTGATGGAACCAACATTTTGCTCTCTCCACAAAGTATCAAGAACCACGGAGTTTTGAGGTCAGGAACAGAGGTTAGTATGTTTATTCCCCACCCCCACCCCCTCCATACACACAACCAATAAAGGCAGTGGTGTGC
Source organism: Microcaecilia unicolor (assembly GCF_901765095.1). Lineage (NCBI taxonomy): Eukaryota > Metazoa > Chordata > Amphibia > Gymnophiona > Siphonopidae > Microcaecilia > Microcaecilia unicolor. The sequence goes on from NC_044041.1 coordinate 188,092,022, forward strand.
TGGAGCAGTCTCTCACAGGCTCGCAAGAGCCGGTTGTTAAGTTTTTAAGAATTTTGGGAGCCGGTTGTTAAAGTAGGGCCCTCCATGGCTACTTTAACAACTGACTCCCAAAATGTGGGGTTGGGCCCCCTGCTGAATTCTCTTTTACTTTGCTGGTGGGATGCTGAGCCCTGCCAGCCAAGTAAATAGACTGCTGCTGCTCCCCGCTCCTTGTTTCCAGCTCTGAGCAGCAGGCTGGGACTTCTCCAGCATGTGTGAGAAGTTTCAGCAAGCTGCTCAGAGCAAGACATTGAGAGTGGAGGCAGCCCGCACGAAGGGAGGGAGGAGAGAGAGGGGCAAGTGTTGCTCCCCCCCCCCCCCCCCCGGCCACCCCTAGCCCTTCCAACTGCAGAGCTGGCTACGTCCAGAGAAAGAGCCTGTTGTTAAAATTTACCAGCACACCCCTGAATAAAGGTGTCCCACTGCCTCTGGATTAATCAGCTTAATGTTAGGCTTAGAACTCAAGATGGTCTCATGTTATGTTGAACATTTTTTCCTTGACATTCTGTTATGCTGTTAGTCAGATCCACGTTTGGAGATTTGAAAAGTTGCTCAGCATGCAAACAAAAGAGAAGAAATCTATAGTAAATGTATCAAACCATAATTGTAATATCAAGCAGAAATTAATTGTTGCTACTTAACTCCAACCTCCAATGGATTTCATGACTATATCATTAGGAAATCTTTGGGTGTCTATGTAAAACCCATAACGAATTCTCTGGCAAGACTCAACAAACCCTGATTTACAACTGCTTAGTGCAATAATAAGGTTTTGTAGTGACCCTTTCCAAAAAGAATATTAAGGAGTCAAGAACAGCTGGCTGGCAGTGGTTAGCGTCCATCTGTGTAGCACAAAAAAAAACAAATTAAAAAATTCAGGAGGTCATGTTTGGATCTGGCTTGACTAGAGAATCTGCCTTCACTTGCCCATGAAAAAAAAAAGAAATCTCACTTTCTGGCAGCTGAATTGGTTTTCTGCATAGTGTATTGAAGATGCACCTAAGTATTGCCATACTAGGACAGACCAAAGGTCCATCGAGCCCAGCATCCTGTTTCTAACAGTGGCCAATCCAGGTCACAAATACCCGGCAAGATCCCCCAAAAGTACAAAATATTTTATGCTGCTTATCCCAGAAATAGTGGATTTTCCCCAAGTCCATTTAATAACGGTCTATGGACTTTTCCTTTAAGAAGCCGTCCAAACCTTCTTAAACTCCGCTAAGCTAACCGCCTTTACCACATTCTCTGGCAATGAATTCCAAAGTTTAATTGCACGTTGAGTGAAGAAAACGTTTCTCCGATTCGTTTAAAATTTACTACATTGTAGCTTCATCGCATGCCCCCTAGTCCTAGTATTTTTGGAAAGCTTGAACAGATGCTTCACATCTACCTGTTCAACTCCACTCATTATTTTATAGACCTCTATCATATCTCCCCTCAGCTGCCTTTTCTCCAAGCTGAAGAGCCCTAGCCGCTTTAGCCTTTCCTCATACGGAAGTCGTCCCATCCCCTTTATCATTTTCGTCGCCCTTCTCTGCACCTTTTCTATTTCCACTATATCTTTTTTGAGATGCAGCGACCAGAATTGAATACAATATTCGAGGTGTGGTCGCACCATGGAGCGGTACAAGGGCATTATAACATCCTCATTTTTGTTTTCCATTCCTCTCCTAATAATACCTAACATTCTATTTCCTTTCTTAGCCGCAGCAGCACACTGGAGACCTAACCTGCGAGGATGGGGCGGGGACAGGAACGAACTTTGTCCCCATGTCATTCTCTACTGTGTGTATTGTTCTAGAATCCATGCCAATTTTGGCACCAATCTCTAGGCGAGCTATATAGAATCTGGGGGTAATGCTGACCACGAATATTCAGCAGGAGATAACCAGTTATGTCTAGCTGAGTATTCGCAGATAGCCAGTTAAGCGATATTTAACTGGCCAGGAGTCATTACTGGTCAGTTAAATAGTGCTAAATATCAGACAAGAATATTTTTCTTGTCTCCAGCTTGCACCTATATTTCTTCCTTGCTAGAACAAACTTATCTACCTTCTCTTTCCATCTCCTTCCCTTGAGTCTCTTTTTCTTTCCATCCTCACTTCCACAGATACATGAAACTCAGCTTTATTAACTAACTAGAATGAACAGATTGCACAGAATCAGACAACAACGTATGATAATAAGGCCAATTTTACACAGAACGCTGAGATCAGAATTGAAATCTCCAAGTTGGGATGTGCTCTGGCCCTGTGGTAGTTTACAGAAGACTCAGCTGAACATGGAGCCTTTTCATAAACATGTACAAGCTTTTTACAGAAGCCTAAAAAGAGCACCATCAACTCAGCATTTTACAACTTCCACGGCAGTAACTGCTGACACTCAGATATATAGACAATTCCATTTTACAAACTGATATGTCAAAGTGCTGCCAATTAAGTAGAGAAGTCACAATTTTTTATTGTTGTTGTTGTTGGTTTTAACAAGGGGGAATGAGAAGAATTTCTCCTTTAGTACTTCATGCTACACCCAGGGCAAAATGAGCACTTTAAAAAAAATCTGTGTATGGATCTGAGCTGTTGCAAAAGCAAACAGGGAAGTTTTTTTTAATATAGTCAGGATTCCCTAAGTAAGGGACCCTTTAACTAAGCTGCGTAAGCGTCTATGTGCACCCAACTTGTGCCAGAATGGAGTTACCGCCCGGCGGCATCCGATATGTGTGTCCGAAAAATACATTTCATTTTTGGAAATGCATATTGGGCACGTGCCAAGTGGCATTTGGCGAGCGTAGGTCATTACCATCCGGTTACCATGTGAGAATTTACCACTAGGTCAATTCAATGGCTGGCGGTAGGTTCTCAGACCCAAAATGGCCACATGGCAATTTTCATTTTGCCGCACGTCCATTTTTGGCAAAAAAAAAATTAAAAGTCACTTTTTGCAGGTGTGCTGAAAAATGATTCTGCACGTACCCAAAACACACGTCTACACTACCGCAGGCCATTTTTCAGCGCACCTTAGTAAATGGACCCCTCAGACCCAAAATTGATGTGTGGCAATTTTCATTTTGCCGCCTGTCCATTTTTGGCAAAAATTTAAAAAAGGCATTTTTTGCAGGTGCGCTGAAAAATGATTCTGCTCGCTCCCATAAGTACATAAGTATTGCCATACTGGGAAAGACCAAAGGTCCATCAAGCCCAGCATCCTGTTTCCAACAGTGGCCAATCCAGATCACATGTACCTAGCAAGATCCCAAAAAAGTACAAAACATTTTATACTGCTTATCCCAGAAATAGTGGATTTTCCCCAAGTCCATTTAATAACGGTCTATGGACTTTTCCTTTAGGAAGCCGTCCAAACCTTTTTAAAACTCCGCTAAGCTAACCACCTTTACTACCGAAAACACTTGTTTACACTACCGCAGGCCATTTTTCAGCGCACCTTAGTAAAAGGATCCCTAAGATGGGGAATATATATGTAGAAATTTGTCTCACCCATGTCACGTCCTCTTGAAGTCTCTGCATCATGGTGATGAACTGCACGTGTAAACAGAGGCTTTCTAAAATTGCTATTTCTACATGTATGCGATCTATTCATGTAAATAGTCTTACTCACGTGTGGAAACATTCTTGAAATAGAGGCCATCATTACACAAAAAGTTTGCTAAGATCCTAGGTCAAAGCAAGCTGGCACATCCCAGCTCAGGTGCGAGATGCACCCTGATGGAAACAGAAGAGAATTTGGAACAGAAAGATCATGTCAAGGCATGCAAGCTACATTGACAAGTATAGTCTTCCAGTGATTAATATCTCCAGCTCCTGGAAACAAGGTTTCAAATCACTCTCTAGAGAACAGGGGCACCGAAGTACCAACACACATTCTTTCTTGTCAGACATGTCCTTTGTTCTAAAGTTTAAGACCTTAAAAATAACAATACTTCCAATTCTCATCAGTCACCCTCGCTTGCTTTCAACACATCCACCATACCTGACCATACCTGTATTAACACTTTTATTTTTAAAAAATATATAGATATCCAACAACATATTTCTTTGATTTAGTGTTATAGGGTTGTACATTTATATATCTTTGTAAATCTAGAAAATTACAAAATTGCATTCCCAAATTCACCTGCCTCATATAGAGGGGCATTTAAAAAAAAAAAAAAAAACATCTGTCCAAAAAACCTCTAGCTCACAGCTGTAATCAAACAGGAAAAATGTTTAGATTTCCTGCTTGCTTATGGCGGTGAGATGGATGGTTTTGCACTGAAAGTGTCCAAAATGAATAGTCATTGTCCAAAGTGAAATGTGCATAAGTACATAAGTAATGCCACACTGGGAAAAGACCAAGGGTCCATGGAGCCCAGCATCCTGTCCACGACAGCGGCCAATCTAGGCCAAGGGCACCTGGCAAGCTTCCCAAACGTACAAACATTCTATACATGAATTGTGGATTTTTCCCAAGTCCATTTAGTAGCGGTTTATGGACTTGTCCTTTAGGAAACCGTCTAACCCCTTTTTAAACTCTGCCAAGCTAACCGCCTTCACCATGTTCTCTGGCAACGAATTCCAGAGTTTAATTACGCGTTGGGTGAAGAAGAATTTTCTCCGATTTGCTTTGAACGACAAAAAACCAGAGACATGAAAGTCTGTCTGCATTCATTTTCAAAAATATGGCCACACATCCATCCCTGCAGAACAAGGGAGTAGCCTAATGGTTAGTGCTGTAGCCTGTGAATGAAGGAACACAGGCTCAAACCCAATTATAACTCTATCTTTGTAAATGTGATCTCTTTGGGACCTAAAAAATACCTATTGTACCTGAATGTACACCACTTTGATAGCCTTGAAGCTTGTAGATACCTCATATATTTAGGTTCAGTAGGTATTTTTCTGTTTCTGGAAGGCCCAAAAAAGAGTTGATGTGGAATTTGAACCTGGATCCCTTGGTTCACAGTCCACTGCACTAACAAATAGGAGGAAATATTTTTTCACTCAGGGGTCCTTTTACTAAGCCATGGTAAAAAGTAGCCTGCGGTAGTGTAGGCGTGTGTTTTGGGTGCGCTGGGCCACTTTTTTTTACCGCAGCTGGGAAAATGAGCTTTTTTAATGGTTCGGGAAGTGGGCGTGCACTGAAATTAAAACTAGTACATGCCTAGTTATGGCCTGAGCTTGTACTGCTACCCGTTGACCTAGTGGTAAGGCTCACACGCTACCCACTCAGTAACCATACAGCGCGTGCCAACTGCTGATTACTGCTGGGAATGCCCTCCATGGTAGAAAATAGAAAATTATTTTCCACCATGGGATTTGGCACACGCCAAACTCAGAATTACCGCCAGGTGCACGCTCTAGTCCAGCGGTAGTGCTGATTGGTGTACGCCCTTCTGTGCCTTAGTAAAAGGGCCCTCAAAGAATAGTTAAGCTCTGGAACTTGTTGCGAGAGGATGTGGTAACAGTGGTTTATAAAAGGTTTGGACAAGTTCCTGGAGGAAAAGTCCAAATTCTGTTATTGAGATGGATATGGGGAAAGCAACTGCTTGTCCCAGGATTGGTAGCATGGAATGTTGCTACTATTTGGGTTTCTGCCAGGTACTTGTGACCTGGATTGGCCACTGATGGAAGCAGGATAGTGGGCTAGATGGACCAGTGGTCTAACCCAATATGGCTACTCTTATGTTCTTATTCACTGCTGCTGGCAAGATAATGCCCAGCATTGACTGTTCGGTCTGATTCTGCCCGTGGCAGTCAGTACCTTTAAAGATGGCTAACCACCACACACTGAGTATTGGCCAGAATATTTGTATCTCACCGAGGGGAAGGGGCTGGACCTCAAATATTCTCATATGGGGTTGTACCACATTACATGCTGACCATGATTGACTTGCCTGCCAGAAATGCTGACCCGTCATCGTGATTATATCTCACCTTGCGTTACCCAAGATGGAAAGGATGTAAGCATGGCTCTATTCAGGCGTCAAGCTTTCCATTCATCAGTGCGCAAAACTGGAATGCACTTCCCAGAGCCATAACCAGTCTGAGTGACTACCTTCTCTTTCGCAAGGCACTAAAAACTCATCTGTTTGCACAAATATTTTCTGCAAGACCTATGTAGGACTATAACCCCTGCAAGCATGCAAACGTGGTTGGACCCATTCTTTTGTACCGTTCTATGTAAAGTGTCTTTTCTTTCTTGCACTTTTGCTCTTCATGTCTAATTTGTCTCTGATATCACCCAGAGAACTCTCTCTCTCTCTCTGGTTTTGTAAGCCACATTGAGCCTGCATGTTTGTGGGGATAATGTGGGGTAACATAACATAGTAGATGATGGCAGAAAAAGACTTGCACGGTCCATCCAGTCTGCCCAACAAGATAAAGTCATATGTGGTATAAATACATTGATAAATAAATAAATATATAAATAAATAAAGATGTTTTCAACTGGGTTGGTCAAAATTGTGTATTTGGGTTTAAACATTTTTTTTTTGTAGGATCTAAAACTAAGAGGGCCAATATTCAGTTGCCTGGCCACAACAAACATAGGACTTCTTTTACAAAGCCGCGCTACCGATTCCCACCTGGCAAATGAGAGGAAGCCCATAGGAATTGAATGGGCTTCCTCTCATTTGCTGTACCAGGAATTGGTAGCACCCCCAATCATTTTGAAAAGTTGGCTCCTATGCTATGCAAAATAATGCATGGACAGCTCAATGTTGAGAGACAGATCACAGTCCGTATGTCCCTGTAGAGATTTTGAACGTTCCCACGAAAGCTGCCCAAGAGTGTAATAGAAACTCAGGAGCCCTTTTCATAAGCCACGTAGACGCCTACGCGCGTACAACACACGTGAGTTTGGAAATATCACCCGGCTACCGTCTGGCCTAGGCGGGAATTCCATTTTCTACACGCGTCCGCTACGCGGGCGGAAAATATTTTTATTTTCTAACACGCAGCGCTAACTCGGCAGTAATCGGCATTGTACGCACGCTGACAATGACCACCCGGTTAACGCGTGAGACCTTACCGCTAAGTCAATGGACGGCGGTAAGGTCTCAGACCCCAAAATGGACACGCACCAAATTTTATTTTGACGCGCATCCATTTTCGTACCCCCCCTCAAAAAAAGGCCTTTTTTACAGGCGCGCTGAAAAATGGATCTGTGCGCATCTAAAAAGACGCGCCTACACTAGCACAGGCCATTTTTCAGCGCATCTTAGTCAAAGGACCCCAACTGCCTTCCCAGAAATCATTGCCCTTGTTGTTCTAATGAACCGAAGGGAGCCTGGATCTCTCAACGTATTTTTCATTTCTCTCTACAGAATATTGACAAAAAAAAAAAAAACCTCCCTGGTGGAGCCTAGAAGTTTGAGACGTGTCTAGTTAACTTAGATTACGACTGGATTGTAGCTCTGCGCTGTGGTAATAGCTTTACCAATTTTCTGCTGTATCACATCTCGAGTGCTGGAAAATGTCACCCTAGAAGAACATAACCCCTGCAATTTCTGTTTCCTTCATTAATAGTCTCTTGTGCTAATAAAATCCAGCAGAACTAAATAAAAAATGAAGTTTATAAATAATATAACAGAATTATACAGTACAGTTCAGAGCTCACGTCGGAGTATTCATACCAAGCTCGTGCACCTTAAGAACTCTCATCACAGCCTTCCATTCGTGCAGGAAACAAACGCTGTTCATGATAAGTTAGATGTCAAATGTAATGTCAGTTTAAGAAATAGAATGAGTCTTTAGTGAAATACTTACATGCATACAATATACTTGGAGTAATGTATAGGTGGCATACTCACTAAATATAACAACATAAGAACTGTCAGACTGGATCAGAAAAAAGGTCCAGCTGTGTCCGATGGGGAAAAGCAGCTGCTTCTTAGGAGCATATAAGAAATAGGGCATTGTGGTTGGATACGGAAGAGAAGCACCAAGGGGGCAATTCAGTAGGGGGCCCTTTACATAAGTACAGAAGCATCGCCATGCTGGGACAGACCAAGGGTCCGTCGAGCCCAGCACCCTGTCACCGACAGCGGCCAAAAGAACAAGCAATTTGTCCCGCCCATCCTAGAAATACTGTATTATTCCCTCGTCCATTCAATAACATTCTATGGCTTTTTCCTGGAGGAAGCCATCCAACCCTTTTTTGAAGTCCGCTAAGTTAACCGCCTTAACCACCTTTTCCGGCAGCGAATTCCAGAGTTTAACTAGGCGTTGAGTGAAGAAACTTTTCCTCCGATTCGTTTTAAATTTACCACACTGCAGCTTCATCGCATGCCCCCCTTGTCCTAGTATTTTTGGAAAGCGTAAACATACACTCCACATCGACCCGTTCCATTCCACTCATTATTTTATAGACCTCTATCATAGCTCCTCTCAGCCGCCTTTTCTCCAAGCTGAAGAGCCCCAGCCTCTTCAGCCTATCCTGATAGGGAAGTCGTCCCGTCCCCTGTATCATCTTTGTCGCCCTTCTCTGCACCTTTTCCAATTCCACTATGTCTTTTTTGAGGTGCGGCGACCAGAATTGAACACAATACTCGAGGTGCGGTCGCACCATGGAGCGATACAACGGCAGAATAATATCCTTATTTTTGTTTTCCATCCCTTTCCTAATGATACCCAGCATTCTATTTGCTTTCCTAGACGCAGCAGGAACTTTTACAAAGTTGAGGTAAAAAGTGGCTTTAGCGAGCTTTTTCATGGGTCTTTCCTGCTTGCTAAGGACCCTTTTGCCACGACCGGAAAATGGATGATTAAAATCATTCACGGAGATGTTCCGGCCTACATGTCAGACCATATTGACTTGCCACCCAGGAATGCTAAAAGATCAGCACGCACATTCCTGAATCTTCACTTCCCCAGCTGTAAAGGACTAAAATACAGATTAACACACGTGTCCAGCTTTTCCTAAATGAGCACGCAGCTGTGGAATGCATTGCCATTTGACCTGAAAACAGTTTACGACCTAATCAACTTTCGTAAATCACTGAAGACTTATCTCTTCAACAAGGCATACCACAATGATCCATAATAGGAACTGCAACGCATCACCACTTACCTGATATTCTGAATGTTTTCTCTCTATACCTGATTGCTTAATTTTATTATGTTATCCATGCTCTTTATGCAATACCAATTGTATCTTTTACTCTGGAATGGCGAATGCCATGACGGAAATTTGTGAGCCACATTGAGCCTGCAAATAGGTGGGAAAATGTGGGATACAAATGCAAAAAATAAATAAATACATAAATAAATAAATTGCCACACGTTAATTTAAAATTCACATATTGCGTCTGTGGTACAAAGCCGCATCCTGAACCGGTGAGCCTAGATCCTCCATGCCTTACTGATTGTAACCTAGTGATAGTTGGTGGAAGGGGATAGGGTGGATTGGGGGGGATGGGCAGAGGGGAGTGGGGGTAGAATATCTCATGCAATATTGATGAACACTGGCAGTGTTGGACTGCTGCCCTTGGAACGATGTGATTCTTGACTGTCAGGAGGCTGGACAATAGGCCCACAGAGTTATGATGATAGACTGGTTTCTAGAGTTTGATTGCATTGTATAATTGAGTTTCGCTCATCCTTTTCAATTACAATAAAAAAGATTTCCACATAAATATATTAAGGAGAAGGTAATCCACCTAAGTGGATGAACACTAACTCCCACGCAAATATAACAGTGTGAAGGAAGTGAGAAGTGGAGCAATGACTCCAGGGAAAACGGGATATAAGTTTTCAGAGTACCACTTTATAAATTGGTACTCTGAAAACTTATATCCCGTTTTCCCTAGAGTCATTGGTCCACTTCCCACTTCCTTCACACATAAATATATTTACATAGAGATAGGATCGGTACAAAGTATAGGATGGATTGGATGGGAAGTGGATGGATATAGGGATTGTTAATCTTGGAAATTTATTTGACAATATTTGTATCAATGCGACTTGCACTATATTTGTTCCTTTTCTGTCGTCAATAAAAATGATTTAAACATAAATTCTCATCTTGCAAACATTTAGAAACAACAAGAGGAAAAAGTGCTCAGAAGTCTGCGGAACACAAATTTCCCTGGAGACATAAATTCAATCATTGGTCCAATACAATGAGAGGAAATGGAGAGGGATTTTTGGCCAATGATTGAGTCTATCCTGCTCATTTTTGAAAGAGAAGGGCACCCATCTTCCGACACAAATCGGGAGATGGGCGTCCTTCTCTCAGGGTCACCCAAGTCGGCGTAATCGAAAGCCGATTTTGGGCGCCCTCAACTGCTTTCCGTCACGGGGACGACCAAAGTTCAAGGGGGCGTGTTGGCAGGGTACCAAAGGCGGGACGGGGGCGTGGTTAAGAGATGGGCGTCCTCGGCCAATAATGGAAAAAAAAGGGCGTCCCTGACGAGCATTTGGCCGACTTTACTTGGTCCCTTTTTTTTCACGACCAAGCCTCGAAAAGGTGCCCAAACTGACCAGATGACCACCGGAGGGAATCAGGGATCACCTCCCCTTATTCCCCCAGTGGTCACCAACCCCCTCCCACCCCCCCCAAAAAAAAAATTTAAAACACATTTTTCCAGCCTCTATGCCAGCCTCAAATGTCATACCCAGCTCCATGACAGCAGTATGCAGGTCCCTGGAGCAGTTTTTAGTGGGTATTGCAGTGCACTTCAGACAGGTGGACCCAGGCCCATCCCCCCCCCACACCTGTTACACTTGTGGTGGTAAATGGAAGCCCTCCAAAACTCACCCCCCTTCATCCCTAAGGGCTATGGTAGTGGTGTAGAGTTGTGGGTAGTGGGTTTGGGGGGGCTCAGCACACAAGGTAAGGGAGCTATGCAGCTGGAAACAATTTGTGATGTCCACTGCAGTGCCCCCTAGGGTGCCCGGTTGGTGTCCTGGAATGTGAGGGGGACCAGTGCACTACGAATGCTGGCTCCTCCCATGACCAAATGCCTTGGATTTGGTTGTTTTTGAGATGGGCGTCCTCGGTTTCCATTATTGGCGAAAACCGAGGTCGTCCATCTCTAAGGTCGACCTAAATGTTGAGATTTGGCCATCCCCGGCCGTTTTATCGAAACGAAAGATGGATGCCCATCTGGCTTCGATAATACGAGATGCCCCGTCCCTTCGCCGGGACATCCTTAGAGATGAGCGCCCTTAAAGATGGGCGCCCCATTGGATTATGCCCCTCCACGTCTGCAAGAAAATTTGCATACCGCCCTTAGCATGCATCATCCCAGTACCTGGATTTGGGCAGTTTCTTGATTCTATCCCATGCCACTTATGCATGCCCTTACAGAATAACTCTTAGCTTTTTTGCAGCCACTTAATGGAGTGATTGAGGGATCCAGTCGGAAGGGTATAGTTGGCATGTTAAGTATTTTGTTTTTGTTTCATGAATATCTTGGAAGTGCACCTATAAACGTCAGATTCAGGACCCCTGAGGAAGGCCTGCTGGCCGAAACACGGACCGTGTAGGGTCCCATTAAACTTTTCTGGCGATCTTACTCCCTTGGTTTCTGGTTTGTTTTGGTTCATCTTCCGCCATTTTTTGTGGTTGGTTCCGTTTTTATGGGAGATTTGGACCCCCCTTTTTTGTGTTTATTAACGAATAAGCCACAAAAAAGTGCCCTAAATGACCAGATAACCACTGGAGGGAATCAGAGATGACTTCCCATTACTCCCTCAGTAGTAACTGACCCCCTTCCACCCCCCTAAAATGTGATTAAAAACATTATCTGCCAGCCTCAGTTCCGTTAGAGCAGTAGGCAGGTCCCTGGAGTAGCCTAGTGGTGGGTGCATTGCAGACGGGTGGACCCAGGTCCATACCTCCCTCTACCTGTTATTCTTGTGGTGGAAACTGTGAGCCCTCCAAAACTCACGAGAAACCCACTGTACCTATTATAGGTGCCCCCTTCACCCATAAGGGCTATTGTAGCGGTGTACAGTTGGAGGTAGTGGTTTTGGGAGTCTCAGCAGACAAAATAAGGGAGGAACAGTGAGATGTGTACCTGGGAGCATTTATTTGAAGTCCACTGCAGCCCTAGGGTTCTCCATTGCTCTCCTGGGATGTCTGGGGGACCAGTGTACTAAAAATGCTGGCCCCTTCTACATCGCATTGGCTTGATTTTCTACATTTTTCATTTAGATGTGTTTTTTTTAATGGCCCCCCAAAAAACAGAACGTTCAAAGTACAAAACCTTGTTCGAAATGGTATTTAAAAAAAAAAAAAGATACACGTTTTTCTTTTTCAAAAATGACCTTCTTTTCTTTTCGGAATCTGGACGTTTTGTGCAAAACATCCAAAGTTGGACTTCGACATCATATCAAAAAAGCCTCCCTTTGGGATCCTTTTACTAAGCCGCGTAAGCATCTATGCACACCCAACGTGCGCCAAAATGGAGTTACCACCCGACTACCACGGGGCTTTTGAGGTCATTTCATTTTTGGCGTGCATCTGATACACGTGTATGGAAAATATTTTTTTGTTTTGGGCGCTTGTAACGGATGCGTGCCAAGTGACATTTGGCGCGCCTAGGCCATTACCGCCTGGTTACCACGTGAGTCTTTACCGCTAGGTCAATGGCTGGCGGTAAGGTGTCAGACCCAAAATGGATGCGCAGCAATTTTTGATTTTAGGCGTGCTGAAAAATGGATTGGTGCGCTCCCAAAGCCCTCGCCTACACTACCGCAAGCACCTTAGTAAAAGGACCCCTTTCTGTCTCTTAGGGTATTCTAATGTCCATTAGTGTGTGCTAGGATATAACAAAAGAGAGGGAACGAAGTACAAACTAAAGTCCAAACAAAAAAAACAGCACCACGGGCCTTTAAAAATGGAACACAGTTCTTTAATGAATGAGCCTTGACAAAAAGACCCGACACGGGCCGTGTTTCGGTGACTAGCACCTGCGTCAGGGGTCACAGTGATGATGTGGGAAACAAAGCACCAAGGCACTTTCACTTTCTGTATCCAAATGGATCTATTTGGATACAGAAAGTAAAAGTGCCTTGGTGCTTTGTAGCTTTTACTATATGAGATGTGGGGTAAGGAATAATATATTGTAGAGGAATATATTTGAGTTATTCCCCAAGTTTTCCACGTCATCACTGTGACCCCTGACGCAGGTGCTAGTCACCAAAACATGGCCCGTGTCGGGTCTTTTTGTCAAGGCTCATTCATTAAAGAACTGTGTTCCATTTTTAAAGGCCCATGGTGCCATTAATGTGTGCTAAACATTGGTGAACCTTGCACTGTCCAACTTTAAGCAGATAAAGCAGTGGAGGAGTGGCAGAGTGGCCTAGTGGTTAGGGTGGTGGACTCTGGTCCTGGGGAACTGAGGAACTGAGTTTGATTCCCACTTCAGGCACAGGCAGCTCCTTGTGTCTCTGGGCAAGTCACTTAACCCTCCATTGCCCCATGTAAGCCACATTGAGCCTGCCATGTGTGGGAAAGCGCAGGGTACAAATGTAACAAAAATAAATAATAAATCCATTTAAACGTATTATCAGCAGTGCTATAAGGGGAAATTATATGTATGTGCCATCGGTTAGGTACCTTGATCCCATGCAGTGCAGAATCTATTCCATCCAAACTGGGCACCCAGATTTCATTATAGAATGCTAGCATTGATGTGCATTACATTTCCACGCCCGAAGTTACACTAGCCATAGAGGAAAGGGAAATGTGATTTGATATACTGCCTCTCTGTGTGTTTTTTTTTTTTTGCAACTACATTCAAAGCGGTTTACTTAGTATATTCAGGTACTTATTTTGTACCAGGGGCATGGAGGGTTAAGTGACTTGCCCCGAGTCACAAGGAGCTGCAGTGGGAATTGAACTCAGTTCCCTAGGATCAAAGTCCACTGCACTAACCACTAGGATAGGATTTGATATACCACCGTTCTGTGGTTACAGTTAAAATGTTTTCACGTCTGTATCAATAGCAGACTATGGACCTTTCCTCCAGGAACTTGTTCAAATCTTTTTTTTTTAAACCCAGATGTACTAACTGCTGTTACCATATCCTCCGGCAATGAGTTCCAGAGCTTGGCTATTCTTCGAGCGAAAAAAAATGTTTTCTCCTATTTATTTTAAAAGTATTTCCATATAATTTCATTGAGTGCCCCCTGGTCTTTGTACTTTTTGAAAGTGAAAAATCGATTCACTTTTACCCGTTCTACACCGCTCAGCTCGTAAAAAGATGTTCTATATACTCTCCATTGTAAAATTACCCTGCAGAGGTCGGAGCTGATCTTTAATAGCCCTCTCCGGTTAAGCACCACTGAGTATTAATGTTTGGCCCTGGCAGAGCTGTTTAATCAGGCAGCTAAACAGCGCTAAAAATTGACCCCGGTATTAATAAAGGTAAATAGTACTTTTCCTGGAAAAAAAGCTAGTTCAGTTATCAAGCTAGAAGTAAGACCGTTTGAGGCAGGAGTGCAACTGACATGAAGTGAAAACACGTGTGAATAATTAATGAAAATATTTCTGCATTTTTAAACAAAGTGATCATGTTTTAATGATCACAGTAACAAATATTTATTCATTGCTGATAGTAATTGCTAATTTGTGTTTGTTGAAATATTCAGAGTGAACGGTTAATATTTAATCATTGGTGCTTGGTGTCCTCGGAAACAGGCATAAGGAGTCGGGAATAAGCTTTTCTGATGAAGTTAATTCTAATTTTTCCATTTAAAGACCATTCTTGATGCTTTGTGGATTATTTCACCTTGCTGTAAATCTGTGGGACTGTTTTAATAAACTTTCCGCGGGCAGCAACGTACAGCTGACACAAACTAGTAGGCAGCGATGCGCCGCGGCACCCCTGAGAGTTTGCTGCGGTGTACCGGGGTGCCGCGGTGCACAGCTTGGGAACCGCTGTGTTACACCATTACTACTACTACTACTACTATTTAGCATTTCTATAGCGCTACAAGGCGTACGCAGCGCTGCACAAACATAGAAGAAAGACAGTCCCTGCTCAAAGAGCTATGTAATAAAAGTGAGCCAAGTATAGGACAATCAAGCCATTGTGACATCACTGATGAGGTTGGCTCTTATTGGTGGCCTGAGGCATTATGACATCACAATATTAGCTCTGGTTACAAGAGACTACTACTACTACTATTTAGCATTTCTATAGCGCTACAAGGCGTACGCAGCGCTGCACAAACATAGAAGAAAGACAGTCCCTGCTCAAAGAGCTTACAATCTAATAGACAAAAAATAAATAAAGTAAGCAAATCAAATCAATTAATGTGAACGGGAAGGAAGAGAGGAGGGTAGGTGGAGGCGAGTGGTTACAAGT
Organism: Microcaecilia unicolor; assembly: GCF_901765095.1. Lineage (NCBI taxonomy): Eukaryota > Metazoa > Chordata > Amphibia > Gymnophiona > Siphonopidae > Microcaecilia > Microcaecilia unicolor. The sequence goes on from NC_044041.1 coordinate 188,107,377, forward strand.
GGTTACGAGTCAAAAGCAATGTTAAAGAGGTGGGCTTTCAGTCTAGATTTAAAGGTGGCCAAGGATGGGGCAAGACGTAGGGGCTCAGGAAGTTTATTCCAGGCGTAGGGTGCAGCGAGACAGAAGGCGCGGAGTTGGCAGTAGTGGAGAAGGGAACAGATATGAAGGATTTATCCATGGAGCGGAGTGCACGGGAAGGGGTGTAGGGAAGGACGAGTGTGGAGAGATACTGGGGAGCAGCAGAGTGAGTACATTTATAGGTTAGTAGAAGAAGTTTGAACAGGATGCGAAAACGGATAGGGAGCCAGTGAAGGGTCTTGAGGAGAGGGGTAGTATGAGTAAAGCGACCCTGGCGGAAGACGAGATGGGCAGCAGAGTTTTGAACCGACTGGAGAGGGGAGAGGTGACTAAGTGGGCGGCCAGCAAGAAGCAGATTGCAGTAGTCTAAACGAGAGGTGACAAGGGTGTGGATGACCATTCAGGTCAATTATAAAATTACCCAGCCCTACATCTCCCCACTTCTTCAACTCCTACGCAAGGGAACATTTCAACACTTACTCCCCCCTCCCCGATATTTAAACACCTCGGTTAGTGGTAGATTAAAATGTTGACCGTAGCATTTAAATCTATACCCAGATGTCAGCACCAGCCAATGCCCAGATATCAGCGGAAGTTATCCATGCACTGCCAATATTCATCTCTGGTACCCAGATAACTATCCGGGTAGTCAGAACAGCTAGTTTGCTATCCTAAGTTATCTGGTTATTAACATTAAATATTGGCAGTACCCGGATAACTTTCGGCTTTATCCCTGGACCACCCTGCCACTACCTGAACCATTCCAAGGTGATCAGAGATGATTTTCAATGGCATTTTCTGGCATAATACCACTGAAAATCTGGGTATGGTCCTGGTGGGTATGGCTCCTACCAGGATAAATGCCCCTAAATATTCGACCTACGATTTTTTTAATACCTCAGAGCTGCATAAACTAGGTATTTCTATGGTATTGCTTATTGGTAGTATAGAGAGAGAGCAGCAAAAGGTCAGGAACCCATGAAAAATAGAGAAGGAGATATTTAGCCTGTGGTGGTCAGCGTTTTTAAAGCTGCTAATGACAGCAAGCTAAATTAAACTCGGATAGCCAATGCCAGGCCATGTTTAGGTGCCAGCATTGAATATCCAGGACTTCAGTGGACCCAGAAGTTATGCGGGTGCTGGTAGATAATCAGTGCTGGAACACATATACCTTATTAAGCAATGATAGGACTGCTTTTTATGTGGTCCTATCTATCTAGTTAGGTATTTGGGCACTGGCATTGGATATTGCCAGTGACTGCATATCTTCTGGCTTCACCCTGACATTGCCCTGGACTACCAGGCACTAACCGCACAGCGCTGTGGCGGTCTCACTGGATTTTCAATGGTATTGTATCAACGTGCAGTTAAACTCTGGAATTAGTTGCCAGAGAATGTAGTAAAAGCAGTTAGCTTAGCAGGGTTTAAAAAAGGGGTTGAATGGCTTCCTAAAGGAAAAGGCCATAGACCATTATTAAAATGGACTTGGGGAAAATCCGCTGCTTATTTCTGGGATAAGCAGCATAAAATGTATTGTACTGTTTTGGGACCTTGCCTGATACTTGTGACTTGGATTGGCCACTGTTAGAAACAGGATGCTGGACTTGATGGACCTTCAGTCTGTCCCAGTATGGCAATACTTATGTACTTATGAGAATCTGGGGATGGCCCACTTAGCAAAGTGTAAGCAAGAGGGGCCTCTTCTGTCCACTTAAACCACACTGAATAACGATCCCCACATTTTTAATTCATTCCCAAGAATTTCAACAGATCTGTTTATCTTCAAGCTGTGCTCTGGTGATGGACTCACTCTGTCAACTTGACCCTCAGAACAAACCTTTTTTTTTTTTTAAACAGGAATCAATAGAAAGGTTTGAGGAATTGTGCAGATCTTGTGGTTCCTTCATAAATTGTCTGTTAATGGCTTCAGGAAGGCCTGGTCAGTCCTAATTAAAACAACCCATCACTTTAGTGCAAGATTGATCTGTTGCACTTAATGAGATCTTAGCCTTGAGTGCAGATGGCTGCACAGGATAGGATACTAGGAGGAGACTCTGACCCAGGTCTAGCAGGCTGAAAGCATTTCAAAGTGAAGTTCTAATTCAAGAGGTTGTGGATAATAAAATTGTCTTTTGAACCTTCTGAAATGGGGAAGCCAGGACGGGTAGTAACAGAATTTAGTGTGATGTGCTGAACAGTGTCCTCTGGGACTCAACTATTAAACTGACTTAACAGAAAAGTCTATTAGGGGAGCCATGAGAACTGGCTGCTCTGTTAAAATTATAGTGATACACTAGCAATCGACCTAGATAACTAGGGGTCAGCCCACTGGTTCAACAGCAGAGGGGACCTGGGTTCGATTCCAGAACAAGGTGGATTCTCGTGCAAGCCTGGGCTAGAAATGTCATGGGACTCAGCCATTGCACTGCAAAAGAAAGTAATTTGGACAGTATAGATAGGCCTTCGGTTTTTTTATGTGCCATCATGTTCTATGTTTTGAAACAATACAGGACGATCCTAAGGGGCTCTTTTACTAAGACGCGTAGGCACCTAGGTGCGTACAACACGCATCAAAATAGAACTACTGTCTGGCTACCGCACGTCCCGGGCAGTAATTCTAATTTCTATGAGCGTCCAAAACGTGCGGCAGAAAATAATTTCTATCTTCTACCACATGGCGCTAACCGGGTGGTCATTGGCAGTGTAGGCATGCTGACGATTACCGCCCGGTTAACGCGCAAGACCTTACCGCTAAGTCAATGGGTGCCGGTAAGGTCTCAGGCCCAAAATGGACACGCGCTGATTTTTTAAATATTGTCGCACGTCCGTTTTCGGTAAAAAGGCCTTTTTTTTGCAGGCGTGGTGAAAAATGGACCTGCACGCATCCAATGCACGCATCTACACCAGTGCAGGCCATTGTTCAGCGCATCTTAGTTAAATGGCCCCTACGTTAATAGGGAAGGAAGGCACCTATTTAATAAAAACACATTTGTCCCCTAATTCTATAAACTTGTGTGCTCATTTTTATGCTTAGCACATAAGGGGCCCTGCTGACTAAGCCGCGCTATAGGTGCACTAGTGTTATTAGGAATATATGAGTGTCTCTAGTGTTTGGCGCGTGCTAATTTTAGCGCACACAAAAAACGCTATCGTACTTTAGTAAACATGGCCCAAAGTTGTGCACACAAGTTATAGGATAGTGGCAGTTATGAGCATAACTTAATTTCATAATGAGCTGTTAATTAATTAACAATAATTGGCTGTTATTTGGTACTAATTAGCAGTTACATATATAACATAAGTACATAAGTATTGCCATACTGGGAAAGACCAAAGGTCCATCAAGCCCAGCATCCTGTTTCCAACAGTGGCCAATCCAGGTCACAAATACCCGGCAAGATCCCAAAAATGTACAAAACATTTTATACTGCTTATCCCAGAAATAGTGGATTTTCCCCATGTCCATTTAATAATGATCTATGGACTTTTCCTTTAGGCAGCCGAGAAAACCTTTTTAAAACTCCGCTAAGCTAACCGCCTTTACCACATTTTGTGGCAACAAATTCCAGAGTTTAATTACATGTTGAGTGAAGAAAAATTTTCTCCGATTCGTTTTAAATTTACTACATTGTAGCTTCATTGCATGCCCCCTAGTCCTAGTATTTTTGGAAAGCGTGAACAGACGCTTCACATCTACCCAATTCAACTCCACAAAATATGTGCACAAAATCCATACCGCCCAATATTTAGCGCTATTTAACAGGTCAGAATGGCTGTGGCTGCTGACCAGTTATCCTCAAAAAATACCTCTCCACTGGCGATACTGCTTAAAAATGTCCCATCCGATCATATTTCAGTGCAGTCAACTTAGACATCAAATATAAATAGTCAAGTTTTTGCAGCGCTTGTTCCTTTTTAGGTGGCTCCAGCTTTCGCCAGGCAGCTGCCACACAAAGGCGAGCTGCTGACACCACCAGCATCAATAGTGTTTGAAACCTTTATGGTTAATATTAATGAATCAAGTTGGGGGGGGGGGGGATAGGGTGGGGGGGGGGGGATGCGGAATTTTTTGGTGATTATCTTTTCTTTTTCACTGTACTATTTGTTGATACAGTTAAATTGTTTGTATTTTCTTTTCCAACTTTGAATAAAGCATATAAAAAAAGTGTTCTAATGGCTGCCAGTCGACAAAATGGTGAAGAAATGGCAGATCCATTCGAAAACACACTTATACACTCATTTATAGAATAGCGCATAAGTGTTTCAACGCAAAGGAAACATAGAGGGGCATAATCGAACTGGGCGCCCATCTTTAAGGGCGCCCACTCTAAGGACGTCCCGGCGAAGGGGAGGGGCATCCTGTATTATCAAAACAAGATGGGCGTCCATCTTTCATTTCGATAATACGGTCGGGAATGCCCAAATCTCAACATTTAGGTCAACCTAAATGTTGAGATCGCTGACCTTAGAGATGGGCGACCTCGGTTTTCGTCAATAATGGAAACTGAGGACGCCCATCTCAAAAACGACCAAATCCAAGCCGTTTGATCATGGGAGGAGACAGCATTCCTAGTGCACTGGTCCCCCTCACATGCCAGGACACCAACTGAGCACCTTAGAGGGCACTGCAGTGGACTTCAAAAATTACTCCCAGGTGCATAGCTCTCTTACCTTGTGTGCTGAGCCTCCCAAACCCCACTTCCCACAACTGTACACCACTACCATAGCCCTTAGGGATGAAGGGGGGCATCTAGATGTGGGTACAGTGGGTTTGTGGTGGGTTTTTGGAGGGCTCCCATTTACCACCACAAGTGTAACAGGTAAGGGGGGGATGGGCCTGGTTCCGTCTGTCTGAAATGCACTGCACCCACTAAAAAGTGCTCCAGGGACCTGCATACTGCTGTGATGGAGCTGGGTATGACATTGAGGCTGGCATAGAGGCTGGAAAAAATGTGTTTTTATTTTTTTTTTTGGGTGGGAGGAGGTTGGTGACCACTGGGGGAGTAAGGGCAGGTGATCCCCGATTCCCTCCTGTGGTCATCTGGTCAGTTCGGGCACCTTTTCGAGGCTTGGCCATGAAAAAAAAGGGACCAAGTAAAGTCGGCCAAATGCTCACCAGGGACGCCCTTCTTTTTTCCATTATCGGCCGAGGATGCCCATCTCTTAACCACGCCCCGTCCCGCCTTCGGTACACTGCCGACACGCCCCCTTGAACTTTGGTTGTCCCTGCGACGGAAAGCAGTTGAGGATGCCCAAAATCGGCTTTCGATTATGCCAATTTGGGTGACCTTAGGAGAGGGACACCCATCTCCCGATTTGTGTCGGAAGATGGACGCCCTTCTCTTTCGAAAATAAGCTGGATAGCCATAGGAGGGGCATGGTCACTCCCTTAAAATGTGCACAATGTTACAGAGTTTGAGGAATCTGCACCTAACTTGTGTGCCAGGATTTACTCCTGGTTTCAGTTGGTGTAACTCCTCATGCCCAAAGTTCTATAAATGGCGCTATTCTATAACAAGAGTTATAAAATATTGTTCACTGCTCATTTTTTGGCACTGAATTTTGAGTGCTATTTATACAGTTTCCTCTTATATGCACATACAATATGCATGATTGCTTGTATTTTATAAAGTATGCGCTTGAACCTCAACTCTGTCCATGCTCCACCCAAACTCCACCCCCTCGATGTATCTACCATGCAAGTATCCGTCAGCTTGCACCACTCATATTTTCAGGCATGATCTAAATTTATGAGTTCATTTTCGTATATAGATCAATGTTTTACGTGCAAAAATTATTAATAAAATTAGCCTCTAAGAGTACATTTCAGAAACACTAACTATGAAAGTCTTATGATGTATATGTATCATTACATTTCCCAACAGTACATTCAAAGGCACAAGAAGTTAATTCAGAAAATAATAATCACGTTAAAGCTTTTAGAATATATCCAGGTAATGACTTTGGCATTTGAAATGCTGGAATACTTCACAATCTTTGAAGTATTCCAGAGTAATTGATAGATATTCCAGAGTATTGATCGAATTGAAAAATGAACTTGCAGGAGGAGTGGCCTAGTGGTTAGGGTGGTGGACTTTGGTCCTGAGGAACTGAGTTCGATTCCCACTTCAGGCACAGGCAGCTCCTTGTGACTCTGGGCAAGTCACTTAACCCTCCATTGCCCCATGTAAGCCGCATTGAATCTGCCATGAGTGGGAAAGCGCAGGGTACAAATGTAACAAAAATAAAATAGATACTATTGGAGATTCTACATGGAATGTTGCTATTCCACTAGCAACATTCCATGTAGAAGGCTGCGCAGGCTTCTGTTTCTGTGAGTCTGATGTCCTGCACGTTCACAGAAGCAGAAGCCTGCGCGGCCACATTGGTGATCTGCAAGGGCCGACTTCTACATGGAATGTTGCTAGTGGAATAGCAACATTCCATGTAGAATCTCAAATAGTAGCAACAGTGGAGGAGTGGCCTAGTGGTTAGGGTGGTGGACTTTGGTCCTGGGAACTGAGTTCGATTCCCACTTCAGGCACAGGCAGCTCCTTGTGACTCTGGGCAAGCCACTTAACCCTCCATTGCCCCATGTAAGCCGCATTGAGCCTGCCATGAGTGGGAAAGCGCAGGGTACAAATGTAACAAAACAAAAAAACTATTGTTAGTAATATGTAATTTATCTTTAAAATCAAGCATGGTACTGGAAGATTGGAGGGTGGCCAACGTAATGCCGATTTTTAAAAAGGGTTCCAGAGATGAACCACCAGGAAATTATAGACCGGTGAGCCTGACGTCGGTGCTGGGCAAAATGATAGAGACTATTATAAAGACCAAAATTACAGAGCATATTCAAAAGCATGGATTAATGAGACACTAATGGAACACTACGAAACCAAAGAACGTAATGGACATATGGCCAAATGGCAAATGACATGGAGGAGTGGCCTAGTGGTTAGAGTGGTGGACTTTGGTCCTGGGGAACTGGGTTCAATTCCCACTGCAGGCACAGGCAGCTCCCTGTGACTCTGGGCAAGTCACTTAACCCTCCATTGCCCCAGGTACAAATAAGTACCTAAGCCGCATTGAGCCTGCCATGAGTGGGAAAGCGCAGGGTACAAATAAAAAAAAAAAAACAACTTAACTTTTCCTCTATACAATTCCCTAATATGTTTGTTCCACATGAACCTTATTCTACCATAACATTACTGTGTAACTGTTTATACCGGAATTTGCAAACGCCTTTACAGTACTATGCAAGCCACATTGAGCCTGCAAATAGGTGGGAAAATGTGGGATACAAATAAATAAATAAAGCCAACATGGATTTAGTCATGACAAATCTTGCCTCACCAATCTACTGCATTTCTTTGAAGGGGTGAACAACCATGTGGATAAGGGTGAGTCGGTTGAAAATGTGTATCTGGATTTTCAAAAGGCATTTGACAAAGTACCTCATGAAAGACTCCAGAGGAAATTGGAGCGTCATGGGATAGGAGGTAGTGTCCTATTGTGGATTAAAAACTAGTTAGAAAATAGAGAGTAGGGTTAAATGTATTCTCAATGGAGAAGGGTAGAGGGTGGGGTTCCGGAGTGCTCTGTGCTAGGACCTCCTCTTTTTGACATATTTATAAATGATGTAGAGATGGGAGTAACTAGTGAGGTCATTAAATTTGCTGATGACACAAAGTTATTCAAAGTTGTTAAACGGCAAGAGGGTTGTGAAAAATTGCACGATGACCTCACGAGACTGGGAGACTGGGCATCCAAATGGCAAATGACGTTTAATGTGAACAAGTGCGAAGTGATGCCTGCGGACTGGTGGCAGGGCAGCCTCTGGGAAATGCTGCCGCCGCCGCTTTCGGAAAAACGAGAAAGAAAAAGTCAATTGGTGCAAAGGGGTTGGGGAAGTAAGGGCGAGAGGCGATGCCACCTCAGAAGAGTGCTGCCTGAGGTCCCTGCCTCAGGTGGCCTAATCCCTGATCCCGGTGCTATGCACTATTTTATAAAATGCACTGATCCTAGCAGTGCCATAGCGAGGGCGGCTGACACCCGGGGCGGGTCGCCGCTGTGCCCCCCCCCCGGGTGCAGCACGGCGCCCCCCCTCGGCACGCACACTCCCCCCGCCAGAGCGCACCCTCTCCTCCCGGAGCGCATTCTTACATGAATTAGGAAGCGAGGGGCAGGCGAGAGGGCTGATCCGCCCCCGAGTGCACGTCGCTGGGAGCTGCGTCGGCTCCGCTGGTTCCTTGCTCTCTCTGCCCCGGAACAGGAAGTAACCTGTTCAGGGGCAGAGGGAGCAGGGAACCAGTGGAGCCGACACCCCCCCAGCGGCGTGCACCTGGGGCGGACCTCCCCACCGCCCCCCCCTTCCTACGCCACTGGATCCTAGGACACCCATTATACAATACCATTCAGTGCCAATTTTTTTCAGCACTGAATTTTGATTGTCATTTACTAAATCCAGCCACATCTGTAAATTTTGAGTCATCTTCTTCCAAATGCCTGTTTAAACAAATGAGTAATAATTTCTTCAATAAATCTTAATGGCTTTTTTTTTTCCGCAGCACTAGAGACCACAATTTGCCCCGCCTTCCCCTTCTCTCCCCAAGGGTGGATTCTCTCTGCTAGTCTCTGGCTTCCTAAAATTCTAATAATGCTCGTGCCTCCACCATCATCTCCCCTGGGAGGTCTTCACTTATTTTCACCACTCCCTCCCTGAAGAAATATTTTCTAATGCTACTGCTGAATTTCATAGAAAGACCTTTTATTCTATTCTTTTATTCTCTCCCACTGGAAAATGCTCGTTTCTTGTTCATTATTTTCACCTTTGAGGCATTTGAATGACCCTGTCCCTCTTCTCCTCCAGGGGATATGTACTTAGGTCCTTCGGTCTAATTTCACAGGGCTCTGGGTGCACAACCTTCCCCTGGACTGCTTCTGCTCTGTCAATATCATTTTGTATGTCAATTGAATTCAGTACAGCACTCAGCAAGGAGAACCACAGGAAAGACAAAAACTCCACAAAACAGTCCAAAGCTGCTAGACAGGTGAGAGAAAAACACAAACATAACACAGAGATGTGTGCAAATAGCGAAAACAAAACCTTCAATTGTCATTTTGTTTTGACGTGTGGCCTTCTTTTAGGCTTTTGGATTCTTGATGCAGGCCATTTGGGTCGAAACATGGGCCATGTCAGCTCCTTGGTCATTTTAATAAAGGAACGGTTTTGATTCCGCTGTTTGCACACATTCCTGAGTACTGTTTGTGTTTTCTTCTCCCCCGTCTACCAGTTCAGTGAAGTAGTGCCATGCCGAACCTTCTGGGATGGCTCAATGGCTGTGATGCACATCGCATTACAGAGGAAACAGGGCTCAATTCGCAGCTCACTTTTCTGCTCCCCAGGTCAACCAGGGCTAATAATACTGCGGAGGCCGCACTCACAGCTCCCTGGGGCGGGAAACTCAGTCGTGTTGCAATGGCAACACCTAGTGGTTGGATTTAAGGGCCATTGGTTACAGAGTTCCAGGAGGAGCCTTGGTGTGTGTGGTCTTTGTCACCACATCGACTGGACATTAGAAGGGTGATATAAAATGGGACAAAATCTCAACCTAGTTCATGGAAGCTCCACTGAACCAGCGGCATACCAAGGGCGGGGCGGTCGGGGCGGTCCGCCCCGGGTGCATGCTACTGGGGGGGTGCCGCATGCCTGTCGGCTCCGCTGGTTCCCTGCTCCCTCTGCCCCGGAACAGGTTACTTCCTGTTCCGGGGCAGAGGAAGCAGGGAGCCAGCGGAGCAAGAGAGCCGCACGGCTGCTCCCCGCAGCTAAAGATGCACCCGGGGGGGGGGGTTGATGCGCCAGGGAGGTGTCATTTCGCCTGGGGGGGGGTCGTGCTGCACCCTGGGGGGGTGCGCATCGGCCATCCGCCCCGGGTGGCAGCCGACCTAGGATCGTCAGTTTCCTGCTGCTCATAAATAAAGGTATCCCCTTTCCAAGATGGCTACTAGTCGGCTCTGGTTTTAAGCCATTGTGTTCGTGGACTTGCAGTTCTTGGTGGCCCTTGTACAAAGGTGCAGTAGGCTCTATATGCATGCAGCATGCACCGAAACAAGACAACCGCTAGGCTAGCATGCACCCCTGGCAGTAATTTCGGATTTGTCATGTGCCCATAATGCCTAGACAAATTATATTTTAATTTCCTACTACCGTTGAGAATGTCTCACATTTACTTACCTCATTTCCTGGATCCCAAATTGCTGACCTATTTAGATTTTTTTTTTTTTTTTAGATAATTGAATTATGACTAGGGTTACCATATGTCCGGATTTTCCCGGACATATCCTCTTTTTGAGGACATGTCCGGGGTGTGCAGCGGGTTTTGCCCGCCCGCCTGTTTGTCCGGATTTCTGGACAAACAGGCGGGCAGGAGAGCAGCGTCGTGGGTCTCCCCTCCCCTTACTTACTATCTGCCCTGGTGGTCTAGTGACCTCTTTGGGGCAGGAAAGAGCCCCCTCTTTCCTGCCTGGAGCGCTGCCTGTCCTTGCCCTGCATCCTTCTCAGTCTCGGCTCGGGATTCAAAATGGCCGCAGAGAGTTGAAGCGGCATTGTGAGACTTGTGAGGGGAGGGGAATATGTGACAAAGTGGAGGGGAGGTGACGGGAGGGGAGGTTGCGCGGGGGCAGGGGAGGGGAATATGTGACTCGGGGGAGGTGAAGGGAGGGGAATATGTGAGGGGAATATGTGACAGGGGGCAGGGTGAGAGCGAGGAAGGGTGGGGCGAGGATCTGAAAGAGACGTGGTGTGGGCAGGGCAGGGGGCATGGTGTGGGCAGAGCAGGGGTGGGGCAGGGGCGTGACATGTGTCCTCTTTTTCAGAGGACAAAATATGGTAACCCTAATTATGACTGTACTCCAAAGATGCACAAATGTTCGGTAGCCATGGTTGAAGCTTTCACAAAAAGCACTACGGTTTCCCAGTTTGAAGCTGATGCTAATTCAGCCCCTTTTTGTGTGTCTGTAGGACACATGTTCAATGTACGTGCACGTGTCTCTCAGAATTCACAGAAAACAAAGCTAATGGGGGGAAAAAGACACCTGCCTGAGACACCAAGTTAATGAACAATGATCTACCATTTGCAAATTATGCCCAGTAACAGCGCTTGCAAAGCAAACAGTGGACTGCCTCTTTTGTATTAAAGGGACTAATTCTGATATATGGAGGTGTCAGTGCTTATAATTAGCATGGTGATAGATCTGTCCTGTTCTTCATGCCTAATTTTTCATCCCTGGAATTCTTCATTTGCCACTCACTGAGGCCATTTTCCATGTCATGAAAGCTCAAGACCTGCATATTAAGAGGATTTCTGTTATCAAAATATTAGTACCATGGTGGGACAAAGCAGGGAACAGATTTACAGATTTCTCTTTTCCTAGGTTTAGCAGTGAGCTAACCAGTGTTGTTTTTCTAGCAAAAAAGGTGCCGGTACTCAAACGCTAGGCCACCCTTCAGGAGTGGGGTAATCACGGAGGGACCCACTCCATATTAGCTAGGCCACCTGCAACCAGTCATAGAATCTATGACAAGGCAGAATTGTTGTGTAGAGCCTGAGCTCTTTCATTAAAACTTGGGGACCATGGGTCAATTTTAGCAGACAATGGAAAAGGTGCTGGTACTCAGTACCCCCAAGTACCCCCTCAAAAAAAGCCCTGGTGCTAGTCATGCCATGTCTATTGGCGAATCCACTGATAATATTTCGGATTTCACATTTCAAATGTATTTAAAATACCACAAATAAAAACACATTTAAGTAGTTTATACAAAATAATAACAAGAGTAATAAGAACAGGAAAGTAACACCACAAAAGAAAGCTTAAGCTGCAATTATCTGCCGTCATGTTTCTAGGTTTCTAATAGAATGTAACTAGGGGATCCTTTTACTAATGGATTTAGCGTACGCTAAATGCTAGGGAGCCCTTAGGAATATAGGACTAGATTCTATATATGGCGCCTGAAAAATCCATGCAGAAAAAAGTATGACTAGGCGCATTCTATAAAGTACGCCTAAATCTAAGCGTACTTTATAGAATGAGCCTAAATTTCCATGCAGATTATAGAATGCACCAAGCTCCTGTCAACACAACTAAATTTAGTCACAGGCAGTTATGCCAAGTAAACCTTGGTATAAATGCCAATTCCTAAATTAGGCGCCGACCGGGTGTATTCTACAATACTGCACACAGATATGTGAAACGCCCATGACCTGCCCATTCCACACCCATGGCCACTCCCCCTTTTCAACTATGCGACTTAGAATTTACACTCATCATGTCACAGAATACACTTAGACAGTTATGTGCATAAATTCTAATTAATGACAGTGTCAATAACTGCTTGTTAATTGGCAATTATCAGCGCTGATTGGCTTGTTAACTAATTAAGTTGCATGTGCAAATCCAGAATATGACTGAATTTGTGCACATAACTTAAGTCGCGTTATATAGAATCCGGGGAATAATGGGCTGCATAGCACTGAGTGGAGGAGTAGCCTAGTGGTTAGTGCAGTGGGCTTTGATCCTGGGGAACTGGGTTCAATTCCCACTGTGGCACCTTGTGACTCTGGGCAAGTCACTTAACACTCCATTGCCCCAGGAACAAATAAGTACCTGTATATACTATGTAAACCGCTTTGAACGTAGTTGCAAAAACCACAGAAAGGCAGTATATCAAGTCCCATTAACAAGATTCCATGCACAATCTCAAAGAGTAGCAACATTCCATGTATAACCTCAAAGAATAGCAAGGTTCCGGAATCCCAAAGAGTGAGGAGAAGCCTAGTGGTTAGTGCAGTGGACTTTGATCCTGGGGAACTGGGTTCAATTCCCACTGCGGCACCTTGTGACTCTGGGCAAGTCACTTAACCCTCCATTGCCCCAGGAACAAATAAGTACCTGTATATACTATGTAAACCGCTTTGAACGTAGTTGCAAAAACCACAGAAAGGCAGTATATCAAGTCCCATTAACAAGATTCCATGCACAATCTCAAAGAGTAGCAACATTCCATGTATAACCTCAAAGAATAGCAAGGTTCCGGAATCCCAAAGAGTGAGGAGAAGCCTAGTGGTTAGTGCAGTGGACTTTGATCCTGGGGAACTGAGTTCAATTCCCACTGCAAATCCTTGTGACTCTGGGCAAGCCACAACACTCCATTGTCCCAAGTACAAATAAGAACCCGCATATACTATTCAGCTTGTTTTCGAAAGAGATCGCCGGCCATCTTCCGACACAAATTGGGAGATGGCCGGCGATCTCCTGAAGTCAACCAAATCAGTATAATCGAAAGCCGATTTTGGCCGGCTTCAACTGTTTTCCATCGCGGAGGCGGCCAAACTTCAAGGGGGGGCGTGTCAGTAGCTTAGCGAAGGCGGGACGAGGGCATGCTTTGAGATGGCCGTCTTCGCTCGATATTGGAAAATAGAAGGGCGTCCCTGGCGAGAATTTGGTCCGCTTTATTTGGTCCCTTTTTTTCAGGTCTAAGTCCCAAAAAAGTGCCCGAACTGAACAGATGACCACCGGAGGGAATCGGGGATCACCTCCCCTTACTCCCCCAGTGGTCACCAACCCCCTCCCACTCTCAAAAAAAAAAACAACTTTCAAAACTTTTTTTGCCAGCCTCAAATGTCATACTCAGGTCCATTGCAGCAGTATACAGGTCCCTGGAGCAGTTTTAGTGGGTGCAGTGGACTTCAGGCAGGCAGACCCGTGTCCAACCCCCCCCCCCCTACCTGTTACACTTGTGGTGGAAAATGGGAGCCCTTCTAAACCCACCCAAAACCCACTGTACCCACATGTAGGTGCCCCCTTCACCCCTTAGAGCTATGGTAGTGGTGTATAGTTGTGGGGAGTGGGTTTGGGGGGGGGGGTTGGGGGGCTCAGCACACAAGGTAAGGGAGCTATGCACCTGGGAGCTATTTAAATTTTTTTTTTACTTTTTAAAAGTGCTCCCTAGGGTGCCCGGTTGGTGTCCTGGCATGTCAGGGGGACCAGTGCACTACGAATCCTGGCCCCTCCCATGACCAAATGCCTTGGATTTGGCCGGGTTTGAGATGGCCGTCTTCGGTTTCCATTATGGGCAAAAACCGAGGCCGGTCATCTCAAACCCGGCCATCTCTGACATTTGGGCAGCCCCAACCGTATTATTGAAAAAAAAGATGGCTGGCCATCTTTTTTGAAAATACAGTTGGCTCCACCCATTTACGGAGCCGGCCATAGAGATGGGCGTCCCTGTTCGAAAATGCCCCTCCACGTAAACCACCTTAAATGTAGTTGCAAAAACCACCGAAAGGCAGTATATCAAGTCCCTTTTCTTTTAGCATGCACAAAATCTGCTAGCATGCTTTCGTGAAAGGACCCCTATATTATCTAAGTAAGAAAGGGATTATTTTAGAACCCACAAGGAAAGGAAGCTGAGCAAGAAAGCAGACACAGACATCAGTGAATTTTACTGTTCAGCTTTGAACTTCTTAAATGACAGTTCCAAAGTTCAAAAGGAATTGTATTCCAAAGGGTTGGAGCTATAACCGAAAAGTAAGACGTTCTAGCCAAATGCGAGCAGACCTGAAAATGGGTAGGTATAATGACAAGAGAAGTCATGTTAGCACTGGCTTCATTTTTTTTTCAGGACAAGCTCATCTTTTCCATGTGTTACCTCTATTGTCTGCAAGGCTTTGTAGTTTACATTTATCAAAGACAAGCAGAGATACAGGTTGTACATGTCATGGAAACAACATGAGACTGTCAGTAAACAACTTTGACATTCTGCTTTGTTATACAACTGACAACGGTAGTATTTTAATTTAAATCCCAAAAGGCTTAAGGCGGTAACAACAAATAATTAATACAATATTTCAAAACAGCATCACCAACCCCACCTTAACAGCAATAGTACAGAATAATAATTAAAATATACCCCCTGATATTCAGCCAGTGGCAGTCAACAATTTTTAAGGTACTGGCCACATGCTGAATTTAGACTCAGATATACAATACCAGGCCTAATCTTGGAACCACCATTGAATATAAAGGCACTTCACGCCTCCCGGAAGTTATTCAGGTATGAGCAAGTTGGGACTGCATCATCCCCAAATACTAAATATGGCACTCAAAATTAAGTGCACAAATTATCTTTCAAATCAGGCATTGTATCAGGAGATTGGAGGATGGCCAATGTAACACCAATTTTTAAAAAGGGTTCCAGAGGTGATCCGGGATATTGTACAACAGTGAATCTGAAATTGGTGCCGGGCAAAATGGTAGAAACTATTATTAAGAACAAAATTATAGAGCATATTCAAAAGCACGGATTAATGAGACAAACCTGCTTATTTTCGAACGAGAAGGCCGGCCATCTTCCAACACAAATCGGGACATGGCCAGCCATCTCCTAAACCCGTCCAAATCGGTATTATCGAAAGCTGATTTTGGCCGGCGCCAACTGCTTTCTGTCGCGGAGCCAGCCAAACTTCAAGGGGGCGTGTCGGCATGGTACAGAAGCTGGGATGGGGGGCGAGGTTACGAGATGGCCGGCTTCGCCCAATAATGGAAAAAAGAAAGCCGGCCCTAATGAGCATTTGGCTGACTTTACTTGGTCCTTTTTTGTTAACGACCAAGCCTCAAAAAGGTGCCCCAACTAACCAGATGACCACCGGAGGGAATCGGGGATCACCTCTCTTTACTCCCCAGTGGTCACCAACCCCCTCTCATTCCCCCCCCAAAAATTAAAAAACATTTTTTGCCAGCCTCAAATGTCATACCCAGCTCCATGACAGCAGTATGCAGGTCCCTGGAGCAGTTTTTAGTGGGTACAGTGCACTTCAGGCAGGTGGACCCAGGCCCCCGCCCCCCACCTGTTACACTTGAGGTGGTAAATGGGAGCCCTCCAAACCCCCCCAAAACCCATTGTACCCACATGTAGGTTCCCTCCTTCATCCATAAGGGCTATGGTAGTGGTGTACAGTTGGGGGTAGTGGGTTTGGGGGGGGATTGGGGGGCTCAGCACACAAGGTAAGGGAGGTATGCACTGGGAGCAATTTTTGAAGTCCACTGCAGTGCCCCCTAGGGTGCCCGGTTGGTGTCCTGGCATGTGAGGGGGACCAGTGCACTACAAATGCTGGCTCCTCCCACGACCAAATGCCTTGGATTTGGCCAGGTTTGAGATGGTCGCCATTAGTTTCCATTATAGGCGGGAAACCAATGGTGGCGATCTCTAATGCTGGCCATCTCTAACGCTGGCCCAAATGTTGAGACTTGGCCGGCCCCAACCCTATTATCGAAATGAAAGATGGCAGGCCATCTTGTTTCGATAATACAATCTGGTATGCCACTTTCTGGGGCCGGCCTTGGAGATGGCCACCCATATAGATGGCTGGCCCCGTTCGATTATGCCCCTTCAACATGGATTTAGTGAATGGAATCTTGCCTCACCAATCTACTACATTTATTTAAAGGGGTGAACAAACATGTGAATAAAGGTGAGCCAGTTGATATTATGTATCTGGATTTTCAAAAGGCATTTGACAAAGTACCTCATGAGACTCCAGAAGAAATTGGAGAGTCATGGGATAGGAGGTAGTGTTCTATTGTGGAATAAAAACTGGTTAAAAGATAGAAAACAGAGAGTAGGGTTAAATGGTCAGTATTCTCAATGGAGAAGGGTAGATAGTGGGGGTCCCCAGGGCTCTGTGCTGGGACCGCTGCTTTTTAACATGAAGGAGTAGCCTAGTGGTTAGTGCAGTGGACTTTGATCCTGGGGAACTGCGTTCAATTCCCAATGCAGCTCCTTGTGACTCTGGGTAAGTCACTTAACCCTCCATTGCCCCGCTTTGATTGTAACCACAGAAAGGCAGTATATCAACTCCCTTTCCCTTATAAATGATCTAGAGATGGGAATAACTAGCAAAGTAATTAAATTTGCTGATGACACGAAGTTATTCAAAGCTATTAAACGGTAAGAGGATTGTGAAAATTTGCAAAAGGACTTTGCAAGACTGGGAGACAAGACTGGGAGGCTGGGCATCCAAATGGCAGATGACATTTAATGTGAGCAAGTGCAAAGTGATGAATGTGGGAAAGAGGAACCGAAACTATTGATATGAGATGCAAGGTTCCACATTAGGAGTCACCGACCAGGAAAAGGGTGTGGGTGTAGGTGTCATCGTTGGTGATACTTTGAAACCCTCTGCTCAGTGTGCGGCGGTGGCTAAGAAAGCAAACAGAATGTTAGGTATTATTAGGAAAGGAATAGAAAGCCAAAATTAGAATGTTATAATGCCTTTGTATTGCTCCACGTTGCAATCATACCTCGAATACTGTGTGCAATTCTGGTCACCGCATCTCAAAAAAGATATAGTGGAATTAGAAAGGTACAGAGAAGGGCGATGAAAATGATAAAGGGGATGGAACCACTTCCCTATGAGGAAAAGCTAAAGTGGCTAGGGCTCTTCAGCTTGGAGAAGAGACAGCTGAGGGGAGATACGATAGAGGTCTATAAAATAATGAGTGGAATGGAATGGGTAGACGTGAATCGCTTTGTTACTCTTTCCAAAAATACGAGGACTAGGGGGCATGCAATGAAGTTATTAAGTAGTAAATCTACAACAAATTGGAGAAAATATTTCTTCACTCAGTGTGTAATTAAACTCTGGAATTTGTTGCCAGAGAATGTTGTAAAAGCAGTTAGGCCTTAAAAAGGAGAAGTCCATAAGCCATTATTAAGATGGGTTTGGGGAAAATCCACTGCTTATTTCTAAGATAAGCAGCATAAGATCTGTTTTCCTATTTTGGGATCTTGCCGGGTACTTGTGACCTGGTTTGGCCACTGTTGAAAACAGGATACCGGGCTTGATGGACCTTCAATCTGTCCCAGTATGGCAACATTTATGTACTTGAGGGATGCAGAAGGGACAGAACCTGAATGTCGTCAACACTGAAAAGTGTGGGTGCCCGGATGGAACCTTGAGACACCCCAAAATTGATAGAGAAAGGTACAGTGGTTCTGCTGTGAAAATGTACAATGTATGCCCTGTTGGCCAGATGTCAGTGGAAACAATTTAAGACCAAATTTGTGATGTCAATATCTTGTAACTTTTGTGTATTTAGTGCATACTACTGAGTAACAGGCCTCACTATTGATGACACAGGGAAAAAAAAATGAAATTTCTGATTTTGTCTTGTCATATTGATTTGGAAACGACATGAAAAGACATAGGAAATGTCATTTCAAAGGAATCCTTAGTACACCCGAGAAAAAGGAGAGGACCCGTTGAAATTTGGCCTAGAGTGTCTTCCACTTAACTCTCCCACTGTTTTCCACAATTACCACTTGTCATTTATGTGGTGCTGCCGGGTGTTACTTATCCTCCTGCCCAGCAGGGCCAGTCTTAGCAATTGTGGGGCCCTGTGCAGACCAGTTCAGTGCCCTCCCCCCCCCCCCCCCCCACACACACAAACACACACCTGACACCATAAGCCGTAATTTATCAGAGTTTAAAAGGAGGTTTAGAGCTCTTGGAACCCCACCTCACCCTATACCTTGCATCCACCAAGTTTCAGTAGAGAGCAGCAGACAGTGGCAGTGATTTTCATATCCTGTCAGCTGCCAAGCCCAGAGCCTCTTCGCTGCTGCATCCCACCCTTGTGGAAGCAGGAAGTGACATCAAAAGGGGGCGGGACACAGCAGCGAGGAGGCTCTGGGCTTGGCAGCTGACGGGATATGAAAATCGCTACCGCTGCCTGATGCTCTCTACTGAAATGTGGATGCACATTAAGGTACAGAGCAGGGAGGTGTTCCAAGACAGGAAGACAGATGTGCCATAGATATGGGGCCCCTAGGAGTACGAGGCCCTGTGCGACCGCCCCGTCGTCCCTGCCTAAGACAGGCCCTGTTGCCCAGTGTGGTCTTTCTACTCTTGTTCTAGAGTCAGATGCATATCCAGAAAAAATATCATTGAAAGAAGAGAGATGGTAGTGAGGTTGATAAGGTATTCAATGGCCCGGAAACTTCAAAGGCGGTACAGACCTTTGTATCTTTTAGCTCATAGATGACGTCAACATCTTGTAGGGCTCGTAATGTACTGTCAGTAACTTCAAGCTGAGCCAAAATGTAACAGCTTGCAAGAAAACTCCCCAAAACCAAATGAAGGAAAAGACATTAAAAAAATGAGCCGAGTTTCAAATGTTCCTTGTGCCCAAGAGACATGTGGCCATATTATGAACAGCAGACATATGATTCTTATTAAGGTATTTGGGATCAGTTGCCATGACAACCCCGTCTAGCACATACCCAGAATGCCATCTTGTTTGCTTGGCTATTATTGATTTTGCCGGATTCACCTGTGAGTGAACTGGAACTGGGCACACTAGACTTTTATTAAAAGAGAAGTTTAATTTAGACCTTCTCCCCCCCTCCCCCCCCCCCCCCCCCCCCACGTCCCTCCTTCACATGTGCACATTTTGAAAAATGATGGGGCATCTCTTTCCTATCGGTGAAAGCTGGATTCTGCAGTGAGTATATTCTTGGTTTTAATAAGTAATATTCTGACACTTCTTGATGGAGCCAGGCTAGTCATTTCCTGTGAAGCTGTAGTTACTGCTGTGGGGGCGAAGTGAATTTCATCGGGCTGGACTTGGTCTTAGGATAAATTGCGTTAGAAGCGGGGGTGTATCATTTGCAGGTGTTATGTCCAAGGTTTGGACAATTCTTTGGTTTGTTACAGAAATGAATGCACATAAAAAGGGAGGTGGTGGAGATGAAAACAGTAACGGAGTTCAAACATGCGTGGGATATGCATAGAGGAATCCTGTGCAGAAGGAATGGATCCTCAGAAGCTTAGCTGAAATTGGGTGGCGGAGCAGTTGGGGGGAAGAGGGGGTGGTGGTTGGGAGGTGAGGATAGAGGAGGGCAGACTTATACGGTCTGTACCAGAGCCAGTGATGAGAGGCGGGACTGGTGGTTGGGAGGCGGGAAATACTGCTGGGCAGACTTATATGGTCTGTGCCCTGAAAAGAACAGGTACAAATTCAAGGTAAGGTATACACATATGAGTTTGTCTTGGGCAGACTCGATGGACCATGCAGGTCTTTTTCTGCCATCATCTACTATGTTACTATGAATCAACTTTAAGCACATTAATTCAGTACTTTTATGTGCATAAAGTCAATTTACCCCCCCCCCCCAAATTCTATAAATGGCACTCAAAATTCGAAGTGTAAATTTGATTGCATACCCAATTTGTATTTGACATTTAATTGAATAATGAGTCAATCAGGGGTGTAGCCAGCCCTCCAAAATTGGAGTTCCCAAGGATAGACATGGGGTAGCAACACATTCCTCTCCCCCCCCATGCACATGCTAACCATACCTTTTTTGGCGGGGATGCAAAGGCCCCGCCGTTCAAATAAATACAGTGCCTGAACCACTCCCCTCCTCTGCACGCATCTGCTTATGCTCTGTTCTATAACACTGCGTGCCCAAAGTGCCTCGCACGGAACCCAAAGGGAGGCTGATGGAGGAGCTTGTGCAGGTCAGGGGCATTCCAAAAATCTAAACACAGTATTTTAGAATTCTTGGGTTGTTTGCCCAACTTGCATGCCAGGATTTACACCAGGTTTCAGCAGGCATAAGTCCTCACGCCCAGGGCTGCCGAGGGGGGGGGGGCAGGGGGGACAAAATTCCACGGCCTGGGCCTTTGGGGGGGGGGGGGCAGCACTGCCACCGCTGAAGTCCGGCCCGCCCGCCCTCCATCGCTCCCTGGCATTGAACTTAAGCGACTCACCTTCAAAAGCACAGCAAGCAGCAGCAGATCACTCCTTCCTTCCGTGACCCACCCTCGCCTGACGTAACCTCCGCGAGGGCGGGACACGGAAGGAAGGAGTGGTCTGCCGCTGCTTGCTGTGCTTTCGAAGGTGAGACGCTTAAGGTCAGTGCAGAGGGCCTGCGACCTTGGGTGGGGGTGGGGGCCCGGGGGCGGCCTTGTCCTGGGCCTGGCCCAGTCTCTCGGCGGCCCTGCTCACGTCCAAAGTTGGGCACAGGAATTCTACAAAGGGTGCTTGGCATGGAGCACCCTTTCTAGAATACAAGTTTAGCTTGGCTCTTTCTGAAGCCTAAATTTGGGTACCATTTACTGAATCTGGCCCAATGTGGTTTTGTTTCCCTCCCCCTCTCCAATCATGGGAATCCTGTGTTTCGTAATTTAAAAATGTCTGCCTTTGCGTCAAGGGAAGGGACGTTTGTAGAGTAGACTTTTAGGAGCTGGAGAAACGATGCACTAGCATTTCACAGTCATAGGCAGGGGCGTAGGGCCCAGCCACTTTTGCTCCAGGCCCGCCCACCCTAACTAGCCCCAACCCAACTAGTGGCGTAGCTCTCCCAAGCGAGGCTCCAATCTTTTCCTGCCTCTTCTGCCCGCTCTCCCCGTCCGCATGGTCTGCTCACTTTTACTGCCCTGAAGCACCGTTCTCCCTCCAGCGCCGGTGATTCTCAAAATCAGCCTTCTGCCGGCGTGCTTCGTCGGGGCCTCTCCTTAGGCGCGTCCCGCCTACTCTGTAACTTGCTGTTTTCTGCAAAGGTGGGACGCGCCCCTGAGGAGAGGCCCCGACGACGCACGCAGGCAGAAGGCTATGGGAATCGCCGGTGCTGGAGGGAGAATGGCGCTTCAGGGCAGCAAAAATGAACAGACCACGCGGACGGGGAGAGCGGGCAGAAGAGAGGAGAAATGCAAAACTCGGGAGGGGATGGAGAAGGGAGAAAGCGCTGCCCAGGTAGGCCAAGGAGGGAGAGAGAAGCAGATGCCGGAGGGGGGGGGGCAGAGGGAAAATTTTAAAATAACTGTACAGGGGTAGGGGTGGGAAGGGGGCCCACCCAGGTTAACTCGGGGCCCACCCAAAATGGCAGGTCTGGCTACGCTCCTGTAGTAGACCACAACAGCATCAACTAATCTGCTGTAAATACACATTGATAACAATTTACCCAGTCTGACACATCCTTTGTCCCCAGTGGCGTACCAAGGGGTTGGGGGGCGGTGGGGGCGGTCCGCCCCGGGTGCACGCTGCTGGGGGGGTGCTGTGTGCCTGTCAGCTCTTCATTTTCATGCTCCTCTGCCCCGGAACAGGTTACTTCCTGTTCTGGGGCAGAGGGAGCATGGAAACGAAGAGCCGACAGGCGCGCGGCACCCCCCCCCCCCAGCGGCGTGCACCCGGGGGGAGGGTTTCTTTCACTGGGGGGTCGCGCTGCACCCAGGGGGTTATTTCGCCGGGGGGTCGCGCTGTTCCGGGGGGCGGGGCGCTGCACCCGGGGGGTGGGGCGCATCGGCGATCCGCCCCGGGTGCCAGCGCCCCTAGGAACGCCACTGTTTGTCCCTGATTAAAAAGTATAAAATAAGAGAGGAACTTTGAGAAGAGACCCCAGTGCTTTTACCAGGGCTTTTTTTGAGGGGGGCACTGAGTACCGGCACCTTTTCCATTGTCTGCTTAAATTGTCCCACGGTCCCCAAGTTTTAATGAAAGAGTTCAGGCTCTACACACCAATTCTGCCTTGTCATAGATTCTGTGACTGGTTGCAGGGGGCCTGGCTATTTGTGAGGTGGGTCCCTCAGTGATCACCCCACCCCTGAAGGGTGTCCTAGCATTTGAGTACCGGCACCTTTTTCCGCTAGAAACAAAATGCACTGGCTATTACTGTATTACAATGAACACAGTTGACCAAACTTATCGTGTCAACAAATGCTGACATCATCACCAATTATTTTCCAAGTGTTATCCAACCATGGTCTGCCAATAAGATCTGCAGAAGAAAATGTTCAATTAACTGATTATTAGAAGAGGACTGCGATCAGCATCTCTCATCCGAGTATGTGATTAGAAGAAACACATACAGAATTTTAAATCTGTCGGTGCCTGGTTTGAGGCTTTAATTGGCCATTAATGTCTGCCTAATTACTCTAAGGAGCAGGAAAGGAAATCACGCTGCCTGCAGACATCCCCAGGCACTGTATGTTAGGTAGTTGACGTTCCAATAGGAGTCCATTAAAAAAAGTCATAAAATGTTCTTCCAGATCTTAATACAGTCCAATTTCTGAAGCTGTGGGAATAAAGAGGAATTTAGTTTTTATATGCGTTGCGTTAATGTTATTGTGAGCATATATCGCAACCATGTTTTCCATGTCTGCGGGAGGACTGGGTGTGCAAATTACCATATATTTTCAAATAGAAGGAATCCTATGATTTCTCTTTCAACAGATTTGTTGACGTCACTGGAGTTGGAGATGGAGATATGTATTATAACACCATATTTTTCACGGCTCTGATGATCTCCAGTACCTTGTTAAAGATGATTTCATGCATCACACTGGTTTTTCTGGAATGGATGAGATGCTGTCAGAAGCCAAGGTCATAATGCTTCTTGCACTTTGGTAATGCCAGGTTTTGCAATACGATGGGAACAATGTGAAAATAGCTTAATGCTAAGAGAATGGTCACTTAGAAAAGTAACCTGCGTGAATTTGTGAAAGCAAAGTCAAATGTTACCTCTAATTCTTTTCTCCTGCTGGTAATGCTTCTACTGATCAACTTCCCCTATAGAAAAAAAAAAGTGTGGCCCTTGCTTCACTCTCCGGGGCCATCAACCAACCTGTGCTCCCCAGAGCATCTTTCCTGGCGATGCTGGGAGAGAAAGAAGTAAATCTCTGAAGATCCTTTAGGCTTGTAGAAACAAAAATCTTCTTGCAACATTCCAGGAAAACAAAAACACACCAATTAGTGGTAATCCTATATAATAAAACACACCTCCAACATTCTGAAGCTGACTGCATGGCTGAGGCATTCCTGCTCTCTGTATCCATCTCCTGAATTGACATCACGTACTTCCGGGTTTGTCACAAGCAGAAGTGACCAACCACACGAGGTTTCTCGGCTTCAGAATGTTGGAGGTGCATTCTATTAAATAGGATTGGTCAGTTCCTTGAAGCACAGCCAGAGCTCAGCGTCCTGCACAGTAACGCTCAGACACGAGAGAGATAGAGGTGGGGCCTGACACCAGAGAGAGGGAGGGAGGGAGGGAGGAGGTATCTCTGTCAAACACACTCTCTCACACACACTCTCTCTCACAGTCAATGTCGTTCTCTCTCTCACTCTCACACACTGTCTCTCACACACTCTATGTCTCACACTGTATCACATTCACTCTCTATGTGTCACACAGTCACTCACACACTCTTAGTCTCATACACTCAGTCTCACAGAGAGTCTGTGTCTCACACACTCTGTCTCTCGCACACACTGTATCTGTGTGAAACACACTCTCTCACACACACACACACACACACACACACACACACACTCGCACATTCACTCTCTCTCTCACACACAGTCACTCTCTCAAACATACACACTCCGAGGAAAATCTTGCTAGCGCCCGTTTCATTTGTGTCAGAAACAGGCCTTTTTTACTAGTTTATAATAAAAACTAACCAGGCGATATTCGATGCACAGTGTTCAGTGGTTTTAAAGCCACTGAGAAGCCCAGGCTACATTAGACCTGGATTTTCAATGTCCAGGTGTCAGCAGTGAATATCCAGGTCCTCGGTGGACCTGGAACCTATGCGGGTGTCGGAGATATTAATTGCCAGCATCCGCATATTTAATTTGCAAAGATAGGACTGCATTTCATGCCAGTGCCTGCATATCTTCCAGCTCTACCTTGACTTTGCCTTCTGGACTGCCCTAGCATCAGTTGAACAGTGCCACGTTGGTCACACTGGAGTTTCAGCAGCACTGTGTGGTTAAATGCTGCTAAACTTTTGAGGATGGCCCATTCAGCATATTGTAAGAGAGCAGGGACCTCTTTTGCCCACTTAAACCACACCGAATATCAACCCCCTAAGTTTCCTGATGCACTTGATGTTGAAGAATTATTTGTCAAACAGTAGATTTATGTCTGGTCCAATCTATATAGAAAAGAGTTGAATGAGTCCAAAAAATTCACATACGTAGTCATATGAAATCCTGTACACCAGAGATTTCTTCATCAACCTCTCCTTAGCAAAATGCCACAAACCCAGGACAGTGAGCCCTTGAACCGCAGCCGAAGCTGCGGCAGACAAATCCCCTGGGCTGGCACAAGGCAGGAGTTTGGGCAAGGTAGACCAAGGCAGGACCAGAGGCAAGGCTGGAACAAGGGCAGACAGGACTAGGCAGGACATATCTCGGATACAATGTTACTTAAGAGTTGCCATGATAGGCCATTTCTGACCTGCAATTTGGTTTGATGAAGTGTAACAGTAATTTTTATAGCAGGGATATAAGCCACCTTGAAAACTGCTGCTGAGCAAGCTGTTAGCATTTAAAATTACCACTAGACTCAATACAGGAATGGCATGATATAGTATCACTGTGGCAGTTTCTCAGCTCGAGTTGTCACATTGCATCTACATATCAGGGTATAAGATAGATCACAAGATTGCAAGGTTCCCCCCACTCACCCATAAAGAGACGAAAGAAGGCCATAAAGTAGATTCATTCCTTGTTTCAGGGCCAGCTCAAGAGACTGTGGTGCCATAGACGGTCGGTAGCCCAACTGTTTGGGGGGGCTAAAGGGGGCGGAGCTTACCTCCATACGCTCCGTGGCAGTGACGTCAATGAAGAAAAAGACTACAGGCTCGCCGCCAGCTTCTCCCTTCTCTCTGCACACAGTGTCCCGCTCTCGCGGAAACAGGAAATGCATCACCGCAGAAGGCGGGACACTGTGTGCAGAGAGAAGGGAGAAGCTGGTGGCGAGCCTGTAGTCTTTTTCTTCATTGACGTTGCTGCCACGGAAATAAAAGATCAAAATGCGTGGGGCGGGGGGGGGGGGGGGGGGGCTGCATCACAGCGGAAGTCCACGATTGGGCTGGGGAGGCTTAGCCTCCCCAAGCCTCTTATACAGGGCGCCTATGTGTGGTGCCCTGAACCAACTTTGGCATTGATGCTCCTCATCCGCAATCTGGTATCTCTCCTCCCTACCCCATCTGTGATCCAGTATCTCCTCATCTTTCCTGAGCCCCCCCCCCCCTCCTCCTGCTGGACCAGGTGATTTGCTGGTTCAGAATGTTGATGATAAAAGGCAAGAAACTACCTGAGACTACACCTCCCAAATTGCAAAAAAGTGATCTACAAAACCGTCCACTCTGCAGACTTCACTTACCTAGGAACCAAATGGTGGAACTCCTTACCATCCAAAATAAGAAATATACAGGAATGTACTAGATTCCGCAAAATCCTCAAATTGTCCCTATTCAAACAAACCCTCACGAACAGCAGCCATATCTCAAACAGCTAATTATTACTTGAATTGGTTATTACTCTATTTACCATTAACCTTCTCTTTGCTTCATGCACGATTTCACATTCATGATAGATTTTCTAAATGCTAAACATCCATAGTTATCCCAGTATGTTTATACTATATTGTAAAATTGGATTCTTACAACAAATTACTTTCTTATGCTTTATTGTTTGTTATGTATCCCATACTGTTTATATTAAGCCACATTGAACTCAAACTTGTTTGGGATAATGTGGGCGGAGTGGAGGAGTGGCCTAGTGGTTAGGGTGGTGGACTTTGGTCCTGGGGAACTGAGGAACTGAGTTTGATTCCCACTTCAGGCACAGGCAGCTCCTTGTGACTCTGGGCAAGTCACTTAACCCTCCATTGCCCCATGTAAGCCGCATTGAGCCTGCCATGAGTGGGAAAGCGCGGGGTACAAATGTAACAAAAATAAAATAGATACTATTGGAGATTCTACATGGAATGTTGCTACTATTGGAGATTCTACATGGAATGTTGCTATTCCACTAGCAACATTCCATGTAGAAGGCTGCACAGGCTTCTGTTTCTGTGAGTCTGACTCACAGAAACAGACTCACAGAAGCTGAAGCCTGCGCGGCCACATTGGTGATCTGCAAGAGCCGACTAGTGGAATAGCAACATTCCATGTAGAATCTCAAATAGTAGCAACAGTGGAGGAGTGGCCTAGTGGTTAGGGTGGTGGACTTTGGTCCTGGGGAACTGAGGAACTGAGTTTGATTCCCACTTCAGGCGCAGGCAGCTCCTTGTGACTCTGGGCAAGTCACTTAACCCTCCATTGCCCCATGTAAGCCGCATTGAGCCTGCCATGAGTGGAAAAGCGTGGGGTACAAATGTAACAAAACAAATGTCACAAATAAATAAATAAAAGGCATCTAGATTCCATTGCAGCATCTATCCCTCGAGGACAGAGGTTCTGAACCCAGGCTTCAGAACATACCCAAATACACTGTGAATCAAATGTACACATTAACAAACCACAGTGAAAAAGTAATCATAGGCCCAAAAACCTCTCATGAAATCCCTTCAATGGTTTCAAAACCCCAAATTTCTTCGGCAATATCATAAATCAAAAAACAACTTATCTGTGCTGTGCTAGCTGCTCCGTTACTGCTCTCTTGTGGAGTGAGGTCCCGACGGACCCGTTTCGCTCGTGCTTCCTCAAGAGTTCTCACCTTCTACCCTGGAACAGCAACCAAAACGCATGCATCAGTGCCAGAAGAAATCTTTCAGCAAAACAAACCTCAGTGTACGAGTGTAAGTTAACTCAATTCTCCTGTACCCAGAGAGTTGCAGTCCTTTGGCGTGCAAAGCCAGCAAGCAGACTAGCAAAATGGCGCTTAAACAATTTAAAGGTACGTATTCAGAAAAAAAACGGATCTGTGCATCATGACGTTCTTACGTCACGGTCTCACGAGAGTCTGGCGCCTTCAAATCTTCTGAAACACACCGAACAGAACAAAAACAAAACATGGAGAACCCCCATCTGTGATCACAAATCTCCAAAAAAGCAGCTTTCCAAAAAATCCGATAACTTGTCCATAAATCAAAAAAAGTTTTCAAGAAAAAAATACCTGAAAAAAATAAAAAATAAAAAAAAACCCAAGAAAAAATTCAAGAAAAAAAATGCAGTCCAGTGGATCAAAGAATTTAGTTCCTTGGGTTCAAGGGGGTCCAGTCTGAAAATCCAACATTGCTCACATTGTAATAAGCCTTGCTGCGGTCCCCCCCCCCCCCCCCCCCATGCTTGTCAGGCGGGACGCTGTCGATTATCCAACCCTTAAATGCATGAAAGGGATGGCCTCGTTCTTTACAGTGGGCCACCAGTGGTGGGCTCAGAAATTTTTTTTTACAGATTTTTACAGTCTGTTAATATTTCCGATTTAAGCAACCAGCAGTATGAGGTTTTTCCTCTCATTTCAGCAAATACACGTGAAGTGGTTTGTTAATGTGTACTTTTGATTCACAGTGTGTTTGGTTACATAACTGATTGAATAGTGAATCTGACCCATTGTGGTTACACCTTCAGAACATGCCCAGCCAGTCTGGTTTTCAAGATATCCACAGTTAATATGCATGAGAGTGATTTGCATACAATGGAGGTGGTACATGCAAATCTATCTCATGCATATTCATTGTGGGTATCCTGAAAACCTGACAGGCTGGGCGTGTTCTAAGGACTGGGTTGAGAAACCCTGCTCTAGGAGTTTGAAGGTAGACTGAATTGGGATTTTGGTGCCTTTTTATCACCAGCACCCTGAGCAACTGTCTCACCTGATTTATAGATTGAGCCAACCCTGTCTTGTTCCCAGCAAAAAAGGTGCCGGGACTTCAAATGCTAAGCCACCCTTCAGGGGTGGGGCGATCACTGAGGGACCACCCCACAATAGCCAGGTCCCTGCAATCAGTCACAGAATCTATGACAAGGCAGAATTGGTGTGTAGAGCCTGAGCTCTTTCATTTAAACTTGGGGTCCATGGGTCAATTTTAGCAGGACAATGGAAAAAGTGCCGGAACCCTCAGTACCCCCAAGTACCCCCTCAAAAAAGCCCGCTTTGTTCCTCACTTGCAACTGGAAGCAGTGAATTTCCTGTGCATACCTGGTTAAGAATGGCTTAGAGATTTTTCCTTCAAGAGCTCGTCTAAACCCTTTTGAAAACCAGTTCTGCTAAGTACTTTGACCTCTTTTTTGGCAACAAACTCTACAATTTAATTTTATATTGAATTTTAAAAACCCACTTTTGTCCATTTGCTTACTACCTATTTTCATGAAGTGTCCCCTACCTTATGCTAAACAACCTTTTCCCTATTTAAGCATTTCACGCCACTCATTATTTTATAGATCTCTGTCATAGCTCCTGTCGCCATCTTATCTCCAAGCTGAAGAGCCCTAACTTGTTCAGCCTTTCTTCCCATGGGACCTGTTCCACCCTTTAAGAATTTGCATCACTCTTCTCTGGACCTGTTCTAGCTCCACTACATCGTTTTTGAGATGGGATGATCAGAACTGCACACAGCATTATAATATCCCCAGTTTATTCTCCATTCCTTTCCAAATGATTTCTAACATTGTTTGCTTTTTTTTTTTTGACCATTGCCGCTCACTACGCGGAAAACCTGGTCTACTTCTGTCTCAGTAAACACGAGGGGTCCTTATCTGTTCTAGAATCCTCAGTTTCAAACAATGAGACACTAGCACTGGGAATTATCAAAAGAAGTATGTTCTTGCCTGCCATTCTGCTCTTTTACCAACGTACACCACTGGTTTGGACACCTACCAGGATTAACAATGGAAGAATCTGAGCTGCAAAAGAGAGAGAGAGTATTTCATAGTATCACTCGAATCTACTTTTGTTTACCACTATTAAAGCATCCATTTACTACTTCCTCATGAGATATGGTTTTGAACTTTGCTGAAACAAAATCATGAGGCTGAATCTTTAATATTCCGTGTGCTTCACTGTCTCCTTTCAGTAAACATCCGTACTAATTCACTTTTATATTATGAGCTGGCAGTTTCTTCCCTCTTCTTTGTACTTTCAGCTCGATGGAGCTAGTACTGGTATCTGGCACCCTAAAGCTTCCCAGCAAAATGTTCCCTATTTTTATGCCTCCTCCCCCCTCCCCCACCGTATACTTAGTTTGGTCTTCGCAGCAGTGGCCTTAGGCCAGTATCGTATGCAGGAGAATGTTCTGATTCTGATCTGTAGGTGGTGCCAAGTTGCACAGTCCCAGCCTGGAAATTGTAGGACAAGTCCAGCACCACCTACTCCTCCCTTTCTGTGGACTGTGAATATGGTCATTAAAGCTTCCCCAGCCCCTGTCAACATGGTGAGTAGAAGACTCAACTCTAGGGACCTTCCACATGATGGTTCTCAGCCCTATCACTGAGCCACCAGAGCTAGTAAAAGAGTATCAGGTGAATATTCAGTTTTATGGCCCCCCAGGTCCATAGCAATGGACAAAAAAGTGAGGACAGGAGGATATCAGGAAGTCTTTAATGTCAACATATGTCATACTCATGTATGTGTTTACTGTACAAATCATTTTCAATAAGTTTA
This sequence comes from Microcaecilia unicolor, assembly GCF_901765095.1. NCBI lineage: Eukaryota > Metazoa > Chordata > Amphibia > Gymnophiona > Siphonopidae > Microcaecilia > Microcaecilia unicolor. The sequence continues at coordinate 188,137,914 of NC_044041.1, forward strand.
TTTAATCTGGGAATCATCGTTGATAAGACGTTAAAAACTTCTGCTCAGTGTGCTGCGGCGGCTAAGAAAGCACACAGAATGTTGAGTATTATTAGGAAAGGGATGGAAAACAAACACAAGGATGTTATAATGCCGTTGTATTTAGGGTTACCATAAGGCTCCAGAAAAAGGAGGACGGATTGAGCCAGCCGGGTTTTACTTACATTGCTTTCAATGGAAGTAATTGAGCAAGCCGGGTTTTACTTCCATTGCTTTCAATGGAAAGCAATGGAAGTAAAACCCGGCTGGCTCAATCCGTCCTCCTTTTTCTGGAGCCATATGGTAACCCTAGGTATTGCTCCATGGTGCGACTGCACCTCGAGTATTGTGTAGGGCAGCTTTAACAATGCTTGATGACATCACAAAATGCTCTCACTCAGAGCCGCCGAGAGACACAGCCGGGCCTGGGGCAGAACCAGGCCGCCGAGCCCAGGGCAAAACCGGACCACCGCGCAGCTCCCTCCCACCCAGCCCCCTACCTTTCTGTCTCTGCCTCCATGTGGGGGGGGGGGGGGGGGGGAGCAGCAAGCCTCTTCCTGCCTGCCTGCCTGCTCCCATGGTCTGTCCTCTCCTGCTTCTGCAATATCGCTTTAAGGTCCTGGGTGGCATGCAGGAGAGGACAGACCTAGAAACAGGCAGGCAGGAAGAATCTTGCCAGGGCCAAGCCTCAGCCCCCCCCCCCCTCCCTTGGAGGCCAGATCTGGGAATTCCCCCCCCCCCCCCCCCCCCCCCCGCTTCCCTCTCCCCTCAGCGGCCATGCTCTCACTTTCTTAAGATTTTAACAAAACTGTAGTGACCTATTTCCCTATAGAAAATGAGCAGAAAAATAAGAAAATAAATTTTAAACGTAGATGGTACATGAAAAGTGTGAGAGAGTAGGTCACTGGACATTCTAATAACAGAGGAACTGAAATGAAAACTTGGATGAGTAGTTTAATCTTGGGATGGGCAGCCAGAAAATGTTTTGTGTTATGTCTTTCTGTGAGTATTTTTGTTTTCCTTTCATAATGAATTCAGACATGCCAAGTTACCCTGTTCCAGGCTAGAGACTATTTGGCCTGTCCTGGTTTTGAACTTACATCCCAAAGCAGTGTGGGATTTGTAGTGCCTGATCCTGCTGCTTGAAATCAGTGCTGCAGGTCCCATAATGCACCGGGATGGGGTGGTCAGAAATCCAGGACTGTCCTACAATCCTCAGCCTGGAACTGTGCAACTTGGCATCTGTACATAATAAAAATTGTAGCGCTGCTCAGTCCGACTGTTTACAAAACAAGTTTTTTTGTTACGTTTGTACCCCGTGCTTTCCCACTCATGGCAGGCTCATACATGGAATGTTGCTATTCCACTAGCAACATTCCATGTAGAAGTCGGCCCTTGCAGATCACCAATGTGGCCACGCAGGCTTCTGCTTCTGTGAGTCTGACATCCTGCACGTACGTCAGACTCACAGAAACAACATTCCATGTAGAAGGCTGCGCAGGCTTCTGTTTCTGTCAGACTCACAGAAGCAGAAGCCTGCGCGGCCACATTGGTGATCTGCAAGGGCCGACTTCTACATGGAATGTTGCTAGTGGAATAGCAACATTCCATGCAGAATCTCAAATTGTAGCAACAGTGGAGGAGTGGCCTAGTGGTTAGGGTGGTGGACTTTGGTCCTGGGGAACTGAGGAACTGAGTTTGATTCCCACTTCAGGCACAGGCAGCTGTGACTCTGGGCAAGTCACTTAACCCTCCATTGCCCCATGTAAGCCGCATTGAGCCTGCCGTGAGTGGGAAAGCGCAGGGTACAAATGTAACAAAAATAAAATAGATACTATTGGAGATTCTACATGGAATGTTGCTATTCCACTAGCAACATTCCATGTAGAAGTCGGCCCTTGCAGATCACCAATGTGGCCGCGCAGGCTTCTACATGGAATGTTGCTAGTGGAATAGCAACATTCCATGTAGAATCTCCAATAGTATCTATTTTATTTTTGTTACATTTGTACCCTGCGCTTTCCCACTCACTGCAGGCTCAATGCAGCTTACATGGGGCAATGGAGGGTTAAGTGACTTGCCCAGAGTCACAAGGAGCTGCCTGTGCCTGAAGTGGGAATTAAACTCAGTTCCGAGTCAGGACCAAAGTCCACCACCCTAACCACTAGGCCACTCCTCCACTAGCAGCTTAACTCTTAAGTCATGTGAACAAATATATTGCAAAAATAAACGACAACCTCACTCAGTATTAACGGTTCTGTGATTAACTAAATTGACCTTGTGCCAGAGCTGCCCTGTTACCCAGTTCTAGGAGCAAGACTTTTGAGCCACTCCTGGTTCTGAACTTGCATCCCTGATTCTATCCATTGAAAACAGTGTTGCAGGTCCCATCATGCACCAGAATGAGGTTGTTAGAAGTCCAGGACTGGACTGAAATCCCCCTCCTGGAACTAGCAAAATTGGCAGTTCTGCTTCTGCTGCAGCACATAGACTTCCTTTCAGTTCTGGAACTAGAAAATAAAAACGCCTTTTCAAACCCGTCTACATGTATTCATAACTGGAGTCTACCTACTGCGAGGGAGGGGGAGTAAAGGGCCCTCAATCATTTCCTCCGCCTCTGTTTATATTCCCCCAGCTCTCCAGCTACAGCAGAGCACCGGGGGTCAATACATAATTTCTTATTTGGAAATCCGGCCTCTCTCAATCGCTGCTCAGCAAAGCAGCTGTCCATCACGAGATAGTGAAGTCCATTGCTATTTTTTGGTCCCTCATCTGCTTACTGAGAGTGTAACCATTTTTTTTTTTTTGTTAATTTTTCTTTCCTTGCAAATATAACACGGGGCTAGAAGTCAAGCAGTCACTTTTGTCTGAGCATACAATTGATGTTGGAGCCCTTACTGCCTCATATTATTCTGTATCAATGAATGAGGGCTGCACACCTTAACATTGTGAAGAAAGGGATGGGGGAGAGAAGATCTTGAAAGAATGCATGAGATGAAGCAAGCTTGGTTAGATATGAAGGTCACAGCCACCTTTTTTTGTCTTCCTGTTGGTGCTACTCTGCATGCTCCTCCCGTTAAATTGAATGCTGTCTGTCCCTCTGGCCTCTCTTTTATTCATAGCTATATTCCCCTTGAATTTCTTTCCCTGTTTACAGGAGCACTTGCTTCCCCTCTCTAGGGCTTAGCCACAGTGGCAAGTCCTAAACGGAAAACATTCAGGGCTGTTTCTTCCATTAGGTATACTTGTGATTTGCCTAGGGTGCTACAATTGTGGGGGTGGCAGGAAGGGTGATTCTATCATTGCACACCAGTGTTTCCCAGCCTTGTCCTGGAGGCACACCTAACCAGTTGGGTGTTCCGCACTGAAAACCTGGCACAGAAGTAGCGACTAACGTTCAGCACCATATATAAAAATTGCACTGGCTCCCAATCAGAGAACGTACTGCTTTCAAAATCTGCACCCTGGTTCATAAGATTATCTATGGCGAGGCCCCGGGATACATGACAGACCTCATCGACCTACCAATCGGAAATACAACCGGATCAACACAAACATATCAAAACCTCCACTACCCAAGCTGCAAAGGACTCAAATACAAATGTCAACTCATGCATCCAGCTTTTCCTACATAAGCACACAACTATGGAACGCATTACCAAAAGCCGTGAAAACTACATATAACCACCTGAAATTCCGGAAATTACTAAAAACTAACTTGTTCAAAAAGGCATACCCTAACGATCCAACTTAAATGCCTTAACCCGGCAACACAACAGAACCAAAGCTCATACTGGACATACCTTAACTCTTCTTCTTACGATTCCCCAATGTGTCTGTCACACATGAACTTTACTTTATCACAACCTCACTTTGTATTTGTTATAACCGGTATTGGCGATGGCCTCTATGGTACTATGTAAGCCACATTGAGCCTACAAATAGGTGGGAAAATGTGGGATACAAATGTAACAAACAAACAAATAAATATATCTAACTGAGGAATCCCAGAGGTTTCCTCAAACACCTCTTTGTCTTCAGAAATGGAGGGTTGGACTACGGGGAAAAAAAAACAAAAAACAAAAGGGGAATCAGGTTATCTCAGTCATATGCAATAACTTTCCTTCCTCTATAATTCTATGCCAGGCGTTTCAGAATTAATTTGCAAAAGTTGACTCAGGGTGCTACAGCTTCTTGCCCCAGCCCTGCTTTCTCTCACTGAGGGGCCCTTTTACTAAGGCATGGGAGGTCTAACGCATGGGTAGCATGTACCAAATCAGCACTACCGCCAGCGGTAATTCTGAGTTTGGTGCGTGCCGAATCCCGCGGTACAAAATAATTTTCTATTTTCTACCACGGGGGGGGGGGGGGGGGGGGGGGGGGGGGGGGGGGGGGGGGGTCCTGGCGGTAACTTCCTGTTCCGGGGCAGAGAGAGCAGGGAACCAGTGGAGCCGACGCAGCTCCCAGCGAAATGCACTCGGGGCGGTTTGGCCCTCTCGCCCGTCCCTCACCGCTTTCCTATGTAAGTACTTGCTCCGAGGGGGGGGGGTGCGCTTCGGAGAGGGGAGGGCACGCTCCAGAGGGGGGAGGGTGCGCAGCGGTGACCCGCCCCGGGTGTCAGCTGCACTCGCTACGGCACTCTCATACATAATGCTGTTGAATAGTTAACCTGTGTGAATACTAAGTAAAGTTTTCAGGCTGCGGAAATTATCCAGCTATCAAGTTACCTGGTCAGATTCCTTTGAGAACTGTTCTAATAACTGTTTTCATGTTGTCTAGAAAATGTCAATAAATTGCCTCAGACCCTTCTCCACACCCCATTTGACCTCTTCTCACACTTCTTGGGGGTGCAGGCATCACTGCTTAAGTACCCCTGGATTAGCAGAATACACAGGAGGAAGACCCACAATCTCACACCAACAAAATCAACTCCAAGTATCCCCTCAGAAAAAAAGTTTAACTAAAATGCCCATGGGGAAATGAAGATTGAGAACCCCACTTCTGCCAATCTAAGTGAAAACATCCATGCCTAATCTAGCAATCTCTAGCTGTTATAGAAATTAGGAAACAACCATTGCAACTCTGCTCACAGGGGTGCTCTGGAATCATCATGTGTTCCTCTAATCTGGGCACACACTGCTCTAATAGGGATTACTGCGGAGTCACGGGTAGACGTGAAGCACTTGTTTACTTTTTCCAAAAATACTAGGACTAGGGGGCATGCAAAGAAGCTACAAAGTAGTAAATTTAAAATGAATCAGAGAAAATATTTCTTCACTCAAAGTGTAATTAAACTCTGGAACTTGTTGCCAGAGAATGTTGCAAAAGCAGTTAGCTTAGCGGGGTTTAAAAAAAAGGTTTGGATGGCTTCCTAAAGGGAAACGTCCTTAGACCATTATTAAAATAGACTTGTACTGTTTTGGGATCTTGCCAGGTACTCGTGACCTGGATTGGCCACTGTTGGAAACAGGATGCTGGGCTTGATGGACCTTCGGTCTGTCCCAGTATGGCTATACATGTACTGTATGTACTTATGTACTTAAATGTATTACAGTTTGCAAAGAATTCACTTTTCTCCAAGTACCAAAAGGCTGCCAGAACTGTGTACTACAAGTCTGAACCAGATTATTGCTATTCTTGTCTTAAAAACAATCATTTCACCAGCGCAAATCCTTTTCAAAATTTTCAGGCTATTGTCTTTGTGCCTGCTCGTTCTCACTTAAAGGCTGTGATAGAAAATTTGATTTAATTAACTGCTAATAGACAATTAAGGAATTTAACCTTGCATGAATGTCTGTACATTGACAGAAGCTAATCTGTATTCATCAGATTGCCTTTCGAGCTTGGTTTAACTGCTGAAAGGCCCAGAGTGACTTCGTGGACTTAAACAAAATAGAGAACAGAGGCGAGAAAACGAAGCGCAGACACAGGATAGCGTGTCCTAATACAATGGCGTTACTTGTTTGTCTTTTGCTCCGTGTTAATTATGGCAATCGCTGTTGGCAGTGTTTTCTGTTCCCAAGGAAATTCTGATCACTCCACACAGGTAGGTTTGGGCATTTAACCTTCCTTAAACAAGGATCTGATATTTCCTGAGTTCTTATAATGTTTTCTCCCCACCAGCACTGTCCTCTGCCTCCTCTTTCAGTTTAAAAGAACTACATTATTAATTCGTTTAGATGTCCAGAGTCTGCAAATCTACAAATAATGACCACCTGCCTCTTCCAGACTCTGCTTCTGGTCTCCTCAGCATATGTATTTATGTAAATGTTTGAGGAGATGGGGTTTTTGGCAAACGTGACACATTTTCTGTTAGTAGTTTAATGAACATTTCTAGATGTATTTCCCCAGAAGGTGTTTTTGCTGTTGTAGTCTGCCTTGTCTTCCTGATTAAAAGACGAGGAATGTATACCAAATTCTTCCCAGGTCGGTGGGTCGGTTGTTATGTACAGAGCCAAGCTGGAATTTTTCTCTAGTTCACCTACGGTTCTCACAGTGCTGAATCTAATTAAACATGAAACACAAACAGAGCAAGTAAGGAGTCCCAGGGAAAACAAGGAGGTTGGAACTGTCGCCATGGTTACAGTGAGACGGGAAATTTTCATATGTAAAGAGCCATCAGTGTACACAGCACTGAGCAAAAGCGTGTTAAAAGTGCTTCCTAAAAATATATCATGTGACATTTCCAAAGTCAATGTGGCAAATGGTTGTAGCTCATCCCTCCTCCCTGTATTGAACAAAGATTTATTGATCAAAGACCTCGTGATGCCTTTTGTAATGTATTCCTCATCCACTCCCCCTAGGATGGAACTAGGGCAAGGGCAGGGGGCCACCATAAGAGGGAAGCCAATGAGGCACTTGCTCAAGGCACTGAAGGCAAGTGCAAAGTGATGCATGTGAGAAAGAGGAACCCGAACTATAGCTATGTGATGCGAGGTTCCATACGTCAGACTCACAGAAACAGAAGCCTGCGCGGCCGCATTGCTGATCTGCAAGGGCAGGCTTCTACATGGAATGCTGCTAGTGGAATAGCAACATTAACATTCCATGTAGAATCTCAAATAGTAGCAACAGAATCTCAATAGTAGCAACGTTCCATCTAGAATCTCCAATAGTGCATAACCCCTCCGCGAAAAATTACATTGGCTCCCAATCGAAGAATGCATTGCCTGCACCATGGTTCACCAAATTATCTACGGCGAACCGCCTTGATACATGACAGACTTAATTGACTTACCAACCAGAAATGCATCTGATTGAACACGACCATATCTAAATCTACACTACCCAAGCTGTAAAGGTCTTAAACACAAATCTACCTACGCATCCAGCTTTTCCTACATAAGCACACAACTGTGGAACGCGCTACCAAAAGCCGTGAAAACGACGTACGACCACCTAAACTTCCGGAAAATACTAAAAACCACCCTGTTTAAAAAGGCATACCCTCCCGATCCAACTTAAATGCCTGACCTCGACTACACAAGAAAAACCAAAATATGTAATGAACATATCTCTACTCTTCTGCTCGACTATTCTTACGGTGGCCCTGCCATACAATCTTCATCATACCACAACACCACATTGTACTGTTCACACTGGAATCGGTAAACGCCTTTCCAGTACCATGTAAGCCACATTGAGCCTGCAAATAGGTGGGAACATGTGGGATACAAATGTAACAAATAAATAAAATAAATAAATAAAAAGGAAGTACCGCCGGGCTACCACAGCAGCCTAGCAGTACTTCCCACCCCCATTGTGCCGTCATATCCAACGCTACAAAAATATATTTCTTTTTGTACTAGTATTGTGTACCTGGCGGTAATTGGGCAGTGCCACGCACAAAAGCAAAAGGTGGATCTGAGTATCACAGCACCTAAGCCAGTCCTTGGCAAGGAGTTTTGATACCTTAGACCAGTGTTCTTCAATGCAAGGCCCAAGGGGTCAATGGTAACGTGGAGGGGCATAATTGAACGGGGACGACCATCTCTAAGGGCGTCCATCTCTAAGGACGTTCTGGCGAAGGGGCGGGGCAACGCGTATTATCGAAACAAGATGGACATCCATCTTTTGTTTCGATAATACGGTCGAGCACGCCCAAATCTTGACATTTAGGTCGACCTTAGAGATGGTCGTCCTCGGTTTTGGGCGATAATGGAACCCAAAGACGTCTATCTCAAAAACGTCCAAATCCAAGCCATTTGGTCGTGGGAGGAGCCAGCATTTGTAGTGCAATGGTCCCCCTCACCTGCCAGGACACCAACCGAGAACCCTAGGGGACACTGCAGTGGACTTCAGAAATTGCTCCCAGGTGCATAGCTCCCTTACCTTGGGTGCTGAGCCCCCCAACCCCCCCCCCCCCCCCCCCAGGTCTGCCTGCCTAAAGTACACTACATCCACTACAACTGCTCCAGGGACCTGTATACTGCTGCGATGGACTTGAGTATGGCATTTGAGGCTGGCATAGAGGCTGGCAAAAAAGTATTTTTAAACTTATTTTTTATGGTGGGAGTGGGTTAGTGACTACTGGGGGAGTAAGGGGAGGTCATTCCTGACTCCCTCCGGTGGTCATCTGGTCAGTTGGGGCACCTTTTTGAGGCTTGGTCGTGAAAAAAAATGGACCAAGTAAAGTCAGCCAAGTGCTCATCAGGGACGCCCTTCTTTTTTCTATTATTGGCCGAGGACGACCATCTCCTAATCACGCCCCAGTCCCGCCTTTGCTACCATGCCGACTCGCCCCCAAGAACTTTGGTCGTCCCCACAACGGAAAGCAGTTGAGGGTGTCAAAAAATCGGCTTTTGATTATGCCGATTTGGACGACCTTGCGAGAAGGACGCCCATCTCCCGATTTGTGTCAAAAAATGGGCATCCTTCTCTTTTGAAAATAAGCGTGATAGTAACATAGTAGATGACAGCAGAAAAAGACCTGCACAGTCCATCCAGTCTGCCCAACAAGATAAACTCATTTGTGCTACTTTATGTGTACACCCAACCTTGATTTGTATCTACCATTTTCAGGGCATGGACCATAGAAGTCTGCCCAGCACTAGCCCCGCCTCCCAACCACTAGTCTCGCCTCTGAACCACTAGCCCCACCTCCCACCACTGGCTCTGCCACCACCGGTGGCCCCCATCATCATTTTGCTTTTTCTTCACTACTCTCTGCCTCTCTTGTCAAGTATGATTGGCCAAGGAAGTGTACCATAAGCCTCTCTCACCTACCCGGAGTCCTCTGAGGTGTTCCCTGCTCCTGCCTCCTATGAATTTAGCAACAGACTAGTGCGGCTGCACTGACCGAAGCGAGGAGGGTTCGGAGGAAGCGATCCTTATGCACTGAAGCTGTCACACAAAAGTGTGCTTTCTTCCCTGATTCTGCTCCCCTGAGTTAACTGGATAGTTATTCAGGTATTACTGCTGAATATTAATGGTAACTCCCAGTTCCTCCCTGACTTCACCTATAGACTGCTCCAGTACTAACCAGCTAGTCGTGCAGCAGTCAGACAGAATATTCAGTGGCACTATCTGGTTAAGTACTGAAGCCCCGGGATACATGATAGACCTAATCGACTTATCAACTAGAAACACATCCGAATCAACACGAACATATCTAAACCTGCACTACCCAAACTGCAAAGGCCTTAAATACAAATCAACCTACACATCCAGCTTCTCCTACATAAGCACACAACTGTAGAACGCACTACCAAAAGCCTTGAAAATGATGTACGACCACCTGAACTTCCAGAAATCACTAAAAACTAACCTGTTCAACAGGGCCGTGCCTAGGGTCTCTGGCGCCCCCCTGCAGACTATCAATTGACGCCCCCCCCCCCACCGTGAAAATGATCACGCCCCCCCCCCCATGAAAATGATCGCTCACCACTTGCCACACTGAAAGGAATTGTCAGCAATATTCTTAGAAACAAATTGGTATACATTGCAAAATAAGATAGCAGATGTAAATTCTCAAAGTGGACATATTCCAAATGCTAAAATGAAAATAAAATGATTTTTTTTCTACCTTTGTTGTCTGGTGACTTTCTTTTTTCAATCATGCTGGTCCAGTATCTGATTCTGCTGCTATCTGTCCTCTTAACTCCATTTCCAGGGCTTCCTTTCCATTTATTTCTTTACTTTCTCCTTTCTTCTTCATTTCTTGCTCTATATCCATTTCCAGCAATTTCTCCTCTCTCCCTGGGTCCTGCCCTCCCATCCATGTCCATTCTTGTCCCTCTCTGCCCTTCCCTCCTCCATCCATAGCCAGCAATCCTCCTCTCTCCCCTCCCCTCCATTTCCAGCAATTTGTCCTCTCCCTGGGCCCCCATGTCCATCCTTGTCCCTCTCTGCCCTTCCCTCCTCCATCCATAGCCAGCAATCCTCTCTCCCCTCCCCTTCCAGCAATTTGTCCTCTCCCTGGGCCCTGCCCTCCCATCGATGCCTCTCTGCCCTCCCATCCATGCCTCTCTGCCCTTCCCTCCGCGCCCTGGGGCCTTTAAATCTTTTACTTCCGGTCGCAGCAGCGTCAGTGAAAGCGGAGCGCTGCCGACGTCTCCCTTCCCTTTGCGCTCTTGGTTCCCTCAGTGTCCGCCTTCTTCTGACGTCAGAAGAAGGCGGGACACTGAGGGAACCAACGAGTGCAAGGGAAGGGAGACGTCGGCAGCAGTGGCGTAGCTAGGGTAGTTGACACCCGGGGCCGGTCATTTTTTTTAACACCCCCCCCCCCCAATCCAGTACTAGGCATACCGAGAATACAAAACACGACCTATAGAGCAATTTTACCATACCATAAGCAGTCGTTTCTATGAGTCACACAAGGAAAAGGAAAGCATCTTAAGCACTACAGTGAGCACTAGAACATCAATTCACCTATTGTAAAACGAAACCAGACAGAATAGTACAGATCGTCGATCCTGCACAGTCAATGCCAACTGAAAGCCATGTCTTTTTCACAAACACAGATACACCCTAATCCACTATAGAATAAGTAATCATAAACTTTCTATTTAGACAAAAATTAAACTGAACCCCCGATGCCAGACTCTGCATACAATGCAACGCCAAAGAAACAGAAAATGTCTCCTAGTACTGTGCAAATATAAAGACAGCAGATGTAAATTTGAAAAAAACTAACAAATACCAATCACCACTTTACAAATTAACAAATAGAAATAAAACAAATACAGAAAATAAAATAATACCATTTTATTGGACTAATACATTTAACTTCCAGAGGCCAAAATCTCCTTCCTCAGGTCAATACAGTATAGTGCTGTTACAGTATCCTATCCTGATCTGAGGAAGGGGGTTTTGTTCTCTGAAAGTTAAGTCAAAATGTATTAAAATTAGTCCAATAAAAAGATTACCTTATTTACATGTTCTATTTATAAACATTTATTAACACAGCTAAAATACTATATCCTAAAGCAAAATAATAAAAATATATATTTACAGTTTGTTGTCTTTGGTTTCTGCTTTCCTCATCTTCTTTTCACCGTCTTCCTTCCATCCAGCATCTGTCTTCGCTCTCTCTCTCTGCCATCCAGTGTCTGCCCTCTCTAATGTGCCTTCCATCCACATCTGCCCTCTATTTCTGCTCCTTCCATCCACCATCTGCCCCAGTCTGCCATCTCTCTCTCCCCCTTCCATCCACCATCTGCCCTCTCTCTCTCCTTTCCCTCCAGCATTTGCCCTCTATCTCTGCCCCTTCCATCCACTGTCTGCTCTTTCACTCCCTTCTATCCACTGTCTGCCCTTTCTTTCTGCTCCTTCGATTCACCATTTGCCTTCTCTTTCCCCCTCCCATCCATTCAGGGTCTGCCCTCCCTCTCAATCCCCATTCCATCCAGGATCTATCCCCCCTCTCTCAATGCCCCCTCTTTTCAGCTCCCAGTTCCCAGCTCCCAGTTGCCCCTAGTTCCAGATCCATTGATTCTCCCATCCACCCCTGCCCCAGGCATGACCCCATTCTCCCTCCTGCTCACTTTTCAGACCCCAGTTCCAGATCCATGCCCCTTCTCCCATCTGTCTCCCACCCAGTCCCTTCTGCCCATCCGAGTCCCCCTCACCCCATCTGGCTCCCACCCAGTACCTTCTGCTATCCAAGTGCCCCCCACCCTCACCCCATCTGTCTCCCACCCAGTCCCTTCTGCCCATCCGAGTCCCCCTCACCCCATCTGTCTCCCACCCAGTCCCTTCTGCTATCCGAGTCCCCCCACCTTCACCCCATCTGTCCCCCACCCTCACCCTGCCTCGTCTTCTCCCTGCCACCCGGTCTTTAAAAATAAATTGCCGACGCGATAGGGAGCGCAGCACCTCGTGTGCAAGTAAAAGAAGCGGATCCGATCATCTCATTGGGCCTTCCTTCACTGTCCCGCCCTAGAGGAAATAGGAAGTTGCGTCAGAGGAGGGCGGGACAGTGAGGGAAGGCCCAATGAGATGATCGGATCCGCTTCTTTTACTTGCACACGAGGTGCTGCGCTCGCTATTCGCGTCGGCAATTTATTTTTAAAGGGCTGGTGCGGGGGAGGGGCTGCCAGGAAGAAGAGCAGCGGGAGCGGCGGCACCCCCCTTTCTGATGACACTCGGGGCGGACCGCCCCCACCGCCCCGCCCTTGCTGGTCGGCAGCGCTTTCACTGACGCTGCTGCGACCCAGGTAAAAGATTTAAAGGCCTTTGCGGCGCGGGGCGAGGGTAAGCACCGCGGCGGCGCCCTCCAGAGGTGGGCGCCCCCCTGCGGCGCTTACCTCGCTTACCGCATCGGCACGGCCCTGCTGTTCAAAAAGGCATACCCCACCGATCCAACTTAAATGCCTGATCTCTGCAGCACAACAAAACTAAAGAACGTAATGGACACAACTCAACTCTTCCGCTGTATGATTCCCTAATGTGGCTATGCCACATGAACTCTATCCTACCACAACATCACTTTGCATTTGTGCACACCGGAGCCTGCAAATGCCTCTCCGGCACTATGTAAGCCACATTGAGCCTGCAAATAGGTGGGAAAATGTGGGATACAAATGTAGCTAATAAATAAATTAGCCATATTGGGTCAGACCAATAGTCCATCTAGCCCAAAGTAGCTGTTGACTATCCTGTGGAAACCCATCAATGCTAATTAACCAGGTAGGAACTTCTAACCAGTTAACTAGCACTGAATATTGATGTCTGCGGTGTTTTTTGTTCCTGGAAGGTAGTTAACCTCTTGAGTCTGATAATACCCAGCATTAATTTGGTAATAATAGCAATGTCTATCTGCTTCCTCTCATTTCGAAAGTGATCATGTACTTTGTAAGCCCGAGTGCACGCCGATCCATCATGGAAGTGGTTACATGAGTTACTGAAGTGCATCGAATGCTGTTGCCATGACGAGCTCTCTATAAATGTAGATTTCTTTCTGTTTATTGTAATATAATCCTAGGTTATGAAGCCAGAAATACTAAAGGTCACAATTATAAGTACGATGTGACATTTCTATCCGACTGGGAGAACCACTGATGTTACACATGGCACAGAAATTTTAGCAATACAATATTCGTATCTAGGATACCAACGGGAAATATGTCATTACAGAGGCTTTAATGCATTAAATTACTCAAGGCATTCCGTAACTAAACCATGTCTAATTTGTATATTTCCTTCGAGCAAACATTGACCTTGATGGTAGAGAAGAGATCAGGCGGTGGAATTTGATTACCGTATATTTTGGGTAAGCTTTGGAATATGTAAGAACTATGACCCGCTAGTTTCTCAGAGTAGGTCTAGGGCAGTACTTTCCGAGTCCAGTCCTGGAGTACCTCTTGCCAATCAGGTTTTCAGGATATCCACAATGAGTATGCATGAAAGAAATTTACATATAATGGAGGCAGTGAATGCAAATCAAGTCCATGCATATTTATTCTAGATATCCTGAAAACCTGACTGGCAAGGGAACACCGGTCTATGGCACAAGACTTAATTATGCAAAGTGTTAGACAAACTTGGACCATCAAATAAAGAAGAGGAATGACCAATAGGAAAAAGGAGGTGATAGTGCCTCGTTTTAAGTCTTTTTAAGTCCACCCCAATCCTGTTAAACTGTCACTGAAATGCTTTGATGCTTCACTTATATATATTGTCATCTACCACATTTGCTTATTTCTGATCTGACGAAGAAGGGCAACCTTCGAAAGCTAATCAAGAAATATATTAAGTTATGTCCAATAAAAAAGGTATCATCTTATTTTCTTTTCCATGTTTTATTTCTATTGATTACCTTTAAAAGTGGACTAACACGGCCACCACACCTCTCTACTTAAGTCTCTGGAGAAATCTGATTTGGGGTACTGTATGCAGTTCCAGACACTACACCTTCAGAAGAATATAAACAGGATGGAGTTGGTTAAGAGGGTGATTGCTAAAATGGTCAGTCTTCTTCATCATAATGCATATGGGGACAGACTTGAAGATCTTAATATGTATAATTTGGAAAAAAAGGTGGAAGGAGGAGGTATGATGGAGACGTTTAAATACATCCATGACACAAATGCACAGGAGGCACTGGAATGAGGGGACATAGGATGAAGGTGTAAGGGGTTAGACTCAGGAGTAATCTAAGGAAATACTTCTTTATGGAGATGGTTGTGGATGTGTGGAAAGGTCTGTCAGTGGAGGTGATGGAAATAAGGACCGTGTACCTCCACAGAGCATCTCAAATGGAGAGGAAGGAATAGTTCAGATTAGTAGTTGGTATGGATACGCAGACTGAATAAGCCATATGGTCATTATGGGGACACTCAATGAAATTACATAAAAATATTTTAAAACAAATAGGAGGAAATACTTTTTCACTCAAGGAATAGTTAAGCTGTGGAACGCGCTACCAAAAGATGTGGTAACAGGGGTTAGCGTATCTGGGTTTAAAAAAAGTTTGAACAAAGCTCCTGGAGGAAAAGGCCATAATCTGTTATTGAGATGGACATGAGGGAAGTCACTGCTTGCCCTGGGATCGGTAGCATGGAATGTTGTCACTCCTTGGGATTCCGGAATCTTGCTACTGTTTGGGATTCCGGAATGTTGCTACTCTTTGGGATTCTGGAATCTTGCTACTCTTTGAGGTTCTCGAACTTTGCTGCTAATTGGGTTTCTGCTGGGTCTTGTGATCTGGATTGGTCACTGCTGTAAGCAGGATACTGGGCTAGATGGACCGTTGGTCTGACCCAATATGTTCTTATGTTCCTATCCGGCTGATATTCAAAGCGATTTAAGCAGGCAGGAGAGGCACCTGCTCACTTAAATTTCTTGGAGCCGGCTAACCGCTGGTATTCAGTGGCACTTAACCAGGCTCTGCTGCTGAATATCAACACAAACCAGCCATTTTTAAGGTGGGCTGCACAGGGGCGCTATGAAGGCGGAAAGAGGGAGGAACCAGGAGTATGCTAGCTGATTGGCCCTGAGATGGAGGCACAAAAGCAAAAGGTGTCTCTGGACACCACAACACCTTAGCCAGTCATGGGCAAGGGTTTTTGACAGCTTAGACAGTTTCAAAATTTGTTAGATCAGTAGCTGGACAAGAGTCTTGAGTCACAGCAGCCATTTTGTAGAAGTGAGTGGGGCTTGATCCTGTTCCTATCACATTGCTGGACCACCAGGAATCTAAGTAGGCTGGGGAGGGGGCCTATCTTAACTGAGGGAGTTGGGAGGGTGGGTCTGGACCTGTGGGGGAAGGGGAGAAGTTGTAGATCTTGCTGGGGTGGGAAGGGGGTTTGGACCTGTGTGTGTGTGGTGGGGGGGAGGGATGTAGGGGGGCCTGGACTTCGAGGAGAAGAATTAGGACTGGAACAGTGAGAGGTGTGTGTGGGTGGGGGGGGGGGGGGGGGGGAAATCAAAGCAGTAGAGGGTACCTTTTTATATTATGTGTATCCCAACCAATATTCAGCCATGATGACCCACATAATTGCTTTATGTGGCCCCTGACTGAATATCAGCCAGGATCCACTTATGCTGCAGTGGCCACTGAATGCTTGATTAGACCCAGATATTCAATTCCGGTGCCTGGACATGTCTCAACACTGAATATCCAGGGCTAATTCTGCCTGGGGGTGAGGGGAGGGTCAGCTGCTGCGTCTAAGTCCACTATGCTCCTCCCCCTACCTGCATCAGTACCCACTCCCTTGTCCCTTCTGCCCCCCACCCAGCCAGCAACAGCTCTACCTACTCTTGTACAGCAGTGAGAGCATGTCATTTTGCTCTCCTCACTGTCTTCTCTGTGCTTGGCCACCGACACAGCCCCAGGTTTAAACATGAGAACCGGAAGTACCTGTTATGGCATTTAAGCCTGTGGCAGTGTTGGTGGCAATACAGACAAGACAAGACAACAGCAAGAGCAAAACACACTCTCACCACTGTCAAGGCTGAGACGGTGAGGCAGGCATTTGGCGCCCTTGAGAGTTGGCGACCCGAACCAGTACCTCATCCAGCCTGTGCTTTGAGCCAGGCCTGGCTATTAGGCATAATTTGGGGTACTTATTTTGTAAAGTCAAGCGTAATCCCAACAACGTGTGTAAAATCTCAAGGAAAATATAAACACATTATTCAAAATTAACTCCTCGGCCTAGAACACATATTATAACACTATGGCCTCTGCTCTTTGCCGGCATGGCATGCTTTCATGGATATTGAGGAACTTAGTTCACAGTATTGAATGTTTGATAAATTGGGCAACTTGAGACTGTTTTTTTTTTTTTACATACAACACTTACAGTTAAGCACTATTAGTTAAAAGTTAAAAATTGGGAAATTTGAGGAGCCTGATGATGTGCCTTATGTAAACAGACACACAGAGCTTGTTTATAGTGAGAAGAATGGTAAAGTGTTGGTGAACACAACATAAGAAATAAAAGTAGCCATATTGGGTCAGACCAATGGTTCATCTAGCTCAGTATCCTGTTTCCAACAGTGGCCAATCCAGGTCACAAGTACCTGGCAGAAAAACAAAGAATAGCAACATTCCATGTAGAACCCCAAAGAGTAGCAAGATTCTAGAATTCTAAAGAATAACAAGATTCCATGCAGAATTTCAAAGTGTAGCAACATTCCATGTAGAACCCCAAAGAGTAGCAAGATTCCATTCAGAATCCCAAGTACATAAGTATTGCCATACTGGGCAGACCAAAGGTCCATCAAGCCCAGCATCCTGTTTGGCCAATCCAGGTCACAAGTACCTGGCAGAAACCCAAACCGTGGCAATTGCAAGTACCATCACATGTAATTTTCACTGCTTGGCTCCTCTACCTTTAAGTAATTCAGTGTGATTTAATTGACGCTGCCTATAGTGTTATGTAACATGTGTTCTAGGCTGAGGATTTATTTTTGAATACTTTATAAAGTCTACATAGGCAAGGTTCATGCCATGTGGACATAATTTCCTGACTGCAACTTTTCAACAAAATGTTATGGCATTTGTGAGATGTCCTAGTTTTTTTTAACTCTGCGTTGCTATGCTGGTACGCTTAATGGTGCATCCCTTGGCTGGGGCTTCAGAGTTATTCTATATCCATCTGCTAACACAGAATGCAGAAGGTCAACTCAGTTTGAACATACAGTTGGTTATCTGGTTCAAGGTCCCCTTCCAAGTAATGACAGATGAACAGGCATTGCTTGTCCTCTTCCCCTGTTCCCCTCTTCACTGTGGGATTGACTTGGCCAGCTGAAGGGCAGAAACTGCCTCCCTGTGAATCCCACACATGTCTTCAGGCGAGTTTACCAGACGAGAGGGAGGTAGCCCTTCAGTCTTTATTAAGCTCTTCCTGACTGGACCTGATTCTCTGTCAGGCATCAGATATCTGAGAATGTTCGTATTGCAACTACAGCTCAACAAGGTTCTGAGAGACCAAACGATTCAACATACACACATTGTAATTTTTTACAAAATTAGCACTACTACTACTACTTAGCATTTCTATAGCGCTGCCAGGGTTACGCAGCACTGTACAAGTTTAACATGGGGAAGGACTGTCACTGCTCAAGAGAGCTTACAATCTAAAGGTTACAAACTATGTAGTCAGTGTAGGTATCATGAATGGGGAAGGTGGTTAGGCGCCAAAAGCAAGGGAGAAGAGATGGGCTTTGAGTAAGGACTTGAAAATGGGCAGGGAGGGCGCATGGCGTATGGGCTCGGGAAGTCTGTTCCAGGCATATGGTGATGCGAGGCAGAAGGGGTGGAGTCTGGAGTTAGCGGTGGTGGAGAAGGGTACAGATAGGAGTGATTTGTCCTGAGAGTGGAGGTTACGGGTGGGAACATACGGGGAGAGGAGGGTAGAGAGGTAATGGGGGGCTCAGATTGAGTGCATTTGAAGGTTAATAGGAGAAGCTTGAACTGTATATGGTAGCGGATCGGGAGCCAGTGAAGTGACTTGAGGAGAGGGGTGATATGAGAGTATCGGTTCACGCAGTAGATAAGACGTGCGGCGGAATTTTGGACAGATTGAAGGGGGGATAGATGGTTAAGCGGGAGGCCAGTGAGAAGAAGGTTGCAATAGTCAAGACGAGAGGTAACGAGCGAGTGGACGAGGGTTCAGGTGGTCTGTTCAGAGAGGAATGGGCGAATTTTGCTAATATTATAGAGGAAGAAGCGACAGGTCTTAGCTGTCTGCTGGATATGGGCAGAGAAGGAGAGGGAGGAGTTGAAGATGACTCCGAGATTGCGGGCTGAAGAGACGGGGAGGATGAGGGCGTTGTCAACAGAGACGGAAAGTGGGGGAAGAGGAGAAGAGGGTTTGGGTGGAAAGACAAGGAGCTCAGTCTTTGCCATGTTCAGTTTCAGATGCCGGTTGGACATCCAGGCAGTGATGTCTGAAAGGTAGGCCGAAACTTTGGCCTGGGTTTCGACCATGATGTCGGGAGTGGAGAGATAAAGCTGGATGTCATCAGCATAGAAATGGTACTGGAAACCATGTGATGAAATCAGCGAGCCCAGGGAAGAGGTGTAGATCGAGAAAAGAAGCAGTCCAAGGACAGATCCTTGAGGAACCCCAACAGAGAGCGGGACCAAAATAATCTTGTTCTGCCTATTAACTCAACCCAAAGAATGTATTTTCCATTTTAAAACTGGTAGTCCATACTTTCTCAAATTCTTTTACCAACTGCAAATACACAGAACTAACGTCAATAGTCGAGGTGTTTTACAATTGATTTCCCAATCTCTGAGTTTCAGGGAAAACAACATTTTCTTTTGATCTCTAATTGAGCAACAATCAAAGAAGATTTGTTTGGCCCCTGATGCAGGCTTTGATGCCGAAACAAGGCCGTGTCGGGTCGTTTTTGATTATCAATAAAGTTCTTCGGATTGCCTCCACACTTTTTTGTTTTTATTCCTATTTATAGAACACCATGTAGTGCAGGGATCCATGCCAAACTTTGGGCGTGAAGATTTACACCAACTGAAACTAGGCATAAGTCCTGGCATGTAAGTTAGGCGTGGATCCCCTGAATTCTATAATACTGCGCGTCTTTAGTGAACACCTTGACCTACTCACGCCCCTCACATATGGGCCTTTTTGACTAAGCCGCGTAGGCGTGTACATGCGTCCTAACGCGTGCCCCTGGCGATAATTTCATTTTTTTACGCGCATCCGCTACACACGCCGGAAAAATTTCAGGTGTGCGGTGCTAACCGGGCGGTAATCGGCATTGCACGCATGCTGACGATTACCGCCCAGTTAACATGTGAGACCTTACCGCTAAGTCAATGGGTGGCAGTAAGGTCTCAGGCCCAAAATGGACGCGCATCAATTTTCATTTTGCCGCACGTCCATTTTTGTCCAAAAAAAAAGTCTTTTTGGAAGGTGTGCTGAAAAATGGACCTGCGTGCATTCAATACACCCATCTACACCAGCGCAGGCCATTTTTCGGCGCACCTTAGTAAAAGTACCCCATAGCCACACCCTATTTTGAGTTGTATGCTAACAACATTTGCACGTGGCTCTTTATAGAATAGCACTTAGCAAGATGCATGCCTAAATCCAAATAGTTGCCAATTAACGCTAATAATTGATTGCTAGAACCCAATTATTGGAGCTAATTGGCCCGTTAGCCAAATTATTTACATGTAGATCTTACAATAACGTGCAATTTTGTACGTGTTATTTGGGTACCTTACATAGAATCTGGGGATGTTTGTCTAATGTTTAGGTTCCTACAGTTAGCCATAGAGATGGTATAATTGCCGGAGCCTAAATACAGCAGGGACAGAAAATGAACTCTCCGTACTGTGGAGGAATTTCGACATTGTAACACTGGCATAACTGTGCCGATCAGATGTTGCTCGTTTAAGCAGCACACTGGGAACACACTGAGCTCCGTCTACTTTAGACAAGCATCGATCTGGATATTCTCAGAGCTGGAGCTGGGCAGGACAGGCAGGTGGCCAAGGTCCAGTCCACCATGCAAACAACATTACAGCATCAGGCTCTGCCAGAGCTGGTTTCTAATTAACCCGGGTGGCATTTCAAACAAAAGAGAGTACTGAAATCCCCCCTTTTATGCTGAGGATTTGGACATAATGGGCCTGTTATCAGGATTTGAATGGATAGGCCGGGAGGAGAGCAGCCAGCAGGGCAAAGAGTTTTAAACAGAAATAGTTTAACAGAAATGGTTAAAATCAGAACCTGCAAAACTGTTGAAACCGTCTTTTACATGTTTTCAAAATTAAAGAGAATCCAGGATGGGAAAGGAAGCATGGAAGAGAGAGGGAGAGAAAGAAAGAAAGAAAGAGAGAGAGAGAGAGAGAGAGAGAGAGAGAGAGAGAGAGAGAGAGAGAGACAGAAACAAGGATTATACTCTCTCGATCTCAAATAGTCTAAAAATCCTTGGAGTCTTGTTGGATAACCACTTGCTACTAGACAGCCAAGCTAAACTCATCACTAAAAGAATGTTCCACTCCATGTGGAGATTGAGGCATCTCAGGCAATTCCTCACTAGGGAGATCTTCCGAACCCTTACTCACTGGTTGGTCCTATTGCATATTGACTACTGCAGTGGAATTTATGCTGGTTGCCGCAATTCCATTCTGGAAAAAACTCCAGACTGCACAAAACATGGCTGCAAGGCTAATACTAGGCAAATCATGCTTTGATCATACTCAACCTCTTCGTTATAACCTACACTGGCTCCCCATTGCAGACCGTATTACCTTCAAAATCTGCTCATTGACTCACAAGATACTATATGGGGAGGCCCCTGCCTACATGTCAGATTTGACAGATCTACCTTCAAGAAATAGATCAGTGACTGCTCAATCCTACCTTAATCTACATTATCCAAATTGCAAGTCTGTAAAATATAAACTGCTCTTTTCATCTTCTTTCTCCTACGTCAGCCCAAAATCTTGGAACGCTCTACCAAGGCAACTAAAAGTGATTGACGACCACCAGATATTCAAGAAATCCTTAAAAACATTTTTATTCGAGAACGCTTATTCCCCACTTAATGCTCAGCCTTCACCTTCCTCATGTTGACTATACCCGTCTAGCCACTGACTACTTCCACCTAGTAAAGTATCCTTGTATTATCCTCTTGTTCTTTCCAGACCGTCTCACTTTTGTGTCACTACCCTCTATGCATTGTAATCCTTTGTAATTTTGTAAGCCACATTGTGCTCGCTATAGTGGGAAAATGTGGGGTATAAATGTACCAAAATAAAGAAAGAAAGAAAGAAAGAAAGAAAGACAGAGAAATAGAGAGAGAGAAAGAGAGAGATGGATGGATGGAATAATTCTTTATATGATGCTCAAAATTGTGTGCACAAATTTGGGCACACGCTCAATATGGTCATGCCAAATAATTGGATGCTAACAATCAATTAAGCATAGTTTATAGAATATGCGTATGTACCATGCTCACACCTAAAATGTAGGCAAACACATTCAGGTCACATAAAACCAGGCCTAAATACCTGTGTCTAAGACACAGATCAAGAGTATTCCATAATAGTGCGCATAATTTTTTGAAAAACCCACAACCCACCCATTCTAAGCACTCTTTTCGATTGCGCGCATTAGAATTTATGTGCACTGTGTTGTCGAATATGCCTAGAAAGAAGTGCATGTACATTCTAATTAATGCCAATTAGTGCCACTAATTGGTTGTTAATTACCAACTATCGGCACGGATTGGCTTGTTAATCAATTAAGTTGCGCACATGATTTGCCCATGCGGCCAAATCAGTGCACACAAGTTACGGTGCCACATATAGAATTTATAGAATAGAGCGCAGTGTCGATTCCTGCGCCCAACTTGCAGGCGTCAGACTTACGCCTGCTGAAAACTACTATAAATGCTGGCATCCAAGTTAGGCGCTCTGAGGCAGTATTCTGTAACTATGCGTGCAACTTTTCGGAATGCTCCTGACACGCCCATGACCACGCCCCTTTTGAGTTCTACACTAGTCAAGTTAGTTGCCATGCCTTATAGAATAGCACACAGCAAGATGCATGCAGAAGGCCTAATTGGTGCCCATTAACTTCAATAATTAGTTGATATCACCCACTTATTGGTAATTAAGCACTCGCTAGCCAATTAATTTGCACATGCAAAATTTGAGCACCATATATAGAATCCAGGGGATATTGTACTAGGGCTCCTTTCTTCAATTTTAAGTTCTGATTCTGGCCACTAGGTTCACCCTTAAGCAATAACCATAACTCCCTCACCCCAGATGATCCTCTTTAGCATTCTCAGTCCCAGCTGAAGCTGGGGAGCAAAAGCCCCGTGAGAATTG
This sequence comes from Microcaecilia unicolor, assembly GCF_901765095.1. Lineage (NCBI taxonomy): Eukaryota > Metazoa > Chordata > Amphibia > Gymnophiona > Siphonopidae > Microcaecilia > Microcaecilia unicolor. Next base: position 188,160,691 of record NC_044041.1, read on the forward strand.
AACTGTGGACTTTCCGCAAGAGAACGAGAAGCATGTGCCACCTGAGCCACCCCATTTTTTTTTATTATTCAGATCACTTTCTTACTGCACTTTTCGTGTTCTGTTTAATCAACTCTATAGTCCCACATTCTACTCGGAATATCTAATAATTATTATGGACAATCATGAATTCCTAAACCACAGCACTCGTGATTTCCTAAACAGACATTTGAATTCCGTTGCAGGTTTTCCCCGACATTGGTCTGGGCTTTTGCTTAGAACAGAAAAGCCCAGACTCTTGAGGCTTTTCTGAATACCTACAAGCACTGAGGAAACGAGAACAAAGCATGTGAAGAAAATAATATTAGCATGGATTTGGGGCTTGAATTAGGGTCAGATTTAATGCCGCTGCTTTATAATGAGCAAAGATTAGAGCAGAAAAGCATGCATATTTATTTTGGAGTAAATGGGTAATTTAGGCTTTGCATATTTTATGTGCACTTGAAATCCTTAGTAATTCTTAAATATAGCAGCACAGAAATAGATGTGCATGGGTTTAGCGCAGGACAACTTCATAGCATGAGAAACAGATAAAGCAGCAGGAAGTACTCGCTGTGGGGGTGCATGAAAATGTCTAGTTTGCAGGCAACTTTAGAGAAAGCTTTCTCCGTTGTGTCCACTGGAATGTTTTAATTGGTGAGATACAACTTCCCCTGAAGATATGCATTTTTATGTTTTTATTGAGGGTAGGTTTATCAGGTCAATGTAGCATCTATATAAGCCTTTGTTATACCGTCTTATTGTCTAAAGGACATCAAGGCTGTTTACAAAACCAAAATTGATTACAAAAATAATAAAAGACTAAAAAACAAATAACAATAGACAACCACACAGCAGAGGTACTTGTAAGCAGATTTGTTTTACCCACAATTCTGCAGGATTTGTGCTAATCTAATATAATAATTTGCTCCTTCAACGTTCGAATGTGTCTCACTGGGATCGTAACCTTGCAACTTGAAGGGGAGGGAGGGAGTCCTGGAACTTGAAGGGGAGGGAGGGAGGGCGTCCTGGAACTTGAAGGGGAGGGTGGGGGGCATCCTAGAACTTGAAGGGGAGGGTGGGCGTGTAACTCGGAGGGGCGCTATGAATGAGGAGGGGGAGGAGAGTAGAGCAGGAGGTTGGCCGGCTCGGGAGCTCTTCTGTTGGCTGCTAAAGCCAAGAGGTTTAATAGACAGAAGTGGAAGTGAGCCTATGTAGTCCACTGTAAGCGAGGAAGCCAATTAGGTTAAGCTCTGTTTCCACGCTCTCTCGTAGCCGTCATCACTGACTGCGGGAGAGTGACGTCAGGAGAGGTTACGATCCCAGTGAGACACATTCGAACATTGAAGGAGCAAATTATTATATTAGATTTGTATCCCACATTTTCCCACCTATTTGTAGGCTCAATGTGTACCGGAGAGGCGTTTGGAGACTCTGGTGTAAACAAATACAAAGTGATGTTGTGGTAAGATCAAGTTCATGTGGACAGCCACATTAGGGAATCGTACAGCGGAAGAGTTGTGTTATATCCATTACGTACTTTAGTTTTGTTGTGTTACAGAGATCAGGCATTTATGTTGGATCGGTAGGGTATGCCTTTTTAAACAGGTTAGTTTTTAGTTTTTTTTCCGGAAGTTTAGGTGGTCGTATGTAGTTTTCAAGGCTTTTGGTAATCTGTTCCACAGTTGTGTGCTTATGTAGGAGAGACTGGATGCGTAAGTTGATGCGTATAAGGAGCCAAGATTTGGGCACCTAAGTTTGGGCATGATCCTGAGTGCAGCTTAATTGGCTCACGGGCAGTGACGTACCTAGCTTGTTTGTCACCCGGGGCGGAGCACTCTCCTGACTTCCCTCCTCCAAGTGAGGGGATACATTGAGCAGTCATGGATCCGCAGTCTACAGGATGTCGGCTCTGCTTGTACCCTGCTCCACCCCCTCTGATGTCAACTTCCTGTTCTGGGGCAGGGGGCCAGTAGAGCCGACAGCACTGCGCCTGTGGACTGCGGTTCCATGACTTCTCAATGCACTCCCTTACTGCTTGGAGGAGGGAGGGATGGGGAGGGGTGCTCTGCCCTGGGTGGCAACCAAGCTAGGTATGCCACTGCTCTTGAGCTAATTAAGTTGCCCTCAGGATCATGCCCAAACTTAGGTGCCCAAATCTTGGCTCCCTTACTGTCTGCACCCAGGTCAGATCACTCCCACCATCCCGCTGATGGTACACCACTGCTCATGAGCCATTAATGAGCAATAGCTGGCCACTAACAAACAATTACTGATGTTAATTGGCACTAATTAGGATTTGCGCATGCATCTGACTGCGTGCTATTCTATAATGCTGGACTCTTAAATCCCATAGAGCAGTGGTTCCCAAACCTGGTCTTGGAGGCACCCCAGCCAGTCAGGTGTTCAGGATACCCACAATGAATATTCATGAGATAAACTTCCATGCAGTGAAGGCAGTGCATGCATATCTCTCTCATGAATATTCATTATGGGTATCCTAAAAACCTGACTGGCTGAGGAGCCTTCAGAACCAGATTTGGGAACCACTGCATACAGTGCAACTCAAAAGGGGATGTGACCGTAGGAGAGGCGGGTCAGGAGTGCTTGAAAAAGCTGCACGCATTGTTACAGAATAATGGGTCAGCCCGGCCAACTTGGGTGGCAGTACACTAGGTTTCAATGGAGGAAATAGGCATGCCGATTTCTCTCATGCCTATTCATTTCCTGATAAATGGACCCATTGGTGGCTCTCGAGGACTGGGAGTCAAGACCAAGAGCCTACAGCGTTGCATCTCTGGGCTGTGCTTATAGTCGATGGTATTTCAGTCCCAGTGACTTTGTAGTTCTCACATTGGCCATTAGATGGCCCCGGTAATCCATGTAAGCTTCAGCATAGGCGCTAAAGGGGGAGCAGAAATCCTGTTGTGATGCCTGACTTATCAAGGCTTTATTTCCACTATAAATATGTTTGAGCTACTAATACAATAAGCCTGAACAGTTCTAAACACAGCAGTAAAATGTTGACAAATAAAGAAACGAGACCAGGCAGTAGTCACTTGAAACCCATTGAAAGAAGAACCTTCACCATGCCTTGATGGCAGAAGTAGAAAAGCCGGCAACCTGCAGGTACAGGGCTGCAGTTCTGATCTTCCTCCCTCTCATCCTGCCTAGTAGTAGCACTTGGAGCTGATGGTGTGAGAGGCTGACCGAAGAACCCCAACTGCTATCAATCACCTTTGCAAGCAACTCTTCTCCTATTGAGAAAATAAAAAAAAAATTGTTGTCTTGTTTGGTGTTTTGGAAGGGCTGTCTGAACCACTGATTTGTAAGTCTGCCACCATGTGCAATAAGGACATATCCCCTTGCTTGCAGTATATCAGGGACGATGACAGGGAGTGGACTTAATGACCTCTGGGGTCCCTTCCAGTCTTATCTTTCCGTGATTTACAGTGCACGCTTTGCTGAAGTTTTACAGCCAAAGAATGCACTGACATGGTGAGCTAAAAACGTTATTTCCATCAAGGGCAGCTAATTCTTAACTTGTTAGCCATGCGTTGCCCAATGAGTATATTGATAATGTGCCAATGCCTTCCTTATATCAAAGTGGTACTATGAGATTCGCAGCAACAACATTTATCTTGTCACCTGGGAAATTGTTATGACCCTTCCTCCCCATCCCCCATTCAAAGGCGGAATTTTATTTTATGTGAAGCCCAATTTTGTACGAGTTGTCTAGGTGGGAAGAGGGATATTCAAGTCAGGATGTTCACAGTTTGCAGTGTATTTTACAAAAGGCTCACTAAGTATGAAGCTTGTTGTAAAATATGTATAGGAACCCAGAAAAAAACGTGCATTTGGCAGCAGGTACAAAGGGAACAGCTGTTCAACAAAAAAATAAATAAGGCCTCAATACTCAAAGCTTATCGGGCTTGCAAAGTTTGATTTAGATTAGTTGAAGCCAGTCCAGTGCGCGTTATTCACTGTCTAATGCACAAAAGGGGTTCTGTGTCTCTTTCACTATTCACCATAGCAGCTACTGATAATCCTATGCAAATGTATTACAACGAACTCATTCGTATTAAAATGAGCATTCCGTGTGCGATGCTCAGATGTTTCCATATACTGCAGGGCTGCCGAGAGACACAGCTGAGGCAGGACTGGACCGCTGCCACCACACCGTGCCAATGCCCCCCCTCCCCCACAATTGGGCTGCCGCCCCCATACCATTCTGTCTGCTCCCTCACTCTGTCCTCTCCTGAACTGCTCCTGTCTGTGACGGGAGTGGGGACCCAGATGATTGCATTAAAGCGATATTGCATTAATGCAATCATCCAGGTCCTGGGCGGCACACATGAGAGGAAAGACCAGGAAGCAGGCAGGAAGAAGCTTGCCGCTGCCGTGGTCGGGCCACAGGCCCCTCCCTTGGAGACCAGGCCCGGAGAATTTTGTCACCCCCCCCCCTCCCGCCCCTCCCTCTCGGCGGCCCTGGTACACTGCACAGAATGGAGTGCCTGCCTTTAACGTGCAAAATCTTCAGGCAGGTCTGGTGCGGTCATTAAATGAGGGCAGCTTCTCAGCGGAGCAGTCTGCTTGCATTTTTAATAGTATCTGCATGAGTGTGTGAAACAGGGGCATAGCTACAGGTGGGCCCAGGCCCATCCAATTTCAGCTCAGGCCAGCCCACCCAAGCGCACACACTGTAGCAGCCTTTTTTCACATGTTTTCTACTGTGTGAGTCATCGCGTAGAGTACCACGGCGGACAGCACCCACTCAGCTGATCTCCAGGCTCCAAGCCCACCTACCTTTCGGGCTCGCAAAGGCAGACTCGGCAGTTGGCACTGAAATGCAGGTCGCGTCATGCAGCTCGTTGTTCCATCCTACGCGGTATGACCATATGACGTAGCTGTGCGCGGCGGCATGCTCAGCCTCGCTCTCGCTCCGTCCGCTCCAGTGTCTAGCAGCAGCGGTTCAGGAACAGTGCTGTCGGCTGCCCAAGAAGTAAGCTCGTTTGGCAGGAAGGAGGTCTTCAACTGGCGGGGCTTGGGGATACCCGTCAGCTCAGGTATTCCATTTGCTTTGGGAGGGAGTGAGAGAGGGCACTGGGAGGGGAGGAGGAAGTTAAATCTGGGATTTACTTTGGGAGAGTGGAAGCAGCAGCAGCAGACATGAAATTTTTGGCCCACCCACTTTGATCTCTGGCCCACCCTAAATTGGCTGTCTGGCTACGCTACTGATGTGAAAGGTGTCATGTGCGTGTATTATGTGTATGTGTGTGTCTTGCACACAACAATAGTTGTGGAACAAAAAAAAAAGAACACAGAATTTGACGTCACTGGACACGTGCCTTTGTTCCTGGGCACACGCAGAACATCGACGCATACTGACAGACAGTTCTACACATGTGCTAGGCGCTTTCTCTACCAAGCCGCTTGCAGAATTTCCGTACATCTAATTTGCATGCAATTTTCTTTGAGCATCGGTCGCTGTTGCAAAATTGGTAAGTTCAACCACGGCTATAACCGCCTGCGGCATTTAACAGTGACTTTTGAGCATCTGCCTCTAATTCCAAAAAGGAGTGACATCTCTCAAGCTCTGGGTACATAAACACCAACACCTAAGCGTAGGCTGCAAATTTTGCACCAGTATTTACAGGTGTAAGCAGCAGATTTTACAAAACTTGTACGTCCAAAAGGAGCTAGATATTTTTGTTCTCATTTCGTTTATGTTTTAGGACCATTTTCATCACCAGCATTGAACATCCAGGTCTGGGGCAGCCACTGGGAGTTACCCGGGTTCAGCCATTGTTCACCACTTGTTAGTTAAAGCAGTACAGAAAGTCCTGGTATAAATAAATAAATTGCAATATTCAGAGAGCCACTTGGCTAAATGAGGACAGTCTTTTTGCTTTCCTAGGTCAACTGGCTACATAGGCGGTCGGTGGCCCAACTGTTTGGGGAGGCTAAAGGGGGCGGGGTTAGGGGTGGAGCCAGGGGTGGGGCTTATATACATAATTGTCTAACACACAGAAAAAATAAATAAATAAAAATAAAATAATCACAATTAATACCTTTTATTAAATTTAGATATTAGATATCTATCGTATGTCAAAGAATAAAGTGGTTGCTCAAAGCATATTCTAAGCACAATCGCTCAACTGCAAAACACTATGCACAACTTTGTGCAAAAACACACTCAGAACCTTACTGTACCATAAATATTACACTGGGCAGAACCTAATATACCAATGTACCACCCATACGGAAAATGCAGACCGTCAACAATATGAAACAAGGGATCATATCATCACAATTCTCATGTAGAGCCACAAAACACCCTAATTCATGTTTAATGTGGGATAAAATGCCATAAATAAGTAAATAAATATAAACTTTTAATGTTGAGCACCTGATTCTCAAAGTGGACATATTCCAAACACTATAATGAAAATAAAATGATCTTTTCTACCTTTGTTGTCTGGTGACTTTTTCTGATCATGCTGGCCCAGTATCCGTTCTGCTGCAATCTGTCCTCAGTGCAGGTCAGGAAGTCATCCTCATTAAATATCTCCCTGGCAACCCAGGACACCTCCAGCCAACCCCCCCTCCCCCGCTCTCCCAGCAGTAAGGTAAACAAGCCATAAACCAATTTCTACAACTGGACAAGGCTAGAGGGCTTTCACTGCAGCTCCTGCTGTGAGGATGGAGATAAATCAACAATTTAAACCCCTCAGAGCACAGCAGGGGAGGCTTAGCCTGTCCAAGCCTCTTATACTGGGCGCCTATGACTGGCTAGTTACCTGGGTACTGCCACTAAGAGGCAGATGCACTAAACGTTTTTCATCGTTAAATGAGCCCTCGGGGAAGAATTTCCGATCCTTTCCATGCACTTAAGCCTATTTTCCGACGACAGTAGCAGCTAACGAAAACGGAATGGAGATGAGCAATTAGTGTGAAAACCCCATTGAAACGACATGCACTAACCTTTTCCGATTGCCTTTACGCAGGAAAAAGGCAGGAAAACTAACGAGAGGTCTGGACCTCTCGTTAGGACAGCTCTGTGCCAGGAAAAAGTGTTAAGTGAAAAAATAAACAAACTTTGAGCCAATCCCAGCGCATTAGCAGAGCTAAAAGCGCTGTGATTGGTCCAAAGGACCTCAGAAAACACATAAAAAAATAAAACTAAAAAAGGATCGGGAGGGGGCAAGGGCGCTCATCAGGAGCGTCCTGTACGGACGGCCTTGCCCCCCCCCCGCCGCTGCTCCCCACTTTCCGCCGCTCCCCCCACCCCGAAAAAGCAAAATTGTAGCAGCCCCTGCCCCCCTCCCTTCCTCACTACTCTCAGCTCCGCCTCCCGACATCCTCCGTCTGTGCCCCGCCCCCTTTGGGGGTCGTCGCCGCCATTCCCCTTCTCCATCGGGCCCCCCTCCCTCTTACCGGGCCCGTGCAGCGCCTCTCTCCTCTGTCCGAAGGCGCTGCAGGGGCAAGAAGAACGCTGAATCAGCTGATGCCTGCCTTCGCGATAGAGCGTCTTTCTCCTCCTGGGCCCGCCCCTGTCTGACGTCAGTAACACTGACGTCAGACAGGGGCGGGCGCAGCAGGAGAAAGACGCGCCATCGCGAAGGCAGGCATCAGCTGATTCAGCGTTCTTCTTGCCCGTGCAGCGCCTTCGGACAGAGGAGAGAGGCGCTGCACGGGCCCGGTAAGAGGGAGGGGGGCCCGATGGAGAAGGGGAATGGCGGCGACGACCCCCAAAGGGGGCGGGGCACAGACGGAGGATGTCGGGAGGCGGAGCTGAGAGTAGTGAGGAAGGGAGGGGGGCAGGGGCTGCTACAATTTTGCTTTTTCGGGGTGGGGGGAGCGGCGGAAAGTGGGGAGCAGCGGCGGGGGGGGGGGGGGGCAAGGCCGTCCGTACAGGACGCTCCTGATGAGCGCCCTTGCCCCCTCCCGATCCTTTTTTTAGTTTTATTTTTTTATGTGTCAATTCAATTTGCCATGTGCTTGTGATTTGACTGTTTGTGGCATGCGCAGAGCAGCTAACATAACGCTTGGCTGCTCTGCGCATGATTTGGGGGCCGATTAACGATGTGTATTGTGATTCTTTGATACATTGTACGTTTCAATACCGATTCCAGCATGTGTGACTTTTTTTTTTGGTGCATTTTTCGTTATTTTAAAATCGTTAGGGACTTTAACGATTTAGATTTTTTTACGTTTGGTTGCTGCATCTGCCTCTAAGTCTTGGCAGTGCCCGGGTAACTCTCAGTTTTGCCCTGACACCACCCCTGGATTTCCCTAGTATTAATCGGATAGTGCTGCAGGAGTCAGGCAGGAGTTACTACCTGACTACTGTGTGGCTCTTGCAGTAATTTCAGTTTTGGCGTGCGTCCGATACGCGCATCTGAAAAATACATTTTTGGGGGCGCGCGCATAATGGACGCGCACCAAGTGACATTTGATAAGCATATGTCATTACCACCTGGATTCTTTACCGCTAGGTCAATGGCTGGCGGTAAGGTCTCAGACCCAAAATGGACGCGCGGCAATTTTCATTTAGCTGCACGTCTGTATTTGGCAAAAAAAGCGCATTTTTTTGTAGGTGTGCTGAAAAATAATTCTGCACGTGACCAAAACACGCGTCTACACTACCGCAGGTCATTTTTCAGCGCACCTTAGTAAAAGGAATCCATAATCATTTTACAGGCTGGGAATGGCACCTGGCCGGTTAAATGGTACTTAGCCAGCTATCCGGTGATATTCTGTGGGAGATAGCCGGCTATCTCCCGCTGAATATTGCCGGTTATTACTTAGGGAATAGCCGGTTATATGGTGCAATTCCACCGATTTTCAGCGCATCGCCAGCTAAGTTTTGCAGCCAAATCTGGTCGCATCAATTGCGGGTCTATCTTTGGCCGTTATGAACTTAGCTGGTCAACACTGGATATTGACTTGGTTGGCTATGCTCTTAGTGGCCAATGATAAACCGGATATTCAATGCTGGTCACCGGAAACAGCTCAGCATTGAATATCTGGGCTGACTGTAGGCGGCAGCCTGGCTACCTCCTGCGGTCTGAATATTGGACCCCGCTGCTTCTCTAAGTGGTGAAAGGTAGCTCCCTTGATGACTTTCCTGTATTGTTGGCCAACAAGCCACATCATTGAAAGTGAATATCTCAGCTCCCTCAAATGCTCAGGACCCTGTTTAGTCAAGCCACGGTCTTATATATTTGTTGATTCTTTGCTTTAGTTCCAGATCAATGCTCCCTACACAAAGATGGAGCAGCTCAGCTAGTCATCCCAACCCCCTCCTCTGTTCTGCTTCTGTCTCTAAACACTATAGCCAGCTCCAGGGTAGCCTGATGCATCATCTCTATTGCCTGGGGACTTGGTGCATTAACTCATGACTTTTACAGTCTGTTGCCTACTAGCATGGACTAGTCCATGACAGTTTCTGCCAGAACGGAATAATTTACTGTTCAGAACACAGCTGTTGCAATAATTCACCTCATAAATTTAAAACTGGCCTTTATACGTGTAGAAGAGGAGGGAAAATTGTAACAGTAAAAATAAAATGTGTGGGGATAAGATGAGGCCATCTCAGAACTGAGTCACTCTGCAAAGACAGAGGTCCGGGTCTCTGGTTGGTCTCCCTTCTGCTTTCCTGAGGGTGAGCGTATAGGTTTAGCATTTGTCTAGTGTCTCTCAGGCATGACTTTCACTGCAAGACTCACCTGGTCTGGGAACAGGAGTGGCCTAGTGGTTGGGGTGGTGGACGTTGGTCCTGGGGAACTGAGGAACTGAGTTCAATTCCCACTTCAGGCACAGGCAGCTCCTTGTGACTCTGGGCAAGTCACTTAACCCTCCATTGCCCCATGTAAGCCGCATTGAGCCTGCCATGAGTGGGAAAGCACGGGGTACAAATGTAACAAAAATAAAATAGATACTATTGGAGATTCTACATGGAATGTTGCTACTATTGGAGATTCTACATGGAATGTTGCTATTCCACTAGCAACATTCCATGTAGAAGGCTGCACAGGCTTCTGTTTCTGTGAGTCTGATGTCCTGCACGTACGTGCAAGATGTCAGACTCACAGAAGCAGAAGCCTGTGCGGCCACATTGGTGATCTGCAAGGGCTGACTTCTACTAGTGGAATAGCAACATTCCATGTAATAGTAGCAGCAGTGGCCTAGTGGTTAGGGTGGTGGACTTTGGGCCTAAGGAACTGAGCTCGATTCCCACTTCAGGCACAGGCAGCTCCTTGTGACTCTGGGCAAGTCACTTAACCCTCCATTGCCCCATGTAAGCCGCATTGAGCCTGCCATGAGTGGGAAAGCACGGGGTACAAATGTAACAAAAATAAAACAGATACTATTGGAGATTCTACATGGAATGTTGCTACTATTGGAGATTCTACATGGAATGTTGCTATTCCACTAGCAACATTCCATGTAGAAGCCTGCGCGGCCACATTGGTGATCGGCAAGGGTTGACTTCTACATGGAATGTTGCTAGTGGAATAGCAACATTCCATGTAGAATCTCAAATAGTAGCAACAGTGGAGGAGTGGCCTAGTGGTTAGGGTGGTGGACTTTGGTCCTGAGGAACTGAGTTCCATTCCCACTTCAGGCACAGGCAGCTCCTTGTGACTCTGGGCAAGTCACTTAACCCTCCATTGCCCCATGTAAGCCGCTTTGAGCCTGCCATGAGTGGGAAAGCGCAGGGTACAAATGTAACAAAAAAAAAAAAACAATGAGGGTAGCGGGGCAGGTCCAACGGCTCCAGATCCCATTCTATGTAGTGCATAACTTCTGGCATTGAATATTTGGGTGAAATTCAGCCTGTGTTGGACAACACTTAAAAATCACTGATCGTCACCAGCTAAATATCAGGCCCTTTATGCGTTTGTGCAGATATTTGCCCACTACCAAAATATTAAGAAGAATTTGCTTTAAATATGTCTTCCCTGTTGCTTTTCACTGTCCTGTGTGTTATAACTAATGCATTTGAACGTACTTTGCCTTGAACTGTTGGAGTCTAGGTAAATCCATTGAAGAGTAAATAAATAAATAAGGTTTGCAAAGAGTTAATTGTGTCCTTCTTCAGCAACATGGTTGGTACCATATGGAGCTACATTTGCAAACCATCTGGACCATCATTAACCATCAGGTGTTGAGTTCATTATACCTGGTGGAAATTGAAAGCATAATTAAGTAGGGAAAATTATATGCAACTCATGTTTTTGTGTATTTCATTAAGAACCTTTGGCTATGACTCGAGCATACTGAGGAATGGCAATTTCGTTGTATAATATTCTAGCAGAACAAAAATAGAAATGTCTCTTCCCCGCCATTTTTTTTAAAGCTTTAGCAGAATTTCTTTCATCAGAGACAAGTTTGTCACAAGACTGAAGAGATTCCTAAGCTAAAATTGTGAGAATGAAAGATCATTGAAGACTCAGCTTTACCACAAAAATCTACGGTACAACGCTCAAACCTTCCTCACCTTCCGCACCCAAAATTCCTAGCTATCCTGGGGGCCCTTTTACTAAACCACGTAGGCGCCACTTTGGAACTACCGCCGGCTACCCCGTAGCCCAGGCGGTAAGTTCATTTTTTTACGAGCATCCACTACGCGTGCAGGAAAATTTTCCGGCGCACTGCAAACCGGGCAGTAATCAGCATTGTGCGTGCATAGATGATTACCGTTCGGTTAACATGTGAGACCTTACTGCTAGGTCAATGGGCGGCAGTAAGGTCTCAGGCCCAAAATGGATGCGCGCCAATTTTTATTTTGCTGCACGTCCACAAGGTAAGGGAGCTATGTACCTGGGAGCTATTTTTTTTTAATTTTTAGAAGTGTCCACTAGGTTGCCCAGTTGGTGTCCTGGCATGTGAGGGGGGGCAGTGCACTACAAATGCTGGCTCCTCCCACGACCAAATGCCTTGCATTTCGCCGGGTTTGAGATGGCCGGGCCCGGTTTCCATTATGGCTGAAAAACGAAGCCGGCCATCTCCTCTACACCCGGCGATCGATTTAGCCGGCTCCAACCGTATTTCAAAAATACGGTTGACTCTGCCCCTTGTGGTGCCGGCCCAGAAGATGGCCGGCCAGCTATTTGGCCAGCACCGTTCAATTATGCCCTTCTAAGGGTCTCAGTAAAAGGGCCCCTTAACCGGTTACATGCTGACATTCAGCCTTAACTGGTTAAGTTAAATCAGCCAAAGATAGGACTGATAATAGTATTTTATAATTTTTTTGTGCTCAAATTTCAGAATGTGCAACTTTGAGGGGGTGTGTGGACTTGGAAGGAGCATGGGTGGGTTGGGGTGAGCTAGGCAGTGCAATATTCAGCACTTAACCGGCTATGGGTTACTTCATAATGACAGGACTGACTTTTACGCAGTCCAATTTATGCTGTTACCCTGGCCGGTTAAATTCTGAATATCAGCACTTAATTGGCCAAGTGTTGACTCCGCCCACGGAACACCCCCAAAATAGCTGGTTTTCAGTTCTGCACTAACCTGTTATTTTCAGTGACACAACCGGTTAAGTGCTGCTGAAACTTAGCGGTCAGCCCCGAACAGGTGACTTAACTGGCCAGGAGTCATTTTTGCCTGCTTAAATCACTCTGACTATTGACCCTATTTAAGAGGCATATAGATGCAGGCACCCAGACAAGACATACCACACCTTCAGACAGTATATAGCAAAGCATGGAAGCAGTTTAAAACTACACCACTTGATATGCAGCTCTCAGTGGTAAGTGGCATCTGAGCCACCCACAGCCACAGACTGAACTGATCTCGAATATTACATAAGTACATACATATTGTCATACTGGGAAAGACCAAAGGTCCATCGAGCCCAGCATCCTGTTTCCAACAGTGGCCAATCCAGGTCACAAGTACCTGGCAGAAAAACAAAGAATAGCAACATTCCATGTAGAACCCCAAAGAGTAGCAAGATTCTAGAATTCTAAAGAATAACAAGATTCCATGCAGAATTTCAAAGTGTAGCAACATTCCATGTAGAACCCCAAAGAGTAGCAAGATTCCATTCAGAATCCCAAGTACATAAGTATTGCCATACTGGGAAAGACCAAAGGTCCATCAAGCCCAGCATCCTTTTTCCAACAGTGGCCAATCTATGTCACAAGTACCTGGCAGAAAAACAAAGAATAGCAATATTCCATGTAGAACCCCAAAGAGTAGCAAGATTCTAGAATTCTAAAGAATAACAAGATTCCATGCAGAATTTCAAAGTGTAGCAACATTCCATGTAGAACCCCAAAGAGTAGCAAGATTCCATTCAGAATCCCAAGTACATAAGTATTGCCATACTGGGAAAGACCAAAGGTCCATCAAGCCCAGTATCCTGTTTCCAACAGTGGCCAGTTCAGGTCACAAATACCTGGCAAGATCCCAAAAAAGTACAAAACATTCTATACTGCTTATCCCAGAAATAGTGGATTTTCCCCATGTCCATTTAATAAAGGTCCATGGACTTTTCCTTTAGGAAGCCGTCCAAACCATTGTAAAACTCTGCTATGCTAAGCGCCTCACCACATTCTCTGGCAACGAACTGCAGAGTTTAATTACACGTTGAGTGAAGAAACATTTTCTCCGATTTGTTTTAAATTTACTGCATTGTAGCTTCATCGCATGCTCCCTAGTCCTAGTATTTTTGGAAAGCGTAAACAGATGCTTCACATCTACCCGTTCAACTCCACTCATTATTTTATATACCTCTATCATATCTCCCCTTTTCTCCAAGCTGAAGAGCCCTAGCCGCTTTAGACTTTCCTCAATGCAGAACATGGGTACTGAACAAGTGAATAGGGGTTAGGAGTTAAAAGCAGCATCAAAATGTGGGCTTTTAGCCTAGATTTGAAGACGGCCAGAGATGGAGTTTGATGCACTGTCTCAGGAAGCCTATTGCAGGCATATGGTGCAGCAAGATAAAAGGAACAGGAGTCTGGAGTTGGCAGTGGAGGAAAAGCGTACAGATAAGAGAGATTTACCCAGTGAACGGAGTACCCGGGGAGGAGTGTAGGGAGAGATAAGAGTGGAGAGGTACTGAGGAGCTGCAGAGTGAATGCACTTGTAAGTCAATAAGAGGAGTTTGAACTATATGCGGAAATGGATAGGGAGCCAATGAAGTGACTTGAGGAGAGGGCTAATATGAACTTAGTGACACTGGCAGAATATAAGCCGTGCAGCAGAATTTTCAACAGATTGAAGGGGAGAGAGATGGCTTAGTGGGAAGCTGTTTACATGTACTATTTTTTTGCAAATACTTTTCTATCCCTGGCGGGCTCACAATCTAAGATTTTGTGTGCCTGGGGCAATTGGAGGGTTAAGTGACTTACTCAGGGTCACAAGGAGCAACAGTGGGAACTGAACCCATTTTCCCAGAACTCAACCCACTGCACTAACCATTAGGGTACTCCTCCACTTCAGGGAAAAGGAGAGGGGTTAAGTGACTTACCCAAGGAGTGGAGCTGCAGTAGGAATTGAACTTAGATTGTGAGCCCTCCTGGTACAGAGAAATATCCAGTGCACCTGAATGTAACTCACCTTGAGCTACTACTGAAAAAGGTGTGAGCAAAATCTAAATAAATAAATATTTGAGATTCTACATGGAATGTTGGTACTATTTGAGATTGTGTTGCTACTATTTGAGATTCTACATAGAATGTTGTTAGTGGAGGAGTGGCCTAGTGGTTAGAGCACCGGTCTTGTAATCCAGAGGTGGCCAGTTCAAATCCTGCTGCTGTCCCTTATGATCTTGGGCAAGCCACTTAACCCTCCATTGCCTCAAGTACAAACTTAGATTGTGAGAGGAATTCCCAGTGTACCTGAATGTAACTCACCTTGAGCTACTACTGAAAAAGGTGTGAGCAAAATCTAAATAAATAATAAACCTAGTTCCCCAGGTACCAAACCCACAAATTGTCACTAACTGGCTAAGTAGGCACTCTGCCCATGCTCCACCCCTGCCAACTGACCCAGATAAGAGATGGCCAATTAGTAGCAACATTCAGCGGCATTCACCACTGAAAATCATGTGCCGGGTTGCTCAGTGGGGATTAACCAGAAAGGGGCTTTTTCTGGCCTGTTAAACCCTTTAGAATAAGGGGTGGACAGTGTTTAGAATCTTCATTGGTTGGCTACTGTGTTCATGCACTTGTCTTCTTTACAATGCTGGGTCATCGACCACATTCCATCGTCACATCGAGGCGGGAATCACAATTTAATGCTGAACAGAGATGGATTTTCAGGCTTAACTTGGTACAGCCTCCTAGGTTAAATGGACAAATCAAGTAGCATTATGCTTTTATTTTTAACTTAGATTTCAGCAAAGGTTAATACAACACCAAATGAGTGCAGTAGGATGCAAATGAACTGAATTCCATCCCATTGAGGAGTTTTGAGCAGGTTTTTTTTTAAGAGAATGGGTCTTGTCATGAATGAATGATGATGATAACAACTGAAATAGAGTGGTTTTGTCTTGTAAAATGCGTTGATTGTCATGTTTTGATCATGTTGTCTACATCAGCACCTTTGAAATACTGACACCATTTTCTTGATAGTTCTGGGAAATTTGTAAGTCAATTTCATTGGAATAAGTTGAATTTATGATGATGCCTAACTCTTTTTTTTGGTCTCTGTTGCAGAGTTACTACCTTAATATAATCTAAGGTATTCACACTTTTGAAGGCTTTACTACATGCAGCTACTTTCTGGTTGATGCCATATGACTGCTACATACCAAGAGAAGATAGTCGATGTTTGTTACTGCATTTCATAGGAGCTGAGCAATAAGATATAAAATGACTTTCACATTATTTTGAAAAAGCTCTATATATAAGGGTTCTGATAAGGATCTCTATTTATAATGGAGGCATGAGGGGGGTGTACAGAACACTGTCCCTTGCCCTTAAGAATGATCCCTCAGGTTCTGCGAACCACCTTAAACCTTTAGTCCCACCCAGAGAGGAAGTGAGATGGGAGGGGTGGAGCCAAAAGGACAGGAACTATAAAAGGCAGAGCCAGAGTGGGCTTAAGGAGGCCCAGGGATGTAAGAGGTGGTCTTCAACATACACCTTCACTAAGTACGTCTAGCTACTATGACCTGGCTGATCTAGTACCAGTGCCCATCTGGGAAGCAGTGATCATCACATGGTGTAGTTTAATATAAATTCTAAAAGTGAGTGCAAACACACAAAACTCAAAGACCTGAATTTCAAACATGTTGACTTTAGTAAAATGAGAGAATAATGAAGAAAGAGCTTACGGGATGTGAGGAAATAAGAGACGTGGAAAGAGAGTGGTGACTAACCCCCTCCCACCCTGAAAAAAATAACTTAAAAAACTTTATTTGCCAGCCTGAAATGTCATACTCAGGTCCATCGCAGCAGTATGCAGGTCCCTGGGAGGGGAGGTATGCGTTTGTCAGCGGAGGCATAGTGAAGGCACAGACGTCCTTCTTTCAAACATTTTGGATGTCCTGAACTGCCCCTCCCCCCCACAGGGACGGCCAAATTTTAAGGGAGTGGAATGGAATGGAGTGGAGGAGTGGCCTAGTGGTTAGAGCACTGGTCCTGCAATCCAGAGATGGCCAGTTCAAATCCCACTGCTGCTATAGCAGGCATGGATATCCTTCTTACACAAACATCTACATTTTGGACGTCCTCAACTGCCACCACAGGGATGGAGGCATAGCAAAGGACATCCTTCACCCATACTCTAAAAACAAAAAAGACGTCCCTGACGAGCACTTGGACGTTTTCACCTGGACTTGTATTTTTCTAAGGTTGTAGAGGGCAATTTATTTAAGGTTGTAGATGGCTATTATACACGCAGCTTGTCTGCCTGTATGAAGCCGTCTTTGGCATGTGCAGAGCAGCCATGCATAATGCTTGGCTGCTCTGCACTGGCTTCCCCTCCTTAGGAAGGAAATCTCGTGCAAATGAGCTAACAGTGAGCAGCTCATTTGCATGCGATTTCCTTCATGCATGCCCGTTCCTTTCTGAATCGCTAAGGAATCGGTAAGGGAAGGGCTTTTTCCGTTCAGTTAGTGCATCAGTTAGTCCACTGCAGTGCCCCCTAGGGTGCCCGGTTGGTGTACTGGCATGTCAGGGGGACCAGTGCACTACGAATGCTGGCTCCTCCCACGACCAAATGAGTTGGATTTGGTCATTTTTGAGATGGGCGTCCTCGGGTTTCCATTATCGCCGAAAACCGGGGACGGCCATCTCTAAGGTCAACCATCTCAACATTTATGTCGACCATCTCTAAGGTCGACCTAAATGTTGAGATTTGGGCGTCCCCGACCGTATTATCGAAACGAAACATGGATGCCCATCTTGTTTCGATAATATGGGTTTCCCCGCTCCTTTGTGGGGACATCCTGTGAGAACGCCCTCAGGAAAACTTGGGCGCCCCGTTCGATTATGCCCCTCCACATGTTATACCTTCCATAACCTCTTTCCTCTGCTCTTGCGCATCATGGCCAGGGGGGCAGCATCTCGGCTAGGGGGGGCGCCATGCAAGCTCTGCCTCAGGCGACATCTTGCTTTGGGCCGGCCCTAGCCACTCATCTATTTATCCCAACTGACTCTGCACCACCCATCCTGTCCCCATCTATAAATCTGCACTTGGCCCCTCAGCTACATGGCCAGCATGTGTTCTAACCTTGCACTGCTGCTCCCTATGCTTTACTAATGGGTTAGTGCAATGTGTGTGTGTGTGTGCATGTAGTACAGCGTGTGCATGTTTATGTGTGTATGCAAACCTTGCACTGCTGCTCCCCATGCTGTACCAGTGTTCTGTGATGGAGCATTGCAGCATGTGTGCATGTGAATGAGTGTATGCACGTGTGCTAACCTTGCACTGCTGTTCCCCGTGCTTTACCAGTGTTCTGTAATGGGGTAGTGCAATGTGTGTGTTTGTGTAAACTTTGCACTGCTGCTCCCCGTGCTGTACTAGTGATGGGGCAGTGCAGTGTGTGTGCATGTGCGTGTGTGTGTCTGCACGTGTGCTAACCTTGCACTGCTGTTGCCCGTGCTTTACCAGTGTTCTGTAATGGGGTAGTGCAATGTGTGTGTGCTTGTGTAAACTTTGCACTGCTGCTCCCCATGCTGTAGCAGTGATGGGGCAGTGCAGCATGTGTGCATGTGAATGAGTGTCTGCACGTGTGCTAACCTTGCACTGCTGTTGCCCGTGCTTTACCAGTGTTCTGTAATGGGGTAGTGCAATGTGTGTGCATTTGTGTAAACTTTGCACTGCTGCTCCCCATGCTGTAGCAGTGATGGGGCAGTGCAGCGTGTGTGCATGTGCATGAGCGTCTGTGTGTATGCATGTGTGTGTCTGCACGTGTGCTAACCTTGCACTGCTGCTCCCCATGCTGTACTAGTGATGGGGCAGTGCAGCGTGTGTGCATGTGCATGAACATCTGTGTGCATGCATGTGTGTGTCTGCACGTGTGCTAACCTTGCACTGCAGCTCCTCATGCTGTACCTGCGTTCTGTGATGTGCAGCAGTGAAATTTCCGGCACTGGCCTCTCTTGGGAATCTGCTCTAGCGTGGCTGGAATCAGAAGATCTCCCTTTTATTGGTCCCACTGGCTCTTCTTCAGCGGCTGGCAGGATTCTGCATTTCTCTGGCATTGTGATGCAGCAGGTCTGTGAACACAGAAGAAGCTGGCTTTCGGCAGACGGCTTGCAACCTGTGTGGGAGTTGCTGCGGAGTATAAAGACACTCAAGAACATAAAGACAGATCAAACGCTGCAGAGCCGACTGTGACAGAATTGAACATCTGGCGGCTAACAAAATGATGTGAAAAATGTGAGCATCTACTTTATCCAGGGAGACACACAAGGGAGAGAAAAGAAAGAGAAACTAGTCATGACAGACAAAGGTACAGAGTATTCTTGCTGTGCAAAAGTCTCTGTACATAACAGCAGAAAGAATTTGCATTAAAAATAGAATGACTCTGTAAGCCCTATCTCAGATTTGTCCTCACTAACGGGGCCACACTCATTACCGCGGCTGAGTCTGTTTCCTTTCCTCAAAAACTATTCCCTCATTCCATAACTAGACACCATCCTCCAGATTCTATAACCCACGTCCAAATTTGTGTGGTTAATTAGCCAATTGATGACAGCAAATTAAGATTCTGTAAAGGGCACTTACTTAATGTAGATTTCACAGCTAACACTGGGCACTGGATTTACACCTAGTGAAATGCCGGCACCTCCTTACCACCCAAAATTAGAAATGTACAAGAATATACTAGATTGCGCAAAATCCTCAAATCGTTCCTATTCAAGCAAACCCTCACACAGAACAGCCTTATCTCAAACAACTAATTATTACTTGAATTGCTTATTACCAGTGGCGTAGCCATAGGTGGGCCTGGTTGGGCCGGGGCCCACCCACTTAGGGCTCAGGCCCACTTAACAGTAGCACACGTTTAGTGGTAGCTGTGGGATCCCAAGCTCGGCCAGCTGAAGACTTCCCTCCAGATGGTAACGAAAACGCTACTCTCCATGATAGCGGCACCTGCGTATGTTCAGTTTTCAGCGCACGCCTGCTGCAGACTGCCAAGGTGGAAAGAAGCGTTTTCCCACCAGCTGAGATATTTTTTGAGTGGTGGTTGGGGGGGGTGGGGGGGAGAACAATTGGTGCCCACCCACTTCTTCCCTAGGCCCACCCAAAATCTGTTGTCTGGCTACGCCCTTGGTTATTACTCTATTTACCATTAACCTTCTCTTTGCTTCATGTACAATTTCTCATTCATAATAGATGTTCTAAATGTTGAACATCCATAGTTATCCCAGTAGGTTTACGATACTGTATTGTAAAATTGGATTCTTACAACAAACTACTTTCTTATGCATTATTCTTTGTTATGTATCCTATACTATTTATTGGAAGCCACATTGAGGTCAAACTTGTTTGGGATAATGTTGGATATAAATGTCAAAATACAAACAAGAGTGGGAATGTAAACCAGGCTTAGCCAAAGCACAGGAACCAGACAAAAATTAGAATTAAAAACCAACAAACTGTATTTATTTAAATATACTTAGAAAAGACTAATGACTCGACACAACGTAGTGTTTCGGCCTGGTGGCCTACATCAGGAGTCTACAAACAAAAGCAATAAACAAATATTATTATTATTATTATTATTACATTTGTACCCCGCGCTTTCCCACATAATGCAGGCTCAATGCGGCTTACATAGTAATTTGAAATACAAATTAAAAAAACAATGCATGAATAAAGAAACAATATCTTGAGACATATCCTATGTAATAAAACTCACCCTCAACGTTCTGAGGACACTGACGTCAGTGTCACTTCCTTCGGGTTCGAAGGGTTCGCGGCTTCACCGAAATCACTGTCTCTGGGCCCCGACCTCGCGTCAAAACGTTATGACGTTGAGGGTGGAGCAATGGCGTCAGTGACTTCACAACGAACAAGGACTCAGGAGATGAAGGTGGCATGCGTTGACGAGGTGCGGAGCAATGGCGTCAGTGCCTTCACAACGACGAAGAGGTGGGTAGGGAGGGGGGGTTGGGGAGGAAAACCTTGCTAGCGCCCGTTTCATTTGCTCCAGAAACGGGCCTTTTTTTACTGGTAAATAACATAAATATCATAAAAACCTCTATTGATATAAATTGACCACCGTAATGATGCGTTATAAGACACATTGATAATGAAAAACAAAAATGATAAACGTTATAATATTTGTTATTTATATCTCTCAAGATATTGTTTCTCTTCTTTATTGATATTCTCTTTTATTCATGCATTGTTCATTGTTTTTGTTTGTAGACTCCTGATGTAGGCCACCAGACCGAAACACTATGTTGTGTCATAGCAACATAGTAACGTAGTAGATGACGGCAGAAAAAGACCTGCACGGTCCATCCAGTCTTCCCAACAAGACAAACATATGTGTAAACCTTACCTTGATTTGTACCTGCCTTATTCAGGGCACAGACTGTACAAGTCTGCCCAGCAGTACTTCCTGCCTCCCAACCACCAGTCCCGCCTCCCATCACCGGCTCTGGCACAGACCGTATAAGTCTGCCCTCCACTATCCTCGCCTCTCAACCACCAACCCCTCTTCCCCCCCACCTGCTCCGCCACCCAATTTCGGCTAAGCTTCTGAGGATCCATTCCTTCTGCACAGGATTCCTTTATGCATATCCCACGCATGTTTGAATTCCGTTACTGTTTTCATCTCCACCACCTCCCGCGGGAGGGCATTCCAAGCATCCACCACCCTCTCCGTGAAAAAATACTTCCTGACATCTTTTTTGAGTCTGCCCCCCCTTCAGTCTCATTTCATGTCCTCTCGTTCTACCGCCTTCCCGTGCTAATATTTAGTTTTTATTACTATTGTTTAATGTTATTAGTAGGTCATCCTCTGTGTGTCGAGTCATTCGTCTTTTTAAAATATTATTTAAATAAATACAGTTTGTTGGTTTTTAATTCTAATTTTCGTCTGGTTCCTGTTCTTTGGATAAGCCTGGTTTACATTCCCACTCTTGTTTGTATTTATTCTCTATCCCGTGGGATCTATTGAGTTCTCCACGCCTGTGGATTCTCTTTGGATATAAACAGGGGTGTGCTGGTAAATTTTTAACAACAGGCTCTTTCTCCGGACATAGCCAGCTCTGCAGTTGGGCCAGGGGTGGCAGGGTGGAGGAGGGGGGGAGCAACACTTGCCTCTCTCTCCTCCCTCCCTTCGTGTGGGCACCCTAGGCATACCTTTGCTGGCAGCCAATAAATGGACCGCCACCACTCCCAACGTCTTGCTCTGAGCAGCATGCTGGAACTTCTCTCACATGCTGGAGAAGTCCCAGCCTGCTGCTCAGAGCTGGAAACAAGGAACTGGGAGCAGCAGCAGTCTATTTACTTGGCTGGAAGGGCTCAGCATCCCCACCAGCAAAGTAAAAGAGAATTCAGCAGGGGGCCCAAGCCCACATTTTGGGAGCCAGTTGTTAAAGTAGCCATGGAGGGCCCTACTTTAACAACCGGCTCCCAAAATTCTCAAAAACTTAACAACCGGCTCTTGTGAGCCTGTGAGAGCCCGCTCTAGCACACCACTGGATATAAATGTCACAAATAAATAAATAAATAATAAATCATTCTATAACACGCCCCTGATCTGCCCATGCTCCCCCCATAGCCCCACCCTTTTGAGAGGTGCAGTATGGGGCTCTTTTACTAAGCTGTCGTGAAACACTGGCCTACGGCAGTGCGAGCATATCTTTCGGGTGCGCGCCAGGCCATTTTTTGCCGTGTCCTGGAAAAACGGCCTTTTTTCAGGGGCCGGAAAATGGACATGCGGCAAAATTAAAACCAGCGCACGTCCATTTTCGGCCTGAGACCTTACTGCCACCCATTGACTTAGCGGAAAGGTCTCACATGTTACCCGGGAAGTAGGCGTGCAGCCCGCGCACACACTGCTGTTTACCATTGGGTAAGCGCCACGTGGTAGAAAATAGCAAATATTTTCAGTGTGCACCAAATTCAGAATTACCACCTGAGGCACGCAGTAGCCAGGCGGTAATGCTGATTTGGCATGCGCATAGGGCCTTACGCTCCTTTGTAAAACGATCCCTATGAAAATTAGGAGCGGATGTTACAGAATAGCGACTACGCCAGATGCACGCAGAAATCCAAACTATGGCAATTAACTTCAATTATTGATTGTTGACACCTTGTTAACTCATTAATTTGTACACGCATCTGGCCTGTGCACCCAACTTTGAGTGACCTATATATAATCTGGGGGAGAACGGATATCTTCTATTAAATGGGTGGTGTTCCAGCAGTGGCATAACCAGACCTCGACAGGGGGTGGGGTCCAGAGCCCAAAGTGGGAGGGAGCACATTTGGGCCTACCTCCCCACCGCCCTCCCCCTGCCGCCTCACATACCTTGGCTGGCGGGGGTTCCCAACCTCTGAAAGCTGAAGCGTTTGCCCAGCGCTGGTTTCCGCAGCATTGTCTGCCCTGCTCTTCCATTCACGTCGCGTACACACTCCTTTTAATGAAACTGAGCATGTGCGAAGTGTCGCACATGCTCAGTTTTACTAAAATGAGCATGCACGCAATGTGAGGGGAAGAGCAGGGCAGGCAATGCGGCAGAGAGCCAGAGACCAGCGCTGGACAAGCACTTTAGTTGGCGGGGATTGGGGACCCCTGCCAGTCAAACCAGGGGCCCCAGACCCAATTTGGGGGGCCCAGGCCCCCGTGGCCCCTGTAGCTATGTCACTGTGTTCCAGCATAACTTTACTCCGATGTGCTAACAGTATAGCACTGGGCATGCAGCCTACTGGAAACATCCATTCTACTCAAAAGAAACTTAATTAAATATCCATGCCTGTGACTCCCTGAGTCCCAGTGTCTCTCTGTGCTGCCTAGGCGTCTTCCTGGGCTACTCCCGCCCCTTTCATGATGTCCCCTCCTATACCCGGGAACCTTAGCCCGCTCATGCACTTTTTTCAGCTTTCACTCCTCTCCTCAGCTGTGTCTGGTTGACATTTCTTTCACTTTGAAGGTAAACACTCGGGGAGCAATTCTATAAGAGATGCTTGCTTTTAGGTAACTCGATGCTGCTCAGTAACCCTCCCCCCCCCAATTCTAAAAAAAGCGCTAAAAATTGCATGCGCAATGTAATTTAAAAACAAGCTAATTAGACCCGATAATTTGCATTTTAACAAGCAATTATTGGTGCTAATGAAAATTATTTACAAGTTACGTGCATAAAATTTAGGAACAGGATATTACAGGCCAGTCTAAAAAAAGGGGCATGGAAATGGGCAGGACATGGGCAGATCTGGGTATTCCTTTAAGTTATGGGCATAGTGACAGAATAAAGGGCATCCGTAAGTAACTTTAGGCACAGGTATTTGCGCCTTGTTTTCATTGGTGCAAATGGCTGGGCCTAAAGTTAGGTTCAATTCCCGGGCATAAGCGCTATTCTATCTTTAAGCGGGATTTATAGAATAGCATTTTTTTCGAGCTGACTTTTTTTTAGTGCCATACATAGAATTCACCCCTAAAAGCCTGTTCTATAATGGCATCTGGGCACGCAGATTCTGGCATACAGTTACTGCCATTACCTTATGTGCCCGTAGTTACACTAACCATAGACCTGGCATAACTCTGGGCACCTAATTGCAGCAAAGACATGAATAACTTGCAGTATTCTGCAATCTACATGCGTAAGTGGGAGCCCCTCCCATCTGAATGCCCCCTTGCATTTACATGTTATGACACTGCCACACATCATTACAGAACAGCGCTTAATCGCTTTCTCCCAAATTCTATATATGATACCGTAAGTTGTGCATGCTAAAGTGGCCACGTGGCCAAATTACGCATACAGCTTAATTAATTATCAAGCCAATGAGCGCCGATAATTGGTATTTAACAACCAATTAGCGGCACTAATTGGGTTTAATTACAATTTATGCGCACAACTTTCTAGGCGTGTTCTATAACACTGACCTCAGTGGTGAGCAACCTTATGGAAACGCTTCTAAAGCGGAGGATTGTGAGGTTTCTCGAATCGAACAGACGGCAGGACCTGAGGCAGCATCTCCGATTTTGGTAGAAAATATTGTTCTATTTACTAGTGCGGGGCATTCCTGGTGGTAACCACCAGCACGCCCACGTTGGCGCGTGCTGCATGGTTACCGCACGGGTAGCACTTGAGCCCCTACCGCTAGGCCAAAGGGTGGCGTTAAGGGCGCAGGCCGTAAATAAGCACGCGTTAGTTTTAATATAGCATAGGCTCATTTCCCAGCCCATTAAAAAATAGCCTTTTCCCCAGTTGTGGTAAAAAATGGCCCAGCGCGCGCCTAAAAGACACGCCTACACTACCGCAGGCCACTGTTTAATGCGGCTTTGTAAAATGACCCTTTAGTGCAATTTGGAGACGACCCCTGAGGCAGGCATTTGTTGACGCAGAAACACGGCCCGTGTCGGGTCACTATTAAAATACACTTGATTCATTCTTGAGACCCCTTTGTGCTTCTTCCTGAACTGTTTGGGTTGTGTACTTTGACCCTCTCCATTGTATGCAGAGGGGCGTAGCCAGACAACAGATTTTGGGTGGGCCTAGGCAAGAATTGGGTGGGCACCAAGTGTTCTACCACCCCCCCCCCCCCAAAAAAAAAAAAAGAATTATCTCCGCTGGTGGGAAAACGCTTCTTTCCACCTTGGCAGCAGGCCTGCACTGAAAACTGAGCATGCGCAGGTGCCCATGTCATGGACAGTAGCGTTTTCGTTACCATCAGGGGAAAATCTTCAGCTGGCGGAGCTTGGGATTCCCACCAGTTACCACTAAACATGTGCTACTGTTGGGTGGGCCTGGCCCACTCAAGCCCACCTGTGGCTATGCCACTATTGCAGATAAATGCGGCTGCCCAGATATAAAACTGTTCTTTTGACTATCCAAAGCTCCATTTTTTTAAACTTTAATCATGTCAGTAGTGGGTCTCTAAGGTTTGGAAATCTCTTAATATTTCTTATCTTTCTTTCTCTCTCCTCTGAACAGGCTGCAGTCCATTAAAACAAAACCTCCTTCCAATAACAAGGGGCCTGATAAGGGGAAACTCTTCTCTCTTTGGCTCTTACTCTAAACCCTATTTCCTCCCACACTTTCACTTACACTCTGAAACGGAAGATAAAATGTTGAAGAGTAAAAAAAAAAAAAAAATCCTTCTGCACTCGCTAAACCCAGATAAAATGTCCACATGGGAATAATTCAAATGCAATTATTTTTATTTTATGTATTTATTGCATATACATTATAAACTCAAGTACAATTGTTGAAGCAGGAAAGATGACTATTTGTCAAAATACATCTAAGAAATGTTGTTATATCAACCTAACTACAAAACTTGATCAATTGCTCATCTGTAGTCCGCCAATGGAAAAGCAATTCAGAATTCTAGAGGATAAAGTTATCTACCAATAAAAACTAGACAAGTGAAAAATGTCAGGAAGTATTTTTTCACGGAGAGAGTAATGGATGCTTGGAATGCCCTCCCGCGGGAGGTGGTGGAAATGAAAACGGTAACGGAATTCAAACATGCGTGGGATAAATATAAAGGAATCCTGTGCAGAAGGAATGGATCCTCAGGAGCTTAGTCGAGATCGGGTGGTAGAGCCGGTGGTGGGAGGCGGGGATAGTGCTGGGCAGACATACGGTCTGTGCCGGGGCTGGTGGTGGGAGGCAGGGATAGTGCTGGGCAGACTTATATGGTCTGTGCCAGAGCCGGTGGTGGGAGGCAGGGATAGTGCTGGGCAGACTTATACGGTCTGTGCCAGAGCCGGTGGCGGGAGGCGGAGCTGGTGGTTGGGAGGCGGGGATAGTGCTGGGCAGACTTATACGGTCTGTGCCAGAGCCGGTGGCGGGAGGCGGAGCTGGTGGTTGGGAGGCGGGGATAGTGCTGGGCAGACTTATACGGTCTGTGCCAGAGCCGGTGGCGGGAGGCGGGGCTGGTGGTTGGGAGGTGGGGATAGTACTCGGCAGACTTATACAGTCTGTGCCAGAACCGGTGGTTGGGAGTCGGAGCTGGTGGTTGGGAGGCAGGGATAGTGCTGGGCAGACTTATACGGTCTGTGCCCTGAAGAGCACAGGTACAAATCAAAGTAGGGTATACACAAAAAGTAGCAAATATGAGTTATCTTGTTGGGCAGACTGGATGGACCGTGCAGGTCTTTTTCTGCCATCATCTACTATGTTACTATGATAAGAGTTCCCGGTAATATTAATACTTATTACGGAGTCGAGGTGATTACATTACTTGGGTGTGACATTGGTGCTTTAGCTATCTGAGATTCCAAAGAAGAATTTAGCTGTTTAGGGTCAAAAAATACATATTTGATTGAATTTAACTTTAGAACACATTTGCAAGGAAAATTTAGCCAAAATAGTGCGCCAAGCTTTAATGCTTTAGGGCGCAATTTAAGGAACGCTTGTCATTTTCTTTGAGTTATTTTAGAGACATCTGGAAACATTCTTATTTTACAATTCAGGAAAATTTGACCTTTGTGTAAAAAAAAAAAATAGTTTCAGTATCCAAATGCAATTATTTTATGCCTGTCTTAGAGGCTTGGAGTCATCGATGCTGAAAAGGTTGAAGCCTTATGCAAAACACAGAGACCTGAGGGCAGCAAAGGTAGGAATTACAGGCTTTGTAGGTGTGGAGTTTTCCTGCATCCCAGAGGAGCAGAGAACTCCGGTTCTTACTTTATTATTATTATTACTACATTTGTACCCCGCGCTTTCCCACTAAAAGCAGGTTCAATGCGGCTTACATAGTAATAGGGATTACAGAATATTGATAAGGACAATAAAGTTAAGTATCACAAAATAATAAAAGAGAATAGGTGGGAGAGGGACAGGGTGAAGGGAGTAGGAGAGGAGAGAGCAAGGGTAGGTGAACATTGGAAGGGGTGGGGGAGGCGGGAGGGGGATAGGTTACAGGATGAACAAGGGAGTTAGGGTGGGAGAAGCAGTCAAGGTCGTTGTTTCCTGGACATTTGTTGGGTAGAATGGTTAATAGGATTAGTTTGGGTCATTTGGATAGGCTTGTTTGCATAGATGGGTTTTTAGTGATTTCCGGAAGGGTAGATAACATAATGCCACCTTAAAAACTTGTTCTTTTTTTATTTTTTTTACCATATTCATTCAGATGGAAAAGGATACCAGAGATATGCTGTCACCATCTAACCAACTGAAATCAGCACTACATTTCCCAGAATGCACTAGGATGGGAGGGCTGTCAGAAATCCAGGACTGGCTTGAAAACTCCCTCCCGGAACAGGGTAGCTCTGGGTGATGTAAGTAAATAAAAACATCCAGCATGGTTTCCAAGATTTGGGATCCTTTTACTAAGCTATGCCGAAAAGTGGCTGGCGCTGTCTGAAGCAGAGGATGGTAGGCTGCATAGAGAGGGGTATAACCAGCACAAGAAAGGAGGTGTTGATGCCCCTCTACAAGTCATTGGTGAGACCCCACTTGGAGTATTGTGTTCAGTTTTGCAGGCCGTGTCTGGCTAAAGATGTAAAAAGACTGGAAGCGATGCAAAGAAAAGCTATGGGATTTGCATTGCAAACCGTACGAGGAGAGACTTGCTGACCTGAACATGTATACCTTGGAGGAAAGGAGAAACAGGGGCGACATGACACAGATGTTCAAATATTTGAAAAGTATTAATCCGCAAACGAACCTTTTCTGGAGACGGGAAGGCGGTAGAACTAGAGGACCTGAATTGTGGTCGAAGGGGGCAGGCTCAGGAATAACGCCGGGAAGTATTTTTTCACGGAAAGGATGGTGGATACGTGGAATGCCCTCCCGCGGGAGGTGGTGGAGATGAAAACGGTATATGAATTCAAACATGGGTGGGATAAACATAAAGTAATCCTGTTTAGAAGGAATGGATCTACGGAATCTTAGCGGAGATTGGGTTGCAACGCCGGTAGTTGGGAAGCGAAACCAGTGCTGGGCAAACTTCTACGGTCTGTGTCCTGAGAATGGCAGGGACAAATCAAACTCTGGTATAAAGTATCACATACCATGTAAAATGAGTTTATCTTGTGGGGCTGACTGGATGGACCGTTCAGGTCTTTATCTGCCGTCATTTACTATATTACTATGGTTTACCACATGCTGTGGTCATTTTCAACATGGCGGAAAAAAGACTGCATTTGTATATGCCACTGTAGTGGCCATTAGTAGGCAGTAAAGGCTTCTGTGCTACTCCCGTGCTAATCGGGCAGCGTACGACGATATACTTGCGTTATCTGATTAGCATAGGGCACACCTACCCTGCAGCCAAGGCCACACCCTCCCACTCAAAAACTACTTTTTAGCACAATAGTAGCATGCACTGCTCAGTACTGTGGGATTTGTTTAGATTTTGCTCACACCTTTTTCAGTAGTAGCTCAAGGTGAGTTACATTCAGGTACACTGGGAATTCCTCTCACAATCTAAGTTTGTACCTGAGGCAATAGAGGGTTAAGTGACTTGCCCAAGATCATAAGGAGCAGCAGCGGGATTTGAACCAGCCGCCTCTGGATTGCAAGACCGGTGGGTGCTCTAACCACTAGGCTACTCCTCCACTAGCAACACTCCTGTACTACGTCAGACTCACAGAAACAGAAGCCTGCACGGCTGCATTGCTGATCTGCAAGGGCAGGCTTCTACATGGAATGTTGCTAGTGGAATTGCAACATTAAGATTCCATGTAGAATCTCCTATAGTAGCAACATTCCGTGTAGAATCTCAAGGTGAGTTACATTCAGGTACTCTGGATATTTCTCTGTCCCAGGAGGGCTCACAATCTAGGTTTGTACCTGAGGCAATGGAGGGTTAAGTGACTTGCCCAAGATCACAAGGAGCAGCAGTGGGATTTGATCCGGCCACCTCTGGATTGCAAGACCGGTGCTCTAACCACTAGGCCACTCCTCAGTGTGCTGCATGACCAGCAATAGAAACACACTACCAGTGGCGTAGCCACAGGTGGGCCTGGGTGGGCCAGGGCCCACCCACTTAGGGCTCAGGCCCACCCAACAGTAGCACATGTTTAGCGGTAGCTGGTAGGGATCCCAAGCTTTGCCAGCAGAAGACTCCCCCTGATGGTAATGAAAACGCTACTCTCCACGATACCGGCATCTGCGCATGTTCAGTTTTTAGCGCATGCCTGCTGCAGACTGCCAAGGTGGAAAGAAGCGTTTTCCCGCCAGCTGAGATATTTTTCTGGTCATAGTGGGGGAGTGGGGGGCCGAACACTTGGTGCCCACCTACTTCTTGCTTAGGCCCACCCAAAATCTGTTGTCTGGCTACGCCCCTGCACACTACTGGCTACTTCGGCTTAGTAAAAGGGCCCCTTTACCTCTTACATTTCCAACCCTGGATTATTTTCCGGGGGCCGTAGGAGACAGGCTTCCTAGATAACACCAAAATTAAAAGATGGAACAAGTTAATGAGGACAGTAACCCTTTCCTGCTGCTAAATGTCTCTTTTTAAGCGTTTTGGCTCCTTCTGAGCCAGCGTGCCTCTTCCGAGAGAGGAGCAATTACAGTTTCTAAAGCTATTGGCTTATCAGAAAGATTAGTAACTGTCTCAGTCTTGATTTCAGCACACGGGTCATTAAGCAATAGCATGAGGCTGAGAGCTGAACATTGGTGCTTAACTAGCAGCCATGAGTGAGACACCGCAGACCTTCCGTAGGCCGAAGAGCCAGCAGTGAACATTACTGCTGTTCTTGGTTCATCCCTGCCAGTGAGAATTTTTTATAGTCTTGTCATGCATCTGATCTCTGGAAAGACAGTAGATGGATTTGTTTAAAAGTAATACAGTTTCCTATTGCTAAAGCAGCTGGGGCACTTCAGCTTGGAGAAAAGACGGCTGGGGGGAGATATGTTAGAGGTCTATAAAATAGTGAGTTGAGTGGAACGGGTACACGTGAAGCATCATGTGATGACGCTACAAAGTAGTAAATTTAAAACGAATCGGAGAAAAATTTTCTTCACTTAACGTGTAATTCAACTCTGGAATTCGTTGCCAGAAAATGTAGTAAAGGTGGTTAGCTTAGCAGAGTTTTAAAAAGATTTGGACGACTTCCTAAAGGAAAAGTCCATAGACCATTATTAAATTGGACTTGGGGGAAATATCTCTGGGATAAGAAGCATAAAATGTTTTGTACTTTTTGGGGGATCTTGCCGGGTATTTGTTACCTGGATTGGCCACTGTTGGAAACAGGATGCTGGGCTCGATGGACCTTTGGTCTTTCCCAGTATGGCAATACTTATGTACTGTGAACTGCTATCACTCCTCCGTGATTTTGGCTCACATTGCTGTATGACCCAACTGTTGAAATGTACCTTTAACTTGTAACTATTGATGGTTCCAATCAGGGCTCCCATGCATCGCAAAAAACCATTATACAAACGTATAAGTCCGTGATGAAACAGCGCTGTTTGTTCAAAATTGACAATTTCATAGCAGACTTTAAATCATCAATAAATTGTGTTCCCCACAGGGTTTTATTAAAAAAAATGCTCCAACTTGCCGTGAATAGTCTCAACACCCTCTCCTTTTCAATAACAATCTAACAAAGTGGAAGTCCAAGATATAAAAATAGAGACTTTGATTACGGAAATGGTTTCTCTACGAAAGTCAGTTAATCTGGTAATGAAGGACAGTCATGTTTCTTGTAAAAAAGTGGAACTTCTGGAGAACCAATTAAGGAAAAATAACTTGAGAATGATAAATCTTCCTAAAATGCCCTATATAGAGAGTTATATTACTAGTGACTTTTGCCTTTGCTTTAGATAGGAACAATGTTTTGAAATTGTATTTCCGATACATGGCTGATAGTTTTTTGGGTTCAAAGATAAATATATTTCCTGATATATCAAGGGAATCGCAGACTAGGAGGTGTGAACTCTTGGCTTTTAAGCCAAGAATCATTGCCCTAGGCGGGACCTTCCTAGAGCGATTCCCTTGTAAGTGTTTTATTTCCTTATTACTTATTTGTTGAACCCAAGAAATTACAAGAGTTTGTGGAGTTAAACGAACAGACGAAGAACCCTCTGCAGCAACTTCCTTTAAGTTACCACTGTACCGGCTGCAATTACCGATTAACCTTCCTCCCTCAGAAAATATGAACTGTAAGATTAACCATTCCGTGTTTTTCTTATTTTCTTTGTTTTCCTGATCTTGGATCCCCCAATAGTGGACAATTATATATATTGCTGAGAGAAAATGTTTTTTCTTTTTCCTTATATTAATTTCTGTTTTTCCTTACATTTATGTGATAAATGTGAATGTAATTAAGTAAAATGATAAATAAAAAAATTAAAAAAAAAATGCTCCAACTTGCCGTGAATAGTCTCAACACCCTCTCCTTTCAATAACAATCCAACATGCGGGAGAACTTCCTTCAGTGCAAAAAATGAAAAAAGCCCCAAGAACTCCTCTGTTCCTCAATGCATGACCGCATTTCGTGGTGCTCTTCTTCCGGAGGAACTACTTCCCATATATTCTGCAAACACCCAACAACACTAATCATCATCATATCCACCATTCATAAGTAACCATCTCTATATATAAAAGGCGCCACCAACGTTCTAAATGAAGCCTCCAGCTGGAAGTGTGAAGGGGGAGAGATATCCGGTTTCCCCATGAGTGTCTGCCCCGCCCTCGCTCTCTCTGTAACACAAACAGTGAAGGAAAACACAGCAAAGCAGGAAATCAAATCGCTCTCTCTGTAACAGTGAAGGACTCAGAGGGGGGAGGGGAGAGAGGGCAGAAGCCCTCACTATCTCTGTAACACAAACACAGCAGGAAACTTAACACTGAAGGACTCGACTCCCAGGGGGAGGGGACAGACAGCACAGGGGAAGGGAGAGAGGGCAGAAGGCAGGGACACACACACTCCCACATGCACACAGAAGAAAACCTTGCTAGCCCCCGTTTCATTTGCATCAGAAACGGGGCTTTTTTACTAGTTTCTATATAAAATTCATTTAATCATACAGCCGAGCCAATTAATACCACTTATAGCTGCTTACCAATGGGACTGCTGTCCGGTCAAAGTCCCGGAAATCCTATCCTCAGGCTTCATGCCCTTACATTCTACTACCGGGGTTAAGTACTCATATCCTAACCTTACCCCGCCCAACTTTTAAAGGGAAATGTATCCTAAATCTACTCAACTTCCATGTTTAGTCCATTCGGGGCCACCGTATTCCAAGAGAAAATGTACCGCTGCTCAATCCTCATCAAAGCCTCAGAAATATCGCCTCCTCTAGGCAGCGTCAACTGAGACAAGACCATGCATTTAAGATCCTCCAGCAAATGATTCTTTATCATCCAATGAGACACCAAAGCAGCCTCTTTCCTTTGATGTCTAATGTTGCAGATATGCTCAGCCAGTCTTTGCTTCAGTTGACACTTCGTGTGTCCAATATAGTACAGTGAGCAGGGACACATAATACAGTACACAACTTGGTCACTGGTACATGAAGTTCTACTCTTTAAATAAAATTTCTTAGAGGACCCTGGAACAGGCCTAATGTTCAGCACACTCTGCACCAGGGGCATACCTATGTGGAGCCATGGGGGCATGGGCCCCCACAGATTACGCCCTGGCCCCCTCTACATTTGACCTTCCCCACCCCCCGCCATCACCGCCTGCCCCGCTGCCGCATCAGGTACCTTGTTTGCTGGCGGGGGTCCCCAAACCCCGCCAGCCGAAGAGTTTTCTTCAGCGGCGGTCAACTCCGGCGCCTTCGTTGTGGAATCATCTGTTTCTGACGCCTTACATCCTGCACCGTGCATGTAGCCCCGTGCAGGACGTAAGGTGTCAGAAACAGATGATCCCACAATGAAGGCGCTGGAGTCGACCGGCGCTGAAGAAGACTCTTCGGCTGGCGGGGATTGCGGACCTCCGCCAGCAAACAAGGTACCTGATGCGGCGGCGGGGCAGGCGGTCCAAAGTGGCAGGGGGGTTTAGGTTTGCGGTGGAGGGGGGGGGGGTCGGTGGCGGGGGGAGGCGGCTAAACAGTGCCCCCCCCACCTCGGGCTCTGGCCCCCCCCCCTCTCGCCCAGGTCTGGCTACACCTCTGCTCTGCACCTGGACTAGCTTGCTACACACACTGTAAGTTAGACCAGTTCCTTATATCTTGTTTAACTGTACAAAGAACTTGCCTTGAGTTTAGCCACACCCACAGGGGCGGCCCGACCATTAGGCCACCTGAGGCGGGGGCTTCAGGCGGCACTCTTTAGGAGCGGCATCGGGGGGGGGGGGCTTTGCGGCATTTTACATGGTCACAGTGACTTTCCAAACCTGGCAGCGAGTCCCATATGCTGCCCTGTCGCTAGCGGCACCCGCCTCTTCCCTTTACTGCGGCCGCTGAAAGTAACTTCCTGTTTCGCTCAGGCAGCCGCAGTAAAGGGCAGAGGTGGGTGCCGGCAGCAGCAGGGCAGCATATGGGAATCACTGCTGCTGCCAGGTTTGGAAAGTCACCGTGACGAGGTAAAATGCCGGGGGGGGGGGGGCTGTATCGTGGCCAGGGGGGCAGCATCTCGGCTGGGGGGGGCGCCATGCAAGCGCCGCCTCAGACGGCATCTTGCTTTGGGCAGGCCCTAGCCACTCATCTATTTATCCCAACTGACTCTGCACCACCCATCCTGTCCCCATCTATAAATCTGCACTTGGTTCCTCAGCTACATGGTCAGCTGCGTTGTAGAAAAGCATTAGCATCATATCTATGTTATTTGAATGTTCTAATTTATGTATTTATTTTATTTGTTACATTTGTATCCCACATTTTCCCACCTATTTGCAGGCTCAATGTGGCTTACATAGTACCGTAAAGGCGTTCGCCAATTCCGGTATGAACAAATACAGTAATGTTGTGGTAGAATAAGGTTAGGGATTAGGGAATTGTAGCGAGGAACAGTTATTATATGTCCATTACAAGCTTTGGTTTCGTTGTGTTGCAGGGTACAGGCATTTAAGTTGGGTCGGTAGGGTATGCCTTTTTGAACAGGTTAGTTTTTAATGATTTCCGGAAGCTTAGGTGATCATAAGTTGTTTTCACGGCTTTTGGTAATGCGTTCCACAATTGTGTGCTTAAGTAGGAAAAGCTGGATGCATAGGTTGATTTGTATTTGAGTCTTTTGCAGCTTGGGTAGTGGAGATTTAGGTATGTTTGTGTTGATCCTGTTGTGTTTCTGGTTGATAGGTCTATGAGGTCTGTCATGTATCCCGGGGCTTCGCCGTAGATAATTTTATGAGCCAGGGTGCAGATTTTGAAAGCAATACGTTCTTTGATTGGGAGCCAGTGCAGTTTTTCTCGGAGGGGTTTGGCGCTTTCGAATCGCGCTTTTCCAAATATAAGCCTGGCTGCCGTGTTTTGAGCGGCCTGAAGTTTCTTTATAATTTGTTCTTTGCATCCCGCATAAATTCCGTTGCAGTAGTCTACATGGCTTAGTACCATTGATTGTATCAAGTTGCGAAATGTTTCCCTGTGGAAGAATGGCTTCACGCGTTTGAGTTTCCACATTGACTGGAACATGTAGATTTCACTTGGCTCTCTAGTGTGAGGTTACGGTCGATTGTAACACCGAGAATTTTCAGGCTGTCTGAGATAGGGAGGGTATAATCTGGGGTGTTTACAGTGGGGGAAATAAGTATTTGATCCCTTGCTGATTTTGTAAGTTTGCCCACTGACAAAGACATGAGCAGCCCATAATTGAAGGGTAGGTTATTGGTAACAGTGAGAGATAGCACATCACAAATTAAATCCGGAAAATCACATTGTGGAAAGTATATGAATTTATTTGCATTCTGCAGAGGGAAATAAGTATTTGATCCCCCACCAACCAGTAAGAGATCTGGCCCCTACAGACCAGGTAGATGCTCCAAATCAACTCGTTACCTGCATGACAGACAGCTGTCGGCAATGGTCACCTGTATGAAAGACACCTGTCCACAGACTCAGTGAATCAGTCAGACTCTAACCTCTACAAAATGGCCAAGAGCAAGGAGCTGTCTAAGGATGTCAGGGACAAGATCATACACCTGCACAAGGCTGGAATGGGCTACAAAACCATCAGTAAGACGCTGGGCGAGAAGGAGACAACTGTTGGTGCCATAGTAAGAAAATGGAAGAAGTACAAAATGACTGTCAATCGACAAAGATCTGGGGCTCCATGCAAAATCTCACCTCGTGGGGTATCCTTGATCATGAGGAAGGTTAGAAATCAGCCTACAACTACAAGGGGGGAACTTGTCAATGATCTCAAGACAGCTGGGACCACTGTCACCACGAAAACCATTGGTAACACATTACGACATAACGGATTGCAATCCTGCAGTGCCCGCAAGGTCCCCCTGCTCCGGAAGGCACATGTGACGGCCCGTCTGAAGTTTGCCAGTGAACACCTGGATGATGCCGAGAGTGATTGGGAGAAGGTGCTGTGGTCAGATGAGACAAAAATTGAGCTCTTTGGCATGAACTCAACTCGCCGTGTTTGGAGGAAGAGAAATGCTGCCTATGACCCAAAGAACACCGTCCCCACTGTCAAGCATGGAGGTGGAAATGTTATGTTTTGGGGGTGTTTCTCTGCTAAGGGCACAGGACTACTTCACCGCATCAATGGGAGAATGGATGGGGCCATGTACCGTACAATTCTGAGTGACAACCTCCTTCCCTCCGCCAGGGCCTTAAAAATGGGTCGTGGCTGGGTCTTCCAGCACGACAATGACCGAAAACATACAGCCAAGGCAACAAAGGAGTGGCTCAGGAAGAAGCACATTAGGGTCATGGAGTGGCCTAGCCAGTCACCAGACCTTAATCCCATTGAAAACTTATGGAGGGAGCTGAAGCTGCGAGTTGCCAAGCGACAGCCCAGAACTCTTAATGATTTAGAGATGATCTGCAAAGAGGAGTGGACCAAAATTCCTCCTGACATGTGTGCAAACCTCATCATCAACTACAGAAGACGTCTGACCGCTGTGCTTGCCAACAAGGGTTTTGCCACCAAGTATTAGGTCTTGTTTGCCAGAGGGATTAAATACTTATTTCCCTCTGCAGAATGCAAATAAATTCATATACTTTCCACAATGTGATTTTCCGGATTTAATTTGTGATGTGCTATCTCTCACTGTTACTAATAACCTACCCTTCAATTATGGGCTGCTCATGTCTTTGTCAGTGGGCAAACTTACAAAATCAGCAAGGGATCAAATACTTATTTCCCCCACTGTATGTTTGTGGGTCAAATGTGTGCTTATTACATGCTTCATTAGTATTATGCTGACATCGTATTATATCTCTGTTATTTGAATTTCAATGCTGTTAAATGTGCATATTTTGGATCCTGTTTCACAGTAGTCATATTATTAGGTTTTAATTTGCTGCTCTCAGGTTTACCTCATTTATTGTATCCATGTTTAAGTTTGGTCATTTTTACTACTGTTACGCTAATAACAAAATATTGTTTTATGTTAAACTGTATTTGCTGTACACCGCCTGGGCGAATCTTTTCATAAAGGCGATTAATAAATACCAATAAATAAATAGATTGAATTCTCTTGATAATGCACACATTAAAAATGAATTTATAAAGCAAACAGAAAAAAAAGAAATAAATTGGGAAAAATTAGGACTATTGGAAAAAAAGCAGCTTTTTTTAGTCATACACATCCCTAAAACAAAGCAGCTCATTAATAAGCAAATCAATTAGCATCAATTGTATTAAACATAAAGATCCATGTGAAGCCACAGTCGTTTACTACACTTCATCTTCATCACTACCTGCATGCAACCACTTCTTTATTCACTCCACAAGCACAAGAGAGATGTAGGATTAAAAGCAAAAACCTCAGCAACCGAAACCTCCAACAAGGAAGGTGTGTATTCTTTGTTTTTGACCAAAAAGGAATAACCCCAGGGTGCATAAAGTAAAGGACAATTCAGAGAAAATATGTTTCCACTCAATGCATAATTAGGCTGTTGAAGTTTTTGCCAGAGGATGTGATAAACAAAGTTAGCGTAGTTTTCATTTGACAAAGGTTTAGACTAGTTCCTGGAGGAAAAGTCCATAAACTATTATTACGGTGGACTTGGGGAAATCCACTGCTTACCTCTGGAATTTCTTGCCAACGGACGTGATAAACACCGCTAACATAATGTTGGTTTAACAAAGGTTTAGACAAGTTCCTGGAGGAAAAGTCGATAAGCCATTATTAAGGTAGACTTGGGGGAAATCCATGGCTTATGCCTGGGGACAAACAGCATGGAATCTTTTTGGGATCCTGCCAGGTGCTAGGTGACCTGGACTGGACACTGTAGAAACAGATTACTGGGCTTGATGGACTTCTTATCTGATACAGTAGGAC
Source organism: Microcaecilia unicolor (assembly GCF_901765095.1). NCBI lineage: Eukaryota > Metazoa > Chordata > Amphibia > Gymnophiona > Siphonopidae > Microcaecilia > Microcaecilia unicolor. The sequence goes on from NC_044041.1 coordinate 188,198,672, forward strand.
AATTCTTCCGTACTTATGTTCTTACCCTCTGTTCACTAAGTGGTATCATCGCTGTGTAAAGGATGCAGGATCACCATTAAACCTACCTGACCTGAACTCTGCAGCAAACTTTCTTAATAACAATTATTTTTGGAAGATGAGAATGATCTCTCGGGCGGGAAGAAACGCATACATCGGCCATCACCATACTGTGAACTTGATTTGAATGGAGGTCTCTGAAGTGGAATGCGATTTTCTAAATCACTCCTCTGCCTGAAGGTGCCTTGTCACTAATAGCGCTGGACAATTTTACAAATTACATTGAGGTTTTAATGATTCACCACGGCATGCTTGATTAAAAACCTGCCTGCATTTTAAACCTAATGAACCCTAAACTTTCACATTAGACACATTAATTATGGCGATCCCACTGGCGTCCTCCAAACACGGTAATGTTATAGTAAGATTATTATTAATATTAAGATGCAAAGCTGATCTAATACTGGAAATTGAAACAAAACTCTAGCAGGTTAAATCACGCTGCTTGTATGTGGCATGAAGCTTTGCTTTCTTCCAGGAGGTACAGGAAGTCCTGTGGAACAGAGTGCAAAAAAAAAGGGTTCACAGAAAGGGGCATTTTCGATATGACGTCTAAATCCGAATTAAGACGTTTTGCTGAGAATGTCTCAATCCAATGTCTAGAACACATCCATAATCGAAGCAGAAAAATGTCTAAATTTCTGGTCTGATTATGGCTTGGAGCTCGATGTTTTCAGGTTGAATACATCAATCTGTAAGTACCATTTGACCCTCCCCCCCAAAAAAATGTCCCAGGGAAAAATGCAGAAAAAACAAGCCATAGGGTCATCTGTCTGGCAGTATCCCTAGTGAACTGGCCACACAGATATCCCAGCAGTGCAGAGAGGCAGCCTACTGGTCAGTGCAGTGGACTTCACATATTTATTTTTTTTATTTATTTATTGCATTTGTATCCCACATTTTCCCACCTTTTTGCGGGTTCAGTGTGGCTTACAATACGTTATGAAAGATGGAAATACAGTTTGTTACAACTCGGTTATGGATTACATTGTGCGGAGTTATGCGAGACAAAGTCAAGTATCATTAAGGAATATAACAATGGAAAAGAGCACTGAAACATTGGAAAGGAAACAACGTGAAACTAAAAGGGACAATATATAATGACAGGAAAGCATTTGGTATACATTTTCTGTGAGTAAAGGTATGAGTGTGGTGAGATTACGGGGGATGAGAAATTCAGAGTGGCTGTAATGATGCATTATTGAACAGTGAGTGTGGGCTTTATGTGTTTTGGTTCTTTCTGTAAATTTTCTCAAAAAGATGGGTCTTCAGTAGTTTGCGGAAGGTGGTTTGCTCGTAGATCGTTTTCAGGTTGCGCGGCAGTGAATTCCAGAACTGCGTGCTCATGTAAGAAAAGGTTGATGCGTGCAGCGCCTTGTATTTCAAGCCCTTGCAATTAGGGAAGTGGAGGTTGAGGAAAGTTCGGGATGATCTTTTAGCGTTTCTGGGTGGTAAGTCTATTAAATCAGACATGTAGGCTGGGGCTTCACCGTGAATGATTTTGTGGACTAATGTGCATACTTTAAAAGTGATGCGTTCCTTGAGTGGGAGCCAGTGTAGCTTCTCTCATAAGGATTTTGCACTTTCATATTTTGGTTTTCCGAAGATAAGTCTGGCTGCTGTATTCTGGGCTGTTTGGAGTTTTCTCAGTATTTGCTCTTTGCAACCTGCGTATAGTGAGTTGCAGTAATCCAGATGGCTGAGAACGAGGGATTGCACTAGGCTGCGAAAGACGGATCCAGGTACAAATTCCACCTAAACCCCTTCATATTGTAAGGTGAGCTCTCCAGGAACAGAGAAAACCTACTGTATCTAAAGGTCGTCCACTACAATAGCCCTTAGGCTTACAGGTCACTCAATGTGGAAACTCAAACGCTTGAAACCATTCTTCCCGAGGGCAACATTCCACAAACTAATACACTCAATGGTACTAAGCCATGCAGATTACTGAAATGGAATTTATGTGGGATGCAAAGAGCAACTCATAAAGAAACTACAGACCGCTCAAAACACAGCAGCCAGGCATATATTTGAAAATCATGATTCAAAAGCGCCAAACCCCTCCGAGAATAACTGCACTGGCTCCCAATCAAAGAACGTATAACTTTCAAAATCTGCACCCCGGTCCACAAAATTATTTATGGCGAAGCCCCGGGATATATGACCGACCTTATAGACTTGCCAATGAGAAACACAATCGGACCACCACGACCATACTTAAATCTTCACTACCCTAGCTGCAAAGGGACTCAAGTACAGATCAATTTACGGATCCAGCTTCTCCTATATAAGCACGCAACTATGAAATGTACTACCGAAAGCCATAAAAACAACCTACAACCACCTTAGCTTCCGGAAATCACTAAAGACCATCCTGTTCGAACATACCCCACTGACCCAACTTAAGTGACTGAACCCAGCAACACAACGAAACCAAAGCCCGTAATGAACACTATATAACTCTTCTCTATGATTCTCCTAATTTTGTACTACATAGAGGGGCATAATCGACCAGAAACGCCTATCTCCATGGGCGTTTATCTCCGAGAACGGGTCCGTGAAGGGGCGGAGTGAACCGTATTTTCAAAAAAAATAGACGCCCATGTGTTATTCGCCAAGGTGTGAGCTGGGCGTTTTTGCTTTTCAGCGATAATGGAAAATGAAATCGCCCAGCTCAAAAACGAATAAATCCAAGGCATTTGTTCGTGGGAGGGGCCAGGAGTCGTAGTGCACTGGTCCCCCTCACATGCCAGGACACCAACCGGGCACCCTAGGGGGCACTTTTACAAAAACAAAAAAAAAGGTAAAAGAGCTCCCAGGTGCATAGCACCCTTCCCTTGGGTGTTGAGCCCCCCAAATCCCCCTCAAAACCCACTGCCCACAAGTCTACACCATTACTATAGCCCTAAGAGGTGAAGGGGGGCACCTACATGTGGGTACAGTGAGTTTGGGGGGGGTTGGACGACTAAGCATTAAGCAGCACAATTGTAACAGGTAGGGGGGGGGGATGGGCCTGGGTCCACCTGCCTGACGTCCACTGCACCCCCTAACAACTGCTCCAGGGACCTGCATACTGCTGCTTGGGAGGAGGACATGACATTTGAGGGTGAAAGTAAAAAGTTGTGAAACATCATTTTTTTGTGGTGGGAGGGGGTTAGTGACCACTGGGGGAGTCAGGGGAGGTCATCCCCGACTCCCTCTGGGGGTCATCTGGTCATTTAGGGCACTTTTTGGGGCCTTATTCGTGAAAAAACAGGGTCCAGGAAAAGTGCCCTAAATTCTAGCTACAAATGTATCCATTATCGGCGAAAGGCGCCCATCTCTGTTCGGGTGATAACCACGCCCCAGTTCCGCCTTCACCACGCCTCTGACACGCCCCCGTCAACTTTGTCCGCATCCGCGACGGAGTGCAGTTGAAAGCGTCCAAAGTTCGGCTTTCGATTATACCGCTTTATTTGTTTTTGTGAGAAAAACGCCCATCTCCCGATTTAGGTCGGAACTTGGGCGTTTTTCTCGTTCGATTATAAGCAGGATAATCTCTTTCGATAATCACATCACTCTGTATTTCTTTTCATCACCGGCCTCACGGTACTATGTAAGCCACATTGAGCCTGCAAATAGGTGGGAAAATGTGGGGTACAAATGTAACAAATAAATACATTTAGGTATTTCTAAGTGCCAGGAGGGTTCACAAATTGGTACTGAAATTAAAGAGTTAAAGTGGGAATTGAACCTGCATCCTGCTGTTCTCTGTCTACTGCACTGACCACTAGGCAACTCCAGCCACTTGTATCTAAAGCTGTCATAGAGCCTGGCATTTCTGTCACTGTCACATCTTGGGTGTAGGAGAAGGTCAGTGACCACTGGGGAATTAATGGGGGGGGGGGGGGGGGGTCATGCCGTCATCCCTCTAGTGATTAGCTGATCAGTTAGTGCAGCTTTTTCTGATATCCTGCCAAGGAGAGTCCACTGGCCCTGAGACATCTCTCTAACATGCGTTCAGTTCGCTAACTCCAGCTACACCCAGGCCAGACGTGTCTCTGTCCACCCATGAGGGGAGACCCCAAGCGGAGGTGATTCAAGTCCGAAGGGAAAAGTTTCACTAGGTGACAGCTAGTAATAAAAATAATTTACTTAACTGATGCCTTTCAATGCAAAAGCTCAAGGTCAGCTACAGCATTAGAATGGAAATGTATGCATCAATAGGTGAATGCGAAAAAGATGAAATATGACAAAAATCAATCCAAATGCATTTCAAAAACAAGCAAAGCCAATCAATAATATACAGCAAACAATTATATTCATAAAACACTCATAAAACATTCCGTGCACAATAGAAATTCAGATCAGAATGACTTGGAGGCGGAGCACTGCTTAAAAGGCTTGAGTCAAAAAGCCAAACCTTTAAAAGACATTCAACAAGTTCATACAGGGCAAGTCCGTAAACTGGTGGCAAGAGGTAAAAACCAAAGACGCCATTAATTAACAACCGTTCTACAAAGTAGTGTCAACTGCTAGGGGAGTGTACACACGGTCATCTAAATACCTATAGGGCAACAAAAGGACGGAAACATCTCTGCGGCAGCAAATGACGATGTTATGAAAAGGCAAACGTCATTCTGGAAACGCACACATCTATTTCTCCCAAAGTAGTCACAGAACCCTGTATCATAGTAACATCGTAGGTGATGGCAGATAAAGACCTACAGGGTCCATCCAGTCTGCCCAATAAGATAGAGGGGCATAATCGAACATCGCCGGCGAAATAGATCGCCGGCGATCTATTTTGGCGGCGGCGCAACAGCTGGCCGGAACCATAATATCGAAAAAAAATGGCCGGACATCTTTTTTTTCGATAATATGGTTTGAGATCGCCAGTTTTGTTTTTCAGCGATAATGGAAAAAAATGCCGGCCATCTCAAACTCGGCGAAATCCAAGGCATTTGGTCATGGGAGGAGCCAGCATTTTTAGTGCACTGGTCCCCCTCACATGCATTGCCAGGGCACCCTAGGGGGCACTTCTAAAAATGTTTAAAAAATACAAAAAAAGCTCCCAGGTGCATAGCTCCCTTACCTTGGGTGCTGAGCCCCCTCCCAAATCCTCTCCAAACCCACTCCCCATACCTCTACTCCATTACCATAGCCCTTATGGGTGAAGGGGGGCACTTACATGTGGGTACAGTGGGTTTTGGGGGGTTTGGAGGGCTCAACACTTAGCACCACAAGTGAGACAGGTGTGGGGGGGGGGGGGTGCCTGCCTGAAGTGCACTGCACCCATTAAAAACTGCTCCAGGGACTTGCATACTGCTGTCAGGGACCTGGGTATGACATTTGAGGCTGGCAAAAAAGTGCTTTATTTTTTTCGTGTGGGAGGGGATTGGTGACCACTGGGGGAGTACGGGGAGGTCATCCTCCATTCCCTTCAGTGGTCATCTGGTCAGTTTGAGGCTTGGTCATGAAAATAAAAGGACCAAGTAAACCCGGAGAAATACTGCTTAACGCCACTTTTTCCCCCATTATCCGCGAAAGCTGGCCATCTGGTAGCCACGCCCATGCCCGCCCATGTCCCTCCTTCGCTTCGCCGGCGACACGCCCCTTTGAACTTTCGCCGGCGAGGCGACGGGAAAGCGCCAATGCTGTCAAAAAAGCAGCTTTCGATTAAACCGATTTCGCCGCTTTTCCGAGATCGCCGGCCATCACTTTCGAAAAAATAAGCCCGATAAACTCATAGCATGTGTTGTATCCTTTGACAGTTTTGTTTTTTTTTAGGTGGGGAGGCACCAACTACTGGGGGATGAAGGAGGTGACGTCCCCTATATCCCCCAGTGGAACGCTGCTCCACATGAGCACTTTTCTGAAACCTGTTCATCCTGGGTAAAATATGTAACTCCTGGCGTCCATCTTTCTGGATATAGACAATCATTCTCCTTCTGAAATGGGGAATATATGTCTACTTTTTGGGACCACTCTAGTCCTGCCCAAAGCATGGCCAGACTATGTCTTCTTGCCCAGGGGTGGCCCAAGACAATCTGCCGCCTGAGGCAAAAAAATGAGCTGCCGCACTTGCTTGTCCAAAATATAGAACAGGAAAAGTTCTCTACGATGACGAATCACAGAAGGCAAAAGTAGAGACTAATAGACGATTCACCACTGGAGACGTGAGTCCAACAGTCTTTATTATATCAGAGATAACGACCCGACACAGGCCGTGTTTCGACGCTAAAAAGCGTCTGCATCAGGGGTCAACTCTCTGATCACGTAGCACCAAACAGAATATTCTGTTTGGTGCTACGTGATCAGTGAGTTGACAACACATATACAAGTAGGACTCTTCGTTTTGCATTCATTACTTGGTGTATTTATTGACCCCTGATGCAGACGCTTTTTAGCGTCGAAACACGGCCTGTGTCGGGTCGTTATCTCTGATATAATAAAGACTGTTGGACTCACGTCTCCAGTGGTGAATCGTCTATTAGTCTCTACTTTTGCCTTCTGCACTTGCTTGTCCACCGCCGCTCCCTGCCTTTCCCTCCCCAACCTCCTTCCACCAAATTACCTTTTCTATTCTTTTCTTGTTTTTCAAAAGAAGGCAGCAGCAGCGACTTCCTGTGAGGAAACAGGAAATTATGTCAGACAGGTGGGTCGCCCGCAGTAGACAGAAGGCGCCGGGACCAGCGGCTGGGCAGCCTATGGGAGTCGCTGCTGCTGCCTTCTTTTGAAAAACAAGAAAAGAAAAAGGTAATTTCAGGGAAGGGGGTTGGGGAGGAAAGGGCGGGAGGTGATGCCGCCTCACAAAAGTGTCGCCTGAGGCCCCCGCCTCGGGTGGCTTAAAATGGTGGGGGCCGCCACTGGTTTTGCCATTTGGATGTTCTTAAGTTTTAGATGTCCATATCCCAGCTTTGTAAAATCAGAACTTAGATGTCTATGCATGACAGATGTCCAAATGCCAGTTTTTGGACATCTTAAATGTGAATGGTGCTTCTAAAACAAACACCACAGGCACCTATCAGGCTTATTTTCGAAAGTGATCGCCGGCCATTTCCCAACATAAATCGGGAGATGGCCGGCGATCTCTCAAAAGCGGCGAAATCGGTATAATCGAAAGCGGCGTTTTTGACAGCATCGCCGCTTTCCCATCTCCTCGCCGGCAAAAGTTCAAGGGGGTGTGTCGGCGGCTTAGCGAAGGCGGGACATTGGTGGGCATGGGCGTGGCTACCAGATGGTCGGCTTTCGCGGATAATGGAACAAAAATAAAAGCAACGTTCATCAGTATTTCGCCGGGTTTACTTGGTCCTTTTATTTTCATGACCAAGCCTCAAAAAGGTGCCCCAACTGACCAGATGACCACTGGAGGGAATGGGGATGACTAAAAAAATACAAATAAAAACCTGTTTTGCCAGCCTGTATGCCAGCCTCAAATGTCATACCCAGCTCCCTGACAATAGTATGCAAGTCCCTGGAGCAGTTTTTAATGGGTGCAGTGCACTTCAGGCAGGCAGACCCAGGCCCATCCCCCCCTACCTGTTATACTTGTGGTGCTAAGTGTTGAGCCCTCCACCCCTCCCCCCCAAAACCCACTGTACCCACATGTAGGTGCCCCCCTTCACCCATAAGGGCTATGGTAATGGTGTAGAGTTGTGGGGTGGGTTTGAGGGGGATTTGGGGGGCTCAGCACCCAAGGGAAGGGAGCTATGCACCTGGGAGTTTTTTTTGTACTTTTTTAAATATTTAGAAGTGCCCCCTAGGGTGCCCGGTTGGTGTCCTGGCATGTCAGGGGGACCAGTGCACTACAAATGCTGGCTCCTCCCACAACCAAATGCCTTGGATTTCGCCGGGTTTGAGATGGCCGGCATTTTTTTTCCATTATCGCTGAAAAACAAAACCGGCGATCTCAAACCCGGCGAATTCTGGCATTTGGCCGGGCTAAACCGTATTATCGAAAGAAAAGATGGCCGGCCATCTTTTTCGATAATACGGTTCCGGCCAGCTGTAGCGCTGCTGCCACAATAGATCGCCGGCGAACTATTTGGCTGGTGACGTTCGATTATGCCCCTCTATGTGTCTTTAACAAATTGACTAAAAAATAGGCACCATCCTGTCTAATTCATCTAGGGACCCTGTTTTCAAATTACCTTTCCAGAGCTACATGTAGGCAGTAGGGTAAAACCAGGACTGGATTAACCTGTTCTGAAAATCTGGAGTCGGTTATTTGCCCTACTGCTATTCCCAGAAGTTGGCTGCAGACAAGTTTATGAAGCATTTTGGAATTGTTTTTTGATCCAAGGTGCCACATATACATCAAAAAAGTTATTTATTTTCATTGTAATGATGATTGCACTAGTCGTGTGAAAGCCGTGAAAATGTGTGTGAGTAAATTGAGGAGTGGGAGATGGTGGTGGGAAGGTTCTAATCCCTAAACTGTCAATAACTGGGCTCTTGAGCAAATCTATTGGCCTTTCCATGGCTTGGGTGACTGACAACATAGCTCCACATCCAAGGGGAACAACTGAGCCAGCCCTTGTTTTACCCCCCACCCCATTGCATGCAGGGAGATGCAGTTCTGAATAGGGACGGGCAGCTCAAAACTTTTCATTTCGGTTTGTTTCCCGTGTTGTTTGCAGCAATTGTGAAATAAACACAAATTTGCAAAGTGTGCACTATTATCAGCAAATGAAAAAAAAGAACAACAGAATATTGGATTTTTCTGCTCATTATTTTCTTAATGACATGGGTTATGTTGTTAAAAAAGACAGACCATCCCTTAGTCCTGCTATTCCTAGAGAAATCAATTGAGAAATCAGATTTTTCTAGGAATAGCAGGACTAAGGGAATGGAGAATAAAATAGATTGTTATTATTATTATTATTAGCATTTGTATAGCGCTACCAGACGCACGCAGCGCTGAACACCTGATACAAAGAGACAGTCCCTGCTCAAAAGAGCTTACAATCTAAATAATACAGACAAACAAGACAGTTACGGGTGAGGGAAGTAATGGGTGAGAAGGGAGGAAGGGACAAGGGGATGGCAATTGTGGCTAGGAGCCAAAAGCAGCAGTGAAAAGGTGGGTTTTCAGCATAGATTTGAAAACAGGTAGAGATGGAGCTAGACGTGTAGGTCCAGGAAGTCTATTCCAGGCATAAGGTGCCGTGAGACTATATTTCCTCACAGTAAATAGGAAGGATAAAACCAGGACAGGTTCAACTGGTCTCCCTTGAATAAAGAGGTATACGGTCACCCTACTTATTCCTTAAAAAAGAAACATTGGTCTTTTACCTTTCTGTGTTCGTCTTTGTTTAAAAAACTGCAAGCCCAAAGGAGGCTGCGTGAATGTTTCTGAAATGCTACGATCTTACAGCACACCGGAATCCTGAAGGGATAAAAGACGGTGTCTGTTTTTTAAAATTATTATAATTACCCAAATAACCTCGTATTTTCTCATAGAATAATGCAGAAGTGCTCAGCATCTCGACACCATCAAGTTTTGTGACATTCCCTGTGATTTCTTCGTAAATAATAAGTATAATGCAGGTAAAAGAACAGTTACACGCTTCCTGCCCCACCTGCATTGCTAACAGCCCACTGAAGGCTCACCGTGAGATGGTGCTGGCTGCTGGCTGTGTGTGCGCAGGAAGCTAAAAAGGATTTGTACAAGATTTTGCAGCACATTCAGGGGGATTGGAATCAATTGACTCCAGATATGAGAGTTATTTCCTCCTACTGTCACCCTATTCTTCTACCAACCTCTTTCCGTGCAACTCAGTTCTGAGAGCATCTGATCAATCACAGAGACCTTTCTTCAGGATTCCTACTGTTGATGAGTCAAATTTGGGGGGGGGGGGGGGGGTTCTGTGCTCCCATATTAGAACAGACTTTTCGTTGAATCAAGAGTCAAATCAGCCTTTCTCAGCCCGCATGAGCCTGAAGAGATCATGAATGTCTACAGTGGAAGTGTACGGAAAGAGTGGAGGGGGCTTGAGGAAGGCAGAGCAGTATTCTCTCTAGACCCATGGCGCTCGGAAACTGAGATAGAGAATCACGTCTCAACACCTGAACATTGCAAATGTTCCGCAATTATAAAACCACAAGTTCTAGGACTCACTTTATATTTGTAAATATTTTTTCCTAAAGTTTTTAAGTGTTTTATCAAAAAAAAATTGGGGGGCAGAAAATGGAGACCTCAGAGATTCACAAGAACCAACCTCGGACCCTTCAAGCTCTTGTATTGAAACAATGCCGGTCTTTTATTGGTCTCCAAAAAAACTCCTTTTAAACGGGTTGTGCAATTCTTAAATGTGATTTTTAAATAAAAAATTTTTAATTCAAATGGTGATAAAAACTTACGAAACATATATGTCAATTTGAAACAGCACTTAAGTTCAACGGGGCCACCGTTTCACCCGTTGCGGCTTTCTCAGGAACTTGAGCTGTTATTACATGAATTATATCGATCACCAATTCCTTGCAAGCTCTTTTCTGTAAAAGAGAAAATTCGTTAGCTTAAGGAACCTTGCATATAAATCTTCACCTCATGTCCCACAATACACGTTTATTTATTTATTTATTTATTTATTTGTGACATTTATATCCCACATTATCCCAAACAAGTCTGAGTTCAATGTGGCTTACAATAAACAGTATAGGATACATAACAAAGATTATTGCATAAGAAAGAAATTTGTTGTAAGAATCCAATGTTACAATACAGTATAGCTCTCTCCCTCTCAACCAAATATGGCGCTCACACGCCAACTTGTCGATATTTAAAGTCTCCTTGACGTCACTTCCTTTGCTCGAAAATCATTGAAAAACAGATTTTAATAAAATGTATGTCAATCTATGGTGTTATTTAGACCATTCAATTCCATGGATTTTAGCCGAAAAATCCACTTGGTTTCACATCTTTGTAATTTTAATTTTCGGTTACCACCCTGTTTTGTCATTGTAATCCTGTCAAGACAACAACATCTTAACTCTTCAAAAGTATGCTTGTGTTGGATACAATGTTCTACCAGAGGTTCTTCTGTGTTTTGTCTCCTAATATTAGATCGATGTTCCAGCATGAGTACCTTTAGGGATCTCGTTGTCATGCCAACATATAGTTTATCACACGGACATCAGCACACCAGCATCTTTCTTCTGCTGTGCTCCGGCCCCTCTTTTGATATAGCTTCCTGTTTCCATAGGGGCACGGCAGAGGGAATATGCAGGGGCCGATGTGGATAGCTTTAGGTGAAATGCTGTCGGTATTCAGGAGGAGGAAACTGCCTTTAAAGATAGGCCGGGATAGGGTTACCATATGTCTGGATTTACCCAGACATGTCCTCTTTTTGAGGACATGTTCGGGCATCCAGACGGGTTTTGCCAGTCCACCCGCTTGACTGGATTTCCGGACAAATGGGTGCAGGGCTGTGCCAACACGGTAAGCGAGGTAAGCATGGCAGGAGGGCGCCATCCTCTGGGGGGCGCCCCGCCGCACCATGCTTACCTCGCCCTCTTCTCCCCAGATCCTTTTCTTTTTTTTTTTTGTTTAAATTTACCTCTGTCCGGCGGCAGCGTAGCATTAGTGAGAAGGAGGCGGCGCTCCCCCGCCCCGACGTGTCAGTCTTCCCTTTGCTCAGTTCCGCCTTGACGTCAGAAGAAGGCGGGACACTGAGCGAAGGAAAGACTGACACGTCAGGGCGGGGGAGCGCCGCCTCCTTCTCACTAATGCTACGCTGCCGCCGGACAGAGGTAAATTTAAACAAAAAAAAAAAAGGAAAAGGATCTGGGGAGAAGAGGGCGGGTAGTGTAGTGATCATTTTTTTTGGGGGGGGGGCAACTGCAGGGGGGGCGCCGGAGAGGGGGGGTGCCAACTGCAGGAGGGCGCCGGAGACCCTAGGCACGGCCCTGAATGGGTGGGCAGCGGGCCTATCCTAGCCTCCCATTCCCTTACTTACTATCTACTGCCCTGGTGGTCTAGTGACCTCTTCTTGGTAGGAAAGAGCCCCCTCTTTCCTACCCAGAGTGCTGCCCTTCCCTGCACCCTGTTGCTGTGACGGTCTCGGGATTCAAAATGGCCACCGAGAGTTGAAGTGGCCTCGCGAGACTTCAACTCTCGGCGGCCATTTTGAATCCAGAGACCGTCACAGCAACAGGATGCAGGGCAAGGGCAGCACTCCGAGCAGGAAAGAGGGGGCTCTTTCCTGCCCTGAAGGGGTCACTAGACCACCAGGGCAGTAAATAGTAAGTAAGGGGAGGGGAGGAGAATATGTGACAGGGGGCGGGGTGAGGGTGCAAAAGGGGCGGGGCGTGGGTGGGACATGTGTCCTCCTTTTGAGAGGACAAAATATGGTAACCCTAGGCCGGGAGAAGAGAGCCTGAGGGGGTGGGGCGTGCCAATGGGTGGTGTACCAATGGGAGGGCGTCAAACCAAAAGATGGATCAGGGCACCACGGTCCCTTGAGCCGGCCCTGCTTGTCACCCAATGTAGTCAGTACCTATATGTAAACACTTCCTCCCTTTACCAGTATACACAGTCTGTCTCCTTCATCTCTGCTTGAGGATTCAGACTTGTTTTTGTAATGGACCCTCTTCAGAAACCAGTGCAGTGCTACTGCTGCCAAATGGATCCACCTCGCAGGACAAGTTAAGCCAGTCCTGAAAAGCTAGAACTTTTTTTAATCTTTTATTAAAGCAGTGGATACACAAGTTATGGAACTCATTATTTAAACATTCTAATTTCTTTTGGATTTAATTTTTTTTTTTATCCTAAGTTGTCTTTCTTTTTCCTTTTGTTTAAACACAGAGATAAGCATCTTTCATGATGACCACATGCTGTTGCTTTTTAACATCTCATTCCTTGGGTCTTCTGAGCTGTGTTTAGCGGCACTCTGCAAGTGTCGCTGTGATAGCTGCATAGGGTTCTGATGAGTGACAAGACAGCAGCACACTCTCCTTGCCCCTAACTCTCCTTGATTAATTCTGACCAACTGCAGTGTAAGCAGCTGGGAAGGCCCAACTGTCAAAGGTTTTATACATGAATTTTTTTTTTTTGTTACATTTGTACACTGCGCTTTCCCACTCATGGCAGGCTCAATGCAGCTTACATGGGGCAATGGAGGGTTAAGTGACTTGCCCAGAGTCACAAGGAGCTGCCTGTGCCTGAAGTGGGAATCGAACTCAGTTCCCCAGGGCCAAAGTCCACCACCCTAACCACTAGGCCACTCCTCCACTGTTGCTACTATTTGACATTCTACATGGAATGTTGCTATTCCACTAGCAACATTCCATGTAAAAAGTTGGCCCTTGCAGATCACCAATGTGGCCGCGCAGGCTTCTGCTTCTGTGAGTCTGACGTCCTGCACGTACGTGCAGGACGTCAGACTCACAGAAACAGAAGCCTGCGCAGCCTTCTACATGGAATGTTGCTAGTGGAATAGCAACATTCCATGTAGAATCTCCAATAGTAGCAACATTCCATGTAGAATCTCCAATAGTATCTATTTTATTTTTGTTACATTTGTACACTGCGCTTTCCCACTCATGGCAGGCTCAACGTGGCAATGGAGGGTTAAGTGACTTGCCCAGAGTCACAATGAGCTGCCTGCACCTGAAGTGGGAATTGAACTCAGTTCCCCAGGACCAAAGTCCACCACCCTAACCACCAGGCCACTCCTCTAAGAATTAAAGAAACAAACATGGAAATAATGTTAATAGCTTCTGATAACTGACATTCGACAGGCTAAATTTATAACTGTCTGCAGTCATGAAAGGTATGAGCATAGGTTTCAATCCAAGGAAAACTGACTTGCATGCATGCAAGTACACCTGCTAGCTTGTGCAGACAGATTTCCTGTGGAAAAATGCATGCATATGGTGGAAAATGCAGAATTGTGTGGTAAGTATAACCCCCCTTACCCCCAACTCTGTAACTATAAATAAATTTATGCCTGTAAAGGCATTACAGCTCCTATTTAATAACATGTGTTTCACACCTTAGCTGCAAATGTTAAGGCAGGTTAGGTACAAACCTTTGCAGGACCCGTTGGGACCATTTCCAGAACTTTTAGAATGGCTGCAATGCGTAACAAACTTCTCTACCTTGCATTAGAGGCAAGATAGAGAATGTGGATCGCAGTTAGTTACACCTCCAGAAAGTCCCAGAAGCCTTTTGATATGGCAGGGGCATGCATAATTCGACAATTTTATGTAATTTACTGCTCTGTGTTTCATGACACATCGCTTTAAACGGCACTAAGTGGAAATCACTCCATCCATTGGGAACAGTGGTTTCCAGTTGAACTAAATCAGATTACCATTGAGTTACTCTGCCATAACCTGTATTGACATGTTTGCAGTTAATGTCTGTAAGTACAATGCAGACCTCTGGGGAGGTACTGTAATGCTACCTGGACTTCACTGGCTAAGGATTGAACTGCCTCCAGGGTCACTCCTCTCCAGCAGGAGTGCAATATCAAGTCAAATGTGCTTGTGTTGTTCAGTTCAGTGAGCCCTCCTGCCATTTCACATCAACGAGATCAGGTTGAGCCACTCCTGGTTTTACACCCACTGCGGACTCAGTCCATCACTTCTGATACAGAGATCTATCGCCATTACCTTAAGGGCTCCTTTACTAAGCTGCATTAACACAGTGGCGTACCAAGGGGGGGGGGGCGGTGGGGGCGGCCCGCCCCGGGTGCATGCCGCTGGGGGGGTGCCACGCGTGCCTGTCCTTCATTCGTTCCATGCTCCCTCTGCCCCGGAACAGGTTACTTCCAGTTCCGGGGCAGAGGGAGCATGGAACGAACGAAGGACAGGCACGCGCAGCACCCCCCAGCGGCGTGCACCCGGGGGGGGGTTCCTTCACGGGGGGGGGTGTCCTTTTGCCGGGGAGGGGTCGCGCTGCATCCGGGGGGGGGGGGTGCCGCACCCGGGGGACGGGGCGCATCGGCGATCCGCCCCGGGTGTCAGCCCCCCTAGGAACGCCACTGCATTAACATGCATCTAACCCTGGTAAAAATGGAGTACTGAAGAAATAGCAACATGGTTATGGGTCAAGGGATGTTGTTAAAGGTGAAGGCTGACCAAACTGACAGACAAGACTGTAGTTAGAACGGTATGTGCTCAGGAGTTTAGGAAACAGAACATGAGGTAATAGGCAGAATAGCAGGGAGTTTCTGGCTGTACAACACAAGAGAAATAGATGATGAGTGAAAGGAACGAAGTAATCTCTCATGAAAGGGCTTTGCATATACTAAGTAAAATAGAAACAGTATATAAGTAGCTTCATGATTAGTAAATGCTTGAGACCGTGTTCAGCCAATACTTTTGTATAAGGAGAACTGTACTCCTATGAGAAAAAACTTTATATTAATTCTGTATACTCTATTGGTAAGTCAATAAATGAATTACTTTTCTCGTACGTGCACGGCCTTGGTCTTTTATCACTCCAATCTTTGGATGAGATACGTATGAACATTGGGATGGTGGTAAAAAGACCTAAAGTATTTAACAGCAGTGGCGTAGCTACGTGGGGCCAGGGGGGCCTGGGCCCCCGTAGTTTTGGCTCTGGACCCCCCTGCTGACGACCCTCTCGACCCCCCCCTCCCGCCGCCAACCCGCTATCGCCTACCTTTGCTGGCAGGGGAGCCCAACCCCCGCCAGCCGAGGTCCTCTTCTTCCCGCAAAAGGCTTCCTTCTGTTTCTGACGTCCTGCACGAGAGGGTCGTCGGCAGGGGGGGGCAAAGTTGGTGGTGGCGGCGGTGGGGTCGGCAGTGGCGGGGGATGGGTGTCGGCAATGGCGGGGGGCTAAAATGTGCCCCCTCATCTCGGGCTCTGGACCCCCCTCCCGCCGAAGTCTGGCCATGCCCCTGTTTAACAGTACTAAAAACCAACTTGTTCAAACAGGCATACCCTACCGATCCAAGCTAAACGCTTGAACTCTGCAGCACAACGAAACCAAAGCATGTATTGTCCACGTATCTGTTCTACAATTCCTAATGTGTCTTTTCACATGAACTTTATCCTACAACAACATAACATTGTATTTGTTCATACCGGAGTTGGTGAACGACCCTCCGGCACTATGTAAGCCACATTGAGCCTGCAAATAGGTGGGAAAATGTGGGATACAAATGTTACAAATAAATTAAATAAATAAATAAATTATCGGGGCTAATTAGCTTGTTATTCAATTAAATTGTGCACACAATGTTTAGCAACTTTTATAGAATTTGCGGGTGACTGTTTTTTTTTCTGGTCGTGAAGCTTAGGCTATGGCCACATGACTATCTGGGCCTGGTTTCAACTAAAACACCCTGAGAATCTGAAGCAAAGTTTCTCATATGAATCCCCGTGAGGCTCGCATTTTGTGAGATAGGTGATATCTTAGCAACGGTACAGGAAGTTCCATAGTGAAAAACTCCAACACCGAGCACCTATAAATAACAATGACAAGAGTTAATAACTTGCCGGAGTATAATTAATTATATTACAGTGACCTGATGATAAAGGATTAAAAAAAAATTCAATCTAGCTAAGTTCGGAATGGTAAATCATGCATTTTAAGTATAATTGCAGAGTTTTGCGGCGTTGATATTTTAATTGCCCTAATATTGTGAGAGGAACATTGCTACGTAAATTAAATATAGAATTTTAAACACCTGAGCTGTGAAATCTATTCTGTGTACAGACCTAAATAATATTATAATATTCAGCAGCATTTCATGGCCAACTGGTCTTGAGTTTCGCTAGATTAGCCTTGGTAACCCAATTTTGAAAAATCAACGTAGGCTATTCAACTAATCACATTGGGGTCCTTTTAGTAAGCTGCGGTAAAAAGTGGCCTGTGGTAGAGTGGGCGTGTGCTAGGCCACTTTTTTACCGTGGCTGGGGAAAAAGGCATTTTTGAATGGGGCAGTAAATGGCTGTGTGCTAAAACGAAAGCGCACAGCGATTTAGTGCTTGAGCAGGGGTGGCACGACCGTTAGGCCACCTGAGGTCAGAGCCTCAGGAGGTACTCTTCAGGAGCAGCGTCTCCAGGGAGTGGCATCTCGCTCTTCGTGGTGTTTACCTCATCACGCTACCCAGCAGCGGCACCGATTCCCATATGCTGCCCTGCCACCGGCACCTGCCTCTTCCCTTTACTGCGGCCGCCTCTCTGATGTAACTTCCTGTTTTGTTAGAGGCTCAGGCAGCCGCAGTAAATGGTATATGTATAAGTATGTGAACCACAAACAAGAAAGCAGATCAGACTCAATGAAGTGCTGAGCAGGTTTATTAAATCAAATGAAAATGCCCGACGTGGCCAAGTTTCACCCAAAGGCTGTATCAGGGGCAGAAACTGACAAGCAAACAAATTGAACAACTAAAAACACAGAATTGATCAAAAACATAAAATATTATTTGACAATGTAAAAAAAAATATATAAAAACAAGTCATTCAGACACACTTGATAACAAAAGAAAACTAGGGGACCTTTTATTCTGCTGCACGTCCATTTCCTGGCCCCAAAACACCCCTTTTGTCCAGACGTGCTGGAGAAATGGCCCAGCGCGCGTCCGAAAAATGTGCCCGCATTACCACATGCCACTTTTTGATACGCCTTTGTAAAAGGGTCTCTTGACGTTTTAATGAGTTCTTTAGGGAAAATACTTCATTGTTTTATATGCGAGGCATATTTTCAAAGCACTTAGGGGTCCTTTTACTAAGCTGTCCTGTGGTAGCGTAGGCGCGTGTTTTGGGCACGCGCTGTGCCCGTTTTTACCACATCTGCCAAAAAGGGCTTTTTTAATGGGATGGGAAAAGGGCGTGCGGTAAAACTGAAACCAGCACGTGCCTAAAGCCCGGCCTAAGCCCTTAACTCCACCCATTGATCTAGCGATAAGGGCTACATGCGCGGTGACCAGTCAGCGCGCGCCAACTGCCGATGGCCGCCGGAAATGCCACGCGTGGGAGGAAATAGATAAATAAATCATCCAGGTGTTATGGGTGCGTGGCAAATCTGAAATTACTGCCAGGAGGGTGCAGTAGCCTGACGGTAGTCTCATTTTGGTGAACGTTGCACGCGCATAGAGCCTATCGTGCCTTTGTAAAAGGGCCCCTCATTGAATAATGTTGTAAAAAATTCTTTTTGATTGGTTGCACAGAAATATAATGGACAACGTTTTGATGCACTGATCAGAAATCAGGGAAAACAAAGGTGTAATTTTAAGCAAGTTTAGGGATCCTTTTACCAAGCTGTGGGGGAAAGAGCCCTGCGGTAGTGGCGGGGGCCATTTTTCCCGTGGGCTAGGGCCCTTTTTACCCCCCCCCCCCCCCAAAATGGCCACACTTTAAGATAACTATTACAGCATGGCCATGCGGCAGGGAAAACTTACCACCACCCACATATACACACACACACACACTCACAAACACACTCACACACACACACACACACACATACAGACACACACACACATACAGACACACACACACACTCACACACACACATACAGACACACACACACACATACATATACACATACACACTCATATATAAACACACATACACACAAACACCCCCCCACACACATACACACACACTCATACATACTCACAAACACACACTCATATACAGACATACACTCACACACGCATATATATATACACACACACACACACACACACATATGTGCTTTTTGTAGTTAAAGACAGGCATCTTGTTGGTTGTAAAATAAGGGATCTAACACAGGCACGATCAATTTGTACATGGAAAACAGGTTTTGCTAAAATACAAAATGCATATTTAAAATGAATCCGTGTAAAAAAAAGTTGCAACGCCCACACACCACACAAAAACTGGGGAAAATTCAGAAAATATGAACATGAACTGAGCTTGTTCAGGCCCTGTAAAATACATTCTGTGATGACAAGAACTTTTTTTTGTCCAAATAGCAGCAAAGCAAAGTTGCATTAAGAAAAACTGACAAGTTTACAATAAAAAAAATGTCTCTGTTTGAACCTCTGTCTTTTCCTCCCTTCCAAACAAAGCCGGGTACTAGCAAAAGCAAATTATATATAAAGAACATGCCAGACCTTGTTTTGATAGATGCAGGCTGAAAATAAAACCCCAAAAAGGTAGGAAAACAGCTAGAGAAAGCAATGTTTTAAAGGAGTTAATGTTCTTTAAGTAAATGCAAATGCTGTAAGTGACCACCTGCCGGGTTACTACCCAAAGTCCTTGCCAGTAGGTTCTGTTCAGCGATTATTAAACATTATTGCTCTTTGTGCACAGAGAGTCTGTAAAGATTTGCCATGTTCTCCCAGCCAGGCCTGACTTTTCATTTTATATTAAAGCAAAGAATATTGCTGTCAAGAAGAATCACTACATGAAAGGCCCTTTGAGACTCGGCATCGCTTCTTGCTTTCCGTCTCTCACTGTACCCGCTTGCAAATGTTGTATTTATAGTCAGAATAAGTAAACCACACCCACTGCAAAGTCTGCCTCTGTTGTTGAATTGCGGTGCAGTGTTCAAGTGTCATGTTGTACTGCATGACCCCTGGGCAGCAGGGTTGTCAGGTTGAAAACATTTTCCCCACCCAAACGAGCCCAAAACCCACACAAAGTTAAACCCCGCCCCCAACGTCATCAACCCCACCCCCGACATAGCCGCCGTAATCACTAACCCTGCCCCCGACGTCACTAACCCTGCCCCTGACATCGTTAACCCAGCCTCTGCGGGGCTTCTATTGGACTAAATTGGACCAATAGAAGCCCCAGAAAACTGCCCAATCACCGCAGGGGAGGAGAAAGCAGAAGAAATTAACCTAAGCGGCAGCCTTACAAGGGTTGCCAGCAGGCTTCAGAGTCACCTGACGGGTTAATCCAGTCCAGGGGCGTAGCCAGACACCCAATTTTGAGTGGGCTGGGCTTGGGCCCAAGATGGGTGGGCAGAAGAACTCCACCTTGTCCCACAAGTGATTTGGTCTCTCCCTCTCTCACCTGCATGCCGTATGCTCTCTCAAACATCCCCCCCCCTCCTCTGCATACCTTTTAAATAGCAGATTTTCACAAAAATGTAGCTGTGAATACACACTGCTCATATTGGCCCCACAGCCTTCCGTCTGAAGCAACTTCCTGTTTCCGCATAGGAGGAATACATCAGAGGGAAGGCTGTGGGGCCGGTGCGAGCACTATGTATCAGTTGCTGCTCGCTGCGGGTGAAGATCTGCTATTTAAAAAGTATGCAGGAGAGACAGTAGTTGAGAGTTTTCGGCTGGTGGGGCTTGGGAATCCCTGCCAGCCACATCATAGGTGTGCTGCTACTGGGTGGGCCTGAGCCCATTATATGCCTGGCACTTGTAGTTCTGATTTCTCCCATTGCATTTCGCAAGAGAAGAAAGATATTGGAGTCAATTTTATAAATGGGCGCCTCCAGTTAGGTTTGCTGAGGCCACGAACTGACAGCAACTGTTCCCTCTAAGCTGAAAGGGGGTCCTCCAACTGCATTGCTACCTGTAGGGGGTGGTGCTTCAATATTGTGGTTCAATCACTAGGGACAGGCATGTTCCCTGGGATCCTGAAGAACTTGCCTGCCCTCACTATTGAAAATGCAATAGTAACATAGTAAGTGACACCAGATAAAGGTCTTTACTTGTACGGTCCATCCAGTCTGCCCAACAAGATAAACTCATTTTACATGGTATGTTATCAATAGAAATCAAACAAAATAAAACATGGAAAAGAAAATAAGATGATACCTTTTTTATTGGACATAACTTAATACATTTCTTGATTAGCTTTCGAAGGTTGCCCTTCTTCGTCAGATCGGAAATAAGCAAATGTGCTAGCTGACAGTGTATATAAGTGAAAAACATTCAAGCATTGCTATGACAGTCTGACAGGGTGGGAGGATGGGGGTGGGTAGGAAGTATGCATGGGGACATTATTTTGTTTGATTTCTATTGATAACCTTAAGAGTGGACTAACACGGCTACCACACTCCTCTACATGGTATGTGATACTTTATATGTATACCTGAGTTTGATTTGTCCTTGCCATTCTCAGGGCACAGACCGTGGATGTCTGCCCAGCACTGTTCTTGTACTAAACGTTCTGAAGATTCTGGAATCCTAAAGAGTTACAAGATTCTGGAATCCCAATTACCAGCAACATTCCATGTAGAACCCCAAAGAGTAACATAGTAAGTGACACCAGATAAAGGTCTTTACTTGTACGGTCCATCCAGTCTGCCCAACAAGATAAACTCATTTTACATGGTATGTGATACTTTATATGTATACCCGAGTTTGATTTGTCCTTGCCATTCTCAGGGCACAGACCATAGAAGTCTGCCCAGCACTGTTCTTGCACTAAAATTTCTGAAGCTAACGTCGAAGCCCCTTAAAATTTACACTCGAGTCCATCCCTAGCTATTCAGTCACGATCAGGCCGTAGACCTTAGAGGTCTGCCCAGCACCAGTTTTGCTTCCCAATTACCGGCGTTGCCACCCAATCTCCGCTAAGCTCCTTTGGGTCCATTCCTTCTAAACAGGATTTCTTTGTGTTTATCCCACGCATGTTTGAATTCCATTACCATTTTCATCTCCACCACCTCCCGCGGGAAGGCATTCCACATATCCACCACCCTCTCCATCAAAAAATACTTCCTGACATTACTCCTGAGTCTGCCCCCCCCCCCCCCACCTTCAACCTCAATTCATGTCCTCTAGTTCTACCACCCTCCCGTCTCCACAAAAGGTTTGTTTGCGGATTAATACCTTTCAAATATTTGAACGTCTGTATCATGTCACCCCCTGTTTCTCCTTTCCTCTAAGGCATACATGTTGAGGTCGGCAAGTCTCTCCTCGTACAGTTTTGAAACAGCATCACCTGCTGGCAGGACTGTAGGTGGAGGACCCCCACTCAGCTTAGAGGGAACAGTGTTGATAGCCCATTCTGTAACAGAAGCTAGGTGACTAGGTTTTGTTATAAAATGCAAATCTAACCAAATATTGGTGTGCTTAAAATCTTAGGTGCTCACATTTATATCTAGTGCATGTGCCTATTTATTTTATTAGATTTTGCTCACACTTTTTTCAGTAGTAGCTCAAAGTGAGTTACATTCAGGTACACTGGATATTTCTCTGTCCCAGGAGGGCTCACAATCTAAGCTTGTACCTGAGGCAATGGAGGGTTAAGTGACTTGCCCAAGACCACAAAGAGCAGCAGTGGGATTTGAACCGGCCACCTCTGGATTGCAAAACTGGTGCACTAACCACTAGGCCACTCCTCCACGTGCATGGACCTTCTCTCAGGGCTCCTTTTACTAAGCAGCGGTAAGCCCAACGCGGGCTTACTGCTCGCTAAACAGGAAGTACCAGCAGGCTACCGCAGCAGCCCAACGTTACTTCCCACTCCTAGCACGCTGTCATTTCCAGACTCAGAAACAGAACGAAGCCTTGCGCTGGAAGAAGAGGACCTCAGCTGGCAGGGGTTGGGGCCCCCCGCCAGCAAAGGTAGGCAATGGCGGCGGTGGGGGAGGGTTGGCGGTGGGAGGAGGGGTCGAGAGGGTCGGCGGTGGGGGGGGGGGTCAAAGTTGTTGTTGGTGGTGGCGGCGGTGGGGGGGGGTTGGCAATGATGGGGGGGTCGGCAGCACTGAGGGGCTAAAATGTGCCCCCTCACCTCGGGCTCTGGACCCCCCCTCCCGCCGAAGTCTAGCTACGCCCCTCTCGCCAACTGAAACCTGGTGTAAATTCTGGCGTGCAAATTGTATAGCACTAGTGGTTGTTAGGGTGGTGGACTTTGGTCCTGGGGAACTGAGGAACTGAGTTCGATTCCCACTTCAGGCACAGGCAGCTCCTTGTGACTCTGGGCAAGTCACTTAAACCTCCATTGCCCCATGTAAGCCGCATTGAGCCTGCCATGAGTGGGAAAGCGTGGGGTACAAATGTAACAAAAATAAAATAAAAAAATAAAATCTGTTGTGAACACCCCTGACCCGCCCTTGTCCCTCTCATATCCACGCCCCGTTTTGAATTGCACGCAATCCAATTAAGCGCCCTTTGCTACAGAAGAGCATGTAGTCAGATAGGCGCTTAAATCATAATTAATGTCAATTAAGTGCTTGTTAATTCTAATAATTAAATCATTGGAACCCATTAATAAATTATTTTGGGCATCGTTCTGGGATCCATGCCCAATTTTGGGTGTCCAAATTTAGGCAGCCTTTATAGAATCTGGAGGAATACGCCCTTTGCAAGGCCATGCATAAGACCGCACCTCAAATATTGTGTGCAATTCTGGTCACTGCATTGCAAAAACGATAGAGTGGAATTAGAAAAGGTATCGAGAAGGGCGATGAAAATGATAAAGGGGATGGGGTGACTTCCCTATGAGGAAAGGCTAAAGCGGCTAGGGCTCTTCAGTGGAAAAAAGATGGCTGAGGGGAGATATGATACAGGTCCATAAAATAATGAGTGGAGTGGAACAGGTTGACATGAATCACTTTAATCTTTACAATAAATACTAGGACCAGGGGGCACACAATGAAGCTACAAAGTAGTAAATTTAAAAGGAATCAGAGAAAATATTTCTTCACTCAGCGTGTAATTAAACTCCGTAATTCGTTGCCAGAGAACATAGTAAAAGCAGTTAGCTTAGCAGGGTTTAAAAAAGGTTTGGATGACTTCCTAAAGGAAAAGTCCATAGACCATTATTAAAATGGACTTGGGGAATATCCACTGCTTATCTCTAGAATAAGCAGCATAAAATGTATTGTACTGTTTTGGGATCTTGCCAGGTACTTGTGACCTGGATTGGCCACTGTTGGAAACAGGATGCTGGGCTTGATGGACCTTTGGTCTGTCCCAGTATGGCAATACTTATGTACTTGGGATTCTGAATGGAATCTTGCTACTCTTTGGGGTTCTACATGGAATGTTGTTACACTTTGAAATTCTGCATGGAATCTTGCTATTCTTTAGAATTCTAGAATCTTGCTACTCTTTGGGGTTCTACATGGAATGTTGCTATTCTTTGTTTTTCTGCCAGGTACTTGTGACCTGGATTGGCCACTGTTGGAAACAGGATGCTGGGCTTGATAGACCTTCAGTCTGTCTCAGTATGGCAATACTTATGTACTTCTGACTGACCCCACACACACTATGTGGGCATGATCATCAGAATTTCTCGAACTGGTGGTTGGGTGTGGCCCAGTAGCAACTGATAAACAAGTGATCACATGATCAGTGGTGGCTTAGCCAGACATTGCCCTCCATGGCTGGGAGGCAGCGGGTAGTCCAGCAGGTGGCGAATGATGTGAGAAATAAAGTGGGCTAGTGGTGTTAATCCAGTTCTACATTCCTGCATCTCCCAACACAACAGATTCATGTTAGCACCTGGATGGGTGAGTGCTGACAGAAGGGAACTATGGAGTGGACCCAAGCACTGTCTGTTCTTGCACTGCTGCTGCTCGTGTTGTGTCTGTGTGTGCATTTCAGAAGCTTGCACTGCGGTTGTCTTATGCTGTGCATGTATGTGTGTGTATATATGTGTGTCCACGCATGCGTGTGTTAGAAGCTTGCATTGCTGCTGTCTTATGCCGTGCCTGCCGTCTATTTGTGTGTGTTTATGTGTGTTAGGAGCTTGCACTGCTTGTGTCCTATGTTTGTGTCTCTGTTTTTTGTATATTTGTATGTGTGTTTCAGAAGTGTACATTGCTGCTGCCCTATGCTCTACCTGTAGTTTGTGTGTATGTGTGTGCGTGTGCATGTGTGTGTGTTAGAAGCTTGAATACGACTGATCTATGTTGTGCCTGCAGTTTGTGTGTATTTGTGGGTGTGTCTGTGGGTGTTAGAAACTTGTACTGCTGCTGCCCTATGCTGTGCCTGTGGTTTGTGTGTGTACTCATGTGTGTGTGTGTGCGTTAGAAGCTTGCGTTTCTGCTGTTCTATGCTCTGCCTGCAGTTTGTGTGTGCGTGTCTGTGTGTGTGCGTGTGTGTGTTAGAAGCTTGCGTTTCTGCTGTCCTATGCTGTGTCTGCAGTTTGTCTGTGTCTGTGCGTGTGTGAGTACATGTGTGTGCATGTGTGTGTTAGAAGCTTGCATTTCTGCTGTTCTATGCTCTGTCTGCAGTTTGTCTGTGTGTGTGTGTCTGCGTGTGTGAGTACGTGTGTGTCATAGACGGTCGGTAGCCCAAATGTTTGGGGAGGCTAAAGGGGGCGGAGCTTACCTCCATACGCTCCGTGGCAGCGACGTCAATGAAGAAAAAGACTACAGGCTCGCCGCCAGCTTCTCCCTTCTCTCTGCACACAGTGTCCCGCCTTCTGCGGTGATGCATTTCCTGTTTCCGCGAGAGCGGGACACTGTGTGCAGAGAGAAGGGAGAAGCTGGCGGCGATCCTGTAGTCTTTTTCTTCATTGACGTTGCTGCCACGGAAATAAAAGATGAAAATGCGCGGGGCGGGAGGGTGGGCTGCACCACAAGCGGAAGTCGACGATTGGGCTGGGGAGGCTTAGCCTCCCCAAGCCTCTTATACGGGGCGCCTATGGTGTGTGTGCATGTGTGTGTTAGAAGCTTGCGTTTCTGCTGTCCTATGCTGTGTCTGCAGTTTGTGTCTATGTGTGTCTATCCAGCTTATAATCGAACGAGAAAAACGCCCAAGTTCCGACCTAAATCGGGAGATGGACGTTTATCTCACAAAAACGAATAAAGCGGTATAATCGAAAGCCGATTTTTGGGCGTTTTCAACTGCACTCCGTCGCGGATGCGGACAAAGTTTATGGGGGCGTGTCAGAGGTGTGGCGAAGGTGGAACTGGGGCGTGGTTATCTGCCGAACAGAGATGGGCGCATTTCAGCGATAATGGGAAGAAAGTATGCGTTTTTAGCTAGAATTTAGGACACTTTTCCTGGACCCTGTTTTTTCACGAATAAGGCCCCAAAAAGTGCCCTAAATGACCAGATGACCACTGGAGGGAATCGGGGATGACCTCCCCTGACTCCCCCAGTGGTACCTAATCCCCTCCCACCACAAAAAAATGATGTTTCACACATTTTTATTTTCACCCTCAAATGTCATACCCAGCTCCCTGGCAGCAGTATGCAGGTCACTGGAGGAGTTGTTAGGGGGTGCAGTGGACTTCAGGCAGGTGGACCCAGGCCCATCCCCCCCTACCTGTTACAATTGTGCTGCTTAATGCTTATTAGTCGTCCAACCCCCCCAAACCCACTGTACCCACATGTAGGTGCCCCCCTTCACCCCTTAGGGCTATAGTAATGGTGTAGACTTGTGGGCAGTGGGTTTTGAGGGGGATTTGGGGGGCTCAACACACAAGGGAAGGGTGCTATGCACCTGGGAGCTCTTTGACCTTTTTTTTTTGTTTTTGTAAAAGTGCCCCCTAGGGTGCCCGGTTGATGTCCTGGCATGTGAGGGGGACCAGTGCACTACGAATCCTGGCCCCTCCCACGAATAAATGTCTTGGATTTATTCGTTTTTGAGCTGGGCGCTTTCATTTTCTATTATCGCTGAAAAACAAAAACGCCCAGCTCACACATTGTTGAATAAAACATGGGCGTCTATTTTTTTCGAAAATACGGTTCGGTCCGCCCCTTCACTGACCCGTTCTCGGAGATAAACGCCCATGGAGATAGGCGTTTTCGTTCAATTATGCCCCTCCATGTGTGCTTGTGCGCACACGTGTGCGTATCTGTGTGCTTGTGTGTGTGTTAGAAGCTTGCACTGCTGCAGTCCAGACTGGTCCTGAATCAGTTAGAACATAATGTCCATATTTCTACAGTTCTACTGATTGTCTCATCTGCTAAAAGATGAGTCTCAGACTACCATTTATTGGTTTGATTACTGCATGGCATGAGGTATCATCATATGTGCCCAGACAAGAATAAGATGTGTATTCATTTGAAACTGACTATAATGCAGATTTATGTCAAATGCACCTAATTTCATTTGATTCCTTTTGTGCCGTCTTGCTTTTTCAGTCTCTTTCTAAGAATGTATTCCCCAGTGACTTGCTTTGCATCTCAGTGTCTTTATTCTGTTACATACTGTGTGTGTGTGTGGTGGGGGTGGGGGTGGTGGTGGGGGGGGGGGGGAATGTGAGGATTCTTTTCTAAAGCAAAACCTGTTCTACATTCAGGAGAGTCCTTTTATTTAAAAAAAATGAGCTCGTATACACACATCTTTCTTTTCATTTATTGTATTAATATTCCATGCTATACCTGACTTTAAAATACCATTTGGGTATGAACTTCCCCTAAAATCACAGGTTAGGAATCTTGGGATACTGCTGGACTCATCACTTACTTTGATCCTGCAAATTCAAACAATCTTTAAAAATTGTTTCTTTCACCTGTGGCTACTACAAAATCTCTCTCCGTATATTGAAAAGATGAATCTGACCACTGGTCCATGCCGTGATAGCATCATGATGACTAGACTACTGTAATGTCCTGTACATTGGTCAAACCAAAAAGAGTTTGCATCAGCTCCAATGAATTTAGAATGCTGCAGGGCGACTGACAGAAGGCTGCAATCAGTGTGACCACATCACATTTCTTCCTATTAAAACTACACTGGCTACCAGTACCCTACAGTGCTAAATTTAAAACTCTTATCATATTTGATTTTCAAGGTCCACTTCTACTATCCAGCGGCAGACTGTATAGAGCAGGGGTTGAACAACCACTGTCCTCGAGAACCACAACCCAGTCAGGTTTTCAAAATTTCCACAACGAATATGCGTGAGATTGATTTGTATATACTGCCTCCAATGTATGCAAATCGATCTCATGCGTATTCATACTAGAAATCTTGAAATCCTGACTGGGTTGTGGCCCTCGAGGACCGTGGTTGCCCACCCCTACCCTACACAGTCTACTGCTGGATGGTAGAAGCACGCCGTTGACCAACAGAAATTCCAAGATTTGAAGTTTAATACGCCTGATTGTTCAAGTTAATTTTTATTCTAAATGAAGTTTAATCCAATACTTTCATATCTCATTATAAAATGAACTGTCCTTACCTGAATACCTAATCCATTCTGCCTCCTCTATCTTAACTATGTATTTCTCTTTTCCGGAACTGGTAATCACCATTACGGACCTATGTAAGCCACACTGAGCCTGCAAATAGGTGGGAAAATGTGGGATACAAATGCTACAAACAAACAAACAAACAAATAAATAAATAAATATGTGAAAAATCAAACCAGAGGAGACATTAAGCAGGAACTCTATATTGGAGTCAGAAGAGATGTAATGGACTTGTTACTCTTTTTATTGGGCCTCCCGTATCATGTTTATCTATTTCTACAGATCTACCTAGACATCTGCCTGAGTTCTGTATACAAATGAAAATTAATCTGAGCAGGAAGGCCTTTTACTTTGCCCTGCTGATCCTCGTTTTACCGGTTACGTCGATTATGACTCAGTGTGAGCTGAGAAACAAACGCCTCTTTCCTGTGAAGGTTACTGAAATGTAGATGATTCTAGCTGTCCTACTGAATCTCACAATATTCTTATAATTGCCTTGATGTTTTCGTCATTAATGTTGATTGCAGCAAAGGCTTCACACTAGCATAAGGTAATTCCAAGACAAAATTAGCATGGAGACGAAATAAATAGTCCCTTTGTTGTGCCTCAGATTGAAATATTAACAATTGGAAGACCTAAAAGTTCCTTCGTTTTCAATAAAAAAATTGAAAAAAAAGAAACGAACTCCAACAATATGACGGGAAAGCATCCACATTCATTCTCAAACGTTAGGGTATAGAAATAGGTAATATTAGGTGGGGGGGAATGGAGATGGGGGATGGAAGCAGGGAAATGATAAAACAACAAAAAAGAAAACTGATCCTGCAGCAGCAAAACAGCCTAAGTTGCATTAAAAGTCTGACAAATAAGCCATTTAGTGAAACAGCCATCCAAAATGAGTGCTCTTTATTGCTTGTGAGATGATTTTATCAATGCTAATTAGCTTGTTAAGCCAATTAAGGGCTCCTTTTATTAAGTGGTGGTAAGCCCAATGCGGGCTTACTGCTCGCTATACAGGAAGTACCGCTGAGCTACCGCAGCAGCCCGGTGGTACTTCCCACCCCTAGCACGCCATCATGTCCGGCGCTACAAAAATGTATTAATTTTTCTAGCACCGGAGTGTACCTGGCGGCAATCATTACCACCGGTGGCAATCGTTACCATCTCAATGGGTGGCGGTAAGGGCTCCCCCCCCCCCCCAAAAAAAAAAAACAAATAGCCACGGGGCAAGTACTTTGCTTGATGATCGTATAGCGCTTCGGCTTTATTTTGGTTTCACTTTATGTGAACGTACGCGTGCACGTCATTGTTTTTGTTTTTCGCGCGCATTTCCGCCTATTTAGTCCTTCCTGTAGTTTACCTCGTTTCATACTTGCATTACTTTGACGAAGTTTCGCTGTGACAGACAGATCGATTATTTAACGGTCTTTTTAAAGACCATTTGTTAGGGTCTGTTTGCAGTTCCTTGAATCCGGGAAGTCTTAGCAATATTTCTGAGATTCAACTATTACACTAGTTGATACTTTTACTCCAGTATCTACTTACAAGACTCCTGATGTAGGAGTTTGTTTTTGCTTGATGATCAGCCATTTCCTGCAGGGAGGTGAGACTTCCCTTTTAGCAGCTGTGGTAGAAGGGGGCCACGGTGTGTGTGTAAAACACGCGCCGATGCTAGCGCCAGACCCCTTTTGACGCACCTCAGTAAAAGGGGCCCTAAATTATGTGTGTTATTATGGGGCACTAGTCACGTTATGTAGAATCTGGGGGATAGCTTACAGATATTGTACTAAATTGCTGTCTTTAGCATGCGCACTAATACCTGCTATTGATATGACCTAAATGTAGGTACAGTGCACTCCATTTAAGTGCACGTCGGATAAGCCCATAAGTACATAAGTATTGCCATACTGGGAAAGACCAAAGGTCCATCGAGCCCAGCATCCTGTTTCCAACAGTGGCCAATCCAGGTCACAAATACCCGGCAAGATCCCAAAAATGTTAAAAAAAACATTTTATACTGCTTATCCCAGAAATAGTGGATTTTCCCCAAGTCCATTTAATAACGGTCTATGGAGTTTTCCTTTAGGAAGCCGTCCAAACCTTTTTAAAACTCTGCTAAGCTAACCGCCTTTACCACATTCTCTGGCAACGAATTCCAGAGTTTAATTACATGTTGAGTGAAGAAAATGTTTCTCCAATTCTTTTTAAATTTACTACATTGTAGCTTCATTGCATGCCCCCTAGTTCTAGTATTTTTGGAAAGTGTGAACAGACGCTTCACATCTACCTGTTCAACTCCACTCATTATTTTATAGACCTCTATCATATCTCCCCTCAGCTGCCTTTTCTCCAAGCTAAAGAGCTCTAGCCACTTTAGCCTTTCCTCATAGGGAGGTCGTCCCATCCCCTTTATCATTTTCATCGCCCTTCTCTGCACCTTTTCTAATTCCACTATATCTTTTTTGAGATGAGGCGAGCAGAATTGAACACAGTATTCGAGGTGCGGTTGCACCATGGAGCGATACAAAGGCATTATAATGTCCTCATTTTTGTTTTCCATTCCTTTCCTAATAATACCTAACATTCTATTTGCTTTCTTAGCCGCAGCAGCACACTGAGCGGCAGGTTTCAAAGTATCATCGACGACACCTAGATCCCTTTCTTGGTCCGTGACTCCTAACATGGAACCTTGCATGAAGTAGCTATAATTTGGGTTCCTCTTTCCCACATGCATCACTTTGCACTTGCTCAAATTATACGCCATCTGCCATTTAGACGCCCAGTCTCCCAGCGCATGCTCTGTTTAACTGCATGCCCCGTTTTTGGCACCATCAGTTTCTATGGGGACAAACTTCGGTCTAGCACACCACTGATAAGTGCAAGATTTGCTTATATGCATGATTTAAGACCGCTCCTCTGCAGGAAAGACTCCGCATACGTGCACGAGCGGAATATGGAAGCCGATCGGCACGTGACAAAGGGCCGGTAAATTTTAAATCTCGTTGGTTAACTGCCACAGGCAGAAGAAACGAAAGAATGTTGTTAGAGTGTACACTGGAGTCAACGTTTTCGCGCAACTGTAAGACTTTAACACTGGCTGAACGAATAGAAGTTCTTAAAAAATTAGAAAACAAAGTCAAGCATCTATTGCTAAAGAATATGGTGTCAATCCCAGTCAAATTTCACGAAGCAGAAAGACCAGCTTCTGGAAGACTGGCAAAACAATACAAATCCACACCGGAAACGAAAACGGGCGGGAAAAGCTGAGGAGGTAGAAGATGCTCTTCTTCAGTGGTTTTCTCAAGTCAGGAGCAGTTTCCTGTCAGTGGTCCACTGCTTATGGAGAAAGCTAACCAGCTAGCTGAAAGTCTTGGACTAACTGAATTCAAAGCCACTGTTGGATGATTGGAAAGATGGAAAGAGAGGAACAACAAAAAGCATTCAAGAAAAAGCATGGTGAAAAACAAGATGCTGATGACTTTGGTGCTGAAACTTGGGTTGTTTCAGTTCTTCCTACCATCTTGAACGAGTTTGCACCTCGTGACATTTTCAATGCTGATGAAAACGGTCTCTACTGGCGAGCGATTCCTGATGGAACACTTGCATTGAAACAAGCCGAAACTACAGGAAGTAAAACATCGAAGGACTGACTGATGATTCTCCTTTGCTGCGATATGGATGGGAGTGAGAAGTTGGAACCACTCGTCATTGGAAAGAGCAAACAGAGCACTGGAGAGTCTCAACACCGCGCGAGCCTATCTGGAGGCCCCTGGATGTCAGTGCTATGACAGTTTTTACCGTCTGGCAGACTTAGTCTATGGAACTCACAGACACAAGAGTGTACAGAGGACTATGACTGATTACTTCAAGTAAGCCTAACGTCAGTTATAAGTACATAAGTATTGCCATACTGGGAAAGACCAAAGGTCCATCGAGCCCAGCATCCTGTTTCCAACAGTGGCCAATCCAGGTCACAAATACCCGGCAAGATCCCAAAAATGTACAAAACATTTTATACTGCTTATCCCAGAAATAGTGGATTTTCCCCAAGTCCATTTAATAACGGTCTATGGACTTTTCCTTTAGGAAGCCATCCAAACCTTTTTTAAACTCCGCTAAGCTAACCGCCTTTACCACATTCTCTGGCAACGAATTCCAGAGTTTAATTACACCTTTAATTAACGGAGGCTGTATAGTGTCAGTTAACGGAGACTGTATACTGTACGTATAATAAACAGTACTGTACATAAGTTTATCAGATGTCAAGCTTCTTTGGGTCACAACGGTTAAGTGCATGCTCTGGTTAACTGCATGTATTTCTTTGGATTGCACTGTATATTAATGCTGATTTATGCTAATATTCCACTGCACAATCTGCATTTACATTCTTACATTTTGGCCCCCTAAGTGAAAAAAAAATTAACATTGTGTGAAGCCACTGCTTTCAGCTCTTTTCAGAAATGTCTCTCATAATTTATGTAGTTTATGTACAAATTCTATTTTCAAAAAATGGTTTGGAAAAATAAATACAATGGTGTGTCACCCTGTAACTCTTTAATCCACAATCGGGATCCTCTCCCATAAATAACAAGGAACCTCAGACCTCCTCATGGAGAACACATTGCTGCTAAGGCTTAGTTCACCATTACAATAAGGAGTAGAGTATTATCACTGGTTCCAATGAGGAAAAGAAGAGAAAAAAAACCAACCGCAAAAACTCAAACTTACTTGAGAAAACCGGATGGCATAAAAACTCTTCTTCCCCTCCACTATCTAAAGAGTTAAACTAGGTGCAGCACCCCTCCTAGTTTCTACTCCACATTAGATTACCATCAGCCTGGATTCTTGTAACTTGTCGAGCCCCGAGTTTTCGACATACAGATAAGTGACTGTTGGAATGAACAGGGGGACGGGAAAATTGATTTGTGTAAAGATTTTGTAGGTGGATTAAGCCTGCAGTTTTTGAAGACAGCGTTCATCTCATATCCCGGGGTATTCCTCTAGTTGTAGGTTGCAGTCGGTACAAACAAGGGTTTTTTCCAGTATAAGGGCCCAGGTTTTAATTAATGGATGAGTATTTGTGGGGGGATACATTATAGGAGGGGTGGTGCACCTAGTTTAACTCTTTAGATAGTGGAGGGGAAGAAGAGTTTTTATGCCATCTGGTTTTCTCAAGTAAGTTTGAGTTTTTGCGGTTGTTTTTTTTTCTCTTCTTTTCCTCATTGGAACCAGTGATAATACTCTACTCCTTATTGTAATGGTGAACTAAGCCTTAGCAGCAATGTGTTCTCCATGAGGAGGTCTGAGGTTCCTTGTTATTTATGGGAGAGGATCCCGATTGTGGATTAAAGAGTTACAGGGTGACACACCATTGTATTTATTTTTCCAAACCATTTTTTGAAAATAGAATTTGTATTATACGGGTTTTGGAAATTCCCTGTTTTGGTTTATAGTGTAGTTCATGTACTATCCTATCTGGACTAGCCAATCAAAATGGTTCACAAAATCATTATAACGCATAACATCATAAAATCAATAACATGAAATAAAATGGGACATAAATTGACCAAATTACTGCAGGAAAAAAAACAGTTCGCAAAGACACTTGAGGTGATGACAACCTAGCCTGAATTCTCTGATCCTGGAAAAACAAGGGTGAAGCAATAAGTGTGTAAGCTTTTCCTAAAAGGCTAATAAGTTGGATTTTAGACAAAGCTATGATGGTAAAGAATTCTATAAGGCTGGAGTAAGATAATAGAATGCAATCACAAGTAGAATCTAGTCTTGAACGTGCAGGAGGTGAAAGAACTAGACAATTTTGGTTTGATGATCTTAATGTCCATGATGGACAGTAGGAGGGAGGTGGTGGAGAAGAAAATGGTAACGGAATTCAAACATGCGTGGGATAAACACAAAGGAATCCTGTTTAGAAGGAAGGGATCCACGGAATCTTAGCAGAGATTGGGTGGCAACACTGGTAATTGGAAAGCAAAATCAGTGCTGGGCAGAATTCTACGGTCTATGCCCCGATCGTGACTGAATAGATATGGATGGGCTGGAGTGTAAATTTTAAGAGGCTTCGACCTTAGCTTCAGAACTTTTAGTACAAGAAGAGTGCTGGTTAAACTTCTATGGTCTGTACCCTGAGGAAGGCAAGGACAAATCAAACTCGGTTTTACATAGAAAATATCGCATACCGTTTAAAATGAGTTAATTTTGTTGGGCAGACTGGATGGACCATACAGGTTTTTATCTGTCATCATTTACTATGTTACTATCCAGCTTATTTTCGAAAGAGAAGGCCGGCTAGCTTCCGACACAAATTGGGAGATAGCTGGCCATCTCTCAAGTCCGGCGTAATCGGCATA
The DNA here is from genome assembly GCF_901765095.1 of Microcaecilia unicolor. Classification (NCBI taxonomy): domain Eukaryota; kingdom Metazoa; phylum Chordata; class Amphibia; order Gymnophiona; family Siphonopidae; genus Microcaecilia; species Microcaecilia unicolor. The sequence goes on from NC_044041.1 coordinate 188,233,130, forward strand.
ATCGAAAGCCGATTTTGGCCGGCCTCAACTGCAGTCCGTCGCAGAGCCGGCCAAACTTCAAGGGGGCGTGTCGGCAGAGTACAGAAGGCAGGACGAGGGCGTGCTTAAGAGATGGCCGGCTTTGCCCGATAATGGAAAAAAGAAATCCGGCCCTGACGAGCATTTGGCCGACTTTACTTGGTCCATTTTTTTTCAGGACCAAGCCTCGTAAAGGTGCACCAACTGACCAGAGGACCACCAGAGGGAATGGGGGAGGACCTCCCCTTACTCCCCCAGAGGTCACCAACCCCCTCCTACCCCCCAAAAAACATTTTTTGCCAGCCTTTATGCCAGCCTCAAATGTCATACCCAGCTCCATGACAGCAGTATGCAGGTCTCTGGAGCAGTTTTAGTGGGTGCAGTGCACTTCAGTCAGGTGGACCGAGGTCCATCCCCCCCCCTACCTGTTACACTTGTGGTGGTTAAGTGTTGAGCCCTCCAACTCCCCCCCCAAAACCTACTGTACCCACATGTAGGTGCCCCCCTTCACCCATAAGGGTTATGGTAATGGTGTAGAGTTATGGGGAGTGGGTTTTGGGGGGGGGGGGGTTGGGGGGCTCAGCACCCAAGGTAAGGGAGCTATGCACCTGGGAGCTATATATTTTTTTTTAATTTTTAGAAGTGCCCCCTAGGGTGCCCGGTTGGTGTCCTGGCATGTCAGGGGGACCAGTGCACTACAAATGCTGGCTCCTCCCATGACCAAATGCCTTGGATTTGGCCGGGTTTGAGATGGCCGGCCTCGGTTTCCATTATCGGCGAAAACCGATGCCGGCCATCTTAAACCCGGCCATCTCTGAGATTTTGCCAGACCCAACCGTATTATCGAAACAAAAGATGGCCGGCCATCTTTTTCGATAATACGGTCCGGGACCGCCTTTTGCGGCGCCGGCCATCTAGATGGCCAGCGCCGTTCGATTATGCCCCTCCATGTTACTATTCTGGTTGGCCTGAATGGAAAGCCTTATAGGCAATCACCAAAATGTTATATACTGCATATGAACTATCATGTCCCCCTTCTTCCCTATGGTCCTTAGAATTCAATGACCACAAATATTTGGGGCAAACTGTAGTATTGGCAGAGCACCACTACTCATGACTGGAAAATGTTAATGACCATTTGGGGAACAATGTACATTTTTCTGCAAAACTAGCTGTTGTTTTTGTAATTGCATTTTCACTTTAAGAATTGTATCAAAGTGCTCAATCTGAAATCACACACCTCCTACACAGATAAGAGCTTAATAACTGCTCTGGTGGAACCTTGCCACAGACCTTTTATTTGGATAAGGAAACAATTAACGGACTCATTTGCAGGAGGAAAAAAGAGTGATCACCATGTAATCAGATAATTGTCTAGATTTCTCTACAAAGTGCATATTTGATCTATAGTCAACAATACAGTTGGATGTGTTTTCAACTGAAGCATTCGGCATACACTCTCATCACCCCAATAATCCCCAATAATACTCAGAAGCCACTTTTCGACTAAATTTGGAATTTATTAAGGCCGCAGCCAGGCACTTAAAAACTCTATTACACATAATGCAACTTAACATGTTACCGTAATACATAACTTCTTATAACTTGGCAAATTCAAGCCCTGGGGTACACAGCTTTACTTCATGATGCGCCCCAATCCGCTGCCGGTGGTGCCGTCTGAGCACACCCACCGCCGACCTGTGCTTTTTTATAGCACCCGATGACTATGGTGTATCCCGTTTAAGGATACGCCCCGGATAAGTTCTTGGCCTCCTGGCCGTCAAAGCCAGGAGACAAGCCATATCCCCACAGGATTAACTGTAAACCTGCCCCACCTTCAGGCATAACATTGTACTTCGTATTGCACTTAACATTTGGGCAATTATTCACCAGAGTCCCCGGATAATCACCGCCACGCCCCGCGCCAGCTGCGACAACCTCCTCTAGTGGGAGGGTGGGCCGGGTCAGCTCCTTTCACCACCTCTCCTTCCAGCTGCTGACGAATCCCTACGTCAGCAACCCTAGTTTATATCCCCCTGCTTCCCCTCCCACCCTTCCTTACCTTAACCCTTTCCTTGCTCTCCAGCCTCAAAACTCCTTCCCTTCTAACTTAACCCTCGCTAGCCATCAGCTCAGTTGTGATCGGCCTCTCCCTAAAACGGGCCGGCCTCTTTTTATTCAATCCTCAGGTGCTAAGGATGCCTCCTTAAAGGGTAATGACATTCCAATTGATTTTCATTAACTTGCACTGGCTACCGGTAGAGGCAAGCTCTTTTGAAAACCATGTGTTTTTATTTTTCTTATAATTAATGGTGAGATTCCAGAAGATATGGTGATTTTATTGATAGATCATAATAGACTAAGGACTGTGAGACGCTGTCTAGGGTTACACCTGAAAGGTGTAATATATTAATCAATGTTATCGGATACTTTTCAGTATCAAGTGGTTAAATGCTGGAATCAATGACCTGCTAAAATTAGGAAAATATCTAAGGGGCCAATATTCAGACCACAGGAGTTAAATCCAGAAATTCAATGCCTGCGGTTGATGGCCAACCCGGAAATAAAATGCTGGGGTTTTTTTGGGTGGTCTGAACATAGCCAGTTAAGCTGATAGCTGCCCAAAATAGACCTGCTATTTATGGACGTTTCATGGGTATTCTATAATTTATAGTTATAGCATATGGCCCAGTGCGTGTAAATCTATGTGCAGGGAATTATACCTTGTTTTCATTGGTGTAAATGGATGCGCCTACTTTTAGGCACTGTAATATCAACTAAGCATATTCTATACCCCACGCCTAAATCCAGGCACCACTTATAAAATATACTTAGGCGGAAATGTTTACCGCATGGATTTTTTAGGTGCCTTATATAGAATCTGGCCTTTTGCGGAATGAAGTGTATGGTGTAATAAGTCAAATTTCAATGGTGGATATTGTTCCATACCTTAGCTTCCTGAAATGTGAATGAACGTTGCCAAGCCAACTTTGAATTCATCTTCTTTATGGAGGGAAACTCCAACAATAAATTTTTCCAGCTTCTCAAGTGGCTTCTACTGATCGTAAATGAAAGAAGCCCACCTACTGATTCTGAGTTCAAGCCATAAAAGCTTTTATATACTAGGCAAGCATCTTTGAAATGGATACCAGTCTCTACTAGGACTAGGGGGCATGCGACGAAACTACAGTGTAGTAAATTGAAAACAAATCGGAGAAACATTTTCTTCACCCAACGCATAATTAAACTCTGGAATTCGTTGCCGGAGAACGTGGTGAAGGCGGTTAGCTTGGCAGAGTTTAAAAAGGGGTTAGACGGTTTCCTAAAGGACAAGTCCGTAAACCACTACTAAATGGACTTGGGAAAAACCCACAATTCTAGGAATAACATGTATAGAATGTTTGTACATTTGGGAAGCTTGCCAGGTGCCCTTGGCCTGGATTGGCTGCTGTCATGGACAGGATGCTGGGCTCGATGGACCCTTGGTCTTTTCCCAGTGTGGCATTACTTATGTACTTATGTACTAATTTTAACCAATATAAGGGGGCCTACTAGAGACGCTCATAAGGGGTCTTTTACTAAGCAACAGTAAGCCCAATGCAGGCTTACCACTCGCTAAACTGCAGTTCGGCAGTAGTTTCCACCCCAAGCACGAGCGATTTCCGGTGCTACAAAGGTATTACTCTTGGCAAATTACTACCCAGGCAACGTTATGAGGAAGGTGTAACATCTGATCGAATAGGATGTCATTCAGGTTGTGGACATTGTCAATGGTTTGGGTTTGCTATTACTGGTCCAGCATGGATGGATCATAAAATGGGACATATGATATGAGTGGAGGAGTAGCCTAGTGGTTAGTGCAGTGGACTTTGATCCAGGGGAACTGAGTTCGATTCCCACTACAGCTCCTTGTGACTCTGGGCAAGTCACTTAATCCTCCATTGCCCCTGGTACAAAAATAAGTACCTGAATATATGTAAACTGCTTTGAATGTAGTTGCAAAATACTACAGAAAGGCAGTATATCAAGTCTCAGTTCCCTTTCCCTATTTGAGATTCTACATGGAATGTTAATGTTGCTATTCCACTAGCAACATTCCATGTAGAAGCCTGCCCTTGCAGATCAGCAACGCAGCCGCGCATGCTTCTGTTTCTGTGATTCCGACGTCCTGCACGTACGTGCAGGACATCAGACTCACAGAAACAAAGCCTGCGTGGCCGCATTGCTGATCTGCAAGGGCAGGCTTCTACATGGAATGTTGCTAGTGGAGGACTAGCCTAGTGGTTAGTGCAGTGGACTTTGATCCTGGGGAACTGAGTTTGATTCCCACTGCAGCTCCTTGTGACTCTGGGCAAGTCACTTAACCCTCCATTACCCCTGGTACAAAAATAAGTACCTGAATATATGTAAACCGCTTTGAATGTAGTTGCAAAAACCTCAGAAAGGCGGTATATCAAGTCCCATTTCTCTTTCCCCCTTTCCCTTATGACATCACAATATCAGAAGTGAGCCAAGTATTGGGCAATCAAGCCATTGTGACATCACTGATGAGGTTGGCTCTTATTGGTGGAATGAGTGGAGGAGTAGCCTAGTGGTTAGTGCAGTGGAGTTTGGTCCTGGGGAACTGAGTTTGATTCCCACTGCAGCTCCTTGTGACTCTGGGCAAGTCACTTAACCCTCCATTACCCCTGGTACAAAATAAGTACCGCTTTGAATGTAGTTGCAAAAACCACAGAAAGACCAGACAGTATATCAAGTCCCATTTCCCTTCCCCTTTCCCTCCTGTTTCAACACAGACTGTAACAGTGTTAATGTGGTATACATGATGCAATGTCCATGCTGGTTAATTTATATAGGATGGAGCAGCAGACCAGTTCATACACGATTCACAGAACACAATCCAATCACATGGAGGTGCCTTTAGTCCCCCATTGGAGGGAGAAACAACACACTGGGGTCCTTTTACTAAGGTGTGCTGAAAAGTGGCCTGCGCTGGTGTAGATGCATGTACTGGATGCGTGCAGGTTCATTTTTGAGCGCACCTGCAAAAAAGGTCTTGTTTTTCAGCTGAAAATGGACGTGCGGCAAAACGAAAATTGGCACGAGGCCATTTTGCGCCTAAGACCTTACCGCTACTCATTGACTTAGCGGTAAGGTCTCACGCATTAACCGGGTGGTAATTGTCAGCGTGCGTACAATGCCAATAGCGCCGCATGCCAGAAATTTTCTGGGGTGTGTAGTGGGCGCGCGTAGAAAATGAAATTACCACCCGGGCCACGGGGTTGCCAGGCGGTAGTTCTGAATTCACACATTGGGTGCATGTAGGCGCCTACGCGGCTTAGTAAAAGGGCCCCATTGTGAAGGATATTCACTGGCGAATTTTAGATAAGGTAAAAGAGGGCTGGGAGGGTTACCAATCATGAGAGACCTCTGAATTTTGAAGAACAATGGTGGATATTTTTGTTACAGACGGTAATACCAACCAGTCTGAATAGTGAGATTGAATGGGCTTCCTTAATATAACATCATCAGAACAGGAGTGTTTGATTGGTGGGCTTAGTCAGCTGAATATTTATATACCCCAAGCAAAACACCAGTGTCGTGTTATTTTGACATCACCGGTGGGCAAGTAGAGGAGTCACACTAACAATGGTGATATACCTCTCTTTAAGTATGGGTTTTGAGGGGTTTTCATCATTTAATAGACTATTTTAGGGTAAAGAACAAGGCAATAAATATTTAAAGGCAGAAAACGGGAGACACGGAGGGGCATAATGGAATTGTACCATCACAAAAAACTATACAGTTATGTCATCTCAACTTAGACATAAAACCATGTTCACAAATAAACAGAGCCGAGACTAAAAGAATGTTACCCAGTCCATATGAGCATAGCCGCTTTTAATAGGTCGAGGTTCATTTATACAGTGTTTATATAGCGGTTGTCCAATTGGGTATATAGAGTCGTACTTTTATAAGGTCTTTTATCTTATAGAAAATAAGCCTCTTCTTTCAAAAAGGTTTTTACATTCCTATCAGCTACCGTTTTTGTTTAACCAGTTATAACTATATACATGTGCAGTCCTTTGGGATTGTACATTTATAATATTATAAGTACATAAGTACATAAGTAGTGCCACACTGGGAAAGACCAAAGGTCCATCTAGCCCAGCATCCTGTCACCGACAGTGGCCAATCCAGGTCAAGGGCACCTGGCACGCTCCCCAAACGTAAAAACATTCCAGGCAAGTTATACCTAAAAATGCGGAATTTTTCCAAGTCCATTTAATAGCGGTCTATGGACTTGTCCTTTAGGAATCTATCTAACCCCTTTTTAAACTCCGTCAAGCTAACCGCCCGTACCACGTTCTCCGGCATATGGACTGGGTAACACTTTTTAAATATGTTTTATCATGATATACATTCTTTTAGTCTCGACTCTGTTTAATTGTGAACATGGTTTTATGTCTGAGTTTTATGTCTAAGTTGTGATGGTACAAAATGAATATAATTATACGTATTAGATAACATTCAATATGTTTGTTCTGGAAACACATTTTCTTAGTCTCTGCTCATTTTATGACTTTTAACCTTAACTTTTTGATGTACAGATTGCAAACTAAATGGATATATATATATAATAACCTATCCTCTTATATATGTGACCTTTATACCATGTACTTTTTTAATGTTTATATAGAACATAAGAATAGCCATACTGGGGCAGACCGATGGTCCATCTGGCCCAGTATCCTGCTTCCGGCAGTGACCAATCCAGTTCACAAGTACCTGGCAGAATTCCAAAAAGAAGCAAGATTCCGGAATCCCAAATAGAAGCAAGATTCCGGAATCCCAAAGAGTAGCAAGATTCTGGAATCCCGAGGAGTAGCAAGATTCTATGCTACCAGTCCCAGGGGTAGCAGAGTTAACATAGTTCCATGATTAATGTTGGTTAAAGCTTCAGTGCTAGAGTGAAAAATGTATCACTGATGTGTATGGAAGAGTATATCAGAGAATTGTTTCCTCTAGGTTTCATCTTCATAAAATGTCAAACATCTATAATATCTGATGTAGCAAGTGCACAAGCTAAAGAAAAAGAAAACTTTTTAAAGTAAATTAAAAGTTGATCTGTCAAATAATCAAATGGAGAAACATCATATTAATGCTAATCTGATATTTTATGGAACTGATATGATGACATCTTCAATAAAATGCTGAAATTATCAACAGGAATCACATTTTTCTTTATTTATTCATGAGAATCCAGCTTTGAATAACCTGAGAGAATGTATCCGACTGGTATGGCTGAAGCCTGTTTAAGGGAATCTTTGATGACAGACGTAATGACCTTCCTTATCAGTATCTCCTGGTAATGCATACCAGTTTAATATTATTGCTTAAAGGTGTCAGAAAAAAATGTATTTACCAAAATGTGGCCCACTCAAATTCTCTGAATGTTCTTGTGCACTGTGGTGGCCTCGGGGAGATAGTTCAAGCAGTTTCCAGCTTGAAATGCTACCAGGTCTATCAGCTGGAGCTCTACAATTCTTTTAAAAATAGGTGTAATAGAAAATCCCTGGATTTCCATTAGCATTTTTTTAAAAATCACACCCCCCTCCCCTCAATTTTCAAGGGTCGATATTCAGACTGCGGGAGGGAGCCCAGCTAACTCCTGCAGTCAGCCTGGATATTGAATGTTGGGCCATTTCCAGCGATCCCACTGAATATCACTGGATAGCCAGTTAAATGGTTTGAATATCGGGGGGGGGGGGGGGGTTCAGGGTTTTGAACCTACTAGTGGGTCACATAGAGTTTTCAGAGCAGGGCCGCCGAGAGACACAGCCGGGCTTGGGGCAGGACCTGATTGCTGTGCGTGCACACACCCATGCCCCCCCCCCCATATTTGGGCCTCCACCATGCCGCCCCTGCACCTTTCTGTCTGCTCCCTCGCTCTGTCCTGCACTGCTCCTGTCCGTGCTGGGAGTCAGGACCTGGATGATTGCATTAATGCGATATTGCATTAATACAATCATCCGGGTCCAGAATGGCATGCAGGAGCAGGAGAGGACAGACCTGGAAGCAAGCAGGAAGAAGCTTTCCGGCACCAGACCTGAGTCCGGGCTCCCCCTTGGAGGCCAGGTCTAGGGAATTGAGCCCCTCCCCGTCTCCTCTCTTGGTGGCCCTATTTCAGAGCATGTCAGGACCTCACATCTGTTCTATGCAGGCTGTGTCCCAACTACACCTACACGCACATCAAGTAAAAATAGGCACCCGCTTTCCATGTACGTACTTTTTACATGTGTGTGCATTTGAAGTCACTTAACCCTACATTGCCTGCCGCATTGAGCCTGCCATGAGTGGGAAAGCGCGAGGACTCCCACCACCGGCTCTGGCACTGACCGTATAAGTCTGCCCAGCACTAACCCTTTCTCCCACCACCGGCTCTGGCACAGACCGTATAAGTCTGCCCAGCACTATCCCTTTCTCCCACCACCGGCTCTGGCACTGACCGTATAAGTCTGCCCAGCACTATCCCTGTCTCCCACCACCGGCTCTGGCACAGACCGTATAAGTCTGCCCAGCACTATCCCCGCCTCCCACCACCGGCTCGAGTTTGAAGCCTAGGAATTGTTCCACTAACTCCAGACACTGTTCCTTTTATCTTGCTGCACCGTACGCCTGGAATAAACTTCCTGAGCAGGTCTGTCAAGCTCCATCTCTGGCCGTCTTCAAATCTAGGCTAAAAGCCCACCTTTTTGACGCTGCTTTTCACTCCTAACCCTTACTCACTTGTTCGGTACCCTTATTTTATCATCCCCACCTTAGTAATTCCCTTTCTCTTATTTGTCCTGTTTGTCTGTCCTAATTAGATTGCAAGCTCTGTCGAGCAGGAACCTACTCTTCATGTTCAAGTGTACAGCGCTGCATACGTCTAGTAGCGCTATAGAAATGATAAGTAGTAGTAGTATTTAATCAAAAATAATGAAAGTGGGATTGACTTATCTAATGCTGGCAAGCCTGACGGGGCTCATTTCACCCATGGCTTCATCAGGGGATCTAATAATAGCCTATATTCAAAGTGTATGTGACCCTATTTACACATCTCCTATGAGACTGTCATTGGAATGCTTTTGTGTTTCACTTATATATTCTGATATTTGTCGACATTTGCTTATTTCCGATCTAAAGAAGAAGGGTTACCTTCGAAAGCTAATCAAAAAAATGTATCATCTTATTTTCTTTTCTCTGTTTTGGTGTATTTCTATTTATTACCTTTAAAAGTGGACTAACAAGGCTAACACATCACTTTACTTTTTTCTTTTAAAATTGTGAACCTTCCAGGAACAGAAAAACACTTATTGTGCCCCTCCAGTGAAGAATTGCGCAATCAGAGCAACTTCCTGCAATCTTGATGCACAAAGTACCAGGTCTAGTTATGAATGTCTATTTTTCTTGAACGTGGACATCCCTTCCCCTTCTGAAATTGGAGTTGGACATCCACATTTTGACCCCAAACATGTCCAGACCACACCCCCTTGCTATATATGGCTGTACCGATGTTTTAGATGTCCGTATTTGGGTTTTATAAAGTCAGGATTTGGACATCCATGCAATATGGATGTCGACTTGCCAGTTATAGACATCTAAACCATAAATAGAGTTTCTAAAATAAGGGTCATATTCACCTTTTCCTGTTTCCAAAATCACAAAATAGTACCTTTGTTTGAAGTTCTAACTCCACGCTCCGTACAGTTTTATCGCTTCTAATGTATCTCCTTCTTTATGTGTTTTTGTACACCTCAGAGCTAAAGCCTCTCTTTGCAAAACGCACGTTCAACACAATGAATACCTTATCTGTGTGGAACCAAAAGAGTTTTCAGTGTGGTGGGAACAAATTGGTTTTACAGCTCTCATTTCCCAAGATCTTCTGTTTGAACATCTGCGAGGGCTCTCTGGCTTTCTTTTCATTTTGACTCTTTTTCTCATTGCTGACACAACTATCGTCTGTGTGAGCAAACACATCAAGGTGGGATATGAATAAGCAATTCCCTGAAAAAAAAAAAAAAGACAGTGTTATTCTGGTTTGAAGATTTGTTCACTAAATCAAGGAAGGCATGTGCTTTTTTGCCTATCTTCTTTTCCCCAGGCCTTCAGATAACAGATTGATCCCTGGCACTGTCAAACCTGCTTCTCTCCAGGTCCCTTTAACATCTCCGTGTTGATGGCTGTGTTAACACAGATATCTTCCTTTTTTTGAAATGTAAAGGTGACTGGGTGACAGCTATATCAATACAGGCTGTGGTTTCATTCCAGGGCCTTAACTACAGGTTTGTTTGTTTTTTTAAAGGAACTTTTGTGTCTTTGACTCATCCTTACAAAGCTTGCTGCTGTCTGCTTCCCTGATGGTTTCCTGCTTATGTGGCGATTTCTGTTGCCTTCTCTCCAGATAGGGTTGCCTTGCACTTTGTAATGTAGTTGCTTCAGAAACTTACAGTACATGTTGGCATCTCTGGGGTGTGCTTTTTAGGCTACCAGTCCTTGCCCCCCCCCCCTGTTTACTAAGCCATGCGCTAATGCCAACAGAGCCCATTCTCTTTGAATGGACTGTGGCCCAGATGCATTAACCCTTCGTAAAAAATCTCGAAACATAAAACTGCTTACCGATTTCGAAAGTACGAGCAATGCAGGAAAAACGCACCGTAGAAAATTTTGGAACGGTACTCAGAAGTCGGATGCATGAAAATTTCGGAAATCCGTTCGGAAATGCATACGCACGGATCAACGTGGCTAACCTACGTGTATGTAATGTCATAGGCGTGCGTCCACAGCATGTAATAGTCGAGTCGCAGCTTTTTAAAATCACAACTACCGAGCGCTGCGACTTGATTGTTGTGTGTTGTTCTCTGTGCTTGCAATATTTAATTGGTAACACAGACGTTTACAAAGTTAAAATTTTGATTTTTAGTAAATTGCGTTGTTTTCCACATGTTTTTTTTTTTTGCTTTCGCTGTGTACCGTGTGGTTTCAGGCACTCTGCTTTTTTATGGGTAGTTTTCCTACTAAACAGATGATAAGTTTGCAGCCATGCTCCTGTTGTTTCATTTCACATTTTCTTGCTTCGAAGGTGCTGCCATGTTATTGTTCCTTTATGCTGCATTTTATTATTGTCCAAGGTGTGTGGCGTGTTATGATGGATTTGTCTGACAGCTGTGGCCTGAACGACAGCTTCAACTCCTCGTTAAATCTTTTGCGGTAAATGAATCGTTGTAAGCGTCGGTATGGTTGGTGCATTGCGATTTGTTCATATTCAATTGGAAGCGACTCGTTTGCATCCCGTTTTCGTTGTCTGCTATCGGCTTCGGAAAAGGGCCCTTTATGCATGAGACGGTGGGAAATTTCATCGTTCAGCGGCCGTTAAAGGGTCATTACAGTTTTGTGCATCTAGGCCTGTGTCGGTATTGCCGAGCAGCAGTCGCCAGTGCAGCTTAATAAACAGGTGAGTTGATGTGTAACCTGATAGAGAGAAGACGCAACCTGTTATTATTCGGGGTGGGCATTTAACCCCTGATCCTGTAAAGATCGCCACAAATTGCGGGCTCCTTTCACGAAGCGGCGGTAAGCCCAATGCAGGCTTACTGCTCACTACACAGGAAGTACCGCCAGGCTACCGCAGCAGCCCGGCAGTATTTTGAATGTTGATCGTGAGGATTTACAGTGACTGAAATCTGGTGCAAATCTTCATGCTTAAATGAAGCCTGGATCCCCTGAATTCTAAAATCCCGCGTGCATCTTTTGTTAATGCCCCCGACCCGCTGATGTTCCTCCCATGGCCATGCCCCCTTCTCAGTTGTGCACAAAAAGATTTACGTACCCATCTTTATAGAATAGCACTTAGCAAGATGCACACATAAATCCACATTTTTGTCAATTAATGCCAATAATTGTTTGCACCTGATTTTCGGGGCTAATTGGCTCGTTACTCGACTAAATTGCGCACACCCAAATTTGTGCACACAATTTTAAGTGCCATATATAGAATCCAGGGGTAAGAATGCATCTTCTTTGCAAAGAATTGCGCTCTTTCCTGATGGTGTGTGCATGCGCACAGTTATTCGCCTATGCACACAGAATCGGGAAAGTACATTCTTTCCAAAACAGCGTGCTTCTTTGCAAATAATGGGGGCCCTTTTACTAAGGCGTGTAGTCACCTACGCACATCCAATCCGCGTCAATTTGGAACTACCATCTGGCTACCGCGCGCCCCAAGCGGTAATTCCATTTTTTGCCTGAATCCCATATGCGCAGCCGAAATATTTTTTATGTTCTACCACGTGGCGCTCACAGGGCAGTAATTGGCACTGTACCCATGCTGACAGGTGGTCCTGGTTAATGCGTGAGAGCTTACCGTTAAAGTCAATGGGTGGCGGTAAGGTCTCAGGCCCAAAATGGACGCGCGCCAATTTTTATTTTGCCGCACGTCCATTTTCAGCCAAAAAGGCCTTTTTTGCAGGCGCGCTGAAAAATGGACCTGCGTGTGTCCAAGACACGTGCCTACAACTGTGCAGGCCAATTTTTTGATGCACCTTAGTTAAAGGACCCCAATATGCTGTATATGCAAAGAGTGAAGATATGGGATATGTTGTTGGCATTTCTTATGTCTTTGCAAACTGAACCCATCCCTAAGGCACACGCCCACTGCATGTTCTTTTCCACTGTTCGGTATTCTGTGAAGTTATTTACACATGTAAGTAACTGTTCCCTCTAAGCTGAGCAAGGGACCTCCAATCACATTTTTGCCAGTGGGAGTAGTGCTTCAATATTATGTTTTCATTTGCTAAGGACAGGAGAGTTCCCTGGAGTCCTGCAGAGCTTACCTATCCCTCACTATTGAAAATGTGATGGTGAAAACAGCACCTCCCACTGGCAGGACTGTAGGTGGAGGACTCCCACTCAGCTTTGAGGGAACAGTAGTAAGTATCCACTTAACCACTTAACCACTTAAAACTAGGTTACTCCTTATAGAATTACCCCTGTAGTCTGTATCCTAAAATTGCTAGTTATTCGTACATGCCAATTTCCACATGTAAATGTGCTTTTTACAGTAGCAGCCAATGTCTAATTCCCTCCACTGGTTGCAAAGGAAAGACGTGCAAGAGAATAAATGGGGGAAACATCAAAGAAAGAAAGAAATACAGGAGCTTTTTCAAACAAATTGGTACACCTGTTGAATAAGAGACGCTATCATATTCAAGCGAGTTGAAGGAATGCAAAACCCTATCATTATTTTATGATTTCAGTTCTTTTTTATTTGATTTGATTTCTTCAGTTATATTTGTCAATACACAAGGAATTATAGATATTGCAATGTGGAAATATATCTATCAGCCATGAAAAATAATAATTATTGTTGTTATTGCAAGAAAAATGATAGTAATCTTAAATGGTACTTTGGATGTGGTGCTTTCATTCAAACAGGATCCCAACGTGCCTCACAATTTAATTGCTGCGGAACACAGATTCAGGTTTTCTGATCTGGAGAACTGGCATTGAGGTTCTTTTTTTTTTTTTAATTTTTATTTATGAATTTTTTTCAATTACATTCATGTAATAACATAAACATACGGAATTTAGGAGTTCTTCCAATTTCAACAGAGAAGGAAAAAAAGAAAAAAGGAAAATAAATTAAAATTTACATCTTTGTCCACAATTTATGGTCCAAGTACTAGGAAATTTCATTTTCAAACATTTAACTGATTATAGTAATATAATAATCTTTAGAGTGGAAGGAGTTCAAAAATACACAGCCGAGTAGCGTTAATGCAATCGAGAATGTCGCCAACTTACTCTTTACTAACTATAAATTCTAGTAGCTTCCCAGGTTCAAGGAAAACGTATATAGAAGAATTTAAAGAAACAATGCATCTACAAGGAAATTTAAGGAGGAAAGTCCCTCCTAATCTAAGCAATCTTGGTTTTAATGCCAAAAATTCTTTTCTTCTTTTTTGAGGTTCTACGATGTACCAACGTTTCCAAAGGAAAGCGGAAAGAGCAGAGCCTCTCCTACAGGTCCCTAGCCAAGCACATCTGGATTCCATGGTAATCTAAACACGGAGGTTGACTTGGTTCTTAGAACTAGCGCATGTTCCCCGTGAATGTCCTCAAAAAAACAGATCTGTTGCAGGATAGGGAGTAGGGTGAGCACTGGGGCTCCGATGTAGGGTTAAGAATAACTGGACTGTAAAGAACTGAAAAAGGGTTGCGGTCAACATTGCCGCTAAGGTGCCCCCACCTGTGTTCTATCTTGGGGTGGTGCATTATTTATTTATAGCATTTATATCCCACATTTTCCCACCCATGGGTAGGCTCAATGTGGCTTACATCAGTCTGTCTGAAAGACATACATCAAACAGGCAATAAACAATCAAGTACATTGAAGTTGGAGAGGTTAGGGAGTAATTACAGAGGAGAAGAGAAGGAGAAGGGCAATAGGGTTCAATAAGTCGTTATGATAGCTACAGTTCAGGAGTTATGGCTACAAGGAGGGACTTTGGCGTAAGCTTTTCCGAATAAATTTGTCTTGAGAGATTTTCTGAAAGTCGAATGATCATGAATAGTTTTTACAGGTTTAGGTAATACATTCCACAAATGTGTGCTAATATAGGGAAAGGTGGATGCATAAGTGGTCTTATATTTGAGGCCACAGCATGCTGGGTAATGGAGATTTAAGTACGAATGAGATGATATGTGAGAATTCCTTGGTGGCAAGTTGATAAGGGTATCCATATAAGCAGGAGCTTCACCATAGAGGATTTTATGCACCAGGGTGCAAACCTTAAAAGTTATTCAGTCCTTGACAGGAAGCCAGTGCAGTTTTTCACGAAGTTGCCTTGAACTTTTGAATCTCGATTTTCCATAGATCAGTCTAGCGGCTGTATCCTGGGCAGTTTGTAACATTTTTTGAAGCATTTCTTTACACCCTCTGTATATTTCGTATATTACTATCACAGGTTCAATCATGAGGTTCAAGCAAATTTGCAGGACTCCCAGGGACCTATCTACCCATCCTGAAGAAAACCATGATGTTGCTACACCATCCCCTATACTAGGAATATGAGCAGGTGCCTCCCACGCAACTGGGAAGGAAAGTTGGTTGTGACAGCATTGAAGGCAGACTCATGATTAGAACTGATCTGAGTGGTTTTGTGTGTGGGAGGGGCAATTGAGGGCTGAATAAATGGTGAAGTTCACGAGTACTACCGGTTGTAGTTTCACAGACCTCCATTTATGAAAGGTTGATGTTTGCCGAAGACTGCTTTTCAACCTTGTTCTCATTGGCTTCTGTTGATTGTTTGTACACTTTGGTTTTGATATATTGTTTTTTGGTTTTATATTCTGACTAGTAAAAAAGGCCCGTTTCTGACACAAATGAAATGGGCGCTAGCAAGGTTTTCCTCGGAGTGTGTATGTTTGAGAGAGTGTATGTGAGAGTGACTGTGTGTGAGAGAGAGAGTGAATGTGCGAGTGTGTGTGTGAGAGAGAGAGAGTGAGTCTGGGTGCGAGTGTGTCTGTGAGAGAGAGAGAGAGTGTGTGTGTGAGAATGAGAGTGTGTGCAAGTGCGTATGTGAGACAGTGTGTGAGAGAGAGAGTGTGTTTCACACAGATACAGCGTGTGCGAGAGAGAGTGTGTGTGAGACACAGACTCTCTGTGAGTGTATTACTACTACTACTATTTAGCATTTCTATAGCGCTACAAGGCATACGCAGCGCTGCACAAACATAGAAGAAAGACAGTCCCTGCTCAAAGAGCTTACAATCTAATAGACAAAAAATAAATAAAGTAAGCAAATCAAATCAATTAATGTGATTGGGAAGGAAGAGAGGAGGGTAGGTGGAGGCGAGTGGTTACGAGTCAAAAGCAATGTTAAAGAGGTGGGCTTTCAGTCTAGATTTAAAGGTGGCCAAGGATGGGGCAAGACGTAGGGGCTCAGGAAGTTTATTCCAGGCGTAGGGTGCAGCGAGACAGAAGGCGCGAAGTCTGGAGTTGGCAGTAGTGGAGAAGGGAACAGATAAGAAGGATTTATCCATGGAGCGGAGTGCACGGGAAGGGGTGTAGGGAAGGACGAGTGTGGAGAGATACTGGGGAGCAGCAGAGTGAATACATTTATAGGTTAGTAGAAGAAGTTTGAACAGGATGCGAAAACGGATAGGGAGCCAGTGAAGGGTCTTGAGGAGGGGGGTAGTATGAGTAAAGCGACCCTGGCGGAAGATGAGACGGGCAGCAGAGTTTTGAACCGACTGGAAAGGGGAGAGGTGACTAAGTGGGAGGCCAGCAAGAAGCAGATTGCAGTAGTCTAAACGAGAGGTGACAAGGGTGTGGACGAGGGTTTTGGTAGAGTGCTCGGAAAGAAAGGGGTGGATTTTACGGATGTTGTAAAGAAAGAAACGACAGGTCTTGGCGGTCTGCTGGATATGAGCAGAGAAGGAGAGAGAAGAGTCAAAGATGACCCCAAGGTTTCGAGCTGAGGAGACAGGGAGAATGAGAGAGCCATCAACAGAAATAGAAAACGGGGGGAGCGGGGAGGTGGGTTTGGGGGGGAAAATTGTTGGATTATTTGTAGTAAATAATTAGCAGATTTTAGTACACACAGCTTCAGCTTTAGAAATGTTAATTTCTTTCTTCATCTCTCTCTCATTCACCCCTGAATAATTCACTGCTGAGTCACTTTAAAGTTGAAGTAACAAAACATCTGTTTACTCACAGTTTGTAGTTAGATTATAATCAGACAGGCTTATATATACATATTACTATACATTTGTATTATCAGCTCCTTCCATGTGCTTAGATGGTAATGGATGCTCACACCACCATAGATCCTCTCAGGTTAGGAGAGATCATGAGCTCCATGTGCTCCATGTGCTGCATCTGCATCTGCTGTGTCTAACCCCCACAGGAAGTTGCATAGCTGTGTGACCTCTCTAAGTAATTCACATCAGAGGTCACAGAGTAATCACAGAGAAATAATAGGTGACAGGCAATGCATGTAAAAATACAATTACATTCCAACAAACCCCTTCTCATGCATAACTGTCATGCAATTATTTATTCATACAAAGTCCAAGCTTTATACGCAGATTCACAAAATGTTCTCTGGGTAACGGTTTGGTCATGATGTCAGCTGTCATCTCACTGGTGTGACAATAGTGTAGACTGATGACCCCTTCTTTTGCCAACTCTCGCACGTTGTGGTATTTCGTTGCGATGTGCTTGGTGCGTGACTGAACCTTGTCATTCTGTGACAGTCGGATGCAGCTCTGATTATCTTCCATTATCTGGATTGGTCTCTTTTCAGCTATTCCGAAATCCAGCAAAAGTTTTTCAATCCACATCAGTTCTCTGCACGCTTCCGATACGGCCACATATTCAGCTTCTGTAGAAGACAAACTCACAATACTTTGTTTATGACTGGCCCATGAAATTTGTACATTTCCATACATAAACACATATCCACTTGTGGATTTATAATCAGAATGATCCCCTGCCCAATCTGAATCACAGTAACATATTAGTTTTGGATTACTATTGGCTGAAATCTTTAATTTACAATCAATGGTACCCTTTAAATACCTTACCATCCTTTTAACTGCAGTCCAATCTGATTTGGTAGGTGAGCTGACCCTTCTGCTCAAAATTCCTACTGCATTTGCTATATCAGCCCTGTATGTGGTAGCTAGATATAAAAGCTTACCTATGGCTGATCTATATTGGATGTTATCTGGTAAAGGTTCTCTTACTGTTTCATCCTTCATAAAATCAGTGATCATGGGAGTGCTTACAACTTGGGCATCTTGCATACCTAAACTTTCAATAAGCTCATTTATTTTCTGCTTCTGGCTTAGAAGATAAGAACCATCATTTTGTTTCTCAATTTCTATACCAAGATAGTATGACACATTACCAAGTTCTTTTATCTCAACATTGAGGTTTAAACACTTTACAATGTCCTTGTACTCTTGCTCACTTTCGCTTGCAATGAGCAGATCATCAACAAAAGCTAAAATGTATGCATATTGTCCATTTGTGCACCTAGTGTACAAGCATTTATCTGCTTCACCTTGCTTAAATCCTAAATTTGTCAATATTTCATGCAATTTTTCATTCCAACATTCTGCACTTTGCTTTAATCCATAAAGACCTTTGTTTAATTTACACACTAGCTGTCTTTGTTTTGTATTTATGAAACCTGTTGGCTGTTCCATGTACAAGTCTTCAGTTATATCTCCGTGAAGAAATGCTGTTTTCACATCAATGTGGTTGACTTGCATGCCTTTTGAGACTGCAATGCTCAGAAGTGTTCTGATTGTCGTGTGTTTCACTACAGGTGCAAACACTTCATCAAAATCTTCTCCATATTTTTGAAGATATCCCTTTGCCACTAATCTGGCTTTATACCTTTCCACTTTTCCTTGTGCATTCCTTTTTAACTTGAATACCCATTTGCATCCTATAGCTTTCTTGCCAGGAGGTAATTTTGTAAGAATCCAAGTATTATTTTTATCCAATGCATCAATTTCTTCTTGTGCAGCTTTATGCCATTCAGCAGCTTCTTCTGCTGGCATTTTCTCAATCTCATCCCATGTTAAGGGCTCTTGAGCTTCTGCTGACTTTGTTAGGTAAGACAGTCTTGGGGGTGGAACACCTTTGTTTTCCCTGGATGAGCGTCTGACAACAGGTTGGTCCGACCTTTCCGCATCCTCTAAATCTGAGAGTCCTTCTCCAATTGATTCCCCTTCTCCAACTGTACTGTCTTCTTCAATGATCCTTTCTGTGTCTGTTTCCTCTGCCTGTTCCTCGTTAGATACAGATGAGTTGCTTTCAGACATCTGCCTTGGTATGGCATTTATATACACTGGCATGTCTATTATGGTTCTAGTTTCATATTCTGGATGATAAGGCTCATCTGGGATAATCCAGCCTTTATCAACCCTTTTGTTTTCATCAAAATATGTAATATGTCTTATGCCAACAATGCCAGTTTTCAGATTCAAAATTCTATATCCTTTGTGTCCTGGAGCATAGCCAACTAAAATGCCCCTTTCTGTTGTGGAATCCAGCTTATGCCTTCTTTGCTTTGGTATATGAGCATATGCTGTACTTCCAAATGTTCTTATGTGTGACAGGTTTGGCTTCCTACCATGCCATGTCTCATGTGGTGTGCGCTCAGCGCCTTTAGTTGGCATTCTGTTTTGTAGGTACACTGCTGTGAGAATGGCTTCCCCCCATAGTCTTTTAGGGAGATTGCTATCTGACAGCATACATCTGGTCATTTCCACAAGTGACCTAAATTTTCTCTCTGCAACAGAATTTTGCTCTGGTGTATAAGCTACTGTTGTGATATGCTGAATGCCTTCTTGTTCTAGAAATGTGCGCATGCTTTGTGAAGTGAACTCACCACCATTGTCGGTCTGAAGAACCTTTGGTTTTCTTTCAAATTTATTGCTCACCATGGCTACGTATTTCTTCAGCATGTCTGTGACTTGACTTTTCTCTTTCAGCAAATAGGCCACACAGTATCTAGAGAAATCATCCAAGAATATTAGCACAAATCTGTTATTTCCCAATGATGGGATATTAAACGGTCCACATAAGTCACTGTGTATTAAGTCCAGTACTTTATTACTCCTATTTCCTGTGTATGCAGGAAATGAGGGTCTCACACCTTTTTGAGTAACACAGTCTATGCATTTCTCCATTTTACCAGCATCTGCACTTATCTGAATGCCGGTGGCTAGTTGCCCACTGTGAAGATCCTGGATCACCTTAAAATCACGATGTCCCAGGCGGCGGTGCCAGATTTCCAGACTACATTTTCCATCATTCTTCCTTACTTGCGCCAGATGTGAGGCTTCACCTGAAATGCTCAGTTTATAAACATCATTATGCATAAAAGCTTCAGCATACACTTCATCATTTTTAGAGATTGTGCACTTACTGTTTTCAAAATGAATCGCAAATCCCTTCTTATCTAATGTAGATACACTAAGCATATTGCAAACTGCTTGGGGAATATACAAGACATCACTTACAGGAATTTCTTTAACTTCATTAGACACTTTGCATTTTAAGAATCCAATACCTTTTGCTTGGATCTTAGCAGTCCCTGCGTTTGCAGTTTTAAGAATACCTTCCTCTGGACACATTTCCTGAAAGAAATCCTTAGAATTGGTTAAATGGCATGTGCTCCCCGAATCCAAAATCCAAGTACTTTCATTTGAATTATTATTTACCATAGTCAAAGATTTTTCTGCCATTAGAAAGCCCTTGTGTTTATCTTTGTCCTTCATACATTTCCTGGTTTGAAAATTCTTTAGTTCCATTGGCTTAGGTGAGCTAGAGGGAGTGTTTTGTGTTTCCTTACACCATTTAGATACATGTCCCTCCTTTCCACATGAGTAGCAAATCAGCTTGCCCTTGGGTGGAGTTTTCCCATAGCTCCGCCTTCCTCTGTTCTTTGCCAAGAAATTTGTTTCATTTCTCTCTGACTTGCTTTGAGAACACATCTCCTCAGAATCATTTATTATGCATTCCTGCCTTAGTTTTGATGTTGCCTGTTCAAAAGATTGCCCTTCAATGGCCTCATTTACAGACCTAAAAACATCAAACTTCTTTGATAGTGAGGTAAAAAGAAATGCTCTTTTCAATGCATCACACATGGGAATTCCTGAAAGTTCTAACTTTTGAAATGAAGACATAAGATGCATAATGTGATCATTACATTTACTTTTATCCCTTAATTTGGTTTCATTCAACTCTGCTAACCAAATTGGTTGCTGCTTTGCATATGTAGTTGCATACATAGTTCTCAGTTTATATAAAATGTCCTTTGGTGTATCTTTTCCCTCCACTAATATGGCTTGTTTCTCTGAGAGAGCTTCCAAAAGCATGCACTTCACATAATAGTTTGCATTGTCCCATTCAGCCATATTTTCAGCTGTTCTGTCTTGGTCTAAGCATATATTTAATCTTTTTGCTCGAAGGAGACATATGAATCTTAATTCCCACTGCTGATAATTAAACTCAGTTAATTTAGGCACCTTGAGAGAATAGAACAATGGTGAATTTCTTCCCTCAGCCAATTTCTTAGCCTTCTGTCTGCTGTGTGGGGGGAGAGAGAGACAGACTGAATCTTTCCTTTAAAACTTAAGAGAAAAATGTGGCCTTTTTTTCTGCCTGGTAATATTTCTCTTCTTTTTCAATTCCTGGACCCTGGGCCCATAACCCTTTTGTTGGATTATTTGTAGTAAATAATTAGCAGATTTTAGTACACACAGCTTCAGCTTTAGAAATGTTAATTTCTTTCTTCATCTCTCTCTCATTCACCCCTGAATAATTCACTGCTGAGTCACTTTAAAGTTGAAGTAACAAAACATCTGTTTACTCACAGTTTGTAGTTAGATTATAATCAGACAGGCTTATATATACATATTACTATACATTTGTATTATCAGCTCCTTCCATGTGCTTAGATGGTAATGGATGCTCACACCACCATAGATCCTCTCAGGTTAGGAGAGATCATGAGCTCCATGTGCTCCATGTGCTGCATCTGCATCTGCTGTGTCTAACCCCCACAGGAAGTTGCATAGCTGTGTGACCTCTCTAAGTAATTCACATCAGAGGTCACAGAGTAATCACAGAGAAATAATAGGTGACAGGCAATGCATGTAAAAATACAATTACATTCCAACAAAAATGAGAAGCTCGGTTTTGGTCATATTTAATTTCAGGTGGCGTTGAGACATCCAGGCAGCAATGTCAGACAAGCACGCTGAAACTTTGGTTTGGATGCAAGGTGAGATATCAGGGGTAGAAAGGTAGATTTGGGAGTCATCAGCATAGAGGTGGTAGGAAAAGCCATGGGATGAGATTAATGAACCAAGGGAAGAAGTGTAGATAGAAAAGAGGAGGGGACCAAGAACAGAACCCTGAGGTACGCCGACAGGCAGAGGGATAGAGGTAGAAGAGGATCCACCAGAGTGAACACTAAAGGTGCGGAGGGAGAGGTAGGAAGAGAGTGTATGAGACCAAGAGAGTGTGTGAGTGACTGTGGACATATAGAGAGTGAATGTGATACAGTGTGAGACATAGAGTGTGTGAGAGACAGTGTGTGAGAGAGAAAGACATTGACTGTGAGAGAGAGAGTGTGTGTGTGACAGAGATACCTCCCCCCCCCTCTAGTGTCAGGCCCCTCCTCCCTTCCTCTCTCTGGTGTCAGGCCCCCCTTCTCTGTCTGGTGTCTGAGCGTTACTGTGCAGGACGCTGAGCTCTGGCTGTGCTTCAAGGAACTGACCAATCCTATTTAATAGAATGCACCTCCAACATTCTGAAGCCAAGAAACCTCGTGTGGTTGGTCACTTCTGCTTGTGACGAACCCGGAAGTACGTGATGTCAATTCAGGAGATGGATACAGAGAGTAGGAATGCCTCAGCCATGCAGTCAGCTTCAGAATGTTGGAGGTGCGTTTTATTATATAGGATTTGAACATGGTATTTAGCACTTATGCATGCATGTCTACCACTTCAGACCGAGAGAAAACAACTAGACCAAGACTCAGTGAGAGAAAATGGCCTGTTTCAGGTCCAGGGAAAGGTACAAAGACTCATATCCCTCCTAATTATTGAACTGAAGAATGCTCTGCCCATAAACTACAACCCTTCCCTCCCATTCGTAACTCTTAGAAAATATACATCAAAACAGTTTTCCCCAGTGACTCGCCTTCTAATTGTTTGAAAATGACAAGCTACCCTGTTTCCCCAAAAGTAAGACATCCCCCGAAAATAAGACCTAGTAGAGGTTTTTCTGAATTGGTAGATATAAGGCCTCCCCCGAAAGTAAGACCTAGCAAATTTTTCTTTGAAAGCAGGGCCGCCGAGAGCCGGACAAGGCCACCCCCGGGCCGCCCCCCCCCCCCACCCGAGGTCACCAAGCGCCCCCCTCCATCGCTCCCAGAACTAACCTTAAACGCCTCCTTTCACCTTAGCAGCAAGCAGCAGCAGGGCAGACTTTCCTTCCGTGCCCCACCCTCGCGGACGTTACGTCAGGCGAGGGCGGGACACGGAAGGAAGGAGTGGCCTGCCCTGCTGCTGCTTGCTGCTAAGGTGAAAGGAGGCGTTTAAGGTTAGTTCCGGGAGCGACAGAGGGCGGGCGGGCCAACCCCGATCCAACCCCGATGTTTCCCCGAAAAATAAGACAGCCCCTGAAAATAAGACCTAGCGCATTTTTGGGGGCAAAACTTAATATAAGACAGTGTCTTATTTTCGGGGAAACACGGTATTCTGCTGTGCATCAACCAAGTATAGGTTAAGCAACAGCTGTGAAACTTTGGGGGAAAAAAACTACCAAATTCTTGTGGTGAGAAAAAAAGAGTGGAATGCAGTTCAATTGATAGATCTCACTGTATCATTATTTTCAGCACAAAGGCTTCATTTTTCCAAAGTGAATTTCACCGCACTGTTAATATCATCTCAGAACCAGTGATTATAGTCATAAATGCCCAATAATATTTATCCTTTTCTTGCCTTTAAGCAAAAGTGAAAATCAATAGGGGCACACTGTAAACATAGGATAACAGGTCAAGATAACAGCTATTCTTGACAAGACGATTCTTTGGCTAGGATGAACTCCGGGGTAGCAGGTTGTGTATTGGTAAATGGCTGGTTACTGAATCGATGCCTTGGAGAAGGAGGAGAGACTTTACTCCAACTTCATTTAATGTCTGGATCTCTGCACTTTTCACTTTTTCATCCGTTGGTACATGCCTTTGTAATTTCAAGACTGGATTACTGTAACACTATGTTCACTGGTATTGCTGTTCAGCAAATACATTGGCTGCAAACCTTGCAGAATTCAGCCGCCCATTTTCTGATGAAGGCTAAGGGATCTGATTCAGTTTCCTCACTGTTGGTAAAATTGCACTGGCTTCCTGTTAGTTTTCATGTTTGCTTTAAAATTCTTTGTCTTGCTCACAAATCCCCGCACCTTGGATCCCTCTCCTATCTTTCCTCTGTTTTTAATTCCGTTTCCTTCATTCTCTCATTACACATCAATTAGGGGTCCTTTTACAAAGGCGTGCTGAAAAATGGCTTGCGGTAGTGTAGGCGCTGGTTTTGGGCGTGCACTGATCCATTTTTTACCGCATCTGTAAAAAAAAGGCCTTTTTTGCCGAAAATGGACGTGCGGTAAAATCAAAGTTACCGTGCATCGATTTTGGGTCTGAGACCTTACTGCCAGCCATTGACTTAGTGGTAAAGAATCTGGGCGGTAATGACCTACGCACATCAGAAGCCACTTGGCATGCGTCCGTTACATGTGCCCAAAAATAAAAAATATTTTACAGTCATGTGTATCGGACGCGCACCAAAAATGAAATTACCACAAGAGCCACGCGGTAGTCAGCCGGTAACTACTACTTCTACTACTTATCATTTCTATAGCGCTACTAGACGTACGCAGCGCTGTACACTTGAACATGAAGAGACAGTCCCTGCTTGACAGAGCTTACAATCTAATTGGGACAGACAAACAGGACAAACAAGAGATAAGGGAATATTAAAGTGAGGATGATAAAATAAGGGTTCTGAACAAGTGAATAAGGGTTAGGAGTTAAAAGCAGCATCAAAAAGGTGGGCTTTTAGCTTAGATTTGAAGACGGCCAGAGATGGAGCTTGAGATGGAGCTTGACATACTTGCTCAGGAAGTCTATTTCAGGCATATGGTGCAGCAAGATAAAAGGAACGGAGTCTGGACTGAGTTAGCAGTGGAGGAGAAGGGTGCAGATAAGAGAGATTTACCCAGTGAACGGAGTTCCCGAGGAGGAGTGTAGGGAGAGATGAGAGTGGAGAGTTACTGAGGAGCTGCAGAGTGAATGCACTTATAGGTAACTCCATCATGGCATGTGTTGGGCGCGCATAAACGCTTATGCGGCTTAGTAAAAGGGCACTTTAGTCCTTTCCTCCCCTAGACAGGCTTACTATGAGTCCACTAGGCAAATCACCATTTTTCTTTGTGGCTCCCAAACTATGGAATGACCCCCCCCCCCCACCCCCGCCTATTCAGTCGAATTATTACTTCCAAAGTTAAAGCTTAGTTAAAACCCCATTATTTTAGAGTTTCTTTTGGAGTAGTTGGCAGCGAATTAGCCTGATGCACAGACCATATGTCTCATTTCATAAGCATGTATGCAATTCTATTAATTCTTGGAACATGTACACCTTTCCTGGTTTATTTGCATTCTTTTCAGTTTCTAATTTTATTGCATTTATTTGTCGCAAACCACTGTGACCTGTGATTCAGAAATAACGGTATATCAAGCCTCAAATAAACATAAACATAAAATGAGACCTCACTAGGGGGGCCCTTTTACTAAGCCTCGTAAGCTTCTACATAGTAACATAGTAGATGACGGCAGAAAAAGACCTGCATGGTCCATCCAGTCTGCCCAACAAGATAAACTCATATGTGTATACCTTACCTTGATTTGTATCTGTCTTTTTTCAGGGCACAGTCCGTACAAGTCTGCCCAGCAGTATTTCCTACCTCCCAACCACCAGTCCCGCCTCCCATCACTGGCTCTGGCACAGACCATATAAGTCTGCCCTCCACTATCCTCGCCTCCCAACCACCAACCCCTCTTCCCCCACCTGCTCTGCCATCCAATTTCGGCTAAGCTTCTGAGGCACATGTGCCCAATATGTGCCAAAATGGAGTTACCTCACAGCTACCGCGTGGCTCTTGTGTTAATTTCAGTTTTGGCGCATGTCAGATGCATGTGTCTGAAAAATAATTTTTATTTTCTGCCGTGCGTATCGGACGCGCGCCCGGTTACTGCGTGAGACTTTACCACTAGGTCAATGGCTGGCGTTAAAAGGTCTCAGACCCAAAATGGACGCACAGCAATTTTCATTTTGCTGCATGTCCATTTTTGGCAAAAATTTGAAAAAGGCATTTTGTACAGGTGTGCTGAAAATGATTCTGTGCGCACCCAAAACACACGTCTACACTACTGCAGGCCATTTTTCAGCACCCCCTTTGTAAATGGTCCCCAATGTCTTCTTTGCTGGTGCTTTCAATAAAGGATACTTTTTTACATTTGTGTCCATGGTCATCATTGTGTCCATGGTCATCATTGGTGGCTGAAAAATGTACAAACCAATAGGGAGATAATATCAAAAACAGTTTATTCAGAATATTCATATCAAGGACCCGACACGGTGTTGTTTGCTGATCGGCTTGCTGTTCTTTTGTTCTCTCTGAAAGTTGTTTGTGACCCCTGAGGCAGGCGCTTTGGCACTGAAACACGGGACCATGTCGGGTCCTTGATATGAATATTCTGAATAAACTGTTTTTGATATTATCTCCCTATTGGTTTGTACATTTGTCAGCCTCTACTTTTGCTGTTTTGTTTTGATTCTCCGTGGAGACTATTCCTGTTCTCTTGGATTTGGTCATCATTGGTGTCATCCTCTACTTGGCTTGGATTGTATTATTTTGACATACAGGCTTCTTCCATTTTTTTCTATTGTGTAAGGAGGTTGGAGGGTCTAAGCAGCTCAGGAGGAGGTATGGGGCCAGACTACATTCCCCACAAGGCCCTGAGAGAAGGGATCAGGGTGGTAGGTCCCAAAACCCGGTATGGCCCCCACGTGGAAGGGAGGGGGAAAAGGACTGGAGAGAGCAGCTGCGATGACAGGCGAGGGCCAGAAGGGGGAGCAGGGATGACAAAGCTCAATACCCTTGGGTTAGAAATCAGTACAAGATTCCTTCCACCTGGGAGGGGGAGGAGGTCTCCAACCAACAGCCTAGCAGAGAAGCAGAGTTAATGGAGTGTTTGGAGGAAGGGGAGGCTGGAGAGACCAACACACCAGGTTTGGAGGAACCAGTGGACATGGACTATAATTGTACTTTGGGGCAGAGTTGCAGGGACTGAAGGCAGTGGGTGGTCACAGGAGTCAATTAGCTGTGTTGTGGGCGGTGTACTGCCATTCTGCAACCACCCAAGCGGAAAGACTTTTAAAACTGAAACCAAGGCTGTTGAACTGGGGGGAGAACTTGGATTTAAAGGGAAGGATTTTTTCTTGTTGCTTTATTTTGGAAACTGAATGGGACTTTAACCCCTTGAACTGAGATTTTGTGGAGGAGAGGAAATAAACTGTTTGGAACTAAAAGCTGTGTTGTCTGGAAGGACTTTGTTTGGGGACTGCTAAAGGGAGCCTACCACCCCTGAAGGTTTGCTACCGGGATTACAGTTATTACAATTGACACTAATTAGGTGATAGCCAGGTGGTAGATGAGTTCTAGAGTAGATCTCATGGGATGGTAAAAAGCAGATGGCACCATGTAGAAGGAAATAGTTCGAAGCTGCCTTTCAAACAGTGGGATTTCACATTCATCTCACCTTTAAATGATTAGGGATTGATATTTAGCCTGATTTAAGTGGGTGGGAGAGACTCCTGCTGCTTACACTATGCTGAGTAGGCCGTATGTCAATAGTCAGTAGCACAGAATTTTAGCTCTGGCCATCCAGGAACAGTCCAGGCAGTGATGGGAAAACCTGGGTGTGGCGTCAGGATTGGCCCGGAAGATAAACGGGAAACTGGCCATGTTCAGTTCTGGGTCTCACATGCATAAAAAGAGCCCCATCTTTGTTCAGTTAGGTATGTGGGTACAGGTGCTGAATATCGAACAGAACCCACATAACTTCTGGGTTCACTGATGACCCAGGGCCTGGACATGACAGCATTGAATAGGTTTAATTCAGCCTGTGGCTGTCCATGGCTTTAAAAACACGGGGGGCCCTTTAACTAAGGCGTGCTGAAAAATGGCCTGCACTGCTGAAGGCATATGTTTTGGATGTGCAAAGAAGTAATTGCCCAGAAGTAAATTATGCAGAGCTGGCACTAGAAAGATTTCAGGGGGAGTGTCCTCATGCGATATAACTGGTTATCCACTAAGGGCCTTATTCTATAAAGGTTACGTTCCTAAATTTACGTTCCTAAAATTTATACACTTAAATTTATGAACATCGGCGTGTGGATCTGATGTGTGCCCAGACCCCTTTTGCTGCAGTAAGTAAAAAGTAAAAAAAAAGTTAATGGCTATGCGGTAAGTAAACACTCGCCATGTGGCCATTTCTGGAGGGAGCAGTTACCGCCTCCTAATGAGGCAACAGCAAGGGCTCCCGTGATAACCCAGCAGTAAAAAAAAAAAATTCTGGTTGCACTGGAAGTGCCGTGCAGGTAAAACAGTCTTTCACCCACAAAAATAACTTTGAAAATTACCCTCATTATTACTTTACAAAATATCAGGGAGCATCCAGAAAATAATATTTTGGTTTGATTGGCATAGCTTTCTTCCGCCGCTAGTTTTTATCCTATGCAAATATATGAAGAGAGTAGTTCTCCAAACATTTTAGTCCGCTAAGAAAGCAGTATTGGTTAGCCCTGAATTTTTAAAGGGGTGTGAATTTCCCCATCAATGCCTTCTTGACTTAGTGTATTCTGAGCGTCACTGTGACACATTTCCTTTTTTTTTTTTTTTTGCAGGGGAAACTGTCACAGCCTTACAAGAATGACCCTATCGGCATTGCACTTACATTCCATCAGCACCTAACAGATGGAAGATACGTACTGGGAATGAAGTTAGTGGGGCTGAATAAGGACATTGAGTTTGCCAGAAATGGCCCCCGGGGCCATATATTGGAAACCCGGTAATAGGATATCTCGTAGTATAAAAATGTTCACGTCTTTTATTTAGCTTACAGAAACATTGATTTTATTTGTCTTTCTGTCCTCAAGCAAACATTTCTCTGGTAACACTGTATATTGCAGTTTTAGCAACTGGACATTGATTCCTATTACTACTCAAACTTTTACTGGAACTCATCAAAGTAAAATAAAAGAACAATTGAAATGCACTAAAACGACACTATGCCTTGGTTTTTATTTATAGCTGAACCAAACTGTGTGTAAATTATACAGCCATGACATAATGACAGCTAAATAGGAGAGGTGCTGACTTAAAGAATGCATGCAATAACACTTAAGATGACAAAAGGTGCCTGACAACCTGTACTAACTTAGAGTAAGGGATTGCGTTTGTTTTAAGTGGCCATGCTCAATTTCATACCAAAATGAAAATATTTGAAAAGCCACACACATAAAAGGATTGAGAACCACGAATAAGAGCAAACAAAACGCTCTTGGAAACATCTGTAGAAAGGATTTCGTCCTAGATCAACTTGTGGGAACCCTTAATAGGTGCTGTCCAGGGTGCTGACCTCAGATTCTTATGGGAAGAATTTGAACACCTACTGGGTTTCCACCCCCCTCCTCCCAGTAGTAGCTGAAGCCTGTATCAGATGACTGGTTGTGTCAACTACATTTGTATCTGGGAAACAACCTACAGAAAACATCAATAAGATATATGATGAACGCAAAAAGAATCCTATATAATAAAACTCACCCTCAACGTTCTGAGGACACTGACGTAACTGCAGCCAAGCCACTGACGTCACTTCCGTCATGAAGGGTTCGTGGTGGTGAAGCCACCGAAAGCACCAAGTCTCTGGGCCCCGCCCTCGCGTCAAAGGTGATGATGTCGAGGGCGGAGCAATGGCATCACGCTTTGAGGGCGGAGCAATGGCGTCAGTGGCTTCAGAACCAAGAAGCTCATGAAGGTGCGTTCACGAGGTCCAGAGCAATGGCGTCAGTGGCTTCAGAATGACGAACGGGTGGGTAGGTAGGGAGGGAGGGGGGTGTTGGGGAGGAAAACCTTGCTAGCACCCGTTTCATTTGCTCCAGAAACGGGCCTTTTTTACTAGTAATTTCATAAGTGATGAATGCTTATGGAACAGCTCTCTACACACATACAGTAAGCAAGCTTTTGTACAATTGGCCTAGAGGTGTACATTAGAGAATGTTTGTCCCCATCCCCATGGGTTCTGTCTCCATCCCCACCCATCCCCGCAGGTTCTGTCTCTGTCCCCACCCCATTCCCACAGGCCCTGTCTCCGTCCCCGCAGGTTCTGTCCCCATCCCCGCCACGTCCCCATGGGCTCTATTCTCATCTGCAGAAGCCTTGAACACTTATGATTTTATATTTAAATCTTTTTATTAAAGTATAAAAAGGAACAATATGCTGCGCAACTGTTGTGTATAAATTACAAATATAGAACAATAATAACAATGAGCAGCTATAATAACCCTCCTTCCCACCACCACCCTCTACCCTTCCAATCCCAACAATAGGTGATTTCTACAACACTAAGGAATCCTAATTCACACTGTTAAAATGTCCAGGGGTTTAAAATACAACCCGTTCTATATGCCTAGAGGGGAAAAATATGCCCTATGAAGCACTGTTATAGTTTTTTAATCTGTGGATAAATAAGAAGTCATCAACAATCTCAGGATTCAATCTAGCTGTCCTGTCTTCCACAGTCCTTCCTGGAATAGAAGTTGTCTTCTTAGAAGATGTGCTGGTAGCAGGATGCACAGGATCCCCCATGCAAATTTTGGTAGTTGTGGCCAGTATGTTTGCTTGTTTTTCCAAAAAAAATCAAAATATCTTTGTAGGCATCACTTAAACATAAATAACAGTCCAGTTCATTAACAGGCTTCAAAGTAGAAAATGACACACCACCAAAATCGCTCCGGGCCCCGCCCTCGAGGGCGGCGCAATGGCAGAACAATGAAGGGGTTGGCAGGGAGGGAGGCGGGGGGTGGGTGGGAAATCGCTCCGGGCCCCGCCCTCGCGTCAAATGTCATGACGTTGGGGGTGGAGCAATGGCAGAACAACGAAGGGGTTGGCCAGGGAAGGGGGGGGGGGGTGTTCGCGACGAAAACCTTGCTAGCACCCGTTTCATTTGCTCTGAAATGGGCCTCTTTTACTAGTATACACATAAAATAGCTAAATCAAAACATCAACACACCAATCTACTCTTCCAAACCAATGTGAAAATGATACTGTTTGGACGATCAATACATACAGCAACTATCGCTTCTCAGATGTACTCATTAGCCCACAAGACCACATGTGACTTGGCAAAGTTATGTGAAAAATCATCCATAAAAATTCAAAAGAAATCCTTCTCTAAAAATATATCAAACACAGGGGCCCTTTTACTAAGCTGTGCTGAAAAGTGGCCTGCGGTAGCCCCAGCACGTGGCTTTCTCACACACTGAGGCCACTTTTAGTATGGCAGTACAATGGGCCCATTTTCCCTATTAATGACTATGTGCTAAGTTCGTAAAAGGTTCTCAAAACATATAGCAAATACGCTTGTAGATCTTTGGAGGAAAAGACCTCGAGAAACCCCTTGATTTATTAAAAAATCACTAAGGAGTTGGACTTCCTCATCATCGGCCTGAAAAACCTCCGTGAGAAGTACTATTTTACTTTAGTTTCAGTTCAGACTTTTCAACTCAGCAAGTCAAAAGTAAAATAAACTTAGCTTAATAGTCAATCTTTGTGTTCTCTTGTCAACTTTGACTTTGACCGTGATCAACGGCGGCCAGCGTTTCGAATCGCAAGTTCTGCTTCAGGATCACTGGACAAACAATTGCCGCTCAGTTTTGCCGGCGGAAGCTATTGTTTAGCATGTGCTAAGTTCCCCATTAGAGCATGATCACTTACCGACACCTATTTTCTAGGGGGTCCTTTTACAAAAGCGCAATGAAAGATGGCTTGCAGTAGTGTAGGTGTGGGTTTTGGGCGCGCCCCAATTCATTTTTTTAGCACGCCTGTAAAAAAGGCCCTTTTTTTTGCAGAACATGGACATGCAGCAAAATGAAAATTGCCACGCGTCCATTTTGGGTCTGAGACCTTACCTCCAGCCATTGACCTAGTGGTAAAGACTCATGCGGTCACCGGGCGGTAATGACCTATGCGCATCAAATGCCACTTGGTGTGCATCCGTTATGCGCGCCCGAAAATAAAAA
Source organism: Microcaecilia unicolor (assembly GCF_901765095.1). Lineage (NCBI taxonomy): Eukaryota > Metazoa > Chordata > Amphibia > Gymnophiona > Siphonopidae > Microcaecilia > Microcaecilia unicolor. Next base: position 188,265,143 of record NC_044041.1, read on the forward strand.
CATATTTTTCAGACGCGCATATCAGACGCCCGCCAAAAATGAAATTACCGCAAGGGTCACATGGTAACCAGGCGGTAACTCCATTTTGACATGCTTTGGGCGTTCGGAGGCACCTATGCAGCTTAGTAAAAGGGTCCCTAGGTGTTAAAGGTTCACACTCTAATCCTGCACTAATCAGTTAGCATGTGCCAATGTAAGCTGCACTAGCTAAGTAGCACAGAACATGCCTGCTCTCTACCCCTATACCTGTGCCAGCACTAAAAATTAAAATCTATTTTTAGCATGTGGGAAGCACGTGTCGAGCATGAAACTACACAGGACACCTGAGTGTGATCTACAGTAGTTTTTAACCTGAAGTAAGCATGTGTTAGTGGAGGAGTAGCCTAGTGGTTAGTGCAGTGGACTTTGATCCTGGGGAACTGTGTTCAATTCCCACTGCAGGTCCTTGTGACTCTGGGCAACTTACAAAATAAGTACCTGAATATATGTAAACTGCTTTGAATGTAGTTGCAAAAACCTCAGAAAGGCGGTATATCAAGTCCCATTAACAAGATTCCATGCACAGTCTCAAAGAGTAGCAACATTCCATGTAGAACCTCAAAGAATAGCAAGATTCTGGAATGCCAAAGAGTAAGGAGTGGAGGAGTAGCCTAGTGGTTAGTGCAGTGGACTTTGATCCTGGGGAGCTGGGTTCAATTCCCACGGCAGCTCCTTGTGACTCTGGGCAAGTCACTTAACCCTCCATCGCCCCTAGTACAAAACAAATACCTGAATATATGTAAACCGCTATGAATGTAGTTACAAAAACCTCAGAAAGGCGGTATATCAAGTCCCATTTCCCCCTTACCACAGCTTAGCAAAATGAACCCACAATATTTTCCAATGAAGACATTTTTATTTTTAAAAATAAACCTAGTACTTAGTTGATATGCAACGTATTTTTCACCTTCAACAATGATACTCGGTGAGTGATATTCCAGCATAATCAAGTTTTAAGCATAGGCTCTGCAGCAGAATTATCCACTCTACAAAACTCAAACCAGAGAATATTTAACTGAGAATTCTTTGAACATGATGAATTTACTTTGATTTAAGGGGCTCCATTTGGGAAAGAAGCTGCATCAGAGGGGTGGGGCGCCAGAGGAGGAAAGCTTAGGGGTTGGTCCTAGCAACCTATATGAATCGCTACCACTGCCGATCTCAAAGACAAGTTTGAAGGGTTGCTTGAATATACATTTATCGCTTGATAAAGCTTATGAATAGAGTGACACCAACCTTTGGCTACAGTTGGGAGTGTATATGACTATGGAATTATGATTGTGCCAAATGGAGCCTTTACGTGAATCTATGAACTGAATGATAAGTAATTATCTAATACTTATTGAAATAAGTTGCAACCCATCCTTACATTACCCAAATTGCAAAGGTCTTAAATACAAAACAACTTACGCATCCACCTTCTCCTACGTAAGCACACAATTATGGAATGGACTCCCGAAAGCTGTAAAAACAATCAATAACCACCTAAACTTCAGAAAATCACTAAAAACCAACCTCTTCAAAAAAGCTTACCTCACCGATCCAACGTAAATCCCCACATCCAGCAACACAGCTCAACCAAAGATCGTACTGGACAATATACAATCTTCATTCCATATGACCTTCACGGTGCCTGAAACACACCTACCTCATTTGACCACAATACAACCTTGCATTTGTTATCCACCAACTGGCGAACGCCTTTACGGTACTATGTAAGCCACATTGAGCCTGCAAATAGGTGGGAAAATGTGGGGTAGAAATGTAACAAATAAATAAATAAATAATACTTTTGGGTGTGATGAATATAGCCCACTACCATGATTAAGCTTTCGGGAATAGCACGAGCTATTGGGTTTTTTAAGGGCTCTTTTAAATGAACAACCATAAAGAATTCAAGTCTATAAAATTTAAAAAGGTATATTAATTGAGTTTTAGGAAGATATTGATTTAGTCTGTGATGTATAATATTATACAGCTTTGTTTATAGAGCCTTATAAACTCTTCAATAAATAAATAAATACATGTTTTGTCTTTTATCAATCCAAACACCCCCATACCTTTGGCTGAGGATGGATTTGTGTTCTTTCCATTGAACTTGCTTGCTCAGCTCTGGTATTAATCTATTCATCAGTTCATCTCATTGGAAGAAAACATGTCATCTTAAGCAGTTTCTTGGATGAGTGTAAATGCCTCATTAATTTAAACATATTAACCTGAGAAGACTATTTGTGTCTGGTAGACTAATGAAAACCATTATAGGAAAGACACAATGGTACACAGAGGGATGCATTCAACCATTAGACTCTCTTTAAATACACACTCATTTGCTTGTACGATGAAGAATTCAAAAAGGGAGCAAAGGGAAGGGAGAGAAATGGGTAAACAGAGCCCATGCTGAAATTGAGGGGGAGAAACAAGAGATAGAAAAATTTTAAAAGAACAAGTCAGGGTGATACCTACAGAACCCTACTAGGGTTCAAAGTACAGTCAACATAATTATGTATCTTTTCAAGGCTAAAATTATCAAATAACCTCTTGATTCAGCCCACAGTAGTCATGAGTGTTTTATACCTGGATGTTTTAACACTAGTTTCCAGATACCAGCCAGTGCTGAATATGTGAGTATAAACATAAGAACATAAGCATTGCCATACTGGAACAGTCCGATGGTCCATCAAGCCCAGAATCCTGATTCCAATAGTGGCCAATCCAGGTTACAAGTACCTGGCAAGATCTCAAAACAATGCAATACATTTTATGCTGCTTATCCTAGAAATACTGTCAAAAAGCTGAGTGGCTGCGCTCTACCACAAATATACTAGCGTACTCTACAGAAAATGGTAAGGTATAAATTAATTGGTCACACTCTCTCTATAATAAAGGGGAGTCTCATACAGTCACAAAGGCAAAAATGTTCTTATCAATAAGAAATGCCTTACTCATGTGACAAGCATAATCAAAGACAGCCCCCTACCTTCCATTGTAATTTTTATTCGTTTTTTTATAGTGCTTATTGTGCTTTTAGTGTCCTTTTTATTTTTTATATCAAACTTTAAACATCCTTTGTTCTGTAAGTTTGGCCAATATGCTCACATTCGGAATTTTTCATTTACTGCAGTGGAGATAACAAGCACTTATCTGTGTGTGTGTCCTTCTTAATCCCAGGACTCCTCACAGCCCCGACAGGTGCCTGCTTCGCTCATATGCTTTGTCAAGGGACAGTCCTATGGATACAAAAAGATATGTTACATTATAGCTCGTAATATTCTTCTTAATGAATATAATAATTGTAATTCTGTTTACTATGTAAGTCGCATTGTACCTGCTTCTGTGGGAAAGTGTGGGGTACAAATGTAATAATAATAATATGCACGTGGGAGCTATTTTTATTATTTTTTTAATTTTTAGAAGTGCCCCCTAGGGTGCCCGGCTGGTGTCCTGGCATGTCAGGGGGACCAGTGCACTACAAGTGCTGGCTCCTCCCATGACCAAATGCCTTGGATTTGGCCGGGTTTGAGATCGCGGCATTATTTTCCATTCTACCCAAAAACCGATGCCGGCCATCTCAAACCCGGTGAACCAGTGGCGTAGGAAGGGGGGGCGGGAGGGTGATCCGCCCCGGGTGCACGCGCTCGGGGGGTGCCAGCCCCGCTGGTTCCTTGCTCCCTCTGCACTTCCGGGGCAGAGAGAGCAGGGAACCAGCTGGGCCGACGCAGCTCCGAGTGACGTGCACTCAGGGCGGATCGGCCCTCCGGCAGGTAAGAATACGGTCCGGGGGGAGGTGCACCGCAGAGGGGGGGTCGCGCCGTGCTGCACCCGGGGGGGTGCGCAGCGGCAACCCGCCCCAGGTGCCATTAGCCCTTGCTACGGCACTGCGGTGAACTCTGACATTTGGCCGGGCCCAACCGTATTAGCGGAAAAAAAGATGGCCGGCCATCTTTTTCGAAAATACGGTTGGCTCCGCCCACTTATGGCACTGGCCCCGAAGATGGCCGGCCAGCTATTTGGCCGGCGCCGTTCGATTATGCCCCTCCACGTTGCCTTTAGAACACAGGGATAAGATAGGTGCCATTTTGGATTTTAATATGGACAACCCATTATGAAATTTGCCTCCTAGGCATGCACAGATTTCAAAGCGTCATGTTCTGAGCATGGTCAGGACAGACCTTGGAAGTACACATGCATTCTCGATTTTACAAACACCTGCTCCGAGGCACACAAAACTGCCAGCTAAGTGCTTGAAGGGACCTGGGCTTGGGAGGAATGATTGAGAGGAGAATTGTGCATCCCTCTCTGGTGTTCAAAACTAGCGCACTAATAACAAAAAAAAATGGAGGTTTGGAGTTCGGGCTCCTTAATTGGCTCCCCTTGGACATGAATGTTGCAAAATCCGATACTTACAAAGCCCCAAGGGAAGCTGCTCTTTTTATAATGTGTTTTAAATAAAATGGCTGCTCCCATTCCATGTGTCATAAAATCCATGCTGAAAGTTCAGGGGTTCATTTTCAAAACAAACAAAAAAAATGTCCAAAAAATATCATAAGGTGGCAGAAGGACATTTTTCTCTCAAAAACATCCAAGTTGCATTTTTTTGACACCCCCTGATTTTAGACATTTTGCTCCATAGCTCATCCAAATTTCAAGGGGGCGTGTTTTGGATGGGACATGGGCGACACCAAAAGATAGATTTTTTTTTCCTGCAATAATGGAACAAAATGAAAACAATCTAGGGCGAAAATTAAAACGTTTCTGGCTAGACCTGTTTCAATCACAACTAAGTGCAAAAGATGCCCTAAATAACCAAATGACCACTGGATAGATTAAGGCATAACCTCCTTTACTCCCCCAGTGGCCACTGACCCCCTCCCACCCCACAAAGATGTGAAAGAAACAGTACATACTCATCTGTAGGACAGCTTCAGATGATATGGCCAGTCCCATTAGAGCAGCAAGTAGGTCACTGGAGTAGCCCAGTGGTCAGTGCAATACACTGTAGAGAAGGGGACCCAGACTCTTATCCCACTCTAATTGGTACACTTGTGCTGGAAAGTGTAAGTTCTCCAAAAAACATTAAATACCTACAATACCTACAGTGGGGGAAATAAGTATTTGATCCCTTGCTGATTTTGTAAGTTTGCCCACTGACAAAGACATGAGCAGCCCATAATTGAAGGGTAGGTTATTGGTAACAGTGAGAGATAGCACATCACAAATTAAATCCGGAAAATCACATTGTGGAAAGTATATGAATTTATTTGCATTCTGCAGAGGGAAATAAGTATTTAATCCCTCTGGCAAACAAGACCTAATACTTGGTGGCAAAACCCTTGTTGGCAAGCACAGCAGTCAGACGTCTTCTGTAGTTGATGATGAGGTTTGCACACATGTCAGGAGGAATTTTGGTCCACTCCTCTTTGCAGATCATCTCTAAATCATTAAGAGTTCTGGGCTGTCGCTTGGCAACTCGCATCTTCAGCTCCCTCCATAAGTTTTCAATGGGATTAAGGTCTGGTGACTGGCTAGGCCACTCCATGACCCTAATGTGCTTCTTCCTGAGCCACTCCTTTGTTGCCTTGGCTGTATGTTTTGGGTCATTGTCGTGCTGGAAGACCCAGCCACGACCCATTTTTAAGGCCCTGGCGGAGGGAAGGAGGTTGTCACTCAGAATTGTACGGTACATGGCCCCATCCATTCTCCCATTGATGCGGTGAAGTAGTCCTGTGCCCTTAGCAGAGAAACACCCCCAAAACATAACATTTCCACCTCCATGCTTGACAGTGGGGACGGTGTTCTTTGGGTCATAGGCAGCATTTCTCTTCCTCCAAACACGGCGAGTTGAGTTCATGCCAAAGAGCTCAATTTTTGTCTCATCTGACCACAGCACCTTCTCCCAATCACTCTCGGCATCATCCAGGTGTTCACTGGCAAACTTCAGACGGGCCGTCACATGTGCCTTCCGGAGCAGGGGGACCTTGCGGGCACTGCAGGATTGCAATCCGTTATGTTGTAATGTGTTACCAATGGTTTTCGTGGTGACAGTGGTCCCAGCTGCCTTGAGATCATTGACAAGTTCCCCCCTTGTAGTTGTAGGCTGATTTCTAACCTTCCTCATGATCAAGGATACCCCACGAGGTGAGATTTTGCGTGGAGCCCCAGATCTTTGTCGATTGACAGTCATTTTGTACTTCTTCCATTTTCTTACTATGGCACCAACAGTTGTCTCCTTCTCGCCCAGCGTCTTACTGATGGTTTTGTAGCCCATTCCAGCCTTGTGCAGGTGTATGATCTTGTCCCTGACATCCTTAGACAGCTCCTTGCTCTTGGCCATTTTGTAGAGGTTAGAGTCTGACTGATTCACTGAGTCTGTGGACAGGTGTCTTTCATACAGGTGACCATTGCCGACAGCTGTCTGTCATGCAGGTAACGAGTTGATTTGGAGCATCTACCTGGTCTGTAGGGGCCAGATCTCTTACTGGTTGGTGGGGGATCAAATACTTATTTCCCTCTGCAGAATGCAAATAAATTCATATACTTTCCACAATGTGATTTTCCGGATTTAATTTGTGATGTGCTATCTCTCACTGTTACCAATAACCTACCCTTCAATTATGGGCTGCTCATGTCTTTGTCAGTGGGCAAACTTACAAAATCAGCAAGGGATCAAATACTTATTTCCCCCACTGTACATCTAGGTGACACCTGCAGGCATAAGGCTATTGTAGTGTTGTAAAGTTAGATACAGTAAGGAGCCCTTTTGCCAAAAATGGACATGCGGTAAAATGAAAATTGCCGCATATCCATTTTGGGTCTAAGACTTACCGCCAGCCAATGGCCTAGTGGTAAGGTCTCATGGGTAGTAATGGTCTACACGTGTAAAATGCTGATTACTGCCCGATTACCGCCCATGCACCAGAAAATAAAAATATTTTTTGGCGCGCGTAATGAACTTGCATCAAAAATGAAATTACCACTAGGGCCACACGATAGCCAGGCAGTAACTCAAAATTGACATGGGCTGGGCACGCATAGGCGTCTACATGGCTTAGTAAAAGGGCCCCTAGGTTTTTGGTGGATTTTGTAGTGCTCCTCGTACAATATAAGGAGGTATTGGTGAGATATTGGTGAGAAATACCAAAAGTTCATCACGTACTTTCCTAAACCTCCACTACCCCAATTGCAGAGGTCTTAAATACAAATCAATACATGCATCTAGCTTCGCCTACCTCTGCGCACAATTAAGGAATAAACTACCGAATACTATAAAAACTACGCACGACTTGACAACCTTCCGGAAGTTACTGAAGACATACCTGTTCCAAGAGACTTACAAAAAGAATCCTCCTTAATGACTTGTTTCCTAATCTATACCAGATCCAACCAATATTGATCCCTTCTGATTTGATTATTTTATCATATTATCATTATTGAACATTGCATTTTTTCCTACTTTCACTTGTATGTTATGTATTGCCATTTTATGTACCCTACCTACCTGTTATTCTTGTACATTAATTGTAACAATATGCTGAACCTCTTACTCTGTTAATGGTGATGCCATTGCTATATAATGTAAGCCACATTGAGCCTGCAAATAGGTGGGAAAATGTGGGATACAAATGCAGCAAATAAATAAATAAATTGTGTACCTGGGACCTTTTATGTCAAGTCCACTGCAGTTTGCCCTAGAGTGTCCCACCGCTCTTCTGGGATGTCTGTGTGACCAGTCTACCAAGAATGCTGCCCCCCCCCCCAATATGCCCCAATGGCTTGTTTTTGTGTGTTTTTCCCTTGGACTTTTTTCCCCCATAAATGGTCCTAAAAGATAAATGTACTGAGCACAAAAATGTTTAGCAAATGGTTATTTTGGAAACAAAAAGTTGGCCATTTTTCTGCTTCAAAAATGGCCACGTTCGCCACTGGAGTTTTGGGTGTTGTCCAGTTTTGTGCAGCTTAATATGCCATTCAAGAGCGTTACTTTGAAGACTCCAAAGAACCATCTATGATTTCCAAGCATTGGGAAGAAGAGCATCTGATGACTACATCATCATTTACACCAGAATAGACAATTTTTCCTGAAATAGGTGTTATCTCCCTGATCAGGAAAACTCAGCTCCTGTTTTGTGAGAGAAGAACTGTTGCTGATTGCAAGAGAAGTGTTTTTTGAAGAAGAGATTAGAGTGTTAATAAGAAGCTCTGGTGTCTACCAACTAATTTACATAGGAAGGGTTCTGGCGGTAATTACTTTTACATGCTCATAACAGTAAGCCGAAGTGGGAAGGTTCTTGATAAACTGAAATGTTGTTAAATTGAGAAGTTACTGTGCTAAGATGCAATAATATATCATTAACCTCTTGTTCTAAGTGTTGTGTTACAAGTAGAGCTTAAAGGAAGGGCAGGAATGTTTTTCCTATTATCAGAGAATGGCATTGTTATGCATGACAGTCATACAGAATCTCGTGGTACAAAAACTCCTGACATACAGTATAATATAAGAACATATAGTTCACATTTTTTCACTAAGCCTCCCAGATATGCCATTTCTGTAACACCTATGTACCTTGTAGTGCATTTTCAAAGAGAAAAGACCCAATTAGTTTGTCACTGAAACTTTGCTGTAAGGCACATGAATACAAACATATTCTCATAGCTTGCGTCTGTGATTTCTCCATACATCTCATCTTCTCCCCCGTAATTACAACTGGCAAGAATAGACCAGAAACCAGAGTCCTTCAATTTGGCCCCTGGAGGTTGCTAACTGCATCTGACTGCCAGACATATCCTTGTATCTCCTTTTTAATATCTCTTCACTCAACGTGTAAGTAAACTCTGGAATTTGTTGCCAGAGCATGTGGCAAAAGCAGTTAGCTTAGCAGGGTTTAAAAAAAAAGGTTCGGCTAGCTTCCTAAAAGAAAGGTCCATAAGCCATTATTAAAATGGACTTGTGGATAATCCTCTGCTTGTTTCTAGGATAAGCAGCATAAAATGTATTGTACTGTTTTGGGATCTTGCCAGGTACTTGTAACCTAGATTAGCCACTGTTGGAAACAGGATGCTGGGCTTGATGGACCTTCGGTCTGTCCCAGTATGGCAATACTAATGCACATGTACATATGTATGGGCCCTATCTGTGCCATCAAGCAAAAGATTTAGCAAACAGGAGCCTCACACAGTCCATATTGACTGTGTCCCCCTAATCCTATATAAGTCACCAAAAATTATGCATGCAATTTAATTGAATAACAAGCTAATTAGCGCCAATAATTGTCTGTTTAACAAGCTATTATTGACACTAATTAGATTTAGTTGGCACTTACACATGTAAATTTAGGTATGGGATTTGCATCTAAAAATTTACAAACTGAAAAAGGAGTAGCGGAAATGGGATGGGCATGGGTGGAATGGGGGCGGTTCTAGCTTTTACATGGGTTGTTATAGAATATAACACATCTCTTCAAGCAAGCTTACCCTAATGACCCAACCTAACCTTATAAGCCCACCCACACAACTCCTGCTCTGAAGATGATTATACCTCATACCATGTCTCCCAAACTCCTTATACTCCTCCCCTAGTCTTCTCGTCGCCATCTTCCCTACACCTTACCCCTCCCAATCTCTTTCCTTTTGCCTATCATGCCTTGTTTACCTTTCCATGTTCAATTCACCTATTCTTAAAACCTTACTATTACTATGTTTATTATAGTTTGTAATATTCTTCTTACAATACTTTGTAAAACTATTTACTATGTAAGCCGCATTGAACCTGCTGTGTGTGGGAAAGCGCGGGGTACAAATGTAATAAATAAATAAATAAATATGGAGGGTATGCACCTAATTAAGGCGTATACACTTGCACCGTATTTCAGTTGGTGCAAATGGCCGTGCCTATGCACGATTCCCAGGCATAAGTGCTATTCTATAAATGGCACTGAACAAACATAGTTTATTGAATAGCATTTCTTTCAGTGCTGATTTTTGGGGGGGCACAACATACAGAATCCAGCCCTGTGTGGCTGGACTTCGTCCTACCTCTTTGCAGGTTCCATTTTGCCCTGTATGTGAAACACTTTTTCTAGTTCTAATGCTTTCTTTAAAGGTTTTCCCCCCTCTCCAAGTCTGCTTTATGCTTCTCTGCTTCATCGGTACGATAGTAGCCCCACCTCCTCTGCATATGCTATGGGGGTTTGGGGAAGCTTAGCCTTTCAGAACGGACCCTGATGACGTGGAAATGAATCTGTCCAGCTCTCTTTTTGACAATACTTGGCATTTCTTAGACTGCAGTGCTTCATTTCCTGGCATGGGAAGATACAGGCGGTTAGATCATAGAGTTTCGACTTCATGTAACAGTTGAGAATCTCGCCTACAAAACCGAAGAAGAATCTGAAGTGCAGGCTTTGTGCAAAACCACCTTTCAAAAAAATAACTGCAGTAGTGTTATGAAAGAATATTGACATCAGGATTGGGCAACCTGTGGTCCGCTATTGAATTTTATGTAGCACCCGAGACCATGGGAACTATACACAGAAAACACCATTAACCAGAGTTCTGCTGATTTTAAATAGTGTATTTCACAAATATTTTCAGAATAGATACTCTAGCAGTTTGTTTCCACCATTTTAAGTCAAATTTTTATCTATCTATCTATCTATCTATCTATCTATCTATCTATCTATCTATCTATCTATCTATCTATCTATCTATCTATCTATCACAGAAGGTCTATGGACCTCTGTGTAGTTCCAGGTTCGGGAATGTTGTGGTCCACTAGGGGTAATAATATTCACGTGGCTCTCTACCCTGATGATCAAACAAAAGAGTACCAGAAAATCAATGCCCGGACAGCATGGCTACTACTACTTAGCATTTATATAGCGCTACTAGACGTATGCAACGCTGTACACTTGAACATGAAGAGACAGTCCCTGCTCGACAAAGCTTACAATCTAATTAGGACAGACAAACAGGACAAATAAGAGATAAGGGAATTACAAAGGTGGGAATGATAAAACATGGGTACTGAACAAGTGAGTAAGGGTTAGGAGTTAAAAGCAGAATCAAAAAGGTTGACTTTTAGCCTAGATTTGAAGACGGCCAGAGATGGAGCTTGACGTACTTGCTCAGGAAGCCTATTCCAGGCATATGGTGCAGCAAGATACAAGGAACGGAGTCTGGCGTTAGCGGCGGATGAGAAGGGTGCAGATAATAGAGATTTACCCAGTGAATGGAGTTCCCGGGGAGGAGTGTAGGGAGAGATGAGAGTGGAGAGGTACTGAGGAGCTGCAGAGTGAATGCACTTGTAAGTCAATAAGAGGAGTTTGAACTGTATGTGGAAACGGATAGGAAGCCTGTGAAGTGACTTGAGGAGAGGGCTAATATGAGCATAACAACACTGGCGGAATACTAGTCGTGCAGCAGAATTTTGAACCGATTGAAGAGGAGAGAGATGGCTAAGTGGGAGACCTGTGAGAAGCAAGTTGCAATAGTCTAAGCGAGAGGTGATAAGAGTGTGGATAAGGGTTTTGGTATTGTGCTCAGAAAGGAAAGGGCAAATTTTGGTGATATTATAGAGAAAGAAACGACAGGTTTTAGCAGTCTGCTGAATATGTGCAGAGAAGGAGAGAGAAGCAAAGGAACTCCATAATGCTCAATGCTAATGATATGCAAATTTAGGCACGCTCATAGTATTGAGCATTAGGAACTTCTGAAAGAAGATTGTGGCGCATGCACTCAAGATTTGTGCATTAAGCACAGATCTTGAGCGCATGTCCAGAAAGCCAGAGGGGGAGGAGGGAAGGAGGACAAAGAAGTGCTGGATCCGAAGTTACAAGGCTCAGGTTTTCACACCGAAGCTCGGACTCTGCACCGCAGCTTCTTTCCATGAGTCACCTCAGCAGCCAGACGTTGATTCGTTATGATCTCAGAGCTTCTTTGTGGCTTTCTCCGTGAACACTGCTCCTTCTTGCTTCCCCCAGTCTGGGTTTCCTCCACCGATCACTGCAAGGCCACCAGCAACACCGGTTTCCCCATTCCTCCCTACTGCTTGGCGCAATCCTAATGCCAGCTCCGAGCTGGCATAGGGTTTGCCTCAGGATGAGAGCCCTTGTTTGGTGCGCTGCTCACTCAACATTGGAGAGGAATACAGAATGACCTCTTTCGCATGCATTTGCACGCTCATTGCGCTTAGAGCTCGCTCATTGTTTCACGCGCTTGTCAGCTCTGAGCATTCAACGCCAACAAATGCGGTGCTGGTTCGATGATAATGCCCTCTAGTGCCCGCATATGCTTCTGAGCGTCGGGACCTTTGTGTATAAAGGCTGCTCTCCCCTGGGATAGATATATTTCAGAAGTATTCCTGACAGTTCTGTTCTGAGTGGTTGAAAACCCGTAGAAGATAATATTACTAGACAGCCATATGAACAAGTGAAACTAATCCTGCAAGACGCTTGCTTTTCATTTCCTGAGCTTTGTCATTCTAGTGTTATGTTTGTGCAGGCCAATATTCAGGAAGAGATTACCATTAGGCGAGGAATTACCTGGTTATTTCCTGCTGATCCCTGGATTTTCAGAAGCCTAGAACTGCATAATGATGCTGACAATCCAGGAGAACTGCCATAGCACTATCTGCTTGATCCTGGGGTGGTCTTTTGGTGTAGCCAAGGCAGAGCTGGAGTATATTCTGTTAGTGGTTAAATTCAGACCAGCAACCGGAAAACTAATCTGATAAATGTAGGACAGCTAACAGGCTACCCTAACAAAAAAAGCTGTCTTAATAGTATCCGCTTTTTATCAGGGCATTGGTTTGAATATTGGTTGGCATCCCGACGTATTCATTGCTGCTGCCCGGCCTGGTATTGATACCCAGATCAAATTTTGCCCATAGTGGTCAGCGCTGTGACAATCACTGACCACCACAGAGAAAGAAAGGACGGAAGATCCCACCAGAAATAGGTCACTGACTGAGGTATGATAGAGGTCTATAAAATAATGAGTGGAGTTGAACGGGTAGATGTGAAGCGTCTGTTCACGCTTTCCAAAAATACTAGGGCTAGGGGGCATGCGATGAAGTAAATGGAAGGAGAATGATTGGTTGTGAGAGCAGAAGCCAGGGATTGATTAGGCAGGTGGGAAGGAGTCCCAGGAGAGAGAAGCAGTTGCAGGCTGAAATCCCTTGGGTAAGAGAGGTCCCTAAAGTACTGAAGCAGGCTGAAAACCCTTGGGTGTGAGGAAGTCCCAAAAGTATTTTGCAGGCTGAAAATCCTTGGGTATGGGAGGTCCCTAAAGTATTGAATTTACCAGTGAAGCTGGTGCAGGGTGAAATCCCTTGGGTATGAGGAGTCCCTAAAGTATTGAACTTTCCTGAAGGTAAAGAGAGTAGAAGGTAGAAACTGCTGCTTTGTGATTTAACTGTGATGATGAATTGAAAGAACTGCTTCTATTTGGAATTGAACTACTGCTTATTGTGCACTGGATAAAGAGCCCAGACTGGAGCTGACTGTGAGCCTGTATTGAATCCTGAAATGTGCTGACAGCCTACTGCTTAAAGGGGACTATTTGCCACACACTTTCAGGTGGCTTATATGTGCTTAAGATTGAAGGTGAATTCTGCTGTTGGAACTGTGTATCAGGTCTACTAGAAACCTGCATGGAATAAAGTCCTTAAGATTGAAGTTGCTGATGGACATTTATTTCTTGACTGTACCAGGATGGGTGTTAGCACATGCTGAGCCCATATTTTGCTGCAGCTTATTAAAAGGTCCCCTTAATAAATGTAAGGTTAAACTATGTTATTTCTATACCGACCTAATGAAGGAATAATAACTCTCAAAAACTAGTTAAATCTATTGAGTTGGTTCTCACCTATACTTTTCTGGTTGACCCTTATTTCAACAAAGGCAAATAGGGTAACACACCTAGCACAATACACCTGTCTAACCACAAACATAACATAACATAGTAGATGACGGCAGAAAAAGACCTGCACGGTCCATCCAGTCTGCCCAACAAGATAAACTCATATGTGCTACTTTTTGTGTATACCTCACCTTGATTTGTATCTGTCATTTTCAGGCCTTTGTAATAATCTAATAGCCGCCAATACTAGACATCCTGTCTACTCAGTCCCTATGGCCTTTCCAGACAGAATCCTGCCACCACACCCTGCTATAGTGACCAGCCAATGCAAAGAGTATGTAGTCTGCCAGCCATGTCTATATTTCCATTGAGTCATTTATTTATTCCTGTACTTAGGTTGGATGAATTTAGTATTTAGGAGGGACAAATGAGTTAACTTTTATGAATTGTCTTCAGAAGAATTTAAGTCTGTAATGACTACTACTAGATCAATCTTTTGTACATTAGATTCTTGTCTTGCTTCTTTATTAAAAATGACTGGCGATGTCTGATTTTTTAATGAATCTTGTGAATACGTCTTTGATGGAAGGACTATTCCATTAAGTTTTCATCAGTCTATGAGGCAAGGTTAAAGGGGTTAGAACTGTTCAGCTTGGACAAGAGATGGCTGAAGGAAGAGATCTATAAAATAATGAGTGGAGTAGAACCGGTTGTTGTGAACCCCTTGTTTACATTTTCCAAAAGTACAAGGACTAGGGAACGCACAATGAAGTTACTAAATAGTACATTTAGAACAAATCAGAGAAAACATTTCTTCGTTCAACATATAATTAAACTCTTGAATTTGCTGCTGGAGAATGTGGTAAAAGGAGTTAGCTAACAGGGTTTTAAAAAGGTTTGAACAAGTTCCTGGAAGAAAAATTAGAAGACTGGGCATCCACATGGCAGATGAAATGTAATGCGGACAAGTGCAAAGTGATGCACATTGGGAAGAATAATCCAAATCATAGTTACCTGATGCTAGGGTCCACCTTATGAGTCAGCACCCAAGAAAAAAGATCTAGGGGTTATTGTAGACAATACGCTGAAATCTTCTGTCCATTGTGCAGCAGCAGCCAAAAAAGCAAACTGGATGCTAGGAATTATTAGGAAAAAAATGGTAAATAAGACCAAGAATATTGTAATGTCTCTATATCATTCCACGGTGTGACCTCATCTTGAGTATTACATTCAGTTCTGGTCGCTGTATCTCAAAGCGCATGGAACTCTTCTCATATGCGGAAAGGATAAAGAGGTTAGGGCTCTTCAGCTTGGAAAAGAGATGGCTGAGGTGGGATATGATTGAGGTCTACAAAATCCTGAGTGGTGCAGAATGGTTAAAACTGAATCAATTTTTCATTCTTTCAAAAAAAATACACAGACGAGGGGACGCTCAATGAAATTACATGGAAATATTTTTAAACCAAATAGGAGGAAATCTTTTATTCACTCAAAGAATTGTTAAGCTCTGGAACTTGTTGCCAGAGGACGTGGTAATGGTGGTTAGCTTATCTGGGTTTTAAAAAGGTTTGGACAAGTTCATGGAGGAAAAGTCCATAGTCTGCTAATAATATAGACATAGGGAAGCCACTGCTTGCCCTGGGATTGGTAGCATGGGATGTTGCTACTATTTGGATTGGCCACTGTTGGAAACAAGATAGTGGGCTAGATGGACCATCGGTCTGACCCAGTATGGTTATTCTTATGTTCTGTTTAGGATGAGGTTTTAAGATGGTTGTATAAAGTTGAATATGCAGAACAATGGGCACGGAAAGGAGTGGGGCCCACTAGGCACCATTATTGAGCACCTATATATCTATCCTCTACTCCTATATAGTTTATGCCAAGCTGAAATTAACATCAAGCAGCACTTAGACATCCAGCACAGTCCTGAACACCTATGCACTATTTGAAAACTGATCCTATTGTTCCTAGTACCTAAAACCATGCAGAAATATATCCTGAGCATTATTTTTCGTGATCGAAGGTATTCAGGTGCAACCACTGCCTGTTTGAGAACAGGGATTGGTAGCCACTGAATGACACCTTCATGGTGGCCTTCTGTGAACGGTTCTCCGATACTTTCCCCTTCCTGTTCTGAAAAGATTACGATGTGACAAACCACTAAGCTATTGAAAGACCCTCTCTGTACTTGGTTCAAAGGTGCCCAAGAGCAACAGAAAATATTATTTCCAGCACGCCTTGGCTTAACGCCAACTCTCCTTCAATGGGCAATTATCCACTTAAGCAATACATCTGATTTTGAAAAGGCCACGGGGTGCTTGATTAGAAAGATCCTCCTATGCAAACCTCATTGTCTGGGAAAACAACCTAGAAAACGCCAAGCCTGGAAGGAATTACGTGTGTGTGTGTGTGTTTTTTTTTTTTTTTCTTGCAAGAAAATCTTGATTCACTTGAAAGTGAAATTGAAAGGATTTTAGCTGCTTACAATAGAAAACGCGACATGCAGCCAAAATCCATTTATTTCCAATACAAGCCAAATGAACACTGTATAAATACACAGGCAGCAGTATTTTCTGGGCAAACAGCTGAATTCAAAAGGCTCCATTTGGAGGGGTTTTAAAAAAATTGTTATAACTTTGACATCATGTGGAATTATTTACTTTCAGCTTTCTTTGAAACCCACGTCATTCTAATCATCTTTTTTCTAGAATCTATTGTTGTAGAAACGTCTGACTGCCTCATGCTGCATCCTACCTTCCCCCTCCTCCATTTCTCCCTTTTCTTTTTTCTTTTGAATCCTGACAGCTTCCTCCTATCTCAATCTGACTTCACCATCCCCCAGATTGTGTACAGGTCCCTCGAATTTGAACCTGGACTCCAGAACCACCTGTAAACTAATTAGTCAATTAAGCGCTAACAGTCAACTGCTGGAGTTAATAAGCACTTAATTGGTAGTAATTAGAAGTTATCCCCAGGATTCTATATATGGTGCCTTAATTTCCATGCAGAAATAGAAGCATATTCTATAACATAGTAACATATACGTGGTAACATAGTAGATGACGGCAGAGAAAGACCTGCACAGTCCATCTAGTCTGCTCAACAGGATAAACTCATATGTGCTACTTTATGTGTATACCTGACCTTGATTTGTATCTGCCATTTTCAGGGTACAGACCGTAGAAGTCTGCCCAGCACTAGCCCCTTCCCCCAACCACTAGCCCCGCCTCCCACCACCGGCTCTGCCACCCAATCTCCGCTAAGCTTCTGAGGATCCATTCCTTCTGAACAGGATTCCTTTATGTTTATCCCACGCATGTTTGAATTCCGTTACCGTTTTCATCTCCACCACCTCCCGTGGCAGGGCATTCCAAGTATCCACCAAGCTCTCCGTGAAAAAAATACTTCCTGACATTTTTCTTGAGTCTGCCGCCCTTCAATCTCATTTCATGTCCTCTAGTTCTACCGCCTTCCCATCTCTGGAAAAGGTTCGTTTGTGGATTAATACCTTTCAAATATTTGAACGTCTGTATCATGTCACCCCTGTTTCTCCTTTCCTCCAGGGTGTACATGTTCAGGTCAGCAGGTCTCTCCTCGTACGTCTTGTAATGCAAATCCCATTCCATAACAATGTGCATCACATAATTGGTTAACTAGCTGATCACCGCTGTTAATTAGATGTTAACAAGTAATTATCAGCACTAATTAGAATTTATGCACACTACTTGCTAAGCGTATTCTGTAACGTGGTGTGCGTAAATTCTAAGTTGCATAGTTGAAAAGTGGGCATGGTTATGGGAGCGGAATGGGAGGGTTATGGGCAGGGGCATAGCCAGTCTTTGGCGGGAGGGGGGTCCAGAGCCTGAGGTGAGGGGGCACATTTTAGCCCCCCCCCCCGGTGCCGCTGACCTCCCCCTGCCATTGCCGACCCCCCCCCACTGCCGCCACCACCAACTTTGACCCCCCCCCCGCCGACAACCCTCTCGACCCCCCCCTCTCGCCGACAACCCTCCCCCGCCGCTGCCGTCGCCTACCTTTGCAGGTGGGGGACCCCAACCCCCGTCAGCCAATGTCCTCTTCTTCCGGCGCAAGGCTTCGTTCTGTTTCTGTGAGTCTGATGACATCAGACTCACAGAAACAGAACGTAGCCTTGCAGATCAGCCAGTCTGCAAGGCTTCATTCTGTTTCTGTGAGCGGCATTGCTGGCTGATCTGCAAGGCTTCGTTCTGTTTCTGTGAGTTTGACATCCTGCACGTTGTATGTGCAGGACGTCAGACTCACAGAAACAGAACGAAGCCTTGCACCAGAAGAAGAGGACATTGGCTGGCAGGGGTTGGGGTCCCCCCCCCCAGCAAAGGTAGCCGACAGCGGCAGTGGGGAAGGGTTGGCGGTGGGAGGGGGGGTCTAGAGGGTCGTCGGCAGGGGGGTCCAGGGCCAAATCTATGGGGGCCCAGGCTCCCGTGGCCCCACGTAGCTACGTCACTGGTTGTGGGCATTTCTAAAATCTATGAATGTTGTTATAGAATATATCCGCTCCATGCCAAAATTAGGCATTGGGATGTACACAAAGTTTTAGTTGGCGTAATTGACCGCTACTAAATTAGCCGCATGGAGCAGCACTCAGCATATTCTATCATGTACATCTAAATGTTTTTCTCACTGTGGAAACTAAAAAGAATAAAACCGTTCTTCCCTCGAGAAGTCTTCCGGAGCCTCATACAATCCATAGTACTATGCCACCTGGATTACTGTAACGGAGTGTAAGCTGGATGTAAATGGCAACTACTTAAGAAGCTGCAGACTGCCCAAAACACAGCGGCAAGATTGGGTTGTGGTAAGTCCAAGTTCGAGTCTGCCACTCCCCTTCGAAAGAAGTTACATTGGCTCCCTGTCACAGAACGCATCACCTTTAAACTTTGCTCTCTAGTCCACCAAATCCTTTACGGTGATGTACCTGGCTATATGATTGATCTCATCTCCCTACCGCTCCAGAATGCGTCCCGGCTCTCCCGCTCGTATCTTACCCTTCACTATCCGAACTGCAATGGAGTCAAGTGCAAGACTGCGTACGCTACCTCCTTCTCTTTCATCGTAGAGTCCACTGTGCATCAAATGATGCCTGCTCTGATGACGTACGCAGACTCTCTCTATTGCCTCTTCCAATTCTTTTCGTTGTGTTGTTAATTGTTTTTCCAACGTATCTATTGTTAGAAGCATAAGGTCAAGAGAACATCTTGAAATTATAGCATTCCACTGCATTACAAACTGCTCCAGGGACCTGCATACTGCTGTGATGGAGCTGGGTATGACATTTGAGGCTGGCATAGAGGCTGGAAAAAAATGTTTAAAAAAATGTTTTTTTGGATGGGAGGGGGTTGGTGACCACTGGGGGAATAAGGGGAGGTCATCCCCGATTCCCTCCGGTGGTCATCTGGTCAGTTCAGTCACCTTTTCAAGGCTTGGTCGTGAAAAAAAATGGACCAAGTAAAATCGGCCAAATGCTCATGAGGGACACCCTTCTTTTTTCCATTATCGGCCGACGCCCATCTCTTAAGCACGCCCCCGTCCCGCCTTCGGTACCCTGCCAACTTTGGTCATCCCCACGACGGAAAGCAGTTGAGGGCGCCCAAAATCGGCTTTCGATTATGCCGATTTGGGCGACCCTGAGAGAAGGACGTCCATCTCCCGATTTGTGTCGGAAGATGGGCGCCCTTCTCTTTCGAAAATTCACCTGCTGGTGCACTAACTCGGGAAGTGTATTCCAAGAGTAGGGTGAGTCAAGATGGAAGGCTCAATGTCGAAGATTGACACCCCTCATGAGGAAGGGTGCAGGGACAGATAAGGGAGGTAATTTGAGAAATGCAGGATTATTCTAGAAATTCTTCATAATGTCAGCTAACAGTTGTATAATGCATTCCAAGCAAACGGCCTCTGTGTTCATTAGTATGCCTTTAATATTTGCATTGAGTGGGTTGACCTTAAAAGCCCAGCACCTCTTTGGGGAGACGACAACATTTTGAAATTCATGTCATTCTTGCAACCGGGTTGGTGTTTTTTTTTTTCTTATCTCATTTCTATTCTGTTTTCTCTGTTTTATTAGGCTGGGACCAGCAAGAGTCTTCTTTGATCTGGACAATATTGTACGATAGACCTTGTCTGACCTTAAGAGACTTGCTCTTCCCCACCTGCAGAGCTTTCTCTATGTCTTATTGTTTAAGGCTTCTAATCCACCATAAAAGCAAAATCGACATTAAAGCTGTAAAGGCTGTCTGCCTATGGAATGGCAAACCAAGCGGGAGACCTATAATTAAGCATAAAGGCCCGATGTTTATTATTCCTGGAACAAGCTAACTCAATCCCCGCATAAGTGAAACCAATTAAAAGCCAAGCAATAAAAATGAAATCTTTTTCTATTGCCAAGGAACTGCAGACAGCAAGCAAAGCTGTACAACTGCTGTACATGGTGCCCTGCATTAAGAAAACTTAGATTAAGGCAGGAGGATTGTGTTCTGAAAATGGTCCAGGAGAATTCCGTGCCAGGAGCTCTGACTGACTGCGCAGGCATCTAACTGCAGCAGCAGGCATGGATACTCCGTCTTCAGTTTGGTATTTCCACATACCTTTATTCTTTCACATGTTAGTCTTGTTTCCAAAATATTCTGAATGTTTTTCCTCCCCCAAATCCCTAGAGGGAGGTAGAGGTTAGTCTTTTCGTGAACGGAAGTTGGTAGTTGGCCAGAAAAGTGGTTTAGCAATGCCACATCGTATAATCCCCTTTTCGGACTCAAAATTCACAAATTTTGGTGTAACGTATAGGTAACTGTCAATGCTGGCTGTGCCAGTTCCCCTAAAAGAATGTTTTAAGTACTGCAGAGCCAGCATAGCTGAGAAAGGTCAGGTTGTGTTTTCTTTCCTCACCTCCCCCCCCCCCAAAAAAAAGCAATAACTTCTGCTTTGTAGATTAGGTTCTATAACATCATAGTAACATAGTAGATGGCGGCAGAAAAAGACCTGCACGGTCCATCCAGTCTGCCCAACAAGACAAACTCATATGTGCTAGTTTTTGTGTATACCTTACCTTGATTTGTATCTGCTATTTTCAAGGCACAGACCATAGAAGTCTGCCCAGCACTAGCCCCGCCTCCCACCACCGGCTCTGCCACTGAATCTCGGTTAAGCTTCTGTAGCAACATTCCATGTAGAACCCAAGAGAGTAACATAGTAACATAGTAGATGATGGCAGACAAAGACCTGCACGGTCCATCCAGTCTGCCCAACAAGATAAACTCACATGTGCCATTTTTTGTGTATACCTTATCTTGATTTGTACCTGTCTTTTCCAGGGCACAGACCGTATAAGTCTGCCCAGCACTATCCCCGCCTCCCAACCACCAGCCCCGCCTCCCACCACCAGCTCTGCCAATTATTTCTCTCACAATTTACTACCACTTAACCATTTCTAAGTAAGGTTGCCAACTGGATCCAGATTTGCCCAACAGGGTTGATCCAGTCCCAGGTTTACCCCATTGCATGCTGGGACTTGTAGTCTTACTGTTTTTAGGGCATGGTAAACCCAGGACTAGATCAACCCTGTCGGGCAAATCTGGATCCCGCTGGCAACCCTATTCCTAAGGTCCAGCCAGGTATACACAACATGGTACTGATACATAAACACAGTCCCTGGACCATAGGGCTTACAATTTAATCAAGACAAACACACTTACATAGATGGCAACACCAGTAATTGGGAAGTGATGGTAATGCTGGGCAGACTTCTATGGTCTGTGCCCTGAAAATGGCAAGGACAAATCATGACCAAGTGTACGCATTACACCTTATACTATGAGTTTATCTTGTTGGGCAGACTGGATGGACTGCACAGGTCTTTATCTGCCGTCATGTACCACCATGGGGCTCATTTTCAAAGCACTTCAGACTTGCAAAGTTCCATAGGTTACCACGGAGCTTTGTAAGTCTAAGTACTTTGAAAATATGCCTCAATATGTTACTATGGTACAAACAGAAGATTCTAGAATCCATTGTATCTTTAGTGCGAATGGCCCCTCCCTCTGGAATGCACTTCCTCCTTTCCATTATCTAGAGGCTTCCTTGGCAAAATTTAGAAGACCAGACTAAAGACTCACTTACTTACTTACACAGGTTTTTGGCTGACCCCAGTTGTTTGTTCTGTCCTGTGACAGGGGTTTGGTTTTCAGCTCTGTTTTGCAATTTTTTCTTCTTTTCTCCCCTTTCCTGTCCTATGAGCAATGAAGCTCCTTTTCCCTATAGATAGATAGATAGATAGATAGATAGATAGATAGATAGAGAGAGAGAGAGAGAGAGATAGAAGACAGTGCGTTTTTTTTTCTAGCAAAAAAGGTGTCCGTACTCAAATGCTAGGCCACTCTTCAGCCTAGCCAGGTTTTTAGGATTTCTACATTGAATATGCATGAGATCCATTTTATGCACCACCTCATTGTAACACAAATCGATCTCATGATATTCATTGTTGAAATCCTAATAACCCAACTGACTTGCAGCCCTCGGGGTCTGAGTTCACCCACCCCTATTATGTACGCTCCCTGGATGAAAAAAACAGTTGGGAACTGCAAAACCTACTCAGCTATGTGCTGACAGAAAGTTATTATCATATAAGAGCTGTTCAGTGGCATATGGGAAATCATTGAGCAGCGTGGTTTTTGTGTTAGTTCTCTTGAAAATATACAGGAAATGAGTCACTGATCTCAGTCTGGTTCTCTCCACCCTCCCATTTGGAACTGCTTCGTATGCTAGCCCTCAAC
The DNA here is from genome assembly GCF_901765095.1 of Microcaecilia unicolor. Classification (NCBI taxonomy): domain Eukaryota; kingdom Metazoa; phylum Chordata; class Amphibia; order Gymnophiona; family Siphonopidae; genus Microcaecilia; species Microcaecilia unicolor. Next base: position 188,287,837 of record NC_044041.1, read on the forward strand.
AGAGAGTTCAAGTACCGAGCAAGGAAAATAAATTGACTGCAGAGCTGGAGTGAAATGCACTACTGCCTGGGCCAGGGGTAAACAAGCTTGCGCTGCTGCTGCCTGTGCTATGCCTGTTCTGATGTAGGACATCGGTCCGGCACTGTGGCTGGCCCGGGCTGTAAATTTTCAGTGACTAAACACAGGATTTCAGTCGCCAATGAGACCGTGAAGTCGTAAAAGCAGTGATGAAAGAGAAGGAGGCATGTTTTCATATTGCAGCACAGTGACCATTTGAGAATCAACAGAAATTTGCACTGCATGCGAGCTGTGATGCGAATGTGGTGGTTGCAAATAGAATAGAATAAAATCGTCTCGTAACCTTGGAGTCATCTTTGATTCCTCTCTGTTCTTCTCTGCGCATATTCAACAGATCGCCAAAACCTGTCGTTTCTTTATCTACAACATTAGCAAGATCCGCCCCTTCCTTTCTGAATACGCTACCAGAACCCTTATCCAAACCCTTGTCACCTCTCGTTTGGATTATTGCAATTTACTTCTCACTGGTCTTCCTCTCAGCCATCTCTCTCTCCTCTCCAGTCTGTCCAAAATTCTGCAGCACGACTTATTTTCCGCCAAAATCCTTATACCCACACTAGCCCACTCCTCAAGTCACTTCACTGGTTTCCCGTCCGCTTCCGCATACAATTCAAACTTCTCTTACTGACCTTTAAGTGCATCCATTCTGCAGCTCCCCATTACCTCTCCACTCTCTTCTCTCCCTACATTCCTCCCCGTGATCTCCGCTCACTGGACAAATCTCTCTTGTTGTCCCCCTTCTCCTCCACTGCTAACTCCAGACTTCGTTCCTTTTCCCTCGCGGCACCTTATGCCTGGAATAGACTTCCTGAGCCTATACGTCTAGCTCCATCTCTGCCTGTTTTCAAATCTATGCTAAAAACCCACCTTTTCACCAATGCTTTTGGCTCCTAGCCACTACTCAATTGCCCTCCCCTTGTTCCTTCTCACCCAGTACTTCCCTTGTCCTTAATTGTCTTGTCTGTCTGTATTATTTTAGATTGTAAGCTCTATTAAGCAGGGACTGTCTCTCTCTATGTCAGGTGTTCAGCGCTGCGTGCGTCTGGTAGCGCTATACAAATGTTAATAATAATAATAGGAATGAGCATTCATTAGCATGCATTTGGTGCATAATTTAGTGCATGCCATACCAAAAATGCATTAACCTAACAAAGAGATATGTGTACAATCAGTTTGTGCGTTAAAAAATTCTGATGTGCATTTGGGAGGATTCTGTATATGGTGCCGAATGATTGGTGCTACTTCCATGCCAAATGTTTGGCACAGAAAAGTGTTCTAACGGATGCAAGGTGCCAAAATGGGGCAGAAATGTATTTATTTATGGTTCATTTCTACCCCACATTTTCCCACAAATGCAGGCACAATGTGGCTTACATGAATTATAGAAAGAAGAAAAGTACAATACATGAATGCTACAGAAGAATGAGGATGTAACGCTAACAACAACAATAATGATTAAACAGCAGAGTTACTGATGGAGTATGTTTTTTCGAATAGGAACGTTTTCAGCAACTTCTTGAAAAGATGGTGATCAGCTTGCGATTTTAAGTACAAAGGTAGAGCATTCCAATTCTTCGGGCTGGAGTAGTGGAAAGACGAGACAAAAAAGAAGCTTGTATTTGACTCCCCTACAAGTTGGGTAATGTAGTTGAAGATAGGAGCGAGCTGTTTTTATGGCATTTCTTGGCGGTAGATCTATTAAAGGAATCATATATTCTGGTGCTAATCCGTAAATTATTTTAAATGTCAGCAAAAGACTCAGGGGCCCTCTTACTAAGCCGCGTCAGCGCCTATGCGCGCCCAATGCACGCCAATTCCAAGTTACTGCCCGGCTACCATGTGGCCCTTGTGGTAATTTCATTTTTGGCGCGCGTCCACTACGCGCGTGTGAAAAAATATTTTTCTATTTTCTGGCATGCATCAGCTATGTGCGCCAAGTGGCATTTGACGCGCATAGGTTATTACCGCCCGGTTACCATATGAGACTTTACCGCAAGGTCAATGGCTGGTGGTAAGGTCTCAGAACCCAAAATGGACGCTCGGCAATTTTCATTTTGCTGTACGTCCATTTTTGCCATAAAATTTTAAAAAGGCCTTTTTTTACAGGTGCGCTAAAAAAAATGATTCAGTGCGCGCCCAAAACACGCGTCTACACTACTGTGGGTCATTTTTCAGTGCACCTTGGTAAAAGGACCCCTCAGGTAATTCAACTACGAAGTTTTATTCAACATATTCAATGACGTCGACACAAATCGGGTTTCGGACACCAAGGCCTGCCTCAGGAGGAGTCCCCGTGATGTGGAAAAATATAATTCTTTACCACTCTATAGCATCTGAAACAAACACACCTAACGTTGGTAATATGATTATAATAGTGTTAGTTTCGACATTTCCAACATAACGACATAACGAAACCAAAAACCGTAGTGGACATATCCTAACTCTTCATCTATCTCTCTAAGTTCCCCCAATGTATTCACCATACTTGAACCTCATTCTACCATAATATCACCTTGTATTTGTTCATACTGGAACTGGAAAACGCCGTTACGGTACTATGTAAGCCACATTGAGCCTGCAAATAGGTGGGAAAATGAGGGATACAAATGTAACAAATAAATAAAATAAATAAACATTAGGTGTGTTCGTTTCAGACACTATAGAGTGGTAAAGTATTATATTTTTCCACATCACAGGGACTTCTGAGGCAGGCCTTTGTGGCTGAAACACGATTCATGTTGACTCCATTGAATATGTTGAATAAAACTTCTTAGTTGAACTACCTGAGTCCTTTGGACGTTTTTCTTTGCCATCATCTACTGCATCACCTGTTTGACCTATGCAAGATTTTGTTCTTCTGGTTCGCAGAAATGTCAAGACCATGCGAAAACACTTTTAACATGTCCATTTATAGAATAGCTCTTTCAAGACTCAACGAGAAAACATATACGTTGAGCGGCACGACTGAGGTTCGCTGTCTTACACAAAGAATTGTCAAGATACTGTTTATGAAGCCTGGCTTCACCGATATTCAGAAAAGGGGGTGAATATCTGAGCAAGGCTTGAATTTTGGGAGCCTGCAGACGATTACATTGGCGTTGGGAGTTTCATTTATAGAAAAGCACATAAGTGTTTCCGTGTAGATCTGCAAAGGGGCGTGGCCATGGGAGGGACATGGGCGGGTCATGAGCATTCCCTTAAAATGGTGTTATAGAATAGTGTAGGTTCGCGCACAACTTGTGTGCTGGGATTTACACCTGCTAAAACCTGTCGTTTCTTTCTCTATAATATCAGCAAAATGTGTCCTTTCCTTTCTGAGCACACTACCCGAACCCTCATCCACACTCTTATCACCTCTCGCTTAGACTATTGCAACTTGCTTCTCAAAGGTCTCCCACTTAGCCATCTCTCTCCTCTTCAATCTGTTCAAAATTCTGCCGCACGACTAATATTCCGCCAGTGTCGTTATGCTCATATTAGCCCTCTCCTCAAGTCACTTCACTGGCTTCCTATCCGTTTCCGCATACAGTTCAAACTCCTCTTATTGACCTACTAGTAAAAAAGGCCCGTTTCTGACACAAATGAAACGGGCGCTAGCAAGGTTTTCCTCGGAGTGTGTATGTTTGGGAGAGTGTATGTGAGAGTGAGTGTTTGAGAGTCAGAGTGAAAGTGTGAGTCAAATCCATGCTCCTCTGTCACCTGGCCCCTCCATTCATCCCTATCCAGCAATTCCGCTGTCTCCTGAGGCCTGCCCTGCAATCCATATGCATCCATGGCCATCTGTCCCCTCCATTCATCCCTATCCAGCAATTCCCCTCTCCCTGAGTCCTGCCCTTCCAATCCATGCCCATCCATGCTCCTTTGTCACCTGGCCCCTCCATTTTTTCCCTTTCCAGCATTTCCCCTCTCTGCCTGAGGCCTGGCCTGCAATCCATATCCATCCATGGCCATCTGTCCCCTCCATTCATCCCTATCCAGCAATTCCCCTCTCCCTGAGTCCTGCCCTTCCAATCCATGCACTTCTGTCACCTGGCTCCTCCATTCATCCCTATCCACAATTCCCCTGTCTGCCTGAGGCCTGCCCTGCAATCCATATGCATCCATGCCCATCTGTGCCCTCCATTCATCCCTATCCAGCAATTCCCCTCTCCCTGAGTTCTGCCCTTCCAATCCATGCCCATCCATGCTCATCTGTCACCTGGCCCCTCCATTTTTTCCTATCCAGCATTTCCCTCTCTGCCTGAGGCCTGCCCTGCAATCCATATCCATCCATGCCCATCTGTCCCCTCCATTCATCCCTATCCAGCAATTCCCCTGTCCCTGAGTCCTGCCCTTCCAATCCATGCCCATCCATGCTCATCTGTCACCTGGCCCCTCCATTTTCCCTATCCAGCAATTGCCCTCTCTCCCTGAGGCCTGCCCTGCAATCCATATCCATCCATGGCCATCTGTCCCCTCTATTCATCCCTATCCAGCAATTTCCCTCTCTCTCTGAGTCCTGCCCTCCCAATCCATGCCCATCCATGCTCCTCTGTCCCCTGCCCCCTCCATTTTTTCCCTTTCCAGCAATTGCCCTCTCTCCCTGAGCCATGCCCTCCCAATCCATGCCCATCCATGCTCCTCTGTCCCCTGCCGCCTCCATTCATCCTTTTCCAGCAAGTTCCCTGTCTGCCTTCCATGACCCCCCCTCGCATCCATGCTCCTCTCTCTCCCATGTCCCAGCCTGGGCCGCCCTCTTCTTCCCCCCCCCCCCTTCGCATCCATGCTGTGGTTCCTCCCTTGGCCACCCTCTTCTCTCCCCCCAACATGGGTTTTTTTTGTTTTTAAATTTACTTCCGTGGCGGTTCCGGCAGCGAAGCGTCAGGGAAGGAGGTGGTGCTCCCGACGTCTAGGTTTCCCTTCGCTGTGTTCCGCCTTCTTTTGACGTCATCCTTGACGTCAGAAGAAGGCGGAACACAGCGAAGGGAAGGCTAGACGTCGATAGCGCCGCCTCCTTCCCTGACGCTTCGGTGCCGAGCGTTGCGATTGGGTGAGTGTCATTGCTCCGCCCTCTACGTCATCACGTTTGACGCGTGGGCGGGGCAGACACAATGCGATCTCACCCCCTTCACTTAGAATGTTGGCTAACAGAGGCTTCAGAACGTTGGAGGTGCGTTTTATATAGAGAGATAAGTGCATTCACTCTGCAGCTCCTCAGTACCTCTCCACTCTCATCTCTCCCTACATTCCTCCCCGGGAACTCCATTCACTGGGTAAATCTCTCTTATCTGCACCTTTCTCCTCCACCGCTAACTCCAGACTCCGTTCCTTGTATCTTGCTGCACCATATGCCTGGAATAGACTTCCTGAGCTTGTACGTCAAGCTCCATCTCTGGCCATCTTCAAATCTAAGCTAAAAGCCCACCTTTTTGATGCTGCTTTTAACTCCTAACCCTTATTCACTTGTTCAGAACCCTTATTTTATCATCCTCACTTTAATATTCCCTTACCCGTTGTTTGTCCTGTTTGTCTGTCCCAATTAGATTGTAAGCTCTGTCAAGCAGGGACTGTCTCTTCATGTTCAAGTGTACAGTGCTGCGTACGTCTAGTAGTGCTGTAGAAATGATAACTACTCGTAGTAGTAGTCTTTGGGATTCCGGAATCTTGCTGTTCTTTGGAGTTCTGCACAGAATCTTGCTACTCTTTGGGATTCCAGAATCTTGCTACTCTTTGTCCTTATCCCTTAATTGTCCTGTTTGTCTGTCCCAATTAGATTGTAAGCTCTATCAAGCAGGGACTGTCTCTTCATGTTCAAGTGTACAGCGCTGCGTACGTCTAGTAGTGCTGTAGAAATGATAACTACTCGTAGTAGTAGTCTTTGGGATTCCGGAATCTTGCTGCTCTTTGGAGTTCTGCACAGAATCTTGCTACTCTTTGGGATTCCAGAATCTTGCTACTCTTTGTCCTTATCCCTTAATTGTCCTGTTTGTCTGTCCTAATTAGATTGTAAGCTCTGTCGAGCAGGGACTGTCTCTTCCTGTTCAAGTGTACAGCACTGTGTACATCTAGTAGCGCTTTAGAAAAGATAATTAGTAGTAGTGGTTTCAGTTGGTGTAACTCCTCATGCCCAAAGTTGAGCACAGATCCCAACGCTACGCGCTATTTCAATACAGGGCACTGATCCTGGAACACCCATTATAGAATGCCATTCAGCACCGAATTTTGAGCGCCATTTTTAGGCTAGATTCTCTGTATGGCACCTGAAAAATTCATGTGGAATAAATTTTCTGCCTAAGCGTATTCTATAAGTAGCGCCTAGATGAAGGCGTGGTGTATAGAATACACTTAATTGATTTCCCAGCGCCTAGAACAGCACACATCCATTTGCACCAAAGAAAACATGGCATAAATACCGACCTGTAGATTTAGGCGCGGAAGGCTATATTTATAACAGTGTAACAGCGCCTACATTTTGGAATGCCTAGAAAATGCCCATTTCCCTGCCTATAACCATGCATTAGAATTTAGGCGCTGTGTGTTACAGAATACGCTTAGCAAGTTATGTGCGTAAATTCTAATTATTGTCAATTAGTGCTCATTATTGCTTGTTAAGTGCTGTTTGTTATAACGCATTGTTATAGAATACGCTTCAATTTTGGTGCAGAATGCTAGGTGCAATATATAGAATCCAGCGGATTACGTGTAAATAAAAGATTACAACCAGGTTGTAGATAATGATTTTTAATTGGACTAACTTAGGGGCCCTTTTACTCAAGAGCGGTAAACTCTGGGGTTACCATGTTCTAACACAGGAGTTTCCTATACGCTAAGCCTAGATTTAACACAGCCCTTCGTAGGGCATTTCCATTATTTAATGATTTATTTCAGGTCATGTGCTAATGTTGTCATAATCATAGGTACCTGCAAAATATTGATGTGCAGGAGCACTTAATTTATTTAGACTTTGCTCACACTTTTTTAAGTAGCTCAAGGTGAGTTACATTCAGGTACTGTGGATATTTCTCTGTCCCAGGAGGGCTCACAATCTAAGTTTGTACCTGAGGCAACAGAGGGTTAAGTGACTTACCCAAGGTCACAAGGAGCAGCAGTGGGATTTGAACCAGCCACCTCTGGATGTCAAGACTGGTGCTCTAACCACTAGGCCACTCCACTCCGTCTAGAGGTTGTTCTAGATTAGAGATATACACGGGCAAAACTTTATCGGTTTTTTTGTGGAATTTTCTGAATTGTTTCTGATTTTCAGGTGGGTTTTTTTCCCAGTTAGTTTCACACACTTATTTTAATAAAACCAATTGTTTATCACACATTACAATAGAGAATTACGATTGCCATGTTAGGCCTACTTGGGTCGGCAACCATGTTGTAACGTGAAGAGGCACTTTTATTAAGGGGTGTTAATGTGCGCGGTTTGTGCAAGCCAACAGGCTACTGTAAAATGTGTTGAAGTATTTTGTGCTATTTTGCCTGTTAGTGCGCAGTAATCCGTGCGTTACCTTTTTTTTAATTATAACAGTTTAAATGTTTACAAGTAATAAAATAAACTTGCAATGAAATACAGAGAGAATGTAACTCAGCTTGAGCTACTACTTAAAAAGGTGTGAGCAAAATCTAAGTAGATAAATAAATAAACCTCTGTATGTGAATGTAGCATATTAAATTTGTGACAAAAAAGGATTAAGCAACTGTGTAGAAAAACATAAAGAAAACACAGTGTTTCTTAGCAACAGGAATGACTGGGGATTTCTCTTTGTAGTCAATACTAATTCTATGCTAAAAATTCTGGATCTGAAACTTATCAGAAAAGCAACAAAGATCAGAGAAAATGTTTTAAAATCATGTGCTTAAGGTGGAATTGCTGAGGTTTTCTTCTTCTCAGGGTGTACAAATCCTCTCTGGACTCCAACTTCTACCTTCATCCAACAGAACACAACTTGTAATCTATACTCAGGACTAACACCAGAAAGGGACAAGTCCTAGGTATAGAAACCACCTTAGTTACAGGACTAGCCCTAGGTACAGAACCAGCCCTAGATGCAAAACCAGTTCTAGGTACAGAACCAGCCCCAGGCGCAGGGCCAGCCTTAGGAACAGAACCAGCCCTAGGTACAAATCCAGTTCTATGCACAGAACCAGGTACAGGACCAGACCTAGGCACAGGGCCAGCCTTAAGTATAGAACCAGCCCTAGATGCAAAACCAGTTCTAGGTACAGAACCAGCACCTGGTACAAACCCAGTTCTAGGTACAGAGCCAGCCCCAGGTGCAGGACCAGCCCTAGGTACAGGGCCAGCCTTAGGAACAGAACCAGCCCTGTACCTAGGGTACAAAACCAGTTCTAGGTACACAACCAGCCTTAGGAATAGAACCAGCTCTAGGCAGGCTCAATGTGGCTTACATAATGCCACAATGGCAATCGCCATTACGGAATGAGAAATACAAAGAGGTATTACATTAAAGTTCTTAAATGACAGAGTAAACTATAGAGTAAGTTAGTCAGTTCATTTCCGGCGTGAGAAATAAGGTGGCTGTGCATTAAAGTTCATTGGTGACAGAGTGACTGAAGCAGTCCAGTATAGAGAGTTCAGTTTTGGCTGGTTCTGGAAGAGTTTCGTTGTCTGGAATTTAGGATGGATCATTGTGGTATGTCCTTTTGAACAGGTTGGTTTTTAGTAGTTTTCGAAAGATTGTTAGGTCGTGCATTGTTTTTATGGCATTTGGTAGTGCATTCCATAGTTGCGTGCTAAATGTAGGAGAAGCTGGATGCATATCTTGATTTATATTTAAGTCCTTTGCAACTGGGGTAGTGGAGATTCAAGAACGGACGTGCTGATCTTTTTGTGTTCTACTACTACTACTACTACTTAACATTTCTAAAGCGCTACTAGGGTTACGCAGCACTGTACAGTTTAACAAAGAAGGACAGTCCCTGCTCAAAGGAGCTTACAATCTAAAGGACGAAATGTAAAGTTGGGGCAGTCTAGATATCCTGAATGGAGGTATAATGGTTATGTGCTGAAGGCGACATTGAAGAGGTGAGCTTTGAGTAAGGATTTGACGATGGTGAGTAAGGATTTGAAGATCTTTTTGTGTTCCTGGTTGGTAAGTCTATGAGGTCTGACATGTATACCGGGGCCTCGCCACAAATGATTTTATGGACCAGGGTGCAGATTTTGAACGCAATTCGTTCTTTCAGTGGGAGCCAGTGTAGTTTGTCTCTTAGGGGTTTGGTGCTTTCGTATTTCGCTTTTCCAAATATGAGTCTGGCTGCTGTGTTTTGAGCAGTTTGGAGTTTCTTAATGATTTGTTCTTTGCATCCGGCATGGATGGCATTACAGTAGTCTAGGTGGTTTAGCACCATTGATTGTACCAGGCTGCGAAATATTTCCCTTGGGAAGAAAGGTTTTACTCTTTTGAGTAAATATAAATAAATACAAATAAATGTGTCAAATAAATACAAATAAATAAGTGTCAAAAATTTGCTTAAATGTAAGGCACAGTCACACCAGTCCTTGAACTGATGTTAATGCCTGTGTGCTAGAATGCCTCGCCCACATATCACTCCAACAATGCCCATTACCCCGCCTACCATAGGAGCCGACTCTGTGGGTGCTGTTGGTGCTTGAGCACCCCCAATATTGAGAAAATTCCTTGTATGTGTCCAGGGAGGGGTTATTTCCACTGGGCTTAGCACCCCCAATAATTTTGAAAAGTTGGCTCCTATGCCACCTACTAGCATGGTGAGTACGTTTCTGCCGGTCAATATTCTAGGCATGCAAATCATGGCATTTTTATGTGCCTCAATGACACCTACACCTAGGCAGCTCTTTATAGAAGTATCCCTTAATGTGTGAGTTCCTATGAAGATAATATTTTAATAATATTCTTTTGTTTGAATATATAACATTGACGTTATTATGTAGGATCGTCGAGTGGTGAGTTAATGTGATTGTTCCTGCTTTTGTCTGTCTCCTTAAGAAAGAATGATGTAAAAAGGGAGAACTGTGGTAAAGCTATCATTAAAGAACACATCAGCCCGATGTTCTGGCAGCACAAAGAGATTAAACTTTTTTAAATAGTTAATGGAACTTTGCAGTTTAAATATTTGATTCCTCATCTACATATTTATAATGTGTAGGACTCAAACATTTAATCCTTTTTTGGGTTGCTCTCAGGTTGGCTTCTGTGCTGCTGTGTTATAATAAGCCTCTGTGATGAGGATTCCTTTTTAAAACTGGCTATTAGCATAACAAAATGTTTTCAATAATTCAGCTAGCAGTTAAAGGAAATTATTCTGATCCTCGTGTTTCCTCTGGGATTTTCACTACGTCTCTAAAAGAATCCGAAAGCTCCCCCAGTTTAGCTTCCCCTGTTATTATGAGTTTGTGAAAGTCAGGCACTGCTGTACTGATCTGGGGTGGGGGGTGGGGGGAAGTGTAGGTCAAAGATTTACATTTTCTTTACTGTGTTGATTACAGGATTTTCCATGTTTTTTAGGTTTTTCTTTGTTGTTGTTAACATCATCAATCAAGGGCGCTAGCTCCCTAATTCTATAACTTTAGGTGCCTAGAGGTGAAGTCTATATATGGCACCCACTTGGGCGAGGTTTATAGAATAGCGCTTATGCCTGGGACTCGCGCCTAACTTGAAGTGCGGCAATTTCCACCAACTGAAATGTGGAGCAAATGTGCATGCCTAAATTGGGCACATATCCCCTGTATTCTATGACAAGGCACGCAAATGCGAGGGACACCCCCATTCCACCCATGTCCCTCCCGTTTCTGTACCCTATTTTTACTCACACATAAAGTTTTGGCCTCAATTTATGTGCGTAAGCTCCAATTAAATCTAATTAGTGCCCATAATTGCTTGTTAAAAAGCCAATTATGAGCACTAATTATCTCATTATTCAATTAAATTGTGCTTTCAAATTGGTCACATGCCCAAATTTTCATGCTCAATTTTTGTTGACTTTTATAGAATTAGGTGGTTAACATGCAACATTGGGCACCCAATTTATGGAATAAAGTCAGTTGGTTTAACTGCCAATTATTGGCATAAATTGGGGTTAATTGACAGTATTGGACCTTAGTCACTGTTCTAGAAGCTGCGCATGTAATTTCTGTCACGTGCAAAGTCTAGGGGGTGTGGCCATGGGAGGGGCATGGGTGGGTCAGGGATGTGGCTATGAGTTATGCGTGCAGGTTATAGATACTAGGGGTTACGCGCCTAACTGCCAAGAGCTAGGGGCGCAAGTACTTACACCAGCCTCCATTGCATGCAAATCTAACTCATGAATATTCGCGAGTACCTAACCACCTTGAAGAGCTGAACACAAGACCCCTGAAGACGCTAGTTTATAGCGAAACATGATCATGTCGGGCCCTGGTTCCTTGGTGTATCGACTACCTATTGTATTATAATTTCATGTGGAAGTTTACTACATAGTAGCCAACAGTTGACGGTATCAGCAATTTGGAGTTCCTGGAGTCCTTACCCAGAAGGGTTGAAGATAGTCATCCATTTATAATTAAGACTATGTTTACTAAAGGATATCCAGCTTGAATGTAAAGTGCTCGTATTGAAATCCTACGAAAGTGGAACTGTCTATACAGCCTGGTTGCGATTCTGCTACGTGGAAAGGACTCAATTGTTATGTGTTATCAATCTGTATGGTTAAGTAGTTGTATAACTATGCTTTAATGTAATACTCCATATTCAGTATTAGTCCTGTTATGCCTGTATTTGGTTGTAATATTTTGATGAATTCAATGTGTGAATGTGAGAGAATGTTAGTGATTTGTGTGTGATAGACTTTTATGACTATGAGTTAACAAGATAAGAACAAGAGGATTAGATTTATACAAATAGAATAAAGATATTTTTGCATTTCTAACGGTTGTTGTTATGTGTATGTTTACTTAAGTATGACCAATTGAGTGTGAACCTTAATTTATATTATGAATATTCATTGCGGATGTCCTGAAAACCTCAGTGGCTGGGGATCCCCCAGGAAAGGTTTGGGAACTATTGTTGGAAGTACTCCCACCTAAAAGTAGGTGCAAAATTGTGAACTTATGCTCATATTCTATAATGGTGATTCCGTGCTGGACTGTTGTGATAGAATTTCATCCTGGTGCCTACATTTCAGCGGCATTTATAGAATTTACCCCTATAGGGATGGGCAGCCCCCCAAATTTAATTTCTTTTAGAGGGTCTTTTACTAAGGCGCGCTCACGTTTTTGGCGTGCGCCAAAATTTTAGGCGTGCTAAACGTTAGAGACGCCAATGCATTCCTATGGGCGACTCTAATGCTTAGCGCCCACAATTTTAGCGCGTACTAAAAGTGTGAGCACGTCTTAGTAAAAGATGCCCTTAGTTTCCCATGTCATTTGCAGCGTTGTTAGTTTTCTTTTGTCTTGGTTAGTCTTCATTTACATTTTCAGACAATGTTGTTAAGAGTGCACACTCTTTTGAAAGGGCATGCAAGCTAACGACATTACCCCTGAAACAAAAAATGGAGACTAACCAAAAGAAAACAAAGTGAATAATGCTGCTAACGACATGGGAAATGAAGCAGTATAGGTGCTGGTACACTGTGTGCCACTGCATCGAGGGGTGGGAGATATGGAAGCATTTGACCATGGGCCTGTGGTTAAAGAGCAAGTGCCAGCACTAAATACATTTTCTTCAACCTGGAAAGAAGGAGGGCAGCAGCTGCAACAACTGTATAGGTCTTGCAGGAGGAAGGAAAGAGAGGGAGAAGCTGGACATAGACATTGTGGGCGAGGGTAGGAAAAGAGAAATACCATATGGGGAGAGGTGGCTAGGAAGAGGAGATGTCAGACGATGGGACAGGGAGTAGATAGAGGAAGGGGAGATGATGGATAATGGAGGGGTGGACAGCAAGGGGAAATGCTGGGCTATGAGGTGGGTAGGGAAGGGGAGATGCTGGACTATGAAGTGGAGGGGGAAGGGTAAGGCCTTGAGACACTCCTTGGCTTGGGATAAGGTAGCAGAACACATGACTGAAGGTTCACCTAGAGCAGCGGTTCTCAACCGTCTTCAGGGTACACATCAAAAGGGACGCCCATGTTTTCCTGGGGACGTCCTCACAGGATGGCTCCAGCAAAGGGCGGGAAAACCCGTATTATCGAAACAGAATGGAAGTCCATCTTTCGTTTCTATAATATGGTCGGGACACCCAAATCAGCAAATTTAGATCGACCTGAGAGATGGTCGTCCCCAGCAGAGACGGTTGTCCCCGGGACTTGGTCGTTTCTGATTTTCAGCGATAATGGAAAGCGAGGACGCCCATCTCAGAAGTGACCAAATCCAAGCCATTTGGTCATGGGAGGAGCCAGCATTCGTAGTGCACTGGTCCCCCTCACATGCCAGGACACCAACCAGGCACTCTAGGGGGCACTGCAGTGGACTTCACAAATTACTCCCAGGTACATAGCTCCCTTACCTTCAGTCAGATGCACTAACTGAATGGAAAACGCCCTTCCCTTACTGATTCCTTAGCGATTCGGAAAGTAATGGGCATGCATGAAGGCAATCGCATGCAAATGAGCTGCTTGCTGTTAGCTCATTTGCACACGATTTCCTTCCTAAGGAGGAGAAGCCAGTGCAGAGCAGCCAAGCATTATGTGTGGCTGCTCTGCGCATGCCAAAGACGGCTTCATACATGCAGACAACCTGCGTGTATAACAGCCGTCTACAACCTTAGAAAAACACAAGTCCAGGTGAAAATGTCTATACTTGTCAGGGATGTCTTTTTTTTTTTGTAGAGTATGGGTGAAGGATGTCCTTTGCTATGCCTCTTGAGGATGTCCAAAGTGTGGATGTTTCTGTGAGAAGGACGTCCATGCCTTTGCTATATCTCTGACATCCACTTTATTTATTTGGATTTTGGATCATAAGTAGCAGTAGTGAGATTTGAACCAGCCACCTCTGGAATGCAAGACCAGTGCTCTAACCACTAAGCCACTCCTCCACTCCCTTGAAATTTGGCTGTCCCTGTGGGGAGGGGGGCAGTTCAGGACGTCCAAAATATTTGAAAGAAGGACGTCCATGCCTTCGCTATGCCTCAGGTGACACACACATACCCCCCCCCCCCCCCCCAGGGACCTGCATACCACTGCGATGGACCTGAGTATGACATTACAGGCTGGCAAAAAATGTTTCAGGGTGGGAGGGGGTTAGTGACCACCGGGGGAGTAAGGGGAGGTCATCCCCAATTCCCTCCGGTAGTCATCTGGTCAGTTCGGGCACCTTTTTGAGGCTTGGTTGTAAGAAAAAATGGACCAAGTAAAGTCGCCCAAGTGCTCATCAGGGACACCCTTCTTTTTTCCATTATGGGTCGAGGACACCCATGTGTTAAGCACGCCCCACTAAGCCTCTGACACCCCCCCCCCCCCGGGAACTTTGGTCGTCCCCGCGACAGGAAGCAGTTGGGGACGCCCAAAATCAGCTTTCGATTATGCCGATTTGGGCGACCCTGAGAGAAGGACACCCATCTCCCGATTTGTGTCGAAAGATGGGCGCCCTTCTCTTTCGAAAATAAGCCTGATAGCTAGTCAAGTTTTTAGGATATCCTCAATAAATATGTATGAGACATATTTGCAAGCACTGCCCTCTTTGTATGCAAATCTATCTCATGCATATTAATCGAGGATAACCTGAAAAGCTGACTGACTAGGTGTGTCCTGAAGATTGGGTTGAGAACTATTGCTTTAGGGCATCAGATACCCTGGGGCCAGCCCTACTTGTTTGTATCAGTGCTATGGGTCTGCATCTTTAGATTGTAGCAAGGGCGTAGCCAGACTTTGGCGGGATGGGGGTCCAGAGCCCGAGGTGAGGGGGCACATTTTGCCCCCCCTGGCGCCGCTGACCCCCCCCCCCCCCCGCCATTGCTGACCACAACCTCCGCCACCACCAACAACAACTTTGACCCCCCCCTGCCGAAGACCCTCTCAAGCCCCCTCCCGCCACCAACCCTCCCCCGCCGCCGCCTACCTGCTGACGGTGTACGTGCAGGACGTCAGACTCAGAAACAGAACGAAGCCTTGCGCCGGAAGAAGAGGACCTCGGCTGACGGGTTGGGGTCCTCCGCCAGCAAAGGTAGGCGATGGCGGGTTGGCGGCGGGAGGGGTGGTCGAGAAGGTCATCGGCAGGGGGGTCCAGGGCCAAATCTACAGGGGCCCAGGCCCCCGTGGCCCCACGTAGCTACGCCACTGGATTGTAGATGAGGGTTGGGGGATGCGGGTGGAAAGGGTAATTGAATATTATTTTGTACTGTGTTTGCCATTTTTAAGATGCAACTTGCCTTAAGCTTTTTGATGAGGTGTAGAATTAAATATGCATTAATTAAATAAATAATCTTGTGACATATGACAGACTTTAATTCATTAAAAGAAACTCAAGAAACCCAATGTACTGCTGGGGGTAGCCCTGGCTTCTCATCTCCTCTCAGTTGGCCAACTGCTTTTGTTCAAATCAACCTCATAAAGGTTGGAGTCTTATCTGGCTCATGATACTCTTTTACACTGATGCAGACGAGTCTTTATTTTATCATGAAAATGCAAACCTTTTGATTGAATCCCTAACGGACGCTGTTACAATCCTGACTTAATATGGGCTTTGTGTTTTAGCGACAGCTGGAAACCTTTTCTATACCATGTCAGATGGGTAGAGGGCTCTGTTTTACAATTTATAAAGAATAATTTACTAGCTAATATGATCTTTTATATTAGTTGCAGCAGCTGGTTCTATGGCCTTGGGGAATGGTGAATCCATCCTATGTTTCTAACGCTCATTCCGGCATGTTCTGAGCCAGAACCATCTGCTGAGCCATTGTGTGTAACTATCTTCTTCCATTCCCTCATCCGGCCTATCTCTTCACCAGCCTACACGTCTCTCTACATCCAACGATTTTTCTTTTTTTTTTTTGACCTGGCAGTTTATCTTGCCTGTTTGGTTGGAACTGGCTTCTTTTAGGCTGCAAAACTGTGAGCCTTCATTCATACTTTCCCCCTGTTTTAAAATGCCTCACCTATCCAAGCCATTGTCTAAAGGCCACTGATTGCAGCTCCCTCTTTAACATGCTATGTGTGCATCCTGTGTTTGACCAGTAGGTGTCACCACTGAAGGATGTCTGAGAGACAACCCCCCTCCCAGTTAAGCTGTTAACATTGATTCTGAGCCATGGCCAGCCCAGTAATGAAAGATCAGACCAGAGAATTAAATCCAAGTCCTCTGCATGACAGTATGTAGCCACCAGACAAATAGTCTAAAATGCTGCAGCTAGATTTACTGGAATTCATTGCCAGAGAATAGGGTAAAGGCGATTAGCTTAGTAGAGTTTAAAGAAAGGTTTGGACAGCTTCCTAAAGGAAAAGTCCTTAGACCATTATTAAAATAACTTGGAGAAAATCCACTGCTTATTTCTGAGATAAGCAGCATAAGATGTATTGAACTTTTTTGGAGTCACATGTTGATGCCCAATTAACCTAGGCAAACCTCCACACCTGGATTTTAATTACTGATAAACTTAATGAAGTCAATATTCAAAAGCACTTATGAGTTTAGCTGCAGATACAGAGCACATAAACGCTCTGTTATTTTAAAATTAATATCATTATTATTGTGGGCACTCATATGGATAACTTTGACGATTTAAATTGCTAAACAGCCAAAGTTATCTATTGTAAATTGGGGCATGATTTGAAGTGGTGCAGGGGCATGGATAAAAATGATCCAACAGATGGCAATATTCAGCCTCTCTTCAGATAATTTGTCTGTCCAATTTGGACTCCACAGCAGGCAGAACTTTAAACAGATAAGGTAGTCATGGGGGGGGGGGGGGGGGTATAACAAAGAACAACAAACTCAAATCAATCACACTTAACACTCTTTGCTTATCTCTGACTTTGAAGAAAAATCCTAGGGGTCCTTTTACCAAGCTGTGGTAAAAGGGGGGGGGGGTTTGAAACGTTCTGAGGACCCCTTTTACCATAGCAGGTAAAAGGCTGTCTTTTTTTTTTTTTAAGAAATGGCCATGCAGAAAGTGAACCACTTGTCATGCAGCCATTTCGGGGGGGGGGGGGGGGGGGGGAGGGAGCACTTAGCACCACCCATTGACGTGGCGGTAAGGGCTCCCGCACCAATCCAGCAGTAACCTGGCAACGCATGGCACTGCCCAATTACCGCCGGGTAAACATCAGCGCTACAAAAATAGAAATAGTTTTGTAGCACTGGAAGTGATGCCCGCTGGGCTGGGAATCACCACCAGGCTGCTGCGGTAGTCCAGTGGTAGCTCCAGATTAACAATCGGTAAGCCCACGTTGGGCCTACGGCCACTTCGTAAAAGACCCCCTAGTATTTACACCTTCCCAGCTGCAAAGGAATTAACTATAAAACCTCTTATGCGTCCAGCTTCTCCTTCTTAGGCAGCCAGCTTTGGAACGCTCTACCAAGATCCATCCGAACACTGAATGACTATCTTCCGTTTAGAAAAATGTTGAAAACTCACCTCTTTAAACAAGCTTACCCAAACGTCCGGAATTAACCTTATAAGCGCGCCCTCATGACCCTGTTTTGATGTTGTTTATATCTTAAACCATGTCTCCCAATATCCTTCATACTTACCCCCTTGTCTTTTCCTTCACCATCTTCTTCCTTACACCATACCCCTCCCTTTCCCTTTTACTTATCCTATCCTTGTAGCACCTTTCCATGGTCATATTACATATTATTAAGTCCTTTATTCTATGGTTACTATAGTTTGTAATTTTCTCCTTGCTAGACTTGTAATTTGTTTATTACATAAGCCACATTGAATCTGCTATGTGTGGGAAAGCGTGGGGGTATTTATTTATTTATTTATTTTATTGCATTTGTATCCCACATTTTCCCACCTATTTGCAGGCTCAGTGTGGCTTACAATACATTGTAAATAATGGAAATACAATTTGTTACAAATCAGTTATGGATTACATTGTGAGAAGTTAAGCGAAGACAAGTCAAAGTATCGTTGGGGGAAAGGACAAGGAAAAGAACAATGGAACAGTCGAAAGAGATAATGGGAAATTGATAGGGTAGTAGAACATTAGCCAAAGAATATTCGGTATAACATTTTCTGTGAGTAAAGGTATAAATGTGATAAAATTACGGGGGATGGGTGTTCAGAAGAGAATGTATGGTTGTATTTCTGAGACAGTGAGTGTGGACTTCATGTGTATTGATCCTTAATAAATTTTATCAAAGAGATGAGTCTTCAGTAGTTTGCGGAAGTTGGTTAGTTCGTGGATCATTTTCAAGTTGCGTGGTAGTATATTCCAGAATTGCGTGCTTATGTAAGAAAAGGTTGATGCGTGCAGTGCTTTGTATTTTATGCCTTTGCAATTAGGGAAGTGGTGGTTAAGGAAAGTTCGAGATGATCTTTTAGTGTTTCTGGGTGGTAGGTCTATTAAGTCAGACATGTAGGCTGGAGCTTCACCGTGAATAATTTTGTAGACTAATGTGCATACTTTAAAATTAATGCGTTCCTTAAGAGAAAGCCAGTGTAGCTTCTCTCGTAAGGGTTTTGCACTTTCGTATTTTGGTTTTCCGAAGATGAGTCTGGCTGCTGTGTTCTGGGCTGTTTGAAGTTTCCTCAGTATTTGCTCTTTACAACCTGCGTATAGTGAATTGCAGTAATCCAGATGGCTAAGTACGAGGGATTGCACTAGGTTGCGGAAGACGGATCTTGGGAAGAATGGTCTTATTCTTTTCAGTTTCCACATGCAGTAGAACATCTTCTTGGTTGTGTTGTTTGTAATAAAGAAATAATAAATAAATAAACAAGTGTCATCTAAAGAAGAGAGACCTCAGAACGCAAACATTTCTTAGAGCTGGTAAAACACTTTCAGTCATTGGACTAGAAAAATTCTAAATCCTGCGGAGCCAATATTCAGATCACTAACTCTCGCAGTCCATGTGATGCCAGTTATTCAATTCTGGGCTGTTTCTGGTGGTCAACATTGAATATCTGGCTTATTTTTGGCTGGTTTGAACTTAACCTGATATGTCTACACGCCACCCGTGGCCACGCCCCCTTTTCAGATACACACGTTGGAATTTTGGATGTGCCTCTTTGTAGAATACACCAAAAAAGAAGCGTGCATAAATTCCAATTATTGCCAATTAGCGAGAATTGGTTGTTACTGGCTCCTTACTCAATTGAATAGCGCGTGTAAATTGGCCACACGTACAATTTAAAGTGCATTACTCGCTGCGCCTTATATAGAATCCGACCCAAGTTTTACAAAGCATGTGGGTATTGATGCTTTCTCAAAGCAGGTGTAAACATGTGTAAGAGACTTTGTGCCCCTATCTGAGGCATAGCCAGACTTCGGTGGGACGGGGGTCCAGAGCCCGAGGTGAGGGGGCACATTTTAGCCCCCCCCCCCCCCGTGCCATCGCCACCACCAACAACAACTGTGACCCCCCCCCCCCCCTACCGATGACCCTCTCGACCCCCCCTCCCACTGCCAACCCTCCCCCGCCATTGCCGTCGCCTACCTTTGCTGGCGGGGGACCCCAACCCCCGGCAGCCGAGGTCCTCTTCTTCCTTCGTTCTGTTTCTGAGTCTGATGTCCTGCAGGTTGTATGAGTGCTCGCTTATAAATTTTTAGCAATCCTATTAGGACAGATAAGCTCACTAAAAGTATACATAAAGTTAAATGGATAAATTTTCTGTTTAACTTTACATGTTCTCTATGCAGCTGAGTAACTACCTCTATGCGTGTGAAATAATTTTTTTCTTCATAGTTCCCACTTTCGGATGTACAAATCTATTTGGAGATTATAATGTCTAGGTTAGCTGTAGCTAATTCTATCTGATCCTAGCAATCAATAGAGTATAATTACAGGAGCTGAGATGTACAAACGGCTTTAAAAGGGGTTGGAGCCAACGCTCAGATTAGTTTAATGACATCATCAGTAGGATGTGAATGCATTTTGGTTCTCCCCAAGGTCATAGGGGAGATCAGCAGATTGGGTACAGGGAAATATTTGGCATTTCTTGTTTGTGAGTTGTTGACAGTAGCAGCCAATCAGATGCAAAACCCAGAAGGGCTGTGTCCAACAGCAGCAGCCAATCCACATACAAGGCCCTGGAATGGTCTACACTGGCTCCGCCTCCGATGTGCCCCATGCCTAACAGCATGGTTAAATGCACTCTCAACATGGTGAAATGAGCCTGGTCCAATCATATTGCAAAGATGTGCTCATTGGCCTATATTCTCTTCTTCTTCTAAAGTTTCACATGATGGTCAGAACTTAAGCTCCACCTTTCCTGTTTATTTTTATACTGATTATCCTCTCCCTTTCCACTGCTCTCTGCAGTTAGCTACATTCTGACATTGAATGCCAGTTAAAGAAGGGCAGCTTCTTTGCAGGGCTAAGTTAAGCAGACCAAGTAGAAGAAAGCCTTCCTTACAGCCATCCTTCTCCCACTTAAAGGACACTTTAAAGTCTCTAGCACAAAGTGAACAGAAATAAAAGTGTGCGGATGACTGTTTTTCATGCAAAGCGTACCTGCATAATTATATATCATTAAAATCTTTCTGCTTTGGTACACTTGATAGTCACATAATGAAGCGCCAATCCGGCTCTCAAACTGCAACAAAATTAGGCATGATTTTCAGTCTTTTCATTCTTGCTGGAGCTCAAGCTGATTATTCATGGTGGGCTATCTGTTGGAGATGAGTTGAGGGGCATGGTAATATTCAGCTGGAATGTAAGGATAACTGTATTTTTTTGTTTTGTTTAGAGGGACAACAAGCAGATTTAAGCACTGTATAATATCCTTATATGTGTGGAGAAAGACCTTAGGGCTTGCTGTGCACACGTTCTTTGCGACCTAAATCCCTCATCAACTTTGTTCCCTGGTTACGATAAATCAAGTACAGTTTGGATAGTGTAGTGGGGAAATGGAGTAGGAAGTTCAAGATGTGACTTTCCTTCTTAATCTAACCTCACTACACAGTGCCCATCTTATGGTCTGCTGATGTCGCCCCTGAATATTGTGGGCTCTTTGGATGGTCACTATCAAGCCAGAGAAAATGGGAGACAAGATGCTACAAAGCAGTGGTGACTTTTATCTCCTCAAGATACCTCGTCCACGCCACATCAAAAGAGCAAAATGCCTAGAATCCTGGTCCTGTTGTTCTTTCTCTCAGCCTACTCGTCTCTTCCAGGACCTTCCATCATAATTGATAAGGAAGACTTAAGTAGGTGGAGAAGCTCTGGGTGGTGCCACAGCTGAATTTCTTTGACTTACATTTTCAGCCATCTTGCTGTGGCTTTCTTAGGATGATTAGAGTTTGAAATGGAAGAGCAGGAAGCCTGGCTCCTAACCCCCTTAGCTCTGACTCTTTGTGTCTCTTTTATTAATGTAGTTAAACTGCTTAGTAGCCTAGTGGTTACTGCAGTGGACTTTGATCCTGGGGAAACGAGTTCGATTCCCACTGCAGCTCCTTGTGACTCTGGGCAAGTCACTTAACCCTCCATTGCCCCTAGTACAAAAAATAAGTACCTGAATGTATGTAAACCACTTTGAATGTAGTTGCAAAATACCACAGAAAGGCCGGTATATCAAGTCCCATTTCCCTTTCCCTTATGACATCACAATATCAGAAGTGAGCCAAGTATTGGGCAATCAAGCCATTGTGACATCACTGATGAGGTTGGCTCTTATTGGTGGAATGAGTGGAGGAGTAGCCTAGTGGTTAGTGCAGTGGACTTTGAACCTGGGGAACTGAGTTCAATTCCCACTGCAGCTCCTTGTGACTCTGGGCAAGTCACTTAACCCTCCATTGCCCCTAGTACAAAAAATAAGTACCTGAATGTATGTAAACCACTTTGAATGTAGTTGCAAAAACCTCAGAAAGGCAGTATATCAATTCCCAATTTCCGTCCCTTCCCTATGTAAAGTTGGTATATCAAGTAAAGAAATATTCATAAACATTAGACAGTCATTTTAATGTCCCTGTACTTCCATGTTTCTGACCATATAAAGCGGCCTTTTTACTAAGCTATGTAAGCCGGTTACCACGTGAGACTTTACCGCTAGGTCAATGGCTTGCGGTAAGGTCTCAGACCCAAAATGGACGCGCGGCAATTTTCATTTTGACGCACGTCCATTTTCGGCAAAAATTTTAAAAAGGCATTGTTTGTAGGCACGCTGAAAAATAATTCTGTGCACGCCCAAAACACGAGTCTACACTACCGCAGGCCATTTTTCAGCGCACCTTAGTAAAAGGACCCCATAGGAAGTCCTGGATGTAGTGGACGGTTTCTAACTTTTCAAATATAATAAAGGGGTTCTTTTCAGACTGTCCACCTGTGAGAAAATCTATGCATGGATTATATAACGAATACAATTGCTGGACTATCACTTGGGATGCAAGGAATAAATTTCTTCATTCATGTCCCTTTTGGCTTCAGGAATCACTATTCAATTGTTCCATGCAAAGAGCTGGGATTATATCTCAGCAATAGGAGAGAAGGAAAAGCATAGCTACTCTTGACAAAATCGAAATCGAGGTGTGTCTGTTAAACAGTGGCACTTATGAACTGCCAAAAATCAGTACACTGATAATTTAACTCAAGGAGGTGAGAAACAAACAGAGAATTTTAATTTACAAGTTCAAGTCCTTAACAATTACTCTTCCGATCGTAGTAACCTGTTCCAAGATAGTTTTACTGCTACATGGTTAATGAGATCTTTGCCTTTCAAATAAAGCCCATAACTAAATAATCCACCCACATCCACCCAGTCAATGTTCAGACAGTGGTGGTCAACATTTCTTTAAACATTGACTGCCATCCTCTGAATTAGACTTGGATATTTAGAATCGGACTTTATCCTGGAGCTACCCAGGTACCATTGATATTCTGTGGCAGAACCAGGATATCTACCTGTATAAATTAATGATTAAGGGGGAAGTTATCAACATGGGCTATAGTTAAGATCAGTTATTTGGCCTCAAATTGGGCTATTATCGCACAGGTCTCACTTTACGTAATGAGATTGTGTGCAAAGATAGCATGACTTGTGGCAAAATAACCTATTGTAACAGTGGCCCATGTTGATAATTTCCCTCTTATTGGCATCGCTGGCTACTTATTTTGCAGTGAAATTCTTAGTAGCGTAGAGGAGCATAATCGAACGGGGCGCCCAAGTTTTGTCTGAGGATGTCCTCGCAGGACGTCCCCGCGAAGGGGCGGGGAAACCTGCATTATCAAAACAAGATGGGCGTCCATCTTTCGCTTCGATAATATGGTCGGGGCGCCCAAATCTCAACATTTAGGTCGACCTTAGAGATGGTCGTCCCCGGTTTTTAGCGATAATGGAAACCAAGGACGCTCATCTCAGAAATGACCAAATCCAAGCCATTTGGTCATGGGAGGAGTCAGCATTTGTAGTGCACTGGTCCCCCTCACATACCAGGATACCAACCGAGGACCCTAGGGGGCACGGCAGTGGGCTTCACAAATTGATCCCAGGTGCATAGCTCCCTTACCTTGTGTGCTGAGCCCCCCAAATCCCCCCCCCCAAACCCACTCCCCAACACTTTACAACACTACCATAGCCCTAAGGGGTGAAGGGGGGCACCTACATGTGGGTACAGTGGGTTTGTGGTGGGTTTTGGAGGACTCGCTGTTTCCTCCACAAACATAACAGCTAGGGGGGTATGGGCCTGGGTTGCCTGTCTGAAGTGCACCACAGTATCCACTAAAACTGCTCCAGGCACCTGTATACTGCTGTCAGGGAGCTGGGTATGACATTTGAGGCTGGTAAAAAATATTTTTAAAGTTTTTTTAGGGTGGGAGGGGGTTAGTGACCACTGGGGGTGTAAGGGGAGGTGATCCCCGATTCCCTCTGGTGGTCATCTGGTCAGTTCGGGCACCTTTTTGAGGCTTGGTTGCAAGAAAAAATGGAACAAGTCAGCCAAGTGCTCGTCACGGACGCCCTTCTTTTTTCCATTATCGGCCGAGGACGCCCATGTGTTAAGCACGTCCCAGTCCCGCCTTCGCTATGCTTCCGACACCCCCCCCCCATGAACTTTGGTCGTCCCCGCGACGGAAAGCAGTTGAGGGCGCCCAAAATCGGCTTTCGATTATGCCGATTTGGGCGACCCTGGGAGAAGGACGCCCATCTCCCGATTTGTGTCGAAAGATGGGTGCCCTTCTCTTTCAAAAATAAGCCTGATAGTAACCTGTATTGTCCATCCAGTCTACCCTACAAGGCAGCCAGAGCTGTACATGCCATTCTGTGCAGGCTACTCTCCTTCATAATTAAATACTGGCATCAGAGAGCAGGTTGATCGGCAATTTGCCCCATACTAACTACAGAATGCTTTTTTTTCTTCTTGTTCAGTTATGGGACTGAAATATTATTTTGCTTTTTCGTTTATTTGATGGCTTAGTAGTAGATTGATGATGACTCTCTAATGCCCCTCCCTTTTTCCAAGAGGCTATAAATGGTTTTGAAAACTAACCTCCCTGTTCTGACTGTAGATAAGTGTTGATATTATCTAACCAAGGTTCCCTTGTTCTCACCTCCCCCCACCACACACACTTTCTCCATTGTATCTCAGCAGTTCTCATGAATTCTATTTAGTGGCCTGAGGTATAATTGTAACCAACCCCTTCGTATTTTGCCTCAGTGTTTCACATTGACCCTTGAGATTAGCAAGGCCAACCACAGATGTCTGTCCAAGTTATTTTGTTTGCTGTCCTTTCTGGTAGCATATGAGGGAGGGAATTCTATAAGGTGTGTGTGGGGGGTGGGGGGGGGGAGGGATACACCTAGATTTGGCCAGTAGGAAAGCATCTATTTGAAGCCTATTCTATAATTAAGAATAGGCATCTACTTTATAGAATATAAGTGAAGTGGCTGAAAATGCGCCTGTATTGAAGACGCAAACATTTAATCCAGCCGTAGAGCTGTATTTACTCACATTGACATTGCAGATAGAATGGATTATAAGGGTCCAATATTCAGAAAAATGCTGAACTCCTAAATTAACCTCCTAAATTTGTGTCCTATTTTCAGTCAAAATTGGGAGCATAACGTTTCAACTGAAAATTCATCTTAATTTAGGAGCTTAAAAGTTACGCTCATAAATTTAGGCTTACTATTCATTTGCCTGGATTTATAAGCCTAGTGCTGAAAGTCAATGCTAAACTCCTAACTTCTTTTCTCCGCTCAAAATCCGCCCCGATATCACCCACTTTTTATGCTTCTAAATTTAAGAGTTTAGTGAAATATTGAATAATAATTTGTGTACCTAGCCATAATAATCATTATTGTCTTTATGCGGACGATCTTCAATTTTCTTTTCCAGTTCCTTCTAAGAAAGTTGATATTATTGCATTGGGGAGGACTTCCTTTCAGAGAGTGCAACTTTGGAAGCATGCAAATGGTCTTTTGTTGAACGTAGCGAAGACGCAAATTTTGTGCTAGTCCCATTTAGGAGAACCATGTCCTGTTTCTGGATTTCAGTTAGATTGTGTTTTTGCACCAATGGTTTTCTCGCTTCGTAGTTTGGGGGTGATTTTGGACACAAGGCTGTCTTTTAGACCACAGGTGGCTGCTACGGTAGAGGTTATTTTCTTAAACTGGGGATGATATCTAGACTTCGGGCATTTTTTTCCATGGAGAATTTTCGTACTGTGCTGCAGACTTACATGTCACCTTTTCATATTGTAATGCTTTGTTGTGCGGTTTGCCTTGTACAACTTTGAGGGCCTTGCGGGTTGCACAGAACTCTGCTGCACGGTTTCTTTTGCGTTTGGGTCGGAAGGCACATATTACGCCTCAGTTGAGGTTGTTAATGAGTTGCCTGTGGTGCAGCGTATTGAATTTAAACTTTTGTTATTGGTGTCTCAAGTGCATGTCGTTCCTGAGGTCTTAGTGTGCAGTTTGCAGTCTTATTATCCTTCTCGGATGTTAAGGTCTCAAAACCAGAATTTATTGGTCGTTCCATCTTTTCATCTGGTACGTGCATATATTTCTACAGCAGAGAAGTCGGGGGCACAGAAACAGCGTGGAGGATCCCAGGCAGACAAGGGGAGGGATGAGAGAATACTAGACGAAGTGGGAGTATTCCAGTGTTTATCCAGTAAACACCTATTTGATTATTGTTTTCACCCGTGGTTTAGGTTAAGCCCTAATTATAAAATCTTGCTTCTCAGAGGTTTGCTGTATGTATAGTGCAAGGATGAGAAGATTGGGCTAATTAGAGCAAACTACTCTGAAACAGAGTTTAAATATAGAGGTAAAATTTGATGCACTAAGATTCAAGCAAAAAATACAACAAAGTTAATTGGACAGTAATGGTAATGGAATTCAAACATGCGTGGGATAAACACAAAGGAATCCTGTTTAGAAGGAATGGTTCCGCGGAATCTTAGCGGAGATTGGGTGGCGACGCCGGAATTGGGAAACAAAACGGGATCTGGGCAGACTTCTACGGTCTATGCCCTGATCATGACTGAATAGATAGGGATGGGCTGGAGTGTAAATTTTAAGGGGCTTCAACGTTAGCTTCAGAACTTTTAGTACAAGAACAGTGCTGGGCAGACTTCTACGGTCTGTGCCCTGAGAAAGGCAAGGACAAATCAAACTCGGGTATACATATAAAGTATCATATACTATGTAAATGAGTTTATCTTGTTGGGCAGACTGGATGGACCATTCAGGTCTTTATCTGCCATCATTTACTATGTTACTATGTTTGGAGGAAGTTCACAGTTGAGTTTTCTTTTATTGCTGGTCCTCGTTTGTGGAATTCGTTACCATTGGTTATGAGCCAGTCTGCATCTGTTCCCCAGTTCAAGAAATTGCTAAAAACCTGACCGTTTTCTAGGACATTTGGCTGATGGGGGTTCTGAGTTTTTCTTAGTTTTTAGAGTTTGTGATTTGTAAGACTGTATATTGTTTGTGTTGTTAGTGAATGTTTTATTGTACCTCGCCTAGATGTTGGGATAGGCGGGTTATAAACGTAATAAATAAATAAATAAATTATACGTTTTCAAAAAGGCCAGTTTATGAGCATAACTAGCTTTAACTATCAGGCTCTTTTATAATCTATACATGCAATTACTGTATGCATCCCACCCATGGTCTACCCAAATTCAGCCCATACGAATGACCACCTGTAAAGTATATGCTTGTTCACGTACGCATATAACTAGAATACCAGCATTCATGTGCATTCTTGACATCTAAAACCAGATGTCTCCTTACAGAATTACTCCCAGACAGTGTGATAGTTGTGAAATAAAACCGCCTTTCCATGACAACCGAAAATGTACTGTAAGGCTTGAACACGTCTTTGTAATGGCGTTTGTTTGTTTCATAAACAGAATTATGAGCGCAGGGTTGGCTTATGAAACTGTGGTATCATTACAAGTATTTCCGAAAGGTTCAGCATGTAAGTCACTTTCGCCTGCTTGAGCTCCTGACCCCAGTTAGTGATGCACTGCAATCTTTGCTGAGGTGATGACTCACAGCTGAATTACAGATTAATTTTCCAACATAGAGTGGGAAGGTAATTAAGTCAACTAACATACACAAGGCATGGGTGCTAAAACTTGTTCACACAGAAGCATCTGTCTGCATCTGTTTTAATTTGCTATTGCTGCTGCAGGGTGCAACAGAGCTGAAAGCATGTGTTGCAACAAGAGGTGTAGAGGGCAATTCTATTACTGGGTACCTCCAATTAGGTACCTGGAGGCCACCCAGTAGGATAATATTCTATAATGGAAAGTAGGCACTTTGTCCTGTGCCCGCATAACTTGGGAACTGACTTGCAGACTGGAGATGATCTCCTTTCTCTGCTGGCCCCTCTGATCAGCTCCAATCCTCTCTCCTGCACCTCCTGAAAACACTTCTATCCCCCTTCTGCCCCACTGACAACACTTTGATCCCCTCTTGCCTCCGACAACACTTTGCCCCCTCCTCCTGCTCCAGTGACAACAATTCCCTTCCTATCCCCTTGACATCACTCCGATCCCCCTCCCGCCCCTGACAACAATTTGATTCCCTTCCACCCTCTTCCAACAACTCTGCCTCCTACCTCTGACAACACTCAAAACCCCCTCTTGCACCCCTTCCCGAGTCACAGCAGTCCCCCTGGTCCTACCCAAAGAGGCTTGATGGTCTAGTGGTCATTGGAACAGAAATGAATGCCATTCGATCCTGCCCCTCACGGTTCCTTATAAAGAATGACTACCGCAACCTTTAGTGGTAGTTTTGTGGTACTACAGCTAAGGGTCAGCCTTTAGCAGTAGTACCATGAGAATACCACTAGAGGTTACCATGGCCATTTTCTATCAGGAGCCGGATGGGACAGGACAAGTAGGATTCACTCCTGCCTTAGCAACCACTAGACCACCAGGCCTCTTCATTTAGGCCTGGGGAGTCTTCTTCACACTTGGGGGGTGGCAGGAGGGGCATCAGAATCCTCTCTGGGTCAGGATTGTCTTTTGTACCTACTAACCACCATTTGGAATAAAAGCTTCAATGTTTGTGGTTTTTGTGGCCTTTCCTACCCTTTTGTTGTGAATACGGTGCTCTGGTCATTTATACACATTCTTGGTATCTAAATGTTGGTGCCTTCTTCATAGAATTACTCTCTAACAGGCAGATGATCAAAAGCTTCGCGCTGTTCCAAACAGCGCTCTAAAATAGCGCTGGAACAGCGCGGGGCGCTATTAGACCTAGGATCAAAGATAATGCATGCAAATTTAAGCAGCGCAATTATCTCTGATTATGGGGTAGAAGTTACACGCTATGAAATTTAGGCATGCATGTTATAGAATAAGGCAAAGGGCAACTCTGCATGTAACTCCTAATTACTGCTAATTAAGAGTTTGTGAACTCCAATAAGTGATTGTTAGCACTTAATTGACTAATTTATTTATGTGCAGATCTGGGATCCACACCCAAATCTGGGTGGCCTATAAATGAATTGAATGCACTGTAGCCTACTAATTAGTGCATAAGTAATTAATGCACGTTAAAACATTCTAGAGTTAAATTTTGTTATTACAAGAAGCAAAAATGTCTAAAAATGACCCCAGCAGGCATAAATGTCTGTGATTCCAATCCAGCCGTGATTTCTGCCTATTTGCCTTTATAAAATACTACTACTACTTATCATTTCAATAGCGCTACTAGACGTACGCAGCGCTGTACACTGAACATGTGAGAGATAGTCCCTGCTCGATAGAGCTTATAATCTAATCAGGACAGACAAACAGGACAAATAATGGATAAGGACAAAGAGTAGCAAGATTCCGTCAGAACCCCAAAGAGGAGCAAGATTCCAGAATCCCAAAGAGTAGCAAGATTCCGGAACCCCCAAAACTACTACTACTTATCATTTCAATAGTGCTACTAAACGTACGCAGCGCTGTACACTGAGCATGTAAGAGATAGTCCGGAGCAGGTGGGGGGAAGAGGGGGTGGTGGTTGGGAGGCGAGGATAGGGGAGGGCAGAGTTATACGGTCTGTACCAGAGCCGGTGATGGGAGGCGGGACTGGTGGTTGGGAGGCGGGAAATACTGCTGGGCAGACTTATATGGTCTGTGCCCTGAAAAGGACAGGTACAAATTCAAGGTAAGGTATACACATATGAGTTTGTCTTGGGCAGACTGAATGGACCATGCAGGTCTTTTTCTGCCGTCATCTACTATGTTACTATGTTACTATGATAGAGCTTACAATCTAATCAGCACAGACAAACAGGCAAATAATGGATAAGGACAAAGAGTAGCAAGATTCCGGAACAGTGGCATAGCCACAGGTGGGCTTGGGTGGGCCAGGGCCCACCCATTTATGGCTCAGGCCCACCCAACAGTAGCACATGTTTAGTGGTAACTGGTGGGAATCCCAAGCTCTGCCAGCTGAAGACTTTCCCCTGATGGTAACGAAAACGCTACTCTCCGTGACACCGGGACCTGTGCATGCTTTCAGTGCATGCCTGCTGCCAAGGTGGAAAGAAGCATTTTCCCACCAGATGAGATAATTTTTTTTTTTTGGGGGGGGGGGGGGGGGGGGGGGAGAACACTTGGTGCCCACCCAATTCTTGCCTAGGCCCACCTAAAATATGTTGTGTGGCTACGCCCCTGTTCCGGAATCCCAAAGAGTAACAAGATTCCATGCAGAACCCCAAAGAGCAGCAAGATTCCAGAATCCCGAAGAGTAGCAAGATTCCGGAATCCCAAAAACTACTACTACTTATCATTTCTATAGTGCTACTAGACGTACGCAGCACTGTACATTGAACATGTGACAGTCCCTGCTCGACAGAGCTTACAATCTAATCAAGACAGACAAACAGGACAAATAAGGGATAAGGGAATTACTTAAGGTGGGAATGATAAAACAGACAGGGATGAATAGGAGTTAGGAGTTAGGAGTTAAAAGCAGCCTCAAAAAGGTGGGCTTTTAGCCTAGATTTGAAGACAGCCAGAGCTGGAGCTTGACATACTGATTCAGGAAGTTTATTCCAGACATACGGTATGGCAAGATTAAAAGGTGCCTTCCTACCCTACTAACCTAGGAGCCTTGTTCTAAAAATACCTTCTATATTGGAATACCTTGGGAGGGGGGATTGTCATCATAAAAATAAGTGCAGAACTCTCCATTTCAGCACCCTCCCCCCCCCAAGTTTTGGCACCCTATTGCAAAATAGGATGAAAATGTAATCTACCCCTCTGCCTACTGGGCATGTCCTTTTTCCCACTATCAGGGCATCATGACTTGGTAAATGCATTTGATGTGACAGGAGGTTGTTGTTCAACTCTAGAGAAATGACATCCATTTAACGCCATTAATGCGGTGTGCTACAGACTACTTTACAGCACATCAAGATAAATTACCCCTTCATGCATTCATGCAATGTAGGAACCTTTTTTTCAAGCTTTGTAGAGGGTGAGCGTATACATGTCAGAAACTGATTCTGAGATACTTGCAGAAGACAACATCCTTGTCAAATAAATGACCATTGAACCGAACGTGTTATTTTTAAGGGAGAATGCTATTGAGTTCTTGTCAAAATATATGTTGGACTACCTTGCTCACCCATGGAGTTGAAGACTCATGTTCATTTTAATGCTGAAGTGAAGACCGCACTGCTAAATTCCTCCCAGAAATGCAAACACACTGATGAATCCTCGTTAACATTTCTTATAGAAAGACAAGCTGTGCACTCTTGACTCATGGAGGAAGTCAATGAAATAAGCATTAGCTCCAGTTTTTAAGCAGTGTTGTTTACTGAAATTGTTATTTTTTAATGTGCAAGAAGGGAAAACAGGGACACAGGGAGGGCAATTTTAAAGCCAGTCCCATCGTGAAAAACAGGCCATTATTCCAAACCCCATCAAACCAATAAGATCTAGGTGTCGTCGTTGATGATACGTTGAAACCTTCTGCTCAGTGTGCTGCTGCGGCTACGAAAGCAAATACAATGTTAGGTATTATTAGGAAAGGAACGGAAAACAAAAGTGAGGATGTTATAATGCCTTTGTATCGCTCCATGGTGCGACCACACCTCGAATATTGTGTTCAATTCTGGTCGCCGCATCTAAAAAAAAATATAGTGGAATTAGAAAAGGTGCAGAGAAGGGCGACAAAAATGATAAAGGGGATGGGACGACTTTCCTTTGAGGAAAGGCTAAAGCAGCTAGGGCTCTTCAGCTTGGAGAAAAGGCGGCTGAGGGGAGATATGATAGAGGTCTATAAAATAATGAGTGGAGTGGAACGGGTAGATGTGAAGCGTCTGTTCACGCTTTCCAAAAATACTAGGACTAGGGGGCATGCGATGAAGCTACAATGTAGTAAATTTAGAATTAATCGGAGAAATTTTTCCTTAACTCAACATGTAATTAAACTCTGGAATTCGTTGCCAGAGAATGTGGTAAAGGCGGTTAGCTTAGCGGAGTTTTAAAAAGGTTTAGATGGCTTCCTAAAGGAAAAGTCCATAGACCGTTATTAAATGAACTTGGGGAAAATCCACTATTTCTGGGATAAGCAGTATAAAATGTTTTGTACATTTTTGGGATCTTGCCGGGTATTTGTGACCTGGACTGGCCACTGTTGGAAACAGGATGCTGGGCTCGATGGACCTTTGGTCTTTCCCAGTATGGCAATACTTATAAGATCACAGAATAACTATCTGATTAGTGGTTAACGTGAGCGGGACACGCAACGGATTTTAACTGGATAGCTATGCTTTTAACAACATCCAGATAGATCTATTTGAGTTGAAGGGAGGAATATCATTCACTGGGGATGTGGAAATAAGAGTCAACAACCAAGCTGCCAGTGGTATTTTTTTATTGGACTAACTTAATGGATTTTTGACAAGCTTTTAAGAGTTATTATCTATTCTTCAGGCCAGTGATGAAGAGAAGAAAACTCTTGAAAGCTTGTCAAAAATACATTAAGGGACCCTTTTACAAAAGGGCTTTCCCCTGGATTTTATACATCGTGCTGAGATTTCCACACAGAAATTGAAGCATATTCCATAATAATACGCATAACCTAATTGGTTAACAAGCTAACCAGCACTGATAATTGGATGCTAACAGGCTATTATCAGCACTAATTGGCATTAATTAGAATTTACATGCACTACTTGCTAAGTGTATTCTGTAACATGGTGTGCGTAAATTCTAAGTCGCATAGTTGAAAAGGGGGCGTGGCAATGGGTGTGGACTAGGCGGGTTGTGGGCATTTCTAAAATATATGCGTGTTGTTATAGAATACACTCAGTAACAAACAAAAAAGTGAGGTAAGTCCAGAGAGGATATCAAGGTGTCTTTATTGTAAACAGCAAATGGACGACCCGACACGGCCATGTCTTGGCACAAGGGCCTGCCTCGGGGGTCAGGTAAGTCTCTAATGTTATGGCAAGAAAGCTAAACAAGAGAGTACGGTTAAAATCCAGGTTGTTGAATTTCAGTGAAATCCTCAGTGGGAGACAAACCGCTAAGCTGCTGAGACCGGCTAACCGGCAGACGTCAATGACGTCAATTATGTTGGGTCGTCCATTTATTGTTTACAATAAAGACACCTTGATATCCTCTCTGGACTTACCTCACTTTTTTTGTTTGTTACTCACAGTCATGTGAGGTTTTTTTCCTCCATTTCTTGTTGTGTGATAGAATACACTCAGTCCTTGCCTACCTTAGGTGTCGGCATTTAAACCGGGTTTTACTTGACGTAACTGACCATGATTAAATTTAGTCACATGGATCGGTGCTCAGCATATTCTATAAACCACATGGAAATTTAGGCTTATTCTATAAATTAAGGTGCACTTTATAGAATGCGCTTAGGCAAATTTTTTAGGTGCTTTATATAGAATCGCGCCCTATATAGTAACATAGTAACTGACGGCAGAC
Organism: Microcaecilia unicolor; assembly: GCF_901765095.1. NCBI lineage: Eukaryota > Metazoa > Chordata > Amphibia > Gymnophiona > Siphonopidae > Microcaecilia > Microcaecilia unicolor. The sequence continues at coordinate 188,321,382 of NC_044041.1, forward strand.
AAAGACCTGAATGGTCCATCCAGCCTGTCCAACAGTCACATTTATTCTCAATTCTAAATTAAATCAACAACAAATGTAATATTATATACTTAATCGTGGTCTTTCTTTGTTGTTTCTGGGACATAGACCGTAGAAGTCCGCCCGGCTCTGCCTCCCCATTCCCCCCATAACCCTCATTCTCCTCAGACTAATATAATAAGATGATCATGGGATCTTCATACACCTTCACCCCCAACACAGTATCAATTCCTGCTTTCCTTTCCACCCAAACCCCATGCAATACCAGACGACAATGGTGTTATATATATATATTATCTTTAAACCGGCCAAAGATATACCAGGGTTTGACATGGCCAAATATGATCGCCAAACCCAGTTTAAAGATCAGCAGATAGCTGGTTATATCACGTGATATAACCGGTTATCCACCAGTCGCTAACTGCAGATATTCAACGGAGGATAACCGGATAAACGCTATTTAACCTGTCATCAATTCTGACTGTTAAATAGCACTAAATATCGGACAGCAAGGTTACAGAATACCCACAGCTGTGTGCGTAACTGTAAGATAGAGGCATGGACCAGGGGCGTAGCTACTATGGGGCCATGGGGGCCTGAGACCCCATAGATTTGGCCCTGGACCCCCCTGCCGACAACCCTCTCAACCCCCCCTCCCGCCAGCAACCCGCCGCCAACCCGCCGTCAACCCGCCGTCGCCGTCTGCTACCTTTGCTGGCGAGGGACCCCAACCCCCACCAGCCGAAGTCTTCTTCCTTCGTTTTGTTTCTGAGTCTGACGTCCTGCACGTACAATGTGCAGGACGTCAGACTCAGAAACAGAACGAAACCCTGCAGATCGCAAAGCTTCATTCTGTTTCTGTGAGTCTGACATCCTGCACCTTGTACGTGCAGGACGTCAGACTCAGAAACAGAATGAAGGAAGAAGAGGACCTCGGCTGGCGGGGGTTGGGGTCCCCCGCCAGCAAAGGTAGGCAATGGCGGGCGGGCGGGGGGGGGCTGAGAGGGTTGTCGGCGGGGGGGGGTCAAAGTTGTTGTTGGTGGTGGGGTGTCGGCAATGGCGCCGGGGTGAGGGGCTAAAATGTGCCCCTCACCTCGGGCTCTGTACCCCCCTCCGCCAAAGTCTGGCTACGCCCCTGGCATGGACATTTACACCAGGCCATTGGCATGGTGTAAACACTCGCACCAAAATGTTGATGTGTATTATGTGTCTGTTTGTGTATCAGGCAGCCAAGTTCTGGAAATCTTTATCTAACAATTTACAGTTTTTATCTTCTCTTGATAGGTTTAAGATGGGGCTAAAGACCCTATTGTTCTCTGAATATGTGACTGTGAAATAATGGGTGTTAGCTCTGTTGGGTTATTCTATATTTGTTATATCCTAGACGTACTGTGGTCTAGAGTTTTACTGTAATCCGCTTTGAACTATGCAAACAGAATTAGCGGACTATAAGAAATTAACTGTAAACTGTAAAGCCCAACCTATGCTAGTATTCTATAATGAAAATTACCCCCCCCCCCCTCCCAATATTCAGTGCTATTTAACCAGCCAGGAGCTGGCTATCTTGGCTGAATAGGTCAGCATCAATATTAAACGGCTGGCCAGCTAAGTTTGGTGGTCAAATTGGGCTGCCCAAATAGCAGGCCTATCTTTGGCACTATGAATTTAGCCAGCCAGCACTGAATATCGATTTGGCCGACTATGTTCATAAACCAGATATTGAAGTCACTGGCCCGTATTGAATATCTGGCATCACCACTGACCGTGGGAGTTAGGTGGGCTGACTCCAGTGGTCTGAATATCAGCCCCTAGATGCCTAATTACCAATGTAGAATTCACACTTAGCACACAGCATCCCAGCACCTAAATTTAAGTGACCTACACCGAATTACCCCAGTACAAATGACCCCTCCCTGGACACAGTGAAGGCGTTTACTCAATATAGGGGGTGTTCAGCTCTCATTGCACTCACAAAACTGCCTCCTATGGTTGTCTCCCTGTTTTGTTTTTGGGGTAGTCATATTTGGTAGGGGAGGGTGGCCAATTCAGCACTAGCAGCTGAAGCATTTGGAGGGGCACTGTCACCCTATGCTGCCCCCTCCCCTACCCCATGTAACCCTTCCCTGGAATGTGCTCAGGAAAGAAGCAAAGGCTCAAGAGCAATTTATATCTAAAGGGTAACGAATTAGGAGAGATGGATTCCTGGGCCCTAAATCAATCGAGAGGCTTTGATAATATCATAAACCGCCAGAGGAATGCATGAGCAATTTGTAATAACATCAGAGCTCTGAGATAGATTTATAGCTTTGTAATCAGTCTACCCTCACTCATTATCTCTTTACAATGGCTGAATGTAAAGAATTCTCTGGTCTAAAGGAGCAAAACCAGCCTTTCCCACAACACATCCAGTGCATGATATAAACAGGATAGGGTCGGTCCAGAGGGCGGCTACAAAACTGATCAGTGGTCTCTCTCATAAAGTGTACGGGGATAGACTTTAAGGCTCTCAATATGTAAACTTTAGAAGAAAGGCAGGAGAGAGGGGATATGATAGAGATGTTTAAATACCTCTGTGGCATTAATGTGCAGGAGGGGAGCCTCTTTCAAATGAAGGAAAACTCTGGAACGAGAGGGCATAGGATCAAGTTAAGAGGTTATAGACTCAGGAGTAACCTAAGAAAATACTTTTTCAAAGAAAGGGTGGTGGAATCGCCTCCCGATGGAGGTGACAGAGACGAGGACTGTGTCAGAATTTAAGAAAAGTGCGGGACAGGCAAATGGGATCTCTTTGGGAACGGAGGAGATAGTGGCTACTGTGGATGGGCCATTCGGCTCGTATCTGCCGTCATGTTTTTATGTTTCTATGATGAAGAGAGAGAGAGTATCACTTATGCAGAAAGTAACGATCGCTGCATTTTTGCACTTGGAAGTGTGCATATCAAATGTTCTTCAATGACTTAGGTTTAAATAGAATGTTTACATAATTGTAGACTACATATTGGTGCTTATATGGACAATACTTTTTATTGGCCCAGCACTTTTCGACTGTTCCTTTGGGCTTCCAGCTCGATCAGAACCAGCCTCTGCACAGCTTATGCACATCTTATGCACATGGAGGACAAGACAAGACAGACAGGCAGGCAGGCTGTTATGAAGGTGCTTAAAACAAACATCCTTAGCCATGTCCTTCAAACCCCTTTTCCCCAGTCTCTTCTACCCCACAGGTCACATGTTCAAATTGTTTACTAGCTGGCCCCAAGGCAGGTGTTATTTTGTGGTAGGCAGTGCATTTTTACTAGCAAAAAAGGTGCTGGTACTCAAATGCTAGGCCACCCTTCAGGGGTGAGGTAATCACTGAGGAACCCATCCAGTGGTGTGCTGGAGCAGGCTATCATAGGCTCTCGAGAGCCGTTTGTTAAGTTTTTAAGAATTTTGGGAGCCGGTTCTCCATGGCTACTTTAACAAATGGATCCCAAAATGTGGGCTTGGGCCCCTACTGAATTCTCTTTTACTTTGCTGGCGAGAGAGAGCCCCCTGTTAACAATTTACCAGCACACCCCTGAACCCATCCCACAATAACCAGGCCCCCTGCAACCAGTCACAGAATCTATGACAAGGCAGAATTGGGGTGTAGAGTCTGAGCTCTTTCATTAAAACTTGGGCTCCATGGGTCAATTTTAGCAGATAATGGAAAAGGTGCCGGTACTCAGTACCCCCAAGTACCCCCTCAAAAAAAAGCCCTGGTTGTAGGACTGTATAGGGATTTAAGACGGAAATAAAGCACATTATTTTAGCAGCCAGGAAGTGAATTTGGTGAGAGATTCTCAAAATACAAATACTGAAGAGTCTAATGTTACCATTGGTCCTGCCACAAAGCTCTTCCTCATCCTATATAATAACTAGCCTTTGAGCCCGTAAAAACGGGCTATTATAGGAAGGGGGGGTTGAAAGGCCCACCCCCACCGCCGAGTTCGCCGCTTCCCCTCTCCCTCCGAATTTGCGCCCCCCCACCGAGCCGTCACGACCCACCTTCCACCCGGCCGGGCCCTCGCTCCGCTATTGAAACAGCGAGGGTCCGGGAACGCAGCACTGAGCTCTGCTGATGCTGAGCTGCCGACGTCAGCCTTCGTTCTTCTTCTCTGCCTGTCCCACCCTCGTGTGACGTAATGTCGTCAAGGGCGGGAGAGAGGCAGAGAAGAAGAAGGAAGGGCGATGTCGGCAGCTCAGCAGAGCTCAGTGCTGCGTTCCCAGACCCTCGCTGTTTCAATAGTGGAGCGAGGGCCCGACCGGTTAGAAGGTGGGTGGCGACGGCGACTCGGGTGGGGGGAGCATTAGACGGCAGTGTCCCTCCCTCAGAAATGCGCAGTACAGACCCTCTGTGTTCCGCCCCCCGTCATCACGTATTGATGCGGGGGCGGGGCAGAGAAGGTCTCTACTGCACATTTGCGAGTGAGTACGACACTCGCCTTTTATATATATTGATGATTCTCACCTCCAACATTCTGAGGCTGCCTGGAACCATTGTTTCTGCTGGAGGTGGTGTCCCTCATGTAGTAGATAATAGTGACGTCACACAACCCACACCAGATTGGCCAGTAGAAGGGAGAGGGGCGGAGCCACGATACAGGGAGCATCGAATCAGCGCAACACTGGGAATGCACAGCAGCAGGAACAGAAGCCTCTCTCACAGTTACTCTCACATACACTCTCTCAAACATACACACTCAGAGGAAAAGCTTGCTAGCGCCCGTTTCCTTTCAAACAGAAACGGGCCTTTTTTTTTTACTAGTCCTGTATAAATTTCTAAACTTCACTCGTTCTATTTTATATTTTTAGATTGTCCAACATATTCAGAAGTACAATTTGGAATGAGGTCACAAGAAAATGTCAGTGTTTGCCTATAGGGTGACCCATTTCTTTGGATCTACAGCAGAGGTTTTTAACCTTTTTTGGTTCCCGCACTCCATAAACTGATCGATGAAACCCTCACACTCCCTCCTATGCCACGTGCACTAGTGACATATGTCACTGTTGGCCACTAACAGCGCTAACTACTAACATGTCCCTAAAATTCACAGTAGTCCGCAGTTATACTACCAATATCTGTCTAAGTTAACCGCCTTCACTCTGTCTAGAAAGTTTCAATAAATTGCCTCAGATTTCAAGGTCCTTCTCCACACCCCATTTCAGTGGCGTTCCTTGGTTGGCTGCCACTTGGGACGGATTGCCGCTGCACCCCCCCCCCCCGGGTGCAACGACACCCCTCTGGGTGCACGGCCCCCCAGCACTTCACCATCCCCCTTGGCGCATCACTTCCCCCAGGTGCATTCTTCTTACTGCTGGGGTGCTGGGAGTAACCACAAGGCTGTCAGGCATATAGAAACATGACAGCAGATAAGGAAAAGGGAAATGGGACTTGATATACTGCCTTTCTGAGGTTTTTTGCAACTACATTCAAAGTGGTTTACATATATTCAGGTACTTATTTTGCACCAGGGGCAATGGAGGGTTAAGTGACTTGCCCAGAGTTACAAGGAGCTGCAGTGGGAATTGAACTCTCAGTTCCCCAGGATCAAAGTCCACTGCACTAACCATTAGGCTACTCCTCCACAGAGGCCTGCCCTTGTTTGATCACCAATGCAGGCCATGCAGGCTTCTGTTTCTGTGAGTCTGACGACGTCACAGACTCAGAAGCCTGCGCGGCGGTGTAGCAACAGAATCTCAATAGTAGCAACATTCCATGTAGAATCTCAAATAGTAGCAACAGAATCTCAAACAGTAGCCAACATTCCATTTAGAATCTGAAATAGGGAAAGGGAAATGGGACTTGATATACCACCTTTCTGTGGTTTTTGCAACTACATTCAGCGCGGTTTACATATATGTACCAGGGGCAATGGAGGGTTAAGTGATTTGCCCAGAGTCACAAGGAGCTGCAGTGGGAATTGAACTCAGTTCCCCAGGATCAAAGTCCACTGCACTAACCTCTAGGCTACTCCTCCCATCCAGTCTGCCCATCCACAGTAACCACTAACTCCTCCTTTTCTCAAGGGATCCCATGTGCTTGTCCCATGCTTTTTTGAAGTCTTTGTCTCCACGACCTCCATTCCACGCATCCACCACCCTTTCCTTGAAAGAGTATTTTCTTAGATTCTTCTTCAGCCTATTCCTCTTCATCCTATGCCCTCTCATTCCAGAGTTTTCCTACAATTGGAAAAGGCTTTCCTCCTGCATGTTGTCTCCAACGGTGGCCAATTCAGATCAGCCGGAAGTAACCAGAAGATCTCAAATAGGAATGGCCATAGACATAGGCTGTGAGACCAATGGAATGAATAAGGGTCAGGAGGAGCATCATCAAAATATTGAGGGGTAAAACTGAGTTTATTTCTTTAGCAGTTTCCTATGTTTTGCTCTGTTTTATTTATATTGAATGAGATTTATGATTTTATGGATTGTTTTGTTTGCTGTGAGTTTTTATTTTATTTTATGAATGTTTTGTACTGTAACCCGCTTTGACTTTAAAGTGGGATATAAATTTTTAAAAAAATAAAATATATAAAAATATTAAAAAGTGTGGGTGCCAAAATGGATCCCTGGGACACGCTACAGTTGGTGGAAAATGGTGCTGAAGTACTAACATTGAAATGCTTAATAATTGCCCTATTAGCCAAATATGAGCAAAATCAGTTCAAAGCCAGAGATCTTTAATACCAATAGCTTGTAGATGCTGGAGCAGACTAGAGAGATCCACTAGATCAAAAGCGGCAGACAGGTCTGAGGAAAGAAGTAGTACCGAGTCAGAGTGGTCCAGAAAAGACTGAACAAAAGTAGTGACCGATCAAGGTGGATAAAACATACTGGTACTTTTCAAGAAGTCCTTGAGTTGCAAAAGGACAATATTCTCAATGAGTTTGGCCACAAATGCCAAACTGACCTTATACCATTACTGCCCAACTGTGTTTCAGTATGTGCATTCAATTGTTTAGTGTATGGCTAAATATTTTTTTGCGTGAGTTTTAGCGTTTAAATTCTCACAGTCTGATAACCCCACCTCCCCAAGAAGTTGCATACAAATAGTTTAGAAATCAGGACAATCCATAGACTTGATTCAGCTGCCCTTTCTTTTGCCTTTAAGGTCTTCTTGGCAGTGTCTGAAACTGTTGAGGTTCTTTCTTGTCATCTTATGCAGTGCGTTTAGCACAGCTTAAACCTTCTATCCATGTTTAATCACATGAAATCAATGTGCCATGAGGGGGAGGTTGAAACCAATCTTGTATGCACCACTGCTTACAATGAAAAGACCATTACAGGAAAATCAATCCATACTGCCTACCGCTCCAAAGTAACTTTACGAATCTAATCAGTCAGCTTTATGAAGTCAACCTGGTGTACATATTATCATCCAGTTCTTTCTTTTTGGGGAACTTCTCAAAGCTTTGCCAATTTTCATCTCCTTCTTGAATCCTGATATTTCTTGGGGGGGGGGGGGGGAGAAGGTGTTACCCGTCACCTTGGGCCAGGGCTGCCAAGAGGAGGACAAGATTCCCCAGGCCCAGCCTCTAGGGGGGGTCCTGGCACCGGCAAGGCTCTGCTCCTTCGGTCTGTCTCACTCCTGCTCTTGTGTGTTGGGGTGATTGCGTTAACACGATAAACCTGATCCCAGCACACAGGAGCACCGAGGGAGGAGCATAGGCAGGAAGCTAAGGGGTGGGGGAGGGGTCTGGGGCAGCCCAAGTCTGGGGGGGGGGGGCGGTGGTAGTGGCAACCCTGCTCCAAGCCCAGCTCTGTCTCTCGGTGGCTCTACCTTGGGCTGTGTCTTCAAATCTAGCAGCAATTGGATTCCCATTTGCCTAAAATCATCTACGACGAAGCCCCGGGATACATGACAAACTTCATAGATCTACCAACCAGAAACACAGCAAGATCAGCACGAACATACCTAAATTTCCATTACCTAAACTGCAAAGGACTCAAATACAAATCAACTTATGCATTTGCTTTCCCTACATAAGCACACAATTATGGAACGCATTACCAAAAGCCGTGAAAACAACTTATGACCACCTAAACTTCCGGAACTTACTACAAACTAACCTGTTCAAAAAGGCCTACCCCACTGACCCAACCTATATTGCCTGAACCCTGCAACACAAATGAAACCAAAGAGCGTAATGGACATAACGCAACCCTTCCTCTCTACGATTCTCTATTGTGTCTGTTATACGTGACCCTTATTTTATCACTCCAACACTTTGTAATTGTTCATGCCGGAATTGGCGATCACCTTTACGGTATCATGTAAGCCACATTGAGCCTGCAAATAGGTGGGAAAATGTGGGATAAAAATGTAACAAATGAATTAAATAAATAAATAAAAGCTGCTGGTATCTGTCTCCTAATGCTGTGCATAATAGGGAGAATTCTATAAATAGTACCCAAAGTAAGATGCTGGAAATATCCATGTTAAAGTAGTATTCTGCAAAGAGCTCTGCATGGAATGCCCTGTATAGAATTCTAATTTAGCGTAGATCTCGCACCTGGCTTTGGGTGCCACACTTACACCTGCTGAAGCTGGCGTAAACGCTGGTGTGCAATGATTAGCAGTTGGTTGCGTAAATGATCCTGTTCTGTAACATTGTGCCTAATTTCTGGGCACACCCCTGACCTGCCCATGCCTCCTTTTGAGTTACGTGCTATAAAATTTAGGCACACACATTTACAGAATAGGACAGATTGCTAGGTAAACCCAAATGACTACCAATTAACTCCAATTATTACATAGTAACATAGTAAATGATGGCGATAAAGACCTGTACGGTCCATCCAGTCTGCCCAAAAAGATAAACTCATTTTACATGGTATGTGATACTTTATATGTATACCCGAGTTTGATTTGTCCTTGCCTTTCTCGGGGCACAGACTAAAAGTTCTGAAGATTCTGGAATCCTAAAGAGTTACAAGATTCCGGAATCCCAATTAGTAGCAACATTCCATGTAGAACCCCAAAGAGTAACATAGTAAATGACGGCAGATAAAGACCTGTACGGTCCATCCAGTCTGCCCAAAAAGATAAACTCATTTTACATGGTATGCAATATTTTATTTTGATTTATTGAGTTATTTATATTAAATGATATCATATTATTTATATTGAGTGATTGATTGTTAACTGCTCATTAACTAATTAGTTTGTAAGTGGATCTGGGATCTGTGCTCAAATTTGGGGCAACCTATATAGGATCCGGGGAATGTGCATAAAGGAGACTTATCGTGTTGTTTCCTGATCTTGTAGATGATGGAAGACAGGAGCTGTGGGACTGCCACTGTCATCCTAGTTCCACTCAGAAGCAGAATAAAATCAGCACAGCATGAGGCCTTCCAGCACATGCCCATAGTCCAGCCACATTGTATCTCCTCAACTTCCTGTTAGAGAGAGGCACAACTGGGCTTGAGTAGAGTCCTGATGTCACCATTAGAAGAAAGGTAAGCATGGCAAAGGAGACTCCATTCCTGCCTAGAGCCTCCTAAATGTTGGCGCCCCCTGCCACCTTACCATGTTGCAGCCACCCCAGTGGTCCTGTCCATTCCATGCCCATTCTCCACCCCCTTCATGCTAAGCAGTTAAGGTGTGAATAAGCCTGTGGTAAGTGTCAAGCCATTACGGAAAGTAGTACCATGGCAATGCATTAATGAAAGGGAAGGGAAATGGGACTTGATATACCACCTTTCTGAGGGTTTTTTTTTTTTTGCAACTACATTCAAAGCGGTTTACATATATTCAGGTACTTATTTTGTACCAGGGGCAATGGAGAGTTAAATGACTTGCCCAGAGTCGCAAGGAACTGCAGTGGGAATCAAACTCAGTTCCCCAGGATCAAAGTCCACTGCGCTAACCACTAGGCTACTCCTCCACTAATTGATGCATTAACTGCTTAACACACTTTAGTAAAGTATATTACATAAGTAATGCCACACTGGGACAGACCAAAGGACCATCAAGCCCAGCTTCCTGTTTCCAACAGTGGCCAATCCAGGTCACAAATACCTGGCAAGATCCCCAAAAAGTTCAATACATTTTATACTGCTGATCCCAGAAATAAGCAGTGGATTTTCCTCAAGTCATTTTAATAATAGTCTATGGACTTTTCCTTTAGGAAGCCATCCAAACCTTTTTTAAACCTCGCTAAGCTAACCACCTTTACCACATATTTTAACATATTTATTAATATTTTCAGCGCACAAGTTTTTGTGCAAGGACCATGATGATATAGCTATTTTTTGACATTGTGGCATTGCAATTCCCCAAATATCCCCTCCAAATCACATGCAGTACCCCTACACGGTACATTTGGGATCCACGGTGGGACCACTTGAGGTTAAAAGCAAGCACCTATGCCAGTGGTTCTCAATTTGTTCCTGGGAGACTGCCCAAATAGTCTGGTTTTTAAGGTCGTTACAATCAATATGCAAGAGGTATATTTTTCAGTACTGCTTTCTCTGTAAACAAATATACTTCAGCCCTATTCATTCCGGATATCTTGAAAACCAGACTAGCCCTGATGACCCTCCAGGGACCATCTTGGAAACTACCTGCCTGCTATTCCACTCTTTAAAGAAGCTGCCGTCTTCAGCCTAATACAGACAGGACATGGAGAGAGAGAACAGGCAACCCAAACAGGTGTCTGCATCATAATCTTGGAAATCAATTGAGAACTTATTGTAAATAAAGCGCACGGCTGTGTACCAAATCCTAAGAAAACATTATTAGGGCCGCCTTGTGTCGACATGCTCCTGCATTTTATTACAGAAAAGGTGAAAGAAACATTATCGATCGTGTCTCTAAGTGTCCTAATGAAATAAAAATCTGCTATCATTTAGAAGGCCATCTGTCATGATACCTTAAAAATGCTACAAGCGGAACAATAGCTATAATTTAATTTTTAGAGACCACAGCCTCAGCTGAGAAGCAATGTTCTCAGCAGCGCCATTCAGCGCCTTAGTGATCAATACTATTTACTCTGTTAAACTTTGTAAAAGGGTTACAGCGAAATCAATCAATAGAGGTTTAAAGAAATCTCCAATTTTCTACATTAACCTGTTGCAGAGTTTCCCGACCCGCCTGTGCAGTGAGTTAAGTCTTGCTGCATGCTTTGGGTTTGAGTGAGGCGTCTGTGTGCAAGTATGATCTTTGTTTCTTGCTTTTTGGTTTAAGAGCTGGCTGCTGCCAGAAAAGCTTTAACATCCAGGACTTAGAGCAGTAGTTTCCAAAACATGGCCTGTGGGACATCTCAGTAGAACTTTTTGATGGGTTTTATTTTATTTTATTTTTTTTTAAGTCAGCAACCCGATAGCTGGAAACCGCATCAGCAGTGACTCTAACAGACTTTTGAAGACGACAGCAATGCTTTTTACACTAACTATCATGTTTTTTTAATGGATTTTTACAGTTGACTTTACAACATTATGTATATTAGAGAACGATTCCTAGATTTAATTCCTCCTAGTCATATATTTATTTATTTTATGTGAAGGAGCGACATGGTATGTGAGGTATACAGTTCTATTTTTTTTTCCTTCATAAATATTCAGGACCTATATGTTCATACATGCGGTTTCATAATCAATGACGAGGACAATTTTTAGTCATTTATCTACAGCTTGGTTATCCTGAAAAGTCGACTTATTCGCAGGGCTGCAACTGTGGAACAGATACTACTACTACTACTTAACATTTCTAAAGCGCTACTAGGGTTACGCAGCGCTGTACAATTTAACATAGGAGGACAGTCCCTGCTCAAAGAGCTTACAATCTAAAGGACACGTGAACAGTTAGTCTGATAGGGGCAGTCAAATTGGGGCAGTCTGGATTTCCTGAAAGGTAAGAGCTAGGTTCTGAACGCAGCATTGAAGAGGTGGGCTTTAAGCAAAGACTTGAAGATGGGCAGGGAGGGGGCTTGGCGTAAGGGCTCGGGAAGGCTGTTCCAAGCATAGGGTGAGGCGAGGCAGAATCTTATTGTCAGAGGTGAAGAACAGCCAATCCTCTTCTCAGCCAATAGAAATCCAGTCCTGGCTTCGCAATTATGTGGCTCAGTCTTCCTCCGATTACATATGTTTTGGAGGGGAAGAAGAAAATTGAGATTTCCCACAGCTTGATTTCAATTTATGTGAATACCGACAGATGTGAATTATTCAAAGCAATCAAAGAACTTCTTTTCATCATTATTTGATTTAAATATTGAATACATACACCTTAAACATGAATCTGTGAACATCTGTACCCAAACTGGGTCATAAAGAATTTGAACCTGGCAAATTCAGAGAGATGACACAAATTACAAATCTATTCCCATGATGTCTCGCGTTGACTCTGGTTATCCAAAACTCTTTGACTCCCTTCAAGGTCTATTTGTCAAAAATTCATAGATGTCTTTTTTTTCCCCTGCAAAGATGGCAGCTCCATTGTGACTCTTCTAAACTCCTCCTCCTGCATTTTATGATGTCATAATGTCACTAGCCTTCCCTGTTGCTCACAGGCTCTGTGATGTCATACTCGCAAGAATTCTATAGCTCACTAAAGCTAACCAAGCATACCACAGATTAACCCACTTGGAATGGCTCTTAAAGAGACAAATACATTCAAGGAAAATGAAACATAGTAACATATAGTAACATAGTAGATGACGGCAGAAAAAGACCTGCACAGTCCATCCAGTCTGCCCAACAAGACAACTCATGTGTGCTACTTTTTGTGTATACCCTACTTTGATTTGTACCTATGCTCTTCAGGGCACAGACTGTATAAGTCTGCCCAGCACTATCCCCGCCTCCCAACCACCAGCCCCGCCTCCCAACCACCGGCTCTGGCACAGACCGTATAAGTCTGCCCAGCACTATCCCCGCCTCCCACCACCGGCTCTGGCACAGACCGTATAAGTCTGCCCAGCACTATCCCTGTCTCCCACCACTGGCTCTGGCACAGACCATATAAGTCTGCCCAGCACTATCACCGCCTCCCAACCACCGGCTCTGGCACAGACCGTATAAGTCTGCCCAGCACTATCCCCGCCTCCCACCACCGGCTCTGGCACAGACCGTATAAGTCTGCCCAGCACTATCCCTGCCTCCCAACCTCCAGTCCCGCCTCCCACCACTGGCTCTGGCACAGACCGTATAAGTCTGCCCCGCACTATCCCCGCCTCCCAACCTCCAGCCCCGCCTCTCACTACCGGCTCTGTTATCCAATCTCGGTTAAGCTCCTGAGGATCCATTCCTTCTGAACAGGATTCCTTTATGTTTATCCCATGCATGTTTGAATTCCGTTACCGTTTTCATCTCCACCACCTCCCGCGGGAGGGCATTCCAAGCATCCACCACTCTCTCCGTGAAGAAATACTTCCTGACATTTTTCTTGAGTCTGCCCCCCTTCAATCTCATTTCATGCCCTCTCGTTCTACTGCCTTCGTATCTCCGGAAAAGATTCGTTTGCGGATTAATACCTTTCAAATATTTGAACGTCTGTATCATATCACCCCTGTTTCTCCTTTCCGCCATGTTAATGTCGGCTTAGTAAACAGGGACTAAAACACTTGAAGATACCCTTGCTGTGCGAGTAAAGGGCACCCTTAAGGGCCAGTTCTAAGTTTTGAACAACAAGCCCTTAGACTGGTTTGCCTGCAGAGTTTTGAAACAGCTCATCTTTTGCCTGCGGATTTTATTTGATGCATTGACAGGAACAGAAAAGACAAATCTAAAGAAGAAAAAATAGACAAGCAAAATTGTCTGCTAAAAGATAAACGTAAAGATGGAACAATAGTTGAAGAGAGGTCAATATTCAAAAACTCCTGTATGCTTAATTTAGGTTTAGGGGGGAACTTACGAAGCTGCAGCAAACATGCGCCTATGTTTACTAAGTGGCGCTACGGGCGCGTTAGCGTTTTTAATGCGCGTAAATGGTGTACGCGTGTTAAACGCTAACACGCCCATAGAAATGTATAGGCGCATTAGCGTTTAACACACCTTAAATTTACAGGCGCGTTAAAATTACTAACGTACCTTAGTAAACATACCCAATGGTATTTTATTACAGCTCAGTTTACAGCAGGAGTCAACTAACGTATATGGCAGTTTGACCCCATAGCAATAGTACCAAGAGATTACCACTAGGGTTTAGCAGTACAATTATGAAGCCATAGGCAACCAGGAATTGACTGAGGTAAGCTGTGGTGGGGAGGGAGCTATGGAGTTGTGGGGTACTTGGGGGCCCCCTCTTCTATTTGCCAAGCCCCAGCCCCTTTAAGATGGCACCCAGGAGCACCAGGCCCTGTGTTAGTGGCCTGATGCTCCTGGCAGGAAAAATAATGGTTCCACTGCATGCAAATCTCTCTCATATAAACATAGAAACATGACGGCAGATAAAGGCCATATGACCCATCCAGTCTGCCCATCCTCTGTAACCACTAATTCTTCCTGTTCCTAAACGATCCCACATGCTTATCCCGTGCCTTTTTAAATTCTGGAAAAGTCCTAGACTCCACCACCTCCACCGGGAGGCCATTCCACGCCTCCACCGCCCTTTCTGTGAAATAGTACTTCCTTAGGTTACTCCTAAGCCTATTCCCTCTTAACTTTGTCATATGCCCCCTCATTCCAGAGCTCTCCTTCATTTGGAAAAGGCTCTCTTCCTGTACATAAATGCCCTTGAGATATTTAAACGTTTCTATCATGTCTCCTCTCTTCCAGCATATACACGAATATTCATTGTGGATATCCTGAAAACCTGACAGGCTGGTGTGCCTCCAGGGCCAGGTTTGGGCACCACTGCCCTACTCTTTTGGCTTGCTTGCAACGGTCATAGGGATTACTGTTTCTCCACTTCCTGTGGTTCTTTCTTTCATGTCCATGTGAGGTCCATATTCCATCTCACCCCTGAACCTGCTCAGTATTGGGTTACCATATGTCCGGTTTTACCCGGACATGTCCTCTTTTTGAGAACATGGCCGGGCAACCGGGCAGGTTTTGCCAGCCTACCCGTTTGTCTGGATTTCTGTACAAACTGGCAGGCTGGTGGGCGGGCCTAATGGTGTCCGATCCCCTCCCCTTACCTTACTCTACTGCTCTGGTGGTCTAGTGACCTCTTCAGGGCAGGAAAGAGCCCACTCTTTCCTGCCCGGAGCGCTGCCCTGCATTATTATTAGCATTTGTATCCCACATTTTCCCATCAATTTGCAGGCTCAATGTGGCTTACATTTGCTGTAATGGCGATTACCATTTCCGGGTCACAGAATACAAAAGTCGCTGCATTAAGGTGCATGCATATGTGGTAGAGAGGAATACATTGTGGTAGTGTATATTAATTTCTATGTGATAAACAGGAATGTAACATACATTAGGTCATCGACTATAGAGAAATTATTCAACATAAGGGTTAAAGTGACACTATATTCAGCATAAGGGTTAAAGTGAAAGAGGTCAGTCAGTCAAGTGTTAAGAGTTCTGTTTTTCTAGTTCATGTGTAGTCTTTATTATTATGTATTGAGGATGAATGTTATTGCCATTCTCTCTCTTCCCCTTTGCAATGCTGACGATCCCAGACTCCCGGCACCGATTCAAAATGGCCGCCAAGAGTTGAAGCAGTCTCATGTTGCTGGCTGATCTGCAAGGCTTCATTCTGTTTCTGTGAGTTTGACGTCCTGCACGTACAACAGGACGTCAGACTCACAGGAACAGAACGAAGCCTTGTGCAGGAAGATGAGGACCTCGGCTGGTGGGGGTTGGGGTCCCCCACCAGCAAAGGTAGGCGACGGGGGTGGCAGGGGAGGGTTGGTGGCGGGAGGGGGGGAGGGGGTCGAGAGGGTCATCAGCAGGGGGGGAGGGGCAAAGTTGTTGGTGGTGGTGGTGGCGGAGGGGTCGGCAATGGCAGGGGGGTGGCGGCGCCCGGGGGGGGCTAAAATGTGCCCCCTCACCTCGGGCTCTGGAACCCCCTCCCGCCGAAGTCTGGCTACGCCCCTGGTCTAAGCGTATTCTATAAGCGGCGCCTAGATTTAGGCTTAGTTGATATCCCAATGCCTAAAACTACACGTCTTCATTTACACCAAAAAAAATGTGGTGTAAATCCCTGTGCATAGATTTAAGCGCACTGGGCCATATTCTATAACTACGGGCATAAATTTGGGAACACTCATAGACATGTCCCTTTTTAACTGCGCGCGTTAGAATTTAGACGCAGTTCATTACCGAATATGCTTAGCGAGTTGTGTGCGTAAATTCTAATGATTGCCAATTAGTGCTTGCTAAGTGCTGTAATCAATGCCGATTAGCTTGTTAAGCCAATTAAGTCACGAGCATTGTTATAGAATATGCCTGGCTTTCAGCGTGGATCTCTTGGCGCGCTATATAGAATCTGGCAGTAAGCGTACTCCTTTGTGATGCCTAACATTAGGCTCCACTTTATAAAATTGCTGCCTAACTGCTTAGTATACGTTAGTAAACATGATCCTCAGAGAAACCCAAATAACCTCGCAGCTTCTCAAGCTGCATAATTAGGCCCTATTGAACTTCTCTGAGCTGCCTGTGTAGTACTTGTGCAAACTGCTTGAATATATTTTGTGAAGAAAAGCATTAAGAGAATGTATGTATATATATTTTTAAGATCATTTAAGGTCAATGCAAACTCTTGCTTATCTCACTTAAACTTTACTGTGATATCCAAAGGCCTTTTTAAATTTGCTTTTGCAGAGTACCTCTCGCCTGAGAGTTAATAGCATCCAATTAAAGTTAAATCTCAACAGGCAGCATTTCCAGAGCTGAATAAAGCAAAGATTAACTCTATGTGAAGTGCATCTGTTTACTCTTATCTCCACCCAAACTATAACTTTAAACAGGATGAAATGATCTGCTAATCCCTCTTTGTTTTCTGCTTAAGAACTGCTGGGGTATCTGATTTTTTTTTTCTTTCAAGAAAAGATGCTGAAATCACTCTCTACCAATTATCAATACACTTCTATGTTGAAAGCTTTAGACAAAGAGAAGAAGGCATGAGCAGAATGGCAGAAATATACAGAGACATTGGGCTCCAATTCACCAGTAGGGATGCACTATCTATTGGAAAAGATAGGTGGATAATGACATTCAGGAGGGCCTTTAAGAAAGATTTCTTTTTCCAGGTGTCAAGTGTCTTTTGAATGAGGACTAGGGCTTTTCAAAAGTTGCATGGCTGAACATGAACGTATAAGCATGTGCAGCAGCCCAGTGGCGTTCCTAGGGGGGCTGACACCCGGGGCGAATCGCCGATGCGCCCTGCCCCCCGGGTGCAGCGCCCCCCCGGAACAGCGCGACGCCCCCCCCGGCGAAAGAACCCCCGATCCCCCGGGGTGCACGTCGCTGGGGGGGGGGGGGGGGTGCCGCGCGCCTGCCGGCTCTTCGTTTTTATGCTCCCTCTGCCCCGGAACAGGAAGTAACCTGTTCCGGGGCAAAGGGAGCATGAAAACGAAGAGCCGACAGGCGCACGGCACCACCCCAGCGGCATGCACCCGGGGCGAACCGCCCCCACCGCCCTCCCCCTTGGTATGCCACTGCAGCATCCACAACATGTGTGCTTAACCCCATGCTGTCCAATCGACAGAGTTTGTGCAGTGCAAGGGCCGAGTTGTGATAAACGTGTAAGCATGATAAAAGACACATGTATTAGCAATGATGTAGTCACAGATGGGCCCAGGTGGGCAAGGTCCCACCCACTTTTGGCTCAGGCCAACTCAAGATTGAAGGGAACCTTTCCTGCAGCTGGCAGGGATCCCCAAGCCCCAGCAGCCACAATGTTTTCAAAGACTGGTAGCCAGCAGCAATGTCCTGAGCTACCGTCGCCTCTGCTGCCAGCCCTGGCCCTCCCCTCCACTCATGGTCACTTTGTGTGCCACAAGCTACAAAGTTTGGAAAATGTTATGGCTGCTGTTGAAGGGAGTCTTCAGCTGGTGGGGCTTGGGGATCAAGGCCAGCTCATGGGCCGATGATCAGAAGCAAACACAGGCGCTAGAGGCTCTTAGTGCCATACTAGCACCTGCATTTGCTACTGCCCCATGATCAGAGCCCCCAAGCACGTGAAATAACGCGCTCGGGCGCTCTGAATGCAGCTAGCATGGAAATGAAGGCAAAACAGGGCTCTTAGTGCAAGTAGCATCCAAATACATGCTAGACCTATTCATCCCCAATGACCAGCGACAACGCTCCAAAGATTGGCTTGCTGGCTGCGGCAAAGCCTATGCCAGCTCGGAGCTGGCATTAGGGTTTGCAGACCATCGGGGAGGAATGGTGAGCCCTGTCCAGCATGCATTTACATGCTAGCTGGCCCCCATTCTCCCCAATGCAGCAGCCCCGGCAGGAGCCCCGACCTGACCCTCCTCCCCACAGCAACAGGTGGGTCTCCAGCCCCCCCCCCACCTCTCTCAGCATCCCACCGATGTGTGGGCTGCGGGTAAATCCGCCCCCTTCAAACTGGTGGTCTACTGGTCCTTCCCCACCGCCCTACCTGAAGTTGGAGGAGGGAGGTGGCCTCTCTCCTCTTTCATCAGTTCCACCTGCAAAATGGTGGTGCTCAGCCCTGCCCAGTGCATCCCA
The DNA here is from genome assembly GCF_901765095.1 of Microcaecilia unicolor. Taxonomy (NCBI): domain Eukaryota; kingdom Metazoa; phylum Chordata; class Amphibia; order Gymnophiona; family Siphonopidae; genus Microcaecilia; species Microcaecilia unicolor. The sequence continues at coordinate 188,340,009 of NC_044041.1, forward strand.
GGATGTGCTGGGCAGGGCTTCACACCATATAAGGGACTTTTAAAGCCGAGCATGCGCAGCGTGAGAGAAAAGCAGCCACAGGGCAGGCAATGCGGCAGAGTGAAGAAGAGCAGCGTTGGAGGAAGACTCTTCTGCTGGAGGGGCCTTGGGATCCCTGCCAGATAAGGTATTTACAGTTGTGGAGGGAGAGGGGTGGCAGCGATCCTGGGGGGCGGGGCGGTCCTAGGCTGCCACCGCCGGGCCCGGCTCAGTTTCTCGGTGGCCCTGCATAAATTTACATCTGATCCAAATGTGCAAATGTGTGTATGTACTCTATTCATGTACATATGTATTTTTAAAACTACTTATATCACTACTCCACCCCAGCTCTGTCCAAACTACACCCCTGGGACAGCTTATGCACAGATAATGTGAAAGTGGCTGCAAACTTGCACAGCGTGTTTCTATGGTGTTCCTAGTCCTAAGCAACACACTACATATATATATATATATATATATATATATATATATATATATATATATATATATATATATATATGATAGTCCCTTACATCCTATTCAAGTCAGACGATCACGACACATAAGAGAATTAAGGCGTTTCCTTTTTATGGGAATAGTGAAAAGTAATATGGGTACAACTAGGGTTAAGATTAAAAAGGAACAGAGAAGGGCAATGAAAATGATAAAGGGGATGGGATGACTTCCCTATGAGGAAAGGCTGAAATGACTTTGGCTCTTAGTTTGGAAAAAAGACAGCTGAGGGGAGATAGAGGTCTATAAAATACTGAGTGGAGTGGAACAGGTAGACGTGAATCGCTTGTTTACTCTATCCAAAAATACTAGGACTAGGGGGCACGCAATGAAGCTACAAAGTAGTAAATTTAAAACGAATCGGAGAAAATATTTCGTCACTCAATGAGTAATTAAACTCTGGAATTTGTTGCCAGAGAATGTAGTAAACGCAGTTAGCTTAGCTGGGTTTAAAAATAGTTTGAATAGCTTCCTAAAAGAAAAAGTCCATAAGCCATTATTAAAATGGACTTGGGAAAATCCACTGCTTATTTCTGGGATAAGCAGCACAAAATGTATTGTACTCTTTTGGGATCTTGCCAGGTACTTGTGACCTGGATTGGCCACTGTTGGAAACAATTGATGGACCTTCGATCTGTCCCAGTATGGCAACACTTAGGTACTTATTTTCTGAACATACACCATGCTTTACATGTGGAAAATGCCTCAAATAATTGCTCCCATACTGTACAAGAATTTTGGATTTCAAGCACTGTCAATCTTGTACCTTTCAAGAGTGCTGAAATCATACAAACCATCCCCTCCAGCCCCTGCATTCCTCAAAAGCCTTAAATATGCTAATAGATCACAGTTAAAAACTAAATAGCATAAACTGTTCCAGTGATTAACTTGGCATAAAACTTGCAGAACTGCATGAATGAAAACATAATGAAAAATACCCACAGCTGCATTTACCTCTCCTTCACTATGGCTCTGGAAATCCATGAACTAGAGCAGAGCTTCCCAATCCCTAATATTTTTGTGGCCAAATAAAATTGTGTGACCCCCCCTGGAGGTGCAGAATAATGATACACCTATGGAGATGTGACCTCAAAGCCAAGTTTTGTGACCCCATTTGGGAAGCTCTAGGCTACAGCAAGACCGTCAGTGCTAGTGTCTTTGTAAGAATGGCCGCATCTTCTTTTTGTTAAGAGGAAGTGATGTGCGATCTTTTATGCCTGTAGGATTTCAATTGAAGGTATCTGCTGGAAGAGGGTCCCTAACTCAGAAGGGGATCCAATACGCATGATCAGTGTTTGCAATCCAAGTCCTGCCCTAATTTGCTGTTCCCTTGGCTTCATAAGTACATAAGTATTGCCACACCGGGACAGACCAAAGGTTCATCAAGCCCAGCATCCTGTTTTCAACGGTGGCCAATCCAGGTCACAAATATGTGGCACAATCCCAGAAAACTCAATACATTTTATTCTACTTATCCCAGAAATAGTTATTTATTTAGATTTTGCTCACACCTTTTTTCAGTAGTAGCTCTGTAATGGTATCAGTTTATTATTGAAATATGTAGCATGATATTTTGCTGGATCATATATAGCAATACAAAAATACAGCTTTAAAAATATATTTGAAGATGCAACTGGCTTTCATTCCAAAGCCCTCTTCTCCCTCCCTTTGGGGAACATTTAAAAGACATTTAAAAGACAAAAGGTACTGCTGACCTCACCTCCCCCTCTCAAATAAGAGACTGCCTCAAGGTTAAATTGACTCTCTTCCTCTGATCAAAAGCCTGGCTGATCAACACAACAAATATCAAAGGTATCCAGTAGAGGCAAGGAGACAGGCAGGTGGGAAAGGTGTGAAATACAGCTACTAAAAACAAAAGACACCTGATGGCCGCCCCAGACAAATGTTATCAGAATATCTATCACAGAAATTCAAGCAGGGAAAACCTTGCACTACAATAAACCACTTATCAGCAAAATCCAGACAGCAAGCCTTGTGATGTCATAAGACATGAGACCAAGGTACCACAATGCTTTGCAAATGCCCAAGGGTCGTGTGCAAACCAGGAAACCAAGACAAAGATTCACATGGCATGTATTCCTGCAGCTTGCAAGAGTATAAAAGATAGAAGCTGTTCCAGACAAGCAGATGCTTCCCTTCAACTGCAACACAGATTCTTCTCTACAGATTCTCTCTTCAAGGGACCTGTAGCCCACCTGCCTGCTATGAGGACCTCTTCTGCAAACATGTGCTTACCTCATGCTGTTCATACTATGTAACAAGGACTTGTAAGTAACATAACTTTTGATCTAGACCTGCTACTTTACTTTACTTAAGTACAGATTATCTGTAAAGATCTCTTAAAAAACCTATTGTGTGCAATTGTATTTTAAAATAAACCTTTTCTGAAGCTAAAAATATAGTCTCTTTGTGCTCTGAGTACATGCTTTCAAATCTTGCAGTACAGAATACTGCATTTCAACAGAGATACAGTATATACTTAATTTATTGCAATTATCACCTTTGGTGATTGGTGGAGAAATTAATATCCTAAAACTTATAAATACAGCACCTGCTCTTAAATTATAAACAGTAGCGAGTGCTCTAGAGCTCTTTTCCCCCAAAATAAATCATTTCTTGTAACAGCTCAAGGTGAGTTACATTCAGGTACACTGGATATTTCACTGTCGCAGGAGGGCTCATAATCTAAGTCTGTACCTGAGGAAATGGAGGGTTAAGTGACTTGCTCAAGATCACAAGGAGCAGCAGTGGGATTTGAACTGGCCACCTCTGGATTGCAAGACCGGTGCTCTAATCACTAGGCCACTCCTCTACTCCAGAATCTTGCTATTCTTTGGGGTTCTACATGGAATGTCTTATATTCCGCTAGCTCGCTATACTCACGTTAGCCCTCTCCTCAAGTCGCTTCACTGGCTCCCTATCCGCTTCCGCATACGGTTCAAACTTCTCCTTTTGACCTACAAGTGCATCCACTCCGCAGCTCCTCAGTACCTTTCCGCTCTCATTTCTCCCTACACTCCTCCCCGTGAACTCCGTTCGCTAGGTAAATGTCTCCTGTCGTCCCCCTTCTCCCCCACTGCTAACTCCCGGCTCCGTTCCTTCTATCTCGCTGCTCCCTATGCCTGGAATAGACTCCCTGAGCCAGTATGTCAGGCTCAGTCTCTGGCTGTCTTCAAGTCTAGGCTTAAAGCCCACCTCTTTGCTACTGCTTTCGACTCCTAACCATGACTCTCTTACTCAACACCCTCACTTATCACCCCTACCACTGCAATTTCCCCACCCCTAGCTGTCTGTTCGTCTGTCCAATTTAGATTGTAAGCTCTGTTGAGCAGGGACTGTCTTTTCATGTTAATTTGTAAAGCGCTGCGTAAGTCTAGTAGCGCTATAGAAATGTTTAATAGTAGAAGTAGTAGTAGTACTCTTTGAAATTCTGCATGGAATCTTGTCACTTTAAGATTCCAGAATCTTATTTAGATTTTGCTCACACCTTTTTCAGTAGTAGCTCGAGGCTCACAATTTGTACCTGAGGCAATGGAGGGTTAAGTGACTTCCCCAAGATCACAAGGAGCTGCAGCAGGATTTAAATCGGCCACCTCTGGATTGCAAGACTGGTGCTCTAGCCACTAGGCCGGGGGAATTTTTTTCCCCCTGCCCCCCCCCCCCCCTCAGTGGCCCTGCCATTCTGGACTGAGTGCCCTGTAGTGCTTAGAGTGGATTCCCAATTTCAGCTTTGAGCGTGAGTCTTTACACCAGCTGAAACATGGTATAAATCTCGGCAGGCAAGTGGGGCACATAACCTTGGTATTCTACAATACTGCCCCTAAGTATTTGGAACACCCCTGACCCTCTGATGCCTCTCCCATGATCACACCCCCTTTTGGGTTACACAGGAGACACTTTGGGCATGCAGCTTTACAGTGTATAGGCAGATGCGCGTGTAAATCCAAATTACTGCCAATTAAATCCAAATAATGCCAATAAACGGTTGTTAGCACCAAATTGACTAATCAGTTTATCATGCATTTGTGCTCTGTCCCAAATTTGGGCAACCACGTGTGGGCTACTCAGTGTGTTTATTCTTTCAAAAAAGATGCCGGTACTCAAATGCTGGGCAACCCTTCAAGGGTGGGGTTATCACTGAGGGACTCATCCCACAATGGCCAGGTCCCCTGCAACCAGTCTCAGAATCTATGACAAGGCAGAATTGGTGTGTAGAGCCTGAGCTCTTTCATTAAAACTTGGGGTCCATGGGTCAATTTTAGCAGACAATGGAAAAGGTGCCGGTACTCAGTACCCCCAAGTACCCCCTCAGAAAAAGCCCTGGGACTACTAATATAGAATCTTGTGGGTAAGTGAGAAAAGAAAACCCTTCTCAACCTATTGGTCATCAGTGTTGTTTGATGGGTTAAACAACCATTCCCGTTCTCCCATTGTGTATACCTGTTGAGTAAACCTTCTGATTAATCTGTCCCTCCATTCTTATTTTATTGATGCCAATGAACCAACGAACTCATTGTGGTGGTGCCTTTTCCATTAGAACAGCACTTTTGTATCTTCTAATGGGATAATAATGGTTGGAGAGCTTTCTTGGCTATGAATTGAATGTGAAATAGGGTTTAATAGACTCAGTTTAAGGAATTTTACATCATGACTTCATTAATTAGGATAATTGATTCCCAACAACATTAAGTATTTATAAACACTTTTTTTTTCTTTATTTTGCTCTACACACACAAAGAAGCAAACTAGCAAAGCGGATTTATTTATTTATTATTTGGATTTTGCTCACACCTTTTTCAGTAGTAGCTCAAGGTGAGTTATATTCAGTAACACTGGGTATTTATTTCCCTGTCCCTGGAGGGCTCACAGTCTAAGTTTGTACCTGAGGCAACGGAGGGTTAAGTGACTTGCTAGAGATCACAAGGAGCAGCAGTGGGATTTGAAGCGGCCACCTCTGGAAGTCAAGACCGGTGCTCTAACCACTAGGCCACTCCTCCACTTGTTGTGGTTATTGTCCCTGGAAATTAATAATCCATGTTTTAATTTTCATTGATCTCTATTTAAGCACGATTTTAATATTTATTTTACATATAAACATGAGCTGTATCCTCTCAGAAAATCTTGTACACTGCATATGGTTAGACTATTAGCTCCCAAGCTTGATCATGGAGACCCTCAATCACATGTGCATTGAAGGATCATTGATGAGATGTATTTGCTTTGATTGGGTCTGAGATGGACAGTGATTTTTTTTTTTTTTTTGCATAGTGTAGCTATCCTGAAAACCAGATTAGGTTGAAAGTCTTGAGGACTGTGCTTGGGAACTTCAATGGGGGTCAACCTCAGGCTCCTTTGACTCCCCTCTATAGTATGCTCCACCAAGGAGGGTGCATAAGTACATAAGTATTGCCATACTGGGAAAGACCAAAGGTCCATCGAGCCCAGCATCCTGTTTCCAACAGTGGCCGATCCAGGTCACAAATACCCGGCAAGATCCCAAAAATGTACAAAACATTTTATACTGCTTATCCCAGAAATAGTGGATTTTCCCCAAGTCCATTTAATAATGGTCTATGGACTTTTCATTTAGGAAGCCGTCCAAACCTTTTTTAAACTCCGCTAAGCTAACTGCCTTTACCACATTCTCTGGCAACGAATTCCAGAGTTTAATTACACGTTGAGTGAAGAAAAAGTTTCTCCGATTCGTTTTAAATTTACTACATTGTAGCTTCATCGCATGCCCCCTAGTCCTAGTATTTTTGGAAAGCGTGAACAGACGCTTTACATCTACCCGTTCAACTCCACTGTCTGGTTGCACATCAAGGGGACCAGCTATACTTGATTATTGTGTTGAAAGAACCCCAGAAATAGAGGAGTCCAAGATGGCCGCTGATTGAATCAGATGCGATTGTGAGCTCCTGGGATTTTTGACCTTGACTATGCCTAAGAGATGAGGCCGACCTGCTGCCGTGTCCTCTCAGTGGCGGAGCCCTGTGGCTCAATCCGGCTCCGTTGAATCTTTTATCCAGCGAGCCCCGATTCAAGTGGCGTCGGTGAGCAGCCCGCTAGCTCTGCCAGAGGTTGATGGAGGCCCCCGGCGGAACTCTGGGCTAGAGGTTACCCTCAGCCCTGACGTTAGAGCTCCTCCCCCACAGCCGAGCGGAAGCAGCTGCCCGACAGCGATGTCCCTAGCCCTGCATATGGAAGGAACGCCAGGGCTAGTGCGATGAGAGGCAGAATGTGATCTGCGTGGAGCAGAGGGGAGTTTAGGATTTCAAACTCCTCAAATAAGATCTGAAAAAGCGATTACAGCACCGGGGGACGTAGAAGCTGCAAGTATAAGTACAATTACTTTGGGACAATTTCCTTCTCAGCGTTCGGAGGTAACGAACACGCAATTTTCAGTTTCTCTTGTTAAACCCTCAGAAGTCACTTTAGATAGTTTAGGGTGCTTGATAGCTGACCTGGGTAAAACATTATGTCCTCAGGTACAGAAAATAAGCCAAGATACGACTGTTTCGGAAGTAAAAACTAAAGAAACAGAAGAAGGTTTAAAATCTCTGACCTTAAATGTTCAATCACAAGAGAAAAACCTCCAGCATATGCAATTGCTTCAAAGCAATATGGTGAAAGACTTAACTAATCTGAGGAAGAAAACAGAATTTCTTTGAAAATTACTCAAGAAGTAATAACTTGCAATTTTTGAATTTTCCACAACTATTTGCTGTTTCCCCTCGTGATATGTTAAAGAATTATATTAAAGAAACACTGGAAGTTCTGGAAGAGAGTATCCCTCCCTTCGCACAAGTGTATTACATAAGTAATGCCATACTGGGAAAAGACCAAGGGTCCATCGAGCCCAGCATCCTGTCCACGACAGCGGCCAATCCAGGCCAAGGGCACCTGGCAAGCTTCCCAAACGTACAAACATTCTATACATGTTTTTCCTGGAATTGTGGATTTTTCTCAAGTCCATTTAGTAGCGGTTTATGGACTTATCCTTTAGGAAACCGTCCAACCCCTTTTTAAACTCTGCTAAGCTAACCGCCTTTACCTTCCTGTTAAAAAAGATAGTAACCAACAAACTCAAGTAAATCAGTCACTAGATGTATCTGTGCTTCTAGAATCTTCAGATACAGAACAAGTCATAGCAGCCACTTTGTTGACTACAGTGGCGTTGGCTTCTGATAAAAAACGGATAATGAAGATGTTCTTTAAAAATAAAGGAAAGACTTTTAAAGGACTAAAAATTCAAATATTCCCCGACATATCAAGAGATAGCCAGAAAAGACGGAAACAATTCCTCCAGATGAAAACTGAAGTGCTCCAGATGGGAGCTACTTTTTTCCTAAGATACCCCTGCAAATGCGGGGTCAAATACCAATCTTTTAAATATGTTTATTATGAACCGTCTCAGCTTGCAGCTTTCATAACATCAAAAAGCTCTAGTTAATGTAATAAGGAATTGGCTCACGTCCGATTACAATGTGTTTATAAATTTCCTAAATCTCCATTGTTTAGGAATCTTGGACTCCTATTGTAGACTTGAGATTGGTTAAAGATAATAGATATTATTCTTTTCTTTTCCTTTTTTTATTCCTTAGCTTAATTTTCTAAGGTAACCAATCTTTTCCGTACAAGTAATGGGATAGTGCTGGGCAGACTTATACGGTCTGTGCCCTGAAGAACACAGGTACAAATCAAAGTAGGGTATACACAAAATTAGCACATATGAGTTATCTTGTTGGGCAGACTGGATGGACCATGTAGGTCTTTTTCTGCCGTCATCTACTATGTTACTATGTATAAAAATAGAAATGCTTATAAAAAAAAAGAAAAAAAAAGAACCCCAGAAATAAATACATGAGAACAGCTGCACCCCCCTCCCCAGTGGCGTTCCTAGGCTGGCTGACACCCGGGGCAGATCGCCGATGCGCGACCCCCCCCCCCCCTCGGGTGCATTTGTATCTGCTGGGGGGGGGGGTGCCACGCGCCTGTCGGCTCCGAGTCCGCTCGTTCCCTGGTGCTCCCTCTGCCCCGGAACAGGAAGTAACCTGTTCCGCGCAGAGGGAGCAGCAGGGAGGGAACGAGCGGACTTGGAGCCAACAGGCGCGCGGCACCCCCCCAGCGGCGTGCACCCGGGGCGGACCGCCCCCCCCCCCCTTGGTATGCCACTGCCCCCCCCCCCCCCGAAAATGTCTATGCCCTTTGTCTTCCCAGTTCTACAGGTTGTATTGTATTTTTGGGGATTTAACTCACACCTTTTCAGTTGCAGCTTAAGGTGGATTACATTCAGGTACACAAGGTATTTCCCTGTCCCTAGACAATCTAAGTTTGTACCTGAGGCAACAGAGGGTTAAGTAACTTGCTCAAGTTTAACAAGAGCAGCAGTAGGATTTGAAACAGATGTCCCTGGTTGTCAGCCCACTAGGCTATTCCTCCTCCTTAAATGATGCAGTAAGTCCTCACTCTCCCTCCCCACACATACCAAGAATTTGCAACATGTCCTGGTGCCCAAAGTAATCATCTCCGAGAAGATTTTGAACTCAGAGAAGGGAGCTCTATTAGAGAAACAAGCCAGAAACTAAAACATCATATCAAACATCACAATGCAAACCAGGATGTCACCTTTGTGGAAGACTACTTAAGAAAACATGATCGATGATTTTATAGTGATTCAAAGGATCATTTATGGTGAAGTTCCTGGATACATGTTAAATCTTACAGATCTACCACCCAGAAATAGTTCCAATCTTTCCCAATCCTATTTAATTTTACATTATCCAGATTGCAATGGCCTCAAATACAAATCTACCTACGCATCAAGCTTCTCCTTCATAGGAACTCAGCTATACTCTTAAAATCAACTCAGAATCATCTAAACTTCAGGAAATTATTGAAGACCACCCTGTTCCAGAAGGCGTACCATCCAGACGTTACTTAGTTTCTTTCTTATCTGTTCAGCAAAATTTATGACCCTAATGTTTTCCCATCATCGTTTATTATCTTTGTTGTCTTAGACGATACGTTTACGATTAATTTTTTCACTATGACATTGTTTAATGATATTATACTGAACTGTAGCCTACCCATGTTATTGTGTAAGCCACATTGAGCCTGCAACTAGTGGGAAAATGCGGGGTATAAATATGTTAAATAAATAAACAAAAAAAGAATACTGAAAGGAAATTTGAAGGCAATCCAGAAATGTAAGACCTTTGAAGACAAAATGATGAAATATCTTGACACCCACCAGACAGGACTTAACAAAGATGTGGGTTTCTCTCCCATTATAAACCATAAAATTCCACAGCTTTGCCACCCTTTTATCACTCATCCATCTCTCCTTGGCTCTTCACTGACCCAGCTCTCCCAGTTTATCACCTAACCCACCCCACCCTCTTCCTGTGAGACTGTCACTGGAATTATTTTGTGTTTCACTTATATATTCTGATATTTCTCAACATATGCTCATTTCTGATCTGAAGAAAAAGGGTTACCTTCGAAATCTAATCAAAAAATGTATTCAGTTAGTCCAATAAAAAAGGTATCATCTTGTTTTCTTTTCTATGTTTTGTTTTATTTCTATTATGACCTCAGAGAAGATACTGACCTTAGGAAAGTGCCTCTCAAGTGTCTTTAAGAACATATAGTCTCTAATATCATCAAAGAAAGTATTAGACCTGGTGTTCCCTTTGCACTGCTCATCTCCACTTGTACAAATGTCAGAGGAAGTGGTAGTTGGAATAGTAGGAATTATCAGGCATCAGGGAACATTGAGATTTTATGAGTCACGTCCATTATCCCAGCTTTTAGACCATTCTACGTCCCTGTAAATTTTTGGTCCTTCTTTTCATTCTGTTTAATCTGAATAACTGCCTCCCATTAACAAAAAAAAAAAAAACACATGCCATCCATTTGGCATTTTTGAGGCTGCATGGACTTTAGATGACTAATAGAATATTGGTCTACAGATTTTAAGATGTTGCTGTTACACTCTGTTCCACTCCTCAGAGGTGCAGCCTGCTTGCGCAGGGTATGGGCATTCGAGGATGTGGCGGCCATCTTGGATGTGGTATCTCCAGGATAGGATGGCCATCTTGGAGATGGGCATCTCAGGTTGTGGCAGCCATCTTGGAGATGGGCAGCTTCAGGAAGGAAGCCCATATTTATTTTTTATTTTTTTATTTTTATTTTTGTTACATTTGTACCCCGCGCTTTCCCACTCATGGCAGGCTCAATGCGGCTTACATGGACGTAGGGCATCTCTTCTGATGGAGGCAGCCATCTTGCATCAGCTGCACATGTTTGAACCTAATTCCTACACTATTTAAAGCCCTGCCTCCAGTCCTTCCTTGCTTCGGCTTCTAGTGCTTAGAGGTCGTGGTCTTTGTCTGTGTTCTACAGCCGGCTATCTTTGTTTCTGTGATTCCTGTGTACCAGACCCTGGATTGTTGCCTGACTACGCGCTGTGTTGCTGCCTGCCTAGACCTCGGACTGTTTCTCTGACTATTCGCTGCGCGGCTGATTCCTTGGCTCCTGGATGGTGTCTGCTCTCCCTGCCTGTCGGGTCAGTGGCCGTGCAACCCCGCCAGTTCCGGAAGTCCTGGTGGCCGCCTGCACCTGGGGGCTCAACTCTCAGGGAACGGCGGTCGCTTCCCAGGTGAAGCTAGGGGTTGTCTGGCTGCCTGACCGAGTGCGGTGTCAGTGTCACTCCATCTTCGCCGTGCTCAGTCGGGGCACAAGGGCTCACATTCCCAGACAAAACAGTTGCTATGTTGGAACTATCTGATTAGGGAGAGATTGGATCTGAAAAACAATTTTTTAAAATGTAGTTAAGGTTAGTTTAGTTCATGTGTCTGACATGATAGCAAAGCAGTTTACAAAGGAAATTGAAAGGAAATGGGCCATGGTCAAAAAGGAGCAGCACATTAATTAGACAAAATGGGATAACAGGAGAAAAAAGTTACAATCATGAGAGAAAACCACAGAGATTCATTTCAGTTCCTAGCCATATGCTAATGGGTATTTTTGTTTAAATAGCTTTTCAAATATCGTGAATGGCTTTGACATTTCTTTGGAAAGTGATATATAAACAGTGGTAAATAAAATGATGCATATCCATCTCTTCCACTACACTTTGAAAGTCATTTTCTAAACTATTTTCCCTTGTAAAATGCTGATTTACAAGAGTAAATGGCTCTTAAAAAATTTGCATGCCAGGATTTAAACCAGGTTTCAGCAGGCATAAGTCTTCATGGCCGAAGTTGGGCGTGGGAATCAGCACTAACTATTCTAGAAAGGGTCCTTAGAGGCAGAGCGCCCTTTATCAAATATGAGTTTAGAGCGGATCTTGCTGGCGCCTAAATTTGGATGCCATTTACTGGATCCGGCCCTGTGAGTGCTGCGGCACCAACGCATTCAAACCTAAGACCTTTAGCTCAGTTTCTTTATAGTAATCCAGACAGTAATTGCCCTATGGTTTATGTAAGCCACATTGAGCCTGCAACTAGTGGAAAAATGTGGGTTATAAATGTATTAAATAAATAAATCTATTCAGCCTAAAAGATAGTGCTGTGCATGCATGGGGTGGATTTTGGGTAGAGCATGGACAAAGTTGCAATACACACATCAGTGGCACAGCTAGATGTCTTATTTTAGATGGTTTGAGCCCAAAGTGGATGGGCATGAGAGTTTCTCACCACCCCCTATCCTCCCTGCTCTTTGTTTCCTTCCTGGTGCCACCCCCACTCACAAGGTAAAAATGGGGGGGGGGGGGGCTTATATACCACCTTTCTGAGGTTTTTCCAACTGCATTCAAAGCGGTTTACATATATTCAGGTACTTATTTTGTACCAGGGGCAATGGAGGGTTAAGTGACTTGCCCAGAGTCACAAGGTGCTGCAGTGGGAATTGAACTCACTTCCCCAGGATCAAAGTCCACTGCACTAACCACTAGGCTACTCCTCCACTCATTCCACCAATAAGAGCCAACCTCATCAGTGATGTCACAATGGCTTGATTGCCCGATACTTGGCTGATATTGTGATCTCATAAGGGAAAGGGGGGAAAGGGAAATGGGACTTGCTATACTGCCTTTCTTTGGTTTTTGCAACTACATTCAAAGCGGTTTACATATATTCAGGTACTTATTTTGTACCAGGGGCAATGGAGGGTTAAGTGACTTGCCCAGAGTCACAAGGAGCTGCAGTGGGAATTGAACTCAGTTCCCCAGGATCAAAGTCCACTGCACTAACCACTAGGCTACTCCTCCACTCCTTACTCTTTGGGATTCCGGAACCTTGCTATTCTTTGGGGTTCTACATGGAATGTTGCTACTCTTTGAGATTGTGCATGGAATCTTGTTAATGGGACTTGATATACCGCCTTTCTGAGGTTTTTGCAACTACATTCAAAGCAGTTTACATAGATTCAGGTACTTATTTTGTACCTGGGGCAATGGAGGGTTAAGTGACTTGCCCAGAGTCACAAGGAGCTGCAGTTCCCCAGGATCAGAGTCCGCTGCACTAACCACTAGGCTACTCCTCCACTCCACCTGTGTTGTTGGGATACACAAACCCCAGCAGCTGAAGATCTCCAACAGCAGCCGCGGTTTTACACACTTGACAGCCAGCAATAGTAACTGGGAGCCACCTCTGCTGCTGCCCCTCCTGCACATGCTCAGAATTTGATATACAGCCTTTCTGTGATTTATTACATGCAGGTACTTTCTCTGTCCCTAGTGGACTCACAATCTAAGCTTTTGTAACTGGGCCAACGGAGGGTGAAGCGACTTCTCTAGGGTCAGAAGGAGCCACAGTGGGAATTGAACCCAGTTTTATAGATTCTCAGCCCACTGCACTAACCGTTAGGTTACTTCTTCACAATAGGCATGCACAAGGGTGGAGTTTGGGTGGCTGTGGCAGCTCAGGACACTACCATTGGCTGCTCAGCTTTGAAAACATTGTGGCTACTGTTGGAGGAGGTCTTCAGCTGATGGGGCTTAGAGGTCTCTACCAACCACAGGAAGCGTTCTTTAATTTTGAGTGGGCCTAAGCCAAAAGTGAGTGGGCCCCTGCTCACATAGGCCCACTCATGGCTATGCCAATGATACGCATGTATTTTACACCTATTCTTGACCAAACATCATGTACATAACTTGAATATACCGCACGTACTTGGCACTACTAACTCTCTCTTTAAGAGCCCTTCAACTGTAACTACTCCCCTAACAAGGCTCATATATGATTTTAACCTCCACCTTAACCATATATCATATAGAGATCATTCATATGTTTTTTATGTTTTTTATCGCCTCAGCAGTGCACATGACCAACTTCACTCTTTTATTGGACATTCAACAGCACCCAAATCCTCACTGGCGATAATATTTTATTAAACTGTTTCTTCATTTACTTATTTAACTGTTCATTTTACTTTTGATTTTTAATCTCTAAGTTACTTATAAGCAATACTTAACTTGCACTGAACGGTCAGACCAGGGGTTCAACAATGCCCGACATGCATGTTTCGCCCTAAAAGGCTGTGTCAAGGGCTCCCCCTTAGCCGTTCTTAGTACCAGCCTCGCAATGTTTTCTTTCTGGATTTCCTCCTGCTAAGATCGAATAACGGCTTTCCTTTGTTTTTATGTTCTGATTGTTTTTAATTGTTTCATTTGCCACTGTAGACCGTTTTGGTTTGATTACAAGAGAAAGGGTATATCAAGTGAAATAAATGATATACGATACTCCCCGCTGGTGCGGATCCAGGAGGAAATCCAGAAAGAAAACATTGCGAGGCTGGTACTAAGAACGGCTAAGGGGGAGCCCTTGACACAGCCTTTTAGGGCGAAACATGCATGTCGGGCATTGTTGAACCCCTGGTCTGACCGTTCAGTGCAAGTTAAGTATTGCTTATAAGTAACTTAGAGATTAAAAATCAAAAAGTAAAATGAACAGTTAAATAAGTAAATGAAGAAACAGTTTAATAAAATATTATCGCCAGTGAGGATTTGGGTGCTGTTGAATGTCCAATAAAAGAGTGAAGTTGGTCATGTGCACTGCTGAGGCGATAAAAAACATAAAAAACATATGAATGATCTCTATGTGATATATGGTTAAGGTGGAGGTTAAAATCATATATGAGCCTTGTTAGGGGCATAACTTGAATATATACACTAGCTGCTGCTTAGGCCCACCCAAAATCTGTTGTCTGGCTACGCCCCTGTATATCCAATGTCTCTTGCTGCAGACTCATGCTATTCCAATTCGTACATCAAGTGATAACCAAAAATAAACTCCAATACTGTAACCAAAAATACAAATTCTCCAAAGATTTCAGATTTTTCTGGGGGGTGGTGGGAGGGGGGCCCAAGGGTAAACTAGGGAGGGAATGCATTTCTTCCCCCACCCCCGCATTAAAAATATCACCTTTGCTGGCAGGGATGCTGAAGCTTGGCTAGCCAAAGAAATTCACCATCGAGCATTGCCCTTCTCCTCATGCCGCTGCAGTATAACGCAAGCTGGCGGTGTGCTTTCAGCTGCCAGTGCCACCGGGACTCCTTGTGCAGGCTCAGTTCTTGTGCAAACTGAGCACATGTGAGGAATTCCAGTGTTGGTGGCCCGAGCCGGCTTGATCTATACTGCAATGGCATGAGGATGAGGGGAGAGGCTGAACAGTGAATTTCTTTGGCTGGCAGGCAGTGCCATAGCGAGGTCAGCTGACACCCGGGGTGGGTCGCCGCTGCGCACCCTCTCCCCTCTGGAGCGCGTACTTACGAGGGCAAGCGGCGACGGATGGGCGGGAGGGCCGAACCTCCCCGAGTGCATGTCACTGGGAGCTGCGCCGGCTCTGCTGGTTCCCTGCTCTCTCTGCCCCGGAACAGGAAGTAACCTGTTCCGGGGCAGAGGGAGCAGGGAACCAGCGGAGCCGACACCTCCCCCCAGTGACGTGCACCTGGGGTGGACCGCCCCACCGCCCCCCCCCCTCTTCCTACGCCACTGCTCGCAGGGCTTTGCAACATTTAACAGGTGCTGCAGGAATAAAGTTTTCCTATGTTATTCATATTCATACCTGGATAAAAGTACTCAGGGCTTTTTTTGAGGAGGTACTTGGGGGTACTGAGTACCGGCACCTTTTTCATGTCTGCTGCAATTGACCCATGGTCCCCAAGTTTTAATGGAAGAGCTAAGGCTCTACACACCAATTCTGCCTTGTCATAGATGCTGTGACTGGTTGCAGGATCCTGGCTATTGTGGGGTGGGTCCCTCGGTGATCACCCCACCCCTGAAGGATGGCCTAGCATTTGAGTACCGGCACCTTTTTTTGCTAGAAATATAGCATTGAAAGTACTGAATATCACCATCATCAAAACAGTGGCGTAGCTACTATGGGGCCACAGGGGCCTGGACCCCCATAGATTTGGCCCTTGACCCCCCTGCCGATGACCCTCTGAATCCCCCCGCCCCCTCCCGATGACCCTCTCATTCCCCCTTCCCGCCGCTAACCCACCGTCACCCTGCCATCACCATCTGCTACCTTTGCTGGCTGGGGACCCAAACCCCCGCCAGCCGAAATCTCCCTTCATTTGCTTTCTGAGTCTGACGCCCTGCACGTACAATGTGCAGGACGTCGGACTCACAGAAACAGAACAAAGCCTTGCAGGGCTTCGTTCTGTTTCTGTGAGTCTGACATCAGACTTGGAAACCAAATGAAGGAAGAAGACTTCGGCTGGTGGGGGTTGGGGTCCCCCACCAGCAAAGGTAGGCGACGGCAGGGATGGTGGGGGCAGGCAGGGGTCGAGAGGGTCGTCAGCAGAGGGGGATCAAAGTTGTTCATGGTGGTACTGGCGGCGGCAGGGGGATTTTCGGCAATGGCGGCGAGGGGGGGGGGGGAGTCGGCTCTGGACCCCCCTCCCGCCGAAGTCTGGCTACACCCCTGCATCAAAATATTCACAGGAGTCAGTGTCATACCTGGATACTCAGCGCAGTAGCCAGTGTTTAAAAGGATTGCGGCTGTGGTATTAAAATATTGCCACACACATCTTCATCATATTCCTCTCTTCTTCCTCTCTAGGGTATTCAGGCTCCTCTTTTAACACTGCTCTGGTTAAAAAGGGGATGCCAAGCAGAATTAGGACCGACACATGTGTTTTGCTCGCTAAGGGTCCCTTTTACTAAGGCAAGTAGGCGCCTACATGCGCCAAAATGAACTTACCGCCCGACTACCACGTGGCTCTTGCAGTAATTTCATTTTTGGCGTGCGTCCGCTACACACATCTGAAAATAATTTTTATTTTCGGACGCATGTTGCGGGCGCGTGCCAAGTGGCATCTGACGTGCGTAGGTCCTCACCGCCCAAATTCTTTACCGCTAGGTCTATGGCTGACAGTAAGGTCAGAGACCCAAAATGGACGTGTGGCCATTTTGATTTTGCCGCACATCCATTTTGGGGGGGGGGGGGGAGAGGCCTTTTTTTACAGGCGCACTGAAAAATGATTCTGCGCTTGCCCAAAGCCCGCGCCTACAATACCGCAAGCCACTTTTCAGCACACCTTTGTAAAAGGACCCCTAAGTCTAATGGCTGCATTGGAATTATTCAGCCACGGCTTGGTGACTGAAATTGCGCCTCTCTCCCTCTCCTTCCCTGATTCGTCGGTGGCTCAAATCCAGTCTTGCTTCTTATTACACAGCTTCTTATTACACAGCACACCACTTGAAAACATCTCCAGAATCATTAATTTTGATAAGCAAAGGATAAATACAGAGTGCAGCAACCTTTGTACTGTTACAGCACTGATCTGTTCCGGCAATGTTTGTCTCCCTCACTTGCTGTTCCGCTTTCATCTATACCTGACCGCTCATTGCAGTGCCGTCCTTTGAGGTTGCTTCCTTTTCTCTCTCACCCGCTGAGACATTTTCCCTGGCTGCAAGCTTTCTGTGTTCCCCTGAATGTTAAATTTAATCAAATACACTTGCTTAAGAACACCATTATTGTCGGTAAATGTGCAATCTGTGCTTCTGAATTTATGCTATTAAAAGACGAGTCCACTTAACAGGCGCTTGAAGGCACTTCAGAGGTTCACCTAGGTAATAATCACTTTTTTAAATTATTTCTCAAATTCTTCAAGACAGTCTTTTCTGTTCTCGGGGCAAGTCTGTGCCGGATACCACTGCCCGTGATGCTTTACTGACTTTTACAATGGCCGCGTGTTGTCATTCACAGCACAACGGTTAACATGTCAATTATCCCGAATTTTGTGTAGGTCGCCCAAATTTGGGCGAGGATTCCAGATCCACAAGTAAACTAATTAGTCAATGAGGTACTATCAATCAATTACTGGAGCTAAGAAGCACTTAGGGCTCCTTTTACCGAGCTGCAACCAAAAAAGGGGGCCTGCACTGGTGTCGGTGTGTGTTTTTCACATGTGCCAATGCCCCCTTTAACTGCTGAGGGTAAAAGGGAAGTCTCTCTTTCCTGCAGGAAATGGCCATGCAGCAAGTAAAGCACTTGCTGCACGGCCTTTTCGGGGGGAGCCCTTACTGCCACCCATTGAGGTGGTGATAAGGGCTCCCACACTAACCCGGCGGAAACCGAGCAGCACGCGGCACTGCCCGATTACTGCTGGGTACACTCCAGCGCTACAAAAATAAATATATTTTTGTAATGCTGGATATGACAGCATGCTAGGGGTGGGAAGTACCACCGGGCTGTGGCTTACCGCCGCTTAGTAAAAGGGACCCTTAATTGGCAGTAATTAGGAGTAACTGGCAGATCTGCCCTATGACCTATTCTACAACATGTATGTCTAAATGTCATAGCGTGCAACTCAAAAGGGGGTGTGGCCATGGGAAGGGCATGAGCAAGTCAGGTTATTCCCAGAAATACCTAAGTACATAAGTACATAATATAAGTAATGCCACACTGGGAAAAGACCAAGGGTCCATCGAGCCCAGCATCCTGTCCCTGACAGTGGCCAATCCAGGCCAAGGGCACCTGGCAAGCTTCCCAAACATACAAACATTCTATACGTGTTATTCCTGGAATTGTGGATTTTTCCCAAGTCCGTTTAGTGGTGGTTTATGGACTTGTTCTTTAGGAAACCGTCTATTAGATTGTAAGCTCTTTGAGCAGGGACTGTCTCTCTTTGTTAAATTGTACAGCGCTGCGTAACCCTAGTAGCGCTCTAGAAATGTTAAGTAGTAGTAGTAGTAGTAGTAACCCCTTTTTAAACTCTGCCGAGCTAACCACTTTCATCACGTTCTCCAGCAACGAATTCCAGAGTTTAATTACACGTTGGGTGAAGAAAACATTTCTCCGATTTGTTTTAAATTTACTACACTGTAGTTTCATCGCATGCCCCCTAGTCCTAGTATTTTTGGAAAGCGTGAACAGACGCTTCACATCCACCTGTTCCACTCCACTCATTATTTTATATACCTCTATCATGTCTCCCCTCAGCCGTCTCTTCTCCAAGCTGAAAGCCCTAGCCTCCTTCGTCTTTCTTCATAGGGAAGTCGTGCAATGTTATAGAATATTGTCATTTACGCACCTAACTACCAAAAATTGGGTGTCAGCATTTACACCAGCCTTTGGCAGGTAAAAATGCTCACTCCCAAAGTTAATAATCTTCAAATCATCCCAAACACTAAAGAATTAAATCATTTATAGTCTTTTCACAGTGTATTCATTATTAACTCCTTCATGTTTAAATACGCGGGGATCTTCAGAATTAATAACAGCAGAGAGCCATCTAAAAAACTTTTCAGTTATAATGATGGAGCTGTTCACCTCGTCATAGATCAACCCGTTTTCTCCTAATTTCTTACTTATTTATATTTATTTATTCATTTATTTTCAATCGTTTCTTAAATGAGTTTCTTCTTGAAAATTTTCCCAAATACTTTTAAAATCTTTTTCCAGAAGAAATAAAGTAATATAACTTAGCTTTTGAAGAAGCTTAAAGCAGCACTATATCTCCAAAATAAACCTCTACCGACTTGGCCAGGTTTCGGAGGTCTTCTTCAGGGAAGAGGTTTACATTTAAAACTTCATTAGTTCGTACAAACAAAATGACTCCCAAAGTTAGGCCCAAACTTCTGTGCCATCCATTGGCTTCCCCTTCTGGTGCAATGTAAGTGGGACTGATGCTATTTAATATATTGATAAAGCTATAGAAATCGGAATGACGAGTGAGGTGATTACATTTGCAGATGACACAAAACTATTCAAGGTTGTTAAAACACATGCGGACTGTGAAAAATTGCAGGAAGACCTTAGGAAACTGGAAGACTGGGCATCCAAATGGCAGATGAAATGTTATGTGGACAAATGCAAAGCGATGCACATTGCAAAGAATAATCCAAATCATAGTTACCGGATGCTAGGATCCACCTTAAGAGTCAGCACCCAAGAAAAAAGATCTGGGTGTCATTGTAGATAATACGCTGAAATCTGATGCTCATTGTGCAATGGCAGCCAAAAAAGCAAACAGGATGCTAGGAATTATTAGGAAAGGGATGGTGAATAAGACTGAAAAAGGCTATAACGCTTCTTTATTGCTCCATGGTGCGACCTCACCTTGAGTATTGCATTCAGTTCTGGCTGCCGTATCTCAAAAAGGATATAGCGAAATTAGAAAAGGTTCAAAGAAGAGCGATCAAAATGATAAAGGGGATGGAACTTCTCTCAAATCGGCTAAAGAGGTTAGGGCTCTTCAGCATAGAAAGAGATGGATGAGGGGAGATTTGATTGAGGTCTACAAAATCCTGAGTGGAAGTGAATTGATTTTTTACTCATTCCAAAAGCACAAAGACTAGGGGACACTCAAAGAAGTTACATGGAAATACTTTTAAAACAACTAGGAGGAAATATTTTTTCACTCAACAAATAGTTCCTTCGTCAGAGGACGTGGTACATGGTAACAGAGGTTAGCGTATCTGGGTTTAAAAAAGGTTTGGACAAGGTCCTGGAGGAAAGTCCATAGTCTACTATTGATAGCTTCTGCTTGTCCTGGGATCGGTAGCATAGAATCTTGCTATTCTTTGAGATTCTACACGGAATGTTGCCACTCTTTGGGATTCCGGAACCTTGCTATTCTTTGAGAGATTCTACACGGAATGTTGCTACTCTTTGGGATTCCGGAATCTTGCTATTCTTTGAGATTCTACATGGAAATTTGCTACTATTTGGGTTTCTGCCAAGTACTTGTGACCTGTATTGGCCACTGTTACAAACAGGATGCTGGGCTAGATTGACCATTGGTCTGACCCAGTATAACTATTCTTATGTTCTTATGTGCATAAGTGGGCAGGGCGGGAATACACTAGGAACACTTGAGGGTGTGCAACAGCTTGCTATATTCCTGAGTCAATATAATCTTATATTTTATCAGCATCTATTGCAATGAACAGCTTATGGATTGCAATTTTTGAAAACATTACTTGGATCTCCCTTTGGAAACAGAAGCTTTCTTCCTGTTATTTGCCATTGTAGTCTGGCCTGCCTGATCAGTTGAGCTATAAGGAAAACCCTGTGACCTGAACCTGATTGCACATACCAATCCTCTTATCATCTCATACTGTGTCCCACTGGCCTAAGCAAAGAGAAACAGAAAGGTAGAAATAGCCACAAGGTCTAATAAACATAACATAGTAACATAGTAGATGACGGCAGAAAAAGACCTGCATGGTCCATCCAGTCTGCCCAACAAGATAAACTCATATGTGTATACCTTACCTTGATTTGTACCTGCCTTTTTCAGGGCACAGACCGTACAAGCCTGCCCAGCAGTATTTCCCGCCTCCCAACCACCAGTCCCGCCTCCCATCACTGGCTCTGGCACAGACCGTATAAGTCTGCCCTCCACTATCCTCGCCTCCCAACCACCAACCTCTCTTCCCCCACCTGCTCCGCCACCCAATTTCGGCTAAGCTTCTGAGGATCCATTCCTACTGCACAGGATTCCTTTATGCATATCCCACGCATGTTTGAATTCCGTTACAGTTTTCATCTCCACCACCTCCCGCGGGAGGGCATTCCAAGCATCCACCACCCTCTCCGTGAAAAAATACTTCCTGACATCTTTCCTGAGTCTGCCCCCCTTCAATCTCATTTCATGTCCTCTCGTTCTATATATATATATAACTAGTAAAAATGGCCCGTTTCTGGCGCCGATGAAACGGGCGCTAGCGGGCACGGGACTCCCTTCCCCTCCCCTTCCGGTACCTGTTCCGTCGGCCCAGGAAAGAAAGAGCCCCCTCTTTCCTCCCGTAGCGGTGGCTTCCTTGCTGCATGGTGTGGGAGTCCGGCTCTTGGCATTTCAAAATGGCCGCCGAGAGTTGAAGTCTCGCGAGGCAGCTTGAACTCTCGGCGGCCATTTTGGAACGCCGAGAGCCGGACTCCCACACCATGCAGCAAGGAAGCCACCGCTACGGGAGGAAAGAGGGGACTCTTTCTTTCCTGGGCCGACGGAACAGGTACCTCTAGACCACCAGGGAGACACGCGTAAGGGGAGGGGAGGTGACAGGGAGGGAGGGAGGTTGGTGAGGTTAAGCGTGTGCTACCATGGGCGGGGCTATGTGGCGAAAGAGGCGGGGTTCATGTGCACGTCAGCGGCGGCTGGGATTTGTTGGAAGGGGAGGAGTAGGGAAACACGCTCCGCATGTTTCCCTACTGCTCCCAGTGTGTAAATTTGTTTTCGTGTTCCGCCCTCGACGTCATCACGTGTGACGCGAGGGCGGGGCATGAAGATGTTGTGGTGGCTTCACCACCATGAAACCACGAAACGGTGTGTGAGTGACTTCAGTGACGTCAGTGTCCTCAGAACGTTGAGGCTGCGTTTTGTTATAGTAGATAACATAGCATATTAAACAATATAGCAGACCCACTAGACACCACCCAGGGGTGAATTTGGTGGAACAGATGTGGCAAGATGCTCTGAATCTCCGTCAACAAATACATTCTCTTCCAACTTGACCTGACATCTAGCAGAATATTTAAAGTGAAAAGCTGCTTCAAGTTCCAAATTGTCTGCTTATGGATCAAAAATGTTCTTCTTGTTTTCTAAACAGAGCACGACACATCGGAATATAAACTAATTAACTGGAATACATTGGCATTTGATAATGACTTGCTGGCACGTAAATAAGCTCTGATTAGGAGAGGTAACGCCTCAGACCTTCTTTTATTTTCCTAAAAAAAACAAACAAAAAAAAAACCTTATTCTCAGAAAGTGAATGAATCCTGAGAGGATTCACTGCTTTCAGGTATTTGAGAGAGAATGGATTCCCCCAAAACATTTGTTTCTTCTTATGGGGGCCGAATTGTCTTTGATCAATTATAGTGCTGGGCAGACTTATATGGTCTGTGCCAGAGCCGGTGGTGGGAAGCGGGACTGGTGGTTGGGAGGCGGGGATAGTGCTGGACAGACTTGTACGGTCTGTGCCGGAGCCGGTGGTTGGGAGGCAGGGCTGGTGGTTGGGAGGCGAGGATAGTGCTGGGCAGACTTATACGGTCTGTGCCAGAGCTGGTGGTTGGGAGGAGGGGCTGGTGGTTGGGAGGCGGGGATAGTGCTGGACAGACTTGTGCAGTCTGTGCCCTGAAGAGCACAGGTACAAATCAAAGTAGGGTATACACAAAAAGTAGCAAATATGAGCTATCTTGTTGGGCAGACTGGATGGACCGTGCAGGTCTTTTTCTGCCGTCATCTACTATGTACTATGTAAATTCACAGACTATACAGCTGAGGCTTACAGCTCCAATTTCTGCACTTTTGTTCCCAAAGATTGAATAGTAGCAATGACTGAACCACTGAAGTCGCTTTTAACTTCTTATTCAGAGCTAAATATTTTAAAGATGACAAGGACAGAAAGATGTACCTGTTAGATCATCATCATAATGTCACACAAAAATTCCAAAATGACTTCTGCCAGTTATTTCTAAGAAACCATCAAGTCACAGATACAGTCTGACTCTAATATTTCTAACGCTAAAAATGAAACATTTTTCATACCTCCCCTACCACTTTCTTGTCTGCCAGCACCTCAATGCGGAGCAGCAATTCCCAATCCAGTCCTCCAGGCACATATTCATGAGTTATATTTGAATGCAATTGAGCAGCAGAATTAGAAAAGGTTCAAAGAAGAGCAACCGAAATGATAAAGGGGATGAAATGCCTCTCATATAGGGAAAGGCTAAAGAGGTCTGGGATCTTCAGCTTGGAAAAAAGATTGAGGTCTACAAAATCCTGAGTAGTGTAGAATGGGTAAAAGTGAATCGATTTTTCACTCTTTCAAAAAGTACAAATACCAGGGGGCACTCAATGAAATTACATGGAAATACTTTTAAAACAAATAGGAGGAAATATTTTTTTCACTCAAAGAATAGTTAAACTCTGGAACTCCTTGCCGGAGGATATGGTAACATCGTCTAGTGTATCTGGGTTTTAAAAATGTTTTGGACAAGCTCCTGAAGGAAAAGTCTATAGTCTGTTATTGAGATGGACATGGGGGAAGCCATCGCTTCTCCTAGGATTGGTAGCATGGAATGTTGCCACTCCTTGCGATTCCGGAATCTTGCTATTCTTTGGAATTCCAGAATGTTGCTATTCTTTGGGATTCTGGAATCTTGCTATTCTTTGGGTTTTTGCCAGGTACTTGTGACCTGGATTGGCCACTGCTGGAAGCAGGATACTACTACTACTACTTATCACTTCTACAGCCCTACAAGGCATACGCAGCGCTGTACACCATGCATTTACTATGTTATGTATGTTACATGAAAAGACAGTCCCTGCTCAAAGAGCTCACAATCTAAATAGGACAGGCACACAGAACAACTAAGAGGCAAGGGAATTAAAGAGGTGGGGATAAAAGTGTACAGGGCAAGTGAGTAGTGGTTAGGAGTCAAAAGCAGTGTTAAAGAGGTGGGTTTTTAGCCTGGATTTGAAAACGGCCAAAGACGGGGCTAGACGTACAAGCTCGGGAAGTCTATTCCAGGTGTGAGGTGCAGCAAGATAAATGGAACGGAGTCTGGAATTAGCAGTAGAGGAGAAGGGGACAGACAAGAGAAATTTATCCACAGAACAGAGTACCTGAGGGGGGGGGCGTAGGGAGAGACAAGAGTGGAGAGGTACTGGGGAGCAGTAGAGTGAATGCACTTATAGGTCAGTAAGAGAAGTTTGAATTGAATGCGGAAACGGATAGGGAGCCAGTGAAGTGACTTGAGGAGAGGGCTAATGTGAGCATAACTACTCTGGCGAAAAATGAGTTGCGCAGCAGATTTTTGCACTGATACTGATACTGAGCTAGATGGACCATTGGTCTGACCCAGTATGGCTATTCTTATGTTCTTGTGTTCTTATGAGCATGTCAAAGACATTCCTAGAATTTGTGCACAGTGTTATAGAATATGGTAGATCTGTATCTAAGTCAGGTGTGAGTATTTACATCAGGCTTCAGTTGGTATAAATCCTCATGCCCAAAACTGAGTGCAGTTCCTGGTGCTAAGCACTATTCTATAAATGGTGTCCAACTCGGAGTGTCATTCATAGAATAGCCTTTACCACTCATTGTCTTCAGCACCCAAATTTGGACGCCATTTACAGAATCTAGTCCCTTTCTCTTAATTTGTACAGATTGACTAGAAATATCAGGCACCCCGACATAATAGACCATACAAAGAAAACCCGACAAAAAACCCCAACAAAACAGACTAAAACCAAAACAGACCATGACAAAAAAAAAAACCCCACAACAAAACAACCCAAGACAAAATAGACTCTTAATCAAGCTGGATTATGTTTTCAAGCAGATTTATGATTCTCACTAGATACCAAGTGTGGATAGTGAAGTCAAGCCATAGGCAGGCGCCAGGACTTTCAAGTGACAAGCCGTGGACTTTCTCAGTAATTTATGGCTCCTCCACTTCTTTGTACCCTTCAAATTCGTACCATTCAAAAATAAATCTATTTCATCAAGCCCTTTTGTCGGGAGTCTATTTTGTCAGGGACATTTATGCCGGGAACATTTTTTGTTTAGAACTTTTTTGTCTGGTTTTTTTTGACCAGGTGCCAAAATATCAGTATAACATCATCCACCTGTCCTTTCAACAAATCAGCAGGATTCCACAGATATGCATTAGATGCCCATTTCCACAGATATGCATTAGATGCCCATTGACTTTGCCGAGATCCTCCCAGGTTACTAAATCATGACACTTCAAGAACTCGAAATCCTCAAATTTTGTCCAAGACATGAACGATGACTCTGAACTCTTCCTATACCCTCCCACCTTACATTTCTCTCACACATCACTCTCATTTCTTCCCCCTCCTTCTGTCTCCTGTGAGTGAAAGAAAGCTTTTACATCTCTTGTGGTCTTCAGAAGTTGAGCATGTGGACCCTTGAAATTGGTTCCACCTGCTTGCCTGTAACTAGCTAACATAATAGCAAGAGATGACAGATCTTGAGGAGATGGAAATACTGCAAACGGCTGAATTGCTGATTTCAATTCTGTTGAAAATGATGGAAAATCCAAATTTACACATTGGATTTCATTTCCTTGCATGAGAGCCTAAGTTCTGTTTTGATTAGTCATTGGATTTAGATGGGCTTAATATTTCTTTTGTCTGTCACAGCTGTTCGCCACTTGCCTTTTCTGATGGTAATTTCTGTTTAGTTTGCTTAAAAGCTGACTCAATGCACTAGTGGCCGTGCATGTTGGGAGCAACTGTTTGGAACTGTGGACTTAGGAATAAAGAATGGAACAATTCTTCCAAAGAGCAGATCTATTTAATACCCCTAAAGATGGGGAGCAAGGGATGTGACTACACCATGCCCAAATGGATGGACATGTTCTTTGAGAATTAAATTTGCAGTGTTAAGAGAAATGTGAGGGTTGAACGTGGTTTGGAAGTTTTGAACCAAATTTATCCAGGTACGCACTGGGTCAGATGAAGTCAGCTCACTGGACTGTGATCTAGACCATGCTGAACCAAATCAGGGATTTGCATTTGTTTGAAACAAAATGGTAAACTTTTCCCATTTTTGAAGCAGAATGCAAGGAGAAGAAGAAAACTGTCCAGTCAATATTCAGCCGGTGGCAGTCAGAGTTGTTTTAAATGCTGACCATCACTGCTTAAGTTAGTTCCAGATAGTCAATGCCCAGCCTTCTCCAGTCACCAACATTAAATATCCCAGTCTGACCGGACTGCTTCTAGCTGCCCGAACTTATGCGAGTCCTGGCCAATTTTTAACCAGGACCCATCTAAGATACTTATGTGGCTCTCAGCCGATTAATGGCTGAAACCCACATAAGTGGATCTGTCATCTTCCTTCCCCCTTACCAATTCTGATCTCCCTTTGTGATCTCCTCTAAGAATAGACCCCCCCTCCAGGACCCCCTGAGATCAGACCCCCCTCCTGAACCCCCTAAGAGATCAGACCCCCTTCTGAACCCCCTCAGAGATCATAACCTATTCCCAAATAACCCCCAAGACCAGAACCCCCTCGAACACTCACAGACCCTCTTGAACCCCCTCCTCGAGATCAGAATTCCCCCTTCTGAAACCCCCTCATCCCCTACCAGTAGGTTCCTCCCATGATCACATGGTAATCGCTCCTGCTCAAGCTACCGCACTAGACCAGTAGGGTTGTAAGGTAGCTTCTAGTGGTCCTACAGGAGAGTTGATGAGGGTGGATTCAGGGAGGAGCCTGATCTCAGGCGGGGGGGGGGGGGGGTGTTCAGGATAGTGATCTGATCTTGAAAGGACACAGGGAGGAGGTGAGAGGGAGGGGTTTACATCCACATCTTCAGCCACTACCAGGAAGCTATATGAATTAGTGCCGACACCAGCACAACTAAGCAACCAAAGTCAGGAATGATATTTATGAAATCCTATTTGGTCAATTAGCTATTTGCCAATCAGTTCTGCTCACTCTGGAATTCCCCAATGGGCTACTTCTAAATCAAAATTACCTCTGATTAAGGAAGCTGGTGAAAGCCAGACTCTTCTCCCAAGCCTTTTATGCATATGGTGACTGACTATCTACTCACTCCGCATCTGGACTGGCTTGCCGCACAACCTGTAACTTAGATCAGTTCCTCTTATTGTAAACACCTCGGCCTCACAGGTCAGGGAATGGTTTCTTGCAGTCCAGTTCTCATCTCCGGACCTAGTTGAACACCACACTGTAATCCAACTCAGTTTTAAAGCAAAACACAAAAAGGAAAAGGAAAAACTCCAACCCACTTGGTTATCAGCTCCTCCTGAGCAAGGTGCTGGCCTGCTTAGTTCCAACAGGAAGAAAAAAAAACCCCCACTCAGTTCATCACTTCAGCTCAGCACAGTTCCTTTCACCAGGCGGCTGAAGTGCAATCCCCAAAACCTCAGACAAAAAGGGAAAAGAAAAATAAGTCCAAAGAGTCCAGTTCTCTTACTTCACCAAAACACTAATACCAAAAAGTTCAAACTAAAGCCTTTCAGTCTTGTCCCATAGCACTGGAAGAGACCTGCACAATGCAGGCCTAGCAGAGCACCACCCTCTTCACAGTTTGCACTTCTGTGACCACCCACCCTCTGCTGCTCAGGGCTGGAAAGGTTCCCTTTTAGTTGTTTTTCTCCCAGTCCATATCTGCTGGATCCTCTGAACAGGGCCATTCAAAAGGGGACTCCCTCCCTTCTTCCACACAGTCCATGGGCTCTGCCCTCTCCCTTCCCTCTCACCGTTCTCAGGGAATCCCACTCCCCCCCTCTTTCACAGCTGGGAGGTATCCAGTACTGATTAGGAACCCAAGGGAATTGGGCTTAATCTTTTATTAGCCCCCTATTGGTGACTGACTTCAATTTTTTTTTATTTTTGTTACATTTGTACCCTGCGCTTTCCCACTCATGGTCGGCTCAATGTGACTTACATAGGGCAATGGAGGGGTTAAGTGACTTGCCCAGAGTCACAAGGAGCTGCCTGTGCCTGAAGTGGGAATCAAACTCAGTTCCTCAGGACCAAAGTCCACCACCCTAACCACTAGGCCACTCTTCCACTGTTGGTGCTGTTTCAGATTCTACATGGAATGTTGCTATTCCACTAGCAACATTCCATGTAGAAGTCGGCCCTTGCACATCACCAATGTGGCCGCGCAGGCTTCTGCTTCTGTGAGTCTGACGTCCTGCACGTACGTGCAGGATGTCAGATGCACAGCCTTCTACATGGAATGTTGCTAGTGGAATAGCAACATTCCATGTAGAATCTCCAATAGTATCTATTTTATTTTTGTTACATTTGTACCCTGCGCTTTCCCACTCATGGCAGGCTCAATGTGGCTTACATGGGGCAATGGAGGGTTAAGTGACCTGCCCAGAGTCACAGGGAGCTGCCTGTGCCTGAAATGGGAATCAAACTCAGTTCCTCAGTTCCCCAGGACCAAAGTCCACCACCCTAACCACTAGGCCACTCCTCCACTCAATGGCATTTCTGTTCCTGAGTTGCCTCCCTTCCAGTAATTCTCAGGAATCCGCACCGGGATTTCCGGTATACCCTTTCCTTTAGGCCTCCTGGAGAACTCTGGGTAGGGTAGTTCCGGACCTGCCTGCCCTTGACATTGATCAGTGCGCTTAGCCTTATCACAATATCTTATTCAAGTGTATGTATAATTTGCCTTTAGTTTAACGACCCTTCTGTTTATCCTAGTGACTTTGTACTACCCATCTTGTCTTGTCTGTATGTCTCAACTGGATTTACCTCCTTGGCTACCTGTTACGATATTTCATTATATTGAACAAACAGTTTGAGCATCATATCAGTGTTAGCTGAATGTTCTAATACATGCTTATTTGTTGTGAAAAATGAGCATACATGGGGTGCCATCGTCAGTGGCTCCGGAATGCTGCCAATGACTGCCAAGGTTGGCTAAGGGGAGTTGTGGTGGCCTTCAGATGTCATCAGCTGGCAGGGCTTGGGGTTCCCTGCCCAGTTAAGGTATTTACATTTTAAGTTGAGCTGGAGGAGAAATGCGGGGGAGGGGACAGAGAGGAACTATGTCATACTCATCATCCATGTTACCCGTTGGCCTAACCCAAATTTGACATCTTGCTATACCACTAGGATAATAATAACTCTTCTGTAGACCAACTTAAATCGTTACCCTTCATTGAATAGTGCTGAATATCAGTGCTGTCTGGTTCAGGGCCAGTCTTAGCAATTGCGGGGCCCTATGCAGACCAGTTCAGTGGAACCCCCCATCCTCCCTCAGCCAGATTTTTTTTTCAAATTTTTAATTTTTTTATTTATGAAATTTCACATAAAGACAAATCAAGCAAAACTTCTACAGAAAAACCTAGTATTAAGCAATGAAAATAACCAGTAATTATTCAGTTCAAGTCCACTACAATTAGAAGTTCCAATTCTCATAAAATAGGCCATGTAAAAAAACATGTATTCCAAGAAAAACAAAACCCCTGTCATATCTAAATTAACACAACAAAGCCAAACCAAGCACTGTGACTGGTCAGGGAGCTGCATCTGGCGCCTGATTCAGCTATATCTGTCTGGGGATTCAGTGAAATCAGCCTTGGTAAAGTTGTGTCACAATAGGGAAGCAGGACTGCTAAAGCTAGCAACTAGGTAACATGTAGGCTTTTATAGAATTGTATATATAATTACAAGGAGAATAGTGTAATAATGTGACAATGATAAGTATTATTTAGACCTTTGAAAGACTTATAGCTCTGGGCTTCTTTAAAATTATTCATCCAGCCCTGGGAACGCCTCTTTTAAATGAGGCTAACAGCATATGTGTTGTGAAACACCGTGAGTGCTTTAGCTTTTTCGATGGATGCAGTTGTCAAGCAGTTGATTTACAGGACATTTACAAAGCTACAGTATGCACCAATGTGTGCTTACTGCAGCTTAAAATAGAGTACTGCGGGATGCACTTTATTATTGTTACGTTTGTACCCGGTGCTTTCCCACTCATGGCAGGCTCAATGTGGCTTTCATAATATATACAGGTACTTATTTGTACCTGGGGCAATGGAGGGTTAAGTGACTTGCCCAGAGTCACGAGGAGCTGCCTGTGCCTGAAGTGGGAATTGAACTCACTTCCTCAGAACCAGAGTCCACCACCCTAACCACTAGGCCACTCCTCCCATGGTAATGTTTGCATGTGTGTGCACAAGCCGTGTGTAAACTATTTTTTCAATTTTTTAATGGAGGGAGTGGGTCTGGCAAATTGGTTAGCAGGTTGACATTTGTCATGCCCTAACCGATTAGTACAGGTTTAGCACATGGACATGGGGGAAAATCACTGCTTGCCCTAGGATTGGTAGCATGGAATGTTGCCGCTCCTTGGGATTCCGGAATCTTGCTACTCTGTGGGATTCCGGAATCTTGCTACCTTTTGGGTTTCTGCCAGGTACTTGGATTGGCCACTTTTGGAAGCAGGAAACTTGGCTAGATAAGTACATAGTACATAAGTACATAAGTAATGCCATACTGGGAAAAGACCAAGGGTCCATCGAGCCCAGCATCCTGTCCACGACAGCGGCCAATCCAGGCCAAGGGCACCTGGCAAGCTTCCCAAACGTACATACATTCTATACATGTTATTCCTGGAATTTTGGAGTTTTCCAAGTCCGTTTAGTAGCGGTTTATGGACTTGTCCTTTAGGAAACCGTCCAACCCCTTTTTAAACTCTGCTAAGCTAACCGCCTTCACCACTTTCTCCGGCAATGAATTCCAGAGTTTAATTACACGTTGGGTGAAGAAAAATTTTCTCCGATTTGTTTTAAATTTACTACACTGTAGTTTCATCGCATGCCCCCTAGTCCTAGTATTTTTGGAAAGCGTGAACAGACGCTTCACATCCACCTGTTCCACTCCACTCATTATTTTATATACCTCTATCATGTCTCCCCTCAGCCGTCTCTTCTCCAAGCTGAATAGCCCTAGCCTCCTTAGTCTTTCTTCATAGGGAAGTCGTCCCATCCCCGCTATCATTTTAGTCGCCCTTCGCTGCACCTTCTCCAATTCTACTATATCTTTCTTGAGATGCGGCGACCAGAATTGAACAGATGGACCTTTGGTCTGATCCAGTATGGCTATTCCTATGTTCTTATGTTCTTAGCATGTGAGTCCCTACCACCTACAAAATAGGTGATAGCAGGGGCTTATGTGCTAATGGGAAAATTAGCATGTGATCATTAATGGAAAAATTGGAAATTTGGCCATTTTACCCCCTTCGGCCTTAGCATGTTGGAAAGACCCCCGTAAGGGCGCATTAAGGCCACTTTTTCCACAGCTTTGTAAAGGAGCCCCTTGCACTTATTAGCTGTGTTTACTACTGTAATTTTTTTATATACTTTATTTTAATTTCTTAGATACTGAGTGTGAAAATTGTCTGAACATTTCTTATATCATCTGGGCTGTAGAAAAGACTTTTCATTCTAGCTTCTTTTACCCAATAAGGAATAATTACCCTCATAGGTGCCCGGTATAAGAGGCTTGGAGAGGCTAAGCCTCCCCCCTGCTGCAGCAGAGTGGATCAGCTGTGGAGTCCAGCTGCTCTGAGGGGATTAAATTGTTGATTTACCTCCATCCTCACAGCAGGAGCTGCAGTGAAAGCCCTCTAGCAGTTGTAGAAATTGGTTTATGGTTTGTTTACCTTACTGCTGGGAAAGCGGGGGGGGGGGGGGGGGGGGGGGGGGGGATTGGCTGGAGGTGTCCTGGGTTGCCAGGGAGATATTTAATGAGGATGACTTCCTGACCTGCACTGAGGACAGCTAGCAGCAGAACGGATACTGGGCCAGCATGGTCAGAAAAAGTCACTAGACAACAAAGGTAGAAAAGATCATTTTATTTTCATTATAGTGTTTGGAATATGTCCACTTTGAGAATCAGGTGCTCAACATTAAAAGTTTATATTTATTTACTTATTTATGGCATTTTATCCCACATTAAACATGAATTAGGGTGTTTTGTGGCTCTACATGAGAATTGTGATGATATGATACCTTGTTTCATATTGTTGACGGTCTGCATTTTCCGTATGGATGGTATATTGGTGTATTAGGTCTGCCCAGTGTAATATTTATGGTACAGTAAGGTTCTGAGTGTGATTTTGGACAAAGTTGTGCATAGTGTTTTGCAGTTGAGTGATTGTGGTTAGAATATGCTTTGAGCAACCACTTTATTCTTTGACATATGATACATATCTAATATCTAAATTTAATAAAAGGTATTAATTGTGACTTTTATTTTTATTTATTTATTTATTTCTGCATGTTATCAGACAATTATGGATTTAAGCTCCACCCCTGGTTCCACACCTAACCCCGCCCCCTTTAGCCTCCCCAAACAGTTGGGCCACCAACCGCCTATGAATACCCTGATCTTGTTTAGCCTTTACCTGTTGAACTTTTCCCTTCTTGCTTTGTTCAATGCTAGGCCCTTTGTAGTCATGCTCAGTCCTCAAGGGGGGCCAATGGGTCAGGCTTTTTGGGGTCACAGTAATGGAGAACTAGCCTAATGGTTGGAGCAGTAGATTGAAAACCAAGGAAACCTGGTTCAAATCCCACTTCAGTTCCTTGTGATCTTGGGCCAGCCACTTAACCTTCTGTTGCCCTAGGTGCAAATTTAGATGATGAGCCCTCCAGGGACAGGATAATACTACTTAACATTTCTAGAGCGCTACTAGGGTTACGCAGCACTGTACAGTTTAACAAAAAAGGACAGTCCCTGCTCAAAGGAGCTTACAATCTAACGGACGAAATGTCAAGTTGGGGCAGTCGAGATTTCTTGAATAGAGATATAGTGGTTAGATGCCGAAGGCGACATTGAAGAGGTGGGCTTTGATTAAGGATTTGAAGATGGGCAGGGAGGGGGCCTGGCGTATGGGCTCAGGGAGTTTATTCCAAGCATGGGGTGAGGCGAGGCAGAAAGGGAGGAGCCTGGAGTTGGCGGTGGTGGAGAAGGGTACTGAAAGGAGGGATTTGTCTTGAGAGCGGAGGTTACGGGTAGGAACGTAAGGGGAGATGAGGGTAGAGAGGTAAGGAGGGGCTGCAGATCGAGTGCATTTGTAGGTTAGTAGGAGAAGCTTGAACTGTATGCGGTACTTGATCGGAAGCCAGTGAAGTGATTTGAGGAGAGGGGTGATATGAGTATATGAGAATTTAACTCACCTTGAGCTCCTTAGAAGGACAAGAACTAAATCCAAATCCCTTTCCCCATCCTTCCTAATATATCTGCATGCCTATTGTTACCATTGTGTGCAAATCTCTCTCATGCATATTCATTATGGGTAGTCTGGAAAGCTGACCTGTTGGCAGCACCCTAGAATTGGGAATAAATACCACTAAGCTAGGCAGTTTGCAGTATTTTCCTATATTTCTGTAGGATGTGTTTACTGATCCAATAAAGGGTTTCCAGCTCCCTTTTCATAAGAAGTCAAATTTCTTTCTCTCTGCTACCACCACCCCATGCTATTTTGTTTAATAAAAAGCTTTCTATGATTTATGATGCTGTTTCTGGAAAGCGGATTTGCTAAACAAGGAATATTGCAACTTACCAAAATAATGCAATCAGGAAACTTCTGGCGGTGTCATTTATGCTGGTATTAGCTAGATATATCGGTGTTAAAGATACATACAGTCTTCCATCAATAAAAGTAATAGGATTTATTATGTACTGCTTTGTTTACAAGATGACACAGAGTCAATCTAACACTGCAGGCAGAAACAACATCACTGTTATCCTAATCTTGTGCGATCAGGGTCAGACATTAGGTAGGTTTGGTTTGGCTAACACGTGAATGGGTAAAGTGCTTAGAGCTGGTCTTCATCTTTTTACTTTGTGTCACCCCACTTGAAGAGATTTTTTGGTGTCAGACATGCTATGATCTACCGTGTGTCCTTAGCAAGGTCTTTCACAGTGCATGGTCCATTCAGGAACCAGCGGATCAATTGGTGTTCCATGGTCTGTGTTTCACTGTATTTGGTTCATTGAAGTAGACTCACTATTTATTTATTTAGATTTTGCCCACACCTTTTTCAGTTGTAGCTCAAGGTGAGTAGGTACTCTGGATATTTCTCTGTCCCAGGAGGGTCACAATCTAAGTTTGTACCTGAGGCAATGGAGGGTTAAGTGACTTGCCCAAGATCACAAGGAGCAGCAGTGGAATTTGAACTGGCCACCTCTGGATTGCAAGACCAGTGCACTAACCACTAGCAACATTCCGTGTAGAATCTCAAATAGTAGCAACATTCCATGTTCCACTGCACTAACTAGGCTACTCCTCCACTAGTAACATTCCATATAAAAGCCCCAGGCTTCTGTTTCTGTGAGTCTGACATCCTGCACTTACGTGCAGGACGTCAGACTCACAGAAACAGAAGCCTGCGCGGCCACGTTGCTGATCTGCAAGGGCAGACTTCTAGATGGAATGTTGCTAGTGGAATAGCAACATTAAAATTCCATGTAGAATCTCAAATAGTAGCAACATTCCATCTAGAACCTCTTATAGTAGCAACATTCCATGTAGAATCTCAAGGTGAGTTACATTCAGGTACTCTGGATATTTCTCTGTCCCAGGAGGGCTCACAATCTAAGTTTGTACCTGAGGCAATGGAGGGTTAAGTGACTTGCCCAAGATCACAAGGAGCAGCAGCGGGATTTGAACTGGCCACCTCTGGGTTGCAAGACCGGTGCTCTAACCACTAGGCCACTCCTCCACTCTTTTGATAGCTCCACATATCTACTTAAAAAAGAGCTATACAAGTGAAGCTGTGCTAAATATATCCTGAGATATTCCGTAAGATGTCAAAATATAACCCAGTGTTGCCGATTACCTCACTGCAGGCATAGAGGTCTCCATTGTCTCAGACTTTTAACATTTCTAGGACTCAAAAAAACAAGAATTTATACTCTGGGACATAGAGGAATTTTATAAGCTAGTTTTGCATGTACAAGGATGATTTATGTATAGAAATGAGCTCTTATAAAATCAGGTCACACTCAAAAGCACACATTGCTCAAGCTGGTGTGTAATTGTACAGTAGGGGACCCTTTTACAGAGTGGCAACAAGCCCAACGCGGGCTTACTGCTCGCTGTTTCTGAACTGCCGCCAGTCCAACACGGCCGCTAGTGGTAGTTAAAGAAACCCCACGGAAACGGCTTGTGCGGCGGTAACCCGGCAGTTATTGGGCATCGCCGCATGCTGCCCAGTTACCGCCGGGTTAGCACAGGAGCCCTTTTCGCCACCTCATTGGTTGACAGTAAGGGCTCCCCGTCGCATAGCCACGTGGTAAGAGTTCTCTTACTGCATGACCATTTGTACTGGGGGCTTTTTTTACCCACTGCAGTAAAAAGGGACCTGGAGTGTGGGAAAAATGGCCCCCACCGCCAGTTCAGGGTAATTTTTCCCGTAACTTGGTAAAAGGGCCCCTTGATGAGTGGAAGGGTTGAGTTTGAGTGCAGCATGGACAGTCACCATTTACCTACAAACGTTATAAAATACACATGTATGTCCTAAAAGTACCCCTACTTGAATATCTTTGCCTTCAATGTAGGCGCTATTAAGGATGGCCAACCAAAAAGTTTTGTTCTATGCAGTTTCCATGAATGTTCATTTTATTCCTTTTCGTTTGACCATTTTTCATCACAGGAGCAAAGTTGTTGAGTGCACACTCTATTGGAAGAAGGTGTACTATGATCAAAGAAGGCACACTCTTTCTGAAAGAGCGCACACGATTATCAACAAGTGATAAAACTGCGCTTATCTTCATTTGATAATGACATGCAACGACCTGGGATATGCTATTTGACAAGTCTCATATTGTTGCAAACGAATACCCATCCCTGGATACTATTGCCGCTGGATTTGTGCTTGTATTTTATAAAGTCACATAGAGGGGCATAATCGAACGGCGCCGGCCATTTAGATGGCCGGCCCCGTAAAGCAGTGTCCCGACCATATTATCGAAATAAGATAGCTGGCTATCTTTCGTTTCGATAATACGGTCGGAGCCGGCCAAATCTCAACATTTGGGTCGGCTTTAAAGATGGCCGGCATTGGTTTCTGGTGATAATGGAAACTAATGCCAGCGATCTCAAACCCGGCCAAATCCAAGGTATTTGGTCGTGGGAGGAACCAGCATTTGTAGTGCACTGGTCCCCCTCACATGCCAGGACACCAACCGGGCACCCTAGGGGGCACTGCAGTGGACTTCACAAATTGCTCCCAGGTGCATAGCTCCCTTACCTTGGGTGCTGAGCCCCCCAAATCCCCCCAAAACCCACTCTCCACAACTCTACACCACTACCATAGCCCTAAGGGGTGAAGGGGGGCACCTACATGTGGGTACAGTGGGTTTTGGAGGGCTCCCATTTACCACCACAAGTGTAACAGGTAGGGGGGGGGCCTGGGTCCACCTGCCTGAAGTGCACTGCACCCACAAAAAACTGCTCCAGGTACCTGCATACTGCTGTCAGGGAGCTGGGTATGAAATTTCAGGCTGGCATACAGGCTAGCACAAAAAAAAATTTTTTTAATTTATTTTTTTGGGTGGGAGGGCACTGTTGGCCACTGGGGGAATAAGGGGAGGTGATCCCCGATTACCTCCGGTGGTCATCTGGTCAATTGGGGAAGTTTTTTGAGACTTGGTCCTAAAAATAAGTGGACCAAGTGAAGCCAGTGAAATGCTCGTCAGCCAGCCATCTTTTTTCCATTATCGGGCGAAGCCGGCCATCTCGTAACCACGCCCCCGTCCCGCCTTCTGTACCCTGTTGAAACGCCCCCTTGAAGTTTGGCCGGTTCCGTGACGGAAAGCAGTTGGCACCGGTCAAAATCGGCTTTCGATTATACCGATTTGGCCAGGTTCAGGAGATCGCCGGCCATCTCCCGATTTGTGTCGGAAGATGGCCGGCGATCTCCTTCGAAAATAAGCAGGATAGGCGCTTTTGCATCTTTATAAAATAGCACCAAAATAAACGTCTTTCTGCTGCCAACCTAGGGAGGTCATTTTACGAAGCTGTGGCAAAAGTGAGCCTGTGTGGTTTTTTGATGCGTGTCGAGGCCCCCTTTTACCGCAGTGGATAAAAGGCAGGTCTTTGTTTTTTTATCAAGAAACAGCCGTGAGGCAAGTGGAGCACTGATAGTAAAGGCTCTCACGCTAACCTGGTGGTAACCGGGCAGTGTGCAGCACTGCCCAATTACCACCGGCTACACACACCGGTGCTATAAAAATTGAAATATTTTTGCAGCGCTGGATATGCTGCACGCTGTGGAAGGGAACTACTGCCAGGCTGCTGTGGTAGCCCAGCGATACTTTCCTTATAGCAGGGGCATAGCCAGACCTCGACAGGAGGGGGGACCAGAGGCTAAGGTAGGGGGCCACATTTTAGCCCGCCTCCCCCACTTCAGCCCCCCCCCCCCACCGCCACTTCCGACCCCCCCCCCATCGCCACTGCAAATGTACCTTGGCTGGGGGGGGGGGGGTCCCCAGCCCCCACCAGCTGAAGTGTTGGTCTATCCCGTGCTGGTCTCGTATTGCCTCGCCTGTTTTCAGCGCACCCTGCACACTCGTTTTAAAGAAACTGAGCATGTGCGAGCATGCTCAGTTTTATTGGAACGAGAGCATGCAAGGGGCCACTGAAAACAGGAGAGGCAAAACTAGACAGCATGGGACAAACGCTTCAGCTGGCGGGGGTTGGGGATCCCCGCCAGCCAAACCAGGGACCCCAGAGCCAATTTGGGGGGTCCAGGCCCCCGTGGCCCACCATAGCTACGCCACTGCCTTATAGCGAGTGGTAAGCCCACGTTGGGCTTACCGCCGCTTCATAAAAGGGTCAGTGGGTGACCTGTTATAAAAGTACCTACAAATTTTAAAAGCCATACAGCAATGTGTAAGTATGTTTCCATGACCACGCCATGAGCACTACCAGAAGCAGTATAACCTTGACCTTCAGGGAAGTTGTATGCTCGATACATAGATATCTGAACATACCAATCAGCTACAAAGTTCTGCAGGTTTTATTCATTAGTTTCTTACAAATGAGCAGAATGCAATTATTTTTAACCCAAACTGCTGCTCCAAAGTCTACAAAATTTGAAACATGCCCCCAGTTAATAGTAGCCTCTGAGTTAACATAATATAAATTGTGTTTTTTTATTTGACAGATTTATATCCCACTTCAGCCGTAGTTCTAGGCGGGTTTCAAGAGAACATAGATAATTAATAAAAATAATACTTACAATTAACATTACAATTACACTGACAATAAAATTTAAAGAATAACAGAAAAATTAATTAGCTGATCTAATTGCCATTTACTTCATCAAACCTGTATTCAAAATAACATACCAAACACAGCAAGATCTATTAGATAACAAAACTAATTTTCATATGCCTCATGGAATAATGTTTTAAGATCTTTCTTAAACTGTGCAACAAAACGAAGAGTTACAGGAAGTTCATTCCAGAATTTAGGACCTACAGTTCGAAACATAGACTTCCTATTAACTCAAGTCTAATAGAGTGCAATGAAGGAACTTTAAGCAGGACCTGACTACTGGAA
This sequence comes from Microcaecilia unicolor, assembly GCF_901765095.1. NCBI lineage: Eukaryota > Metazoa > Chordata > Amphibia > Gymnophiona > Siphonopidae > Microcaecilia > Microcaecilia unicolor. The sequence goes on from NC_044041.1 coordinate 188,379,126, forward strand.
TGCAATTTTCTAACAAGCTGATAAAGATGCAAATTGAGGCAAGAATAGTTGAGATCATTTGATGGAGTGCTTTAAAGACTGAACAAACAATCTTGAATTTTATTCGCTGCTCAATCTGCAGCCAGTGATAATTTTTTTAAAACTGGAGCAATGTGAGAATTCCTTAGTACACCTGCTAGAATTCTAGCTGTAGCATTTTGGGCCGATTGCAAAGCTTTCAAAGAGTTTTTTGAAAGTCCCAACACAAGGCCATTACAACAGTCGAAACAGGGAAAGATCAAAGTCTACACTACCGTTCTAAAACTGAAATGAGATCATTTCATTAGGGAGTGTCAGGGAAGGACTTCATCAGGGATTGAATCAAGGCAAGACCTAACTATTTGAGCAGATGGTGACCTGGAGCAGTCTAAGGTCATACAGAAAAAAAGCATCTTAGTGGGGCATAATCGAATGGGGATGACCATCTCTAAGGGCATCCATCTCTAAGGACGTTCCCGTGAAGGGGCAAGGAAACCCTATCGAAACAAGATGGACATCCATGTTTCATTTCAATAATACAGTCTGGGACACCCAAATCTCAACATTTAGGTTGACCTTAGAGATGGTTGACCTAAATGTTGAGATGGTCGACCTTAGAGATGGTCGTCCTCGGTTTTCGTCCATAATAGAAACCGAGGATGCCCATCTCAAAAACGACCAAATCCAAGCCCTTTGGTCATGGGAGGAGCCAGCATTCATACTGCACTGGTCCTCCTCACATGCCAGGACACCAACCGGGCACCCCAGGGGGCACTGCAGTGGACTTCACAAATTGCTCCCAAGTGCATAGCTCCCTTACCTTGGGTGCTGATCTCCCCAACCCCCCCTAAAACTCACTACTCCCCACAACTGTACACCACTACCACAGCCCTTAGGGATGCAGGGGGGCACCTACATGTGGGTACAGTGGGTTTTGAGTGGGGTTTGGAGGGCTCACATTTACCACCACAAGTGTAACAGGTGGGTGGGGGGGGGGGGGATGAGCCTGGGTCCGCCTGCCTGAAGTGTACTGCACCCATTAAAAACTGCTCCAGGGACCTGCATACTACTGTGATGGAGCTGGGTATGACATTTGAGGCTGGCATAGAGGCTGTAAAAAATTTTAAACAAATTTTTTTTTAGGGTGGGAGGGGGTTGGTGACCACTGGGGGAGTAAGGGGAGGTCATCCCCGATTCCCTCCGGTGGTCATCTGGTCAGTTTGGGCACCTTTTCGAGGCTTGGTCGTGAAAAAAAGGGACCAAGTAAAGTCGACCAAATGCTCGTGAGGGACGCCCTTCTTTTTTTCCATTATCGGCCAAGGACGCCCATCTCTTAACCATGCTCCCATCCCGCCTTCAGTACACTGCCAACATGCCCCCGTGAACTTTGGTCATCCCCGCGACGGAAAGCAGTTGAGGGCGCAAAAGTCGGTTTTCGATTATGCCGATTTGGGCGACCTCGGGAGAAGGATGCCCATCTCCCGATTTGTGTCAGAAGATGGGCGTCCTTCCCTTTCGAAAATAAGCTAGTTAATGACAGAAATAAAGTTGCAAAATTCAATTTCTATCCCTTGGAGAATTTTAATCCCTAGATATGTTGACTTCAGTGCTGTGGCTCGGTTGGAACAGAAATGATACTATCTAGATGTTGAAAACATGCTACGTATAGAATGAATCTAAATGACCAGAAGGTCACTGGGAAGTTTCTGCACCCGTTGTCTACTGTCCACACTGTAATCCTCATAAATATCAAATGATGCTCTCACTCGCCATCATTACCAGTCTTTGTTGGCAGAGAAGGTTGCTAACTTCTCGGAAGTGGAATCTTTGAAATGGAATGCCAGCTACCATTGCAAATTGTGATAACCTCAACTCTTTATTCTAGTGCTGATTGGATTGTACTATCCAAGGCGACACGCAATGCCATCCAGACATATCTGAGCAGGAAATTTTCATATCAGGTTAGCACAGGTTGCCCTGCAGTGTACATGTAAAGTTTCCTGTACCTTGTGGGGGGGGGGGGGGGGGGGTTAGCTCTTAGATTCAAGTGCCCTACTGCTTCATCAGGCACAGAATATTTCATTTAACAGAATCTGTCTTCGCATGTAAATGTATTCATCTTGCCAGTCATGTGGTCTTATCTGCATGGTGCAGTCACCAGAATAAATATTGAGAAGATAGACCCTCAGAGATTCTGTTTATACATAAGCTAAGCACTTCAGCAGCTAGCTAATCCATTCAAGAAACTTTTTCAAAAGCATTAGTCTTTTTTTTTGTATTAATTACAAAGGTGGGACTCTCTGTACAACAAGCACCTGATGGAAGGGAGAAAATTCTCTTTAATCGCTTGAGCGGATTAAGACAGGCAGAAGGTGAGGTTTGTCACAATATAAGGCTGCTTGTAGGAGTTCATTTTGAGGCGAGGTACAGGTATGGTAGACTACCACGGCATATGGATACTGAGAGAGGGCAATAGATTGTAAGCTCTTTGAGCAGGGATTGTCCTTCTGTGTTAAAATTGTACAGCGCTGCGTAACCCTGGTAGCGCTTTAGAAATGTTAAATACTAGTAGTAGTAGTAGTAGTAAATAATAACTGGGGATAATCAGGTTAATACCACTTTTTCTTTGTTTACTGTTGTTTAATTGATCTCCTTGTCTTGTTTCACTCTCCCTATTTTGTGGTCTAAGGAAGAGTATAGAATTACCTGGTTGAAATAATTCTTGTATTATTTTGTCTGTATTTCTGGCAAGTTATTTTAGTGCTTGTAAAATTAAATTGTTATAAATAAAATTTTAAAAAAAAATTCAGTGCAAACAAAATCGATTTTATGTATTAAGCTATGAATCAATGCACACCCAGTTGATTTGCACACATATGCATGAAAAAAAGTGCAAAACTCCAGAAAATAAAAAAAAGGAAACAAATTGAAAATGAACCGGACTTTTTTTTTTTTGCCTGTTCACATCCCTAGCACCCATTATATTTTCTAGTTGTAACTAAACAGAAATAGCCATCAAGTGAGTTGGAAAGTGAATTGGAAAGAATTCAGGATCCGATTCCTCCAAACAAATGCAAGAAGTCACTTTAGAGGATATGGGCCATGTAGGTTGGGCAAATCCATGCAATGTCCAGAATGCAGGATTACTTGCAAGCCAAATAACATTGCCCTTTGTATTAAAAAAAAAATTTTTTTTGTGAATCTCCAGAAAAATTCAGCATAAAAGCCGTCATACGGCAACTTAATAGGTGAAAGTGGTGAAAAGGGCGAGTTTTGCTGTTTTTAGCCAACTCATTTCACCCCTTCCCATCAAATCTTTTTTTTTTCTTTTTTTAAATTTTTTATTTATGGTGAATTTGCATTTCACATTCATGTATATACATAAATTCAGAAAATTAAGGAAAACTATTTGTTACATTTAGAACATTATAAGAAACTAATACAATTTTTAAGACCACAATAATGTTGTCCAAAATCTAAGCAATCAAATATTATAGAAATTAAAAGAAATAAAGGTAGAGCAGGGGCGTATCTGGAATCCGGCGGTAGGGGGGGCCACAGCCAGAGAGGGGGGGCACATTTTTGCCTCCCTCCCCCCCCCCGCCGCCGCCGCCGCCTCTCTCCACCCCCTCCCCGCCGTCAACCCTCCCCCGCTGCTTACTTTTGCTGGCGCCGAGGTCCGACCCGCAATCTCCGTTTTTCGTCAGACGCCGAACTGGATTCAACGAATCAGCACTGCAGCGTTACTTCCTGGAAGCATGGCCACGGAGGAAGACGAAAAACGGAGATTGCGGGTCGGACCTCGGCGCCAGCAAAAGTAAGCAGCGGGGGAGGGTTGACGGCGGGGAGGGGGGCCAGGGCGAAATCTGCGGGGGCCCAGGCCCCTGTGGCCCCACGCAGATACGCCCCTGAGGTAGAGGGACATTTCTATGTGTACAGCCGATACATAGCATAATATTCAGGGTCTAACATTCTATTCCTTACTAGAGACAAATTCCAAAAGTTTCTCTGGTTCAAAGAAAATATAATTCTGGGAATTAAAGACTACAACACATCGACAGGGGTACTTAAGTAGGAAAGTTCCTCCTATATTATGAAATCTAGTTTTAAGCTGTAGAAAAGCTTTCCTCCTTTTTTGAGTATCCCTGGATAAGTCCGGGAAAATTTGAATCTTCGCGCCTAAGAAATCTTCATTAATATGGCGGAAATATAATTTAAAGATATTATTTCGATCTAACTCGAATGCAAATATCACCAGCATAGTGGTTCTCTCTGTGATTACCTCTAATGAGTCTTGAAGGAAATCTGTTAGATTCAATGGTGAAGCAGGTCTCTCTTCACGAATTCCGGAAATATATTGTATTCTAGTTATTGGTGGCATATTCTCTGTCGGAATAAGCAAAATGTCTTTCAGATATTTTTTAAACATCTCCAATGGTGGCAGTAAAGGAGTTTTAGGAAAGTTAAGCATTCTTAAATTATTTTTTCGAAGTTGATTTTCTAAATACTCCATTTTTCTAAACTGAATAGTTTTTTCCTTGGAGACAGATGAAGAAAAGTTTTTTAAAGTCTGTACCTCGGTTTCCAGAGCCTCCAGCTTAGTGTCATAGGTTCCAAGTCTGGCCGAGTAGTTTTCTTGATTCAATTTAATCTCTGCCAGTTCTCCTTGAGTTGTTTTTGATGTCTGTTTCAGGATAGCGTGCAACCCCTGAATAGCGTCCCACAATACTTCGAGGGTCACAACAGCAGGTCTAATTTGATCTCCGGGCTTTTCTGGAGGCGTCTCTTGTGCTAGCTCTGTCGGGGGTAAATCTCGCCACCCCAACCGCTCTGATATCCCCGCAGCAGATGAGGTGGTGACGGGGCCTCCTCCTACAACCGGCAGGGTCATTTCCTCTTCGGGTGCCCTATGGCGTTGTTCCATCGACGCCACCGATCCGCCCCCAGGCCTCGGAGGGGCTGTGTTTGAGGGAGGGCTCAGAGAGACTTCCTCACAGCTATGTTCCGGTATCTCTACCGGGGTTATCGAAGTGCTCACAGAAGGTCCTGGTGTGCGCAGAAACATCGCGTCCAAAGTCCCCTGGTGCATCGGAGAAGACCCCAACCGACTCAAGGAGGTGAGAACAGTGGGCTTCCCCTTTCTTTTCCCTATAGTGGGCTCCAAAAGGTTCCGATACGCCTAAAAGACTATTGGCGTACAGGAGCTGCCCTCACACACATCTACCTCAGACGCCATCTTGGACAACAACTCCCCATCAAATCTTTTATGTCAAACTGTATAGCAAAAATAATAATAATGTCGACAACCGTATCCATGACTTTAGGGGCTTTTCCCTCTCTATACAGAGTGGAGGAGTCGCCTAATGGTTACAGCAGCAAGCTGAGAAACAGGGAAACCTAGTTCAAATCCCACTATGGCTCCTTGTGATCCCGCCCTCAAGAGACAGAAAAACACCTGCTATATCTGAATGTAATTTGCCTTGAGCTACAAGCAAAAAAAAAAAAAGGGCTTGATCTAAATCCCAAATTCTTACAAGTGAAAACTAGGCAGATGAAGGGGAGGAGGGGCTCCACCAATCTGCTGAACTCTTTCCCCTATCCAAAACGTAGCATCATTCATTACTTAGGCTCGGAGGAGAAACAGAGTATGGAACATCTGCAAATCACCGAAAGACAGGGCAGAAAGACCTAGGTTGTTCTTTTGCTGAATTTATTTAAAAAAAAAAAAAAAGACTAACAGAAAATAGGAGAAGATAAATTGAACAAAATTGTGTTCTTCTTGCTGTAGGAAGCACATAGCAGTGGGTAGAGAGTGTTCTGTACTCTCCCCTGCTCAAGACTCCCCCCCCCCTCCTCTTTTCCTTTCTTTCTCAGCCATTTACCGTGTTTCCCCGAAAATAAGACACTGTCTTATATTAATTTTTGCCCCCCAAAATGCACTAGGTCTTATTTTCAGGGGCTGTCTTATTTTACATCAGGATTGGATCGGGGTTGGCCCGCCCACCCTCCGTCGCTCCCGGAACTAACCTTAAACGTCTCCTTTCACCTTCGCAGATAGCAGCAGCAGGGCAGGCCACTCCTTCCTTCCGTGTCCCGCCCTCGCCTGATGTAACGTCCGCGAGGGTGGGGCACAGAAGGAAGGAGAGGTCTGCCCTGCTGCTGCTTGCTGCAAAGGTGAAAGGAGGTGTTTAAGGTTAGTTCCGGGAGCGACGGAGGGCGGGTGGTGGGGGGGGCCGCCCGGAGGCGGCCCTGCTTTCAAACAAAAATTTGCTAGGTCTTACTTTCGGGGGAGGCCTTATATCTAGCAATTCAGGAAATCCTCTACTAGGTCTTATTTTCGGAGGATGTCTTACTTTCGGGGAAACAGGGTAGCACGGTGGAAGTCTAAGTCTTAGGTGATGAAGAAGGACAGTATAGTGATTTTCTACCATCTTTACTTGGATCCCACTGGCTCTTCCTGGTTCCGATAGAATTTTTTCGAGTGAATTTAGGGGAGTAGTTATTAAGATACATCGTAACAATAACGCACTTTACTAATGTGCGGTAGGTTTTGCAGTTATCGCATGGTTACCCCCAAATTCAACATGGGGTAACTGCAAAGTTTCTATGGTTATTGCAGGGGGCGTGTCCAGCATCTGCCTTGCATTTACCACACAAGGCAGATGGCTACCAGACTGAACGCAGTACTGGGCCATTCCTCAAATAAATAAATAAAAAGGTTCCGCACGGTGGTACTCACCATCCCCATCTACACACACACACCACCCTCCGCATTCTTCCCCCGAATTACCTCGTCACATTGTAGACTCTCCACCTCCCACGCCCTTCAATGACAATAATAAGATCCCTGGCAGCTCCCAGTGAACAGTAGATGAATCCCCCCCCCCCCCCGCCCCCGATGATGATAAGAAGACTCTTTCCCCCAACAACTGAGACCCCCTGAAAGACAAACCTAACCCTGGGCAGGAGAAACAATGCCCCGCCCCTACCCTACCCATCCTTCCCCTCCCCCGGGACTCACCCAAGGGTCAACAGTAGTGATTATTAGTAGCCCCAGGCCCTGCGCAGAAATGTTCAGTGAACTCTGGTGAGACAAAGACTGTGGAATATCTGAATTGTAACTTGAAACCCTTTAATAATAATCTAATTTACTGGCCTGGAAAGTCAGATTAAATGCAAATGACATGTTTTCCACTGGATCCCATTAGTAGATGAAGATGATTTCACTTGCTCAAGGTAAAGTTAATAGAGAGAAACAAGGCCAGCTCAAGGCACTATGGTGTCATAAGTACATAAGTAATGCCATACTGGGAAATGACCAAAGGTCCATCGAGCCCAGCATCCTGTCCATGACAGCGGCCAATCCAGGCCAAGGGCACCTGGCAGCTTCCCAAACGTACAAACATTCTATACATGTTATTCCTGGAATTGTGGATTTTTCTCAAGTCCATTTAGTAGCGGTTTATGGACTTGTCCTTTAGGAAACCGTCCAACCCCCTTTTTAAACTCTGCTAAGCTAACCGCCTTCACCACTTTCTCCGGCAACAAATTCCAGAGTTTAATTACACGTTGGGTGAAGAAACATTTTCTCCAATTTGTTTTAAATTTACTACACTGTAGTTTCATCGCATGCCTCCTAGTCCTAGTATTTTTGGAAAGCGTGAACAGACGCTTCACATCCACCTGTTCCACTCCACTCATTATTTTATATACCTCTATCATGTCTCCCCTCAGCCGTCTCTTCTCCAAGCTGAATAGCCCTAGCCTTCTTAATCTTTCTTCATAGGGAAGTCGTCCCATCCCCGCTATCATTTTAGTCGCCCTTCTCTGCACCTTTTCCAATTCTACTATATCTTTCTTGAGATGCGGTGACCAGAATTGAACACAATACTTAAGGTGCGGTCGCACCATGGAGCGATACAACGGCATTATAACATCCTCACACCTGTTTTCCATACCTTTCCTAATAATACCCAACATTCTATTCGCTTTCCGAGCTGCAGCAGCACACTGAGCAGAAGGTTTCAGTGTATTATCGACGATGACACCCAGATCCCTTTCTTGGTCCGTAACTCCTAACGTGGAACCTTGCATGACGTAGCTATAATTCGGGTTCTTTTTTCCCACATGCATCACCTTGCACTTGCTCACATCACGTCACGTCATCTGCCATTTAGCCGCCCAGTCTCCCAGTCTCGTAAGGTCCTCTTGTAATTGTTCACAATCCTGTCGCGATTTAACAAATTTGAATAACTTTGTGTCATCAGCAAATTTAATTACCTCGCTAGTTACTCCCATCTTTAAATCATTTATAAATATATTAAAAAGCAGCGGTCCTAGCACAGACCCCTGAGGAACCCCACTAACTACCCTTCTCCATTGTGAATACTGCCCATTTAACCCCACTCTCTGTTTCCTATCCTTCAACAGTTTTAATCCACAATAGGTCATTTCCTCCTATCCCATGACCCTCCAATTTCCTCTGTAGCCTTTCATGAGGTACCTTGTCAAACGCCTTTTGAAAATCCAGATACACAATATCAACCGGCTCCCCTTTGTCCACATGTTTGTTTACTCCTTCAAAGTATTGAAGTAAATTGGTCAGGCAAGATTTCCCCACACAAAAGCCGTGCTGACTCGGTCTCAGTAATCCATGTCCTCGGATGTGCTCTGTAATTTTGTTTTTAATAGCCACTACCATTTTCCCCGGCACCGACGTCAGACTCACCGGTCTATAATTTCCCGGATCTCCCCTGGAGCCTTTTTTAAAAATCGGTGTTACATTGGCCATCCTCCAATCTTCCGGTGCCACGCTCGATTTTAAGGATAAGTTGCATATCACTAGCAGTAGCTCCACAAGCTCATTTTTCAGTTCTATCAGTACTCTAGGATGAATACCATCCGGTCCAGGAGATTTGCTACTCTTCAGTTTGCTGAACTGCCCCATTACGTCCTCCAGGTTTACCGTGAAGTCAGTAAGTTTCTCCGACTCGTCCGCTTGAAATACCTTTTCCGACACCGGTATCCCACCCAAATCTTCCTCGGTGAAGACCGAAGCAAAGAATTCATTCAGTCTCTCCGCTACGTCTTTGTCTTCCTTGATCGCCCCTTTTACCCCTCAGTCATCCAGTGGCCCAACCGATTCTTTTGCCGGCTTCCTGCTTTTAATATACCGAAAAAAATTTTACTATGTTTTTTTGCCTCTAATGCTATCTTTTTTTCGTAATCCCTCTTGGCCTTCTTTATCTGCGCCTTGCATTTGCATTGACACTCCTTATGCTGCTTCTTGTTGTGTCCTACTACTACTACTACTACTATTTAGCATTTCTATAGCGCTACAAAGCGTACGCAGCGCTGCACAAACATAGAAGAAAGACAGTCCCTGCTCAAAGAGCTTACAATCTAATAGACAAAAAAAATAAAGTAAGCAAATCAAATCAATTAATGTGTACAGGAAGGAGGAGAGGAGGGTAAGTGGAGGCGAGTGGTTACAAGTGGTTATGAGTCAAAAGCAATGTTAAAGAGGTGGGCTTTCAGTCTAGATTTAAAGGTGGCCAAGGATGGAGCAAGACGTAGGGGCTCAGGAAGTTTATTCCAGGCCGGAGCTGGTGATAGTGCCCACCCCCCCAATGTGCGCCATTTCTGGCACAACAGATAATTTTTTTGGTGCCAGTGGCTTATCTGGTGGTAATCGGGCAGCCTTGTGCAGTTACCACTGGGTTAGCACGGGAGCCCTTACAGCCTCCTAAATAGGTAGCAGTATGGGCCCCCCCCCCCCCAGAAATGGCCACATGGCAATAGGGGTGGACTGACCATTTGGGCAACCGGACAGTGCCCGAGGGCCCAAAGGCTCTGCCTGGATACCCAGCGTGCCACTGGTGATCTTGTGGCCTCATTGGGGGGGGGGGGGAACATGTTCTTTCCTGCCTGTCCTGCTGCTATTCCCCTCACCCTCCCACCCACCCAGCACCACCGTATTTTAAAAATGGCAGCCAAGACTCCCTGCGGAAGTTTCACGAGACTGTTGAGATCCGTGAGACTACTGCGGGAAGTCTCAGCTGGCATTTTAAAAACACGGTGGTGCCGGCAGGCGGGGGAATAGGGGCAGCGCAGTGGGCAGCAAAATAACATGCCCCCCCCCCCAAATAGAGGCCACCAGACTACCAGGACCCCTCAGGTAGGACCGGGACAGGGGAGGCATCAGGCAGCGGTCAAACGGAGGGTCCTGACCATTCTCAGTGGCCGGGGACCCAGACCACCCTCAATCCACCCCTGCATAGCAAGTGTGCACTTAACGCACAGCCATTTCCTTTTCCCTGCTGTGGTATAGGGGGCCTTGGCATGCAGCAAATCCATACACTGACATTACCGCAGGGCCCCTTTTACTGCAGCTTAGTAAAAGAGGCCCTTGGGGGGAAGGGAAGAGAAATGGAACTTGATATACCGCTTTTCTGAGGTTTTTGCAACTACATTCAAAGCAGTTTACATATATTCAGGTATTTATTTTGTACCTGGGGCAATGGAGGGTTAAGTGACTTGCCCAGAGTCACAAGGAGCTGCAGTGGGAATGCACCACCTGTTAAATTGCCCTGTTGGCACTTTGCAATAAATAATTAGATTTTCGGTTGCTGTTTGGGCACTCAGTCTCTGAAAGGTTCGCCATCACTGATATAGCCTGTTATCTTTTTGGTGCGGATCAGTGGCATAGCCACAGGTGGGCCAACCCACTTTGGACTCAGGCCCACTCAAAATCATAGCACTCTTGCTGTGGCTGGTGAGGATCCCCAAACCTTGCCAGCTGAAGATTTTCTTTCCTTGGGCAGCCAGTGCGCTTCCAAATGTCAGCCTGCAGCACTTGCCTTGAGCTGATGCTGAGATGGCCCTTCTGCACATGCTCAGTTTTCGCACATTGCAAAAGCACTAAGCATGCACGGTCTGCTGGCAGCAGCCTCAGTCTGAGGCTGCTGTTTCGAAGAGTGCTGGCTGCTCGAAGAGGAGGAGGAAATCTTCAGCTGGCAGGGTTTGGGGATCCCCGCCAGCTCAAGTATTTAATATTTGGGGTTTGTGGGAAGGGAGGGGTGGAGAGAGGAGCAAATCGGAGGGGGGCCGGGGGGGGGGGGGGGGAATTCCGAGCCCACCCACCTTGGGCTCAGGCCCACCCGAAATTGGTCATCTGGCTACGCCTCTGGTGCTGATCATGAGTATTCAGCAGGGATAACCAATTATCTCATGCTAAATATTAGCAGTTAGGAACCAAAACACTATTTAACTGGTCAGTGGTCATTTGTGACCGGTTTAAATAGTGCTGAATATCAACCAGTACGAATTTAAGGGTATAAAACTGGGGTGAAATTTAGCCAACTGGCACCGGTTGGAATAGGAAGTTAAAATGAAAAACGCCCAGCAGTTTGTTTCTTTATATTCACTGCTGTTTCATATGCACTGCAGTCTTTTAGTGGAAAAAGCATTTGAATCCAATACAGTAACAAATGCTTATCAACTTAAAACCAGACACCACCTAACTGCTACTGAAACATCATTGATTTCGGTTTTGTAATTCAATAGTCTGGAAAACCTTTATTCTGCAACGATCAAAAATTCTCTTTGAGGTGTATTCCACCTAGCGACAACTAGCATTTTAAAAATAGTGTCATTAAGGGGCAAGTGTCCTTCTGGAGCAGTGCCACTATGCTTCCAGGCAACATACTAGAGCTTAATCCCCTCCCCTGGTATAAGATGAGCTTTATACATTTCACCCCAGGCTACCTTAGTGTGAAATTAACAGCAAGGCAATGGTCTGTTTCACAGCTTGCTTTAACGAATGTTGCGGTTTTAAATAGGCTGGACAGAAATGCTCCTTTTGTGCTACATGGGCAGGAAGCCATGTTTTCTTATCTCCCCTGGAAGCACCTCCTTCACCCCAGATCATGCTAGTTCCTGGGCTGTTACCCAGGGTATGGAATTGTTGGATCAGCCCTAAAGTATGCCAACACAGGTGACCCACACTGAAATAAGCTTCTAGGGCCTACTGCATTGTTCTATATCTCTGTACGGAGAGATCGGCAAGGTCAAGAAAGCAGAAAGAAAGAGGCCTTAGAGAAAACATGCAGGTCTTTATCTTTATTTAAAAACGTGGTATATCGCTCAACTTTCCAGATCAGTGTGGTTAACACAACTTATCCAAATAAAATAGGTAGAAAAGAACTCCATCAAGTAATAGAGAGATCTAGACCATAGTCAACAAAGATCATTCATTCAGAAATAAAATTAAGCGATACAGACAGATAGAACATTTCATTCTCTGCACTAAAGATCAAAAAGTCATTCCAAATGTTGTGATAAAGTCACATCCAGGATAGTTGGGTTAAGGCAGTGTCAGTTTGAAATACAAGTCCCAGAAGGCATTGCAGGCAAGGAGCCAGGGGGTGAGATGAGGAACCCGGACTAGACTCCTAGCTGCAATGGGGGGAAGACATGGGTGTAAGCTGGCAGGACATGTAGATGGGCTGCCACTAGGGGGAAAGAGAGTTAGGAAACCCTGTGTGCAGGAGCTCATCATTAGTCTAATGCTTAACTCAGCTGGTATGGTTGTGAGAGCAGAAGCCAGGGATTGATTAGGCAGGTAGGAAGGAGTCCCAGCGGAGAGAAGCAGTTGCAGACTGAAAACCCTTGGGTAAGAGAGGTCCCTAAAGTACTGAAGCAGGCTGAAATCCCTTGGGTGTGAGGAAGTCCCAAAAGTATTTGCAGGCTGAAAATCCTTGGGTAAGGGAGGTCCTAAAGTATTGAATTTACCAGAGAAGCTGATGCAGGGTGAAATCCCTTGGGTATGAGAAGTCCCTAAAGTATTGAACCCATTATGAAGGTAAAGAGAGTAGAAGGTAGAAACTGCTGCTTTGTGATTTAACTGTGATGATGAACTGATAGAACTGCTTCTATTTGGAATTGAACTACTACTGTTTATTGTGCACTGGATAAAGAGCCCAGACTGGAGCTGACTGTGAACCTGTAATGAATCCTGGTATGTGCTGGTAGCCTACTGCTTAAAGGGGACTATTTGCCACACACTTTCAGGTGGCTTATATGTACTTAAGACTGAAGGTGAATGTTGCTGTTGGAACTGTGCATCAGGTCTACTAGAAACCTGCATGGAATAAAGTCCTTAAGACTGAAGTTGCTGGTGGACATTTATTTCTTGACTGTACCGGGAGCCTGTGGCTGGAGGAGATTGTTCTATCCTTGGCCGCACTTAGAGGTACCTGGTTACAATGTATAAAAAAAAAAACCCTAAGCTTTTAACAATACAATGAAAATATTCACTGCAAAAGAAGGCCTCATTTATAGGGGCACCTATTTCCTAGACTACAGGGAAAAAGCTCATTTTTAAAAAATGTATCTGTCTTTAAAAGAACTTTCAATTTTCGATAATTAGATTCTGCTCAAACTTCTTTAGTTAGAGTATTCCAAAGCAATGGTGCTTGCCAAAAGAAAGATCTTTCCTGTGTGGCTACCCAACGTGCCCTTGAAAGAGAAGGCATAGAGGGACATTTTCTAAAAGGATGTCCAAATTGCGATTTGGACGTCTTTGCAAAACGGCGAAATCTAGAGGCGGGGAAACCCGTATTTTTGAAACAAGATGGACGTCAATCTTTCATTTCGAAAGTACCATTAGGGGTGTCCAAATCCTTAAATTTCGCCGTCCCTAGACATGGACGTTTCTGATTTTCGGCGATTTTCAAAACCAAAGACGTCCATGTCAGAAATGACCAAATGCAAGCCATTTGGTCATGGGAGGAGCCAGTATTTGTAGTGCACTGGTCCCCCTCACATGCCAGGACACCAACCGGGCACCCTAGGAGGCACTGCAATGGACTTCATAAATTGCTCCCAGGTACATAGCTCCCTTACCTTGTGTACTGAGCCCCCCCCCCCCCCCACAAAAAAACAAACAAACCCCACTACCCACAACTGTATACCACTATATCCCTTACGGGTGAAGGGGGCACCTAGATGTGGGTACAGTGGGTTTCTGGTGGGTTTCGGAGGGCTCGCTGTTTTCTCCACAAACGTAACAGGTAGGGGGGGATGGGGCTGGGTCCACCTGTCTGAAGTGCACTGCACCCACTAAAATTGTTCCAGGGACCTGCATAATGCTGTCACGGACCTGAGTATGACATCTGATGCTGGCATAGAGGCTGGCACGACATATTTTGAAAGATGTTTTTTGAGGGTGGAGGGGGATTAGTGACCACTGGGGGAGTAACGGGAGGTCATCCCCGATTCTCTCTGGTGGTCATCTGGTCATTTCGGGCACCTTTTTGTGCCTTAGTCGTAAGAAAAACAGGTCCGGGTGAAAACATCCAAGTGCTCGTCAGGGACGTCCTTGTTTTTTTTGATTATTGGTCAAGGACGTCCAAGTGTTAGGCACGCCCAAGTCCCGCCTTCACTATGCCTCCGACACACCCCTTTGAACTTTGGCCGTCCTTGCGATGGAGTGCAGTTGGAGACGTCCTAAATCGGGTTTCGATTATACCGATTTGGATGTCCCTGGGAGAAGGACGTCCATCTTCCGATTTATGTCAAAGATAGACGTCCTTCTCTTTCGAAAATTACTACTACTTATCATTTCTATAGCGCTACCGGACGTACGCAGCGCTTCACACTTGAACATGGAGAGACAGTCCCTGCTCAATAGAGCTTACAATCTAATTATAACAGACAGACAGGACAAATAAGGGATAAGGACAAAGAGTAGCAACATTCCAGAATCCCAAACAATAGCAAGATTCCATGCAGAATCCTAAAAGGTAGCAAGATTCCGGAATCCCAAAGACTACTACTACTTATCATTTCTATAGCGCTACCGGACGTACGCAGCGCTTCACACTTGAACATGGAGAGACAGTCCCTGATCAATAGAGCTTACAATCTAATTATGACAGACAGACAGGACAAGTAAGGGATAAGGGTTAGGACAGACAGGACATATCAGGGATAGGGGACAGTTGAAGGTTTAGATTTAGGAGTTAAAATGAGCCCAACAGTCATCCTATGATCCTGAAGTGACTTAAGACATCTTGCTGGTGTGTAAAAAAAAAATGGTCAGAGGGTTCCTGCTCCCAAAAAGTTTTCTGTGCTAGACAAAATGCTTTAAATTTGCTTCTAAAAAATATAGGTAGCCAACTTGAGGTACCAATGGGTCACATGCTCAGACATATAAGAGCATTTCCATGTAACCTAATAGCAATGTTCTGCAAAGTTTGTAGCCTCAGTTCATTTTCTCAGTGTGTTGTTCATTTGCGAATAAAGATCAAACAAGCGATATTCAGTTCACAACAGAAGGATGGCCACGAGCTGAATTAGGCTTGGATATTCAATGTGGCACAATATTCAGGCACCAGCATTTATTTCTTTATTGGGATTTATTAAATACCTTTATAAAGAGATTCACCCAAGGCAGTGTACAGCAGGTACAGTTTAACATAAAACTTTCAGTTTTGCTAACAGCATAACAATAGTAAAATAACCAAGAACAGACTTAAATACAATAAATCAGGTAAACTTGAAAACAGTAAATTAAAACCTAATAATAGACCTACCGTGAAACAGTATAAAAAATATACACATTTAACAGCTCTGGTATTCAAAAAACATAGATATAATACAATGTTAGCATAATACTAATGATACACCAAAATAACATGCATTAGAGCATTCAACTAACATAGATATGATGCTAAAGATTTTCTACACTATAGCTTACCATATAGCTGAGGGGCCAAGAGCAGAGATATGATGGGAACAAGATACGTGGTACAGAGTCATAGTAACATACAATGAGGCATATTTTCAAAGCACTTTGGGAGGCTAAGTTCTATATGTTTCTATGGAACTTTGGGAGGCTAAGTGCTTTGAAAATAAGCCTCTTAGTAACATAGTAGATGACGGCAGAAAAAGACCTGCATGGTCCATCCAGTCTACCCAACAAGATAAATTCATATGTGCTACTTTTTGTGTATACCTTACTTTGATTTGTACCTGTCCTTTTCAGGGCACAGACCGTATAAGTCTGCCCAGCACTATCCCCGCCTCCCAACCACCAGCCCCGCCTCCCACCACCGGCTCTGCCACCCAATCTCAGCTAAGCTTCTGATGATCCATTCCCTCGGAACAGGATTCCTTTATGTTTATCCCACGCATGTTTGAATTCTGTTACCGTTTTCCTCTCCACCACCTTCTGCGGGAGGGAATTCCAAGCATCCACCACTCTCTCCGTGAAAAAATACTTCCTGACATTTTTCTTGAGTCTGCCCCCCTTCAATCTCATTTCATGCCCTCTACTTCTACCTCCTTCCCATCTCCAGAAAAGGTTCGTTTGCAGATTAATACCTTTCAAATATTTGAACGTCTGTATCATATCACCCCTGTTTCTCCTTTCCTCCAGGGTATACATGTTCAGGTCAGCAAGTCTCTCCTCATACGTCTTGTAACGCAAATCCCATACCATTCTCATAGCTTTTTTCGTAGTTGGGATAATTTGATGGTTAGCTAAAATCAAGGTATTTTCTTTGTATAGTTAAGCAAGAGATAAGGAACTGACAGTGGCGTACCAAGGGGTGGGGGCGGTCCGCCCCGGGTACACGCCACTGGCTCCGAGTTCGCTAAACTTCTTTGTTTGTTCACTGCAGCTCCGGGGTAGAGGAAGCTGTAGCGAATGAGCAAAGAAGTTTAGCGAACTTGGAGCAGGCGTGCGCCGCAGCACTCCCCCCCAGCGGCGTGCACCGGGGGGGGGGTGTCATTTTGCCGGAGGGGGGGAAGGTGTAATTTAGTGGGGGGGGGCGCACTGCACCCGGGGGGGGGGGGGGGGGGGGGGCGCATCGGCGCTCCGCCCCGGGTGCCATCCAGGCAAGGAACGCCACTGGGAACTGATCTAAGTTACAGTATGTGTAGCAAGCTAGTCCAGGTACAGAATAGGCATTGAATACTCAGGTCTTGGGTGGATCCATAAGTTATGTGGCTGCCAGCCACATTCAGTGCCAGAATCTGCAAATCTAACTGGGAAAAGATAGGACTGCATTTGGCCCTTATATAGAAGGTTGTCCATAGCGGCAGTAGTGTAAGACTACTGCTAATGGTTATTGTAGCAATTTGGAATGTGGAGCCAGATGGGTTGGAAAAGGAGGGGAAACACTTGCATCCCGGTCCACTACACCACCAGGATCATGTCTGAGTAAGTTCCAGAGATGATGGGTGGGGGGACAGGTAGGATGGAGCTTGGATTCTATAGAGGGCTTGGAAGGGGGATCAGGAGAGGGAAGGTCAGAACCAGGGGCTTGGAAGGGGGATCAGGTGGAGGGGAGATCAAAATCAGGAAGGGGGCTTGGATCAAGTGGGGGAGATCAGAACCAAGGGGGAGGGCTTGGTAGGGAGATTGGGTGGAGGAGATTAGAACTGGGGAGACTAATATTCATTGACTTTTTCTCTGTCTTTGCAAATGACAGCCTATCCCTATCATGTACCATCTACCACTACTCCCTGACTGGGCTAGAAACTGGTTGAGTGAAAAGTAAGGTCACTTTTGTGCCGATACCAAGGGCACTCAATTTATTCATCAGTCATCTAACGAGTGAGACTTGCTAGCTTATTTTCGAAAGAGAAGGCCGGCCATCTTCCGACACAAATCGGGAGATGGACAGCCATCTCTCGAGTCCGGCGAAATCGGCATAATCGAAAGCCGATTTTGGCCAGCCTCAACTGCAGTCTGTCGCAGAGCCGGCCAAACTTCAAGGGGGCGTGTTGGCAGGGTACAGAAGGTGGGACGGGGGCTTGCATAAGAGATGGCCGGCTTCACCCGATAATGGAAAAAAGAAAGCCGGCTCTGACGAGCATTTGGCCGACTTGGTCCCTTTTTTTTTTCACGACCAAGCCTCGAAAAGGTGCCCCAACTGACCAGATGACCACCGGAGGGAATTGGGGATGACCTCCCCTTATTCCCCCAGTAGTCACCAGCCCCCTCCTACCCAAAAAATTAAAATAAAAAACATTTTTTTGCCAGGTCCATGACAGCAGTATGCTCCAACCCCCCCCAAAACCCACTGTACCCACATGTAGTTGCCCCCCTTCACCCATAAGGGCTATGGTAATGGTGTAGAGTTGTGGGGAGTGGGTTTGGGGGGGGGATTTGGGGGGCTCAGCACCCAAGGTAAGGGAGCTATGCACCTGGGAGCTATTTTTTTTAATTATTTTTAGAAGTGCCCCCTAGGGTGCCCGGTTGGTGTCCTGGCATGTCAGGGGGACCAGTGCACTACAAATGCTGGCTCCTCCCATGACCAAATGCCTTGGATTTGGCCGGGTTTGAGATGGCCGGCCTCGGTTTCCATTATCGGCGAAAACCGATGCCGGCCATCTTAAACCCGGCCATCTCTGACATTTGGCCAGCCCCAACCGTATTATCGAAACGAAAGATGGCCGGCCATCTTTTCCGATAATACGGTTCGGGACTGCCTTTTGTGGCGCCGGCTATATAGGTGGCCGCCCATGTAGGCCATGATTATGCCCCTCTTGGTCTCTCTAGGGGTGATGGAGTAAAAACGGAGAGTGGATGAACCTTGAAGGTAGCTTTAGAAGGAAAGTGAAGCATGGGGGAGGGGATGGAGTGGAGGAGATGCTGTATAACAATAAAAAGGTTGCATGTGCCTTCCTGGATTAATTTATGTCTGGGGAAGGGGAAGAGAGGGAGGTGGTGAAAAGTGCTTAGCACATCTGATTTATAGTTTGTTTTTAATATTGATTTTCATCCACTCAAATGTCATCTGTTATAAGCAGTAATTTGTTAGTTTTAAGGACTGGGCACATAAAGGATCGCTTTGTTTTCATTGCTTCTAATATTAAAACGTGGTTGTACAGCTCTGCAATGGGGGAGGGATGATGGGAGAGATAAGGACAATATTCTATGTCATTGGAAATATATCTAGTCATGTCCATCCCGCCTCCCCAACACAATGATTGTAAAACAAGCCAAAAGCAAAACGACAGCTTAGAAAAACCAAGACAGGCACAAAGTCCCTTGTTACTTTGAGCTAATCCGTCAGCCTAGTAATACCCCTTGCTTTTATTTCAGCTTTATACCTTCAGTACAGTCACTGTGCAGTTCAAACGCTATCACTCACAGCCTGCAAGCATTTCTGCAGCTCACAGGACCCCTGGAGAATTAAAGCGCCATCCATCAGTCAAAGAGAGATTCTGGCATGCCTGTTGGCTTGACGCATTCCCATTTACCAAGCCGCAGTAAA
This sequence comes from Microcaecilia unicolor, assembly GCF_901765095.1. Classification (NCBI taxonomy): domain Eukaryota; kingdom Metazoa; phylum Chordata; class Amphibia; order Gymnophiona; family Siphonopidae; genus Microcaecilia; species Microcaecilia unicolor. The sequence continues at coordinate 188,398,433 of NC_044041.1, forward strand.
TCAACTGGTGTCTTGTTTTCTGGTTTCTCACACACAGTCTGTTTTAGGTACGAAAAAAACTACGCCTGGCTTCAAAAAGCTTGGTCCAGCTCACCCAGCTTCGAAATTGTGCAGGGGTTTCCTGCCTCTTCCCTAGTTCCTTTCCAGAAAAGTATGCCAGGCAGCAGTAGCTCACAAGCTGTTAAGAAGATAAGTAATGCCACACTGGGGAAAAGACCAAGGGTCCATCGAGCCCAGCATCCTGTCCACGACAGCGGCCAATCCAGGCCAAGGGCACCTGGCGAGCTTCCCAAACGTACAAACATTCTATACATGTTATTCCTGGAATTGTGGATTTTTCCCAAGTCCATTTAGTAGTGGTTTATGGACTTGTCCTTTAGGAAACCGTCTAACCTCTTTTTAAACTCTGCTAAGCTAACCGCCTTCACCACGTTCTCTGGCAACAAATTCCAGAGTTTAATTATGCATTGGGTGAAGAATCTCTAGATTGGAAACTTAGGATTGCATACTATGCGGTGCTTACTTGAGTTGCTTTCCAGGCTACACTGCTGCCACTCTTGGCTCCTGCAGAGACAATCTAGCTGAGGAAAATAAAGCTGTGTTCTTTTTCATTCCCATCACCTTATTTGAGGGTAGTTGTCTGGTATAGTAGCAAGAAGGCTGCAGTATCAAAAATGGCATTGTTTTACCGGCTAGAGATTGTGCCAAACATAACTGATCAATTATGTTGAATGGATGCGGGTCACTTGGATTTCAGCAAAGCTTTTGACACTGTCCTACATCACAGGTTCATAAATAAAACATTGTGGCAAGCTGTATTAGAAATGATGGTTGAGTGATAGAAAACAGAGGGCTCAGAACTGATTCGGTTCAATATTTTATGGTAGGCAGATGATATCTGAATTTTTAGCATAAGTTAACACTTGATACAAGTGTATATTATGCCTGTATGACTGTCTGGTCTTGGGTGTGTGTGTGCTTTACTATCAAACTATTTTTTGTAATTTTGTTTTTTGTTTTATATTATGTATTGTTTGCATTATTTGTTTATTTGCATACTGTAAACCGTTTTGATTTGACCACAAGTAAGACAGTATCTCGAACGGAATAAACGATAAACGATCCAGGTAAAGCCTGTGCAAGCGAGAGAGTCCGCTGAATCTTTTGCCTTCTGCTTGTTCAGTGTTCCAGACCAATTACAGTTTTACTGGTCAACCAGCTGCAGTGGAATCATTTCTCCCTGTCATTTTAAAAGCCTGTTGTAGTGAATTCAGAGCCAGTAAAAAGTGTCAGACTGACAACACTGGAAGCCATAGTCTAGATTTCCAGTTATCTACAGTGCAGGTATAACACAAGCATCAAATGTACACAAACACACACATACATATGCACCAGGGGCATAGCCAGACTTCGGCGGGAGGGGGGTCCAGAGCCCAAGGTGAGGGGGCACATTTTACCCCACCCCCCGGCGGCGCCTCTGTGGCCCCTCCCCATCCCTTTCAACCCCCCTTCTGCCGTCGCCAACCCTCCCCCGCCACCGCTAGGTACCTTTGCGGGCGGGGGTCCCCAACCCCCGCCAGCCGAAGTCCCCTTCAGCGCCGGTCTCTGAGTCCGGCGCGTTCGCTGATCTGGATTCTGTTTCTGTGAGTCCTGACATCCTGCACGTTCCTACATGCAGGACGTCAGGACTCACAGAAACAGAATCCAGATGAGCAACGCGCCGGAGACCGGCGCTGAAGAGGACTTCGGCTGGCAGGGGTTGTGGACCCCCACCAGCAAAGGTACTTGACGGCGGTGGAAGGGGAGGGTTGGCGGCCGCGGGAGGGGGGGGGGGGGGTCGAATGTGGCAGGGGAGGGTCGGCGGCAGCAGAGGGAGTGAAAACGGGGGGCCAGGGCTAAATCTGAGGGGGGACCACGCCCCCGTGGCCCCACCTAGCTATGCCCTTGATATGCACACATTCACACATACACATGCACACACACAGAGCTCTATCACAGAACATGAGCAGCATTAGTGCAATCTTTCTCCATGTACTCATAGATACAGACCCCCCTCCCCGCCCCCCCCCCCCCCCCACCACCACCACAATCACAAAACAGATATAACACAGGAAGCAGCATGGGGCCCACATCACCTTTTTCATGGAGGAAAGGCAGAATAACAGAAAAAGAAATGTTCAGAAAGTAGCCGTATCGGTGCTGGATGAAACTAGGTTCAGTCAGTGGCATAATCATGGGTAGGCCTGGGTGGGCACAGGCCCATCCACTTTGGACTCAGACCCATCCAGCCAGGGACGTAGCCAGACGACAGATTTTGGGTGGGCATAGGCAAGAAGTGGGTGGGCACCAAGTGTTCCCCCCCCCCCCCCCCCCCCCCGCAAAAAAAAAAACCCACCACTAAAAAATATCTCAGCTTGCAGGAAAATGCTTCTTTCCACCTTGGCAGTCTGCAGCAGGCGTGCACTGAAAAAAGAGCACGCGCAGGTGCCAGTATCGTGGAGAGTATCGTCTCCGTTACCAACAGGGGAAGTCTTCAGCTGGCAGAGCTTGGGATCTCCACCAGCTACTGCTAAACGTGCACTACTGTTGGGTGGGCCTGAGCCCTAAGTGGGTGGGACAGGGCCCACCAAGGCCCACCTGTGGCTACGCCACTGCATCCAGGAGTGGCACAACAGCGATATGGCTGGAAGGGTTTCTCAAGCTCTGCCAGCTGAAAACTCCCAGGATCTCTCCCTCCAGGGGTTTCGGGAATCACTTAACTGCACTCCCACGACCCTCCCCCCCCCCCCCTCCAATATCATTAAATTCTTTAGTTCTTCACTGGCAGCGGGCAGCAACGTATTTCTCTTGTTCACACCAGCTCTGAGTCTTCCCTCTGATACAACTTCCAATGCCTACATTCAAGGCATAATTTCTGCCACTTACGCTAGTATTTTATAAAGACACACGGAGAAGCATTTTCGATATGATGTCTAAGTCCGATTTGGGACTTTGCTCAAAACTTCCAGAATCTGAATAGTAAATATAGCAGTTTTCAAAACAGCAAAATGTCTGTCTTTTTGTTTTGAAAATGGCCGTTTGCTAGACGTTGCTGTACTCAGTGCATAAGTACATAAGTAGTGCCATACTGGGAAAGACCAAAGGTCCATCTAGCCCAGCATCCTGTCACCGACAGTGGCCAATCCAGGTCAAGGGCACCTGGCACGCTCCCCAAACGTAAAAACATTCCAGACAAGTTATACCTAAAAATGAGGAATTTTTCCAGTCCATTTAATAGCGGTCTATGGACTTGTCCTTTAGGAATCTATCTAACCCCTTTTTAAACTCCGTCAAGCTAACCGCCCGTACCACGTTCTCCGGCAATGAATTCCAGAGTCTAATTACACGTTGGGTGAAGAAAAATTTTCTCCGATTCGTTTTAAATTTACCACACTGTAGCTTCAACTCATGCCCTCTAGTCCTAGTATTTTTGGATAGCGTGAACAGTCGCTTCACATCCACCCGATCCATTCCACTCATTATTTTATACACTTCTATCATATCTCCCCTCAGCCGTCTCTTCTCCAAGCTGAAAAGCCCTAGCCTTCTCAGCCTCTCTTCATAGGAAAGTCGTCCCATCCCCACTATCATTTTCGTCGCCCTTCGCTGTACCTTTTCCAATTCTACTATATCTTTTTTGAGATACGGAGACCAGTACTGAACACAATACTCCAGGTGCGGTCGCACCATGGAGCGATACAACGGCATTATAACATCCGCACACCTGGACTCCATACCCTTCTTAATAACACCCAACATTCTATTCGCTTTCCTAGCCGCAGCAGCACACTGAGCAGAAGGTTTCAGCGTATCATCGACGACGACACCCAGATCCCTTTCTTGATCCGTAACTCCTAACGCGGAACCTTGCAAGACGTAGCTATAATTCGGGTTCCTCTTACCCACATGCATCACTTTGCACTTGTCAACATTGAACTTCATCTGCCACTTGCACGCCCATTCTCCCAGTCTCGCAAGGTCCTCCTGTAATCGTTCACATTCCTCCTGCGACTTGACGACCCTGAATAATTTTGTGTCATCGGCGAATTTAATTACCTCACTAGTTATTCCCATCTCTAGGTCATTTATAAATACATTAAAAAGCAACGGACCCAGCACAGACCCCTGCGGGACCCCACTAACTACCCTCCTCCATCTATCTTTTTGGACCATTAAAAAAAAAAAAAGTCCAAGTGAAAAACGCGCAAAATCATCCCAATGGGATGTAGGAGAAGCCATCATTCTTAGTAGACTGGACATACAGACATCCCAGCAGAGCAGTGGGGCACCCTAGAGGGCACTGCATTGGACTTCACATAAAAGATCCCAGGTACGCATCTCACCATTACCCCCTTATACTGTATGGTGAGCCCTCCAAAACCCACCAAAAACCTACTGTACCCAACTGTACTCCACTACAATAGCCCTTATGACTGCAGGAGTCGCCTATATGTGGGTACAGTTGGTTTTTGGTGGGTTTGGGAGGAGGGGGGGCTGGCACTTTCCATCACAAGGTTAACAGTTAAAATGAGATATGGGCCTGGGTCCCCTTCTCCATAATGCACTGCACCGACCACTAGGCTACTGCAGGGACCTGCTTGCTGCTCTAATAGGACTGACCATAACATTTGAAGCTCTCAATTTAGGGCCCTTTTTTGTGGCTTAGTCGTCACTACCCCAATTGCAAAGGACTCAAGTACAAAACCTAATATGGATCCAACTTCTCCTTCCTAGACAGCCAACTCTGGAATGCCCTCCCCAGACCAATCCGATCACTCAGTGACCATCTGTTTAGGCAAGCCTACCCAAACGATCCAGATTAATTCCCATAAACCCATCTATTCATCACATATCCAGGAGACAATGTCAACAACCTAGACTACATCTCCCGCCAGCCACATTTTCCCCTGCTTATCCCTTGTTCTATCCCCTTTCACCTCATCGACCCCTCCCCCAATGCTCACCTACCCTTACTCACACCTCTCCTACTCCCTTAACTCTTACCTATTCCCCTCCGCCTCATCTACCCTTACTCACACCTCTCCTACTCCCTTCACTCTTGCCCATTCCCCTTCCGCCTCATCTACCCCTCCAATTGCTCACCTACCCTTACTCACACCTCTCCTACTCCCTTCACTCTTGCCCATCCCCTTCCACCTCATCTACCCCTCCAATCGCTCACTTACCCTTGCTCATACTTCTCCTACTCCCCTCATCCCTGCATTTCTACATTCCTATTTCTTTTATTACTCCGATAATACTCAACTTATTTCTCTCCACCAATACTTTCTAATCCCAATTACTATGTAAGCCGCATTGAACCTGCTTTGAGTGGCAGAGCGCAGGGTACAAATGTAGTAAATAAATAAATTAATTAATTAAAACAGATCTAGATCAAAACGTCTTAGTTTCAGGCTTGGACATTTTCATTTTGTTCCATTACGGTTGAAAAACGTCCAGGTCTTAGGAACACCCGAATCCCGCTCTTGACACGCTCCCTTGAGATTTGTCCAAATGCTGCTTTATGCCACTTTTTAGATGTTTTTCTTTTTCAAAAACGAGCCCTATAGGCATCTGTGTTCTTTACAAATTAGTACCTAGACAGGAACCCACTTCAAGTCTTAACTTAGGTGCCTGGTGATAAAATTGCCCTCCATCTGTCCTGGTCAGCCAAATGGTGTCTCAAAAGTGCTTTTTCACTGCTGTGACAGAGAAGACTCTTCACTTCAGGCTCTTCAGGTTTGGCAAGGTTTTTTTTCAATATTTTGAAAGGACGGAGCTACACTGCTCTTACTCTTGTGTGTGGTGGTATTGCCTGTCGACACAGAAAAAAACAGAGGACAACAGTGTTACTAATATTGACGGGAATGGGACCCGATATACCAGCTTTCTGTGGTTTTTGCAACTACATTCAAAGTGGTTTATATGGTACACATAGCTACATATTTGTACCTGGGGCAATAGAGGGTTAAGTGACTTGCCCAGAGTCACAAAGAACTGTAATGGAAATTGAACCCAGCTCCCCAGGATCAAAGTCTGCTGCACTAACCACTAGGCTACTGCTCCACTAGTAACATTCCATGTGGAATCTCAGATAGTAGCAACAGAATCTCAAATTGTAGCAACATTCCATGTGGAATATCAAAAATAGTAGCAACATTCCATGTAGAATCTCAAATAGGGAAAGGGAAATGGGACTTGATATACTGCCTTTCTGTGTTTTTTGCAACTACATTCAAGGTGGTTTACCTGGGGCAATGGAGGGTTAGGGGACTTGCCCAGAGTCACAAGGAGCTGCAGTGGGAACTGAATCCAGTCCTCCAGGATCAAGGTATGCTGTACTAACCACTAGGCTACGCCTCCGCTCCAGGCCCTCTACTGAAACACTACCCCTGTTGAGTTCCTTATAAACCCATTCTTGGAGGCCTATTGCGCATTTGTTAGTTGACTCTAGAGGCAATGGCGTAGCCAAGGGTGGGCCTGGGTGGGCCCGAGCCCACCCACTTGGGGCTCAGGCCCACCCAGTAGCAACACACCTATGATGTGACTGGCAGGGATTCCCAAGCCTCACCAGCCGAAAACTTCTAACAACTGCCCCCCTTTAATACCTTGTAAGTACCTTGTAATACCTGCAGCGAGCAGCAACTGATACATACTGCTCACACTGGCCCCACAGCCTTCTCTTTGATGTATTCCTGCCTATGTGGAAACAGGCTTAAAAGAAATGTGGGGGAGGGGAGATGTTTGAGAGACCATATGGCATGTAGACGAGAGAGGGAGAAACCAAATCACTTGTGGAACAGGGTGGAGTTCTGCCCACCCATCTTGAGCCCAGGCCCACCCAAAATTGGGTGTCTGGCTACGCCCCTGTCTAGAGGCATAGACTGAAAGCTTGCTTTTGGGGCCTCTCCCTGGTTTCTGCCCTGGGCCCCTGAATGTCTAACATCTTTCCTGGCAAGGATATATCCTTAACTTTCTGGACAGGATAACTGGGTAAACTCGATAGACCCTTTGGTCTTTTCCACTGGCATTAACTATGTCAGTACAAGAAAGACAGAGCGAACAAGAGCATGCAAAAAAAAAAAAAAAAGACCAGAATGGGGAAAACCTAATCACTCTTCAGGCATGAAGAATGATGAAAATTTCCATTATTCCAGCACAGAATTAATATGTTCACTACAGACAGATAACGTTTGGGGTAAACAGTAGAATCCCTGTCATTAGAGAAATGGATTGCTTGCAATGAGGCGTTCGATTTACCTCCAGTGATTAAGTTTCTGGTTTCATGTATCCCTCCGGGGTAAGATTTATGAACTTACATTTGCGAATAAATCGCAGGAGTATTTATAATAGGCTATTTATAATCCATTTTAAAATGAGAATGAGCTAGCAGGCCTCAGTCAAAGGACTGTGCGTGTGTTGCGTGTGTTTGGGGGATGGGGAGTTAGTTTGACGCAATTCACAATTGCCTCTTTGCAGCATTAATAACCTTATCACCGCGCCTTCTTGCTTCTACCCTCCCCAACTTGTATTCACTATCGCACCTAGGTAGACGTTGAATGGAAATCCATAAACTAACCACTGATATATAGATGTGACATGCTAAGGGTTCTAACATCGCTTATTCACTAACTAAAGCAAATGGCAAGGTTTTAAACAAGAAAATTATTAAGGCCATTCAGGCCCAGGTAATCTGCCCAATTTAAACCCTTCAATCTGCCATACACTATTTTTGAGTGTTTCAATGGCTATTAAAGAGCGTCAGATTTATTGTAATTGGGGTATCAAATGTATCCATAGAAGGATGAATAAAGCCTTGAAATCAGAAGTAGCACTGAGGCACAAAGACATAAAAACAGAGGGCCTGATATCGAGACCCTGGGAAGCAGCCCACATAAGTGATGTGATTAGTACTGACCCTGGATATTCAATGCTGGGCTGTTTCCAGTGATCAGCATTGAATATCCAATTTTTTTTAGCCAGCTGAAACTAAGCGAATATTCCGCACCGACCAGTTAAGTTTATACCAGGCAAATATTAGTTCTACTACTACTAATTATTTCTATAGCACTAGTAGATGTACATAGCACTGTACACATTATATGCAGGTACTTTCTCTGTCCCTAGAGGGCTCACAAGGTCATTGCACAATAGTGATGCCAAATGATCATATTTAAGTGCCATGAGTATGGTGTTCAGGAAGGAGCCCTGGTGCGAGGCCCCCAGCTGAAGACCATCACCGCAATGACCGGACTAAAATTACGTTGGGAGCAGGGGCATAGCCAGATGGACAATTGTGAGTGGACGTGAGCTCAAGGTGGGTGGGCATAGAATTCACCCCCCCCCCCCATCCCCCTCCGGTTTGCTCCTCTCTCCACCCCTCCCTGCCCAGAAACCCCAAATATTAAATACTTGAGCTGGTGGGGATCCCCAAACCTTGCCAGCTGAAGATATCCTCCTCCTTCTCAAGGAGCCGGCACTCTTCCAAACGGCAGTCGGCAGCACTTGCCTCAAACGGATGCTGCTGCCAACAGGCCGTGCAAGCTCAGTGCTTTTGTATGTGCAAAAACTGAGCATGTGCAGAAGGGCCGGTCTCAGCGTCAGCTTAAGGCAAGTGCTGTTCGCTGACATTTGGAAGAGCGAGGGCTGCCCAAGGAGAAAAAAAATCTTCAGTTGGCATGGTTTGGGGATCCCCACCAGCCACAGCAAGAATGTCACAATTTTGGGTGGGCCTGTGTCCAAAGTGGGTGGGCTCTGGGGCCCACCCAGGCCCATCTGTGGCTACGCTACTGGTTGGGAGGGGATGTAAAACAGGAGAGAAGATCCCCAGGTAGTTACAAATGAAGGATCATAAGCACCAGATCCCAGACCCTGGTTCTGATTAAGGTGGGAAGCTCAAAGGAGAAGGCAGAAACTATTACTCCAAAAAAAAAAAAAAAAAAAAAAACCACACACTTTGGGGGTAACATTCAGTTTGTGGCAGTCTGCTGTTTTTAAGCCACTGACTGCCGCAGGAAAATCTGAGCCTGGATATTCAGAAAGGTGCCCAGGTAGCTCAAAGTCACAGCAACCATTTTCATTAGGCAGCCACAAGGGACAGGAGCGAGTTGGCTTTGCTCCTGTCCCCATTGCCTCCACTGGACCACCAGGGGTAATGTAGCCTGGCAGGGGGTTGGAGAGAGGTTGCAGGGGGGCTGTAACTGTTGCAGGCTGGGGTGAAGGAGGCTGCAGGGACCTCATAACTGTCTTATGCAATATCAGCCAGGACTCGCATAAGCTCCAGCGGCTAACTGCCGTGCAATTGGATCCAGTGCCAACACATGGGGAGCTGCCATCGCATCTCGTGACGTCACTTCCTCCTGCCCATACGATTCTTATTGACAATAGTTATATTCTGACCATGTTCCCCATTATCCTTTAACTACCCCATATCCATTCCTTTCCATCTTTCTACGCCTACCTCCCAACGCTCTTTTCCTTCCTAACCCAATTCCTCCTACGTTTAACTTACTTTCTGTTAACCCCATTAGTTTTGCGTCTACCACAAACTGTATATTTTTCTTACGACTTTGTAATTATTTATATTGTTACTATGTAAGCCGCATTGAGCCTGCCATGTGTGGGAAAGCGCGGGGTACAAATGTAATAAATAATAATAACAATAATTTAGCCGGTGATGGTCAATGTTTAAATAAAACACCGACCACTGCCGGCTGAATATCAGCCAGAGAGCTCCAGTTCGGCATGTTGAGTTTCAATTCTATACAGCGTCTGTGCAGCAGGGTGCCATTATCAATGCATTTTTTTTCTAGTGAAAAATGTGTCGGTACTCAAATGCCAGGCCACCTTTCAGGGTTGTGGTGATCACTGAGGGACCGACAATAGCCAGGCCCCCTGCAACCAGTCACAGAATCTATGACAAGGCAGAATTGGTGTGTAGAGCCTATGCTCTTTCAGTAAAACTTAGGAACTATGGGTCAATTTTAGCAGACAGTGGAAAAGGTGCTGGTACTCAGTACCCCCCAAGTACCCCCTCAAAAAAAGCCCTGGCCATTATAGAACACTTGCATAAGTTGGCATTGGAATGCCTATAGGTTAATGGTTAATCCTTTCATGGCCATGCCCCCTTTGGAGTTGCCCACAATGTTATATAATAGGGCATAGGGCAGATCTGCGGGTAACTCCAAATGACTGCTAATTAAGTTCTTGTTAACACCAATTATTGATTTTAACACTTAATTGATTAATTTACATGCTGATCTGGGCTCTGCACCCAAATTTGTGTGCCAACCTTTGGGTAATCTATACAGAATTCAGCAGTAAAAGTTCAGTTTGATTTTTGGGTTGAGCCGACAATGCTCTAGGTCAGCCAGGGGTGGGGATGCTGTGAAAGCTGTGATCATAGCCCCCTAGAGAGGGGGGGGGGGGGGAACTCTGGTCTTTGTGTGGAAGGGATGCTAAGATCAGAGCCAGGAATCCCGGTTGTAAATTTCTAAAGGGAAATCAGGCTGCCTGGACCCTCGCCCAGGATTGTTGCGGTAATGATCCAACTAAGTATATTGGGAAAGAGGATACAAAACAGAGGAAAATGAAAGCTTAATTCACTAGCCTTGGCTTTGATTGACAAAACTACCAACTCAAAAAAAAAACCCAAAATCCAAAGTATAATGCATTCAAACAGCTGGCATGCCAAAAGATCTAAGTTTGCAGCTGGTTCTCCTTCCAGGACCCAAGTAATGCAGGATCCCCAAGCGATGCTTCGACAATAATAAGAACAGCAAAAAGCACACGATGAAAGAAACATGTACACTACAAGCGTGGGATAAATCAGGAAAGATTCACACTCATGAGAACATGACATGGAGAAAGCTCTAATGCCATGTAATGATGGCAGTGTGCGAGGGAGAGCTGTGAACAGTGATAAATATCATGGATGGTTGACAGTAAATGCAGGAGAGATGATAGCAGAGAGGCAAAATGACATCTCTCTATATAAAACGCACCTCCAACATTCTAATGAAGCCTCAAGTTTCCCAACATTCTAAATGTGTCAAGGTGTAGATCGCTTTTTAACCATGAGTGTCTGCCCCGCCCTCGCGTCACAATGTGACCCCTTGGGATCTCCTGCTTCTTTTCCAAAACACCTTGACGGAGGGGGGGGGGGGGGGCTGCCGCACACTCTCATTCTTTCTCACACACACACTCTCACTCTCACACACACACTCTCACACAGACAGCCTCAAACTATGTCATACACACCCACACTCGCACATTCACTCCGTCTCTGTCTCTCACGCAGTCACTCTCTCACACATACACACTCCGCTGAAAACCTTGCTAGCGCCCGTTTCATTGGTCACATAAACGGGCCTTTTTTACTAGTGTTTTATATTATTTAGGATCTTTTTGCTTTTTTTTTTTTTTTGTGGCAATGTGTAATAATATCCTTTTACAGTTCTCATATGCATTGGCTTTGATGGTTGGAAATCTAGACTGTACGGATGGAACTGGTGTACATGGACAATGGCGCCCCACCCAGGTGGCACAGAATTAAGCAGCAAGCATGAAACAGGAGCGAGAGTGATGGACATACAAAATCTCCTGAAGGGCCCTAGGTGGTGGGATGATAGTGATTATCTGTAGAAAATAAAATAATTGGCATAGGCAATCTCTAATCTAATGGTAGCTTCAAGTGACAGACTCTGCCTAGATGGGGAAGAAGTTTGGATTAATTCATAACCTTTTTCAGTTGTAGTTCAAGGCGAGATACAGTCAGGTGCTGGAAGAGACATGAGTGGACTACTGTAATTCTTTTCTGTGTATCTCTGGGAAATCACTCAATTATTACAGACCACTGCTGCCAGACTTGTATTCTAGTCTTTGGCAAACACAGAGTACTTCCATTTTTGGTTCATTATCACTGATTAACAGTGTTGGATCGTACTGCATCCAGATTGGCCTGTTTTGGTCATTAGACTTTTATGACAGTGCCAAAATCTGTAAACAAGCATGTGATTTTCTCTGAGTCTAATTCTCGAGCTAAGGATACCTTCTTACTATACTTTCCGTTAGTAATTGTTCTTCAATATAAGTACATTTTCGATGGTTCATTTAGTTTTCAAGTGATACGTACCTCACATAGGGAGTATGTTTACTAAAGGGTGTTAAGCCCTTAATGCATTCTAACATGGGTACCACACGGTGGTGTTCAAATTTCAAGTTTTCAAGTTATTAAGAGCTTACTACCCCACCCATCAGACAAACCCTATGAGAGGCTTACAATCTAAAAAGAGGCAAAGGAGAGATAGAGACACAGATGGACTAGACAATACATAGAACGATAGGAGCGAACGCCAATGTAGATAGGAAAATGGGAAATGGGAGAAAACACAAGCTACTTGTCTGCATAATCGAGACCCACTGTCAAGACAAGCAGAAGAGGTTACCCAAAAGCCTCCTTAAACAAAAACGTTTTAGGCCAACTTTGAAAATATACAGGGAGGGTTGAAGCCTTAAATTGTAGAGCAGTTTGTTCTATAATCCCAACCCAGTACAGCAAAGAGGGAACATCTGTTTATCTCATGAACTATTTCCCTGTGGGTTGGAGTTACGAGATGGTTCTATTCAGTCAATCTAAGTGATCTTGATGGTTTATAGGGCACAAGATAGTGAGAGAGGTATGACGGTTCACCAGAGGCGCAAATTTCAAAAACTAGAACGAGAATGGATTGGTGTGAGAGGGACAGCCAATGTGCATTTTTCAGGTGCGGAATAATATGATCAAACTTGTTAAGCTCTTCTGTGATAATATACGTGTTAGCACCTGTCGCCGCATCTCAAAAAAGATATAGTGGGATTAGAAAAGGTGCAGAGAAGGGCGATGAAAATGATAAAGGGGATGGGACAACTTCCCTATGAGGAAAGGCTAAAGTGGCTAGGGCTCTTCAGCTTGCAGAAAAGGCGGCTGAGGGGAGATATGATAGAGGCCTATAAAATAATGAGTGGAGTGAGGGGGCGTTTCCAAGATGGCGGGTCAGACTTGATGGTGGTCGGAGTGCGTTTGAAATCCTTTCGTCTTACCTGAATTTCAGAACGGTGATTGTTTCTGGAAAAATGCCGCATACTAAAAGAAAGGGCGTTGTGAAAAGCATACCGCCGGCAGCTCCAGGTACAACGCAGATTCAAACAACGCTGGACCGATACGCCACAAGCACCCCACGTTTGACCGGCGAGAGTATACCCGCAGTATGGGCAGGTGAAGGAGCACCTAGCCCACAGGGTTTGGAAACATCGTTGTCCTCGCCGGAAGTGAATCCTCCGCCGTGCCCCGCTGGAGCCTGGGCGTGTTTGGAGACCCAGGAACACTCGGATGTCGTTGCTCCAGGTTCTCCAGTCGGCGGTGACACCCCCAGGGAAGCGGGAGGTAACAGCAAGGGAGAAGTTGTAACTCCCCCGGCGTCAACACTGGAATCTATCTCGTCCGCGATTCAGTCCTTAACGTCTATGGTCTCACAAACTGCCCAGGAGACAACGTCAATAGTGAGTAAACTGGATTTGCTAACAAACGCGTTTGAGACATTGAGACAGGAATCAGTATTAAATAAAGCACAGGTTCAACAGGATATTTCTTCTTTGACTAAAAAAACAGACTCATTGATTAAAGATAAAATGATAATCCATCGAAAATTGGAGAATTTTGAAAACTATAATAGACGCTTGAACCTACGGATTCTTAATTTTACCCATTCTTCAGAAATAAATGCAACTGAGATGTTTAAAAAGTACCTAATTGAAAACCTATCTGTTTCTCCAAATTTAATACCTCCTATTAACAAAATATTTTATATACCTATTCCTAAAAAGAGAACAGATGGGAATCAAGAATTTCAAGATTTGACTGATTTTTTGGAAAACTCCAATGATGGGATATTTGAGAGGCGAACTCTTCTTGTCTCAATGGTTTTCGAACAAGATGTGAACATGATTAAAAAACTTTACTTTCGTAATCTTGCAAAACCATTTTATGGCGAAAAACTTTGGATTTTTCCTGACGTTGCGAAGATTACCCAGGAGAGACGTCGGTCTTTCCTGGCAATGAGAGATGAAGTTAAGGCTTTAGGAGCCAGTTTCATACTGTCCTATCCTTGTAAATGTCAGTTAAAATACTTGGATAACAAATATCACTTTTTTGATCCTGGACATTTGAGGAGTTTTATAGATATGAAGAAAGTGAACAGATAGATCGGGTGCTAGTTTAAGATCTGGTAATTCACAATGTGTGTGTTTGATGGGGTGATCCAGGCCATATTCTTGTTAAAAATTTATTCTGATTTAACTCCTTTTAAATTTCCAGCCCCCCTGTCTTAGTTTTGTGGTCTAAGAAAGAAGTTTAATTGAAATGGGGGACTATATATATATTGAAGTAGAATTTTCTGTTTCTGTTTTTCCTAAACAAGATGTAATGCTTGTGTTATGTTTAAAAAATGTATAAATAAATATTTAAACAAAAAAAAAAAAAAAAATGAGTGGAGTTGAACGGGTAGATGTGAAGCATCTTTTCACGCTTTCCAAAAATACTAGGACTAGGGGTCATGCGATGAAGCTACAATGTAGTAAATTTAAAACGAATCGGAGAAAATATTTCTTCACTCAACGTGTAATTAAACTCTGGAATTCGTTGCCAGAGAATGTGATAAAGGCAGTTAGCTTAGTGGAGTTTTTAAAAGGTTTGGACAGCTTCCTAAAGGAAAAGTCCATAGACCGTTATTAAATGGACTTGGGGAAAATCCACTATTTCTGGGATAAGCAGTATAAAATGTTTTGTACATTTTGGGGATCTTGCCGGGTATTTGTGACCTGGATTGGCCACTGTTGGAAACAGGATGCTGGGCTCGATGGACCTTTGGTCTTTCCCAGTATGGCAATACTTATGTACTTATGCACATGTGTTAGGAAATTTTCTGGGAGAAGGCAAGGCATGGGTGTAGCTTGGGCATGGAAATATTATCCTGTTAGCACATACTAGGTAATTCACGTATAACGGCTATACATAGGAGTCACTAAATGCTCCCACATTAAATTTTAGAAGTTACCACGTGCTACATTAACACACAACCTGCATAAAACATACCCTCAAAAAGAATAGTGTTAAATTTGTAATAAACATGTGCTAAAATCTTTGCTAAATCCATTACCCCATAGTTTGCCCAAGGACATTAGAATAGCTCCTTCTCATGCTACTTTGAGACATCAGCTGAAAACGTTTTTATTTGATAAAGTTTTGAGTGTTTAAGATAGATTTTTTTGTTGTTGTTTATTTAGTTTTTTATACCTTGCTCTGATTACTTATTTTTATTCTTATTCCCTGGTGAATGGCTGGTTTTCTTTGTTTTTTGGGATCTGCTTTGAACCCTGATTTGGGGGAGTTGGTAGAACATGGCTATAGTGATTACATTTGTAATGGCTGAGGCAATAGAAGATTGTGGCCCTTTTACTAAAGCTTAGCGCGCTCTAACAGAAATTAGCACACGCTAAGCTGTAGTAAAAGTGCTAAGTGACTTGTCTAAGGTCACCAGGTATCCTGACACCATCTACTAGTGATCCAGTGGTCGTCGGGCAGGAGCTATCCCCAGTCGCTCCTGCCCTGCCAGCGCCATTTCCAAAACGGTGGCTCCAGAGGGATTCTAAGGTCACTGGAAGAATGCTGCTTGTGAGATGACTTGCAGTCAAGGTTATTCATTTACCACAATGCTTAGCACCCTGCAGGACTGCTGTTCCACAGGTTGCTAATTTCTGTGTTAAATCAAGGTGTGGTAAAGGTTTGCCATTTACTACGCCTTGATAACTTCCCCCTAAATGGTTTTGAATATCAACCCCACTGTGTTCCTGCCCCCTAATTTTTGGAATTCAGATAACGTACTCCACTGTTTCCACTGGAAGACTCTTCCACTGCTCTTTCTGTTAACAAATATTTCCTTAAAATACTCCCAAGGCTATCCCTTTCCCCTCTATCCTATGACCCCTCGTTCCCAAATTTCCTTTCTATTGGAAGCAGTTTGACTTCCGTGAATTTATACCTCATATGAAAAGGGGGACGTGTATCATTAGAAAAGAGAGTGACAGCTACATTTTGTGTGTCCACACAATTTTTCTAGATATATATATTGAGGCAGAAAGTAGAGGTTGTTAAAAAATATTCTGAGCTGCAATCTGAAGTGAAATGGCACCCTGGGGCATCCAGATGGATTTGATTGAAACTGCTGTTAACTCCACCTCTGCAAAGATGCCATATTGATCTGTATTTGCAATTATTTTTCATGGCATCTGCCTTGAAGAGCCTGCTCTACAGGGGATAATACGAAGACTGCAGAAACACAGGGGAAACCACTCAAAAGAGAAACCTGCAAAACGCATCAAGGCGTTCTTATAGGAGAGAACACGTCTATTTTTTTTTAAAAAAAAGGGCTGGGACTTTAAAAGAAGAAAAAGGAATTTCCCCGATAAGTGGAATGTGTTTTATAAGAAGAATTATTTCCGTGCGAAGGAGCACAAGACTTTTGACAGATGTTATTGTAATGGGAGTGCTCTAATGGCAGGAATTATGTTTGTAGATGCACCAAATTGGGACTCTGAGATGTTCTAAGCAGAATATTGATTTAACATGAATTACCTGCAGAAAATGAAACATGTTAAAGCTTCAGAGAGATATTCCTCTGAGGGATACATCCAGGGGCGTAGCCAGACACCCAAATTTGGGTGGGCCTGGGCCCAAGATGGGTGGGCAGAAGAACTCCGCCTTGTCCCACAAGTGATTTGGTCTCTCCTTCTCTTGCCTGCATCCATATGATCTCTCAAACATCTGCCCTTCCCTGAATACCTTTTAAATAGCAGATTTTCATAATACACACTGCTCATGCTGGCCCCACAGCCTTTCCTCGGATGCAACTTCCTGTTTCCGCATAGGTGGGAATACATCAGTGGGAAGGCCTCGGGGCCGGTGCGAACAGTATGTATCAGTCGCTGCTTGCTGCAGGCAAAGATCTGCTATTTAAAAGGTATGCAGGAGGGACAGTTGGGAGTTTTCGGCTGGTGGGGCTTGAGAATCCCTGCCAGCCACATTATAGATGTGCTGCTACTGGGTGGGCCTGAACCCAAAGTGGATGGGCCTGGGCCCACCCAAGCCCACCCTTGGCTACGCCACTGGATACATCATCTGGGTTGGGATTAGGGCTAAATGGAGAAATGCTTGTTGTTTGGACTTCTAAAATGTCTTCTAGTGATGGAAATTTCTCCATGATTAATATTGCAAAAGCCCCATTAACTAAATAAATGTTCTGTAGGGCCCAATATCTTAAATGATTTAACAGAATATCAGCCCTCCATAAAAACAATAGACATGGAGCATCACCATGATCCTAGAGTCTCTGCAACATCAGGAGGGGCGACACCTCCATTCCTTGGAATTATCCAAATGCCCCCAGGTCAGCAATGTCTTTCTTCCACTATCTCGGAGTAATGTTCCCCTCTCTTTC
Organism: Microcaecilia unicolor; assembly: GCF_901765095.1. NCBI lineage: Eukaryota > Metazoa > Chordata > Amphibia > Gymnophiona > Siphonopidae > Microcaecilia > Microcaecilia unicolor. Next base: position 188,416,003 of record NC_044041.1, read on the forward strand.
CATCTCTCAGGTAGATTTACAAAGATTTCTGTGAAAAATTAACGTCCATCATTGATAATCGGGTGATGTGCAGATTTAATAATTCCCTTTGTCGGAACGATAACCGGCTTGGAAGGAGAGTGGGGTTAAATGGGCAGTATTCACAATGGAGAAGGGTAGTTAGTGGGGTTCCTCAGGGGTCTGTCCGCTGCTTTTTAATATATTTATAAATGATTTCGAGATGGGAGTAACTAGCGAGGTAATTAAATTTGCTGATGACAGAAAGTTAATTCAAAGTCGTTAACTCGCGACAAGATTGTGAAAAATTACAGAAGGACCTTACGAGACGGGGAGACTGGGCGGCTAAATGGCAGGTGACGTTTAATGTGAGGAAGTGTAAGGTGATGCATGTGGGAGAAAAGAACCCGAATTATAGCTATGTCATGCAAGGTTCCACGTTAGGAGTTACGGACCAAGAAAGGGATCTGGGTGTCGTTGTTGATAATACACTGAAACCTTCTGCTCAGTGTGCTGCTGCGGCTAGGAAAGGGAATAGAATGTTGGGTGTTATTAGGAAAAGTATGAAAAACAGGTGTGAGGATGTTATAATGCCGTTGTATCGCTCCATGGTGCAACCGCACCTTGAGTATTGTGTTCAATTCTGGTCGCCGCATCTCAAGATAGTGTAGGAATGGAAAAGGTGCAGCAAAGGGCGACTAAAATGATAGCGGGGATGGGACAACTTCCCTATGAAGAAAGACTAAGGAGGCTAGGGCTTTTCAGCTTGGAAAAGAGACGGCTGAGGGGAGACATGATAGAGGTATATAAAATAATGAGTGGAGTGGAACAGGTGGTTGTGAAGCGTCTGTTCACGCTTTCTAAAAATACTAGGACTAGGGGGCATGCAATGAAACTACAGTGTAGCCAATTTAAAACAAATCGGAGAAAATGTTTCTTCACCCAACGCATAATTAAACTGTGGAATTCGTTGCTGGAGAACGTGGTGAAGGTGGTTAGCTTGGCAGAGTTTAAAAAGGGGTTAGACGGTTTCCTAAAGGACAAGTCCATAAACTGCTACTAAATGGACTTGGGAAAAATCCACAATTCCAGGAATAACATGTATAGAATGTTTGCACGTTTGGAAGCTTGCCAGGTGCCCTTGGCCTGGATTGGCCGCTGTCGGGGACAGGATGCTGGGCTCAATGGACCCTTGGTCTTTTCCCAGTGTGGCATTGCTTATGTACTTATATCTGCAAACAAAGAGAGGGGACCTAAGTGACAGTTCTTGACAAATGTTCGCTCTTGAATGAGATGCATAGGGGGTCTTTTACAAAGGCACGCTAGTGGTTTAGCATGTACTAATGATTAGCGTGTGCTAAATGCTAGAGACACCCATAGGAACATATGGGCAGCTCTAACATTGAGTGCATGCTTATTTTTAGTGCATGCTAAAAACGATAGCATGCCTTTGTAAAAGGACTCCATAGTGAACAAACCAGAATTAATGTAGATCGCCACGTAAGAAGATGATGTGCTGTGTGATAGTCACATCCAGGATAGTTGGGTTAAGGCAGTTTCAGTTTGAAATACAAGTCCCAGAAGGCATTGCAGGCAAGGAGCCAGGGGGGAGATGAGGAACCCAGACTGGACTCCTAGCTGCAATAGAGGAAGACATGGGTGTAAGCTGGCAGGATATGTAGATTGGCTGCCACTAGGGGGAAAGAGAGTTAGGAAACCCTGTGTGCAGGAGCTCATCATTAGTCTAATGCTTAACTCAGCTGGTATAGGTGTGGTGGAAGCAAATGGAAGGAGAATGATTGGTTGTGAGAGCAGATGCCAGGGATTGATTAGGCAGGTGGGAAGGAGTCCCTGAGGAGTTCAGTTCAGAAGGAGAGAAGAAGTGAGAGAGAAGCAGTAGCAGGGAAAATCCCTTGGGTGTGAGAGGTCCCTAAAGTATTGAAACCACCTGAAAGTAAATGCTGCTTTGTGATTGAACTGGGATGATGAACTGATTGAACTGTTTGTCTTGGGAATTGAACTACTGTTTATTGTGCACTGGATAAAGAGCCCAGACTGAAGCTGACTGTGAGCCTGTATTGAATCCTGGTAGGTGCTGGGTAGCCTACTGCTTAAAGGGGACTGTTTGCCACACACTTTCAGATGGCTTACATGTGCTTAAGATTAAAGGTGAATGCTGCTGTTGGAACCATGTATCAGGTCTACTAGAAGCCTGCATGGAATAAAAGCCTTAAAATTGAAGTTGCTGGTGGACATTTGTTTCTTGATTGTACTGGGAGTGCTCTCCCTGGTGACAGTTGTTAAGGGGCAAAATGCAGATTTTTTTTTTTTAAGAAAATATTTCATGCTTGCATGCTCTTTCTGGCACAATCCTGTACAAGTCAATAAGAGTACGCTGAAACTGGTTGAAGCCTTCATTTGACCCACGGAGCAGAATGAGATGGTGAGTCAACCTGTTTTTATCAATCATGAAAAGATCAGGTTTTGTTTGGAAAACCTTTTGATTGTTTGCTCAATTCGAGCCTGGCAGTGCAAGAGTGAAGACCTAGACAGGATCGTCTTGTTGAGTAGGCCAAGCAGACAAATCCTCAGATATGAAAACAAAAAATGAATATGGAAAGTGTCAGACTAGCTGGCAGTAAGTGAACACATTATTTTATGGCTAGAACATTGCTTATAAATATGATTTTGGAGCCTAACATACGGGACACGATCTGACCACATTTCTAAGGCTCCAGAGAGCCTAGCTTTTGTGACCATCAGACTGCTATATTTCTCATCTCAGTACTAAGGCTTCCCTCCTAAACTGCTTGTTATCACAATTGATTCCCCAGTCCTGGAACAGCTTAAGCTTCGCCCACCAGCGATGTCACTGGGGTTGCCAAGAGCATTTAAGGCCCGGAGTCAGTGCCAGAGAGGAGTTCAGAGCTGTACAGAGGGAGGCTGACTTGTCCACCCGGCTGCTGTGGTGACCATTGAGCTGATGTGTTTCTCGTCTCAGTGCTACTTTTAGAACAAATAGGAGGAAACACTTTTTCACTCAATGAATAGTTAAGCTCTGGAACTCTTTGTCGGAGGATGTAGTAACAGAGGTTAGCGTATCTGGGTTTTAAAAAGTTTTGGACAAGTTCCTGGAGGAAAAATCCATAGTCTGCCATTGAGACAGACATGGGGAAGCTCACTGCTTGCCATGGGATTGGTAGCATGGAATGTTGTTGCTATTTGGGATTCTGCCAGGTACTTGTGACCTGGTTTGGCCATTGTTGGAAACAGGATACTGGGCTAGAAAGATCTTTGATCTGAGCCAATATGGCTATTCTTATGTTCTTATGCTTTTCCCCTGAACTATTGTCATCATGATTGATTCTCTGGTCCCAGAACAGCTTAAGCTACTACTACTACTTATCATTTCTATAGTGCTACAAGGCATACGCAGCGCTGTACACCATACACAAAAAGACAGTCCCTGCTCAAAGAGCTTACAATCTAGATAAGACAGGCAAACAGAACAATAAGGGTAAGGGAATAAAGAGGTGAGGATAAAAGGACAGGGCAAGTGAGCAGTGGTTAGGAGTCAAAAGCAGTGGTAAAGAGGTGGGTTTTAAGTTTGGACTTGAAAACGGCCAAAGGCGGGGCTAGACGTACATGCTCGGGTAGTCTATTCCAGGCGTGAGGTGCAGCAAGATAAAAGGAACGGAGTCTGGAATTAGCAGTAGAGGAGAAGGGGACAGATAAGAGAGATTTATCTACAGAATGGAGTACCCGAGGGGGGGCGTAGGGAGAGATGAGAGTGGAGAGGTACTGGGGAGCGGCAGAGTGAATGCACTTATAGGTCAACAAGAGAAGTTTGAATTGAATGTGGAAACGGATAGGGAGCCAGTGAAGCGACTTGAGGAGAGGGCTAGTGTGAGCATAGCGACTTTGGCGGAAAATGAGTAGCGCAGCAGTGTTTTGGACTGATTGAAGGGGAGAGAGATCTCAGAGATGGCTAAGAGGGAGGCCGGTGAGAAGCAGTTACAATAATCAAGACGAGAGGTGATAAGAGTGTGAATAAGGGTTCTGGTAGAGTGCTCACCCACTAGTGATGTTTATGCTTTCATGGCTTTCATTTTCTGTCATTTTTTGGTATGATTTCAGTACTTTATGTGTGTATGCATTGTACCCTGCCTAGACTGGTAAATGGTGTGGGTTATACCTTTTTAAATAAATAGCTTTAATGGGATATTCTCTAATTTAAATCACATTCACTTGCTTTTTGATAAATTTGACTTTGGAGCCTAACATGCATGGCAACGTTTCTGAGGCTCTCATTTAAATCACATTCTATAAGTCTTGACTAGGATTGATAATTATTTAATAATAAAAATTATACTACATTGTTGCACTAGGATGATTAGGGTGTTGCTATGTGTTTGGTTTTTATTATTTATACTTGGTCCTAGACATCTCAGGATGGGAGCCACAGAAAGTGAGTCACTGTGTATGAAAATATTAGGACTTAATTCACGTTTTAGAAAGATTTAAGTCCAAGAAGATATTCCCAAGATCACTAATTACATTAGTATAATCTAATAGTGTGCCCTGTCTGGCGACATTCTTTCTATGTCCTGGCTTCTCCTGCAAAGAAACTTCACAATGCATTGATAGGAATGATTTTTCTTGAATTTTTAATTTCTCTTGCACTAGTTTACAAAGGCTCGGTATAGAATGACTCTTTGTCTTTTTATCCGTAATCTACTTTATAACTGTACATGTATATTATTCCTCTGCTCAGCGAATTTCTCTTTTACATACTCTGCCTTGTGTATTCCACTAGGAAAAAAGTGGAAAAGCAAATGCATTTAATTAAATAAATACAGGACTGTTACCTAATACTACAGGGCGCAGTGGGGATTCTCTGCTAAGTAGGTGACCTGGAACTTTTTGCTGTTGATATGGAATCTTTTTGAACTTGCATACCTGCTTATTTTCGAAGGAGAAGGCCAGCCATCTTCCGACACAAATCGAGAGATGGCCGGCCTTCTCCTAAACCCGGCCAAATCGGTATAATCGAAAGCCAATTTTGGGCTGCTTCAACTGCTTTCCGTCGCAGAACCGGCCAAAGTTAAAGGGAGGCGTGTCGGCAGGGTACCGAAGGTGGGACGGGGGCGTGGCTACGAGATGACCAGCTTCGGCCAATAATGGAAAAAAGAAAGCCGGCTCTGACGAGCACTTGGCCGGCTTTACTTGGTCCATTTATTTTTAGGACCAAGCCTTCAAAAAGTGCCCCAACTGACCAGATGACCACCAGAGGGAATCGGGGATCAACTCCCCTTACTCCTTCAGTGGTCACCAACCACCTCCCACCCTAAAAAAAAAATTTAACATTTTTGTGCCAGCCTCTATGCCAGTCTCAAAATGTCATACCCAGCTCCATTACAGCAGTATGCAGGTCCCTGGAGCAGTTTTTAGTGGGTACTGCAGTGCACTTCAGGCAGGCGGACCCAGGCCCATCCCCCCCCCACCTGTTACACTTGTGGTGGTAAATGGGAGCCCTCCAAACCCATCCGAAACCCACTGTACCCACATGTAGGTGCTCCCCTTTCCCTTTAAGGGCTATGGTAGTGCTACACAGTTGTGGGGAGTGTGTTATGGGTTTTTGGGGGGGTTAGGGGGTTCAGCACCCAAGGTAAGGGAGCTATGCACCTGGGAGCAATTTGTGAAGTTCACTGCAGTGCCCCCTAGGGTGCCCGGTTGGTGTCCTGGCATGTGAGGGGGAGCAGTGCACTACAAATGCTGGCTCCTCCCACGACCAAATGGCTTGGATTTGGCGGGGTTTGAGATGGCCGCCATTAGTTTCCATTATCGGCAAAAACCAATGGCGGCGATCTCTAATGCCGGCCCAAATGTTGAGATTTAGCCAGCCCCGACCGTATTATCCAAACGAAAGATGGCCGGTCATCTTGTTTCGATAATGCGGTCGGGTATGCCGCTTTATGGGTCCGGCCTTAGAGATGGCCGGCCATATAGATGGCCGGTCCCGTTCACTTATGCCCCTCATAGTAACATAGTAAGTGATGGCAGATAAAGACCTGAACGGTTCATCCAGTCTGCGCAATAGTGTCATTCATCATCAATTCAAGATTATAATCATCAATGAATGTGAGATTATATACTTGATCGTGGTGTTTCTGGGACATAGACTGTAAAAGTCCACCCAGCTCTGTCCCGATGTTCTAACTACTGGAGTTGCCATCAAAGCCCATTCCAGACTATCCGGATCTGTCATGTCATTCGCAGGACACAGACGATAAAAGTCTGCCTGGCACTGTCCTCAGGATCCAAATTACTGAAGTCTCCACCGAAGCCCTCTCCAGTCCATCCTAAACTGGATTGCTATATACAGGACATAGACCGTACAAGCCAGCCCAGCACAGGCCTTAGTTTTTACAGCCAGAGTTGCCATTTAAGCACCACTTGCCAATACCATTCGTTAATTAGAGATCTCACTCCTCACTGTTGTTCCCTTATCTTGTCTGCTGAGCCCCCCAAAACCAACTACCCCCAACTGTACAGCACTACAATAGCCCTTATAGGTGAAATGGGAACTTACACGTGGGTACAGAAGAGTCTGGGTGAGTTTGGGAAGGCTCACGCTTTCCACCACAAGTGTAACAGGTAGGGGGAGGTATGGGCTTGGGTCCACCTGTCTACAGTGTACTGCACCCACCACTCCAGAGACCTGCTTGCTGTTGTGAAGGATCTGAGTATAGCATCTGAGGCTGACCTAGAGGCTGGTAAACAGTGTTGCCAGGTGGGCGGATTTCCCGCCCAATGGCGGGTTCCCGTGACCGGTTGCGGGAGATTTTCGTTGGCTGTGGGCTGCGGGAAATTGGGCAGTATTTTTGCGGCCATGGTGCAGGTTTGGTCGCTTTTCCGGTGGGGCTTCTATTGGTCCAATTTGGTCCAATAGAAGCCCCGCGGAGGCGGGGTTAATGACGTCGGAGGCTATGTCGGGGTGGGGTTAATGACATCAGAGGTGACATCAGAGGCGGGGTTAATGACAGAGGCGGGGTTGGTGATGTCGTGGGCGGGGTTAGTGACGTCGGGGACGGGGTTAATGACGCAGTAGGCAAGGTGCGGTTTAGGGATGGTTTTGGGAGGGGAAAATTTTTTCAATCTGGCAACACTTTTAATCACATTTTTTGGGGGGGAGGGGGGTGAGTGACCACTGGGGAAATAATAGGAGGTCATCCCTGGTTCTCTCCAGTGGTCATCTGGTCATTTAGAGCACCTTTTTATGCCTTATTCGTTCTAAAAACAGGTCTAGCTCAAAACAACTTAGTTTTAGTCCTGGATGGTTTTGTTTTGTTCCATTATGGCTGAAAAACATCTAAGTCTTAGGAACACCTAAATCCCATCCTTAAAACACCCCAGTGTGGCTTCTTGACATTTTGAAGCACTGCAGAAGAACAGCATGGAAAAACTTCTGAAAAATAGGTTTCAAAAATACCGATTTGGATGTTTTTGTGTGTGTGTGTGTGTGTGTGTGGGGGGGGGGGGGGGGGGTGGTTCCTGAAGTTTCTAGCTTCTGTGTGTGTGTGGGGGGGGGGGGGGGGGGGGGGGTCCTGAAGTCCCCAGCTTCTATGTGGTTGTGAGTTCCTGAAGTCTGTAGCTTCCGTGTGTGAATGGGTTCCTGAGAAGCCACTAGTTTCTATGTGTGTGTGGGTTCCTGAAGTCCCTAGCTTCTGTGTGTGTGTGTGTGGGGGGGGGGGGGGGGGGTCCTGAAGTCCCTAGCTTCTGTGTATGAATGGGTTCCTGAGAAGCTGTTAGCTTCTATGTGTGCGTGGGTTCCTGAAGTCTCTTTCTTGTATGTGCGTGAGTTCCTGAGAAGCCACCAGCTTCTGTGACTGAGTGGTGCTGGAAACGTTTTCCGCCTCTGTGTATGTGGCTTCTGGCCACCCTTTTCCTGAGTGTTGGTGGCTTGCCTCAACCTTACCTAGTCTAGTCCCAGCATTCTTTCCAGACTTTGACCCTGTCTGGTTCCTGCCATGTGTTCTGCTTGCCTGACATTGGTCTATCATAGTATTCCACTACGAAAAAAAGGGCTCACTATCTAGAAATATTACAATCATATCATAAATAGCTTTTTCCATAACCTGTTTCAACACCTCTGGCCAAGGAGGCTCTGACCTGAAGCAATGCAGTTGACTGGAGTGTGTTTAATAGCCTCACAAACATATCTGTGCTCCAGACACACAGAGAACGAAAACCAGAGCCCGGCAGACACAACAAGTGGCATATGGTATGCAATTCAGACTTGATTTTTCACAGTCACCAATGAGATCCTCAGCCCCCTGCCAGCAAGGTCTTGGCTTCAACTATATACAGCCCATGGAAGCTGTGGTGTTATCTACATGGCAAGTGTTGGTGTGCTCTCCCCCCCCCCCCCCCCCCCCCCCCCGAGCAGTCTGAGTTGTGGCTCACAGCAACTCTTAAAATAAAGACATATTTAAAAAAAAAAAAAAACAATGGAAAAACAGCAGCAGGGAACCCTTCATTAGCTCCAAGAGGGTATATTATGGATTCTTTGTTGAAAAGTTGCTACTTTTAAATAAGCAAAACCTTGCGTATGAATGGGTGAGAGTGAAATGGCTGCTGCACATTATCTGATGTGCCTCCGTGGTTACACGGCACAGTTGCGGCGCTGTACAGTCTGTTCCCTAATCAAGGCATTGCCAACGTGAGCTCCTGCAATCCGTTCTCATAGTGTTGTCAGGAGTGGCACTTCGGCAGCGCAGGGCATGGCAGCGCTTAGCAATAGCAAGGAGGGCACAGTGCCATCATCCCCGGAACTAATTTCTTATTCTCATTGTCAAACAAATCAGAAACTACTTCTACTACTTAACATTTCTGAAGCGCTACTAGGGTTATGCAGCGCTGTACAATTTAACATAGAGGGACGGTCCCTGCTCAGGGAGCTTACAATCTAAGAGACAAGTGAACGGACAGTCCGATAGGGGTGGTCAAATTGGGGCAGTCTGGATTTAGTGAACGGCATCTCTGTTTTCACAGATCCTTCCAAATAAACTCTAGTCTAGGCAGGGCAGTGGATGGGTCAAGCATTTGCTGCCCTGCTCTCGTACTGTGTGCATTCTGATCGTTTTCCATATATCGTTCTCGACAGTAGACACCGGGAATTGTAAGCAAATGTATTTAGATGAGCTGTTCAGTATTCAAATGTGCATTCCAAGGGATGCATAGCGGTTCCTGAGCGAGGCGCAAAAAAGCAGTGGCATAGCCAAGGGTGGGCTTGGGTGGGCCCAGGCCCCCACCCACTTTGGGCTTAGGTCCACCCAGTAGCAGCACACCTATGATGTGGCTGGCAGGGATTCCCAAGTCCCACCAGCTGGAAACTCCCAACAACTGTCCCTCCTGCATACCTTGTAAATAGCAGATCTTCACCTGCAGCGAGCAGCAGCTGATACATACTACTCACACCGGCCCCACAGCCTTCCCTCTGACGTATTCCTGCCTATACGGAAACAGGAAGTTGTGTCAGTGGGAAGGCTGTAGGGCCAACATGAACAGTGTGTATTAGTTGCTGCTCGCTGTTATTTAAAAGGTATGCGCAGTGGTGTGCTGGTAAATTTTTAACAGGCTCTCTCCCTGGTCCACCTCTGCGCCGCCCCAAAATTGCAGAGCTGGCTATAGCCGGGGGGGGGGGGGGGGGGGGGGGGGGGCGGCAATGCATTACTCTCTCCAGGAAAAAAAAATTAAATGATCCCAGGTTCCAATCTAATTCATGTTTAATGTGGGATAAAATGCCATAAAGAAGTAAATAAATATAAACTTTTAATGTTGAGCACCTGATTCTCAAAGTGAACATATTCCAAACACTATAATGAAAATAAAATGATTTTTTTTCTACCTTTGTTGTCTGGTGACTGTTTTTCTGATCATGCTGGCCCAGTATCCGATTCTGCTGCTATCTGTCCTCTTAACTCCGTTTCCAGGGCTTCCTTTCCATTTATTTCTTTCCTTTCCTCCTTTCTTCATTATTTCTGGTCCTCAGCTTCTGCCTATTTTCTTCATCCATATGCATTTTTTCTCCTCTCTTCCTTTTCCCTCATCTCATCTCCTTCCTCACTCTTCCCTTCCCTCCATCCATGTCCAGCATTTCTTCTCTCTCCCTCCTCTCCCCTGCCCTCCATCCACCCATGTCCAGCGACCCTCCTCTCCCCTGTCCTCCATCCACCCAATCCAGCAGTGACCCTCCTCTCCCCTGCCCTCCATCCACCCATGCCCAGCGACGACCCTTCTCTCCCCTCCATGATCCATCCATGCCCAGCGACTCCCTAGTTCTCTCCCCTGCCACCCCCTACCGAGTTGTTAATAGAATTCTCCTCCCTCCCGTCACCGATCTGACTCCTTTAATTCTTCGGGGCAGGCAGTTTTGCCTGCCGCTGTAAGCACTGACTCAGTCCCCCGCTGGTGCTGCCGGTTTGCGCTTCAAAATGGCCGCCGAGACTTACAATGGCGAAGTCTCGGTGGCCTTTTTTAAAGCGCGAACCTGCAGCGCCAGCGGGGGAGAGTCAGCACTTGCAGCGGGCAGGTGAGAGAAGGAGAAACCAAATCACCTGTGGGATGGGGCGGGATTCTTCGGCCCACCCATCTTGGGCCCAGGCCCACCCAAAATTGGGTGTCTGGCTACGCCCTTGCAAACAAGGAACCGCTACCTTTAGCGCCTGAAATTGTCTGGAGCAGCCATAGCGACAGGCAGGTGGTGATGGTGGTGGGGGGAGCAGAAGGCAGAGAAAGCTGACGCTGGGCAGGAGCCACGACAAGAGTTCTAAAATCCCCTGCCTTCTTTTTCCTCCCAGCAACTGTGCTATCAAGGGCTGAACTTCAGGTTCATGGCAGGGGAAAGAAAGTCCAGGGATCCATGGGGAAGTTGCTTGGAAAAGTCTGCCCTTGCTCCGCTGCTGTCTCTTGCTTCAAGGGCCATGTGGGGGCTGTGTGGTCCCTCCTCGAGGGTTGAGCCTAGTTAGGTTGATTCTACCAAATCATTTTTGCTAGTCATGTTGTGCAACCATGGAGATGCTGCTTGTGTAAAAAGTCTACTCTTTGCTCCACTGCCATTCCAGGCTACACTCGGCTTCCATACAAAGCCGTGTGTAGTGAAACTTCTGAGCATGTGCACAGCAGCCACACGTACTGATTGACTGCTACGCGCATGCCCTGGCGCTTTCCCTACCCGAGCTGCACTGTGAAAGTCCGTGCAGCTCATTTGTAATTCTTACCGTGATGGAAATAGCGGGCAGTTGATTCTGGGGGACTTTAATGCATCGGCCCCTTCATCTGGATAGTAGACTGAAAATTGCCACTAACCCCTGGAATTCTATATAGGTCACCAAACATTGCGTGCCTAAATCTGAGTGCGCAGGGCAGACGCACACTCAAATGAATTAGTTAACAAGGCGCTAACAATCAATAATTGATGTTAATGGGCAACAATTTGCATTTACGCATACATCCGCCCTAGTCGCTTTTCTATGTCATTGACACCTAAATTTTCTAGTGTGCAACTCAAAAGGGTGTGGCCATGGGAGGGCTATAGGTGGATCAGGGGGGCATTCCTAGAAGTTAGGGGCAATGTTATAGAATACTGTCATTTGCACACCCCAGTGGCGATCCTTGGTCGGCTGCCACCCTGGGCGGATCACCGCTGTGCACACACCCCTCCCCCAGCGGGTGCAGCGGCATCCGCCCCCCCCCCCCCCAGGTGCAGCATGACACCTCCCCAGCGCATCAACCTCCCTGGCATATAACCCAAGCCCCCCCCCCCCCCCCCCCCCGGGTGCATTCTTACCTGCTGGGACCAGCTGCATGGCTGTCGGTTCCGCTGGTTCTCTGCTCCCTCTACCCCGGAACAGGAAGTAACCTGTTCTGTGGCAGAGGGAGCAGAGAACCAGCAGAGCCAGCAGCGTGCACCTGGGGCAGACTGCCCCCACCACCCTGCCCTCGGTATGCTACTGGCACACTCAACTGCCAAAAATTAGGTGCCAGCATTTACAACAGGTTTCAGCAGGCAAAAATGCCAGCACTTAAAGTTGTGTGTGGTAATCCGCTCTAAGCATTATTCTGTAAAGGGAGCTAGGGGCGGACTGACCCTTTGGGCAACCGGGCAGTGCCCAAGGGCCTAGACTCTCTAGGGGCCCAGAGGCTCTCTCCCCCTCCCACACACTATAACCCCCCTGAGCCTCATGGCCCTCCCCAGACACACCTTGAAGGTCCTTGGTGGTCTAGTGGCCTCTGCAGGAGCGGGGAAGAACCACTCTTTCCTGCCCAATACCACTACTCTGCCCAGCTCTGCTGTGTTTTCAAAATGGCTGCTGAGACTTCCTGAGACAGTCTCATGAGAATGCCAAGACCCGCGAGTTTACCGCAGGAAGTCTGAGCAGCCATTTTGAAAACACGGCAAACTAATTTTTTGTCACTCGAGCTGCTTCTCAACTAAAAAATGAGTTTGGCACAAATATACAAATTCCCCTGACGAAGCCCCATGGTGAAACGGGAAGCCCGTTGGGATTTATCAAGATGAATGCTGAAGAGATAAATTGAGATAAGTGAGATAAAATGCAGGACCTTATATACGTTTTGGGATTTAGCAAGTTGAATGTTTGAAGACATAAGTTAATATAAGTAAAAAGAACTGCTGGACATTGCATATGTTTTAGGGAAAAAAAAGTATAAAGAATTTAAGAAAATAAAGTTGTTAGTGAGGATATGGAGGTTTTTTGACCAATGATTATTTTTCGTCTGTTGAGACTATAACTTCTTACAATAGATAAAAGTCCACAGACAGTTCTGAGGTATTTTCCTCCATTTTTGAAATTTAATTATGTTGTTCCATGGAGCCTTTTCATTCAATAATGTTTGTATAGTTATTGGATAACTTCATTGGCTACCAGTACAATACAAGGCTAAATTTAAAACTCTATGTCTGAACTTCAAGACCCTGAAAGGAAATGGCCCTGAGTACCTGAAAAATAGGTTGATCCTCCACACACCGCCAAGGACACTAAAGTCCTCCCAAGGACTTTCACTAACCACACCCTCTCCAAAAGACATTACATGATGTGTTACCCGCAAGCGAGCTTTCTCCGGAGTAGCCCCCACACTCAGGAATGCACTGCATGAAAGGCTGCGCTTAACACAAAACTATCTCTACTTCAGGAAGCAGGTGAAAGCTTGGCTCTTCAACCAAGCCTTTAACGGAAGAAGTAACTAACTTGTTAGTCTCACTCACATACATGAGTGACTCAGGCTGCATATACTGCAGCAGGACATGTTTACCCACTCCTACCCTAGCTGAGATAATAACCATTTCTCTGACCTCATGTGCAACTTTCTTTAAATCAATCACCCTACTTTCTAACTCTTCCTACGTTCTTACCTATCTATATGTTACACCTTTGCTTTACCCTTCACTATCGATTATAATGCTCTGTTACAAATTGTGTTGACATTGTACGTAGTATACCGTGCCATACTTTGTATTGTTTTTGAATATTTTACTGCTGTAATTGCCTATTGCTCAGGTTTGATCTATTCTTACCTTACACCGTCTTGAGTGAATTCCTTCAAAAAGGTGGTAAATAAACCCTAATATATAAATAGATAACGGAGTAGGTTTTTGAATGAATATTCCTTTTTTGTATTTGTACTCTCTAAGATTTGCCTTAGAGTCTCTAGGAGTTAAAATTTAACATCCAAGACACTGCTGTCAGTGACCCTTGAGACAGCTCCTAGGGAATTCTTAATAAAGTAATGGGTTGAATCCAATCTCCCTCTCCCTCTTTTATGGAGACTTACAGTCCAGTGTTCACGGACATCTCAAAGTCACAGGAAAAGCAACCTGAGCAAGATGCTGTAACAGGAGTCTCATGCAAGAATATCTAGCATTGTTTGTATGATTTTATCAGGGCTTTTTTTTTTTGAGGGGGTACTTGGGGGTACTGAGTACCGGCACCTTTTCCATTGTCTGCTAAAACTGACCGATGATCCCCAAGTTTTAATGAAAGAGCTCAGGCTCTACACCCCAATTCTGCCTTGTCAAAGATTCTGTGACTGGTTGCAGGGGGCTTGGCTATTGTAGGGTGGGTCCCTCAAGGATCACCCCACACATGAAGGGTGGCCTGGCATTTGAGTACCGGCACCTTTTTGCTAGAAAAAAACGCAGATTTTATTTACTTTTAGGGTTTTTTTTTTAAGAATTAAATGGAGTTCACACACACATCCACACCCACTACTAACATGTTTTAAAAATGTAAATCCCTTCAGTTTTTCCACAGTAAAATTCATGATATCCACCAGTGCATGTTCAGCATTGCTTAATATGCATTCTTGAGTCTCTCTAGCTCGTATGAAAACTCTCTCACGCACACACAAACTTAATTTCTACTGGCTGCAAATGGTTTTAGCCTTAAGAAAATCAGCTTCATTAACCCTGTTCTTACAGCTATTATGTGATGTGATAAAACCCACCAGGAGAACCTGCAGTTGAAGCTGGCACCCTTAAGTGTGTACAAACACAGGAAGCGTCTCAGTGATTTGATATGATTTGTTTTATTGATTTGATATACCACATTTGCACAAAAAAACATCAGAGCAGTTCACAATAGCCTGGTCTCATTTCATTCACTTCTCTCTCATTTCTACTGCATTACTGTTTTCCAGTGGTAAAGAAAGAATCAGATATTTAAACAATGATAAAGATTGCTAGGTCTGCCCTGCAGAATTCATATTTTTCTTAAACAAATCTTTATATAATAGTACTCTTCCACAAATTGTCTCTTTTGTGCAAATATATTTTTTGTTTCGTTCAGGGATTTTGTTTTTCATTTGTTCATTGTCTTCTTTGGAAATCTGAACGTGTATAATTAGAGACCTATTATACGCTGTAGAATGACTGGGCTATGAGGGAGCTGTCCTCCTGCCTGCAGATGGCGCCATAGTATCTCAGACAAGAAAGAGGTTAAGTTTGTTGAGCAATAGGTTGGCAGAAGTGAAGTGAGTAATGAAGAAACATAAAAGCAGAAAATTTTGAAAGGGCGAAGAGAGAATCAGGGTAAAAAAAATCCAGATGTGTCAAATGCTTTGGTAATCAGATATTCATCAGTGCCATTGATAGATGCGGTACCCTTGTTAACTAGGTTTGACACCTGATACTGACACGCTGGTTTTAGTTTTAATGTTGACTCATTGCATCTGTGGCTTCAGAATCCTGCTTTGCCTACAGAAATTGGAACAACAAAACTATAGACGGAGTGGGGTAAAGCCGGAAAAGAAGCAACCCATCTGGTACAAGTGGCAACTCTTTCCTGCCTCGAAGGTGGAAGAGGTCACTAGACCACCAGGGCAGTAGTAACTAAGGGGAGGGGAAGCTAGCAATCTGCCCGTTTGTCCAGATTTCTGGACAAACAGGCAGATTGGCAAAACCCGCCCGGTTGTCCGGACATGTCCTCAAAAAGAGGACATGTCCGGGTAAATCTGGACATATGGTAACCCTAGTCCTCAGCAGGGGGTCAAAAACCATGGCTTCTTCTGAAACCTAGCTGATGTGGAAATGGAGATCTTAGTAGCTTAGTTCAGATATGTGTTACTCACCGGGTTGCAGCTCACTCAGGTGAACTTGGAGAGATCGATTCAGTTCTGATTTTGTCCCATTGCCTACGCAGTGCTTAGATGGCAACTCCAGCAGTGGGGAAGTGAGGCCAGTGGTGGGCAGAGTTCTACGTGTCCCATATATGGCAAAAATACCCCACAAAAAGTGGAAAGAACACAGAGATCCCACGGGGTAGATAAAATCAAAAAAACAAGGAGTGGGAACTAGAATAGACTTTTCAGAAAGAGACTCAGGGCGCCAAAGTGAAATATAGGTGTTTATTTAAGCTGACTCAACATGGTACCATGTTTCGGCACATGCGTGCCTGTCTCAGGAGTCTATTCAAATAAAAATAAATGTATGGTAAAACAAATACATAAATAAACAATCTTAAAATCATACACAATGGTAAAATGAGCATATAAAAATGACAAATATGTAAATTGTTTATTTAAGTATTTGACCTATTATACATCAGTGATCAATCTTAATCTGTATTTTATTTATTATTATAGAATACTAGCATAACCTGGCATAAATGCACCTTATGGGGTGAGCGCCCGGAGATACACCAGCCATAGACCTGCGGGCGCATACATGTAGCAAAGGCATGCGTAACTTACTGCGGGGCCTTTTACAGTGAAGCAGTAAGCCCAACACGGACTTACCGCTTGCACTTCCAGGACTACCGCCGGCCCAACACGGCCGCCGTCGGTAGTCCCACCCCGAGCGTACGCCATTTCCGGGGGTGCGGTGCTAAACCGGTGGTAATCAGGCATCTCTGTTTGGAACGGACACCTCTGTTGGCTTAGTCATTAATTTGAGAATCTGTAGTGTCATTCCTCAGTGATATTTTTATGGTACTGCCAGGAAGAGGCATCAGTAGCAACATGGTGATTTCTGGCCTCACCAGGGATAGCACAAAAAAAAAAACTAGCTCCTTTTGTTCTTTAGATTTGTTCTTTACATTGTTATTCCTCTTCTCTCTCGCTCCCTGTCATCTACCCCCTTCCCATCCTTTCCCAGAATCTCTTACATCCCTCAGGCCTGCTTGGGCGCTTCTTTAATTTATTGACTGTTTGAACATTTGTCTAACATCATCAATCAGGCAATTGTATAACCACCTATGTTCGGGTCAAAGGTGGAGTGGAGGAGAAGCTCACTAGTTAGAGCAGTAGGCCAAAAACTAGGGAAGCCAGCGTTTTTTTTTTTTTTTAATTACATTTGTACCCCACGCTTTCCCACTCATGGCAGGCTCAATGCGGCTTACATGGGGCAATGGAGGGTTAAGTGACTTGCCCAGAGTCACAAGGAGCTGCCTGTGCCTGAAATGGGAATCGAACTCAGTTCCCCAGGACCAAAGTCCACCACCCTAACCACTAAGCCACTCCTCCACTGTTGCTACTATTTGAGATTCTACATGGAATGTTGCTATTCCACTAGCAACATTCCATGTAGAAGTCGGCCCTTGCAGATCACCAATGTGGCCGCGCAGGCTTCTGCTTCTGTGAGTCTGAGTCTGACGTCTTGCATGTACGTCCAAGCATGTGCGCCTGAGAGGAAAAGCAGCCACAGGGGCAGGCAGTCAGCGCTGGAGTAAGACGTCTTCTGCTGGCGGGGCCTCAGGATCCCCGCCAGCCAAGGTATTTCCTGTTGCGGCAGCGATCGGGGGTGGCAGTGATCGGAGGGGGTGCGGAAGCGGCCCTGCCCTGCCCTGGGCCCGGTTCAGTCTCTCGGCAACCCTGTGGGTCTATTTTGCCTATCCCTTCAATCTGCCCTCAGTTTTTCCACTAAACGCTAGTCAGTACGCAAAAATACAAGTCTGAAAAACTCAAATAAAACACAGATATTAATGTAATTCAGTGGAGCAAAACTCATATTGTTATGAATAACTCTGCAGCTACAATGGAAAAACAACCCCCCACACACAGGTTATTTGAACAGACACATCAGCTTAACTGAATCTTTTCATATTTTCACCGTCTAATTATGTACAGTTTTCAAAAAGAGCATGATTCACACTTACATATTCACGAAATGAGGCAGAAGTCATATAAATGTGAGTGTTTGACCTTTCAAGCTGTGCAGCAGTGGCAGTGCCTAGTAAAAACACTGCTTGATTTTCAGCAACAGAAATTCACGGTTGGCTGCAAGTTGCTCATGCAAGCCATCGGTGGCCCGTTCATTGGAAAAGGAGCTCAGTGGTGGCTCGCCATGCAGAAATCCCACAGGTATGCTCCCTCCTACCCCAAATCCCACCCCACCCCCAAGGTTTCTTGGAAATTACCCGAGACGCAGAGGGGACAAAGTGGTTAGCGAACGGTTATATAGAAGGAACTCCTGACTTCCACAAGGCACGTTGCAGAATGACAATGGGGAAGAAAGAACTCATTTAACTGCTCCAGTTGAAGAAACATCTGCACCACGGGGGAAATTAGTAAGACGTGAAAAATATGAGCTGTTGTCAGTCTAATTGCCGCAAGAAGTAGGACGTTGATAAACACCAATGAATAAATGTACTCTGAAATAATGGAAGCGACTTTTAAAAACTTGATTAATGCCAAAAAAGCATTGCCGGCAAATGGAGATGTCAAAGTTAGATACCTTTGTTTTTTCTTAATCTCTTCCTTTATCTGATTAGGCCAGTGTGAATCTTGTATGATCACATTCCCTCTATAAATGTACTTTTTAGCAAAGCAATCTGTAATGATAAGCTTTTCCCACTGAGGGAAGTGTTATACACTCCATACAGGAAATGGAGATCTTAGTAGCTTAGTTCAGATATGTGTTACTCACAGGGTTACAGCCAGGGCCACCGAGAGACTGGGCCGCCCCCGGGGCCCCGCCCCTGCCACCCTTGCCACCCCCGAGGTCGCCCATCGCCACCGCCGCCGCTCCCCCCTCCACAACACCCCAAGGTCGCCACCGCTCCCCCCCTCCACCCCTCCCGAGGCCGCCGCCACCGTACCGGGCCCCCTGCATTGAAATCGCAGTCTCACCTCCGTGAAAGCAGCGCTGCAGGCAGCAGAACGCCTCCCTTCGGCCCTCCTTCCCTCCTTGTGTCCCGCCCTTGCGCAAGTTACGTCAGATGAGGGCGGGGCACAGGGAGGGAAGGAGGCCTGAAGGGAGGCGTTCTGCTGCCTGCAGCGCTGCTTTCACGGAGGTGAGACTGTGATTTCAATGCAGGGGGCAGATGGTCGACGATGGAGGGCGGGTAGGACTGCGGCGTCGGGCCCCCCCTCTCGGCAGCTGTGGTTACAGCTCACTCAGGTGGAGAGATTGATTCAGTTCTGATTTTGGCCCATTGCCTACACAGTGCTTAGATGGCAACTCCAGCAGTGGGGAAGTGATGCCAGTGGTGGGCAGACTTCTACGTGTCCCATATATGGCAAAAATACCCCACATAAAGTGGAAAGAACACAGAGATCCCACGGGGTAGATAAAATCAAAAAACAAGGAGTGGGAACTAGAATAGACTCTTCAGAAACAGACTCAGGGCGCCAAAGTGAAATATAGGTGTTTATTTAAGCTGACTCGACACAGTACCTTGTTTCGGCACATGTGTGCCTGCCTCAGGAGTCTATTCAAATAAAAATAAATGTATGGTAAAACAAATACATAAATAAACAATCTTAAAATCATACACAATGGTAAAATGAGCATATAAAAATGACAAATATGTAAATTATTTAAGTATTTGTCTTATTATACATCAGTGATCAATCTCAATCTGTATTTTATGTATCATTATAGACTACTAGCATAACCTGGCATTAATGCACCTTATGGGGTAAGCGCCCGGAGATACACCAGCCGTAGACCTGCGGGCGCATACATGTAGCAAAGGCGTGCGTAACTTACTGTGGGGCCTTTTACAGTGCGGCAGTAAGCCCAACACGGCCGCCGTCGGTAGTCCCACCCCGAGTGTACGCCATTTCTGGGGTGCGGTGCTAAACCGGTGGTAATCAGGCATCACACTGCCCGGTTACCACCGGGTTTTCACAGGGAGGGAAGGCCCGAAGGGAGGCAATCTGCCGCTGCGCTTTCAGACTGAGGTGAGGCGCTGCCGAATCGAGGATGCAGGGGGCCCTGTGGCGGACGGAGAGGGGCTGTCGACAGAGCCGAAGGCGGGCGGGTGAGACCGGGGACTGCGGCGCCGGCGGCCTGAGTAGTGATGGGGGGCGGCAATGTGCGGCAGCCTCGGGGGGGGGCGCGGAGGTGGTAACGGCAGCGGGACCCCGGGGGCGGCCTTGCCCCGGGCTCGGCTCAGTCTCTCGGCAGCCCTGCTCCTGCTGAACTTCCAGAGGCAGACATGCACAAGTGTGACAACCTCATTGACAATAACTGAGCAAAAATACTGTCAAAATATCAGGGGTAATAAGAACAAATTCATCCTGAGAAAGCACCAAACCATAGAGCAAACAAGCCTAACATGGCCAACCAAAATTTAATTTCCTTAATCACTAATGAATGCTAAAGGCTAGATTCCTAGCAATTATTTTTTTTTCACTGGGTTTAATTCACAACAATTAGCTGTAATAGAATTAATTCTTGATATTTTTTTTTTGTAACTTGATACCCTACGTGTTTTGAATCTCATTTTTTTTATTTCTTGTCATGAAAATGAGTGTCTTCGCTAAGACTGGAATTTGAGTGCTATTTTTGTAGGTGGAATACTGTTCTTTCTAGTCTACCAAGAGACGTCTGCCATTGTCCTAAGCCTGAAAAGAATTTTAAGCAAAGAACAGCAATGTACACGCCAGGATTCATAACTTGGAAGATGGTGTTGCTCTTATGGAGAGAGGATTCTTGAGAACAGGCCGCGTGCACATGATCAGGAAACACGTCTGGGAACAACCAGCCCAGCGGTGCATGCACTGCTTTCTTAAGTTCCTTAATTACTGCTCTTGCAGAAAATCACTGTTTTGTAATGTTGTCTGGTTTGCAGACCCAGTTAACCGTTAGAATAAATAAGTATCCCCATCCAGCGAGCTCTAGGCAGGCAGGTGGCTGTCCTGTAGGATTCTGAAAGAGGTTTAACACTATTATTTTCCGAAGCCTTTCATTGGGTGCCTTTTCAGCTGCCATTTTGTTTTATTTTTTTGAGGTTATTATTTGGTTGTTTATTTACATGTACATGTACTTAATAAGTATATTTTGTTTTATGCATGTTGGTTATTTTGGTGCTTAGTTTTACTGTTAGAGGAAGAAAAAAGAAACCTCGCACAGATGATTTCGTAAACTTTCATAAATCACTGAAGACCTATCTCTTCAACAAGGCATACCACAATGATCCATAATAGGAACTGTAATACATAAACACAGTGACCGCCCTACCCTGAGGAGACCGCCAGAGGGCGCTCTCCACCTGAAAACCTGGGATATGCCCATTCTGGTCACTAGAGGGAGCCCAAAGGGGATATACCAGTGTTGTGACCTGAAGGGACAGCTAGGGGGTGATCGTTGTATAGGACCTGTCCTTCCCTGAAGAGGCCACCAGGGGGAACTCTCAGAGTAGACGCTCTAAGTTTGAGAGAGTTCTGGGTCTGGACCTTTCTGGAAGTAGGGGGGAGGGGCCTATAGAGGTGGGGTGGATTATTGGCCAGTGAGGCCAGGTAGAAAGCAGGAAGGGCCTGTGTCTTTACAGATTGCCCTGAAGCCAAGTGCCAGGGAGCCTCAAGAGGACTTAGTTCAAGAATACCCAGAGGAGGGGAAGATAAAGGAAACTCTTTTTTTGAATTGTGTGCTTCTGTGCTGTTTTGCTGGAGTTACTAGGGATCTACCTCAAGTTCTTTGAACTGCTTTGGTTAGAACTGGCTGTGGTTGAGCAGTTTGCCTAGTCAATTGCAGTATGTAGCTTGGCATGGGAGGGAACTCTGAGAAGAATGGCAAGTGAGACTCAGCCAGCAGAGGGCTGCATTTCAGAATCACCCAGCTGCCGGGAGCTTCACACCACTTATACCTTATTGCTTAATTCTTTTATATCATCCATACAACCAATTGTATCTTTTACTCTGGAATGGCGATCTATTATGTTATCCACATAATCTATTATGTCATCCATGCTCTCTATGTAATATTAATTGTACCTTTTTACTCTGGAACGGTGAATGCCATGAAGGAACACTGTAAGACATTGAGCCTGCAAGTAGGTGGGAAAATGTGGGATACAAATGCAACAAATAAATGGTGTCCAAAAAGTATACTGCGTTTTACCAGTGCATTTTTGTTCTATTTTTGTCAGTGATTACATAGTAACATAGTAGATGACGGCAGAAGAAGACCTGCACGATCCATCCAGTCTGCCCAACAAGATAAACTCACATGTGCCATTTTTTGTGTATACCTTACCTTGATTTGTACCTGTCTTTTTCAGGGCACAGACCGTATAAGTCTGCCCCGCCTCCCACCACCGGCTCTGGCACAGACCGTATAAGTCTGCCCAGCACTATCCCCGCCTCCCAACCACCAGCCCCGCCTCCCACCACTGGCTCTGGCACAGACCGTATAAGTCTGCCCAGCACTATCCCCGCCTCCCAACCACCAGCCCCATCTCCCACCACCGGCTCTGGCACAGACCGTATAAGTCTGCCCAGCAGTATCCCCGCCTCCCAACCACCAGCCCCGCCTCCCACCACCGGCTAAGCTTCTGGGGATCCCTTACCAAGTGGAGACTTTTTTTGATGAACTTTTCTAGGAATATGCAAGATATGACAAATTCCTAGACCCCTGAGGCAGTCCAGTAGGGCCAAAACACGAGTCATGTTCGGGTCTCCTTTATTGTTCTTGAAGTTTACTGAAATAAAAGAAAACTTTTTGGACACCATCTGCGAGAGGTTTCTTTTTTATGTTCCTCTACTGTTTTTTTTTTTTTTTTGCCTGGGATATCCTGAAAGCCCATGGTCCTCGAGGACTGGGAGTGTAGATCAATGGTTTTCAAACTCTTTTTAAATGGCCCCGTCAAAATATTTTGTGAAATTCTGCAAAACCACAACTTTCCCTGCTCCTCTACCCCTATATAAGTAAACTTGCAACAAACCTTGTAGAGAGGTGCCTGCAAAACACGGCCTTAATTTTTTTTATTTTATTTATTGCATTTGTATCCCACATTTTCCCACCTTTTTGCGGGTTCGGTGTGGCTTACAATATGATATGAATGATGGAAGTACAATTTGTTACAACTTGGTTATGGATTACATTGTGAAGAGTTATGCGAGACAATCAAAGTATTGTTGAAAAATATAACAATGGATCAAAGCCTTGGAACATTGGAAGGAGACAGCGGGAAGCTAAAAGGGCATTATGTGTGGTATACATGTTTTTGTGAGTAAAGGTATGAGTGAGGTGAGATTACGGGGGGGTGAGAGTTCAGAGTGGATGTATAGAAAACAGACATTCAGATCGCTTGTGTCTGCTTCCCCTGTGACTTTCAGTTCGCTTCTGCCCACTGTACCGTTTCAAATCAAGTCCTGTGCATCTAGGCAGCAAGTGAAACCCCTGGGTGAAACATTTTAATAGCTGCTACATGACTACAAACTCCAGATTCTTTTCATTTTAGGAGGATGCCTCTTGTTTGACAGAAGCTCCATAAAGGACACATTCAGAACTTCCTAATCTATTTCCACTTTGCAGTAGCTATGTAAAAGAAGTGACTGCTAACCAGTAAGCTAAAAGTCACCAGTAACCTTTCAACTGTCCTGCTTATTTTCGAAAGAGAAGGCCGGCCATCTACCGACACAAATCGGGAGATGGCCGGCCTTCTCCTAAACCCGGCCAAATCGGTATAATCGAAAGCCGATTTTGGCCGGCTTCAACTGATTTCCATCGCAGGGCTGGCCAAAGTTCAAGGGGGTGAGTCGGCAGGGTACCGAAGGTGGGGCGGGGGCGTGGTTGAGATGGCCGGTTTCAGCCGATAATGGGAAAAAAAAAGGCCGGCTCTGACGAGCATTTGACCGACTTTACTTGGTCCTTGTTTTCTTCACGACCAAGCCTTGACAAGGTGCCCGAACTGACCAGATGACTACTGGAGGGAATCGGGGATCACCTCCCCTTACCCCCCCCCCCCCCAGTGGTCACCAACCCCCTCCCACTCAAAAAAATAATTAAAAAACATTTTTTTGCCAGCCTCAAATGTCATACTCAGCTCCATGATAACACTATGCAGGTCCCTGGAGCAGTTTTAGTGGGTACTGCAGTGCACTTCAGGCAGGCGGACCTAGGCCCATACCCCCCCCCCCCCACCTGTTACACTTGTGGTGGTAAATGGGAGCCCTCCAAAACCGACCCAAAACCCACTGTACCCACATCTAGGTGCCCCCCCCCCCCTTCATCCCTAAGGGCTATGGTAGTGGTGTACAGTTGTGAGGAGTGGGGGTTGGGGGGCTCAGCGCCCAAGGTAAGGGAGCTATGCACCTGGGAACAATTTGTGGAGTCCACTGCAGTGCCCCCTAGGGTGCCCGGTTGGTGTTCTGGCATGTGAGGGGGACCAGTGCACTACAAATGTTGGCTCCTCCCATGACCAAATGGCTTGGATTTGGCTGGGTTTGAGATGGTCGCCATTAGTTTCCATTATCGGCGAAAACCAATGGTGGCGATCTCTAACGCCGGCGATCTCTAAGGCCGGCCCAAATGTTGAGATTTGGCCGGCCCCAACCATATTATCGAAATGAAAGATGGCCGGCCATCTTGTTTCGTTAATACGATCAGGTATGCCGCTTTACAGGGCCGCCCTTATAGATGGCCAGCCTCGTTCGATTATGCCCCTCTGTGTCTCCCAAGATGTACTGACTGCACCGTGATTTTTTTTTTTCTTTCATCGGACACATTTAAAAACCAGAGTACCAATTTTAGTAGCCTTGGGATCTGTAGGGCTTTCCATTTTAACAGGTCTCTCTGCCTTTTACCCTTTCCGTTGTCCACAATCATTGTGGGAGGAATGATGCAGGATGTGGGTAGATGGTGACTATCAAATCTCTCTCGCATAATTTCTGTGTTCAAATCAATAGAATTCAATATTGGATTTAAATTTTTTTTGACCGTGCACAGATTCTGCCCAGGTACAGTATAGAGAAGCAGCATTTTTAACCATATTAAGAGCTTTTCCCCAGGTTACAATGGGATTATAGCAGTGGTTGCATGGTGTGAAATCAGCTAATGCAAGACCTATCGAAATGAATGTTGGAGTAGATATGACAGTCCTATTGTATGAGGTAGCTGGTCAGGGTCAGCCACCCCTGCTGCATGAGAACATCTGGTTTTGAAATGCCAGAAACACAGCACTTGGGAAGGAAACAGAGACTGTTTTGTTGGCCACAGAGTTTGCTTATTGCTTAAAGTAATCAACATTAAGGGGTAACATAGTAGATGACGGCAGAAAAAGACCTGCACGGTCCATCCAGTCTGCCCAACAAGATAACTCATATTTGCTGCTTTTTGTGTATACCCTACTTTGATTTGTACCTGTGCTCTTCAGGGCACAGACCGTATAAGTCTGCCCCGCACTATCCCCGCCTCCCAACCACCAGCCCCACCTCCCAATCACCGGCTCTGGCACAGGCACAGACCGTATAAGTTTGCCCAGCATTATCCTCACCTCCCAACCACCAGCCCTGGCACAGACCGTACAAGTCTGTCCAGCACTATCCCCGCCTCCCAGCCACCAGCCCCGCCTCCCGATCTTGACTAAGCTCCTGAGGATCCATTCCTTCGGCACAGGATTCCTTTGTGCTTATCCCACGCATGTTTGAATTCCGTTACCATTTTCATTTCCACCACCTCCCGCGGGAGGGCATTCCAAGCATCCATTACTCTCTCCGTGAAAAAATACTTCCTGACATTTTTCTTGAGTCTGCCCCCCCTTCAATCTCATTTCATGTCCTCTCGTTCTACCGCCTTCCCATCTCCGGAAAAGGTTCGTTTGCGGATTAATACCTTTCAAATATTTGAACGTCTGTATCATATTACCCCTGTTTCTCCTTTCCTCCAGAGTATACATGTTTAGTTCAGCAAGTCTCTCCTCACAAGAACCATAAAAACATGATGGCAGATAAGGGAAAGTGACCCATTCAGTCTGCCCATCCTCAGTAACCACTAACTCTTCCTTTCCTAAGGGATTCCACGTGCCTGTCCTACACTTTCTTAAATTCTGACACAGTCCTCGTCTCCACAACCTCCACCGGGAGACCGTTCCACGTATCCACCACCCTTTCCGTGAAAGAGTATTTTTTTAGATTTCTCCTAAGCCTATTTCCTGTTAATGTCATCATATGCCCCCTCATTCCAGAGTTTTCCTTCATTTGAAAAAGGCTCGCCTTCTGCGTGAAGCTTTTAAGCACCATAGATAGAATCTGGCCTTTAGTGCGTATTCCAGCGCTCAACTTCGGGCGTGGTGACTTACTCCAACTGAAACTCGGGGTAAATTCTGCTGCGCAACTTGAATGCACAGCCTCCAAATTCTATAACACTACATGGAATTCTTTGGAACACCCCTGCCCCGCCCATGCCCCTGGTCTTGACATGGCAGGCATGGGAACAAACTGCTTGCCCTTGGATTTGTAATATGGAATGTTGCCATGATTTGGGGCTCTACATGGAGTGTTGCTACTATTTGAGATTCTGAATGGAGTGTTGCTATTCTTTGGGGTTCTACATGGAATGTTGCTACTGTTTGAGATTCTGAATGGAATGTTGCTGTTCTTTGGGGTTCTACATGGAATGTTGCTACTGTTTGAGGTTCTGAATGGAATGTTGCTACTTTTTGGGGTTCTACATGTAATGCTGCTACTGTTGGGGTTTTGGCCAGGTACTTGTGACCTGGCTAGGCCACTGTTTGGAAAACAGGATACTGGGCTAGATGGACCATTAGTCTGACCTAGTATGGCTATTCTTATGTTCTTATGACATCCAGAGGTGGCCAGTTCAAATCCCACTGCTGCTTCTTTTGATCTTGGGCAAGTCCCTTAGGGACCCTTTTACTAAGGTGCTTACGTGGGTCCAATCCACGCCAAATTGGAACTACTGCCTGACTACCATATGCCCCAGGCGGCAATTCCATTTTTGACATGCGGTAGAAAATATTTTCTATTGTCTACCGCATGGCACTTACCTGGCGGTAATCGGCAGTTTACGCACGTTGGCCGCTTACTGCCCGGTCAGCGTGTGAGACCTCACCCCTAAGTCAATGGGTGGTGGTGAGGTCTCAGGCCGAAAATGGACTCGGGCTGGTTTCAATTTTGCCGCCCGTTCATTTTCGGCCACGAAAAAAAAGCCTTTTTCCAAGCGTGCTGAAAAATTGACCTGCGTATGTGCAAAACATGCACCTAGACCAGCGCAGTTCACTTTTAGGCGTGCCTTAGTAAAAGGGTCCTTTAACTCTCCGTTGCCTCAGGTACAAAGTTCGATTGTGAGCCCTCTAGGGACAAGGAAATATGCAGCGTACTTGAATGTAACTCACCGTGAGCTGCCACCTGAGGGGTAGGCAAAATCCAAATCAATAAATAAATTCCAAAGTCTGGACATGGCCTAGCATTGAATTTCCAGGTAAAATGGTGAATATCAGGTTTATTTTTGACTGGTTTAAATTTAACCAGCCAAGTCAATATTCATCGCTGACCGGTTAAGTATATAGCAGCCAAAAATAGGCCTGCTATTTGGGCGGCCTGATTTTTGCCATCAAAATTAGCCGGCAGCGTGCTGAATATTCGTGACTAGCTGGCTTTATCGTATGATATAGCTGTTTCGCAGCTGTGCGCTGACTATGAATATTGTGATATCCCCCTTCTCGCTCAGGGTGACCTGGTTCCCACTAAGCAAATTAAACAGGTCTCACCAACTGCATATTTCTCAGGCAACTCTTTATTCCAGCACCTGGGCACACTTCTTCTAGCTTTATACCTTCATAGATCTTCACACTGAGCCTCCCCACACAGATACATGGGCTCAGTACTACACCAATACTTTGGGGACTCTCAACCCCAGGCTTTGCAGCCTGCTTCTCTCAGTACTTTGGACCCACAGTCCCCCCTCTTTGAACACACAGTTCCACAGTTCCGGACACACAGTCTTTTCTTCTTTGGACACACAGTCCCTCCACTGAACACACAGTTCCTATAAGTACTGAGGACACACAGTCAAACACTAATGCTTTAGGGACTTCTTACCCCAGGATTTTCAGCCTGCTGATCTCCTTTGGACACCCCGTCCACCCCAAGTCCATAAGGTTAGCCAGTATCTTTCAGGGGCTCTCTCTTCTTTTGCTGCTAGCTCACTTCCCTTCCTTTCACAACTCTGGTGGGGAATAAAGTGGTTCATTAGCTACACACAGGGTTGCCAGGTGGAAAAATTTTTTCCCACCCAATCCAGCCTAAAAACAGCCCAAAACCCGCCCAAACTCAAACCCCGCCCCTGACACCCCCGCCTCCTCCGTCATCGGCCCCGCCCAGAACGTCACCTACCCCGCCCAAAACGTCACTAACCCCGCCCCCCGCGGCCGAAAAAACCGCCTGAAAACCGCGGAAAAGAAAAAAAAAGAACCCCAAAAAACCGCGACCCGCCGCGGGCAAAAATTTCCCGCGGCGGGTCACGGAAAACCGCCCAATTGGGCGGTAAAACCGGCTACCTGGCAACACTGGCTACACAGGACCCAGCCCATAACCGCCTGCACCTGTGGACCTCCCAGGGCTCTCCCCGGTCCTAGCGACCTCCACCTTCTTCTAGCACCCTCTAGTGGCCTACACCGTATAGGACACCCTCTTACTTTTCACAATATACAGCAGGAGATAGCCGGCTATTCCCCGCTGAAGTTTCGCAAGTAGCTGGTTAAATGCTATTCAACCAGCCAGGAGCTGTTCCTGGCCGGTTAAATGACACTGAACATTCGCCAGTACGTTTATTGGCATGACACTTAGGGCTCTGTTTATTTTATTTATTTATTTTATGCATTTATATCCCACATTTTCCCACCTCTTTGCAGGCTCAGTGTGGCTTACAAATACTGTAGTGCCGATCGCCATTTCCGGAATAAGAAATGCAGAAGAATGTTCCAATCAGAGTATATAGAGTACACAGTAAATTAGAATAAAATCGGTAATCAATACATTTCAGGTGCTGAAATCAAGGCGTTCAATAATGACAATGTGATAAAGTAACCAAAATAAGAATAATTCAATGTTAACTAATTCTGGTACAGTTCTGATGTCCTGTAGAAGGGTCCTTTTGATAAGTCTCTCTGAACAGGTTAGTCTTTAATAGTTTACTAAACCGCGCTAGCGATTTCAGAGCACACTAAACGCTAGAGTCGCCCATATGTTCCTATGGATGACTTAACGTTTAGCGCAAGCTAATCAGCATGCACTAAATACGCTAATGTGACCTTAGCGCTGCTTAGCAAACAGGGCCCTTACATGTTACGTTTGTATCTCTTGCATGCAAGCGCACACACTTCTGCTGTAGGCACTCTTGCCTAAGCACATATGCATGTATCTACCGTGTTACATTAGTATTTCTATAAATAAAAGTAGGTCCAATGTTCCTTTCTAGAATAACCTCCCCTTGGGTACCTCCTGGGTGCCAATTATAGACAGGAGAGGAATCCATAAGCAAAAGACATACACATGCACACTGTGTTTAATATATATTTTTACAAATGTTTGTGGAAACGATAGGCTCTACCTAAATGAATATTAATGGTAGATTAATCTCTGTTGTTTTCAAATGTCCTGCTGTATGTCCTTTTGAACAACTTAGCACTTCTGTTCAGTATGAAAGCTGCAAACCTGACTAGTCTTGACAACTGAGAGAAACGCCTTGAAAGCGTGAGAGGGTATTTCCACACATCACATCTAGCCTACTGGTGGGCAGGGCAATTTTAAATCTTTTTGTTACATTGCTAAAGTGCATAAAAATACTGTTAAAACGGCCTCAACCCTTCTGTAAATTATTTTAACTTACAGCAAAAAAAAAAAAAAAGATGTAACGGACCACATGAGGGAATGTACGTGGCTCCCAAGTACATGTTATGCAACACTGGCCCAATTTTCTAAGAGAAATCTCTTCAGGGTTCTGAAATCCACAGGCTTCTCTCTGCACAAATTGCTACTAATCTGAAAATTGTTCCACCTATGAGTGTCCAAAGAAAAGAAAAAAGCAGACAGAAGAACTAACTAGTGCCTGATAAAGGGATTTATTTGAGAAAGCAATATTTAAAGGCAAGGGGGGGGGGGGCTTTTACTAAGGGGCCCTTTTACTAAGACGCGTAAGGCTCTACGCAAGCCCTACGTGCGCCAAAATGTTACCACTCGGCTACTGAGTGGCTCTTGCTGTAATTTCATTTTTGGCAGGCATCCGATACACACGGATGAAAAATAATTTTTCTTTTTGGACGTGCGTATCAGATGTGCGCCAAGTGGCATTTAGCGTGCGTAGGTCATTACCGCCCGGTTACCGCATGAGACTTTACTGCTAGATCAATGGCTGGCGGTACGGTCGCAGACCCAAAATGAACATGTGGCAATTTTGATTTTGCCGCACGTTCATTTTTGGCAAAAATAAAAAAGCTCTTTTTTTACAGGCACGCTGAAAAATGGATCAGCGCATGCCCAAAAGCCGCATCTACACTGCCACAAGCAATTTTTCAGCACACCTTTGTAAAAGGACCCCTGAATGCGCTAAAAGGGGCCCTGTTCTATGATTATTGCACGTAAAATGGCTGCAGTTCCATTTTTTTCTATTATTTATTTATTTATTACATTTGTATCCCGCGCTTTCCCGCTCATCACAGGCTCAATGCGGCTTACATAGTAACAAGAGAATACAATCTGTAGTCTCAGAATCAACAAAGGAGGTATGTGGTAGGACAAATGAACAAGGGGTAAATGAGATAAAAGAGGTATGAGAGAAAGGATAGGGATAAGTAAGGAAGTAGAGCGATGAAGAAGAGGTAGGGGAAGAGCATGGAGGGTAAGAAGATTGGTAGGAGGTAATTTCTGAGCCATTGTTGTTAATGATTAGATGAAACGGTAAATGGATGGGTTGCTTATGTTTGCTTATGGTAGGTCAAGTCATTTGGGTAAATCTGTTTGAATAGATGGGTTTTCAATAATTTCCTAAAGGGAAGGTATTCACTAGTTGATCGAATGTATCTGAGTAGAGCATTCCAGAGTTGGGATCCTAGGTAGGGGAAGTTAGATGTATGATATGTTTTAAACTTTAGTCCTTTGCAATTGGGAAGGTTAAGATATGTCCGTGAAGATGGTGACCTGTTTCTGGATGGAAGATCTAATAGATTGACCATGTAACTTGGTGATACTCCATGGATAATCTTGTGTATTAGTGTGATGGCCTTAAAGTTGACTCGTTCTCTAATAGGGAGCCAATGAAGTTTCATACGGAGGGGTGTTGCACTTTCAAATCTAGGCTTTCCATAAATAAGTCTAGCTGCCGTGTTCTGGGCAGTCTGAAGTTAATTAATGGCCAGGTGCAAATTTAGTAGGTGGAAAAGTCAATGGGTGGCGGTAAGGTCTCAGGTCCAAAATTGACACGTGCCAATTTTCATTTTGCCGCATGTCCTTTTTTGCAGGCTTGCTGAAAAATGGACCTGTGTGCGTCCAATACATGCGTCCTTAGTAAAAGGACCCCGAATTTCATTTTATATGCGCGTCCAGTACGCATGCTGGAAAATATAGTTTATTTTCTGATGCGTAGTGCTAACCTGGTGGTAATTAGCATTGTACATGCACTGACGATTACCACCTAGTTAACGCGTGAGACCTTATCACTAAGTCAATGAGTGGTGGTAAGGTC
Organism: Microcaecilia unicolor; assembly: GCF_901765095.1. Taxonomy (NCBI): domain Eukaryota; kingdom Metazoa; phylum Chordata; class Amphibia; order Gymnophiona; family Siphonopidae; genus Microcaecilia; species Microcaecilia unicolor. The sequence goes on from NC_044041.1 coordinate 188,447,447, forward strand.
TCGGGTCCAAAATGGATGCGTGCCAATTTTCATTTTGCCATACGTCCATTTTCGGCCAAAAAAAAACAAGGCCTTTTTTTGCAAGTGTGCTGGAAAATGGACCTGCATGTGTCCAATACCTTAGTAAATAGAACCATAAGGTAGATAACATTTTATATAATAACATAATATCAGGTGTCCTCTCTTTTCCTCTGATTATTTTTTGTTGTTATTTTATTGCTATTGTTCTATTTTTTTAATTTTTTTTACTTTTAATTAGTGATAGATTGTTATGTTATTTTTTTTATTAAATGGTTGGTATGAGTGATCTTGAGTGTATGAGTATTTTCTGTCTACTGATTGTAGTTCCTTTCCTATTTTTTTTATATATTGTATTTTCAGATCGTAAATTACTATGATCTAATGATTCAGAAGATCATATATGGAGAATCCCCTAGCTACATGAATGACTTGATTGACCTTCCAATCAGAAATCGATCAAGGTCCTCGCGTACCTATCTTAATTTACACCTTCCCAACTGCAAAAGAATTAAATACAAAACCTACTATGCATCCAATTTCTCCTTCTTGGGCAGCCAGCTTTGGAATGCTCTACCAAGATCCATACGAAAAATTAACGACTATCTACCCTTTAGGAAAATGTTAAAGACACATCTCTTCAAGCAAGCTTACCCTAACGAACCTATTTAATCCTATCAGCCCACTTATACTACTCCGTTCTGAGAATGACACTGCCTCTGACACCGATTATACCTTTAACCTTGTCTCCTAATACCCCTATACTCATCCTACAATCATTTCTTCTCCATCTTCCTATTCCATCCCCCTCCCAATCTCCTCTCCTTTTACAAATCTATCCTTGTTTACCTTCCCATATCCAACCCATATATTCTTCAAACCTTATTATTATTATGTTATTGTAGTTTGTAATTACAGGACTCTGTAATGCTTTTTTCTTTACTATGTAAGCCGCATTGAACCTGCTGTATGTGGGAAAGCGCGGGGTACAAGTGTAATAAATAATAATAATAGAAAATGAAATAAACTATGGGTTATAAGGTACAGTCAACTTCACCTCCAAGCCAAACATGGTCGCTGAGGGGAGCTTACTTTAGCACAGCACATTGGGCAAATATGGTTCTTGATCACCATCCCTTACGATAGCTCCGATTGCAATTTTACAAGCATGGCACCTTTTCGTGGTGTCACATATTTCAGGTCCTCTTATAGACATAAAGGGGTCCTTTCACTAAGGTGCGCTGAAAAATGGCCTGCGGTAGCGTAGACGCGTGTTTTGGGTGCGCGCAGAATTATTTTTCAGCGCATCTACAAAAAAAATGCACTTTTTTTTTTTGCTGAAAACGGATGTGCAGCAAAATCAAAATTGCCGCGCGTCCATTTTGGGTCTGAGACCTTACCGCCAGCCATTGACCTAGCGGTAAAGAATCCGGGCGGAAATGACCTATTTGGCGTGTGTCCGTTACGCGCACCCGAAAATAAAAAATATTTTTTCGGATGTGTGTATCGGACGCGCACCAAAAACGAAATTACCGCAAGAGCCACGCTCACGTTGGGCACGCATAGACGCTTACGCGGCTTAGTAAAAGGGCACCAAAGTAAAGATGGGTCATGAGGAAACTGATGCGAAGGAAGGGAGGAAGAGAAGAGTCAGACAGGGAGGGAAAGAGTACAGGAATGAGCTAAAAAAAAAAAAGGAGTCATCATTTAGCTTCTTTACTGCAAACTGTTCATGTCTGAGCCATTTCACTAGAGAGGCTGAAAAAGGAAAATGGGAACGATGCAATAAATTTACTCTTGCTTCTTCTGCATGGAAAGAGGTCGCCATGACACCTGAAGAAACCAGGGGCGTGATCCCTATGGAAATTAAACAAAAGTGACTCGTTGGCACCTCTGTAGCAGTGCAGTTAATTAAAATTCAATTAAGCATCAAAAATTAAGTCAACTGACTGCACTGCCAGGTTGAATAAAACATTTCAGCTTTAGTGGGTTCACATTGTTCCTCTTTTGACTTTGCTCAGTCATGACTCTGCACTTCTTTTGAACTTCTTTCTCCTCTGGACCCAACGGTTTCCTTTTGTCCTAGGGGCAGCAAAGCACCGTTTTTTTGTTTGGAGGAGCGAAACTACTCAATCTCCGGCCCTGCCCCAAAGTTCACTGCTTGCTGATGCTGTGTTAGACAAAATATTGGTCAGTCCCTGACCCCAGTGGCCCATCCCATTCTGCTACCTATGGGGCTCTTTTATAAAGGCGCGCCAAAAAGTGGCCTGTGGTAGTGTGGGAGCGTGTATTGGACGCACGCTGGACCATTTCTCCAGCGCATCTGGAAACAAGGTGGGGGGTTTTTGAACCGGGAAATGGATATGCGGCAAAATGAAAATCAGTGTGCATCTATTTACAGCCTGAGGGACCCTTTTACAAAGGCACGCAAGGCCCTAGGCATGTGCAGCACGTGTCAAATCGGTATTACCACCGGGCTAGCTCGTGTACCTGGCGGTATTTCTGAGTTTGGCATGTGCCGAAAACACACTGTAGGAAATCATTTTCTATTTTCTACCACAGGGGCATTCCCGGTGGTAATCGGCAGTTGGCGTGCGCTGGACGGTTACCGCACGGGTAACGCATGAGCCCTCACTGCTAAGTCAATGGGTGGCATTAAGGGCTCAGGCTGGTTTTTGGATACATGCCAGTTTCAGTTTTGCCACATGCCCTTTTCCCGTCCCATTAAAGAGAGCCCTTTTTTGCAGACACGGTAAAAACTGGCCTGGTGTGCACCCAATACACACGCCTACACTATCGTAGGCCACTTTTTACTGCAGCTTATAAAAGGACCCCTATCACGCTTATTTTTGAAAGAGAAGGACGCCCATCTTTCGACACAAATCGGGAGATGGGCTTCCTTCTCGCAAGGTCGTCCAAATTGGCATAATCGAAAACCAATTTTTTTGATACCCTCTACTGCTTTCCATCGCGGGGACGACCAAAGTGTCGGCAGTGTAGCGAAGGCGGGGCTGGGGCATGATGAGGAGATGGTCGTCCTCGGCTGATAATAGAAAAAAGAAGGGCGTCCCTGATGAGCACTTGGCCGACTTTACTTGGTCCATTTTTTTTTCACGACCAAGCCTCAAAAAGGTGTCCGAACTATCCAGATGACCACCGGACGGAATCAGGGATGACCCACTGGTCACTAACCCCCTCCCACCATAAAAAACAAGTTTAAAAATACTTTTTTGCCGGCCTCTATGCAAGCCTCAAATGCCATACTCAGGTCCATCGCAGCAGTATACAGGTCCCTGGAGCAGTTGTAGTGGGTGCAGAGTACTTCAGGCAGGCGGTCCTGGTGGGGGGGGGGGGGGTTGGGGGGCTCAGCACCCAAGGTAAGGGAGCTATGCACCTGGGAGCAATTTCTGAAGTCCACTGCAGTGCCCCCTAGGGTTCTCGGTTGGTGTCCTGGCATGTGATGGGGACCAGTGCACTACAAATGCTGGCTCCTCCCACGACCAAAGGACTTGGATTTGGACGTTTTTGAGATAGACGTCTTCGGTTTCCATTATCGCTGAAAACTGAGGACGACTATCTCTAAGGTCGACCTAAATGCCAAGATTTGGGCATCCCCGACCGTATTATCGAAACGAAAGATGGTCGTCCATCTTGTTTCAATAATACGCGTTGCCCCGCCCCTTTGCAGCACTGTCCTTAGAGTTGGGCGCCCTTAGAGATGGTCGTCCCCATTCGAAAATGCCCCTCTATATTTCCCATGCATTTGACAGCGCCAGAAAAATCTGCAGATCTTCAGCAAACATACTGAAAAACCATATTCAGTCAGCTCTGGGATGGTCTGGAAGACCTTTTTCACTGGCCATGTGAAAAAATAAGTAATTAGGAAACACAGCAGCTTGGAAAGTCCCATACATCCATCAGCACAAACGGGAATTGCTCTGATCTCCATTCCATGGTCTCTCTGTTACCTAATTCAGCATAATATGTCCGTGCTTTTATTTCCACTTAATGAAGTGGCTCAAATGGAAGGTGCTTATGGCTTGATTTACTCTTTTGATCTGTCAGTGAGATTAAAGTCTTCCTATGGAGAAAAGTCATTTTGGAAAAAAAAATATCCTTCAAGAATTTGCCTGGTTTTGACTTATTTCCGCATTAGATTTAACGTGTTGTGACTTGCTCACTATTGGGGTAACAGAAAGCAGTTCCTCTGGGGATGTGCAGCTGGGAAGTTTTCATTTTGTGTGACTTCCCATGAAGTTTCCAAGAATGTTCTTTGCTTCTGTGAACAGCAAAAAAAAAAAAAAAAAGCCCAAAAGGGCTACCAGAATTGGAACAATGGTAAATCTTTAATGAGATGGACCCAACACGGGCCATGTTTCGGCATACAAATGCACCTGCCTCAGGGGTCAATCTAGTGTTTTTTTGAGTTGGAAATAAATGAGATTGTCCTTTAATAATAAAACAAAAACAGAAGAAAGAAGTCTTCGCAAAAAAAATATACAACAAAGCAAAACAACGAAGACGACTAAAAAATAAAAAATACAAAAGAAGACGCTTCAATTAAAAATCTAATTGAAAGACGAACACAAGATTTAACATATCTGATGGTGAAAGATATAAGGATTGAAATATCTGATGGTGAAAGACACCTGATCAGGGGCGTAGCCACGGGTGGGCCTGGACGGGCCCAGGCCCAGCCACTTTCCCTCCAGGCCCACCCACCCAACATCCCCCGGGGTTTAAATCTTTTTTTACCTCCGTCAAAGTGGCCGCGTCATTGAAAGCCCTGCCCATCAAGCCTTCCCTTCGTGAGTTCGTTCCCTCAGAGTCTCGCCTTCTGACGTCATTTCCTCTTTCCGCGAGGGCAAATATTGCTCTTGCAATATTCGCGAACTAACCAGATAGTGCCGCTATGTCCTCTGATCACCATGGCACTATCACCACGGTGCCAGGGTGGTCCCTAGGTACAGCTGGAAGTTATCTGGTTAGCGGCAAAATTCAAACCGCTAACCCTATAACCATCTAGATAAAGTTAGGACAGCAAAAAGGCTCCCTTCATTTATTTCATTAGCATTCTTAGGGGTCCTTTTTGCAAAGGAGCGACAGAGCTATCGCTGCTTTGTCATGCACCAAATCAGGACGGGAGGCCGGCGGTAGTTCCCACCCCAGCGCGCATCATTTCTGGCATGACAAAAAAAATTACAGTAATACCTCGGTTTTCGTTGACTTCAGTTATCGTTGGTTTCGGTTTTCGTTGATTTTTTTCCGCAAAAAATTTGTCTCAGATTTCGTCGGTTGCCTCGGATTTCGTCGGCGTGCCCACATGACCTCGCTGCTAATTTTGCGAAAACGAAGAGTGACCCACGCGTTCTCCTGCTCATTGTGGCGGCGTTTCTCGTTGTGTGAGCATCACCCCGCGCGTCTAACGCAACGCACTTAAGATAAAATCACATGTGCTCAAATCTCATTGTCCCTGTTAAGTGTTTCCCTTGCTAATAACTTAACCCTTTCCCTTTAGTGCCATAATGGGACTATATTTATTCTCTATAAAATGTGTTTTTGGTATGTATTTTGGAGTGTCTAGAACGAATTAATTGGATTTACATTGATTCATATGGAAATAATTGCCTCGCTTTTCATCGGTTTCGGATTTCGCCAATTGTTTTCGGCCGGATTAGCAACGAAAACCGAGGTATCACTGTATATTTTTGTAGCACCGGGACTTACCAGTGGTAATCGGGTAGCGCCTTGCACTGCCCGGTTACCACCAGGTTAGTGTGGGAACCTTTACCGACACCTAAATAAGTGGCAGGAAGGCTTCCTCCCGGAAATGGTCACGCACCAATATTTGTGAATAGCACAGGGCCATTTCCTTTTTTTACCCACTGCATTAAAAGGGGGCCTCAGTAAGCGGCAAATCCATGCATTGATGCCACCTCAGGCCCCCCTTTACACTAGTTCAGTAAAAGGGGCCCTTAATGTTGACACCAACTGATGACACTTCTGGGTCAGTGCTGAAACCAGATGTCTCGTTCAGTGCCAGCTGGTATCCAGGTACTGGTGTGTCCCAAGAATTGGGTTAAGGACCTGTACGGTCCATCCAGTCTGCCCAACATGATAAACTTATTTTACATACTTTATATGTATACCCGAGTTTGATTTGTCCCTGCCATTCTCAGGGCACAGAGCGTAGAAGTCTGCCCAGCACTCTTCTTGTACTAAGTTCTGAAGATTCTGGAATCCTAAAGAGTTACAAGATTCTGGAATCCCAATTAGTAGCAACATTCCATGTAGAACCCCAAAGAGTAACATAGTAAATGACGGCAGATAAAGACCTGTACGGTCCATCCAGTCTGCCCAACAAGATAAACTCATTTTACATGGTATGTGATACTTCATATATGTACCCGAGTTTCATTTGTCCTTGTCATTCTCAGGGCACAGACCGTAGAAGTCTACCCAGCACTCTTGTTGTACTAAGTTCTGAAGCTAACGTCGAAGCCCCTTAAAATTTACACTCCAGCCCATCCCTATCTATTCAGTCACGATCAGGGCATAGACTGTAGAAGTCTGGCCAGCTTCCATTTTGTTTCCCAATTTCCAGCGTCGCCACCCAATCTCCACTAAGATTCCGCAGAACCTTTCCTTCTAAACAGGATTCCTTTGTGTTTATCCTACGCATGTTTGAATTCCATTACCGTTTTCATTTCCACCACCTCCCGCGGGAGGGCCTACCCAGCCAGTCTGGTTTTCAGGATGACCACGATAAATATGCATGAGAGATATTTGAATACCAAGGATCTGCAATGCATACAAAGATATCTCATGTAATTTCATTGTGTTCATCCTGAAAACCTGACTGGCTGGGTACGAGACACACTGCTATGGATCAGCACATTCTAACTTTGAACTCCTAGGGGCAAGACTACCATAACGGAGAAAGGCATACTTTAAAGTTTGTTTGCCCAGTCGGTGGTGATCCATTGTAATTTAGTCATGCCGTGACTAATGAGAAAACCAAACGCCCTGTGTCGGCTAAAGCGATGCAAATTGTTTGTTCTGGTAATGCAAATTACCTGAAGGATTCATTTCCCAGCAGACTTAAAGTAGTCTATGAGAATGAATTAATCTGCAGGGAATCATTTCCTGGTAAATTAAAGGGGAGGAGCAGATAAATACTATTTTTTTTTCACTTTCCTCTTTCAGATCACTTTGCTCAGATTTTTCAAAAGATGAGCATAGGATTTTTCAGGAAGGGTGAGGGGGCTACAAATTAATTTCCAGCTGCCAGCCAGCTAACAACGTACTGTGAATTTGTTCAGCTTACTTCGAGTTTGATGGAAATATGCAGTGTGTTTCTTTTAGTGAAAGTGCCTGTACTCAAATGCTGGGCACCCCTTCAAGGGTGGGGTTATCACTGAGGGACTCACCTCACAATAACCAGGCCCCCTGCAACCAGTCACAGAATATATGACAAGACAGAATTGGTGTGTAGAGCCTGAGCTCTTTCATTAAAACTTGGGGACCATGGGTCAATTTTAGCAGACAATGGAAAAGGTGCTGGTACTCAGTAACCCCAAGTACCTCCTCAAAAAAAGCCCTGGAAATATGTGGATTTCCCCAAGATATGGTATTTTTTTTCACCCTAATGGATCTTAGAAAAATCCGAATCAGAGAACAGCCAATCCAGGAATCTGACACATGCTTCCACAGAGCCACTGCAGATTTTGGTTTGGAGAAGTGTATATAGAACCAGGTAGAAAATCTCTGTTAGAGTCTGGACACACATTACGGAAAGCTAATGAAGGATGACAAAAGCAAAACAACAGGAAAGAAATCTTTGCTGCAGTAATGGATTCAAATGTTGTAAACAGTTTTTCGTGGGAGCGTAGAAGGAGAGTTCAGCATCTCCGTATAATTGAAGCAGTATTATTTTATATATTAGGATTTCTTTACTGCCTTTTTGAAGGGATTCACTCAAAGCGGTGTACGGCAAGAATAAGTCAAACATAGGCAATAGACATTTACAGCAGTAAAAATATTCAAATTACAATGCAAGGTATGGCATAGTATGATACATTACACTGTCGGAGAGGAGGAGTGGCCTAGTGGTTAGGGTGGTGGACTTTGGTCCTGAGGAACTGAGTTCAATTCCCACTTCAGGCATAGGCAGCTCCTTGTGACTCTGGGCAAGTCACTTAACCCTCCATTGCCCCATGTAAGCCACATTGAGCCTGCCATGAGTGGGAAAGCGCGGGGTACAAATGTAACAAAAATAAAATAGATACTATTGGAGATTCTACATGGAATGTTGCTATTCCACTAGCAACATTCCATGTAGAAGGCTGCGCAGGCTTCTGTTTCTGTGAGTCTGACGTCCTGCACGTACATGCAGGACATCAGACTCACAGAAGCAGAAGCCTGCGCGGCCACATTGGTGATCTGCAAGGGCCGACTTCTACATGGAATGTTGCGCTAGTGGAATAGCAACATTACAAGTAGAATCTCAAATAGTAGCAACAGTGGAGGAGTGGCCTAGTGGTTAGGGTGCTGGACTTTGGTCCTGAGGAACTGAGTTTGATTCCCACTTCAGGCACAGGCAGCTCCTTGTGACTCTGGGCAAGTCACTTAACCCTCCATTGCCCCATGTATGCCGCATTGAGCCTGCCATGAGTGGGAAAGCGCAGGGTACAAATGTAACAGAAATAAAATAGATACTATTGGAGATTCTACATGGAATGTTGCTACTATTGGAGATTCTACAAGGAATGTTGCTAGTACATGGAATGTTGCTATTCCACTAGCAACATTCCATGTAGAAGGCTGCGCAGGCTTCTGTTTCTACGAGTCTGACGTCCTGCATGTATGTGCAGGACGTCAGACTCACAGAAGCAGAAGCCTGCGCGGCCACATTGGTGATGTGCAGGGGCTGACTTCTACATGGAATGTTGCTAGCATTCCATGTAGAATCTCAAATAGTAGCAACAGTGGAGGAGTGGCCTAGTGGTTAGGGTGGCGGACTTTGGTCCTGAGGAACTGAGTTCAATTCCCACTTCAGGCACAGGCAGCTCCTTGTGCCTCTGGGCAAGTCACTTAACCCTTCATTGCCCCATGTAAGCCGCATTGAGCCTGCCATGAGTGGGAAAGCGAGGGGTACAAATGTAACAACCCCCCCCCCCCCACACACACACACACACACAATATGTGATAAAGCATTTTAAAAGACAACATAGGGTGTAAGCAAGGATGGAACATATAGATAAGACAGTAACAGGAGTTAGAAAATGAGGGGACTAATTTAAAGAAAGTTGCATGCAAAAGTCAGAAAGGGTCTTGAATATATTTTCAGCTAGAGCAGGAATGGATAAACAAATCCTGCTACAGTATGTGCACCCAGTGTTACGCCCTTGTATGTGTGTGACTAGCAAGTTAGTGGCCCTTTTACTAAGCCACATAAACGTCTACGCACGCCCAACGTGCCCCAAAATGGAGTTACCGCGTGGCTCTTGCGGTAATTTCATTTTAGCCACGTGTCGAAAAAAATCATTTTTATTTTCTGCCATGCGTATTGGATGCACGCCAAGTGGCATGTGGCACGCCCTAGGTCAACGACTGGCGGTAAGGCCTCAGACCCAAGATAGACGCGCTGCAATTTTCATTTTGCCGCACGTCCATTTTCGGCAAAATTTTTTCAAAAAGGCCTTTTTGACAGGTGTACTGAAAAATGATTCTGCGCGTACCCAAAACCCGCGCCTACACTACTGCAGGCCATTTTTCAGCGCACCATAATAAAGGACCCCTTAGTTATTTCTCCCATTAAAGGCCTAGTTGAAGAGCCAAGCTTTTACCTGCTTCCTGAAGTAGAGATAATCTTGTGTTAAATGAAGCCTTTCGGGGAGTACATTCCAGAGTGTGGGGGCTGCTCCGGAGAAGACTCGCTGGCGAATATCACATCGTGTGATGTCCTTTGAAGAGGGCGTAGTTAGGGAAACTCTACTACTACTTACCACTACTTAACATTTCTAAAGTGCTACTAGGGTTACGCAGCGCTGTACAATTTAACATAGAAGGACAGTCCCTGCTCAAAGAGCTTACAATCTAAAGGACACGTGAGCAGTCAGTCTGATAGGGGCAGTCAAATTGGGGCAGTCTGGATTTCCTGAAAGAGTTGGGTGCCGAATGCAGCATTGAAGAGGTGGGCTTTAAGCAAAGACTTGAAGATGGGCAGGGAGGGGGCTTGGCGTAAGGGCTCGGGAAGGTTGTTCCAAGCATAGGGTGAGGCGAGGCAGAATGAGCGGAGCCTGGAGTTGGCGGTGGTGGAGAAGGGTAATGAGAGGAGAGATTTGTCCTGTGAACGGAGGTTTTGGGAACATGGGAACAATCACATCAAATGCCCCCCCAGCAGCCCCGGACTTAAATTACTCCCTCAGCCTTCCCAACATGCACACAACTTTAATCAATTACCCACCCCCTCCCCTATGTTCCAGCTCCCCAAATTCCTTCAAACCATACACCCTCTTCTTGGCCATCAAACACATTTCAGACTACTGCCCCCCTGATCCGGTAGCTCCCCAGTGACGGGGTCTTACTTGCCAGTCCACTACATCACCCGAGTCCTAGAAAATTTTACCGAGAGTTCAATGTCCTTATTGTTTGCCGTCATCCCTTCCTGTTCTCCCATTGTCAATGAAGTAGATAGTATATCTGTCCCTTTTGATCATTCCAACAAAGCTGCGTTTTTTGGAATCCACTAATCAGCTCCTCAAGTCTTCCTTGATCTTTCCCCTTCACATTCTTCCACTCGTGACATCAATTTGTGAGCTTCCTCCACCGATGTATATGATAAAGTCGAACCCCCATGCGTTACTTTGAGAGTGGCCGGGTACTCCTTGGGAAGACTTTAGTGACCTTAGTGATATTGCAAATATACCCTCCAACCCCTCTCCCGCAGGTACCAGGCAGTGGCGTAGTTAGGTGGGGCCACGGGGGCCTGCCCCCCACCCCGCAAATTTCATCCGGGCCCCTGGTTTTGCTATCAGGGGTCCACCACCCCCGCCAGCCGAACCCTTCTTCAGCACCGGTCTCTGGCGCGCCGCGTTCCCTGCCCAGTGCTCTTTCTTCCTCCTGACATCCTGCACTTTCCTTTATGCGTAACTGAGCATGCTCAGTTTCACTTAAAGAAGCGTGCACAGGACGTCAGGAGGAAGAAAGAGCAGGACAGCGAATGCGGTGGTGCTGGAGACTGGCGCTGAAGGTGGCTATGGCTGGTGGGGGTTGGGGACCCCCGCCAGCAAAGTATTTGCTGCTGTGGGGTGCGGCAGGGGGAGTGGCGAGGCAGTGGGGCAGCAGACTAAAATGTGCCCCCCACTGCGAGGTCTGGCTACGCCCCTGGTACCAGGCGAGAGCTCTCTCATTAAAAAAAATAAAACTTTTTATTCCAATTTTGTTATATTCTACTTATCCCATATAAGATTCCTCAAAACAAATTACAGAACAGCAAGCACAAGCAATAAAAACATACATACGGTTTTAAGTGTACATCTCACAGCAGCTCCTGAGCAGTGACACACAAGTATGGCTGATGTTTTTAGATTCTATTGTTGTGGGAATGCAACGTGGCCATGAGAAATATTTCTGGGAGGATATGATTGTTGCATTCAGTTTCCAGCTGTTTCTGAAGTGATTTTCAGTTAATTTTCATTTGTGCATATAAAATACAATAATAATAATAATAATAATATTATAATAATAATAAATCCACAAGAGTCATTATTATACCACTCATCATTTGAATATCTTTGAGACAGATTGAACGGTAGATATGAGTTCTCTCAGTTGGATTATTATTTATACAGGATACCTGCAACATATTCTTTTGAAAGTTAAAAGATATAAAATATCTAAGAGTTTTTGAGCTGTTCTACATAAGCTTGCTCAGCTATGCAGGTGCTGCACCCGCACGATCTCAGGCTCTTCCCAAGTGCCACCCCAGCATGTGATGAAACTACAAAGTAGTACATTTAAAACGAATTGGAGAAATTGTTTCTTCACTCAACGTGTAGTTAAACTTTGGAATTCATTGCAAGAGAGTGTGGTAAAAAGGTGGTTAGCTTAGCGGGGTTTAAAAAAAGGTTTGGACAGCTTCCTAAAGGAAAAGTCCATAGACCATTATTAAAACGAGTTGGGAAAAATCCACTGCTTATTTCTGGGATAAGCAGCATAAAATGTATTGAACTTTATTTTTTTTTGGGGGGGGGGGGGGTGGGATCTTGCCAGGTATTTGTGACCTGGATTGGCCACTGTTGGAAACAGAATGCTGGGCTTGATAGACCTTTGGTCTGTCCCAGTGTGGCAATACTTATGTACTTTTGTACTTATGTACCGCCCCTGACCCGCCCACTTTCTGTTTGGGCAGTCTGTGGGGATATTTAGCAACACTCTCTTTTTAAGTGCTGCTGAATATCCCCACTTAGGTGGCGGGAAGCAGGGCAGGGGAGACTCCTGCTCTTACCTCTTTGAATATCGGCCTTCTGTGTCCATTTATGGCTCTCCATCATTTTTTTCCCTTGTTGGACAATTCTACTGAAATGAAGATGGACTGATGCCTTGGTACCTGAGGGGCTAAGACATATTTCTGAACTGAGATCTCATGTAGCAAGACACCTGTAACTTTGTTTCTGATTAAATTATGTGCTGCTTGCATTTTTAATAAACAGTATGCGTCTGAAGGGAATAGTACAGCTGTTACCCAGACACCTGCAAGATAGATTCCCCCTCCCCTGCTGCATTAGAGAATTACAAATTGGAAATTATCAGTAGGCATAAGTCAATCATTCATTGGTGGCAATGGGAAATCACCACGAGACCCAGCAACATAACGAATCATAGTGACCACTGACATGTTATGTTACCATGACTGCCTAACTTTTTTTGAGCTGTATGAAATTATAAAATGACATAAAATAATTGGACCCAATAGTCAGAGAGAGTGATTAAAGTGGGCAGAAGAGACTCTGGTCAGCTTAAATCGCCCAAAATGGATGCGTGGCAATTTTTCATTTTGATGCACGTCCATTTTCGGCAAAATTTTTTAAAAGGCCTTTTTTGTAAGGTGCGCTGAAAAATTATTCTGCGCGTGCCCAAAACCCGCTCCTACACTACCACAGGCCAATATTCAGCGCACCTTAGTAAAAGAACCCCAAACATTCGAAGCCTGCTTGAACTCTGCCATTGCTTGATTATTTTTCAAGCAGTTGATAACGTCAGGTGTTTTAAATGCAATGTAGATAACTTCCTATATAACTTCCTTCTGCTTCAGTTGCAGCCCTTTGCCATGGTGGTTATCTCTTCTCCCATACTCCTCGCCCTATTGGCCGCAGTGGTGGTGTTGGTCTATTACTCTCGCCCTCTTCCAGATTTCAATCTCTTCTGCCACCTCAGTCTCTCTGTTTTTCTTCCTTTGAAGTCCACTCTGTCCGCCTATTCACTCCTCTTTGAATAGCTGTTATTTATCGTCCCCCTGATGAATCCCTTTCATCCTTTCTCATCGACTTTGACGCCTGGCTTTCCTTCTTTCATGATCCTTCCTCCCCCTCCCTCATCCTTGGCGACTTTAACATTCATGCCAATGATCTCTCCAATTCTTATTTCTCCCAATTCCTCACCTTAACATCCTCCTTCAATCTTAAACTATGCTCCACTTCCCCTACCCACCAAAATGGTCACTGTCTTGATCTCATCTCTTCCTATAACTGCTCTCCCTCCAATTCCTTTATCTCAAATCTTCCCCTCTCTGATCACCATCTAATAACCTTCACACTTAAACTTCCTCCCGCCCAATCCCATCCAATCTTAACCAATTTATCCAGAAATCTCTAGGCCATTGACCCTACTACCCTATCCTCCACTGTCTCGAACCTCTTTTCTACCACTACACCATCCAAATCTGTCAATGATGCCGTCTCTTCCTACAATACTATTCTATCTTCTGCCTTAGACACTCTTGCATCTCTCATGCCCCACCCTATAAGACATACCAAACCCCAACCCAGGCTAACCCCTAAAGTCCGCTACCTAGGTTCCTGTACCCGTTCCGCCGAATGCCTCTGGCTGAAATCTCGTGCCCTTGCTGACTTCACACACCAAGTTCATGTTGACTTCCTTCCAATCTGCTCTCTTGCTTGCCAAACAAGACTACTACATCCAGCTGACTAATTCTCTTGGCTCAAACCCTCGACTTCTCTTCACCACACTAAACTCTCTCTTCAATGTGCCTTCACCCCCAACTCCCCCCTCACTATCTCCCCAGACCATAGCTGAGTTCTTCCACGAAAAGGTTCAGAAGATAAATCTTGAATTCTCTACCACACCACCCCATCTCTCCCTCCCCTTGTGCGTTCCCCTAGTTGCTCAACCCCTCTGTCCTTTCCTCCTTTCCTGAGGACACTGATGAAGAAACATCACTTCTTCTCGCCTCCTCAAAACGAACTACCTGTTCCTCTGATCCCATTCCTACCCACCTTCTTAACACCATCTCTCCTACTCTCACCCCTTTTATCTGTCATATCCTCAATCTCTCTCTTTCCACTGCGACTGTTCCTGATGCCTTCAAATATGCTGTGGTCACACCACTCCTGAAGAAGCCTTACCCTAACTGTCCTTCCAACTATCGACCCATCTCCCCTTCCTTTCCAAGTTACTTGAACGCGCTGTTCACCGCCGCTGTCTTGACTTTCTCTCATCTCATCCTGTTCTTTATCCACTCCAATCTGCCTTTCGCCCTCTTCATTCAATTGAAACTGCACTTGCAAAAGTTTCCAATAACCTGTTCCTGACCAAATCCAAAGGTCTCTATTCTATCCTCATCCTTCTCGATCTATCCGCCACTTTTGACACTGTTGATCACAGCCTACTCCTTGATACGCTGTCTTCATTTGGATTCCATGGCTCTGTTCTTTCCTGGTTCTCCTCCTACCTCTCGTTTCGTACCTTTAGTGTACGCTCTGGTGGATCCTCTTCCACTTCTATCCCTCTACCTATCGGTGTACCTCAGGGTTCTGTTCTCGGTCCTCTCTTGTTCTCCATCTACACTTCTTCCCTTGGCTCTCTGATATCATCCCATGGCTTTCAATACCATCTTTATGCTGATGACTCCCAAATTTACCTCTCTACCCCTGAAATCTCAACCAGCATCCAGACCAATGTTTCAGCCTGCCTATCTGATATCGCTGCCTGGATGTCTCAATGTCTTCTGAAACTTAACATGGACAAAACCGAGCATCTCATCTTTCCTCCTAAACCTACCTTTCCTCTCCCCCCTTTCTCTATTTGTGTGGATAACACTCCCATTCTCCCTGTCTCATCAGCTCATAACCTTGGGGTCATCTTTGACTCCTCTCTCTCCTTCTCTGCTCATATTCAACAGATTGCCAAAACCTGTCATTTCTTTCTCTATAACATTAGCAAAATCCGTCCCTTCATCTCTGAGCACTCTACCAGGACCCTCATCCACACTCTTATCACCTCTCGTCTTGATTATTGTAACTTGCTTCTCACCGGCCTCCCTCTTAGCCATCTCTCTCCTCTTCAATCAATCCAAAACTCTGCTGCACGGCTCATTTTCCGCCAAAGTCGCTATGCTCACATTAGCCCTCTCCTTAAGTCACTTCATTGGCTCCCTATCCGTTTCCGTATTCAGTTCAAGCTTCTCTTATTGACCTATAAGTGCATTCACTCTGCCGCTCCCCAGTACCTCTCCACTCTCGTCTCTCCCTATGCCCCCCCTCGAGTACTCTGTTCTGTAGAAAAATCTCCCTTATCCGTCCCCTTCATCTCTACTGCTAATTCTAGACTCCGTTCCTTTTATCTTTGCTGCACCTCACGCCTGGAATAGACTTCCCGAGCCTGTACGTCTAGCCCCGTCTTTGGCCGTTTTCAAGTCCAAACTTAAAGCCCACCTCTTTACCACTGCTTTTGACTACTAACCATTACTCACTTGCCCTGTCCTTTATCCTCACCTCTTTATTCCCTTGCCCTTAATTGTTCTGCCTTTTTTCCTGTCTTATCTAGATTGTAAGCTCTTTGAACAGGGACTGTTTCTTTTTTGTGTATGGTGTAGAACACTGTGTATGCCTTGTAGCGCTATAGAAATGATAAATAGTAGTAGTAGTATATATTTTTGGAAGTTGAATACATTTTAAAATATTGTCAGCCAGCCTTGTTCACAGCAGGGGCGTAGCCAGACAACAGATTTTGGGTGGGCCTAGGCAAGAAGTGGGTGGGCATCAAGTGTCCTCTCCCCCTCCCCTCAACCACCACCCAAAAAATATCTCAGCTGGTGAGAAAACGCTTCTTTCCATCTTGGCAGTCTGCAGCAGGCATGCACTGAAAACTGAGCATGCGCAGGTGCCGCTATTGTGGAGAGTAGTGTTTTTGTTACCATCAGGGGGAAGTCTTCAGCTGGCAGAGCTTGGGATCCCCACCAGCTACCACTAAACGTGTGCTACTGTTGGGTGGGCCTGAGCCCTAAGTGGGTGGGCCCTGGCCCACCCAGGCCCACCTGTGGCTACGCCACTGGTTCACAGTCACACCGGAAAGAAGAGAAATCTCACCCACCAACACCCTTCTTCCTCAGGAGGAGGCACAAGCATTCAAGGACCAATGGAGCCTGCTCAATGGTGACTCCTACTAGGTCAATCCCAGACCCAGAGACGCCCTCAAGGGGATGCTACACCTTTAAAAGTAGGCTGCTATTGTCAAATGTCCTCAATATGTAAATAGTGAAATTTAACTTTTCATGTTGAGGGAAATCAATAGCTAACCACAGCCTGTGTGAACAAAGCCATTTTTCTTGTGTTTTGGGTTGTTTTTTTTTACAGCATTTAATCTGTTTGCATTTTATTTCTGCAAGTGTTTTTAAAACTGCTAAACCTGCTATGTAGAATAAATTCTTCTGTGTCTCAGGAAAGAGAAAAGCAGATCTCAGGTTGAAAGAAATGAATGAGATTTAATTGAACAAATAAAGAAAATAAAGAAAACAGCTGGTCATAGCGCTTTGGGTGGAGTAAACAGTAATTGGCACCTGGCTTGCCTCTATGCTACAATGTTCTGATTAAAGAATTAGTTTGCTTGTTCTGTGTGTTTGGAAATGAGAGTCTGTGATTCTGAAAATACAGAAGTCAACCGTAATGTCAGTGTTCCATATCACACAGTCTGTGAGCTCCGAGGCCCTTCCCCCTCCCAGGCAACAGCCACAGGAACAGTCAAAATCAGTAAATGATATTTATTTACATAGTAGACTGAGGCAGATAAAGACCTGTATTGTCTTTCCAGTCTGCCCACCAATGTAAACTCATTATATATGATATGAAGTGTTACATCTTGATTCTTGATTTCATCCTTGCTGAGACAACAGCTTTCCTGATTTTCCTGGTGGTTCAGTGGGGTTAATGGGGGACTCCTGCCCCTTGCAGCTGCCATAGGAAAATAGCTGCCACAACGCAGTGTTGCCAGGTACTCAGCCCCGAAACCCGCCCAAAAAGTTCACACCCCCACCTCCGCTGTCATCAACCCCTCCCCCGCCACCATAGACTCCGCCTCCTCCGTCATCGACCCCGCCTCTTCTGTCACAGGCCCCGCCTCCTCCGTCACGGGCCCGCCTCCTCCATCACTGGCCCCGCCCAAACGGCCCGAAAAACCACACAAAAACCACCGAAAAAAACCAAAAACCAGCCCAAAAAACCGCGACCTGCAGCAGGTCACGGAAAACCGCCCAATTGGGCAAGAAAACCGCCCAATTGGCAACCTTGGCCACAAGATGCTACACAAGTGGAGGGGAGGTGTCTGAATGTGGCAGACTGGGGGAGGGAAGGAGGAAGGATTTTTGAGGAGCTGGGAGTGGTTATGCAGGTTCCGGCTGGCTCCTCCCCAGTGCTGCCCCGACCTGCCCACTTTTAACTTGGGTAGTCAGAGACAAGATTCAGTGGCACTGCCCATTTTAGTGCTGCTGTATGTCGGCAGTTGGTTGTCTCACGGCTTAGAAAAAGGGTCCCTTTGTATTTCATGCTATATTTTCCTTGTCTGTTGTGAGTGTTTATGTCCCTGTGGTTTTTGCCTGTGCACTGATCTGGAATTTTCAATCCGGACCACAAGCATACTTTGCCTGTTTAGTTTTTTATTTAGGGGGGAGGGGAGCTATTAAGAGTCAGGGTATCATATTAGCAGAATGGAGGGGAGCTGGTTGAGCACCAACACCTGAAGGATCGGTGGGGAGGGGAGGGGAGGGGATGGAGAGAGCACTGCCCTCCACATACCCTCCCAAATCTTTACCTAGGTTGCCGACTGGAAACTTTTTGAACTGACTTTCTTTTCCCTTTGTACCTGGAATGGAGGGTAGAGGATACGACTGGCCCCAACCTGGGACCATTTTTTAAGAGAATGACTATATTATGAACCATGCAATTGTTTGCTTTATAAACTTTCAGCCTCCAAAAATTATTTGGTTCAAATTCATTCAATTTTTAAAAACTTCCCACTCTTCCCTTGCGTGCCAGCGCATTTTTATTTAATCTCAGTTATAGAAACATGCCGGCTTGTGCAACATACGGATGTACACAGAAGAACCGTCAGAACGGAATAACCTTTCATCGGTTAGAGATTGTAATTAGGTCTAAATCGTGATCAGTGTGTCGTTTCAAGGGGCTGAGAGAAAATTAAATTTATTTATTTGTTGCATTTGTATCCCACATTTTCCCACCTATTTGCAGGCTCAATGTGGCTTACACTATTACTTCATATCAAGCGTCATTCAAAAGTAGACACACAATTAATTACATACAGAACAATTGTAACAAAATGGATATAATCAATTCAGTAAACAAGAAAATACCTCCCCACTCCCCCCCCCCCCCCCCCGTTTTCTATTTCTGTTGATGGCTCTCTCATTCTCCCTGTCTCCTCAGCCCAAACCTTGGGGTCATCTTTGACTCCTCTCTCTCCTTCTCTGCTCATATCCAGCAGATCGCCAAGACCTGTCGTTTCTTTCTTTACAACATCCGTAAAATCCGCCCCTTTCTTTCCGAGCACTCTACCAAAACCCTCGTCCACACGCTTGTCACCTCTCGTTTAGACTACTGCAATCTCCTTCTTGCTGGCCTCCCACTTAGTCACCTCTCCCCTCTCCAATCGGTTCAAAACTCTGCTGCCCGTCTCGTCTTCCGCCAGGGTCGCTTTATTCATACTAACCCTCTCCTCAAGTTGCTTCATTGGCTCCCTATCCGTTTTCGCATCCTGTTCAAACTTCTTCTACTAACCTATAAATGTACTCACTCTGCTGCTCCCCAATATCTCTCCACACTCGTCCTTCCCTACACCCCTTCCCGTGCACTCCGCTCCATGCATAAATCCTTCTTATCTGTTCCCTTCTCCACTACTGCCAACTCCAAACTTCCCTCCTTCTGCCTTGCTGCACCCTACGCCTGGAATAAACTTCCTGAGCCCCTACGTCTTGCCCCATCCTTGGCCACCTTTAAATCTAGACTGAAAGTCCACCTCTTTAACATTGCTTTTGACTCGTAACCACTTGAAACCATTCGCCTCCACCTACCCTCCTCTCCTCCTTCCTGTACACATTAATTGATTTGATTTGCTTACTTTATTTTTTGTCTATTAGATTGTAAGCTCTTTGAGCAGGGACTGTCTTTCTTCTATGTTTGTGCAGCGCTGCATATGCCTTGTAGCGCTATAGAAATGCTAAATAGTAGTAGTAGTAGTAGTGTTAGAAATCCTATTATTGATTATTATGGTAAGTCTTGTTGAAAAGATAAGTCTTTATTGATTTTCGAAAGTTGATTAGGTAGTGAATAGTCTTCAGATCAAGTGGCAGTGCATTCCACATCTGTGTGCCAATGTAGGAAAAGCCTTACATCTTAGGGTGTAGACCCCTCAAAATCCCCACCCCCCAACTCCCCTCCTCATCCCCTCCTAACAGAAAGAATGCAAAACCAAGGAGGATAATAAAACAATTATAAACCTCACAAGTTTGCTATTGTATTCAATAACATCTGCTAATATTTGGGACCACTCGGTATGGCAGCAAGTTCCGTCCGCTGGCTTCAGCCCACAGAACGGGTGAGATAGGCTCATGCCTTGTCCCGTCATAAAATCTCCTTGCTCAACACACCCCAGAGTAAGCCATTAAGGGGTCCTTTTACAAAGACACGCTAAAAAAAATGGCTTGCGGTAATGCAGGCGGGGGTTTTGGGCGCACACCAATCCATTTTTTAGTGTGCCTGTGAAAAAGGTCTTTTTAAAAATCTTAGTCGAAAATGGACCTGGAGCAAAATGAAAATTGTCGCACGTCCATTTGGTCTCTGAGACCTTACTGCCAGCCATTGAGCTAGCGGTGAAGACTTACGTGGTAAGCAGACAGTAATGACCTATGTGCACCCAATGCCACTTGGCGCGTGTCCGTTACACGCGCCCGAAAATGAAAAATATTTTTCTGACGCGCTTATCGGACGTGCGGCAAAAATGAAATTACCGCAAGAGCCATGCAGTAGTCAGGCGGTAACTCCATTTTGGCGCATGTTGGGCACACGTTGATGCTTACGCGGCTTAGTAAAGGACCCCTAAGCTTGGTAAAGGGACTTCATTGACTTTAACCCCCATTAACACACAGTCCAATGCCATTATTATGGACTTCTTTTCTCATAAACAGGACTTAAAGATCTGGGTTTTCTAGCCCATTATAAACCATAAAATTGTACTGCTTTGTCACCCTCCTATCTCCATGCATATCTCCCTGTCCCTCATCCACCCGACTCTTCCTGTCTCTCACCTATCCACCCCCACCCTGTTAGACTGTCACTGAAATGCTTTGATGTTTCACATATATACTGTCACCTACCAACATTTGCTTATTTCCGATCTGACGAAGAAGGGCAACCTTCGAAAGCTAATCAAGAAATGTATTAAGTTATGTCCAATAAAAAAGGTATCATCTTATTTTCTTTTCCATGTTTTATTTTGTTTTATTTCTATTGATTACCTTTAAAAGTGGACTAACACGGCTACCACAGCTCTCTACTCATAAACAGAGAGAGAGAGACCCTCAGATAATCAGGCTCTAAACTTGACTTCCATCCCCAGTTCTATTAGAGTTGGTCATAGTTTCCTCAACAGAAGTACCTGCCTCATTTAAGGGCCTTTTTTCTAAACCACGTTAAGTGATAACCTGTGCTTAACACAGGAAAATGGGCTTTCCACAAAAGGCATTAAAGTGTCCAGCATGCTAACTGAATGCTTTTTTTGTGTGCATTTTTTAAGGAGGAGCATGTTATGGGCAGGGATTGGAAGCATTATCCAGCTAGTATGTTTCCATTAGCGTGTGCTAATTAGATAATGCTGGCTGAACACAGGAGCATTCAGTAGTTCCTAAATAGGAGGTGGTATGCGCATGCCAATATTTTTGCAGGTCTCGCATGCTAATGGAAAAATTAGCCTGGAACCAATGTTCCCTCTAAGTGGCGCACATGAGTGATTGCTCATACATTGTAGGAGCGTTACTGACAAATTTTACATGGTTGTCCACAAAAAAAATTTCTTTGTGCTATATACAGAACCGCATTGCTAATTCTAGCACTCAAAAATTATTGGTTTTTAATAATTGGTTGCTCACACGAAAAAAAAATTTGCAAGCACCAAGCCACTCCTTACAGGAAACATTGCCTGGAATCTGCAAAAAGTTCTCTTTTAGGGATACACACCTTGATTTGCACCTTGATTCACAGGATCATTTATGGTGACGTTCCAGGATACATGCTAAACCTAAGAGATCTACTACCCAGAAATAGTTCTAGTCTTTCCCGATCCTATTTGATGTTACATTATCCAGGTTGCAATAGCCTCAAATACAAATCTACCTACGCATCAAGCTTCTCCTTCATAGGAACTCAGCTATGGAATGCATTGCCTAAACTCTTAAAATCAACTCAGAATCACTTAATTTTCAGGAAATTATTGAAGACCACCCTGTTCAAGAAGGCGTACCATCCAGACGTTACTTAGTTTGTCTTATTTGTTCAGCAAAATTTATGGGCCCTTAATGTTTTTCCATTATCTTTTATTATCTTTGTTGTTTTAGACATTATGTCTACGATTAATTCTTTTTACTATGACATTGTTTAATGATATTATATTGAACTATAGCCTACCCATGTTATTGTGTAAGCCACATTGAACCTGCAACTAGTGGGAAAATGTGGGGTATAAATGTGTGTTAAATAAATATGCTAGAAATCGGCTTAGAGGGCAGGAAAGTCCCATGTTAGAATGCATTAAGCCCATTTCTTAGGGCATCTGGGGGTCCCTTAATGTACTCCTCTCTTATTCCTCAAATTATTTTTTGAGAAGAAAATAGAGTACGTCCAGAAACAAAATTAGACTTAGGTTCTGCCTTCCTTCATCCAGTTTTGCCCATGAAAAAATGAAAAATCAGAGTCTGTCTTGATATAAGTTTGACACATCACATCTTCTTCAAAAAATCTTAGTGTTCTTTTTAAGCAGATAAAAACCATCAGTCTTAGAATGATGAGGAAAATCAATAAACAATAAAATACAAGAAGAAAACAAATAAATTAGTCCAATAAGAGAAAATATTGAGATGCTGTCAGGTTCCTTAGATAAATATTGAGATACTGTCAGGTTCGTTAGATAAATGAAGCCAAATGAAAAGCAGAAAACAAGAAATTATATCTGGAGTTAGAAATGCAGAGATATATTTTGAAGATGCTTTTGGTAATTTGATCTTCTTGAGACTCACCTGCACAAAACTCAGGCACCATTCTGATCCTTCCAGCCAGAAACGCCACAAGATCAACACGCACATGCCTAAACCTACACCACCCAAGCTGCAAAAGAATTAAATACAAATCAACCTATGCATCCAGCTTCTCCTTTATAAGCACGCAACTATGGAACGCACTACCAAACACCTTGAAAACAACGCACGACCTATCAAACATTCGGAAATCACTAAAAACTTGCTTATTCAAAAAGGCATACCCTGATGACCCAACTTAAATGCCTCGATCCCACAACACAACGAAACTAAGACTCGAATTGATCACAACTCAACCCTTCCTCCTTATTCCCTAATGTGTTTATCCTACACGAACCTTCCACATTGTCACTCTGTATCTGCTATACTTGAACTGGCGATCGCCATCACGGTTGCTATGTAAGCCACATTGAGCCTGGGTGGGAAAATGTGGGATACAAATGTAATAAATAAATAAATCCTGCAAGCTTATCAAAGAATGGAAGAAAATACCTTCTAGTTTTGATCCAAGGCAGATTTTGTAGGAGTTTTTACAGGATCTCAAAAAAGGCACCCTGAGTAATGTCCTTTGGTGTACCCAACATTAGAATCTTCGCAGGTTGTGATAGCTTGTATCTTGGGCCAAGCAAAACTAGGCAATTGCCCAGGGTGGCAGCTTCTAGAGGGACATCAAAAAACAGCTACAGTCAAAGCAAAACAATAAGGGGCCCTTTTACTAAGCCATGTAAGTATCTACGCGTGTCCAACGCATGTCAAAATGGAGTTACCGCCCAACTACCGCGTGGCTCTTGTGGTAATTTCATTTTTGGCGCGCGTCCGATACACGCACCTGAAAAATATTTTTTTCTTTTTGGACGCACATAATGGACACGCACCAAGTGGTATTTGCTAAACTGTTGCAGAAGAAACCATAAATTATGTCTCTACAACAGGATGCCAAGCATGTAACTTCTACCATCCTAAAACTTGTGAGCGCAATTTGCGCACCTTCTGTAAAATTGCACATCCAGCATTGAAGAATTAGGGGAATAATGTCTAAATATTTACTAGGATCACGGATGATCATCATTGTAGAGTTTATCAAAGGGGGGGAAATTATCAATGTAGACTACCATTAAGCTGTGTCATTTTACTGTTATTCCCAGTTATTAGTAACTGGATCTCAGTGCATAAAATGGGATTTGTGCTAAAGTAGCACAAGTTAGTGATAAAATAACGCATATTAACGATAGCCCACATTAATAATTATGCCCCAGTAGAAATCCACGGGAGATGTATCTGTTAGGCAGTGAGAGTCTGTTATGTACAGACGGGGAAAGGGATCTTGGGGTGATAGTATCTGAGGATCTGAAGGCGACGAAACAGTGTGACAATGCGGTGGCCGTAGCCAGAAGGTTGTTAGGCTGTATAAAGAGAGGTGTGACCAGCAGAAGAAAGGAGGTGTTGATGCCCCTGTATAAGTCATTGGTGAGGCCCCACCTGGAGTATTGTGTTCAGTGTTGGAGGCCGTATCTTGCTAAGGATGAAAAAAGAATTGAAGCGGTGCAAAGAAAAGCTACGAGAATGGTATGGGATTTGCGTTACAAAACATATGAGGAGAGACTTGCGGGCCTGAACATGTATACCCTGGAGGAAAGGAGAAACAGGGGTGACATGATACAAACGTTCAGATATTTGAAAGGTATTAATCCGCAAACAAACCTTTTCCGGAGATGGGAAGGCGGTAGAACTAGAGGACATGAAATGAGGTTGAAGGGGGGCAGACTCAAGAAAAATGTCAGGAAGTATTTTTTCACGGAGAGAGTGGTGGATACTTGGAATGCCCTCCCGCGAGAGGTGGTGGAGATGAAAATGGTAATGGAATTCAAAAATGTGTGGGATAAACATAAAGGAATCCTGTTCAGAAGGAATTGATCCTCAGAAGGTTAGCAGAGATTAGGTGGCAGCACCGGTGGTTCGGAGGCGGGGCTAGTGGTGGGCAGACTTCTACAATCTGTGCCATGAAAATGACAGATACAAATCAAGGTTAGGTATACATATAAAGTTGCACATATGAGTTTATCTTGTTGGGCAGACTGGATGGACTGTACAGGTCGTTCTCTGCCGTCATCTACTATGTTACTATGTAAGGGGGAAGTTAATCAGTTAGGGCCCTGAAAATTAATTGGGAGAAGGGTATAAGGATGAAGATTTGCCTGCGGCATCCAATACTCTTGCCCCCACCCTGCTTGTACGAGTCAAATGTAAGAATTTTCAGAGATGATAGTGCATAATAGAAGTGTGTACTGAAAATATTTTTTGTTTGTTTTGTTTAAAATGAAATAAATGAGAAAAAAGAAATGTAAAAGAAATCAAACGAAAAGGTCTATATAGATCTGGTCCTCGACCCAATGCTCTTGGTGCCAAAGTGTGAAAAAAGCTCACAACTCCCTCCAGATTCCCCAACCTTCTCCTCTTCCATGAGAGAAAAAATGGGCAGAAGTGATTCCCAGTCTCTCTTGCCAAAAAGAATGCCGGTCAGAGCTGGTTTAACCATCAGGCAAACTAGGTGGTCACCTAAGGAAGGAGCTCCCGGGGGTAGAGGCAGCAAAGAACTGCAGCAGTCAAAGCAAAACAATAGGTCCTGACAACCAAACACATTCAGGGGTCCTTTTACTAAGCCGCGTAAGCGTCTACGCGCACCCAATGCACGCCAAAATGGAGTTACCGCCCGACTACCGCGTGGCTCTTGCGGTAATTTCATTTTTGGTGTGCGTCCGATACCCGCATCTAAAAAATATTTTTTATTTTCGGATGCGCGCCAAGTGGCATTTGACGCGCATAGGTCATTACCGCCTGGATTCTTTACCGCTAGGTCAATGGCTGTCGGTAAGGTCTCAGACTCCAAATGAACGTGCAGCAATTTTGCTTTTGCCGCATGTCCATTTTCGGCAAAAAAAGGCCTTTTTCACAGGCGCGCTGAAAAATGGATTGGCGCGAGAGCAAAACTAATGCCTACACTACCGCAAGCCATTTTTCAGTGCACCTTTGTAAAAGGACCCCTCAACGAGCCATCAGCAGAGAGGGAGGTCAGTTTTCAAATCGCCCATTTACCTAGGTAAATGGCTTTGTAAAATGCACTCATTACGTACTGGAAACAAATGCCCTGCTATTATCCACTGGGGTTGTTTCATGTGAGACAGCTCAACATGGAACCGGATACTAGACATACGTAATAGGGCTACCATTTAAAAACGCCAACTTATCTATTTACTCTTGAATATCGGGAAGAAGGATCAAAAGCTATCATGCTGTATGCCTAAAGTTATGTTCCTGCACACCTGTAACAGTTAATAACTATAGTTCGGTGAACGGCTGTGTTGACGAGTTTGCTTCTTCTGCTTTGTTCCAGGCCCAGAGTGCAACCAACCCCTTGAAAAAGCCAAGTTGAGAGAAACAGGCACCTGTTGGGGTGTACCTGCACCTGGATTTCCAAGCTAAGTTGAAGTTTATATTCATATTAAATGATTAATGCTAATGTCGAGATAGCTGAACCCGATTCATTCCATACAGAAGTTCACTGTATTCATATGTTAAGCGCTTGAAGTTAGCACAGATATACCTCCATGGTTCAACATTAAGAATAAGAAGAAAAATCATCACAAAAAAATAACACTAAAAAATTAAAATTAAATGGGAGGAAGGTGGGAAACGTCGATGATAACGGTCGCAAAATAGAGGGACACCGATAGTAGTAAATGGTGAATAATATCCATGGCGACTGGTTGAGATGTTCCCTTAACATAAGGCGCATTCCTTTGTTTACCTGCTAGTTTGTGTGTTGTTATTAATAAGGAGTCCTAGTAGAGAATTGCCTTAAAGTAATTAGCAATTTGACTGCTATTCAGCCAGCAGTGGTCATCATTTTTTTTACAACTATGACCAGCTAAGGGGTCCTTTTACTAAGGTGCACTGAAAAAATGGGATGCGTTAGTAAGGGCGCACGTTTTGGGTGCGCGCAGATCCATTTTTCAGTGCACCTGTAAAAAAGGCCCTTTTTAAAAAAAATTTTGCCGAAAATGGACGTGCGGCAAAATAAAAATTGGCGCACATCCATTTTGGGCCTGAGACCTTACCACCAGCCACTGACCTAACGGTAAGGTCTCTCGTGTTAACCGTGCGGTAATTGCCTGTGTGCATCAAGTCAGAATTGCTGCCCGATTTTCACCGTGTGCCAGAAAAGAAAATATATTTTCTGGCACCCGTAGTGGACGCACGTCAAAAATGAAATTACCGCACGGGGCACGTGGTAGCAGGGCAGTAACTCCAAATTGATGCGCGTTGGGTGCGCATAGGTGCCTTCGCGGATTAGTAAAAGGGCCCCTAAATTAGCTCCAGATATTCAGTACCAGGTGATATGGGGTTACTGGTACTGGAATATCCAGTGCTAAGTTCAGTAGGGCTGGCCAGCGGACCTTATGCGGGTTCCAGCCAATATTCAGCCAAGGTCCACCTAAGAACAGAAAAATAGCCATACTGGGTCAGACCGGCTTCCGACAGTGGCCAATCCAAGTCACAAGTACCTGGCATAAGAGAGGCAATATTCAGCTAGGGCCTGGCTCCTCCCAAATGCCACCCCCTGTACTGCCCCTGTCCTGCCCACTTTTTCTGGGGCTGGTCAGAGCCGATCTTCAGCGACACTGCCTGGTTTAGTGGCCGGAAAGTTTTTAATATTTGAAATTATGATGATCAATTATTTGTGTTTACAGTATCATTTTAGGAGGGGTTGTCTTGGGATAATTATGATTTCAAGTTTAATTATCAAAATTTGGGGGGGGGGGGGGGGGAGGCAATCCTAGAGGCCTGAAAGGCAATTGAGGGGCTCAAGGCTGAAGGTACAACTAGGGTACTTAATGAGCTTGCTCCAGCCTTCTTTCTGACCCAATCCTCTTTCTGACCTCAATAAAATTAGAGATGATATTTTGTGAAAATAAAAATACAGTATGAGAACTGCATCCCAGTAAAAACAGACTTCTAGTCTTTGCGGAAAGACAGGGACAGTCTCATTTCCAAGAGGATGGGAAGGCCAAAACCCCAGGACTGTACGTTTCCTGTTTCATCCTGTAAGCGAGAGAAGGAGCGCTATTATTTTTTTTTTTCAGTTTTTCCAAGAAAAAGAAATCACCATTTTAACATCTTTTTAAGAGGAGCCCGGCTTTGGCGGCTACACCTGCTTGCAAGAAGAGTGGAAACTCAGAGTTCGTGAACTGTGAGTGACATAATTCCTGCCTGGGAAGAGATCATTATTTTTGAATCCCCTGCCGGTCCATGACTACAGTTGGAAGGAAGAAAGGCTGATGACCTTCGGTGACATGATGCCCCAGCAGCTACTGATAGGAAGGCTACTTTATGGTCATTTCAGACACTGGAGAAAATATAGTTTCTTCTGCAGTTTATTTGGCTGCAGAATTGTCTGCTAGGCACTCAGCAGTCTCCCACAGGGCTTGCCCATTACAACACCTTGCCTCTATTGTTTTTTTCTGCTGTTTTGTCAGATGTTTCCTCCATTGTGTTATCTTCTTATGAAAAGGAAAAACAAGAATGTTCCATTTAGGTGTGGCTCACAAGAATCTTTTGTCATTTTACCTTTTTTTTTTTTTTTTTTTTTCCCCAGAGCATTACAATAAGAAATGTTTCTGTACTAACTTCCTTTGGGAATTCTGTGCTTGAATGACTGGATAGCCTCTTTCATTTTAAAACATTTTCCACCTCTTTAACATGAATGCCGCATTTACTATACACGCTCTTCTGAATTTTCAATCACTTCTTTAATTGGGTGTTATCCTAAATGCACCATATTTGCTTCTGTCCCTTCATTAGTCTCCCCTCTTTTGTTGTAGTGCGTAAATGGGTTCTAAAAAAAATCTTGCTTTGCCAGTCTTTCTCTCTCTCTCTCTCTTATCCTCAAGAATACAATTGCCTCTGACTCCAGAACTGAAAGGATGTCCCCAGTGATTCTTCTATTAACAGCAATTTCATTTTAAGAGGGAGGAAAATTAGATATATATATATTTTTTGGATCTTCCAAGTCCAAGGAGAATGTCTGTTTCTACCTCACCCCCACCTCCCACCCCCTCCTTGGCAGTCAGAAATTAGGAAGTGTCCAATTGTTTTACCAGATAACAGAAAACTAAT
This sequence comes from Microcaecilia unicolor, assembly GCF_901765095.1. Lineage (NCBI taxonomy): Eukaryota > Metazoa > Chordata > Amphibia > Gymnophiona > Siphonopidae > Microcaecilia > Microcaecilia unicolor. The sequence goes on from NC_044041.1 coordinate 188,476,476, forward strand.
TATGAATGGGAGAGAAAGAAAAGATCATTTTTTTTTTCTTTTCATGTTGGATACGTTTAGCAGGTTGATAGAGGGAAGAAGTTGAAAGATCGTTTGCGTGTAGACCGCAAGTCAAGTATTAGCATTGCTGATATTAATAATATTGTAGAGGATTTGGTTGGAAAGAAACGAGCTGAAGTTACAAACAGTAACGTATATATTTTTTTCATGCCGGTTTTGAGTTTCATGAAGTGCAGAGACAGAGCAGACATCTTGGTACTGGAGACGGCTGATTTCTCCCAGGCTGTAACACTTTGTGCAAGACCCCCACCCCCCCCCCCCCCCCCCCCCCACTCAAAGAACGCATCATGTTCAAAATTTGCTCCCTAGTTCACAAAATCATTCATGGAGATGCACCAGCCTACATGTCAGACCTGATAGACCTACCACCCAGGAATGCCAAAAGATCATCCCGCACATTCCTTGATCTGCACTTCCCTAACTGCAAAGGTCTAAAATACAAAGTAATGCACGCGTCAAACTTCACCTACTTAAGCACACAGTTACGGAACGCACTGCCGCACAACTTAAAAATGACCTACGAACTAACGAACTTCCGCAAACTACTGAACACCCATCTCTTCAGCAAGGCTTACCACCAAGATCAACCAATGTGGATATACATAAATCTCCACACGTAGTTAGAAATGTCTTATAATATCTGCTTCTCATACTACTATCATGCCTTATCATTATCATGTTGCCAAAAATTCTCTGTAACACTAAATGCCTATTTTTCTATTATATTTCCACTATCCATGATAAGCCACATTGAGCCTGCAAAGAGGTGCACCCGTTCTGCGGCTCCTCACTACCTCTCTACCCTCATCTCCCCCTATGTTCCCGCCCGTAACCTCCGCTCACAGGACAAATCCCTCCTTTCAGTTCCCTTCTCCACCACTGCCAACTCCAGGCTCCGCTCATTCTGCCTTGCCTCACCCTACGCTTGGAACAATCTTCCTCAACCCCTACGCCAAGCCCCCTCCCTACCCATCTTCAAATCTCTGCTTAAAACTCACCTCTTCAATGCTGCTTTCGGCACCTAACCTTTCGTTAAATATAGTATGCCCTATCAGACGGACTCTACACTTGTCTTTAGATTGTTTAGATTGTCTTTAGATTGTACACCTGTCTTCTAGATTGTAAGCTCCTTGAGCAGGGACTGTCCTTCCATGTTAAATTGTACAGCGCTGCGTAACCCGAGTAGCGCTTTAGAAATGTTAAGTAGTAGTAGTAGTAGGTGGGAAAATGTGGGATACAAATGCAATAAATAAATGCTGCTGTATGAAATTTCCACAGCATCCACAGGTCACTTCTTTAGATGTCATGATGTGAAGAAAGGGCTTCTGTGCTACTGATTGCTCATACACAGAACATCTACATTCTGGGAAAATACCAGGGACAATATTTAAATATACAGCAGCTACATAAAGATATTGCCAGTATCCACATACATTCTTACCCTTCCCCCAGTAAGAAGTCTTAAGTCTAATAAATGTACGCAAGTACATAAGTATTGCCATACTGGGAAAGACCAAAGGTCCATCGAGCCCAGCATCCTGTTTCCAACAGTGGCCAATCCAGATCACAAATACCTGGCAAGATCCCAAAAATGTATAAAACATTTTATACTGCTTATCCCACAAATAGTGGGTTTTCCCCAAGTCCATTTAATAACGGTCTATGGATTTTTCCTTTAGGAAGCCGTCCAAACCTTTTTTAAAACTCCGCTAAGCTAACCGCCTTTACCACATTCTCTGGCAACGAATTCCAGAGTTTAATTATACATTGAGTGAAGAAAACGTTTCTCCGATTTGTTTTAAATTTACTACATCGTAGCTTCATCGCATGCCCCCTAGTCCTAGTATTTTTGGAAAGCGTGAATGATATAAGGACATCGAGTTGTTCATCCAAAGTTTATCTGTTAGCTGATACTGATTATAAATATTGACCCCAATATAATATATGTATGCTGGAGATATTTACATAAGAATAGCCATACTGGGTCATGCCAATGGTCCATTTAGCCCACTATCCTGCTTCCAACAGTAGCCAGTTCAGGTCACAAGTACCTAGCAGATACCCAAATAGTAGCAACATTCCATGCTACCGATCCCAGGGCAAGCAGTGGCTTTCCTATGTCTGTCTCAATAGCAAGAACTTGTCCAAACCTTTTTTTTTTTTTAAATTAATTTCAACATTATTATACAAGAAACATCTTGTGTAGGAAAAGCATCAATACATTTGAATAAATGTTAAAAGAAAAAAGAAAATTTAACTTGGCAATGGAAATTTGACACTCAAGTCCATAAATTGAAATCCAAGAATTCAGAAAATATAGGGAGAGCAATTAATAATCATAACACAAGACAAAGTAATGATATCTCTGGAAAGTGGTGTTGATTTCTTATCTCAGCGCTTATCCTTTTTCACTGTGTTTACTAGCGCTGAAACATGGGCAGGTTTCCCAAACCTTTTTAAAAACCAGATACAATAGCTGCTGTTACCATATCCTCTGGCAATGAGTTCCTGAACTTAACTATTCCTTGAGTAAAAAAAAAACAATTTCAGCTAAGCTTCTGAAGGAATGGATCCACAGAAGCTTAGCTGAAATTGGGTGGCGGGGGGAAGAGGGGTTGGTGGTTGAGAGGCTAGGATAGGGGAGGGCAGACTTATACGGGGTCTGTGCCAGAGCCGGTGATGGGAGGCGGGACTGGTGGTTGGGAGGCGGGAAATACTGCTGGACAGACTTATACGGTCTGTGCCCTGAAAAAGACAGGTACAAATCAAGGTAAGGTATACACAAAAAACTAGCACATATGAGTTTATCTTGTTGGGCAGACTGGATGGACCGTGCAGGTCTTTTTCTGCCGTCATCTACTATGTTACTATGTAACTATTCCTTGAGTAAAAAAAAAAACATTCCCTCCTATTTGTTTTAAAAATATCTCCATGTAATTTCATTTTTGAAAGTCTGAAAAATCTATTCACTTTTACCCATTCTACGTCACTCAGGGATTTTGTAGACCTCAATCATAAACCCCCCCCCCCCCCCTCAGCTGTTTCTTTCCAAGCTAAAGAGCCCTAACCTCTTTAGCCTTTCCTCGTATTAGAGGAGTTCCATCCCCGTTATCATTTTGGTCGCTCTTCTTTGAACCTTTTCTAATTCTGCTATATCTTTTTTTTAGATACGGCGACCAGAACTGAACGCATTGCTCAAGGTGAAATCGCACCACTGGAGCAATACAGGGGCATTATAATATTCCTGGTCTTATTTACCATTTTTTTCCTAATAATTTCTAGCATCCTGTTTGATGTTTTGGCCATTACCGCACACTGGGCAGAAGATTTCAGCGTATTATCTATGACATATATATCTTCTTCTCGGTTGCTGATTCCTAACATGGACCGTAGCATCATTTAACTATGATTTAGATTATTCTTCCAATTTGCATTGTTTTGCATTTGTCCACATTAAATTTCACCTGCCGTTTGGATGCCCAGTCTTCCAATTTTCTAAGGTCTTCCTGCAATTTTTTACAGTCCACATGTGTTTTGACAACTTTGAATAGTTTTGTGTCATGTACAAATGTAATCACTTCACTTGTCATTCTGATTTCCAAATCATTTATAAATATGTTAAATAGAACTGGTTCCATTACAAATCCCTGTGGCACTCTACTAAACACTCTCTTCCATTGTGAAAAATGGCCATTTAAACCTACCCTCTGTTGTCTGTCCAATAACCAATTCCTAATCCACAAAAGAGCATTGCCTCCTATCCCTTGACTTCTTAATTTTCTCAAGAGTCTCTTATGAGGAATTTTGTGAAAAGCTTTCTGAAAATTTAGATACACTATCCTGCTTATAATCGAAATAGAAAAACGCCTATATTGTGACCCAAATCGGGAGATAGATGTTTATCTCACAAAAACGAATAAAGCGGTATAATCGAAAGCCGAATTTGGACGTTTTCAACTGCACTCCGTCGCGGATGCGGACAAAGTTGATAGGGGCGTGTCGAAGGCGTGGTGAAGGCGGAACTGGGGCGTGGTTATCTGCCGATCAGAGATGGGTGCCTTTCGCTGATAATGGAAAAAAAAATATGCGTTTTTAGCGAGAATTTAGGGCACTTTTCCTGGACCCTGTTTTCCCACGAATAAGGCCCCAAAAAGTGCCCTAAATGACCAGATGACCACTGGAGGGAATCGGGGATGACCTCCCCTGACTCCCCCAGTGGTCACAAACCCCCTCCCACCACAAAATATGCCGTTTCACAACTGTTTATTTTCACCCTCAAATGTCATACCCACCTCCCTGGCAGCAGTATGCAGGTCACTGGAGCAGTTATTAGGGGGTGCAGTGGACTTCAGGCAGGTGGACCCAGGCCCATCCCCCCCACCTGTTACACTTGTGCTGGTAAATGGGAGTCCTCCAAACCGCCCCCCAAACCCACTGTACCCATATGTAGGTGCCCCCCTTCACCCCTTAGGGCTATAGTAATGGTGTAGACTTGTGGGCAGTGGGTTTTGAGGGGGATTTGGGGGGGCTCAACAAACAAGGGAAGGGTGCTATGCACCTGGGAGCTCTTTTACCTTTTTTTTTTTTTTTTTTTTTTTGTAAAAGTGCCCCCTAGGGTGCCCGGTTGGTGTCCTGGCATGTGAGGGGGACCAGTGCACTACGAATCCTGGCCCCTCTCACGAATAAATGTCTTGGAGTTATTCGTTTTTGAGCTGGGCGCTTTCATTTTCCATTATCGCTGAAAAACAAAAACGCCCAGCTCAAAAAAAGATAAACGTCCATGTTTTTCGAAAATACGGTTCGGTCCGCCCCTTCACGGATCCGTTCTCGGAGATAAATGCCCATGGAGATAGACGTTTCCATTCAATTATGCCCCTTCACATCAACCAGGTCTTTGCAGGTCTTTCACCCACTTACAGTTCCTTGGATCCCATACCATCAGCATGGTTGAAAAACCACACGCTAGAAATCCAACAGTTTATGTATTTAATCATCGTACGGAGTCTTTCTGAAGGGATAGTCCCTGCTACTCTAAAAGAGGCGCTAGTAAAGCCTATTCTGAAGAAGCCCTCATTAGATCCTATAACACCCAACAATTATAGACCAGTTTCTAATCTTCCGTTCCTATCCAAAGTGATAGAGACAATAGTGTTTAGACAATTGCAAACTTATGTAGATTCTAAAAATTTGCTACATCCTAGACAATCGGGCTTTAGGAAAGGCCATAGCACAGAGACTATCCTGACTTCAATGTTAAGTGAGATTCATGCAAAACTAGAACATGGCTATATTGCCTTGGTTGTTTCACTGGATCTATCTGCAGCTTTTGATTTAATTAATCATAAACTACTTCTTGATAGACTAGGTGAGATTGGCATTTCAGGGACAATTATGAAATGGTTTATATCTTTTCTTACCGAACGGTCATTTAAAGTAGTTCAGCAGCAATCGTCCTCTACAGAATACAACTTACCATGTGGGGTTCCACAGGGATCGGTCCTGTCCCCATTACTGTTTAATCTATATGTCAGTCCCTTGGCACTTCTCATTCAAACAATGGGTATTAGTTTTTATTCTTATGCGGACGATTTCCTTCTTATACATTATGTTAAACCATCTAATATGGATCTTACACCACTACAAATTTGTCTGGATAAAGTGGCAGACTGGCTCACAACATATCAATTAGTATTAAATCCAGATAAGACTATAACATCTTGGATAGTAGGACAGGGCACATGTCCAGCAGTGGTACCTATGCTATTTGGCAAGAATATCCCTACAGTTAAATCTTTTAGATACCTTGGGGTTATAATTGATTCTGCTCTGACTTTCGAGGAACAAATATCTGATGTAGTGAAAAAATCTTTTTTCCATCTTAGGAGACTTCGGTCAGTTAGGAATTCAATTAGTAAGGATTCCCTTAAAACGTTGACATCTGCTTATATTACCTCACGCTTAGACTACTGTAATATCATATATTCAGGGATCACCCAAGCTAGCTTGAAGCGATTACAAAGAATACAGAATACTGCAGCACGTATGATTTGTAGGGCCCGGAGGGATGACAGAGTAACACCTTTGCTACATCAACTGCATTGGCTTCCAGTTGAAGCAAGAGTTAAGTTTAAAGCCTTAGTCTTGACCCATAAGGCCTTTTATACACTAAATCCTGACTATCTGTCAAATCTAACTATTCCTTACACTGCCACACGAACCCTTAGATCCCTGACAGATAACAGGTTAGTGATTCCTCCTCTTGCTAGGGCTAGATGGGAATCTACACGGAATTCGGCTTTTTTCTATCTGTCTCCCTCTCTTTGGAATGGCCTTCCAAAAGAGATCAGACTTGAGAAATCTTACTTTCATTTTCGGAAACTTTTGAAAACCTTCTACTTTATCGAGTATGTAGATCAGAATTTAGAATAATGGAAGAAAGGTTATAAATGGGCATCTGTAATATATACTAAGTCAAAACTGTATTATCTGTCTGTGTAGATTATATTATGTATTTAATTTTGTATCTGCAGTGTTCTCCTGTGTATTAATCATGAGTTATATTGTTTTCATCTTATGTAGCTAGTTTGTTGGGTTTGCTGTGCTTTCCTGTAATGATTGGAGTTCTAATGTTTGTCCAATTTGTACTTATTGTACTGCTTTTTTTTTTTTTTTATAAATTGTAAACCGTTCTGTCTTGCAGTAGCAATAAGATACGGTATATAAATTGATGTAAATAAAATAAATAAATAAATAAAAAACCAAATATTTATTCACACCTTCGAAGAAATGAAGCAAATTGGTGAGGCAAGACTTCCTTTGACTGAACCCATGTTGACTCAATCCCATTAAACCATGTTTGTCTATATGTTCCATAATTTTATTCTTTATAATAGTTTACACTATTTCCTGGCACTGAAGTCAGGCTTACTGGTCTGTAATTTCACGGATCACCTTTGGAACCATTTTTAAAAATCGGTGTTACGTTGGCCACCTCCAATCTTCATGTACTATGGATGATTTTAATGACAGGTTATACAGATCACTAACATCAGATCAACAATTTCATGTTTGAGTTCTTTCAGTACCCTGGGGTGCATACCATCTGGTTCAGGTGATTTATCACTCTAACTTGTCGATTTGGCTCAGTACACGTCTTCCAGGTTCACTGAGATTTCTTTCAGTTTCTCTGCTTCGTCACCCTTGAAAACCATTTCTGGCACAGGTAGATCTCTTACATCTTCTTCCATAAAGACCAAAACAATGAATTCATTCAGTCCTCCCTGAGTGCCCCTTTTGCTCCTTCATGATATAATGGTCCCATGGAGTCACTCAAAGGCTTTCTGCTTCTGATGTATCTGAATAAGTTGTTACTATAAGTTTTGCCTCTGTGGCAAGTTTCTCTTTATATTCTTTTAGCCTTCTTTATGAGGGCTTTGCATCTATCTTGCCAGTGCTTATGTTGCTTCTTATTTTCTTCATTTGGATCCTTTCTTCATTCTTTAAAAGACGTTCCTTTGTCTCTAATTGTCTGTTTCACTTCACTTTTAACTATGCTGGCTGTAGTTTGCTCTTCTTTCTGCCTTTGTTAATATGTGGAATACATCTGGTCTGGGCTTCCACGATGATATTTTTAAACAACGTCCATGCCTGATTTAAAATTCTCGATTTTGCAGTCAGTCCTTTTAGCTTCTTTTTAACCATTTTCTTCATTTTATTGTAGTTTCCCTTTCAAAAATGAAACGCTGCTACACATTTCCTTACAGACTTCACTCCAGATATCAGCTCAAATTACCAAAGTGAAGAATCTGGAAAAGCCATGACGGACAACTCTACAATAAAATGGGAGTAATTCTATATATGTGTGTCTACATTTAGGCGTCTAGAAGGCCCTTATATGGTGCTTATTCTATAAATGAAAATAGAACCCTACTTTCCTTTATAGAATACTAGTCAAGGTGGACTGACCATTTGGGCAACCGGGCAGTGCTCAAGGGCCCAGTGCAGTTGGTGGGCCTGGTACCTCCTCCCCACATGTCTGACATCGCTCTCCCCCCTGTTCCCAGGTCCAGCAATCCAGCAATCCCCCCTCTCCCTCCAACCTCTCCCCCCCCCCCCCATTTACCTCAAAAGTCCTTTTCTCTGAACAAGTCCCTGACTGCCTGCCGCTGACCAGAGCCTCTCTGCCATGGCCTTCCCCTTTCTGATGTAACTTCCGGCTTCCACAAGGGTGGGCTGTGGCAGAGAGGTCCCAGTCAGCGACAGACAGCCAGGGCCCTGTACGGAGAAAGATACTTCTGAGGTAAATGCAAGGGGAGAGAGCAAGATCTAGGGACAGAGAGGAGAGAGCGGGAGATGTTGGCCTTGGGAAAGGGGAGAGATGTTGGACCTGGGGAATGCAGGGAGGGGTTGGAGATGGTGGAGCTGTGAAGGGGGCAAAGATGGCGCATCAAGGAGAGAGGGAAAGGGAAATGGGACTTGATATACCGCCTTTCTGAGGTTTTTGCAACTACATTCAAAGCAGTTTACATATATTCAGGTACTTATTTTGTACCAGGGGCAATGGAGGGTTAAGTGACTTGCCCTGAGTCACAAGGAGCTGCAGTGGGAATTGAACTCAGTTCCCCAGGATCAAAGTCCACTGCACTAACCACTAGGCTACTCCTCCACTCATTCCACCAATAAGAGCCAACCTCATCAGTGATGTCACAATGGCTTGATTGCCCGATACTTGGCTCACTTCTGATATTGTGATGTCATAAGGGAAAGGGGGAAAAAGGAAATGGGACTTGATATAGCACCTTTCTGAGGTTTTTGCAACTACATTCAAAGTGGTTTACATATATTCAGGTACTTATTTTGTACCAGGGGCAATGGAGGGTTAAGTGACTTGCCCAGAGTCACAAGGAGCTGCAGCGGGAATCAAATCCCCAGGATCAAAGTCCACTGCACTAACCACTAGGCTACTCCTCCACTAGCAACTTTCCATGTAGAGGCCTGCCCTTGCAGATCAGCAATGCGGCCACGCAGGCTTCTGTTTCTGTGAGTCTGACGGTGCAGGACGTCAGACTCACAGAAACAGAAGCCTGCGCGGCCGAGTTGCTGATCTGCAAGGCCAGGCTTCTTCATGGAATTTTGCCAGTGGAATAGCAACATTAGCATTCCATGTAGAATCTCAAATAGTAGCAACAGAATCTCCAATAGTAGCAACATTCCATCTAGAATCTACAAATAGCTTCAACATTCCATGTAGAATCTCAAATAGGGAAAGGGAAATGGGACTTGATATACCGCCTTTCTGAGGTTTTTGCAACTACATTCAAAGCGGTTTACATATATTCAGGTACTTATTTTGTACCAGGGGCAATGGAGGGTTAAGTGACTTGCCCAGAGTCACAAGGAGCTGCGGTGGGAATCGAACTCAGTTCCCCAGGTTCAAAGTCCACTGCACTAACCACTAGGCTACTCGGGGGGGGGGGGGGGGCAGGTGGGAAAGGGGGAGAAATGTGGGACCCAAGGGTGGAAGGGAGGAATATGGGAACCAGGAGTGGGGGGGCCAGGACTCTCTCATTGCCTGGAGGCCCAGATCCCTGTCAGTGTGCCCCTGATACTAGTGTAACAGGTTAAATATATGCCTATAATTAAGTGCAAACCCATGTGCCAGTCATAGAGCTGGCGAAGGTTCTCATACCTAAATATTGGAAATCTTATAAGTCTTAGTCCTGCCCAGACTCTGTCCATGTATACACTTATATAAAACTAGTATAGAATGCCCGTTTCGGTAGGCAATGAAACGGGCGCTAGCAAGGTTTTCACGATATTGTGTGTGTGTGTGTGTGTGTGTGAGAGAGTGAGACAGAGGGATCTGATGAGTGTGTCTGTGTGTGTCTGATGGAGCATGTGTGTTTGTGTGTCTGAGAGATACAGAGAGTGTGTGTGTGGTGAAGTGATTTCCATGACCCTCTCCTTCCCTTGCTCAGTCCGTATGTCTGTGTTGCTGGCCCCGCCCCCCCGATTTCCATGACCCTCTCTTTCCCTTGCTCAGTCTTTATTTTGCCCAAGGTCTTTCCTGTCCCGAGCCATGAATACTGCACTTCAGATGTCCTGCTTTACTTTATTCCTGGATATTTGTTTATCTTTGTTTTGGGGTAGGGGCTTTGGTGTTGCGCCATGGGGAGGGGCTTCTGTGATGCGTCTGCACAGAGGGGCTTTGCTGTTGTGCAGAGGGGGGGATGCTCTGTGAGGTGATTCATTGGCAGGGAGAGGAAAGCGTGTTTCCCTACTCCTCCCCCTGCCTGGCTTGTAGTGTTGTAGATGCCCCGCCTTCACGTCAAATGTGATGATGTTGTGGGCGGAGCGATGTGATTGGTTGAGTGCCATTGCTCCGCCCTCGACGTCATGACGTGAGACGCGGGGGTGGGGCAAACACTCATGGGCGAATTCTGGGTTTCACCACCATGCATTTAGAACGTTGGGACTTGTGGAGGCTTCATAGAACGTTGGAGGTGCGATTTATATAGAGAGATGTGTGCTTATTTACAGAATAATGCTTAGGCACATTTTCAGCATTTACATGCCTATATGCTCACATTTGCATGAATATGCCTCTATTCAAATTATGTCTGATTATAATTGTTATGTAAATATTAGAAGCCACTTTTTAGAATTTCCCTCTGGGCTCGGTTTCTTGTGCACCTCTTCTAAAAGCCCCGCTGCTTGCCACTTTTAGAAACCAGACCCTGACCCTTTACCTAACCCAGTTTGGAGAGTTTTATGTTCTAATCATTTCATCATTTGATTAAAGCTACAATGGACTTTTCTTCTCTGGCTACACAGAAATTTGCAAACTAGACTATCTTGTTATCGTTATGCGTTCAATGTACCGTTGCAAATAATTTGTGCATCCTGATGTTTCAAGATTTGTGCTAACTGCAACATTCATGTTTTATAGATTATTTGATTTATTTAAATGACATCTTATGCAGGGCACCTTACGGAAACTCAAATTAACTCTGAGAATTTCAGGACAAGTTAATATAACAGTGAAGCAAAGAGGTCGGCAAAAGCAGATGAAAGAAAAAACAGAAAAGCCAGACTGAATGCGTCTGTCTCTAACTGAGATTGAAAGGGGAATCTTGAACCTCTGGAGATACTTTGCTGCTGATGTCTAGGGCTAGGAGATTATGAAAGGAGGGCATCATTAGGAATGTCTGTTTGGGGGGATTTGCTGGGTTCTTGCAACTTGGACTGACCACTGTCAACAGTGGTGTAACTACGTGGGGCCAGGGGGGCCTGGGCCCCTGTAGATTTAGCCCTGGACCCCCCCCTCCCGCCGCCATCCCGCCGTCGCCATCGCCTGCCTTTGCTGGCAGGGGACCCCAACCCCCGCCAGCCGAGGTCCTCTTCTTCTCACAAAAGGCTTCCTTCTGTTTCTGACGTCCTGCACGACGTCAGAAACAGAAGGAAGCCTTTTGCGAGAAGAAGAGGACCTCGGCTGGCGGGAATTGGGGTCCCCCACCAGCAAAGGTAGGCGACGGCGGGTTGGAGGCCGGAGGGGGGGTCGAGAGGGTCGTCGGCAGGAGGGGGCAAAGTTGGTGGTGGCAACGGGGTCGGCAATGGTGGGGGGGAGTTGGCGGCGCCGGGGGGGGGGGGTGCTAAAATGTGCTCCCTCACCTCGGACTCTGGACCCCCCTCCCGCTGAAGTCTGGCTATGCCCCTGGCTGTCAGAGAAGATACTTGGCTTGATGGACTTTGGTTTAGCTCTGTATTGGTTATTTTATCTTCCTATGTAAGAGGCAGTGAGAAGAACAGCAAGGCACAAGAGAGCAGGGGCATAGCCAGACAACAGATTTTGGGTGGGTCTAGGCAAGAAGTGGGTGGGCACCAAGTGTTCTTCACCACCACCAAAAAAATATCTCAGCTGGCGAGAAAACGCTTCTTTCCATCTTGGCAGTCTGCAGCAGGCATGCACTGAAAACTGAGCATGCGCAGGTTCCGATATTCTGGAGAGTAGCGTTTTCGTTACCATCAGGGGGAAATCTTGAGCTGGCCGAGCTTGGGATCCCCACCAGCTACCGCTAAACGTGTGCTACTGTTGGGCGGGCCTGAGCCCTAAGGCCCACCTGTGGCTACGCCATTGCTAGAGAGATGGGTGGATGCCAGACCATGAATGGTCCTTGTAGCCACACTGTAGGGTATATTTAGCACTCTTAGAGGCCTTTTCCTAAGCCACTTAGGCATGTATGTGCGTCCTGCGTGTCAGTTTTAAACTTCCGCCCAGCTACCATGTGGCCCAGGAGGTAATCATTTTTTTTACGCACGTCCACTAAGCGCACCAGAAATTTTTCAGTGTTCGGCGCTAAGTGGGCAGTTATCTGCATTGTACATGCATAGACCATTACTGCCCGGTTAATGCATGAGACTTTACCGCTAGGTCAATGGGTGGAGGTAAGGTTTCAGGCAGAAAATGGGCGCACACCAATTTTTATTTTGCCATACGTCCATTTTCGGCCCCCCAAAAAAGGGCCTTTTTTGCAGGTGCGCTGAAAAATGGACCTGGGCACGTCCAATACATGCGTCTACACCAGCGCAGTTCATTTTTCAGTGCACCTTAGTAAAAGGACCACTTAGTGGGGCAATTTTCACCTAAGGCAATTCACTAAGATAAACATCTATCTTTTTGGCTAGATCTACTACTACTACTTATCATTTCTATAGCGCTACTAGACATACACAGCACTGTACACTTGAACATGAAGAGACAGTCCCTGCTCGACAGAGCTTACAATCTAATTAGGACAGACAAACAGGACAAACAAGAGATAAGGGAATATTAAAGTGAGGATGATAAAATAAGGGATCTGAACAAGGGTTAGGAGTTAAAAGCAGCATCAAAAAGGTGGGCTTTTGGCTTAGATTTGAAGACGGTCAGAGATGGAACTTGACGTACCGGCTCAGGAAGTCTATTCCAGGCATATGGTGCAGCAAGATAAAAGGAACGGAGTCTGGAGTTAGCAGTGGAGGAGAAGGGTGCAGATAAGAGAGATTTACCCAGTGAACGGAGTTCCCGGGGAGGAGTGTAGGGAGAGATGAGAGTGGAGAGGTACTGAGGAGCTGCAGAGTGAATGCACTTATAGGTCAATAAGAGGAGTTTGAACTGTATGCGGTAACGGATAGGAAGCCAGTGAAGTGACTTGAGGAGAGGGCTAATATGAGCATAACGACACTGGTGGAATATTAGTCGTGCAGCAGAATTTTGAACAGATTGGAGAGAGATGGCTAAGTGGGAGACCTGTGAGAAGCAAGTTGCAATAGTCTAAGCGAGAGGTGATAATTTCTAGCCATAAAGATGGAAACTAAATTAGCCAGAGAATCCAAATCAAGACAAAATCAAGAAGAATGAAATAGCCAATTACATCAAAAGTAGTAGATTAATACAGTAGAATGAGAAGACGAAGTCAAAGCTTTTGGCAATAAGAAGGTAGTGAAGCAGACATGATGACACAATTTCAGTAGATAAGGACTGGTAAACCTCAGACTGAAATGTAGTGATAGTGGCAATGGATGGGCAGTATTTCAGAAAGAAATGGATTGGAAACAGGGAGGTGAGCAATCATTGGAGAAAATGACAAGACTGATAAATTGATTTTAGATGACGGGGCAGTCTACAACAGAATTAAAGAAAGCAAGGAAAATATTAGCAATTGAATAGTACAAAGATAAAAAGCATCTTAGAATCTGAAATAGAAGTTCTGGGTTTAGAGGCAAGATAAGAACCAGTTAGTGGAGAGGAAAAGAAGTAGAGAGAGAATTTCCAGGTCGGGGGGGGGGGGGGGCGATATATATAGGAATGGATTAAGGATATTTTACTGAACAAAGAAGATGGAGAAAGTGGAAGGAGATGGAGGTAAGGAGAAGGGAATTGGTTTGTGGAAAGATCAAAAACAGACAGTGAGGATGGATTTGGAAGTTATGTAAAAGTGATTGACCAAAGTTGGATTTGACAGAGGCAAAAGCAGAGGTAAATGAAGAATGGCGGAATGTGAAGATACCAAAATTAAGATGGTTGTTGGTCTTTTTCCATCAGGATTCCATCTGACAACGGCAATTATGCCAGATTTAACGAGCAAGGAGCAGCCAGGACAAAGAACGAGAAAGACAAGGTTGGCTAAGAGTGACAATCAGACAGAAGGTGCCAATGAGAGCCAAGTTCAGAGAGAAGTGATCAAGCTTCCTTGGAGAGACTGCAAATAGGTGATGGAAAGGGGAAGGTGTAAAAGGAGACAAAAGTAGCATTTTGAAAAGAGAGGTGATGAGGTTCCAGATGCTGTGATGTGGATGAGACAAGAGGTAAGAAAGTTGGCCAAGGGAGACTCTGAACGACTGAGCGGAATATTCATAAAAGGGCATCAGGAAATCAAAGCAGCATAGGATGCAGAGATGAAGCAAATTAGGTCATGGGTAAGTTGAGGTATGAAGTAATAAAATTTGAAATTTACAAAAAAACAAATTCATATTCATATCTGAAGGAGAAAGGTGTGGTAGCCGTGTTAGTCCACTCTTAAAGCTTATCAATAGAAATCAAACAAAATAAAACATGGAAAAGAAAATAAGATGATACCTTTTTTATTGGACATAACTTAATACATTTCTTGATTAGCTTTCGAAGGTTGCCCTTCTTCGTCAGATCGGAAATAAGCAAATGTGGTAGCAGATAGTATATATAAGAGAAACATCAAAGCATTACTTTGACAGTCTGACAGAGTGGGAGGGTGGGGGTATGCATGGGGACATCAAAGCATTTCATTGATATCTGAAGGACCAACTTAACTTAGTTTCGAAGATTCATTTGCTACAATGTCTACTGTAAGGCATCATGGCATATAAAGGAGGTGAAGGTGGTGGGGTCGAAAACAGTAACAGTATTCAAAAATGTGGGATAAACACAGGATCCCTGTATGGAAAGAGGAAGGAATCAAAGCTAAACTTCAATACATAAAGGGCCCCTTTTATCAAGTTGTGGCAAAAGGGAGCCTGCACTGGTGTTGACGTGTGTTTTTGACACACAGCAGGTAAAAGGTAGGTCTTTCTTTTCTTCAGGAAATGGCCATGCCACAAGTGAAGCACTTGACACGTGGCCATTTTGGATGGGAGCCCTTACCGCCACCCATTGAGGTGGCGAAAAGGGTTCTCATGCTAACCAGGCGGTAACTGGGCAGCACATAGCACTGCCCGATTACCAACGGGTACACACCAGCGCCACTGGTGGTGGGATTTACCGCTGGGCTGCTGCGGTAGCCCGGCGGTACTTGCTATTTATTTATTTATTTAGATCATATATACCCCGCTTTTTACCACATAAAGCAGCCTCTAAGCGGCTTACAATGAACCAAAGAAACAATTACAATGACAGTAGAGAGGGTAGAGGGAAAGGAGGAAGAAGGGAAGGGAATATAAATACGATATTTAAACAAATAAGTAGGCAAGGAAAAGAAAACAAAGAGAAGAGAAAATAAGGAGTCCAAAATCAGGTCTTGACTCGCTGAGACACATTAAGGCAGATAATCAGTTCCTGCGAACAGGACAGGAATGCGGGTGATGGCCAACGGCTGGAATCAGCGATCCAGGAGGAAACACTGCCCCTTCAAACGTGCAGCACTCTCCAAGCTCAAAGCAGCCGTAGAATAGATGAACAGCAGCCAACATCGCCGAGGACGACCACCACAGACCAGCAGCAAAGCCAAGAAGTTATGACTCATAGTGACAACCATGGCCTGGAGACAAAGCAGAGCAGAAGTCGACGCTGGCGAAGCACACCGAAAGAGAACCCACAGCGCGGGAGATGGTGTTGACCTTACTGCCACTTTGTAAAAGGGTCCCAAAGAGCTGTAAGTTGCATGAAGCAGCAGGTACAACTCTATCCACCTTATTGAGTAGACTAGATGGAACCTACGGGTCTTTATCTGTCATCATTTACTATGTTGTGCTACAAACATTCTGGTTTTCCCCAAGACCTACGCAGCCACTAAAGCTTTGTAATGTAAAAATAGGAGACGCTTATCTTTTTTTCCTCACCTAAAATATTATTTTCATATAACCTGTAGGTGGAATTTTCATATAACCTGTAGGTGGAAATCAGCTGATACTGTTAGTTTCATAACTACCAATTACAGGGCAAAAAAAATCCAATACCATCCATATCTTTTCAGTGCTTGCTGCCAGCAAAAAAGCATCAGCTTTTTTCTCCCTAATGATTATGACTTCAGCATGGGGTAATGCAGGCATCCAACTGGTTGAAGCTTTCTTTAGATTTGGTTTAAAGGTGTAATATAAATAAGTAAACAATAAACAACAATGATTTATAATAGCTTGCAAAGGAGTAGCCAAGTCAAGTCACAAGAACCTGGCAGAAACCCAAATAGTAGCAAGATTTCATACTACCAATCCCAGGACAAGCAGAGGCTTCCCCATGTCTGTCTCAATAGCAAACTATGGACGTTTCCTCCAGGAACTTGTCCAAACCTTTTTTTTAAACCCAGATATGCTAACCACTGTTACTACATCCTCCAACAAAGAGTTTCAGAGCTTTAGAATTGAATTTCCATGAATACAGGGCCAGTAAAAACATTGCCAGTTAAGTACAAAATTCAGTACAACTGGCTATGGTGAACCGCATAAAGATAGTGTAACCCCTAAAGGGGTTAATAATTTAAAAAATAATATCTTCAGCGATCCGGGGAGAGTGTGGGAGCGTCGGCAACAGTGGCGGCGCTTGTGTGCTGCTATTGTGAAGGGGAAGCGGCGATAGCTGGCTGGGTGAAGGTCCAGTATGTGCTGCTGGCATTTCTATGTGGGCCAGATCACTGCAAGCTTTGGCGGCATTTGGAAGCCACTTTGTGAGAAGAGGGGCAGTCCATAGTGGAGGCATCAGCTGTTTTGGCCGTGGCTGCGGCAAGGACAGGAGCAGCAGTCGGGGAGGTTTTGGGAGTGCAGGGCCGGAGCAGAGCCATGGTGAAGGGGAAGCCCGGGGAAGCATGCCTCTGATTGGCTGTGCGTTAGCATCTGACATCATTAAGGACGTCGGACGGCCGCACAGCACTATGGGAGTGGGAATCGCAGCCTTAAAAGAACTGGCTCATTTTAATGAATAGAGCCGGTTCCAAAGAGAGAAGAGGACCGGCGTGGGACCGGAGAGAGTGAGAGAAGTGCTCCGGTGCACTCTCCCGTTGTTTTTATTTTTGAAATTTGTGTTGGGTCCGAAGACTGGAGGTCTGCACGCGCCAGAGACGCGCTGAAGAGGAGAGGGAGCCAGGTGCAGAGAGGAGGGCACAAGCCAGATGTCGGCTCATGACAGAGCTGTGCAGCAGGCTCGTGCCAAGAAATAAAAGATTTTTGGGGCTCTAAGGATTTAAAGGTACAAACATTTATATTATTTTAAAAGCTGTTTAAATGTGTGTGTATATAAAATGTTTATAATGACTTTAAAATGTTCTTTTGTTGTGTTTTGGGGGTTTGTTGTGTTGGGGGCTTGTGGCTAGAGCTCGAGCTCAGGTACTGTTGGGTAAAGTTCTAAATGGTGTTTTCAGTCAGTTGGGAGGTGAGTGAGTTACTGAATGGACCTGTGTTAGTGGTCTCCATTCAGGAATTTTTTTTTTAATCTGTTTAAAGCAGATTAAAGTGTTGATTAATTTTAATTCAGAGTGAAAGAGTGTTTGGGCTTAGATAAAATAATTAAAGGAGCCTTGAGTGTTAATTTTGGCTTCCAGTGGAGAGTTTGAGAATTTTTGTGAGACTCCTGAATTTGAATTAAATAGTATTAAAATTATTTTAAACTTAATAAAGCAAAGTACCTCATTGCTTGAGAAAATATATATTTAAACAGCTGGTTAATTTGACAGCCTAACATTGTTATAGGAGCTGTCATAGAAAAAACTCTAATATACTGTTAATATACTTCTCACAGATAACAGCTATGAGAGGTTTTTTTTTTTTTTAAATAATAATAATTTACCTCTGAAAAAAATAAAAAAATAAAATTACTTGAGAAAAGTAATTCATTTAATATTGGGGTATATGACAGCTATAAACTGACTACCTTCAGAGGATTTGAGATAGATTCTTTGGATTGATATTCACTGAATAAAGCCCTAAGATTTTATTTTAAATAAACACTCTGTATTTGAGACTTTCCTTTGAATTCTTAAATGTAGGTGGATTAAAGTGCAGGGAATCCTAATTATCCGTTTATTTATCTGGGATAGCTAGTTTAAATATATATATATATAAATTTATAAATAGGGAATAGGTTTTTTCTTCAAGTTAGTGTAGTAGGTATATCCAGACCAGCTTCCAGTTCTTCTAATTTATGAATGATACCCAACGTGAAAGAAAGGAGAAGAGCCGAAGAAAGTCAAGAAAGCTTGAAAATTAGATAAGTTCAAACAAGAATAAGGAAAAGAACTGAGAAATTAAAAGAAATAGAGTGCAGAAAGGTAAAACCAATACTTACCTCTGTAGTAGTGAAGAACCTGTAATAGAAAGAAAAATACACACAAAGCATCAATTTCTTTTAAAATTTGATTTGCTCTGGGTTAACCTAAATATATTAAATATGTTCCATAATAAAATTTGTCAGTTATAAAGAAAAGTACTTATCTGATACAGACTCCAGCAGAAATTTCTTAATTTGATTGAGTAGTAAACTGTAAAATAAGAATATAAAATCTTGGTTAATTTGTTCAGTAGTAAATATTATAATAATTAAATTAAAAAAATTTTTTTTATTGGTTTTCATTAGTTCTACTCATTTGTGATCCTGAGTTACTTATTCTTTTTGGATTTTATTCCCCCTTCTATTTTAGAAATCGAACGGTGGGGTTAGTTTAAATAATTGTACTTCACCTCCGTTTTAATGAAAGTTTACCTGAAGTATTTATCAGGGTATAAGTACATAAGTAATGCCATACTGGGAAAAGACCAAGGGTCCATCGAGCCCAGCATCCTGTCCACGACAGTGGCCAATCCAGGCCAAGGGCACCTGGCAAGCTTCCCAAACGTACAAACATTCTATACATGTTATTCCTGGAATTTTGGAGTTTTCCAAGTCCGTTTAGTAGCGGTTTATGGACGTCCTTTAAGAAACCGTCCAACCCCTTTTTAAACTCTGCTAAGCTAACCGCCTTCACCACTTTCTCCGGCAACGAATTCCAGAGTTTAATTACACGTTGGGTGAAGAAAAATTTTCTCCGATTTGTTTTAAATTTACTACACTGTAGTTTCATCGCATGCCCCCTAGTCCTAATATTTTTGGAAAGCATGAACAGACGCTTCACATCCAGCTGTTCCACTCCACTCATTATTTTATATACCTCTATCATGTCTCCCCTCAGCCGTCTCTTCTCCAAGCTGTATAGCCCTAGCCTCCTTAGTCTTTCTTCATAGGGAAGTCGTCCCTTCCCCGCTATCATTTTAGTCGCCCTTCTTGAAGGTGAGGTCACAATAGGACTGACTTTTATGCGTCCTATTTATGCAGTTACCTTGGCCGGTTAAGTGCTGAATATCGGCACAACTGGCCAAGTCCCGAGTCTGCCCCGGAATGCCCCCAAAATAGTCGATTTCAGTTTGGGTGCTAACTGGCCATTTTAGAAACATAAAAATATGACGGCAGATAAAGGCCATATGACCCATTCAGTCTGCCCATCCTCTTAATTGCAGTGAGTGTTCAGAAGTTTGCTTATAAATGGTCTCCAGATTCCTGAATCTATCTTATCTTGCAGACCTTAGCACATTTTTAAAGCCTTTGAATTCATTTTTTCTTTTTATTTTAATAGATTGTAGCTTCCTTCCTATTTGTATGGCATGGCCATTCTCAGGAAATGTGTTTTTCTCTAAGCAATGAGAGACTTCAAGTCAGTAGAGACGGATGCCTTGAATATGGCTAGCATCCAGCATGAGATGACTGAGCAGATAGGACAGTAATATCTTTGTATTAGGGTAAGCAGTAAATCTGATTTCAGCAATGGGCATATTGGCCAACGGACTATTAAGCTAACAGCGAGATGTTCAGCTGCTCTATCCAGTTGAGTGCCACTGAATATGTTCGGTTAGCCCTGGACAGGAAGTTTAAACGGAGCCTTTCCTGGTCATTTAAATCATTTTAAATATCGGGCCCCATATCCTTTCATATCTTGGACAGGATGGCTTATGAAATGGTCAGCATTACTTGTCTAGCACTGAGCAACTCAGTGGATTGGCACAAGAATGGAGACCCTTTCACCTGTAGGTTATTTTTTTTAGAGTCAGGTTACAAGAGGTCACTGATACCGTATAGGTACATTTTTACTATGCCATCTAAGGGGGTCTTTTATTTATTTATTTATTTATTTATGGTTCATTTATATTCCACATTTTCCCACACATGCAGGCACAATGTGGCTTACAGAAAAATAGGAGGAATTACAAATTATGAAGACACAGATAAGCGAAAAAGATAAAACAAGGGGGCATTGACTAACAGTGGAAAACTAAGCAGGGAGGGGAACGTAAGGGAATATTAATCAGCAGGGGAACTAGTGGAGTAGGTTTGCAACAAAGAAGTATGTCTTCAGTAATTTCTTGAAGCGGGTGTGGTCTGGTTGCATTTTGAGGTGTCTCGGCAGAGCATTCCACAGTTTTGGGCAGCAATAGCGGAAAGATGAGGAGAAAAATCTTCTTGTATTTGACGCCCCTGCAGCTTGGAAAGTGGAGTTGAAGATATGACTGGGCAGCAGGCACAGAATTCCTGGGTGGAAGATCAGTCAAGCTCAGCATGTAGTCTGGAGCAAGCCCATAGATAATTTTATGGGTCAAAGCACAAACTTTAAAGGTGATATGTTCCTGTACAGGTAGCCAGTGAAGGTTTGTAGCGCAGAGGCTGCGCATGTGTGAATCGATTCTCACCCAGAATCAGTCTCGCGGCTGTGTTCTGGACTGTCTGGAACTTTTTTTTACTAAAGCTTAGCTTGAGTTATCTGCACCAGGGCCCATTTTATTCCTATGGGTCCTGCTGCAGATAACTCAAGCTAAGCTTTAGTTAAAGACCCCTTAAGTGACAGAACGTCACATGCTATTTGGTCCGCACAAAGCAACCTTACATTCCACATAGTTTGTGTGTGGAGATGGAGTGGTTATGTGGATGAAAAGTACATGAGGGTAAATTAGGTGGGCTAACTATGAGTATACTTATTTTGAAAACTTCAATATATAGGTCTAGTTTTCCTCCCATCCAAGTTATGACCCTGGAGCACCTTGTTTGACTGAAATACATCAACTAAATACTTAAGTTAAATGAGCCTTTATTTAATTGCCGTGAGTGTTCAGAAGTTTGCTTATAAATGGTCTCCAGATTCCTGAATCTATCTTATCTTGCAGACCTTAGCACATTTTTAAAGCCTTTCAATTCATTTTTTCTTTTTTCTTTTTATTTTAATAGATTGTAGCTTCCTTCCTATTTGTATGGAATGGCCATTCTCAGGAAATGTGTTTTTCTCTAAGCAATGAGAGACTTCAAGTCAGTAGAGACGGATGCCTTGAATATGGCTAGCATCCAGCATGAGATGACTGAGCAGATAGAAGGACAGTAATATCTTTGTATTAGGGTAAGCAGTAAATCTGATTTCGGCAATGGCATATTGGCCAATGGACTATTAAGCTAACAGCGAGATTTGTTTTTTATGTGGCAATAAATCTTACTTGCATAAGACCCGGACAAATATTAAATCTGAGTAGCTGTTTGCCAAATATTGATTGCAGGACATTATACACTACATCAGCTAACCTCAAATATTGCTCTACTCAACATAGATTGATAGTTATATGTATTTTTTGGTACTAAGTTTTGTGACAGAGGTATATTAGGCCACCTATCATTGCTAGCACAGACCCTTTCTTCATTCCAGGTCATGGATTAGCACACTGGGACATTCTGATTTATGATTTTTGGCATGACTTAAGGTGATATTTGGAGATGAAGCATACATTGATAAGCTTATTGTCATGCAGTGCCTTTAAAAGGGCTTCTGGAAGCTTGCATCCAATACAGGGATTCCTAGTACCTCATCTCTGAAATTTGTTGATGTGGTAGCAGTAAATCCATTCTATGGCAGGCAAGGGTTCAGGTCCACTGCAAAGGTAGTGGACAACATAGGCAAATCACCCTAATACCCACCCCTGTCTTAACTTACTTATGAGTCCTTCTCTTTAAGGCTGGAATTGCAAGCAGGGTCAAAGACGTTGGTCATGGGGCGGTTCTGACATGCACTTGGTGCCAACCTTGATGAGGAAGAAGAGAGTTGGGTAGCTGTAGCACAGGTTCCTGCCACCCCATCAGGTTGATTCAATTCTTTGTTCAGCTGGTGGGATATCAACTTATAATTTGCCAACCGCAGTGTAATGGGATTTGATATGTTGCCTTTCTGTGGTACAATCAAAGTGGTTTATAATGATTATATGCAGGTACTTTGTTAGTGGTAGGGCAGGCCGTGCAGACATATTAAGTCAACCAGGAAAAAAAGTTTGAATACCCATTAAAATAATAAGAGATCCATCAGTGCTTTCATCAAAACTTGGGTAGCATCATGAATTATGGTTTTCTCTTCAAATGTTAGATAGATAGATTGATAGATAGATATATAAAGAGCAGCATAGTCCAACCAGTCTGCCCAGTAACGTGGCTAGAGTACCCCCTCTCTGCTTTTGTTAAGGGTTGTACCTGCTGCTCTATGCAGGTTGCACCTCTCTGTACATTTTTTGAAGTGCGAAAGTCATTTAAGCTTTACTTTAGTTTAGGGCTGTCCATCGATCAAAAGTTCTAATTGCACGATTAATCGCGATCAGAATTTTTAATCGCATGTTCGCTCGCATTAAGGGGTCCCCCTCGAATTTTCACCTGTATAGTGCAAAATATAGACTGCAGATGTCAATTCTCAAAACCGACATATTGTACTTCAAGTTACTAAACTGAAAATAAAATCATTTTTCTTACCTTTGTTGTCCGGTGATATTTATTTTTCTAATCCTCTTATTCCCTGTCTCTGGTTCTGTTCCTCTGTCTGTGCTCTGAACTCTATTTTCAGGGCCTCCTCTCTCTCCTCACTATTTCTTTTCTCTCCTCCTCTCTTCTTCACTTCTTCCCCTATAGCATCTTTCACGTTCAACTTTCTGCCATTTTTCTTCCTCCTTATAGGAGAGAGCAGCATGATGTGATTAATCAAGTTAAAATTATTAGTGCAAGTCAAAAACTTAAGGTGATTAATCGCGTTAAATGAACAGCCCTACTTTAATTCCATCCTCTTGCTATACCACAGTCCTCTGTTTGTCCCATGCCTCTTCCCGACCCTTACTAAGATATAACCTCCTGGGCTATTGAAGATGCATGGCTGCATAGATTTTTGGAAATATTAATTAATAATATTTTATTTAGATTTTGCTCACACCTTTTTTTTTTTCCCAGTAGTAGCTCAAGGTGAATTACATTCAGGTACTCTGGATAGTTCTCTGTCCCAGGAGGGCTCACAATCTAAGTCTGTAGCTGAGGCAATGGAGGGTTAAGTGACTTGCCCAAGATCACAAGGAGCAGCAGTGGGGTTTGAACCAGCCACCTCTGGATTGCAAGGCCGGTGCTCTAACCACTAGGCCCAGTGCCGTAGCGAGGGCTAATGGCACCCGGGGGGGGTCGCCGCTGCGCACCCCCCTTCTGCGGCGCACCCCCCCCCCCCGGACCGCATTCTTACCTGCAGGAGGGCCGATCCGCCCCGAGTGCACGTCACTCGGAGCTGCATCGGCCCCGCTGGTTCCCTGCTCTCTCTGCCCCGGAACAGGAAGTAACCTGTTCCGGGGCAGAGGGAGCAGGGAACTAGCGGGGCCGGCACCCCCTGAGCGCGTGCACCCGGGGCAGACCGCCCCTCCGCCCCCCCCTTCCTACGCCACTGACTAGGCCACTCCTCCACTAAACATCTGTTGACAGATTATGTTAGAAAAACAATCACAGCCTTTCTATTTCAAATTGCTGCTTGACCCTGAGGCCAGGCCAATCATATGTCCCTTGAGTAACATCATCTTGTATTGTAAATGGGAGGGGGGGGGGGGTCTATGTTTATATTGAGCTTCATATTCAGGCTCCTACCTGGTTAAATAGCACCAACCAGGTCTCCACAGGATAATTAGCGGCACATAACCAGAACATCTTGAATGAGAAAATTGTTCAATGCAAAAGGCTCTCTGAGATTGCTTGTAACCTAGCTGCTCTGTAGCTCTGCATATACAACATCAGCCGCATGAGAAGAGGCTAGCTGGCATATTTCTTTTCCCCAATATTGGGTAACCAAGACACACTCTGGGCAGTGCAACATGCCAGCACATTCAAGTAGTTGGCACTGTGAAGACTCATCTTGAACAGCAATGCCTCTGTGAGGACAAAAGTAGTTTAATAAAAGAACAGTAGAAAGAGACACCAATTTCTGCCCTGTGTCTGTGTACTATACAACTACAGCTGTGTACTACACAACAACAGTCATTTATTAATAGCACATGTCTCTCTTTAAGCTATCCACTCTCCGTTTGTCCTCTAATACAAAGCTCACATAATCTGTTACTAGCTTTCTTGTAACCAGACACCAACTCAACCGAGCGTACATCCACAGATATAACAATCAGACACACAGACACATGCATTCTTTCTTTAAATGGTGCTTATCAAAGACACACTTCCTATCCAGATTCTGTGTTCTGAATCAGTCGTGCGTTCCTAGAAATTGTGAAGGGAAAAGAAGCTGAAAAGCGCAAGGCACAGAAGACTTATGGCACATTATTGTACTTTCAGACTTCCCCATGCATGGCTGATCATACGGCCCTTGGGTCTAATTAGCGGATCCTGAGCCTTCACAGACTTCTCTGTGAATATAATTGGACAGACAAAAAAAAAAAAGCTGGACACAACATCAACTAGGTTTGTAGTTTGTTTTCAGTATTGGTCTCTGATACAATTACTCTGTGGGGTTGATATTCAAAGGCACTTACCAGGGACATTATCAAAATTGGCTACTATTAAAATGGGTTATTTTACTGTTAACCTCAGTTATTAGTAACTAGGTCTCACTGCATAAAATGGAATCTGTGGTAAAAAATCTTTATGGTAGTCCACATTGATAACTTCCCCCCTTGGTGTGAAGAGTTTCAGTCTCGGGTAACCAGAACTGATATTGTGATGTCATAATGCCTCATTCCACCAATGCCTAAGAGCCAACCTCATCAGTGATGTCACATGGTTTGATTGCCCTGTATTTGACTCACTTCTGATACTGTGATGTCATAATGCCTCATTCCACCAATGCCTAAGAGCCAACCTCGTCAGTGATGTCACAATGGCTTGATTGTCTTATACTTAGCTCACTTTTATTACATAGAGCAGTGATTTTGATTTCTAGAGACATTAATAATGGGGAAGTTATCAACATGGGCTATCATTAAGATGTGTTATTTTAATGTTAAATTCTAACTAGGTCTCACTGCATAAAATGGAATCTTTGGTAAAATAACCCGTCTTAATGGTAGCCCACATTGTTAACTCCCCCCCCCCCCCCCCCCCTCCTTAGTGTGCAGAGTTTCAGTCTCTGGTAACCAGAGTTGACATTGTGATGTCATAATACCTTATTCCACCAATACATAAGAGCCGACCTCATCAGTGATGTCACATTGCTTGACTGCCCATACTTCGCTCATTTTTATTACATAGAGCAGTGATCTCAATTTCTAGAAACAGTTCTTTTTTTTAACTAAATCACTTAACCTTCAATATCAACATCAATATCAATTTATTGTTTATATACCGATGTATCCCCTGAATGGGTTCATCATGGTTTACATTAGAACAATGATCAATTTGCTTAGAATTACAGTAGCATATCAGTATAGATTATTCATGGGATTATGAATATTTTATAAACATTATGTACACCATGTCTGAGTTTCTGGTCTGTTGAATTAAGGCCATTTTACAAACGCCTTTTATTATTAGCCATCATGGAGATTTTAACAGTAATATATAGGAACCTCATTTGTCATATAGGAAAGTTTTCAGGTTTTTTTTTTTTTCTAGAAGTCAAATAGGTAGATTCAAGGGGTATTTTTGTGGGTAGGGAATTTCCAAAATGGGATAACTGTGAAAGAAAATAGGGAATTGAAGTATTTGAAGAAGCAATCAGAGATTGTTGAAGTAGTGTGGAGTGTCCAAGATTAGCCCGTATAGAACTTGGAATAATAAGATAGCTTTAAACAAAACTCTCTTCAGGATGGGAAACCAGTGTAGCAATTTTAAGCAACTACTACTACTATTTAGCATTTCTATAGCGCTACAAAGCGTACGCAGCGATGCACAAACATAGAAGAAAGACAGTCCCTGCTCAAAGAGCTTACAATCTAGTAGACAAAAAATAAAGCAAACAAATCAATTAATGTGTAGAGGAGGGTAGGTGGAGGCGAGTGGATACAAGTGGTTACGAGTCAAAAGCAATGATAAAGAGGTGGGCTTTCAATCTAGATTTAAAGATAGTCAAGGATGGGGCAAGACGTAGGGGCTCAGGAAGTCTATTCCAGGCATAGGGCACAGCAAGACAGAAGGAGCGAAGTCTGGAGTTGGCAGTAGCGGAGAAGGGAACAGATAAGCAGGATTTATCCATGGAGCGGAGTGCACGGGAAGGGGTGTAGGGAACGACGAGTGTGGAGAGATACTCGGGAGCAGCAGAGTGAGTACATTTATAGGTTAGTAGAAGAAGTTTGAACAGGATGCAAAAACGGATAGGGAGCAAGTGAAGCGACTTGAGGAGAGGGGTAGTATGAGTAAAGCGACCCTGGCGGAAGATGAGACAGGCAGCAGAGTTTTGAACCGACTGGAGAGGGAAGAGGTGACTAAGTGGGAGGCCAGCAAGAAGCAGATTGCAGTAGTCCAAACAAGAGGTGGCAAGGGTGTGGATGAAGGTTTTGATAGAGTGCTCAGAAAGAAAGGGGCGGATTTTACGGATGTTGTAAAGAAAGAAACGACAGGTCTTGGCGATCTGCTGGATATGAGCAGAGAAGGAGATGCTCTGTCATATTTTTTCAGTCTAAAAGTCAGGCGAGCAGATGTGTTTTTAGATGAGTTGGAGTTTGGACATCAGTTTAGCTGAGAGGCCTTTACATGGTGCATTGCAGTAGTCCGTGTGAGAGAGAACAAGCATTTGAACAAGTAATGCAAAGGTTGACTGGTCAAACTCTCCTTTGCGTCTGGTACAAAACTTAGGGGCCCTTTTACTAACCTGTGGTAAGAACCAACGCATGTTTGCCATAGGTTAAAATGTACTACCATGGGATGCACTCAGGTGCCCCACAGTAGTTTTGGAATTGGCATGTGCTACCCACTAAAATGTATTTTTTAGCACTGGGGCATAGAGTGGGCACAGCTATGCTAATTGGTAAGCACACGGGCATTGCCATGCGCTAACTGATTAACGAAGGATTAACTTGTGAGCCCTTATCACTTACAAAATAGGTGGTAGTAAGGGCTCGTATGCAAATGGGGAAATTAGTGTGTGACCATGATCGGAAAATAGTAAAAATCTGCTTTTTACTGGCAGTGCTAAAAGTGACCTCAGCGTACGGGAAAGACCCACATCGGGGTTACTGCAGGCCACTTTTTAGCACTTCTTGGTAAAAGTACCCCTTAAATTTTAAGCCCTCTGGAGACAGTGAAATACCTGGCGTACCTGAATGTAATTCACTTTTAGCTATTACTGAAAAGGTGTGAGTTCAATTGAAATAAATACATAAATATGGTAACCCATTGTAAAATGAACTAGATTTGACAACATAGGTCTGATATACAACTGTACATAAGTACATAAGTGTTGCCATACTGGGGCAGACCAAAGGTCCATCAAGCCCAGTATCCTGTTTCCGAAAGTGGCCAATCCAGGTCACAAGCACCTGGCAAGATCCCAAACCAGTACAATACATTTTATGCAGATTATCCTAGAAATAAGCAGTGGATTTTCCCCAAGTCCATTTTAATAATGGCTTATGGACTTTTCTTTTAGGAAGCTAGCTAAACCTTTTTTAAACCCTGCTAAGCTAACTGCTTTTATCACATTCTCTGCCAATGAATTCCAGAGTTTAATTACATGTTGAGTGAAGAAATATTTTCTCCGATTCATTTTAAATTTACTACTTTGTAGTTTCATTGCGTGTCCCCTAGTCCTAGTATTTTTGGAAAGAGTAGACAAGCGATTCACGTCTACCCGTTCCACTCCACTCAGTATTTTATAGACCTCTTTCTTATCTCCCCTCAGCTGTCTTTTCTCCAAGCTGTGGTGGCCAACAGTTAAATAAAGCACCAGGCACCATGGTAGAATGAAACTAAATGCTCAACACCAGTAGCTGGATATCAGCTGGTGCTGAGAATATCTGGAGTCCATGATGACCTGGAAGTGCTACTCATTTTGCACTGAGATTTGAGCCTGGTTTGCCTGGTTCTCAGCCCACTGCTGTAACCATTAGGCTACTCCTCCACTCCTCAGAGTCAACAATGAGTTAAAATGCTTCATTTACTGGCTGCCACCAGCATCACAATCCTTTCCAACCAGGGAAAGTGAGAACTTCAAGGAATTGTAAAAGCAATTTTGCAAGCAATGCTTGCTCACTTCAGTCCTGATAGAGCTGTAGACGGTTAGTTTTTATAGGCTTTTACTCTGTTTATTTTTATTTATTAGTAGATTTATAGACCACCATTGACCAAGATGCTTTGGAGCAAAGCTAACTTTGATGCAACAATGAAGAGAAATAGAAGACTGAAACCAAAGGCTGAAACCAAGAAACCCTAAAGATGAGAAAGAGAGAGAGTGTAGAAAGGGGAAGCAGAGACTGTAGAGCACATTTATAGGTAAAGGCGTGAGCCAAGGCATGCAAAGATATTTGAAATGGGGAAAATAAGAATGGCCCCAAAGCAAAGGAGAGAGAGAGAGGCAAGATATCAAAGGGAGGAGAAAGAATCATCCAATAAATGCATATCTTATTTAATAATTGGTAACTTTGTTACCCTGGATGGCTGGGTTCGTAACAGCATGCTGACGTCAACTCGCCTCCAGCGTTCCCTTCCCTCTCAGTGTCCCGTCCTTGCGTAAAGATGAAATGATGTCAAAGGAGGGCGAGGGCAGGACACTGAGAAGAAAGTCAAGGGAAGGCTGGAGGCGACGCGAGCCCATCCTGCCGCCGCTGCGACCTCAAGTAAGATGAACGGCGTAAAGGTAGGGCGGCAGGAAGGACAGAGTCACTGGCCATGGAGGGGAAGGGAGAATCGCTGGACATGGATGGGATGGGAGGGCAGGGCAGAGGCGAATCGATGGACATGGATGGGATGGGAGGCGAGGGAGAATCACGGGATATGGAGGGGGAGGACAGAATCGCGGGACAACCGAGGGGGGGGGAGGGCAGGGCTGGACATGGATGGGAGGGGTTGGGATGGGAAAGGAGGGAAGAATCGCTGGGCATGGTGGGCAGGGCAGGGGACAGACGATAGCCTTGCTAGTGCTAGTTTCATTTTTTACCGAAACGGGCTTTTCTGGGAATTTTCATTTTCTTCAGGATTTTTCATAAAAAATATATTCATTTCTGGAGCAAAATCATTAGAAATGTGCACTCTTTTGGAAAAAGTGCACACTGTTCTGAAAAACTTCATACTTTTCCTGCTAGTGTGCACCTCCACTTACTATTAACATATATGTGCACAGTATGCACATGTGTCAATGGTGCATGCATGCACACACTATCAGGAAATAGCGCTCACTCTTCTGGGAAAGTAAGGTACACTATTTTCCTAAAGTGTGCTCACTATTTCGGAAAAGTGCATACACTTTCCCCCAAATTCTTTAAATGGCGCCTAAACTTAGGCATTCAATTTCACACCCAGTTGTAGAATAGGGTCAGTTACAGACATAGGGGTCCTTTTACAAAGGCACGCTAGCATTTTTAGCATATGCTAAAAATAATCGAGCGCTAAACGCTAGAGATGCACATATATTCCAATGGGCGTCTCTAGCATTTAGCGTGTGCTAATCATTATCGTGTGCTTAAAAACACTAGCGTACCTTTGTAAAAGACCCTGATAATTAGCTAATTGGCACTAAATTGGAGATACGAACCAATAATTGGCATTAACAAGTATCAGTTGGCACTAATTAGCAGTTGTGCATGGAAATGACTTACACCCCTACTCTGTAACTGAGTCTATCAAGGGCAGAGCATTATTTCTGGGTGTTTTGCACAGTTTCCTTCTTAGCCAGTAGAAGATAATAGATACTTGTTAATGGAGGCATTGGTTCCTGCGAAACCAGAAGAACTTCTTTCAAATATCGTTGAAACATATCTCAAGCAGACATCAAGTGAAGTTTAGGAAAATTAATTAGTCTCAAATTAGAGACTCTCACTGAGTTCTCCAGGAGCTCAAATCTCCTTTTTAATATTAAGTTCTCCTTGATCAAAGTTGCAGACAAAACTTGAGAATTCATATTTTCTTCAGTATTATCTGCCACCTTCTGTGTTGTCTGAGAAAAATCCTTGCGAAGTTGTTCTATATTAGCTGAATTCAATTGAACGTTAGCATTCATAATAGCAAACTGCCCTGAGAGGGCCTTACCCAAGTCCGAGCCAACGTTCCATATCGATTCCAAAGTGAAGACTGAAGGTCTCTGAAGTTGTATTAATCCCGCTGCAAAATCACCCCTTCCTGTAGCAGCAGAGATCCAGCTAGTCTCCAACGCAGGTCCATGATCTCCCATAGCTCCATCCGGGGAATGATGACCCGGAGATGTACTCAACACCTCCCCAATTGCGCCTAAAAGCTTCCCTCTAACAACAGGTCCTTCCAATGATTTACGCAAATTTGGACAACCTTTACAGAATCCGGGTCTTCATAAATAGTGTTCACAACTCTTTGCAAATAATGCACACACTTTCGACATTGGCCCCAAACGTTCTTGGAAATGACAAAAGAAACAATTAAAAGCATAAAATTTTCTGTCTGCACATCCCTACTGTTTACTAAAACATCTCTTCAGTTACCTTTATGTTTTATGATTCAATGACAAGAAACAGGATTTTTCAAATTTTCTCCAGGACTTATGCAGCTCTTAGAATGGGGTTCTCAACCCAATCTTCAGGACATACCCACTGTACCAGGTTCTCAGGATATCCACGATGAAAATGCATGCAAACCTATCCCAAGCATATTCATTATGAGTATCCTGAAAACCTGACTGGCTAGGTGTGATCCTAGGACTGGATTGAGAACCTCTGTTTCCAGAACACCCATAGTCTAGAACAGGTTTTCTCAGTCCAGCCCTCAGCCAGTCTGGTTTTCCAGAAAATCCACAATGAATATGTATGAGACATATTTGCATGCACTGTCTCCATTGTAGGCAAATATATTTTATGAATAGTCATTGTGGATATCTTAAAAAAACTAGACTGGCTTGCGGTACCTCGAGGACTGGATTGAGAAACCCTGGTCTAGAATATCCTGTTTATGTATAAACTAGTAAAAAAGGCCCGTTTCTGACACAAATGAAACGGACGCTAGCAAGGTTTTCCTTGGAGTGTGTATGTTTGAGAGAGTGTGTGTGACAGTGACTGTGTGAGAGAGAGAGAGTGAATGTGTGTGTGACCGAGAGAGAGTGAGACTGGGTGCGAGTGTGTGTGTGAGCATGAGAGTGTGTGCCATGGCCCCCCCTCCCTCCCGCCCTCTGAGTTCCAGGGCCATCCTCCCTCCCTCCCTCCCTCCGAGTTTCAGGGTTGTTGTCCCCCTCCCTCCGAGATCCAGGGTCATCCCCTCCCTGCCTCCCTCCGAGTTTCAGGGTCCCCTCCCTCCCCTGCATTATGCTCTCTCCCCTGCATTCATCCATATGCAGGCAAGTCCTCTGTGCCCTGCCCCTCCATCCATCCATGTGCAGCATCTCTCCCCTGCCGCCTCCACCTCCCTCCAAGTTCCAGCCCCTCCTCCCCCCTCCGAGCTCCAGTGTCCCCCTCACTCCCATTTCCAGGGTCCCCCCTCCCTCTGTCCCTCCGTCCCTCCCTCCCAGTTCCAGGGTCCCATGGAACTGGGAGGGAGGGGGGACGGAGAACGTTGGAGGAGTGACGTCAGCAGGTGGTTACGATCCCAGTGACACACATTGGAATGTTGGAAGAGAACGTTGGAGGAGAACGTTGGAGGAGTGATGTCAGCAGGTGGTTACGATCCCAGTGAGACACATTGGAATGTTGGAGGAGCAAATTATTATATTAGATGTGCCATTTAAATTGCTTTAAAGTTAGTTGCACCGAACATTTTTCTTTGGGTGAGAAATGTATAATAATCTGAGTAATTTATCAGGGTAATTAACGTTGAGATGGAAAAAATATTTTCTTGAATATAGCAAAAACGCACCAGCAGGGCACTCAAAACACAATCTATAAATTAGCGCATCCATTACAGTCCTGCCAAAGGAACTGCTGTCAGTAAGGGAGATTTAAAAAAACCTACGATGGAAGTAGGAAAGTCATTCAAAATCTGCCATACGTGGAAAGCAGACAACTCTGCTATCACCGGGAGTTTATTCTTTTCTTTATCGAATGCCCAGGAGACACCCTCTCCATGAAAAATAGAGCTCAGCTGAAGTCCTTCTGCTGTGTAACTTCCCTCTCTGCCTGTTTATACCTCAGTAATAAACTGTTCTTTCTCCAGCATGCCTCACCATTCTCTATGCTTCTTCATTCAAAGTTCCCTTGTTATAAAAGCTAAAACTCTATTTCCATTTGCAGAGTCTGCAAAATGTTTCTGATAGGAAGCTTATGAATAAGGAAAAATAGACACATGCATTTTTCTTTTTCCTTTTAAGAGAAATGCATGGGGTTATTTGGAAAATTGAGACAAATGGAAGAGTGTTTTATGATTGAAAGCAAGTGACTTTTAATGTCTTTTCACTTTACAAGTGTGTCTGAGCCTCACTGGCTCAGTGGCATATGCAGAGCCCACAGATCAATTGGAGATCAGGATGCAGCAGAAGCAGCCTTGACAGCCCCTGGGGGAAGAAAGTGAGTCCTGGTCAGCATTAAGAGTGGCCAGATGTAAAGTCTATGATATGTAATTCTGAAAGGAGCCTTGGTGCCTAGTTCCAGAACTCAGGATTATGGCTGAAATAACAGGCTAGGAACAGTGGGAGGGTTATTCCATTAAAACGGGGGTGGGGGGGGGAGGAATTCCAAGGAAACTGCAAATGAAGGCTGGTGTTGTCATAATCCAGGGGTGGGCAACCACGGTCCATGAGGGCCACAACCCAGTCGAGTTTTCAAGATTTCCCCAATGAATATACATTATATGCTTTTCGGAGGTATGGACTGTATCTTCTGTCACACTCTACACAATTGTGTTTCGCAATTGAGCGTCATCAGGGGTCATGACTTATATTTTATGTGTTGTTCTTATTATCTCTCTGACTCGCCCCGGAAGGAACTCGCTTCAAGATCTGACGGAAAATGGCGCTGTGGTAAGACGCTGGGGAAAAGCCACAGCGCCATTTTCCTTCAGATCTTGAAGCGAGTTCCTTCCGGGACGAGTCAGAGAGATAATAAGAACAACACATAAAATATGTCATGACCCCTGATGACACTCAATTGCGAAACACAATTCTGTAGGGTGTGACAGAAGATACAGCCCTACCTCCGAAGGGAGGTGAACGGCGAGAACAAACAAGTGCCCCGAAAGGTTCAAGACTGTGGGAAAAGAGAAATTAAGAGTTCATAATAGAACGGAAAACCGCAAAGAGCAAAAATTGTGTATTTGTGCATGAAACAAGCTTTGGACTTGACGGTACAGAGAAGGAGACGAGAAACTAAACAGAGAATGTAGTTTCAAGATCTATGACAGGAGTGTGGTAGCCGTGTTAGTCCACTCTTAAGGTTATCAATAGAAATCAAACAAAATAAAACATGGAAAAGAAAATAAGATGATACCTTTTTATTGGACATAACTTAATACATTTCTTGATTAGCTTTCGAAGGTTGCCCTTCTTCGTCAGATCGGAAATCTGACGAAGAAGGGCAACCTTCGAAAGCTAATCAAGAAATGTATTAAGTTATGTCCAATAAAAAAGGTATCATCTTATTTTCTTTTCCATGTTTTATTTTGTTTGATTTCTATTGATAAGATCTATGACACAAAGGCGAAATATCAGCATATGTTATTGAGTTACTAGTAAAAAAGCCCCGTTTCTGTTTTGAAGGAAACGGGCGCCAGCAATGGGTTTTTTTTTAGTGTGTTTTTAGTAATCATACAGTTGTTAGTAAAGTATTATAATGAGAAGGAATAATTGTTAAATTTGTAAATCATTCCAAGCCTTCCCCCCCCCCCTCTTTCTCCCCCTCCAGCCACCCATGTCCAGCGACCCTCCCCTCCACCCTGCCCCCTCGGCGCATCACCCAAGCCCCTCCCCCCAGTGTATCACCCAAGCCCCTCCCCCCCCCGGGCACATCAACCCCCTCGCTACCCGCAACCCCCAATAGTAACGGTGTCCGGCCGCTGCTGCTTCTCCTGTTGAGCAGCAGCGGCCGGTACAAAAAGAAAAAAACGAAAAAAAAATTACAACCTGAAAAACACGGCTCCGTAGACAGCCATCTGGCTTTGGCTGTTGTCTCTGCAGCCGGTCCTCCTCTCCCCTCTGACGTCGCTGCACTCCTCCGGGGTCTTCCTCCAGAGGCAGTGACGTGCAGGGGAGAGGAGAAGCGGCTGCAGAGACGACAGCCAATGCCAGATGGCTGTCTACGGAGCCGCGTTTTTCAGGTTGTTTTTTTTTTTTATTCTTTCTTTTTGTACCAGCCGCTGCTGCTCAACAGGAGAAGCAGCAGCGGCCGGACAGGGTTACTATTGGGGGTTGCGGGTGGCGAGGGGATTGATGTGCCTGGGGGGGGTAGGGTCTTGGGTGATGTTCCGGGGGGGTTGGTGATGCGCCGAGGGGGGGAGGGGAGGGTCGCTGGACATGGGCAGAAAGAGAGGGGAGGGGCTTGGGTGATGCGCCGGGGGAGGGGCTGTGGTGATGCGCCGAGGAGGGGTAGGGACTTGGGTGATGCGCCGAGGGGGGGCACTGACAGCTGATTCCTAGGCAGGGGGAGGAGTAGGGACCCCCTGCCTGGGTCGCTGTTTGCTATTGGATTCTCTCAGCAGTGTCATTGTGACGTCACTGATCTACGGATGGAAGCTCACCACCTCCAAGGGATCCACGGTCCCAGGCAGCTTCAGAACGTTGGAGGTGAGAATTTTTATATAGGAAATGACGACAAGATGATGATGAATGTAAAACAAAAGAAATGTATTGTGCATAGATATCGAAGCACAAGGAATTGTGCAAGGGAATAATCTTGTTAGAAATATAGTATGGTAAATACACAAGGCTTGAGTTATGAGTGAGTGTGGGTATGTATGAAGGTAAGGTAGAGATTTTTTATAAGATATATGTAAAAATGCGAAATAGGAGTCTATTGTTTAATTGAAAAGCATATAGTGATTATAGTGTGGAAATAATTAGGTATGTATAATCAAAGTGAAATTAAGAAAGCTCGGAGTAGTAAGTAGTACACAATGAATATACATGAGATCTATTTGCATACAAGGGAAGCAGTACATGCAGATTAATCTTATGCATATTCATTGTGGAAATCTTGAAACCCAACTGGGTTGTGACCATAAGAATATAAGCGTTGCTGTACTGGGAGAGAATGAAGGTCCATCAAGCCCAGTATCCTGTTTCCAACAGCGAACAGTGTAAGTCATAAGTACCTGGCAATATACCAAAAAGTAAAACAGGTTTTATGCTGCTTATCCTAGAAATAAGCAATGGATTTTCCCAAGTCCATCTTAATAACGGCTTATGGGATTTTCTTTTAGGAAATGATCCAAAGCTTTTTAAACCCCGCTAAGCTAACTACTTTTACCATATTCTCTTGCAACAAATTCCAGAGTTTAACTACACGTTGAGTGAAGAAATATTTTCTCTGATTTGGTTTAAATTTACTACTTAGTAGCTTCATTACATGCCCTATAGTCATTAATCCATGCTTATGTATAAATTCTGCAATTTTCTTCTTATTATAGTCTCTACCATTTTGCCCGGCACCAACATCAGGCTCACTGGTCTATAACTTCCCAGACCACCTCGAGGACCCTGATTCCCACCCCTGCCATAATCCCAACACTGGTTCCAAATGAGCTAAAGGAGAAAGGGCAAAATGAAAGGAGAAAAAGAAGGGTGTCTGGGCCTGCTATGGAGACGTGAAGGGTGAATCTATAATCTAGGTGTCCTCATTTACACACTCCTTGCTCTTATAAATGTCTAGAAAACTTACTTGGGAAAGTGTCAGCAGGGTGCATAAGTTCTATTCTGCGAATTCCTGCTTAACTTACACAGCGCTTATTTGCAAGTGAGGTGTAAATAGGGGCGGAGCATGGACAGGACACTCCTTCCGCCTTTAGGTATCTATATTTACACCAGATCTATGGGTGATGTAACTGAAGGCACGTAAATGTTAGATGCGCCAACAGCAGGTTATGCAATTAAGTCTATAATAGGCTCGTACTATGTGTCTTCAGGGTGCTCAAATGGAGCCACCCAGTTCTAGAATTGTCCCCCATGTGACTACGTTTTGACCAATCACAGCAGAGTCCTCTATAAGTAATGATACATTTCATCAACCTATTTTAAGACTTATCCAAATATGATGATCTGTGGGCTTCTGTGGCCATATGGGCGCCCCCTTTTGATGAAACTCTGGTACTGCAGTACTACCCGTATGAAGAGGAAGCTAGAATCACACGGGGTGACAAGACCATTGAAAGCCTGGAGATTATTCCACCATTGGATACAGTGCTTTTTCATAAAAAAAGGAAAAGCAAAGTTAACACGGAAGCAAGAAATGCAACTTTGAAAAAATGGCATAAAATAAAGAAACATATACAGTTAATGAATCCCCCCCCCCCCCCCCCCCTTGCTCTATTGCACGGAGAAGTGCAGTAATCAGTAACAGGTTCATTATTTTAGCGCTGTATGCAGTCACCAGCAGAAAAGAACAGTTAAGAGAGTCCTGTATGTTGTTTTATGCATAGGTTGAGGTTTGGTGACTTCCCACTTGTACCTCACAGAACGGCAGCCTTTGGACTCAGTTCCAGGACATGCACAGATCTTAGGGAGCCATCTACTTTAAATATGTCATGGCCCATTGGGACCTGCA
Organism: Microcaecilia unicolor; assembly: GCF_901765095.1. Classification (NCBI taxonomy): domain Eukaryota; kingdom Metazoa; phylum Chordata; class Amphibia; order Gymnophiona; family Siphonopidae; genus Microcaecilia; species Microcaecilia unicolor. The sequence goes on from NC_044041.1 coordinate 188,513,847, forward strand.
CTGTTGTACCATTAAGGGCTGGTTTGCTGCAGCTCACACAGACAAGGAACTCGGCCAAATCACATTGATTTCCCGGTTCTGCTTACTTGCTGTTTGACTCCTGCGGGGATTGTTTTTAATCATTTGCAAAAAAAAAGTCAGCAGTTTGAGAATTAAGACTTCGGCTTCGGATAGCTCAGGCGTTCTCGGCTTGAAAGGAAGAACATTTTCATTATGTTTATCACTTATTCTTAATTTACCCACAAAGAGGCACAACAGTGTGAGCAGCAGTACAAGTTTCTCTCTTATGCACACATGTCCCAACTCAGAACAGGTATAACAGTGAAAGCTTCACACACACTGCCCCACAACAGAACACACACAATCTATTCGAAACACTGCCCCACAACCGAACAGGGACACACATACACACGCGCACTCTCTTTTTCTCTCACACAAACACGGTATGGCACAAACAGAGATGACTCTAGGCACCAGAAAAGTACGAAATCGTTTTGACAAGTAAAGATGAGGGAGGTGCATTCATCAGTGTGCATTTGTATATATGCCTTAAAAACTGTAACGTGCTCAAAGTTGATTTAACACGTTAAGGGGTCCTTTTATTAAGGTGCGCTGAAAAATGGCCTGTGGTAGTGTAGACCCGTGTTTTGGGCGTGCGCAGAATTATTTTTTAGCGCACCTACAAAAAAATGCCAATTTTTTTTTTGTCGAAAACGGACATACGGCAAAATGAAAATTGCCGCACGTCCATTTTGGGTCTCAGACCTTACCGCAAGCATTTGACCTAGCGGTCAGGTCTCACGCAGTAATTGGGCGCTAATGGTCTATGCGCGTTAAATGCCACTTGACGTGTGTAGCTGTATGGAGGAGTGGCCTAGTGGTTAGGGTGGTGGACTTTAGTCCTGAGGAACTGAATTTGATTCCCGGTACAGGCAGCTCCTTGTGACTCTGGGCAAGTCACTTAACCCTCCATTGCCCGCCGTATTGCGCCTGCCATGAGTGGGAAAGCGCGGGGTACAAATGTAACACAAAAAATAAAAGATAAAAACTGTTTTTCAAACGCACATAGCGGCCGTGGACCAAAATTGAAATTACTGCAAGGGCCAGGCGGTAACTCCAATTTGGCACACTTTGGGCGCATTTAGGCCCCTAAAGTGTGTACAGTTGATCTACATTGGCAGATCCTGATTTAATACTGGTGGAACTTAATTGTCTCAGTTCCAGTTTGTACACCCCTTTCTATAGGGATGGGCAGCTCATAATTTTCTAAATGGTAAGGGATTTGCGTTGCAAACTGTACGAAGAGAGACTTGTCGACCTGAACATGTAGTATACCTTGGAGGAAAGGAGAAACAGGGGAGATATGATACAGATGTTCAAATATTTGAAAGGTATTAATCCGCATTATTGAAACAAGATGGGCGTCCATCTTTCGTTTCGATAATACAGTCGGGGACGCCCAAATCTCAACATTTAGGTCGACCTTAGAGATGGTCGACCTAAATGTTGAGATGGTCGACCTTAGAGATGGTCATCCCCGGTTTTTGGCCATTATGGAAACCGAGGACGCCCATCTCAAAAATGACCAAATCCAAGGCATTTAGTCATGGGAGGAGCCAGCATTCGTAGTGCACTGGTCCCCCTTCAGCCGGACTCCGGGCCGGCGAGTTGCTGCAGCTGATGTGAAAGCCTAGGATTCTGTTTCTTCTGTGTGAGTTGTCCTGACATCCTGCACGTTGTCCAACTTCGCGCAAGCAATTTTTTAGAATTCAGGGATATGTGCAAAGAATACACGCTCTTTTGGAATGAGTGCACGATCATCAACAAATGAAATATACAAAATGTCATGTTTCTCTGCTCGTTTTTGTTTTTTTAATGACATGCAATGATATGGGATAATGTTGTTGACATCCGATCCCTACCTTTCTAAAATACTTGCGCCACCCAAATATTAAACAACAAAAGCCAATTTATTTTAAAGCAAGTAAAACAACCACAAGTGAAATGGCAATGATTAGCATGTAACGATTATGTAGAAATGCTATATAGCTCAGAAAGAAGTAATAGACAAATGTTCTTATCGACAATGATTCAGAGTAAACGAACGCACTCCCTAGGTCCATAAATTGGATCACCCGCACATTACTCCACAATGATAAGAGCTTCTGTTTATACAACCTGAAGTTGAGGCGAAACTCTTCCTTCAGGATCATCATGGCTTCCAGGACACGTTTTGAAGTGTTCTGAGATGGAGAGATGAGCAGAGTAGTTCAGTGGAGTTCACAAGATGATAGGAACACCAGACAATGACAACTTGGATCTGATGAGACCACCAGATAAGCTTTTGGTCCCTGGGATGGCCTCTTTTATGTGGTTCTGACAAGGGCACAGTTCCCAAAGATAAAGTAATCAATTCATTTTGTCCTGGACATTCTGACTTCAGAAACCACAAGAATGTCTATTTTTATGTCATTAAAGGTGCAGTTCTTGGAATTCAGGAAAGTCTCTCTGAATCCGGGCTCCAAAGTGGCTGGGGTAACTTGACCAAAGGTCTCTTTCTCTTCACACGAAGTCCATGATGCAATACTTAGGGGGACGTGATGGGGTTGCAAGATGATGGCATCAGCTAAAATGCTCACAGGCACCAATTCGATGAAGTGCAGCCTAGCAAATCCTGAGCCAAAAGTCCATGCTGTTTAAAGCAGTGAGGAGCCCTTTTACTAAGCCACAGTAAAAAGTGACCAGTGGTAGTGTGGGCCAGGGGCGTACCTACTATGGGGCCACGGGGGCCTGGGCCCCTGTAGATTTGGCCCTGCACCCCCCCTGCTGTGACCCTCTCGACCCCCCTTCCAGCCGCCAACCCCCCCCCCCCCCCCGCTGCCGTCGCGTACCTTTGTTGGCAGCGGACCCCAACCCCCGCCAGCCGAAGTTCTCTCATCAGCTGTGCGGCGTTGCTTGCTGAATGATCTGATCAAGTTTCTGTGCATGCATCTGACGTCCTGCACATCCAGACACATGCACAGAAACTTGATCAGATCATTCAGCAAGCAACGCCGCGTGACCGAGGAGAGGACTTCGGCTGGCGGGGGTTGGGGTCCCCCACCAGCAAAGGTACACTGCGGGAGAGGGTTGGCGGCGGGAAGGGGGGTCAAGAGGGTTGCGGCGGCGGGGGGGGGGGTGAAATTTGGCGGCGGCGGCAGGGGGGAAGTGAAAGTTGGTGGCAGCGGGCGGGGGGGGGGGGGGTCAGTGGCGCCGGGGGGGGGGGGACTAAAATGTGCCCCCTCACCTCTAGCTCTGGACCCCTCTCCCATCAAAGTCTGGCTACGCCCCTGGTGTAGGCGCATGTATTGGGCGCTCACCGGGCCAGTTTTTACCGCGTCTACAAAGAAGGGCTTTTCTTAATGGAATGGGAAAAGGGCCTGTGGTAAAAATGAAACCAGCGCACGCCCGAAACCGGCCTGAGCCCTTAACACCACCCATTGATCTTGCGGTAAAGGCTCACGCGCTACACACACGGTGACCGGTTGGCGCGCACCAAGTGCCACCTGGCAAGTGTAGAAGAAAATAAATAAATAATTCATCCACGCATTATGGGCGCACGCTAAATCTGAAATTACCACTGGGAGGGCACGCTGGCCTGGTGGTAGTCTCATTTGGGTGCGTGCTGCATGCGCATACAGCCTACCACGGCTTCATAAAAGGGCCCCAGACTGAATTATGAATGCAGGAGGCTGTTAACCGAGCTCTGTTTGCAGCTATATAGGCAGGAGCCTAGGCCCCTATAATAGGACTGACTTTTATGCAGTCCCATTTTTACAGCCTGGTCAGTTAAATGCTGAATATTGGCACTTAACCAGCCAGTGGCTTACTCCGTCCCTGGAACACTCCTAAAATAGTCGGTTTTGAGCTAGGTGCTAACTGATTATATTCAGCAGTGTTAACCGGTTAAGTGCTGCTGAAAATAACCTGTTAGTCCTAAACAGGTGATTTAACTGGCCAGAAGCCGTTTATGCCCACGTCATTCTGCACTGGCCCCTCAGCTGCAATTCAGAAATCAAACAAAGTAATCTAACAGAATGGTTCCGCCTGCAATTTTTTGGTTGACTTTGAAGCATTGATTCCTTTAGGAAGATTTGGGTAGTTTGCGGCTACCGGTTGTCCTGAGTAAAGCAGCGGAGCTTCCCTTGTGCTGACAAGGACAGAGCTCTGGATCTTGGAGCTGAGCCATCCAGAACCTCTGAAGAAAAAAAAAAAAGCTTCAGTTTAGGATGGTTGTATCTCGTCTTAAAAGCAGCATCCCGGTTCCCTTCCAGTCATAAATGTAAAGATTGGCAAGCATTTCCCCATCTGTTGCCTTTGATGTAATTCTCCTAAAACCTTTCGATATGACATTAACGTCCCCCTTCTCGTAAAATGAAGTTCTTTATCCAGGACCATTTAAATCCTAGACATTACCCAGAGATGGTTTGCTGCTATTACGGTCTGATGATTTCTCTTGAGCACAGAGCCCGTGAAATGTGCTCTGCCAGAAACTGCAGCCACATGTGAAGCCGAAGACCCGCAGCAGCAGCTGCCAAAGTTTGGCATCCAGGTCCCACATTTGTACTAAACCAGAATCCCAGGCCTCTACCACAAATGTACTGCGTAAACAATGGAAGACAAAACGTGCCGATCGTCATGGTTTCAGTGCTGCAACTGAGTCCGAATATTATACTAATGGCTCACAAGCTCTAATCTGTAATTTTGATTTCGCTGATTAGATGACTGCAGTAATGATCACTCTTCAACGGGCTATTACAAGAAGGCTGGACTCCGCTAAAGCGTGGCCTCCTTCAACAGAACCAGCTGTGTTTCTGTGACCCACTTGCTAGGCTTCTGGACATAAGGCAGGAGTTTAGGTACCACCACACCAAATGAAAGCACTGAGCTTTTTATTATTTACCTGACTGCCTAGTGCCCATACTGCAGCGTTACAGAGCAGGCTGAGAAAAGCATGGGGAGCTGCAGGAAAAGCTGACTTTATGCTTTCATAGCACAGAAGAGAAAAAAGGCAGCACTGCCCCACCACAGAACAGGTACTGGTACTATACACACAGCTGATGCACCACCGTAGACCTGGCACAGCATAAGTACATAAGTATTGCCATACCGGTACAGACCGAAGGTCCATCAAGCCCAACATCTTGTTTCCAACAATGGCCAATCCAGGTCACAAGTACCTGGCAGAAAAACAAAGAATAGCAACATTCCATGTAGAACCCCAAAGAGTAGCAAGATTCCATTCAGAATCCCAAGTACATAAGTAAATAAGTGTTGCCATACTGGGACAGACTGAAGGTCCATCAAGCCCAGTATCCTGTTTCCAACAGTGGCCAATCCAGGTCACAAATACCTGGCAAGATCCCAAAAAAGTTCAATACATTTTATCCTGCTTAAATAAGCAGTGGATTTTCCTCAAGTCCATTTTAATAATGGTCTATAGACTTTTCCATAAGAAAACTAGAAGACTGGGCATCTTAATGGCAGATGAAATTTAATATAGACAAATGCAAAGCGATGCACATTGGGAAGAGTAACCTAAATCATAGTTACCTGATGCTAGGGTCCACCATGGGAGTCAGCACCCAAGAAAAAGATGACTCAAGAATAAAGATCTAGGTGTCATTGAAGTCAATACACTGAAATCTTCTGCCCAGTGTGTGGCAGCAGCCAAAAAAGCAAACAGGAAGCTCGGAATTATTAGGAAAGGGATGGGAAATAAGACCAAGCATACTATAATGCCTCTGTATTGCTCCATGGTGTGACCTCACCTTGAGTATTGTGTTCAGTTCTGGTCGCCGTATCTGAAACAACAAATAGCGGAATTAGAAAAATTCAAAGAAGAGCAACCAAAATGACAAAGGGGATGAACTCCTCCTATATGAGGAAAGGCTAAAGAGGTTAGGGCTCTTTGACTTGGAAAAGAGATGGCTGAGCGGAGATACGATTGAGGTCTACAAAATCCTGAGTGGTGTAGAACGGGTAGATGTGAATCGATTTTTTACTCTTTCATGAAGTACAAAGACTAGGGGACACTCAATAAAGTCACAGGAACCCATTGCCGGAGAATATGGTAATATTGGTTAGTGTATTTGGGTCTTAAAAAGATTTGGACAAGTTCCTGGAGGAGAAGTCCATAATCTGCTGTAGAGATAGTAACATAGTACATGACGGCAGAAAAAGACCTGCATGGTCCATCCAGTCTGCCCAACAAGATAAACTCATAGGTGTATACCTTACCTTGATTTGTACCTGCCTTTTTCAGGGCACAGACCGTACAAGTCTGCCCAGCAGTATTTCCCGCCTCCCAACCACCAGTCCCGCCTCCCAACCACCAGTCCCGCCTCCCATCACCAGCTCTGGCACAGACCGTATAAGTCTGCCCTCCACTATCCTCGCCTCCCAGCCACCAACCTCTCTTCCCCCACCTGCTCCGCCACCCAATTTCGGCTACGCTTCTGAGGATCCATTCCTACTGCACAGGATTCTTTTATGCATATCCCACGCATGTTTGAATTCCGTTACCGTTTTCATCTCCACCACCTCCCGCGGGAGGGCATTCCAAGCATCTACCACCCTCTCTGTGAAAAAATACTTCCTGACATCTTTTTTGAGTCTGCCCCCCTTCAGTCTCATTTCATGTCCTCTCGTTCTACCGCCTTCCCATCTCCGGAAAAGATTTTTTTTGCGGATTAATACCTTTCAAGTATTTGAACATCTGTATCATATCACCCCCGTTGATTTACTACTCTTTATTTGTTGCATTTGTACCCCACATTATCCCACCTTTTTGCAGGCTCAATATGTAATTTAACATGGAGAGGCCACTGCTTGCCCTGGAATTGTAGTATGGACCACTGGTCTGACCAGTATGGCTATTCTTATGTTCTAATACATGTATTGTATATGTCAGTAAAGAAGGAACAATTTTACTAATACTTGCGAATGAGACGTGAGCAGGATAATACATTATCTGTTCACAAATCTCTACTTAAATGCATTCATTCCCCCATAAATTCTCCCCAGTCATTGTGTGAGTTTATCGGTTTAAAGCTTAGATTCATTTTTCCTGCAATCATCTTCTTGGGCTTTTAAGGACCATTCAGAAAGGCATTTTTTTAAAAAATGAGATTATTTTCACCTGCGGCATTCACACTAAAGCACATATCTGTAAAACTGCAAAACAAAAAGGGGAAAAAAAATCAAATATTGCCGGCTGTCATCAGCCTTTAATGGATCTTTCTGCTCAGCTGAGTGCTTTTTGTTTGCAAACCTTCTGTTTTCTCACTGCTGCCTTGGTGAGCTGCACCTGATATCCTGAGGTCAGAGTAATTCCATCAGAAGTGCCTGTTTAACTGACCTTCACACCTATGACGATTATAGAAAGGTACTGCTGTACTTCCCATCATTGGAAACCTCAGAAGAAACACAGCAAAGAAAAGGAAGACAGAAAGAAACCCTTCTTTTCCTGCAACCTGCCATCTTGAGTAGAGAGGTGCGGTAGCCGTGTTAGTCCACTTTTAAAGGTAATCAATAGAAATCAAACAAAATAAAACATGGAAAAGAAAATAAGATGATACCTTTATTATTGGACATAACTTAATACATTTCTTGATTAGCTTTCAAAGGTTGCCCTTCTTCGTCAGATCGGAAATAAGCAAATGTTGGTAGATGACAGTATATATAAGTGACAGTCTAACAGGATGGGGGTGGATAGGTGCATGTCCATGCATGTCTCCCTGTCTCTCAGCTATCCACCCCCATCCTGTTAGACTGGCACTGAAATGCTTTGATGTCTCACTTATAAATACTGTCATCTACCAACATTTGCTTATTTCCGATCTGACGAAGAAGGGCAACCTTTGAAAGCTAATCAAGAAATGTATTGTTATGTCCAATAAAAAAGGTATCATCTTATTTTCTTTTCCATGTTTTATTTTGTTTGATTTCTAGTGATTACCTGCAACCTACGAAATCATCAACTCTCTCTTTCCAAATGTTCACACATTCACGCTTTGGGAGCAATATGGAGACAACAGCAGACAGTGTCTGTTTAAGTGTTGGCTGCCGCTGGCTGAATTACAGCCAGGTATTCCGTTTTGGCCCAGGTGCCAGGACTGAATATCCATGCTGGGAGTTGTCTAGGTATCACTGATATTAAGGGTTCCTTTTCCTAAGGTGCGCTGAAAAATAGCCTGCGCTAGTAAAGGCACGTGTTTTGGATAACGCAGATCCATTTTTTTTAGCGCACTTGTAAAAAAAATGCCTTTTTTTGGCCGAAAATGGACGTGCAGCAAAATAAAAATTGACGCACGTCCATCTTGGGTCTGAGACCTTACAGCCACCCATTCACTTAGCGGTACGGTCTTACACGTTAACCGGGCGGTAATTGTCTACGCAAGTACACTGCTGATTACCGCCCGGTTAGTGCCGCACATCCGAAAATAAAATATTTTCAGACACGCTTAGTGGACGCATGTAAAAAATGGAATTTACCACCCAGGCCACACGGTAGCCGGGCAGTAGTTTCAAATGCACGCGTGTTGTGAGTAAAAGGACCCCTAAGAGGCAGTACTTGGATAGCTACCTGGTTAACATAGGACAGCCTCTAAACCTCCAAAATATAACTCGCACATATTCATTAAGGAGGTACAACAAACAGCAAATCCCACACAAAAATATATTAAACATTCTTTATTAAGATATCACCCGACGTGAGATGACAACATGCATTGTACTGCTTCCACTCGGCAGAGAAGACTTGAGTATCTAGTGTTTCTCACTGCCTCGGCAGTACTGTACCCCTGAAGCAGTTCCTCTGCAGGCGAATTGTGGACCACTTTGGGTGATATCTTTAATAAAGACTTTTTCAAAACAATATTTGCGTTGGATTCATTGTTTGTGGTACCTGCTATTGATGCAGATCTGAATTGCTTCTCTGTTCTGTGTGCTGTTCATTAAGAATGGCCTGAAAACCAGCCTGACAGGTTGGGCCTGGAGAGCCTTATGTGGTGGGGAAGCCCCGCCCAGCACATCCCAGGATGCACTGGGCAGGGCTGGGTGCCGCTATTTTGAAGGTGGCTCTGGAGGAGGGAGTGTGCTACTCCCTCCTGCATCGTGGAGGTGCCAGGGGGTGAGGGTGGGTTGCTAGACCACCAGGGCAGGTGGGGGGTAGGTTAGCAGCCCACTGGGCCACCAGGGATAATTTTAGGGGGTTGTAAGGGGGGTTAGGGGGGCTGGTGATCCACCAGATCTCCAACCCCCGTGTTGCTGTTGGAGGGGCACTAGCAGGGTCCGGGGGGGTCCAATGAACCTCCGTCTCCTGAGTTGGACAGGTCCGGGCTTTTGACAGCCTGGACCTGTCAAACAAGTGTGGGAGGATTGTGCCTGAGCACAAGCTCAGGCAAATCCTCCCGCACTTTACCCCTATGATCAGAGCTAATAGCGTTCCGAAATTTGCATACTATTAGTTCTGATCATAGGGGCGTTATAGCCCCACCCTGTTTCAGCGCTGTTTGGAAGAGCGCGGGGCTTCTGATCATCGGCACCTTAGATTGCAAGCCCTCCGGGGACAGGGAACTACCCAGTGTACCTCACCTTGAGCTACTACTGAAAAAGGTATGAGCAAAATCTAAATAATTTTTTTAAAAATGATTCAGAAAACTGCACTCAAAGTTAAGCACTGAATATCGGCATGGCCGGTTCTGTTTAAACCAGCCAAAAATAAACCAGATATTCAATGCCAGTCACCGGAAATGGCCCTGCATTGATATATCCAGGCAAAGCACTGACTGTGGGTGGCAGCCCGGCTACCTCCTGTGGACTGAATATCAGCACCATAATCTTATTTCCATATTGCACACCCTAGCATAGGCTCGAGCACCCCCAATATTTTACGGACCGGAAGTTCCCTTCCAGCCCAGCCAGAATTTTAAAACTACTACTACCCTCCAAGTTCCAAGGCCACCCCTCCCTCCGAGTCCGAGTTCCAAGGCCCCCCTCCGTCTGAGTTCCAAGGCCCCCCTCCCTCCGTCCGTCCGAATTTTAAAAGCCCTGTTCTTACCTTGCGTCAGTGAAAAGCGTGCACTGCAGGCTCGTCGGCGCTTCAGCCTTCCCTTCTGTCTCTCGGCTCTGGTCTGGTCCCACCCTCATTTCTTGTTTCCGCAAGGGCGGGACCAGACCAGAGCCGAGAGACAGAAGGGAAGGCTGAAGCGCCGACGAGCCTGCAGTGCATGCTTTTCACTGACGCGAGGTAAGAAAAGGGCTTTTAAAATTCGGACGGACGGAGGGAGGGGGGCCTTGGAACTCGGAGGGAGGGAGAGGGGGGCCTTGGAACTCATATGGAGGGCCTTGGAACTCGGAGGGAGGGAAAGGAGAGAGAGAGAGAGAGAGGGAGGGTGGGGCCCTGGAACTGGGAGGGCGGGCGGGTGGGAGGGACTGGAACTCTGAGAGAGGGAGAGGGGGGGCTGGAACGCGGAGGGAGGGGCGGGGAATGCACCACCTGTAAAAAAAAAATAAAAATAAAAAATTTTCAGCACCCCCAATCATTTTGAAAAGTTGGCTCCTATGACCCTAAGAATAGCAGGACTACATTTCCCTGCATGCAATGGGGTAAAATTAGAACTAGTTGAACCTATCCTGCTGGACACGGTCACCCTGACCTCATAGACCTAACAAATATGTGTGCAGCTTTAGTTGGAAAGATTTGATTACCAGAACAAGTTGGTATTCATTGGGACCTTCTCATGGTCCAGTTGAAGTGAAATTGGAGTCAGAATGATTTCTGACCCTGCTCAGCCCTAAATCATGCACAAACCCATTTGCCTGTTCTCTGGAAAAGTCCCAAACAGGTACAGCTTGATTCAGAAACAGAACGGTTTTATATGGCAGATATTATGTCCTTGAATTTCATTCTTCTCCTGAAGCGCCAGCAGCATTTTGAAGTTAAATGAGTTCCAAACGATTTGTCGTGATAAGTTGCCATCAGCTCCCTGCACCTTGCAGTGAAATGAATAAGGCCGGGGGTCTGTGTTTGTGGGAATGTGCTATTTGTTTTCATAAGCGGAGTAAATCAGATCCACGTCTGGGTGAAAATGATGGCAAAGCAATACCAGAAATAGAGTTTTGTCTTTAAATCCATATACTGACTTTTTCAAATGGAAACCTAATTATATTGTGCACTGTAGGATTCACATTGGACACAGCAAGGTTGATATTTAAAGGAAGCAAGCTGGGTAGCTGAGGATTTAGATGTCTAACCTCTGTGTGCAAATTCTACTCCTTCCCCCTTTTGACCTCCACTAAACAGGGGGCAGAGTTTTATTAATGGAAGAAAAATAGCTAGTTAGGATTAATCTAGCAAGGGGGCTCTTTACCAAAAGGGATTAAGCCCTAATGAGTGCTTAAATGCACAAGAGAACACAACTAAACATGTTAAAAGCAATTTGCTGTAATTGTAGGGAGCATGCAATGAAGCTACAAAGTAGTAAATTTAAAACGAATTGGAGAGAATATTTCTTCACTCAACGTGTAATTAAATTCTGGAATTCGTTGCCAGAGAATTTAGTAAAAGCAGTTAGTTTGGTGGGGTTTAAAAGAGGTTTGAATGGCTTCCTAAAGGAAAAGTCCATAGGCCATTATTCAAATGGTCTTAAATCCACTAGTTATTTCTAGGATAAGCAACATAAAATGTATTGCACATTTATGGGATCTTTCCAGGTAATTGTGACCTGGATTGGCTACTGTTGGAAACAGGATGCTGGGCTTGATGGACCTTTGGTCTGTCCCATTATGGCAATGCTTATGTACTTGGGACTCTGAATGGAATCTTGCTACTCTTTGGGGTTCTACATGGAATGTTGCTATTCTTTGTTTTTCTGCCAGGTACTTGTGACCTGGATTGGTCACTGTTGGAAACAGGATGCTGGGCTTGATGGACCTTTGATCTGTCCCAGTAGGACAATACTTGTGTAGTTATGTACTTATACCCCTTTCTATGCACTACGGGGCCTTTTTACAAAGGCACATAAGAGCCTATGCATGTGCGATGTGTATCAAATTGGCATTTCCGCCCGGTTAGCACATGCGCCTGGTGGTAATTCCGAATTTGGCACATGCTGAAAACATGCAGTAGAAAATCATTTTCTATTTTCTACCACGGGGGGGGGGGGGGGGGGGGTTCCCGGCGGTAATCGACAATTGGCACGCTGGATGGTTACTGCATGGGTAACGCATGAGACCTTACAGCTAAGTCAATGGGTGGCGTTAAGGGCGCAGGCCATAAATAGTTGTGTGCTGGTTTTAATTTTGCCGCACGTCCATTTTCTGCCCCCCCCTCAAAAAACCCCATTTTTCCAGACACAGTGGAGAATTGGTTCAGCGTGCGTCCAATACAAGTGCCCAAAACTACCTCAGACCATTTTTTTGGCACGCCTTTTAAAAAGTCCCCTAATTGTGTCTTATTTATTTATTTTTAAATATTTTTGGAGGGGGTATGTCATGGGCAGGGGGTAGCCATGAAAGTGTCATCCAGCTAGTGCATTCTGATTTGATTTGATTTATTAATGTTATATACCGCTTAATACAGTCAGGGTTATAAAGCGGTTTGATTAGCGTGTGGTAACTGGATGACGCAGACTTAACGCAGGAGTATTTACCGCATCCTAAATAGGAGGCAATGTGCTCCCATGTTCACTTTTGGCAACATTAGCGCATGACCTGCAAAATAAAAAGGAAGCGCCTATAGGGATATTGTAGGCATGTACACGGTTAACACACGTACACGGCTAACGCGTGTTAAAAAGGCTAACCCACCTATAATGCGGCTTAGTAAACAAGGCCCTAAATTGTCACACAAACACACCCACTCACACACACACGAGGAATGACACCGACTGCACAGCAGGACATGTTTATCCACTCCTACCCTAGCCAACATAATGTTCAAGCATCTTTCTGACCTCATTGGCAACTCTCTTTAACTAATCCCTTATTTTCTTACTCCTGTAACTCTATCTTATCTCTCTATATGTTCCATCTTTGCTTAGACCCTATGCTGTCTATTAAAATGTTTTATTGTGTATTGTGTTGACAATGTAATGTAGCATACTACGCCATACTTTGTATTGTTCTTTGAATATTTTACTGTTGTAATTGTCTATTGCTTATGTTTGACTTATTCTTACCGCACACCGCCTTGAGTGAATTCCTTCAAAAAGGCAGTAAATAAATCCTAATAAACTTAGACATGTAAATTCTAGAATAATAAAATATACACACATTCATCCATACATCTAGGCATGGACATTAACACTAGATTTAGGGCCGGTACAAGTGGTCACTTCCAGATGATTGTGTTTTCAATGTCACTTGGTATTCTGTTTAAGAAAAAAAGTGGGTATCCTGTTAGCAAGTTACCCTCTACATGCTAGTATACTTCAGAATCAATTTCAAAGTCCACACACTAATCCACAACATTATCCACGGTGAATCTCCAGGCTATATGCTCAACCTGATTGACCTCCCCACCAGGAATATGTCTACAACCTCACGAACTTACCTCAACCTACACTACCCAAATTGCAAAGGACTCAAGTACAAAACCTATTATGGATCCAACTTCTCCTTCCTAGGCAGCCAACTCTGGAATGCCCTCCTCAGACCAATCCGATCACTCAGTGACCATCTGCCCTTCTGGAAATCACTAAAAACCCCTTCTGTTCAGGCAAGCCTACCCAAACGATCCAGATTAATTCCCACAAACCCATCTATTCATCACATATCCAGGAGACAATGACAACGACCTAGACTACATCTCCCGCCTCATTTTCCCCTGCTTATCCCCTGTTCTATCCCCTTTCGCTTCATCGACCCCTCCCCCAATCCTCACCTACCCTTACTCACACCTCTCCTACTCCCTTCACTCTTGCCCATTCCCCTTCCGCCTCATCTACCCCTCCAATTGCTCGCCTACCCTTACTCACACCTCTCCTACTCCCTTCACTCTTGCCCATTCCCCTTCCGCCTCATCTACCCCTCCAATTGCTCACCTACCCTTACTCACACCTCTCCTACTCCCTTCACTCTTGCCCATCCCCTTCCGCCTCATCTACCCCTCCAATCGCTCACTTACCCTTGCTCATACTTCTCCTACTCCCCTCATCCCTGCATTTCTACATTCCTATTTCTTTTATTACTCCAATAATACTCAACTTATTTCTCTCCATCAATACTTTGTAATCCCAATTACTATGTAAGCCGCATTGAACCTGCTTTGAGTGGGAAAGCGCGGGGTACAAATGTAATAAATAAATCACTGTCACCCTGCACCTGAATAACTGACTCCCTGTTAAGAAATGTATTATTTTTAAATTGCTTACACTTACTTTTAAAGCCCATAGTATTGGTCCTTCCTCGCTACCTTGGGACCCTAACCATTGCTTACTACCCTACACGACTTCTATGGTCTATAAACGACCATCGACTAGTTCTCCCAAACCCCAAAGCTGCTCAGTTGAAATTTACTCCACATCACACTTTTCATTATGACCCCTTTTTACTGGAATTCTCTCCCTCTTCTTAATCAGGGTGAATTGCCTTTTTAAAAACTTTAAGTTAGCCATTAAGCCTTGGCTATTTAAGCAAGCATTCAACATTTCATAACTCACTCTCACTGCTGTCCCCTTTTTCCCCATCCCTGAAACCTATCTCTTCCCCTACCTTTCCTTGTTATGCTATATTTAGGTAGATTTATGACTGTTTAATGCTTTGACTGTTTAATGCTTTTCCTGTAGTTCCTTTCTTGTTTTGGTTTGTAAAAACTGCCCAGATTTGCTAGTTAACTTGGGTGGTATAGCAGATCTTAATAAACCATAAACTTTGAAAATAACAATGAACATATTCACAGAAACAGCAGAAAGACTACCCATCTGAGCCTAGTGACCAATAAGTCATTTCCACAGTAAAGGACTGAATAGCACCAGCCTCAAATTTCATTCTGCCTACCTAAATGAACAGAGAACTGAAAAAAAAAGGAAATCCTTGGAGAAGCAAAGAAAATGAAAAGGCTAGCCTTCAGGCATCTGTTTGGAATTCATTTCATTTCCCAGCCTGGCCTGCTAACTTTGGTGGCTATCTTTGAATGCAGTCAGCACTGGCTTTAATCTGACTAGGTTTCAGCTGGCTGGTTTGAAGCCTATTTTCAATTGCAACCTAGCTGGATAGGTGCAGATAAATTGTAGCCTATTGTATTGATGGACTGTCATTTGCAACAACATGGGCCGTGTCAATGACATATTCCACGTCGTTACATGTCGTTAACAAATAAAAACAAGCAGTCATACTTAGTAACATACATAGTAGATGATGGCAGAGAAAGACCTGTACGGTCCATCCAGTCTGCCCAACAAGATAAACTCTAAGGTCAACCTAAATGTTGAAATTTGGGTGTCCCCCGACCGTATTATCGAAACAAAAGATGGACGTCCATCTTGTTTCGATAATACGAGTTTCTCTGCCCCTTCGCCGGGACGTCCTTAGAGATGGGCGTCCCCATTCGATTATGCCCCTCCATGGGGCCCTTTTATTAAAGCGCGTAGGTGCCTACGCACATAGGTGTGTCAAATTAGAACTACTGCCCGAATACCATGTGCTCCAGGCAATAATTCTAATTTTTACACACATCTGATACGTGCATCAGAAAATATTTTTTACTTTCTACCAAGCAGTAATCAGCAGTGTACGCGCACTGATGATTACTACCCAGTTAACGCGTGAGACCTTACCAATAGGTCAATGGGTGGCGGTAAGTTCTCAGGCACAAAATGGACGTGCGCCAATTTTTATTTTGCCGCATGTCCGTTTTCGGCCAAACAAAAAGGTCTTTTTTGCAGGCGAGCTGAAAAATGGACCTGTGCACGTGCAATACACGCACCTACACTGGCACAGGCCATTTTTCGGGGCACCTTAGTAAAAGGACCCCGATATTATGTATTTTTAATGAGACGAATTACATCTGTCACTTATAGAGGTAACTTGGTCTTTCTGATGGTTCTGATTTAAGGTTACATTTGCATATTGATAAGACTTGTATACGCACAGTAGTGTAACTGACATTTTTTTTGTTTTAGTTATACTGTCTCAGCAGTGTTTGTGTAATCCAGAGGTATTTGATGAAAATCCTCTTACTGAAGTCCTTTGCTTTCAGCTTAAGATGGGCTTTACAGTGTAATGTAGTTTGAGCTCTTGAGCTCTTGAAACGCAGCATTAAGCACATCGACGCAAATGAATGCAGACGAATGCAAGTGTGCATCAGTTTGAAAGTCTAAGGGTTTGGAAAGGAGGGGGCCATCATTTGCAAAGAGGATTTTCATAATTGGAGCAAGACTCCCACACCATCTATTAAAATGTAATTAAATTGGAGTGTGGCATTAGTAGCTCTGACCAAGGGGCAGAGACGCACAGTTCAAGTGACTGGGGTTTTGACCAGAGGCGTCCATTAGTATTTTCTACTCAAAAGAGCCTAATGACTTTAGTAAAAAAAAAAAAAATCTCTCTAAATAGATATACATATACCATATTCTCTTTAATAACTTCTCTTACATAAGCACGCGCCTGTGGAACGCACTGCCACCTAAAATTCAGAACATTATTAAAGACTCACCTATTCGGAAAGGCATATCCGAATGACCCAACTTAGGTGACTCAACCCTGCAACACTTCACTATCAAAGATCGTATTGAACATTGACAAACCCTTTTACCTCAAACCCAACTTGATTGAATCTTATCTTCCCTATCCCACTGTAACATTTTGTACTATTCCCATACCGGACTTGGCAAATGCCTTCACGGTATTATGTAAGCCACATTGAGCCTGCAAATGCGTGGGGAAATGTGGGCTACAAATGTAACAAATAAAATAAATAACTCCCTCTCCCCACTTCAGGGCCAGAAAACTCTTTGATTTTTTTTTTAATTTGCACCCCGCGCTTTCCCACTCATGGCACGCTCAATGCGGCTTAGGTACTTATTTGTACCTGGGGCAATGGAGGGTTAAGTGACTTGCCCAGAGTCACAAGGAGAGCTGCCTGTGCCTGCAGTGGGAATTGAACCCAGTTCCCCAGGACCAAAGTCCACCACTCTAACCACTAGGCCACTCATCCAAATTTTTATTCCCCCAATAATTGCCTATCCCCAGCCATAACCTTGAGAAGAGATAATAAATGTTCGGTCATCGTGGGTAGGTGGAGAATAGAGAAATGCCTTGGTGCCCCTTCAGTCCTTTTTGTCCACAGCCATGTCAAGAATCTCTCCTCACAGCACCTCAGGTTTGGGTTTTCTTTCCCCCTCTGCTGGCTGCTTCCTCTTCAGTCTCCCCTCAACCTGAAGCACAGGAAACTGCAGGAAAGCTTAAAACAAATATTACTGCCGCTTAGCAAGCCACAATCTTTCCCTTAGCTGCAGGGGTGGAACACACGACCCACAGAATCGAGATTGTCGCTCCATCCCCAGCACCTCCTCTGATCCTGTTTGACTTCTGCCGGCATAACCACAAGGTAGCAGTGATTCAGGCCCCGATGCTCAAAACTCCAGCTCTGTACTGAACAGCGCCAGAGAAATAGCGCCAGAACAGCGCTAGAGAACAACCCCCTAACGCTCAACATTGATGCGATGCAAATACAGGGGCGCTCATAGCGTTGAGCATTAGGGAGTTGTTTGGGAGGTAAGGATGGTGCATGTGCTCTAAAGTTATGCGTTAAGCACAGATCTTGAGTGCATGCTCAGAATATCAGAAGGGGGAGGAGGGAAGGAGGAGGAAGAGGTGCCGGTTGCCCAGCGGCTCGTCTTGTAGCTTTGCACCAAAATCCAACGTGTTTTCCCCGTCCTGGTCTACGGTGCACCCCGTGTCCTTGGCCGCTGAAAAAAAAAGTGCTTAATTCTACCCTGCCAAAAGCTTGCATGTAAATACTCAGTCAAACTCCTTACATGGACGCCGAAAGCAACAGATACACTGTGTGTTCATCATTGCAGCCTCTCGCTGGCTCTGCATCCTCCTACACAGGCTTCCACTCCAATGGGCACCACATTGTTTTGAGTCAGAAAGGTACATCTGTGCCTGTTTAAATACCCTAATGCCAGATCTTGAGCTGGAGTAGGGTTTGCCACAGTAAGGGCGACCTTGTTCTGTGTGCTGTTCATTTAAGCATAGAAAATGACCTCCTTTTGACTACATTTGCATGCAATTTGCATTGGACTGGAGGAGTGGCCTAGTGGTTAGAGCACTGGTCTTGCAATCCAGAGGACGTCAGACTCACAGAAACAGAAGCCTGCGCGGCCACGTTGCTGATCTGCAAGGGCAGGCTTCTGTATGGAATGTTACTAGTGGAGGAGTAGCCTAGTGGTTAGTGCAGTGGAACATGGAATGTTGCTACTATTTGAGATTGTACACGGAATGTTGCTAGTGGAGGAGTGGCCTAGTGGTTAGTGCAGTGGAACATGGAATGTTGCTACTATTTGAGATTGTACACAGAATGTTGCTAGTGGAGGAGTGGCCTAGTGGTTAGAGCACTGGTCTTGCAATCCAGAAGTGGCCAGTTCAAATCCCACTGCTGCTCCTTGTGATCTTGGGCAAGTCACTTAACCTGCCATTGCCTCAGGTACAAACTTAGATTGTGAGCCCTCCTGGGACAGAGAAATATCCAGTGTACCTGAATGTAACTCACCTTGAGCTACTACTGAAAAAGGTGTGAGCAAAATCTAAATAAATAAAATTGATCTTGGGTGAGCTCCTTATTCCTGGGGGTGCCTCTGAGCATTGTGTGCTAGCAAAAGTGGGCACTAATTCGCTCTAATGGCCTTTAATGCCCACCTTTGCTTCTGAGCATCGGAGCCATCAGTGAGTAAACACAGTGCAGGTAAAACGAAAGGAGGAAAACAAGCACTTTCTTCAAAGCCTGCTTAGCCAGCTTTAAGTAAACAAACCCACAGTGACCCTGCTGCCAATAAAGCTACTGTGAAGTCAGCCTAAAGCTTCCCTGAAACAGAACCACCCCTTCCCCCCTTCAGGAGGGAATCTCCTTCCCACATGGCAGAAATTCAGTCAGATAACAATACAAACATGCCTTTGTCCAGCAGGGTAATTTACCTCTGTTGTTCCTGCTCAAAGTGATGTAAATTTAACATTAATACAACTCCTCAAGTGCTTTGTCCAAGACAGACCCGCAATTTTACAAGCTTCAGAGACTGCTCCATCTCCACAGTAACAGTCTGTTCTCACACAGCAAACCTAAATACAAATGAATATGTCTGGTCTCAGCCTCAATCCCCTCTTTCTCCAGTTTTTTTGCTTAAATAATGAAAAGGCATGGTTAGAATATAATAAATAACATCACGGCATTGTTTCAGTCATTTATTTCAATAATTAAAAATTGTTGAACAGTCTGTTGGCTGTCTTTGTCTTGTCACCAATTTCAGGCTTCCTTAAAAAAAACTGAAGTGTCTCCAATAACAGCCCACGCTAGACTTCAGAAAAGCCAGTGTTTTTATTACGTTTTGGCAGCTCTGCTAACCATAATTTGAAAAACATGTATGTAGTTGCCCATTTTGTGGTTCTATTGTTTTACCTTTTCTTTTTGCTCCACGTACAGTATTATCTAATTTATTGTTATGCCTTTCTGGAACCCAGTTCTAACATTTGCATTGGTCTTGGAGAAAACTAGAAACCCAGTAAGCACATAAAAAGAACATTATACTTTGAGCCCCAAACAAGCAAATTTAAAACAAATCAGAGAAAATATTTCTTCACTCAACATGTAATCAAATCCTGGAATTCGTTGCCAGAGAATGTGGTGAAAGCAGTTAGCTTAGCAGGGTTTAAAAAAGGTTTGGTTATTTTACTAAGGAGGTCTTTTACTAAAGCTTAGCTCGAGTTATCTGCAGCAGGGCCTGTTTTATTCCTATGGGTCCTGCTGCAGATAACACGAGCTAAGCTTTAGTAGGAGACCCTCTAAAAGTCCATAAGGCATTATTAAGATGGACATGAGAAAATCCACTGCTTATTTCTAGGATAACCAACATAAAAATCTGTTTTACTCTTTGGGGATCTTGCCAGGTACTTGTGACCTGGATTGGTCACTGTTGAAAACTGGACACTGGGCTTGATGGACCTTCAGTCTACCCCAGTATGGCAATGTTTATGCTCTTATTATGTATGTATGTTTATTTATTTATTTATTTATTTATTGCATTTGTATCCCACATTATCCCACCTCTTTGCAGGCTCAATGTGGCTTACAATTCATTGTGAATATTGGAAATAGAAAGGTAGAAAGTGTACATTTGGTTTATAGAAGGTTTGGGTTATATGGTGGTGAAGTACATGGTTGTATTACAACAAAAGACGTTATAAGACATTACTATCTATAATAAAGAATGTACATTACTATCTATAATAAAGATTGTACAGTTACACGTGTTGATCTTTGTGATATATTTTTTCAAAGAGATAAGTTTTCAATAGTTTGCGGAAGTTGGCCAGATCATGGACCATTTTCAGGTTGCGTGGTAGTGCGTTCCATAGCTGCGTGCCCATATAGGAAAATGTAGACGCATGCAACACTTTGTATTTCAGACCTTTACAATTGGGAGGATGAAGATTGAGGAAAGTGCGAGAAGATTTTATTGCGTTCCTGTGGGGTAGTTCTATTAGGTCTGACATGTAGGCTGGGGCGTCTCCATGGATGATCTTGTGGACTAGGGTACAAAGTTTGAACGTGATGCGTTCTTTAAGTGGGAGCCGGTGTAGTTTTTCTCGTAGTGGTGTCGCGCATTCATA
Source organism: Microcaecilia unicolor (assembly GCF_901765095.1). NCBI lineage: Eukaryota > Metazoa > Chordata > Amphibia > Gymnophiona > Siphonopidae > Microcaecilia > Microcaecilia unicolor. Next base: position 188,534,718 of record NC_044041.1, read on the forward strand.
TTTTGGTTTGCCAAATATTAATCTGGCCGCTGTGTTCTGGGCTGTCTGGAGTTTTTTAAGTATTTGCTCTTTGCAACCAGCGTATAATGAATTACAGTAGTCCAGGTGACTGAGTAGTAGTGATTGTACCAGATTGCGGAAGACAGACCTTGGAAAAAAATGGTTTAATTCTTTTTAGTTTCCACATTGAGTGGAACACCTTCTTGGTTATGTTTGTAGCGTGATTCTCAAGTGTTAGGTGTCGATCAATGGTGACTCCTAGAATTTTTAGGGTATCCGAAACTGGTAGGTTTAGATTGGGTGTGTTGATGGTGGTGAATTTATTCTTATTGTATTGCGAGGTGAGTACAAGGCATTGGGTTTTTTCTGCGTTAAGTTTCAGCTGAAATGCGTCTGCCCAGGAGTTCATGATGTACTGTAGGCTATGCTTGATTTTGTTGGAGATTTCCCTTGGATCTTGTTTGAATGGAATGTTAAGTGATTTAACCAACCAGGAGCCCTAAGAATTTAAGGGTACCTCTGGCATTCACTCAGAAGTAGGAGTACCTGATTGTCATCCTTGGTTGTCCCTTTTGTCAATCCAGAGTCAGACTTTTTTTATTTCTTAAACAAACATACAAAACTTTTTGTTTTATAGAAAAAAACCCGAGAAAGGACAGTAAAAAGTAAAGACGTCTTTTTTTTAATTTAAAGTTTTTGAAAGGACTCTGTGCCTTTTCTGTCGATTCACATCAAAAGTAATCACAAGATTAACATTTAAAGACCATTCATATTATATTACATAAATATAATATAACAGGGAAACTTGAATACCCAGAAGCGCTTACTTGTTACTAAAGCATGCCGAAATGATTCTTCAGAAGATTGGAAAAAAAAAACCAGATGCACTGCACTTAAACTTTTGTATTATTATACATAAATGTCAGCCGGGAAAACATTGTGCATGCATTCCTCTGGTTTTGAGAACTGGGTTGCTCATGTTGAACTTTCATTTGGGCTGGAAGACAAGAAATGAAGTGCCTGGTTGGGTCTTTACTTCTGAATATATGATTAAAAAAAAAAAGCCTTCATTAACTGTGTAACAGCTTTGACCATGATGGACTGAAGACATTAGGTCTGAGACCCCCTTCTTTTTTCAGTGGAAAAGACAGCACACCATACTTCCAATCCAAAATTAGGGGTATCCAAGGGAGAGAAAAATCTGGAAAATAATGTATTAGCTTAACAATATGCTCTTGCCAGCATTGTATGGGAAAAAAATAATGATGAAAAATTCTTTTCACTGTATAGAATTATATTTAAGTGGTAATGTGCATTTCCTTAGACCCTGCAGTACGCAATTTTAAAAATGTTTTGTTTATCAGGTTGCTTTTTAAATTTATTTCATGTGTTTGGTTTGTGTTAAAAATGGACCTGTTTGCTGCACTAGCCCACCATCGATGACCCCCCAGATAAGCCCCTGGGGTTCTCAGGAGGGTGCCGGGTTGAGGGAGAGGCAGGTAGGGATTGGGGCACGTGTCTTGATTGGAGGGTGATCAGGAGGGGAGTTCTTCTGTTCTGAAGGGAATTGGGGTGATCAAGAGGAGAGCTCTTCAGTTCTGAAGGGAATTGGAATAATCAGGATGAAAGTTCTTCAGTTCTTCAGTTCAGAAGGGGATCGGGAGTGGGTCTTGAGTAGAGGGTTATTGAGAGGGGAGTTCTTCAATTCTGAAGGAAATTGGGGTGATCAGGAGGGGAGTTCTTCCATTCTGAAGGGAATTGGCGTTATCAAGAGGAGAGCAGTTCTGAAGGGAATTGGAGTAATCAGGATGAAAGGTCTTCAGTTCGGAAGGGGATCGGGAGTGGGTCTTGAGTAGAGGGTTATTGAGAGGGGAGTTCTTCTTTTCTGAAGGGAAACGGGGTGATCAGTAGAAGAGTTCATTAGTTCTGAAGGGGATTGGAGGAGGATCTTGATTGGAGGGTGATCAGGAGGGGAGTTCTTCAGTTCTGAAAGGAATTGGTGTGATCAGGAGGGTAGTTCTTCAGTTCTAAAGGGGATCAGGGTGAGTCTTGATTGGAGGATAATTAGGATGGAAGTTCTTCAGTTTTGAAGGAAATTGGGGTGATCAGGAGGGGAGTTCTTCCATTCTGAAGGGAATTGGCGTTATCAAGAGGAGAGCAGTTCTGAAGGGAACTGGAGTAATCAGGATGAAAGGTCTTCAGTTAGGAAGGGGATCGGGGTGGGTCTTGACTGGAGGGTTATTGAGAGGGGAGTTCTTCAATTCTGAAGGAAATTGGGGTGATCAGTAGAAGAAGTTTTCAGTTCTGAAGGGGATTGGAGGAGGATCTTGAATGGAGGGTGATCAGGAGGGGAGTTCTTCAGTTCTGCAGTGAATTGGAATGCTTAGGAGGGGAGTTCTTCATTTCTGAAGGGGATCTGGTGTGGGTCTTGATTGGAGGGTGATCGGGTGAGGAGTTATTCAGTTTTGAAGGGAATTGGTGTGATCAGGAGGGGAGTTCTTCTTTTCTGAAGGGAAACGGGGTGATCAGTAGAAGAGTTCATTAGTTCTGAAGGGGATTGGAGGAGGATCTTGAATGGAGGGTGATTAGGAGGGGAGTTCTTCAGTTCTGAAGGGAATTGGTGTGATCAGGAGGGTAGTTCTTCAGTTCTAAAGGGGATCAGGGGTGAGTCTTGATTGGAGGATAATTGGGATGGAAGTTCTTCAGTTTTGAAGGGAATTGGTGTGATCAGGAGGGGAATTATTCAGTTCTGAAGGGGATCAGAGGTGGGTCTTCATTAGAGGATGATCGGGAGAGGAGTTCTTCAGTGGTGAATGGAATCAGTGGTGGCTCTTGATTGGAGGGTGATTAGGAGGGGAGTTCTTTTGTTCTCAAGGGAATTAGTGTGATCAGGAGGGGAGTTCTTCAGTTCTGAGAGGAATTTGAGTAATCAGGATGAAAGTTCTTCAGTGCTGATGGGGATTGGGGGTGGGTCTTGAATGGAGGGTTATTGGGAGAGGAGTTCTTCAGTTCTGCAGGCTTTACACTTAACACTGCTTAAGTTTTGCAGTTCAGGTGCAATAAGTGCAAAAATGTATTCACATTAATAAACGTGCAGTCAATTAAGTGCCAATATGTTGATAATCATCTTCAAAATGTGGATGCTGGTTAAGCTTGCTAACCTGTTCTGGGGCAGAGGGAGCAGGGAGCCAGCGGAGCAGAGAGCCGCGTGGCTGCTCCCAGCAGCCAAGAATGCACCCGGGGGGGGGGGGGGGTTTGATGCGCTGGGGGGGGGTGTCATTGCGCCAGAGGGGGTGTCGTGCTGCACCTGGGAGGGGGGTGCACATCAGCGATCCACCCCAGGTGGCAGGCGACCTAGGATTGTCACTGGACTAGATATACCGCCTTTCTGAGGTTTTTGCAACTACATGCAAAGCAGTTTACATATACTCAGGTACTTATTTTGTACCAGGGGGCAATGGAGGGTTAAGTGACTTGCCCAGAGTTACAAGGCGCTGCAGTAGGAATCGAACTCAGTTCCCCAGGATCAAAGTCCACTGCACTAACCACTAGGCTACTCCTCGAGAGAGCAGGGAAAGGTTTAAGAAGTTGCAAGAGAGAAAACCCCAGAAAGTGGACAAATTCTAGATCTTTAAACAGAAGTAGAAATGTTTCCTTTGACTGGGTATGAATACGTCTCCAATATACGTTTCCTGCTCCAAGCCTTCTGCAAACTCAATCCTTGCATGCAAACAGTATAGCGACATTGTTGCTTATCTTCCTACACCATAATATCTCCAGAAAAGAAAACGCATTCCTTGTTCAAAAAGCTGTTGTCATAACGCTCGTAAACCAAAGTAATTAGTACAGGACTGCATTTAGTTTGAAGCCAAAGCGAGCATGTGGGTGTTGAGATGGCTCATAGGTACGGCTGTGTAAATAAATTGGCAGGCACGAAAGAAAATACTTTACAGCAAATGTCATTTGACTACAAATATTTACCAATGCCGGGCCAGGTCCAGCAAAAAATGATTTTCCTGGATCCAAGAGAAACTGGTTTATTTATGGAGGGGAAAATGTCAAGCTAGCATTGAGTCAAACATTCATGGAATGAGCCACTAGGGTGCCCGAGTCATCTGTGTACTGGGAAAAATAGTGCTGACTTAAAGGAGGAGCTGGGAGAGTAAACCAGCTCTGTTATCACCAGCCAGGCTGCTCCCCTTGTACTGTGCAAGTGACATTCAGGAGACCCGCTGGCTCATTGAGAAGATTCATTTCTTGCATGCAGTGCTGCTTATTAGAGGTGCATATGGTAAAAAAAATGTTCAGATCAATATTCAATCGCCTTAATCAGCATTTTTAAAAAAAACATTGGCTGTGCTGGTCAAAATTATTTTATTTATTTATTTATTTGTAACATGTATACCCCACGCTTTCCCAATCATTAGCAGGTTCAATGCGGCTTACAAATCTTACAGTTTAAACAAAGTAGCTTAGTAAATTCTAATTAAAGCCAAGAATTGAAGCGGTGCAAAGAAAAGCTACGAGAATGGTATGGGATTTGCGTTACAAGACGTATGAGGAGAGGCTCTCTGAACTAAACATGTATACTCTGGAGGAAAGGAGAAGCAGGGGTGATATGATACAGACGTTCAAATATTTGAAAGCTATTAATCCGCAAACGAACCTTTTCCGGAGATACGAAGGCGGTAGAACGAGAGGACATGAAATGAGATTGAAGGGGGGCAGACTCAAGAAAAATGTTAGGAAGTATTTTTTCACGGAGAGAGTAGTGGATGCTTGGAATGCTCTCCCGCGGGAGGTGGTGGAAATGAAAACGGTAACGGAATTCAAACATGCGTGGGATAAGCATAAAGGAATTCTGTGCAGAAGGAATGGATCCTCAGGAGCTTAGTCAAGATTGGGAGGCGGGGCTGGTGGTTGGGAGGCGGGGATAGTGCTGGGCAGACTTATACGGTCTGTGCCAGAGCCGGTGATAGGAAGCGGGACTGTTGGTTGGAAGGCAGGGATAGTGCTGGGCAGACTTATACGGTCTGTGCCAGAGCCGGTGATAGGAAGCGGGACTGTTGGTTGGAAGGCAGGTATAGTGCTGGGCAGACTTATACGGTCTGTGCCAGAGCCGTTGGTGGGAGGCGGGTTTGGTGGTTGGGAGGCGGGGATAGTGCTGGGCAGACTTATACGGTCGGTGCCAGAGCCGGTGGTGGGAGGCGGGGCTGGTGGTTGGGAGGTGGGGAAAGTGCTGGGCAGAATTATACGGTCTGTGCCCTGAAGAACACAGGTACAAATCAAAGTAGGGTATACACAAAATTAGCACATATGAGTTATCTTGTTGGGCAGACTGGATGGACCGTGCAGGTCTTTTTCTGCCGTCATCTACTATGTTACTATGTAACATGGATGTAGCTGTGATACAGTAAGTAAAGAGGAGGTCGTTTAAATAGTAATGCAGATTAAACAAAGTAATATAAAATGCATGTAAATGTAATATAGTAAAATTCAAAGTGATCATAAGATGTGGATAGGTGAGATGGGCAGGAAGGAGGATGGTAGAGGTAGGGAATGGGAGAAGGGTGTGTAATGGGATTAGTGTATTATTTATATCTAGTATAAAAGGCCCATTTTGGTAGGCAATGAAACGGGCGCTAGCAAGGTAATCCCCCCTCCCTCCCTCCATTCTGAGTTCCAGACCTCCCCTCCCTTTTGAGTTGCAGACCCCCCTCCCCCCCCCCCGAGTTCCAAACCCCCCTCCCCAGACCCCGCCCTGCTCCCTCTCTTCCTTCCTTCCCTCCCTTCTGAGTTCCAGACCCCCCTCCCTCCCTCCCTTCTGAGTTCCAGACCCCCCACCTCCCTCCTTCTCCCTCCCAGTTCAAGGCCCCCTCATGCCCCTACCTCCCTCCCTCCCAGTTCAAGACCCCCTCACGCCCCTCCCACCGAGTTCCAGACTCCCCCCCTCCCTCCGATTTCAACACCCCCCCTCCCTCTGCATTACTGACCGTGCCTTGACCCTCTCGAACCCCCCTTCCCGCAGAAAACCCTCCCCCGTCGCTATCGCGAACCTGTGCTAAAGACAGCCAAAGTTCTCTTCTCGCCTGCGCCGGCGATGCTTGTTGTCTGATGTCAGAAGCACGCACAGAAACTTGAACAGATGATCATTCATCAAACAACGCCCCAGTGCAGCCGAGAAGAGAAGTTTGGTTGTCGTCAGCACAGGAACATGATGGCGGCGGAGGAGGGTTTTCGGCGGAAAGGGGGGAGCGAGAGGGTCGTGGCACAGGGGTCCAGGGGTCAGTTACGCTGAGGGGGGTGTTGAAATCGGAGGGAGGGGGAAGTCTTGGTGGGAGGGGCATGAGGGGGCCTTGAACAGGATGGGAGGGAGGGGGTGTTGATGTTCTTCGGGTGTGGGGGGGTGCTTTGGTGATGCGCCGGGGGGGGGGTTCTGTGTTGCCCCGCTCCCTGTCAGTTGCGCAGATTTGGCAGGGAGCGGCGCACTGACAGCTGATTCCCAGGCAGGGGGAGAATACTCCTCCCCTTGCCTGGGAATCAGCTGTCAGTGACGTTACTGACGTCATTGCATTCTATGCAGCTTAGCAGACCACATCCGAGGGGTCCACGGTCCCAGGCAGGTTAGAACGTTGGAGGTGAGTATTATTATATAGGATGGGAGAGTGAAAGGGAGGAAAGAAGAGGGATGTACTAGAATGTATAAGGAGGTGTAAGAAGAGGAGTGAAGTGGAAGAAAAATATGGGACAAATTCCAGATATAGTGTTTGTAGTCTAGTCTGGGTAGAATTATCTTGAAATTCAGAGCCACTACCCAGATAGTGGCCAGTGCTGAACATTAAGAACGTTCTGTTATTTCAATCAAATGCCATCCGCTGGTAATTATGCACCCTCTTAAGAGTGAGCTGTATCCCTCTAATTCTATACACTTGAGTACCTAGTTTTGATGCTTAGGGGTCTTTTACTAAGCTGCGGGAATAAGGGCCCTGCACTAGCGGCAGGGGCTGTTTTTCCTGTGTCGCCAGGGCCCTTTTTATCACAGTGGGTAAAAGCCCCCCCCCCCCCGAAAATGGCCATGAGGTAAGATCATTCTTACCGCGTGGCCATGTGGTGGGGAGCACGTAATAACCCGGTGGTAACCGGGCAGCGCAAGGTGATGCGTGATTACCTCCGGGTTAGAGCCACGCTAGACACTAAAATTTTGCGGGGAGTGCTGGAAATGGCGCACACGGTAGTTCAGTTTTAGCAGAGGTAAGCCCGGTGTGAATACCGATGGCTAAACAATGCGCAGAATTGGCGTATTCTATAACACTGCGCATAAACGCTAGGAATGCCCATGCCCCTCCCATAGCCCCCTTTTCAGATCCGCATCTTAGAATTTACATGCAACACTTTATAGAATACGCTTAGACAGTTGTATGCGTAAATTCCAATTAAAGCCAATTAGGGTCAATAATTGTTCGTTAAGTGGCAATTATCGGCACTGATTGGCTTGTTAAGCCAATTAAGTTGCATGTGCAAATCCAGAATATGACCAAATCGCGCAACTTAAGTCACACTATATGGAATTTGGGGGATTCTGCCATAGCGGTTTCGTAAGGACATTCAGAGATACTATGGGGCCCTTATACTAAGGTGCGCTGAAAATGGCCTACGCTGGTTTAGATGCGTGTATTGGAGGTGTGCACGTCCATTTTTCAGCGCACATGCAAAAAAGGCCCCTTTTTTTTTTTGCTGAAAATGGACATGCGGCAAAATAAAAATCAGCGCACGTCGATTTTGGGCCTGAGACCTTACCGCCAGCCATTGACTTAGCGGTAAGGTCTCATGCATTAACCGGGCAGTAATCATCAGCGCACGTACACTGCTGATTACTGTCTGGTTAGCACCACGCACTAGAAAAAAATACATATTTTCTGCCGCGTGTATCAGATGCGTGTAAAAAATGGAATTACCTCCGGGGCACAGGGTAGCCGGCTGGTAATTCCTAATTGGCGTGCATTGAACACACATAGGTGCCTACGCCAGTGGCGTAGCTGCGGGGGGCCACGATAAGTAGTAGTAGTTAGTTTTTGGTGTAGAGAACTAGACTGGATGGGATATATGGTCATTTTGTGCGTTGCTGTCTACGTTTCTATGTTTTGTTTTGGTTTTTTACCCTGGCCCGGTTGCCTTTTTTTTCTTTACTTGCCCAAGGACTAGTAAAAAAGAAACAACCTGCAGTCCAAGTTCAGATTCTGCATCTTTGTATATATTAGGGAAGTGCATTTATTACCATGCATTCAGTTCATTAATGTGTCTTAAAAATTTTAGTGCACATAAAATTGATTTAATGCTCCTTAACCTATGAATTTGCACGTATACAATCAATGTGCATGCCTTATAAAGTTCTAATGGGCATTTTTAAAAAAAGTTATTAAAGCTAATGAGTATCAGGGGCAAAGTCAAATGAACCAACAATGGACTGAAATATTTTGGCCTGTGCACATTCCTAGACTATATTGAGAATTTGTAATATATTATTTGGAGAAATAGCATACTATAACATGTCTCCTCACAAACCCACTTCAGTTTTTACACTCCGAATATCGCTCTTTTCTAAATAAGTAGCTTCTCCTGTCTTCTGTTTGACTTGTGCAAGATAATCTTATTGCTGTAAAACTGCATAATTATGTTAATGGATCATTTTCTTCTGTTCTGAGTAGATGATAATAAACATGGCATGCCAAAAAAGAAAAAAGAAATCACAGCAGTTTGAGTTTGTTAGCACTGTTCCATAACAGAATTAATTTCCACCCCCCACGCGCCTTTCTGAGTTTATTCCTCCTGCCTACCTTGGCCGCCTCCCTTCTTTGCCTCACATTCTCATTTGCCTTGTGCCCCTGCAACTCTCGACTTCTGAGGCTTAGGTAGGTGGATCTGTTAAGAGTTTGGTTTGTGAATAAGTCAACATGAAATATTCACCATCCATCGATCACCACTGCACAGTAGTGTAAGAGGATTCCCCGTGTCAGAGATCTCTGCTGTATAGGCTGCTGGGAAAAAAAATCTCAGAATAGATCTGAGTATTTCCCTGAACAGTGGGTAGAGTTAGTCTAGGAGAAAAAAAAAAAGGGAGCAGAAATTATACAGAACTAGAGAAGTCATAGTTCGATTCCCTCTACTGCCACTGACACAGGGCCAGTCAAACCCGGTAAGCGGGGTAAGCGCTGCAGGGGGGTGCCTGCCTTCAAGGGCGCCACTGTGGCGCCATACTACGCCGCCCTTGGTGCTTTAAATCTTTACCTCAGTTCCAGCAGCCGCATCATTTGAAAGCCCTGCCCCGTCTCTAGCCTTCCTTCCCTTCCTGAGTTCGTTCCACAGTCCCGCCTTCTGATGTCATTTCCTCGAGGGCGGGACTGCAGAACGAACTCACGAAGGGAGGGAAGGCTAGAGACGGGGCAAAGCTTTCAAATGATGCGGCTGCTGGAACAGAGGTAAATTAAAGATTTAAAGCACCGAGGGCGGCGGGGGATGGGGGCGAAGGAGAATCGCTGGACAGGGCAAGGTGGGAGAAAGGAGATGCTGGGGAGGCGGGGGCCGGGGGGGGCATGCAGGCGCCAACTCATAGTCTGCAGGGGGGCGCCAGAGACCCTAGGACCGGCCCTGCACTGACACACTTTGAGGCTCATTTTCGAAAGAGAAAAACGTCCAGAAAATGTCATAAAGCATAATTTGGATGGATTTCTTCTCAAAAAGTCCAGATTGGTATTTTCGAAACCTACTTTGTAGATGTCTGTCTATGCATTTTGTCTGCCGTGTGTCCGAATCACAAGGGGGCATGTTGGGGCATGTTTAAGGTGGGCTTAGGATGTACCTAACACTTGGACATTTTACAGCCATAATGGAATAAAACTAAACCATAAGTACATATATAAATATATTAGTACATAAGTATTGCCATACTGGGAAAGACCAAAGGTCCATCAAGCCCAGCATCCTGTTTCCAACAGTGGCCAATCCAGATCACAAATAACTGGCAAGATCCCCAAAAAGTACAATACATTTTATACTGCTTATCCCAGAAATAGTGGATTTTCCCCAAGTCCATTTAATAACGGTCTAATGGACTTTTCCTTTAGGAAGCCGTCCAAACCTTGTTTAAACTCCGCTCAGCTAACCGCCTTTACCACATTCTTTGGCAATGAATTCCATAGTTTAATTACAAGTTGAGTGAAGAAAAATTTTCTCTGATTCATTTTAAATTTACTACAAAGTAGCTTCATCGCATGCCCCCTAGTCCTAGTATTTTTGGAAAGCGTGAACAGACGCTTCACATCTACCGTTCAACTCCACTCATTATTTTATAGACCTCTATCATATCTCCCCTCAGCCGCCTTTTCTATGGGCATCTCTAGCATTTAGCACACAGTAATCATTAGTGAGCACTAAAAACGCTATTGTGCCTTTGTAAAAGACCACCCTGAGAGAAAAAATATTTTCTCAGATTTTTAAAAATGTATTATGGGTAACTTCATGGAGTGTCCCTTAGTCCTTGTACTTTTTGAAAGAGAAAACAATCAATTTGCGTTTACCTGTTCTACTCCACTCATGATTTTATAAACCTCAATCACATATTAACCCTCCATTGCCCCATGTAACCCGCATTGAGCCTGCCATGAGTGGGAAAGCATGGGGTACAAATGTAACAAAAAAAAAAATCACCTCAGCTATCTTTTGTGCAAGCTGAAGAGCCCTAACCTCTTTTTAGCAATTCCTCATATGAACTCAAGTAGAAAAGGTGATCGAGTCTTGATTTTTCCCATTTTGCGCTTGGAATTTTAATTCTGATTTCATGAAGTGCAGTAAGACTAGAACTGGTTCAAGATCCCTGGGTTGACCTGGAGAAGTGACAATTCTGCAATATATGTGTCCTTGTTGACTCACGAACTGAATGGTAATCTCTTTTTAAACTTACCCTATGGAGTCTTTTTACTAAGCCGCGTTGGCGCCTATGTGCGCCCAACATGCGCCAATTTTCAGCTGGTACCTGTCCAGGTATTGGCACTGAATATCCGAGCACAAGGTGCTGCTGGGATTTACCCGGATACCATCGTTATTCAACAGCGGTAACCAGATACCTACTGGGTTAACTTAGGACAGACCTTTTGCTGTCCTAAATTAACCAAATATCAGGGCATCAGAAGCGTAGCTAGGTTTTGAAGTCAGGGGGAGCAGACCTTTTGTAAAATAGGCATCAGTCTGAAGCTCAAGAGCTGATCCTCCTAGGCGCAATTTTATTGAAAATTCATATGGGGGAACAGCTGTTATTTTTTGCATGGTACTATGTATGCGTTTTTACAGTTTTGTAAACAAATTTTCTTCTTTCTCAATAAACTTTTAAGTGCAAAAAAAAAAAAAGAAGAATATTGGTGGTGCCCAAGTTACTCCTGTCTCCACCCAGACTCTACCCTTGGACCATCTCAGCACAATCCAGACAGTGTTGTAGCTACAGTGGTGGAAATAAGTATTTGATCCCTTGCTGATTTTGTAAGTTTGCCCACTGACAAAGACATGAGCAGCCCATAATTGAAGGGTAGGTTATTGGTAACAGTGAGAGATAGCACATCACAAATTAAATCCGGAAAATCACATTGTGGAAAGTATATGAATTTATTTGCATTCTGCAGAAGGAAATAAGTATTTGATCCCCCACCAACCAGTAAGAGATCTGGCCCCTACAGACCAGGTAGATGCTCCAAATCAACTCGTTACCTGCATGACAGACAGCTGTCGGCAATGGTCACCTGTATGAAAGACACCTGTCCACAGACTCAGTGAATCAGTCAGACTCTAACCTCTACAAAATGGCCAAGAGCAAGGAGCTGTCTAAGGATGTCAGGGACAAGATCATACACCTGCACAAGGCTGGAATGGACTACAAAACCATCAGTAAGACGCTGGGCAAGAAGGAGACAACTGTTGGTGCCATAGTAAGAAAATGGAAGAAGTACAAAATGACTGTCAATCGACAAAGATCTGGGGCTCCACGCAAAATCTCACCTCATGGGGTATCCTTGATCATGAGGAAGGTTAGAAATCAGCCTACAACTACAAGGGGGGAACTTGTCAATGATCTCAAGGCAGCTGGGACCACTGTCACCACGAAAACCATTGGTAACACTGAAATGCTGCCTATGACCCAAAGAACACCGTCCCCACTGTCAAGCATGGAGGTGGAAATGTTATGTTTTGGGGGTGTTTCTCTGCTAAGGGCACAGGACTACTTCACCGCATCAATGGGAGAATGGATGGGGCCATGTACCGTACAATTCTGAGTGACAACCTCCTTCCCTCCGCCAGGGCCTTAAAAATGGGTCGTGGCTGGGTCTTCCAGCACGACAATGACCCAAAACATACAGCCAAGGCAACAAAGGAGTGGCTCAGGAAGAAGCACATTAGGGTCATGGAGTGGCCTAGCCAGTCACCAGACCTTAATCCCATTGAAAACTTATGGAGGGAGCTGAAGCTGCGAGTTGCCAAGCGACAGCCCAGAACTCTTAATGATTTAGAGATGATCTGCAAAGAGGAGTGGACCAAAATTCCTCCTGACATGTGTGCAAACCTCATCATCAACTACAGAAGACGTCTGACCGCTGTGCTTGCCAACAAGGGTTTTGCCACCAAGTATTAGGTCTTGTTTGCCAGAGGGATTAAATACTTATTTCCCTCTGCAGAATGCAAATAAATTCATATACTTTCCACAATGTGATTTTCCGGATTTAATTTGTGATGTGCTATCTCTCACTGTTACCAATAACCTACCCTTCAATTATGGGCTGCTCATGTCTTTGTCAGTGGGCAAACTTACAAAATCAGCAAGGGATCAAATACTTATTTCCACCACTGTATCTGCCTGGGCTTTAAGTGATACCATCCAGTAATGTACTGCCGAAAATCCAGGTATGACACAGTCAACATTGCTTAAATGGTATCTTCCACTAAACTGTGAGAGAGAACACCACCAAATAACACAGTTACAATCCATACAACAGACAGTGAATAAAGAAGCACAAGATCAATGTGTTTTTTTTAAACTGGATTCAGAGATAGCAGTAGTAGAGCAGGATTGGGTGACATACAAGGAAGTTAACTCCAACAGAAAGACAACAGTAGGGTTGTCTCAGAATGGACATTGTGATAGTTCAGCAGAAGCAGATAGTCGTGTTCTGGCAGCACAAGACATAAGAGGGGATATATACGTTTCACAAGAAATGAGAAGATTGCCAAGGGCAAGAAAGTAAAAGATTTAAGAGCAGCAAATACAAGAAAATATGTTATAGATGAAAAAGGAATAATGCGCCAAAACCTGAACCTGGGAGCAAACCAACAAGGGAAAGGGGAAGTGGATGGGGGGGGTCCCGAGAAAGGGCATCTCAAACTGTAAAGCAAAGGGAACCTAATGGAAGTGATGGGGACCCCTGGCCAGACCATGTATTTTAAACACTTGGGTTGTGCCAGGCTGTTCTGTTCATTTAGAGGAAAAGAGATGGAAGTTTTCATTTCATTCAAAATATTTGTGTTTACTTTTGTTCATTATGTTTCATTCTTAGCACGTTATTTGCAAATAATGCAGGCTAAAATCTAAACACCCCACTCCCCCCCCCCCCAAGAAACTGATTTTTGTTGCTCTTCTGCTGAGTTTGTTTCATAACAAAACAAAATAAAACAAATTTGTTTCTTTGTGTCATTTAATTTTGTTTCAAAACATCTCTCTTAGACGAACCCTGGGTCTTCATTTTCTCTGAGGGGGGGCTGCCATGAAAATGCACTCAGTTCTAGCACCGAAACCGAGAGACGATCAGGCATTGCTGACTGCTCTGTGAATTATGACAACCAGAGGGTTGGACTCCAAATATGTTTTTAATAATCCTGTTTTGGCACAGGGAAACTCACTGCCCTCAGAAGCTCTGGGCAAGTTTTCTTCCTCGGTGGGTCTCATGATCCAGCAATACTCGGCGTTGATGTGCCATAATGGCAGATCATTCTATGTTCAGATTCCAAAATGATCTGAGTTTTTAAAAAAGTCATTTTCATGGTGCAAAAAATATAATGCTTAAAAAATAAAATAAAATGAATCCTAATACAGAAGAGAAAAGGGCAACAGGATAGTTCTGTGTGGCAAATGAGGCCAGCTGGGCTAAACCTGGGGCTGCTCCCAGAGCATCCAAAGACTTGTGGCTGTGCTATTTGGGATAAATATGTCAGTCTCCTTCTTACAGAGTGTTATTAATGAAATCATGCTTTCCATAGTTGCCTTTGTTTCATTCATTCCTCCTTCCCCCCCCCCCCCCCCCACACAACATTTTATGGAAGCAGCATTGCAAACTACTACTACTACTACTACTTAACATTTCTAGAGCGCTACTAGGGTTACGCAGCGCTGTACAAATTAACAATAAGGACGGTCCCTGCTCGGAAGAGCTTACAATCTAAAGGACGAAATGTCAAGTTGGGGTAGATAAGTTTTCTGAGAGGAGGTGTAGTGATTAGGTGCCGAAGGCGACATTGAAGAGGTGGGCTTTGAGCATTGATTTGAAGATGGGTAGGGAGGGGGCACGGCGTATGGGCTCAGGGAGTTTGTTCCAGGCATGGGGTGAGGCGAGACAGAAGGGACGGAGCCTGGAGTTGGAGGTGGTGGAGAAGGGTACTGAAAGGAGGGATTTGTCTTGAGAGCGGAGGTTACGGGTAGGGACGTAAGGGGAGATGAGGGTAGAGAGGTACGGAGGGGCCGCAGATCGAGTGCATTTGTAGGTGGCTTTGAGCTCTAGAGCACTAGAGCAGTGTTTCCCAAGTCTACTACTACTACTTCTACTTAACATTTATAAAGCGCTACCAGGGTTACGCAGCGCTGTACAATTTAACACAGAGGACAGTCCTGGCTCAAAGGAGCATACATCTAAAGGACAAAAAAGTGCAGTCGATCAAATTGGGGCAGTCTAGATTTCCTGAATAGATGAATAATGGTTAGGTGCCGAAAGGCGACATTGAAGAGGTGGGCTTTGAGCAAGGATTTGAAGATGTGCAGGGAGGGGGCTTGGCGTATGGGCTCAGGGAGTTTATTCCAAGCATAGGGAGAGGCGAGGCAGAAAGGGCGGAGCCTGGAGTTGGCGGTGGTGGAGAAGGGTACTTAGAGGATGGATTTGCCCTGTAAGCGGAGGATACGAGTAGGAGCGTAAGGGGAGATGAGGGTAGAGAGGTAATGAGGGGCTGCAGATTGAGTGCATTTGTAGGTTAATAAGAGAAGCTTCAATTGAAGTATTATTATTATTATTATTACATTTGTATCCCACATTATCCCACCTTTTTGCAGGCTCAATGTGGCTTGCCAGTCAAGTTTTCAGGATATCCACAATGAATATGCATGAAAGAGATTTGCATATAATGGAGACAGTGTATGCAAATCAAGTTCATTCATATTCATTGTCTGACTGGTAAGGGGAACTCCAGGATCGGATTTGGGAAACATTGTACTTAAAGCACATTTGCTCACTTAATACATATCATGTCCAATTCTTTGAAAAATCTCCATCACTTTCTGCTGATGCAGACATTGTCTGTGCTGAACCTGGTGACCCTATGTCCCCAGTAGCCAGCTATGATTGAAGCCATAATGGTGACAGATCCTGCAAGCTCATATTCCATTCTTTCAGCTATTTGGGACTAGAAAATTGCAGCTATTCTGTAGTTACTGAAATGCGTTCATATTATCTACCTATATTTATTAAGAGCCAGGAAATTGAATTGCAGGAACATATCTTTCTGTTTTAATTCACTTGGGGATTTATTTCTGTTAAATGTACTTGATAGCTGCCTCCGCAGTTCCAGGTTGAAAAGGTGCATGATTCAGAGGTGTGCTTCCTGGTTCATAAGCTCACCAAGGCACAGCTGTAAGAAAAAAGAAGTTTAAAAAATGGGTGCACTCGTCTGGCGATAGGGATTTACTTTATTTATTTATTTACTTTCAGATTTTGTTTATCCCATCCATCTACAAGTCTAGGCAGCTTACAAATTCACATATATAATAAAATCAACTTGCAACAAAAAATAAAACATATTACAAATCAAAAAAAACAAAATTACAAAAATAATACAATCATGAAAAAGCTTGTTGAAAAGCAAAATTTTACTGCTTTTGAAAAGTAAGCAGGGATTCACTGAGACATAAGTTTAGTGGTAATGTATTCCATAATGCTGGACCTGCAAGCATGAACAAAGAATTCCTGTACTCATCCAGTCTAATATGCCTGAACCTGGGAATTTCTAAAAATATTGATGTGCATCAAGGAGGCAATACTCAGCCAACAGTGGTTAGAATTTTTTTTAAATGCTGGCCACCGCCAGCTGAATTAGGCTTAGATATTCAGGGCCATTCCTTAACTGGGTACCTGTTATGTCTGGGAATGTGAGCCCTTGTGCTCCGACTGAGCACGGCGAAGATGGAGTGACACCGCACTCGGTCAGGCACCCAGACAACCCCTAGCTTCACCTGGGAAGCGATCGCCGTTCCCTGAGAGTTGAGCCCCCAGGTGCAGGCGGCCACCAGGACTTCCGGAACCAGCGGGGTTGCACGGCCACTGACCCGACAGGCAGGGAGAGCAGACACTGTCCAAGAGCCAAGGAATCAGCAGCGCAGCGAATAGTCAGAGAAACAGTCCGAGGTCTAGGCAGGCAGCAACATAGCGTGTAGTCAGGCAACAATCCAGGCTCTGGTACACAGGAATCACAGAAACAAAGATAGCCGGTTGTAGAACACAGACGAAGACCACGACCTCTAAGCACTAGAAGCCGAAGCAAGGAAGGACTGGAGGCAGGGCTTTAAATAGTGTAGGAATTAGGTTCAAACATGTGCAGCTGATCCAAGATGGCTACCCTCCATCAGAAGAGATGCCCTACGCCCAAATATGGACTTCCTTCCTGAAGCTGCCCATCTCCAAGATGGCTGCCACAACCTGAGACGCCCATCTCCAAGTCGGCCGTCCTAGCCTGGAGATACCACATCCAAGATGGCCGCCGCATCCTCGAATGCCCATACCCTGTGCAAGCAGGCTGCACCTCTGGAGGAGTGAAACAGAGTGTAACAGTACCAGAACTGACTGGGTCTGGAGTGGCTACCAGGAGTGACTCAGGTACACTTTTCCCTCTAAACCAGGGATTCTCAACCCAGTCCTCAGGACACAGCTAACCAGTCAAGTTTTCAGGATATCCACAATGAATATGCATGAGAGATTTGCATAGCATTGAAGTAGCACATGCAAATTTATCTCATGAATATTTATTATGAATATCCTGAAAATCTGACTGGCTAGGTGTGTTCCGAGGACTGGGTTGAGAAACATTCGCTAAGTCAGATTCCTCCACCAGTGTTCGCTGATCTGCTTCTGTGAGTCCTGACTCCTGATGTCCTGCACGTGTGCACACAGGACGTCAGGATTCATAGAAACAGATCAGCGAACGCGCCGGAGACCGGCGCTGAAGAAAACTTCAGTTGGCGGGGGTTAGGGACCCCTACCAGCAAAGGTACCTGGCCGCGTCGGGGGAGGGTCGGTGGTGGTGGGAGGGGGTCAAAAGTGGCGGGGGAGGGTCAGCGGCAGGGGGGTCGAAAGTAGAGGGGGCCAGGGCTAAATCTGTGGGGGCCCTTGCCCCCGTGGCCCCACCTAGCTACGCCCCTGCTTTGAACTGGACCATTTGACAGAGATTCAGCAGCACAGCTTTCCCTCAAGCCACTCAAGCAGCACCGTTTTCCCTAACTGGTACTAAATATTGGCAGTACCTGGATATGGGCTGGCACTGAATATTGAGTCTAATTCAACCCACAGTATTCAGACAGAGTCTCATAAGAGCTACCGAGATTCTGTCTTGTACGTGTTTGTTTGGTGAAACCTTTACAAATAAAGAATTATTTAAAAAAAAAAAAAACACTACCTGCCATATGCTGAATATCACCTGGTTAATTTTTAAAGCTGTGCATAATCTCAGACCTGGTTTTTTTTTTTCTTGCATGCATAATCAAAGCAGAACAGTTGAAGATTTAGCATTCCAACACCTTCGGCACTCAATGCAACATTATCTCCACAAACAGACCTGTTTCATCGGCAAACTGGATTCTACCTTACAACACAATCAGCCCAGGAAGCCTTTCTCCAAATTCTTTCTCTGAGAAAAATAAAAGATGCTAAAAACACATTAAAATCATTTTCTTGTGCAGGACCGAGGTTATGAAATTTTATACCTCATGAAGCTGGTTTAAATGATGGCTTCCTTTGTTTTCGCACACCGGTGAAGACTTGCCGGATTAATCCTGTCTGCGTTGAAATATATTAATAATAATGGTGTTTATGTTTGCTTTTCCTCTGCGAAATCCAAGGTAGATTGCAAGATTATTAATACATAATGTGCAATCTATCATCCCTGACAAGTGCTTCTTAAAAATGATTAAAATATAGTGTTAAATAAAATATTTCTGACAATACTTATTAAACATACAGCAAAACAGAGAGGGATTCAAAGTACAAGACAAAAGAAACAAAACAAAAAAAGCACCAAGGGCCTTCAAAACCGGACCTTGTCCTTTAATTTATGATGCTGTACATCACAAACCCAACACGGCCGTGTTTCAGCACTCAGTGCCTGCATCAGGGGTCGTACAACAATATTTTCCAAAAAGAAAGAAGATCTAGGCCCATAAAGATTATTGCAATGGAATCTATGCGAGATGTAATGAACAACTCACAAAAAAACTCCAGACCGCCCAAAACACAGCAGCCAGGCTGATATATAGTAAAACCCGATTCGAAAGTGCCAGACCCCTTCGCAAAAAGCTGCATTGGCTTTCAATCAAAGAACGGACCATCTTCAAAATCTGCACTCTGGTCCACAAAATTATGCTTGGAGTAGTCCCAGGATACATGATAGACCTTATAGATCTACCAATAAGAAACAGAATCAGATCGTCACAATCATACCTAAACCTACATTACCCAAACTGTAAAGAGCTAAAATACAAAACAACTTACGCATCCGGCTTCTCCTACATAAGCGCACAACAATGGAATGGACTCCCAAAAGCTGTGAAAACAATCCATGACCACCTGAACTTCAGGAAATCACTAAAAACCAATCTCTTCAAAAAGGCCTACCCCAATGATCCAATGTAAACCCCTACACCGAGCAACAGGGCATGACCCATGATCGTACTGGACAACATACATTCTTCATTCCTTTCGACCCTTCACAACTACCTCACTCGATCCACATAACCTTGTATTTCTACTGTATTTGTTATCAACCGAATTGGTGAACGCCTTTGACGGTACTATGTAAGCCACATTGAGCTTGCAAGTAGGTGGGGAAATGTGGGGCACAAATGTTACAAATAAATAAATAATAAAGAAATTATTATTGACCTTCTAAGAAGTCAATGCTCTAGCATTTTGTCATATATAAACCATACACTCTGTATGACCCTGATGCAGGCATAGGATCCGCGCCTAAATTTTATGTGTGAGTAAAAAAAAAGGGGCATAAAAATGGGAGGGTTATGGGTGGAGCGGCGACGTTCCTAGCATTTACGTGCATTGTTATTGTTAAGGGGGGGATACGTACCCAATTTAGGCGTGTATATTTGCACCACATTTCAGTAGGCGCAAATGGCTGCACTTAAAGTTAGGCGCGATTCCTGGGTGTAACTGCTATTCTATAAACCACACCTAACTTTAAGCACAGCTTATAGAATAGCGCTTTTTTCTGCCCCATATATAAAATTCATTACTGTGCACATAAATGTTTAGAATACTAGTGTCTATGCGCGTATGTGCACAATGGAAGGAATTCAGAAAAGGTTGTCCAAAGTTGGGCATGGATCAAAGATCCGTACATAAACTAATTAGATAAGTAGGTACTGACAATCAGTAATTGGTGTTAACAAGTACTTAATTGGCAGCAATTAGGAGATGCGCACGGATCTACCCTACCCCCTATTCTATAACGTGCACCTAAATTTCATACTGTGCACTATTTATTGATTCACACCCCCCCTCCCCCGAGTCTATATTCAGTGCCTAAAAAATCAGCATGGTAAACATTTCCAGCTAAATGTATTCTATAAGCGGCACCTAGATTTAGGTGCAATGGGCCCAATTCTATATATGGCGCCTAAAATTAATGCACAGTAGGCAATCACACCTAATCGTATTCTAAATACCACACGTAAATCTGCATGCGGTATTTAGAATATGCTTAAGAGAAGTTCATGCGTGTAAATCTAGGCACATCCCTGTGCTTAGATTCACGCACACTGGCCCGTGTTTTATAACAACAGGCATGGATTTTGGAACACCCACGAAACACCCATTTTCGGTCTGAGACCTTACCGCTAGCCATTGACTTAGCAGTAAGGTCTCACACGTTAACCAGGAGGTGATAGTCAATGCACATCCAAATGCCGATTACCGCCCATGCACCAGGAAATAAAAATATTTTCTGATGCGTGTATCGGGCGTGCGTCAAAAATGAAATTACCACACGGGCCACGTGGTAGCTGGGCGATAACTTGGAACTGATGTGCGTTGGGCGCACATAGCTGGTTATGTGGCTTAGTGAAAGAACTCCTTAGTAAGGTGCTATGGGATCTCGGAGTCATAGTACCCCAGAAAGGCTCTCAAATGGCTTGGAAATGTTGACCTGTGGCAAGAGTAAAGTCTCTAACCTGCATACAGTCCATATGTAGCTGAGTGATCATTAAGGATCTCCAATGATGGAAAAAAAAGGATAAGATGCATTCAACCAAAAGGTGAGAATTGTTTTTAAGGTTAGAAAGATTGCCTTAACATGTGTAAATCCTTTGGAAATGTCAGCACCCAGAAAATGAACTCTAAATAACAGCTCTGAGCTTTGCAAAATAACAGAGCTCTATATAGATGACAGAGGTGCATTAAAAGACAAGACCAAAACTGCATCACCACTTGTAATAAATAAATACTAAGATGCTAAATCGCAGAAATTATAGTCAGAAGGAATCGACAAGCACAGAAGAACAAAAAAAAACCCTCGCACAGGTCAACACAAGGAAGCAAACCCAGCGAAGGCGACACCAAAGACGATGCAAAGACAAAATGCCCAATGGACTCAAAGAGGTCACATCAGAAGCTTTATTCAAAGTGTATGATAGACTCGACACAAATCGTGTTTCGGCCACAGAGGCCTGCTTCAGGAGTCCCCGTGAAATGTAAACATGGCTTCTCAGCACTCTACAAGTTATGAAGGCAATACCTAGTCTCGGTGTATCGAAATTATAGTCATCCACCATCATCAGCAGTGGGCTGAATCTTTGAACATGGCCATGGGCATTTGACATGACTACAAGTTGACAACTTTAGCTTCCAAGCATCACCAGGTCCCAAATACATTTCACCCAAAAATGTTGGATGGCAAGAAATTCCTAAACTGTGATTCTAGTTTGCAGTGACTGAGTCTGCAGCTGACATAATAGAGATAGCAAAATGACTTTGTTACATTATAGCCCAGTTTGGTTATAAAGAAGGATCTGTTGTCCAATAAACACTGGATTTATTTTACATGAACGTGATCAGCTTAGTGGAACACCAAATTAGCTGGGGGTTTCTTTAAAATGAATTAAGATTCCATCATATTTTCAGATTGATGCTTGTTTGCTTCCATGTTGCTGAGTCAGCCTAATTCATTTTACATTGATCCTCATTTAATGCACTGATGTTAATGTGTGGTGTTTGAAGAAATCAATAACGCTACACCTGGAATGTTGTTTCATTTTGCACGATAAGCTTTAAATCCTCCTTCAATTATTTTATAGCCAACAGGAGAATATGTGCTGTTTTCTTACAGTTGCACGTTCCTTCTGTTAAAAAAAAAACGTTTTCTTTCTCCTCTTCCAACCCTGAACTAGACCTCTTTTAATGGACTGAGCAGGACAATGAACTCCTAATCAGGGTCCTTAGCATAATCCTTCACGTGATCACTATTTATTATTAATTTATTAATTAGGATTTATTTACCGCCTTTTTGAAGGAATTCGCTCAAAGCGGTGTACAGTAAGAATAGATCAAACATGAGCAACAGGCAATTACAGAGGTACAAATATTCAAATAACAATACAAAGTATGGTGTGGAGGGGCATAATCGAACGGGGCACCCAAGTTTTCATGAGGGCGTCCTCGCAAAGGGGCGGGGAAACCCGTATTATCGAAACAAGATGGGCGTCCATATTTCATTTCGATAATTCGGTTGGGGATGCCCAAATCTCAACATTTAGGTCAACCTTAGAGATGGTCAACCTTAGAGATGGTCGTCTCCGGTTTTCGGCGATAATGGAAACCGAGGACTCCCATCTCAGAAATGACCAAATCAAAGCCCTTTGGTAATGGGAGGATCCAGCATTTGTAGTGCACTGGTCCCCCCCACATGCCAGGACACCAACCGGGCACCCTAGGGAGCACTGCAGTGGACTTCAGAAATTGCTCCCAGGTGCCTAGCTCCCTTACCTTGGGTGCTGAGCCCCTCCCAAAACCCACTCCCCACAACTGTACAACACTACCATAGCCTTAAGGGGTGAAGGGGGGCACCTACATGTGGACTCACATTTACCACCACAAGTGTAACAGGTAGGGAGGAGGTGGGCTTGGGTCCGCCTGCCTGAAGTGCACTGCACCCACTAAAACTGCTTCAGGGACCTGCATACTGCTGTCAGGGAGCTGGGTATGACATTTGAGGCTGGAATAGAGGCTGGCAAAAAATATTTTAAAAGTTTTTTTAGGGTGGGAGGGGGTTCGTGACCACTAGGGGAGTAAGGGGAGGTCATCCCCGATTCCCTCCGGTGGTCATCTGGTCAGTTCGGGCACCTTTTTGAGGCTTGGTCACAAGAAAAAATAGACCAAGTAAAGTCGGCCAAGTGCTCGTCAGGGACGTCCTTCTTTTTTCCATTATTGGCCGAGGATGCCCATGAATTAAGCATGCCCCAGTCCCGCCTTCGCTATGCTTCCGACACTCCCCCGGGAACTTTGGTCATCCCCACGATGGAAAGCAGTTGAGGGCGCCCAAAATCGGCTTTCGATTATGCCGATTTGGGCGACCCTGAGAGAAGGACGCCCATCTCCCGATTTGTGTCGAAAGATGGGCGCCCTTCTCTTTCGAAAATAAGCCTGATAGTATACTACTTATCCAAAAACCAGTTTGTTAGTTGAGCTATTTATCTCACAGTCCGTTTATAAGGTGGATATTATCAAAACCAGAGACCTCAGAACTTCCTAGTGAGACAATTCTTTAAAGAATTCTTGCTCCCTTATCAGGTGTGTCTCAACTATATTTGGAGCAAATTTTTATCATTACTAAGAAGGGTAAAAAATGAACCAATGTAAAAAAAATTCTCATTACAGAGAAAAATCATCGGTTCCTCAAAAAAAACCCTTCCATCTAGAAAAAAATAACAACTGTGAGAGAAAATGCTCAAATAAGAAAAGAAAAACTGCAATCTAACTATGTCGACAACAAGTGAGCAAAATATCTTTAACCCCCCCCCCCCCAGTGGCCCACCACTGAACTTATCTGGAAGGAGGAGATTTGTTTTTCTTTCTTTCTCCTTTTCAATGATATGTCATAGTGTTCCCATCCACTCGCTGTTGCTTAATCTTGATCTCGATCATCATGCAACCGTTTAAAATTATAAACAAAACATTTCTTTGGTCACTACTTAAGTTATCGTAAAGTCTTCACCAACAAAATCTTCTACAAGAGTGCCTTGTTTTGCTGCAGCTCACTGCTTCAGGAAGATATATTAAGTGTCAAAGAATTGTCTCACTACGAAGCTTCGAGGTCTCTGGTTTTGATAATATCCACTTTATAAACGGACTGTGAGATCAATAGCTCAACTAACAAACTGGGTTTTGGATTTGTAGCTTTGCATTTTACAAGTTTGATCCCTTATTGTGCAATTTGAGAAATCATAGTATACTACTTACAATGTCAACACCATATGTAATAGAACATTATAATTGATAGTGAAGGGTAAAGCAAAGATGGAACATATAGATAGGTAAGAGAATAAGAAGAGTTAGAAAGTAAGGTGACTGATTTAAAGAAAGTTGCACATGAGATCAGAGAGATGGTTAATGCGTAGGACTCTTTCAAGTTTCTCTTCATGCACAGAATCATAGCAGGGGATCCAATCTGAAACTCCTTCCTCTTGGGGATTACGATCATATTTTATGAAAATAATGTTTTGAGAAAATTGACATCCAGCCTTCCTTTTGAAATTATTAGTTAATCAAATTGAGATCTATCTCGGTTTGGTCAAGTTGGGGGAAAGAGCCTAACATGATAATGATGTCACAAGCTTGCAAACATGTATGCGAGAGAGTGGCATAAGGAACTAGGCATCCATTCAGAACAGGGGTTCTCAACTGAGTCCTCAAGCTACACCCAGCCAGTCAAGTTTTCAGGATATCCACAATGAATGGATATGAGATAAATTTGCATGCATTCCCTTCGTTGTATGGAAACCTAGCTCACGTACATTCCTTGTGGGTATCCTGAAAACCTGACTTGCTGGGTATATCCTGAGGACTGGGTTGAGAATTTGGGAACTTTCATCCTGTTCACTTTTTATTTTTTTCAAAATTTTTGTTACAGGAGCAATATCGTGGTAATGTGTGTACACTCTGTTGGAAAGGACTCACCCTCTTGCAAAGTAACATATGCTTTTCTCAAAGAATGCATACCAGGGTGCTCAAAGACGAACGCCCATTCTAGAATTGTATTGGGTGCTGATTTGGGCACCCAAAGTTTAGCGCCAAAACTTACACCTGCTGAAGCCAGGTGTAATTCCCAAAGTCAAATTTGAGTAAACATCTGCGGTATTCTATAACCAGGGGCAGCCTAAGGCAATCTGCCACACAAGCCAGGGATGAGATGCCACCGCCAGCCGGCCACAGTCTGGCATCTCCGTCCTTCCCTCCTCAACTTCCAAATGGTGGCAGCGATTCCCATAGGCTGTCCTACCGCTGTGCTACTGGCACCAGCCTCTTCACTCTACTCTGTCCCGCCTCTGAGGAAACAGGAAGTTACATCAAGAGGCGGGCCACAGTAGGAAGAAGAGCCTGGTGCCGGCGGCAGGGCAGTCTATGGGAATCACTGCCTCTGCTGGTGCCACTGTCGCCTTTTGGAAAAGAACAAAATAAGGTAAACGTGGGGAAGAGGGTTGAGGAGGGAAGGGGAGAGTGCCGCTCCATGGAGAGTGCCACCTGAGACCCCTGCCTCAGTTGGCCTAATGGTAGGACCGCCACTGTCTCTAACACTGTATGTAAATTTTTGGAATGCCCCTGATCCGCCATATACCTCCCAAGGCCACACCAACGTTTGGGTAGTGCACCATGGGATTTAGACACACATTGCTATAGAATAGTGCATATCAAGATGTGCATGCAAATCCAAATTGGTGCCGATTAGTTCCCAATTATTGGCACTAATTGGCTCGTGCGCCATTTAGTTGGGCGCACATCTTGGATCAGCGCTCAATATCGGTACCCAATTTTGAGTGCCACATATAGAATCTGAGGTAGCTGTGAAGACAGCACCCTGTTTCTGAGTGAGGGTGCACTTTTTTCAAATAGTGCACATGTGCAATGAGTCACACAACCGTGCACTATTGAGAAAGAACCCATCCTCTTTTGGAAAGAGTATGCGCTCTTCATAAAATGTGTGCAATGTTTTGGAAGAGTGCACGCTGACACTTGAAAATAACCAACATTTCAGGGGGGGGGGAATTCCTGTCAGCTCAGGCAGAAAATGACAAAAAATGACATGGGAGCTTTAAAGGCTGAGGTTTTGAGGGGCAGTAATTTTATACATGGATTATGAAGCCTGTGAATTTCTACACATTTCACTTTATGGACACTGGATCAGCAAAGTCACTCAGCAGCACATTTTTTCATCGCACTTGATGGACAATTTTCTTGCTTATATGGAGCCTCTGTTCTAAAGATAAATATTACAGAACTTTTCTTGTCATTGCATACTGAACAAATTATGGCTCCATTAGTTGCATTATTAATGTGATAAGTGCAGTGAGGAATATATATGTTATCTAAACAATGATAGTTTGTGAGTGACAACTCTGAGCACTTATCACTTATTATATTTACATATTTATAAGCGATCAACTAACTTAATTTTGTAAGTTGACATTTCCCATGTCATCTCAGATGGATGCACAACCCTACCGTATACATCCCCTTTGTGGTAGCAAATATTGAGAATGTGCATTTCTTAACACGCATGCTGTTCATTAGCACACTTAAAGGACCAGGTTGTGTATATGGCGCCCAGAAAAAAACGTGCTTAGCGTTTTTCTTTACTCCACACCTAAAGCGCCCGTTCCTGTGAGTAAATTTAATCACAGCCATTTACACCAACTGAAACTTGGTTTAAAAGCACACAACTAATTTAGGTGTGGATCGGGCGTATTCTATAACACTGTGCGTAAATGTTTGGAACGTCCATGACCTGCCCATGTCCCACCCATGGCCACACCCACTTTTGAGATCCATGTGGTCTGATTTATGTGCATCACTTTATAGAATTCGCTTACGGCCCCTTTTACCAAGCTGCATCAAATGGGGGCTGGCGCAGCCATCGGTGTGTGCTTTAAATGCGTGCTGAGGCCCACTTTTACTGCAGCTGGTAAAAGGGAAGTCTTGCGTTCCTACAGGAAATGATCATGCAGCAAGTAAAGCACTTGCCACGTGGCCATTTCGGGGGGGGGGGGGGAACCCTTACCGCCATCCACTGAGGTGGCGGTAAGGGCTCCCGCTTTAGCCCAGCGGTAACCGGGCAGCATGCGGCACTGCTCAATTAACGCTACACTCCGGTGCTATAAAAATAAATACATTTTATGGGCTCCTTTTACTAAGTGGCAGTAAGCCCAACGCGGGCTTACTGCTCGCTATACAGGAAGTACCTCCGGGCTACCATAGCAGCCCAGTGGTACTTCCCACTCCTAGCATGCCATGATTTCCAGCATGGCAAGTGCTTTACTTGCCACACGGCCATTTCCTGTAGAAAAGCGAGACTTCCCTTTTACTAGCTATGGTAAAAGGGGGCCTCGGTGCTGATGGCAGCACCGGCCCTCTTTTGCCGCAGCTTAGAAAAAGGGGGCCAGTGTGTGTAAATCCTAATTAGTCCCAATTAGTGCCAATAATTGGTTAACTTCCAATTATTGGCACTGATTGGCTTGTTAACCAATTAGGTTCTACATGCAAATCAGTTATGGGTGCTGATTTGCATGTGGAACTTTATAGAATCTGGGGGGAATATATGTTTAATTTTTTTTAATCTCTTTATCAATATCCTGTAATCCCTATTACTATGTAACTACTACTACTACTACTACTTAACATTTCTAAAGCGCTACTAGGGTTACGCAGCACTGTACAGTTTAACAAAGAAGGATAGTCCCTGCTCAAAGGAGCTTACAATCTAATGGACAAAATGTGCAGACAATCAAATTGGGGCAGTCTAGATTTCCTGAATAGAGGTATAATGGTTAGGTGCCGAAGGCGACATTGAAGAGATGGGCTTTGAGCACGGATTTGAAGATGGGCAGGGAGGGGGCTTGGCGTATGGCCTCAGGAAGTTTATTCCAAGCATAGGGAGAGGCGAGGCAGAAAGGGCGGAGCCTGGAATGGGCGGTGGTGGAGAAGGGTACTGAGAGGAGGGACTTGTCCTGTGAGCAGAGGTTTCGGGTAGGAGCGTAAGGGGAGATGAGGGTAGAGAGGTAATGAGGGGCTGCAGATTGAGTGCATTTGTAGGTTAGTAGGAGAAGCTTGAACTGTATGCGGTACCTGATTGGAAGCCAGTGAAGTGACTAGAGGAGAGGGGTGATATGAGCATATCGGTCCAGGCGGAAGATAAGACGGGCAGCAGAGTTCTGAACGGATTGAAGGGGGGATAGATGGTTAAGTGGGAGGCCAGTGAGGAGTAGGTTGCAGTAGTCAAGGCGAGAGGTAATGAGAGAGTGGATGAGAGTTCGGGTGGTGTGCTCAGAGAGGAAAGGGCGAATTACTATGTAAGCCGCATTGAGCCTGCTTCGAGTGGGAAAGCGCGGGGTACAAATGTGATAATAATAATAATATGTTTAAGCTGAAGTGCTCTATGCTTGGATTACATCCTCTTGCCCTCTAGGGATCCACTGTGTAAATCTCACTCCTTTTTGAATTCCACCTCCTTTTTGCCTCCACCACCTCTTCTGGGAGGGCATCCCAGTGTTGCTGTGGAGTTTACCTCCTTGCAGCTTGTTTCACATCCTCCAGGACCACAGATTTCTCTTCTGCGGAAAAGACTCTGTTAGCTCATTAATACCTTTCAAGTATTTAAATGGTCTGTACTATTTCTACCTGTCCCTCCTCCGCTCCGGGGTGTTTTTATTTATGACTTCTAGTCTTTTCTCATATTTCTTCTTATGAAGATGCCTTTTTTTGTAAAGTTTTCTAGACTTTTGCAAAGCCTGTGCTTTCTCCTGCTCTTAGTCTCTGTCTGATATGTTCCACATAGTTAACCTGTAATTGATCTGACTTTACTGTGTTGAAGCCATTTCTATCCCTTTTATATATCACTTCTAAACCCATACTTTCTAATTTCCACTTAGAGCTGATAAGGACCTATCTGGCATTCAAGGTAAATACAAACCTGATGAAGAATTAAACATTTTAATTGAAATGAAACCATTTCTACAAGGCCCATCAGTAATAAGATGAAGAAAGGAACAAGACCTTTATGCAGGTACCCCATCATTTTAATTAAAAACAGAGTCAATTTGCTCCTTAGATTCAAATCAAGACACTAGTCTGCTCCACATTCGACCATCTTTTACCCTGCATTCTTGGGGGGGGGGGGGATTTTTATGTTTGGAGTGTCATGAAACAAAGCAAACATTTATTTGCATATTACTGGGACAGTATAAGGGAAGACAGACACAGCTGTACTTAAGGAAGCTGCAGAAGGGATGGGGCTTTCTATGACATCACAGGTCAACTATTGTGATGTCACAATAAGTTGAAGTTTGCCTTCAGATGTCTTATTTTGCCTTGTAACTCATCCTTAGTTATTCTGTAGCAATTTTTTGCTTTGAAACTTTGCTATTCCCTTCATTCCTTCCAAGTTTGCATTTCTTTCCCTCCACTTTTGTCTGTATGCCAGAGAACTGAGACATCAAAATAAATTAAACAGAATGCACTCTTTGCTCGCCCTGCACTGGTCAGAGCTTGAAAAGCTTACGTGGTTATAATTGCACAAAAGTTCCATTTTATAATGTTTTGGCTTTTTTTTGAACAGCTTGAAACAACATGTCCACAATTCATTCTCACCTCATTTCAATCAGAATGTCATAAATTATCTCACATGGTGATATCCAACTGGGCTAAGCTGTTTCTCTCAAGTGTGGCATCTTCTGCTGCACCAAATGATTTGAAATTTGAAAATAGCTGATAAAAAAAAAGAAAAGAAAAATAAAACCAACTTTTGACGCTGACATTTTAAATATGGTGTAAATGAGAAAGAAGGTAGAATCTCCTCATTGCATGTGTGGACTTCTAACTGGATTTGCTCCCCCTCTCCCTGATCCATACATGCATGCAAAGGATATAAAGGAATTAGAAAAGGTGCAGAGAAGGGCGACGAAAATGATAAAGGGAATGAAACGACTTCCCTATGAGGAAAGGCTGAGAAGGTTAGGGCTCTTCAGCTTGAAGAAAAGGCGGCTGAGGGGTGATATGATAGAAGTCTACAAGATAATGAGCGGATAGATGTGAAGCGTTTGTTTACACTTTCAAACAACAACAAAACCAGGGGACACAAGATGAAGCTAGAATGTGGTAGATTTAAAACAAATAGGAGAAAGTTTTTCTTTACTCAGCGTGTAGTTAGACTCTGGAACTCGTTGCCGGAGAATGTAGTGACAGCAGCTGACCTTATGGAGTTTAAGGGGGGTTTGGACAGATTCCTGAAGGAAAAGTCCATTGAACATTATTAATTTGGGGGGGGGGGGGGCTTGCCGGGTTCTTGAATCCTGGATTAGCCGCTGTTGGAGACAGGATGCTGGGCTTGATGGACCCTTGGTCTTTTCCCAGTGTGGCGGTGCTTATGTACTTACGCATGCAATAGGGCAATTTCAGTACCAGATTAGCTCTCTTCTTAAAACAAAGAGCTGGCAGAACCTCCTACACTGTCTCAATTTCGTGTTTCAATGATTACACAAGCTGCTTTAGAACGTCATGAGGTTCCTGACTTGGATTCACCAGCTGGGAAGTGTTTTCAATTTGAGGAATTGACTTTCCTCATCAGCTCATAGTAGACTTCTTAATGCTTAAGACTTTAGGGTCCTTTTACGAAGGCACGGTGAAAATGGCCTGCGGTAGTGTATGCACGCGTTTTTGGGCGCGCGCATAATCATTTTTCAGCACACCTGTAAAAAAGGCCATTTTTTTTTTTTGCTGAAAATGGACGTGCGGCAAAATCAAAATTGCCACGTATCCATTTTGAGTCTGAGACCTTACCATCAGCCATAGACTTAGCGGTAAAGAATTTGGATGGTAATGACCTATGCACGTCAGATGCCACTTGGCGTGCGTCCACTATGCGCGCCAGAAAATAAAAAATATTTTTCAGACGCGCGTAGCGGGCGCGCACCAAAAATGAAATTACCCCAAGAGCCGTACGGCAGTCGGGTGGTAACTCCATTTTGGCGCACGGGTGCGCGTAGGCACCTCCATGACTTAGTAAAAGGGGCCCTTAATGAATCACAGTGGTTGGATGTAGCAACACCTATTCTACAGATGAAGGACAATACAGGGTATCATAGGATAAACAGACTTAAGGAGCGTGTGATTATGGCTTTGAAATGAATTATCCTTTCACATCCCATAGGTTCCAACACATAGAATCCTATCCACCTTATAATCGAAAGAGAAAAACGCCTAGATTTCGACCCAAATCGGGAGATAGACGTTTATCTCACAAAAACGAATAAATCGGTATAATGGAAAGCCGATTTTGGACGTTTTCAACTGCACTCCGTCGCGGATGCGGACAAAGTTGATGGGGGCATGTCAGAGGTGTGGCGAAGGTGGAACTGGGGCATGGTTATCGACCGAGGAGAGATGTACGCGTTAGGGCGATAATCGAAAAAATAAAGGCGTTTGTAGCGAACATTTAGGACACTTTTGTTGGACCCTTTTTTCACACGAATAGGTCCCAAAAAAGTGCTCTAAATGACCAGATGACCATTGGAGGGAATCGGGGATGACCTCCCCTGACTCCCCCAGTGGTCACTAACCCCCTCCCACCACAAAAAAATGATGTTTCACAACTTTTTATTTTCACCCTCAAATGTCATACCCACCTCCCTGGCAGCAGTATGCAGGTCCCTGGAGCAGTTGTTAGGGGGTGCAGTGGACTTCAGGCAGGTGGACCCAGGCCCATCCCCCCTACCTGTTACAATTGTGCTGTTTAATGCTTATTAGTCGTCCAACCCCCCAAACCCACTGTACCCACATGTAGGTGCCCCCCTTCACCCCTTAGGGCTATAGTAATGGTGTAGACTTGTGGGCAGTGTGTTTTGAGGGGGATTTGGGGGGCTCAACACACAAGGGAAGGGTGCTATGCACCTGGGAGCTCTTTTACCTTTTTTTTTTTTTTTTTTGTAAAAGTGCCCCCTAGGGTGCCCGGTTGGTGTCCTGGCATGTGAGGGGGACCAGTGCACTACGAATCCTGGCCCCTCCCACAAACAAATGCCTTGGATTTATTCGTTTTTGAGCTGGGCGCTTTCATTTTCCATTATCGCTGAAAAACAAAAACGCCCAGCTCACAAATTGTCGAATAAAACATGGACGTCTATTTTTTGCGAAAATACGGTTCGGTCCGCCCCTTCACGGACCCGTTCTCGGAGATAAACGCCCATGGAGATAGACGTTTTCGTTCGATTATGCCCCTCTATATGTGCTAAAGAACCCAACGGCTCACAGCATTCAAGTCATGATCCTGCCCTTTTGAGTAACTGGAGTGTTAATTACTTATTTTGCTGCAGATAAAGCTAAGGTTGTCTCAAATTTGCAATAAGATTAAGTAGGGCATTAAACATGGCTTTAATTCAAGAATAGACATCCTCATTGGAAAGGAGGTACAGTGAGCATTACTCCTTAAATTATTTGTGCCAGAGCCTTCCGCAGTGCTCCGTTTTAGGTAAATATATTATAATAACACAGTGGATGATGACAGATAAAGAGCAACATGTCCAAAGCAATCTCCTCAACAAGGTTATTCCTGCCATAGAGAACCGGTTACTTTCCCCATGCCTTTGTCTTTTGGGGGTTGCACCTGCCGTGTAGGGCAGGTTAATTTCCCCATGACATCTTATAATATTTGCAGTTACTTACCTGCAAAATTCCCTGCTCCTTTAGACAGTCTTCATATGGATTTTCCATCTAAAAATACGTTCGCTGCCAGTGCCCCATGGGGTATTTGTACTCCTTATACTATGTGGGATAAACATCCCCACACTGAGGTTTCAAAATGTACATAAGTATTGCTATATTGGGAAAGACCAAGCCCAGCATCCTGTTTCTAACAGTGGCCAATCCAGGTCACAAATACCAGAAGTGACCCTTCTCCTCCTAGTATAACTGTCCATAGAGAGTGGAATGGGATAGCCACAGGACCAAGGGGTCATAGCCCAATTAACCTTTTGCTCACCAACTAGAAGACTTGGGAACAGAGAATAGTTTGTTTGGCTCCGCTTAACCAAATGTATGTTTTGCTGCCCCTGCAACTGTCTCTGCCAAAGGAGGTCTATTTTTCTTTGATTGCAAGGAGACAGAGACATGTGACCACCATGTCTGCCTCAGGCACATTTTGCAGGCTCAATGTGGCTTACATATAACCGTTAACGGCGTTAGCCGATTCTGGTCTGAACAAATACATGTTATGAATGAATAAAAGTGATATTGTGTTAGAATGAGGTACATGTGTTGTAGGTACAATTGGGGGGAACTTAGGGAGGGAAATGGGGAAGAAGAGTCAGGTAATGTTTGTTACGGTCTTTGGTTATATTGTGTCACAAGTGTCCAGGTATTTTTATGTTGCGTCAGTGGGGTATGCTCTTCTAAACAGGTCTGTCTTTAGTGCTTTCCGGAAATTTTGGTGGTCGAGCATGGTTTTTACTACTTTTGGTCATACGTTCCATAGTTGTGCGCTTAGGTAAGGAAAGCTGGATGCATAGGTGGATTTGTATTTGAGTCCTTTGCTGCTTGGGTAGTGGAGGTTTAGGTATGATCGTGCAGATTTTGCTGTGTTTCTGGATGGCAGGTCAATAAGGTCTGTCATGTATCCCGGTGCCTCAAGTAGATAATTTTATGGACAGTTGTACAGATTTTGAAAGTGATACGTTCTTTGATTGGTAGCCAATGCAGTTTTTCTCGGAGTGGTTTGACGCTGTCAAAACGTGTTTTTCCAAATACAAGCCTGGCTGCTGTGTTTTGGGCGGTCTGAAGTTTCTTTATGATTTGTTCCTTGCATCCCGCATAGATTCCATTACAGTAATCTGCATGGCTTAGTACCATGGACAGTACCATGTTACGAAATATTTCCCTCGGGAAGAATGGGATATCAAGGGATAGAGAAGGAAGGAGAGCAAGAAGAGAATTCCAGTTCTTACAGTGTTGCTCCCTGTAACCTGCAGCAAGTCACTTCACTCTCCATTGCCTCAGGGACAAACATTGGGTAAGATTTACTAACCTGAGCTGATGTGGGTTAATACATGTTAATTTGCATTCAAACTTCCGTTAGTGCAGTTAACACAAGTTATTAGTAAATAGGACCACTGACAATTATGAGGCTTGTATTAATTTAAACAACATACATGAATGGATAATAAAGGGTGTTAAAAAAAAGGGGCTGCCAAGTTACCCAGTTCCAGGAAGGAGATTTTTTGGTCAGTTCTGGTTTTAAATTTAAGGGAAAGGGAAAATGGGACTTGACATACTGCCTTTCTGAGGTTTTTGCAACTACATTCAAAGCCGTTTACATATATTCAGGAACTTATTTTGTACCAGGGACAATGGAGAGTTAAGTGACTTGCCCAGAGTCATAAGGTGCTGCAGTGGGAATTGAACCCAGTTCGCCAGGATCAAAGTTCACTGCACTAACCACTAGGCTACTCCTCCACTAGCAGCATGCCATGTAGATGCCTGCCCTTGCAGATCAGCAACGCAGCCACGCAGGCTTCTGTTTCTGTGAGTCTGACATCCTGCACGTACGTGCAGGACATCAGACTCACAGAAACAGAAGCCTGCGCAGCTGCGTTGCTGATCTGCAAGGGCAGGCTTCTACATGGAATGTTGCTAGTAGAATAGCAACATTCCATGTAGAATCTCAAATAGTAGCAACAGAATCTCCAATAGTAGCAACATTCCATCTAGAATCCCCAATAGTAGCAACATTCCATCTAGAATCTACAAATAGTTTCAACATTCCGTGTAGAATCTCAAATAGGGAAAGGGAAAATGGGACTTGACATACTGCCTTTCTGAGGTTTTTGCAACTACATTCAAAGCCGTTTACATATATTCAGGAACTTATTTTGTACCAGGGACAATGGAGAGTTAAGTGACTTGCCCAGAGTCACAAGGTGCTGCAGTGGGAATTGAACCCAGTTCGCCAGGATCAAAGTTCACTGCACTAACCACTAGGCTACTCCTCCACTAGCAGCATGCCATGTAGATGCCTGCCCTTGCAGATCAGCAACGCAGCCACGCAGGCTTCTGTTTCTGTGAGTCTGACATCCTGCACGTACGTGCAGGACATCAGACTCACAGAAACAGAAGCCTGCGCAGCTGCGTTGCTGATCTGCAAGGGCAGGCTTCTACATGGAATGTTGCTAGTAGAATAGCAACATTCCATGTAGAATCTCAAATAGTAGCAACAGAATCTCCAATAGTAGCAACATTCCATCTAGAATCCACAATAGTAGCAACATTCCATCTAGAATCTACAAATAGTTTCAACATTCCGTGTAGAATCTCAAATAGGGAAAGGGAAATGGGACTTGATATACTGCCTTTCTGAGGTTTTTGCAATGACATTCAAAGCGGTTTACATATATTCAGGTACTTATTTTGTACCACTCTTGTGCACAAACACTTAATTTGCATTAATTCACTCAATAACTGCGCAACGCACTTTGGTGATTCTGTAGAGTTCTGCCACTGAGGCATGAACAACCTTTGCTTGGGTTCTGCAGCCACAGAAAAAAAAAAAAGCGCTTCCTTCTCTATCTCAATCCCCTGACTTCTGACTGGATGGCGCCATGCATCTGATTTTGTTCTAATTGGTCCTGCAAAGGTAAATAAACTGAAAAAAAAAATGAAAACAAATGGGCAACATCAGGCCGCCAGACAAAGAATGATTGCTTCTTTATTCCATCTGCCCTGCAACAAGGAACAGAATATAGGCCAAGATAACCTGATTTACAGGGAAGAGAAAACAAGACCGGAAAGCAAGGAAAGACATTTGTTACAGGCACCCTCTACGGTAAGCAGGTCCACCAGCGGCGCGTGCTTTTGCATGTTAAATCACCGTCGGGCTACATGCAGACTTACAAGGCAAGCGGAGAGTCCCATTGCATTCAAAAATGTAATTTCATTTTAATGTTCAAATAAAAAAGCGCTAAGCCTTCTCAGAGGGGCTGTGGGTTTTATGGCTCTATTGCTTGTAGCATAAATAACTTTATGCGTGTCTGCTTGCAGATGGGTACAGAAGAATTGTTTTATGAATTGGAGTGGACCAGTCAGTTACAAGTCTTGTTATTCTAAGAACACAGGCTGTTGACTTGGTGCTAATGTGGCATCTTATTAAACTACATGACAAAAGCAGTGTTATCGCTTCCAACAATACTTTCATTCACCCGTCATCCGGGGAGATAGGTTTGATTTAGAAGTAGAAATGGAATGAAGAGTCAACTAAAATCCACTGTGGGATACAGGGAAAGGACGCTTTACTGGAGGAGGTGGGACTTGGACGTGTTAGTTTCTTCCTTGTGCTTCGGTTTTCTGGGATTATTTATTTGTTGGCATTTTGCTCACACCTTTTTCAGTAGTAGCTCAAGGTGAGTTGTATTCAGGTACTCTGGCTATTTCTCTGTCCCAGGAGGGCTCACAATCTAAGTTTGTAGCTGAGGCAATGGAGGGTTGTGACTTGCCCAAGATCACAAGGAGCAGCAGTGGGATTTGAGCCGGCCACCTCTGGATTGCAAGACCGGTGCTCTAACCACTAGGCCACTCCTCCACTAGCAACAGTCCATGTAGAATCTCAAATAATAGCAACAGAATCTCAAATAATTTATTTGGATTTTGCTCATACCTTTTTCAATAGTAGCTCATGGTGAGTTGCATTCAGGTACTCTGGATATTTCTCTGTCCCAGGAGGGCTCACAATCTGTTTGTAGCTGAGGCAATGGAGGGTTAAGTGACTTGCCCTTTTTAGGGTGGATAGTGTTCACAATGAGCTCCTTTTATTAACGACCATATATAGATCCTTCAAGAGGTAGTGTGTCATGATTTAGGCTCTACACCCTTTCTGATGTTTTGGTGCCACCTCAGTAAGGCCAATACACAAATTCTCCACTGCAAAACACTATACACAAACTTGTGCAAAAACACACTTATAACCTTACCAAATCATAACAGCACTAATTCCAAGGACAGAACGAGCTACAACCTTATGCGTGGAAAGGCAGCACTATAATTACACCGGGCTCTAAAACAACAGTACACAACCTAGTGAAACAAAACAAAACAAAAAAGGCTGCAAATACTACACGCTAGCAGAATACTGCACCTTGATCACACATGAAAAACACATGACATAACAGATATGAAGGCAAATTTCTGAACTGGAAAGTTACCTCAAGAAGTCAGACTCAGCATGCAGCAATACTAGAAAAACTGAAACTTACATGCAAAATATTACAGATGCACATTTCCAAAAGCTGACATATTCCAATTAATAAATTCTGAATTAAAAAATGTTTTCTACCTTTGTTGTCTGATCATTTAGTTTTTCTATTCGCGTTGGTCCCAGTGTCTTCTGTTTTATGCAGTGAGTGTCTTTCTATTTGATATTTTTTCACTCACCATGTCCACCATCCTCCTGTGTCCTCCATGTCCAGCGAGTCTCCCTGCCCTCCCTCAGCTCCCCAAAAGCCCTCCGAATCCTCTCTGTTCCCCCCTCCCCTCTCACCCATGGCCAGCGTGTCTCCCTGCCCTCCCTCAGTTCCCCAAAAGCCCTCCGAGACCTCTCCATTCCCCCCTCCCCTCCCACCCATGGCCAGCGAGTCTCTCTGCCCTCCCTCAGTTCCCCAAAAGCCCTCCGAGTCCTCTCCGTTCCCCCCTCCCCTCCCATCCCACCCATGGCCAGCGAGTCTCCCTGCCCTCCCTAAGTTCCCCAAAAGCCCACCGAATCCTCTCCGTTTCCCCCTCCCCTCCCACCCATGGCCAGCGAGTCTCCCTGCCCTCCCTCAGCTCCCCAAAAGCCCTCCGAATCCTCTCCGTTCCCCCCTCCCCTCCCACCCATGGCCAGCGTGTCTTCCTGCCCTCCCTCAGTTCCCCAAAAGCCCTCCGAGTCCTCTCCGTTCCCCCCTCCCCTCCCACCCATGGCCAGCGAGTCTCTCTGCCCTCCCTCAGTTCCCCAAAAACCCTCCGAGTCCTCTCCGTCCCCCCTCCCCTCCCATCCCACCCATGGCCAGCGAGTCTCCCTGCCCTCCCTAAGTTCCCCAAAAGCCCTCCGAATCCTCTCTGTTCCCCCCTCCCCTCCCACCCATGGCCAACGAGTCTCCCTGCCCTCCCTGAGCTCCCCAAAAGCCCTCCGAGTCTCCCTGCCCTCCCTGAGCTCCCCAAAAGCCCTCCGAGTCTTCTCCGTCCCCCCTCCCCTCCCCTCCCACCCATGGCCAGCGAGTCTCCCTGCCCTCCCTCAGTTCCCCAAAAGCCCTCCCTCTCCGTTCCCCCTCCCCTCCCCTCCCATCCCACCCCACCCATGGCCAGCGAGTCTCCCTGCCCTCCCTCAGCTCCCCAAAAGCCCTCCGAGTCCTCTCCATCCCCCCGCACACGAACCTGGTCTTTTTCTTTCAGTAGCAGCGAGCGACGTGAAGGCACTGCAACGCTCGCCAGCTTCAAGTTCTCCCTTTCCTGTTCACACAGTGTTCGTCCCGCCTTCGCGGAAACAGGAAATACGTCATCGTAAAGGCGGGACGGACACTGAGTGAAGAGGAAAGGGAGAACTTGAAGCAGTGTCTTCACGTCGGTCGCTGCTTAAACAAAAAGGACAGGTTAAAAACATTTGCGTGGGGGGGGGGAGCGGCGGACGGATGGACAGAACTTAGGGGGGGGGACGGAGGAGGAGCAGAGGAAGTCTGACGGTCGGGCGAGGGAGGGAAGGAGGAATGCCACGCGGGGTCTCTTACTGCAACTCGGGGTGCACCATTCCTGGGTGGGCCTTGGGCTTAAGTGGGTGGGCCTAGGCCCACCCTGGCCCACCCGTGCCTACTACCCTGATTTGGAGTTGAACTACTGTTACTGTGCCCTGGCTAAAGAGCCCAGACTGGAGCTGACTGTGAGCCTGTAGTGAATCCTGATATGTGCTGATAGCCAACTGCTTAAAGGGGACTATTTGCCACACACTTTCAGGTGGCTTATATGTGCTTAAGATTGAAGGTGAATGCTGCTGTTGGAACTGTGTATCAGGTCTACTAGAAACCTGCATGGAATAAAGTCCTTAAGAGTGAAGTTGATGGTGGACATTTATTTCTTGACTGTACCGGGAGCCTGTGGCTGGAGGAGATTGTTCTATCCTTGGCTGCACCTAGAGGTCCCTGGTTACAGTGTACACCAAGAATAACTTAGGTGTTTGCTTAAAGAGGAAAAGGATCTCAGAAACCAAGCTCAGGTTTTTGTGCTATCAGCTCTTTAAGTCTATGCTGAAGTCATTCCAGTTTTTATTAATTGATCCTTTTAAAAAAAAAAAAACAACCTTATTTTTTGAAAATGGTTTACCTTGCAAATGACACTTACATTGCTATTTTGAATTCAAGTCTGCAGCCAATCACTGAGCTGTGTGTGGTGCACACTCAGTAGGTAAGTTTTGTGAATGTTTGCTGTTTTTAAACTTTTTGAATCTTGTATGTTTTTTTTTCAGCGGCTGTTTCTTTCTTTAAGGATCGAGGAATGAAAATTGGAACTGCTTCAGCGCAGATTGGAGTCATCTTTGATTCCTCTCTCTCTCTTCTTCTCTGTGCATATTCAACAGATCGCCAAAACCTGTCGTTTCTTTATCTACAGCATTAGCAAAATTCGCCCCTTCCTTTCTGAATACGCTACCAGAACCCTTATCCAAACCCTTGTCACCTCTCGCTTGGATTATTGCAATTTGCTTCTCACTGGTCTTCCGCTCAGCCATCTCTCTCCTCTCCAGTCTGTCCAAAATTCTGCAGCACGACTTATTTTCCGCCAAAATCGTTACACCCACGCTAGCCCGCTCCTCAAGTCACTTCACTGGCTCCCTGTCCACTTCCGCGTACAGTTCAAACTTCTCTTACTGACCTTTAAATGCATCCATTCTGCAGCCCCCCATTACCTCTCCACTCTCATCTCTCCCTACATTCCTCCCCGTGAACTCCGCTCACTGGACAAATCTCTCTTGTCGTCCCCCTTCTCCTCCACTGCTAACTCCAGACTTCGTTCCTTTTCCCTCGTGGCACCTTATGCCTGGAATAGACTTCCTGAGCCTGTACGTCTAGCTCCATCTGTACCCGTTTTCAAATCTAAGCTGCTTTTGGCTCCTAGCCACTACTCAATTGCCCTCCCTTGTTCCTTTCTCACCCAGTACTTCCCTCGCCCTTAATTGTCTTGTCTGTCTGTATTTTTAGATTGTAAGCTCTATTGAGCAGGGACTGTCTTTCTGTGTCAGGTGTTCAGCGCTGCGTGCGTCTGGTAGCGCTATACAAATGCTAATAATAATAATTTAAAGAGCCGATAGCTCAGAAATCTGAGCTTTGCTTCTGAGATCCTTTTCCCCTTTAAGCAAACACCTACGTTATTCAAGTTATTTGGTTATTTAGAATAACTCAAGTTTTTCTTGGTCTAATATTGATTCTCTGTAAAGGTAATGACATCCTGGCTACATAAGGCTTGGCATTAATAGACAATGAATTATATGAGGCACACTCTATAACAAGCTGTAACAGTCACTGAGATCTTAGCTATGGACCCAGGAGAGCAGTCATGCATTTCAGGGAATCACCCCCTGTAGAAATAGGATGCTATCGGCTGCCTGAACAAAGGGATGACTTCTGCATCTCTCAGCAGCAATGGATTCCATGGTCCAAGAAAGGGGACAGAGAGGGTGAGAAAAGGTTAAAATAAATCAAAGACCAATAGTCATTTTGTCTCAGGCTTTGACGAGAACTGAAAACAGGGTAAAACTTTTCTTCGAAACATTGTTTGGCTTTATAAATCTGCTGTTTCCTGAGCAAGTCTTCTAGTGATGATCTCAGTATAGAATGATTTGATACAGTGTTATATTGCAGTCCCAGAGTAGAATGACATGTAAATTTCAAGCAAAAAGGATACCAAAGTAAAAAACAAACAAAAAAACAATTATAAAAACATGAGCATGTAAAAAATAGTAATATATGAAATACATAAAACAACTCTACCAATTTAAAATCTTAAGAATCATATCTACCAGTTTACAAATGCTATCCCAATAAATACAAGCACGGCACTATATAGGTTAAAAAAAAGTTTATGAAATTAGGCAAAAATACAGAGAAAAACTCCTATATATGCAATTCTATAATACAGCACCTAGAATTAGGTGCTTGGAAGGCATCTGGTAGGAATGTATTCTATAAGGTAACCTAATTGTCTATAGGAGATGAGTCTCTTTCAATTGAAAGGAAGCTCTGGAATGAGGGGGCATAG
The DNA here is from genome assembly GCF_901765095.1 of Microcaecilia unicolor. NCBI lineage: Eukaryota > Metazoa > Chordata > Amphibia > Gymnophiona > Siphonopidae > Microcaecilia > Microcaecilia unicolor. Next base: position 188,575,808 of record NC_044041.1, read on the forward strand.
GATAAAGGCGAAAGGGGACAGACTCAGAAGTAATATGAGCACTTATTCACGGAAACGATGGCGAATTCATGGAACGGCCTCCCAGTGGAAGTGATGGAGAAGAAAACAATATCTGAATTCAATAGAAGCTTGGGACAAGTACATGGGATCTCTAAAGGAGTGATAGGGAGAGTAGATGGCATGGATGGGCAGACTGGATAGGCTAAACGGTCTTTATCTGCTTTCATTTTTCTATGTTTCTAGAATACTAGCATAGCTGGGTATAAAACCGCTTATCCAGTTTGGCGCAAACCAGTGGCCGCACGCGCCTGTCCTCCGTTCATTCCATGCTTCTTCTCTGCCCCGGAACAGGTTACTTCCTGTTCCGGGGCAGAGAAGAAGCATGGAACGAATGGAGGACAGTGGCGTGCACCCGGGGGGGTTCCTTCACGGGGGGCTGTCCTTTCGCCGGGGGGGGGGGGGGTTGCACTGCACCCGGGGGGCGGGGCGCATCGGCGATCCGCCCCAGGTGTCAGGCCCCCTAGGAACGCCACTGGCACAAACACAACTTCAGCCGTAACTAATGTGTTTACACTTAAATGTTAGAGATTGTGATGAGGTGGGAGAATCCAGGCCCGGTAAGATAAGGTGTGGGGCCAAACTACACGTCCCAGAAGGTATTAGGAAGGGGAAGCAGGAAGGTGCACTCAAAAACCTGCCAGGGACTGCACATTGGGGAGGTGGAAGGGAAGAGTGGAGGGAGCAGCCACTATGGCGATCAACGTGGTTTCTTTTTCTTTTTGAAACTGCCTAGGATATTGCCTAAGTGAATGGAGCTGTGATAGGGAAGGAGAAGAGAAGAATAAACAGACTTGAACTAGAAACTGTGTTGCCTGGAAAGGCTGGATGCATGGACTACTGGAGGGAGGATTGGGATTGCTGAAAATCCTGGAGTTTTGGAAACCCAGAAAGGAGGATTACTGGCGAGCCGGCCACCACCCCAGGGGAATTGTGACCAGGTTATTACAAGATACACACATAGGACCCAAAATTAGGCACCAGAAAAAAATCGGCATTATGTGCTACTCTATAACGGGGCGCCATTTATAAAATAGCGTGCAACACCAATCCCCGTGTCAAAATTTGCGTGCCAGGACTTACACCTCTTGAAACTAGTTGTAATTCATGGTAATTAATTTGGGCGTGAATCTATGGTACTCTATAACTGCACGCAAATTTCTGAAATCTCTTCCCCTGCTCCCCAAGAGTCCTGTATCTGTCCCTCTCCTTTCCTTGCACAGCCCTCCATACTTTTTTTTTTTTTAGCGTCTTTGGTGACGCAGCAGCGGCAGCGATTAAGACAGGCTGCAGCTTTGGGGCCTTCCCTCTGCGAGTCCTGCCTAAGCAGAAACAGGAAGTAGGTGGGACTCGCAGAGAGAAGGCCCCAATGCTGGCATACTGTCTTAATCACTGTCGCTGTCAAGTTACCAAAGACCCTAAAAAAGTATAAAGGGTTGCAGGAAGAAGGGAGAGAGACAGATGCAGGACTCGCCAGGGAGCTGGAGAATAGACAGAAAGCGAGAGAGTGAGGGACCAGAGTGGAGAAGAGAGAGAGGGGGAGAGAGATGCCATACCATGGGGGAATACAATACTGCAGGGGGGGGCAGATATCATACCAAAGGGGGAAGATGCAGGGCCGGTCCTAGGGTCTCTGGCGCCCCCCTGCAGACTGAGTTGGAGCCCCCCCCCCCAGCATCTCCTTTCTCTCTTCTCCCACCCTGCCTCTATCCAGCGATTCTCCTTCGTCCCCACCCCCCTCCCATTTATAGCCACCTGCCCGCCCTCTTCTCCCCCCAACATCCCCCTTTTTCTTCTTGCCACCCTGCGTGGTTTAAGTCTTTTTTTAATTTACCTCCGTCCCAGCGGCCGCATCATTTCAAAGCCCTGCCCGTCTCTAGCCTTCCCTCCCTTCGTGAGTTCGTTCCCTCAGAGTCCCGCCCTCAAGGAAATGACATCAGGGGGGAGAGAGAAGATGATGGCTACAGGGTGTAGGAGGAAGGGAAGAGAGGGAATAAGCTGAACATAGGGATAAACAGGGACATAGAAAAGAGGGGGGCAGGTAGGAGCTATAATGATAGGGAAGCAGAGGAGCAATGCTGAAGGGGGGTAGGTAGAGACATAGAGAAGGCAAGCCCTGGCTGGAGGCAGGCGAGTCATGCCCCAACAAAGACCAGATCAGAGAGTGGCATTTAAAAGAGCCCTTAAAGGTTCCCTGACAAGTCAGAGAAGAGAATAGAGCTTAAGAGTACCCTTCGAGGCTCGTCTGATGGAGTCAAGGCCAGAGAGTAGCTGGAACAAAGCTGTAGCAAGGCTAGAACACAGGCTGGAACAGAACTGAAGACACAAGCTGGAACAAGGCTGCAACACACACTAGACCAGGCTAGACGACCCATTGCAGCGAAGGGCGACTAAAATGATAGCGGGGATGGGACGACTTCCCTATGAAGAAAGACTAAGGAGGCTAGGGCTATACAGCTTGGAGAAGAGACGGCTGAGGGGAGACATGATAGAGGTATATAAAATAATGAGTGGAGTGGAACAGGTGGATGTGAAGCGTCTGTTCACGCTTTCCAAAAATACTAGGACTAGGGGGCATGCGATGAAACTACAGTGTAGTAAATTTAAAACAAATCGGAGAAAATGTTTCTTCATCCAACGTGTAATTAAACTCTGGAATTCGTTGCCGGAGAAAGTGGTGAAGGCGGTTAGCTTAGCAGAGTTTAAAAAGGGGTTGGACGGTTTCCTAAAGGACAAGTCCATAAACCGCTACTAAACGGACTTGGAAAAATCCAAAATTCCAGGAATAACATGTATAGAATGTTTGTACGTTTGGGAAGCTTGCCAGGTGCCCTTGGCCTGGATTGGCCGCTGTTGTGGACAGGATGCTGGGCTCGATGGACCCTTGGTCTTTTCCCAGTATGGCATTACTTATGTACTTATGTACTGCATAAAAGTCAGGAACTTCTTTCTATACTACTAGACAGGAAGTGATGACATCAGCGCCCTCTTGCAGAACATAAAGGAAGTGCAGAGTTTCCAGGAAGAAAATCAGATTCTTCTGGCATGGAATGCTGCTGGAGACCAAGGAAAACAGGTGATGGCCATGACAAATAGGGATGCAGAGGGAAGATAGATGGTGGACACAGAGAGAGGAGAAATGTCAAATGGAAAGAGACCCTGGCCTGCAAAGACAGGAAAAAACAGAGGAAAGCAGAAAAGAGACAGTGGGACCAAAGTGAATGGAAAAAATGAAATGCTGAGACAACAAAAGAAGAAGAAAAAAAGTGTTTTCTTTTGAATTTATTAATTGTAATACGTCAGATTTTGAAAATGCACCTTTTTGATATCTTTTTCTGTTTTGATTTCAGTTTTCTGTTTCTCTCTGTTTTCTGTATGCAGGGTCTGACTTCTTGAAGTTCTAGTTAAGCCCTTTGCCCTCAACTCTCTATAACTGATCTGTGGTCTCTTGTTTCATATTTGTTGAAGGTCTAGCTTTGTTTTGTGCGTATTCCCAAGGTGCAGTATTCTGCTGGTATGTAGTGTCTGTTTAGAGATAAGGTTGATGCTCTGAGTCCTGGGAGTTAGTTGTGTTATGGTATGACAAGGTTCTAAATGTGGTCTTTGCACAAATTTGTGCATAGTGTTTTGAAGTGAAGGGCTGGTGTGTTGGCCTTACTGAACATCACAATTTTAATAATAGTTTTAGTTTGTTATAATATCGGATGGTGTTTTAGAAGGTTTTGCAGGATCTGATGTGTGGTGAGGTGGTTGTCAATATAGCAGAATTGTGTCTGATCATGTTTAAATCATGAGACGCTTCCTCTCGAGGGGTCTTTAAATACAGCTGAATTGTTTCCATAGATGTCTGTACAGCTTAGTGTTGGTTAATTGCTTGAAATAATTGAATTTAAAATATGTAGCTTTTCACCCGTGACACAAGAAATCCATTTTTAGATTCACATGAAGGCATTACTCATCAATAAAGGTAGCCAGCGGTCCTTCCCCGGGCCTCTGTCCCTTTATCACTGTGCCAAATTTATAACGTTGATTGCACCACAAGAAAATGTCACTCATTGGTCTTCACTCTCACTTGTGGTGGAAAAAGTGAGCCCTCCAAAACCCGCCCAAATCCTAGTGTACCTATGTTACAAGAAATGATTTACTTGGGGAAAAGAGCTCTAGAGCACTCGCTACTGTTTATAATTTAAGAGAAGGCGCTGTATTTATAAGTTTTAGGATATTAATTTCTCCACCAATCACCAAAGGTGATAATTGCAATAAATTAAGTATATATAAAAGATGCCATATACTCAGAACACAAAGAGACCGTATTTTTAGCTTCAAAAAGGTTGATTTAATATACAATTGCACATGAGAGGTAGGTTTTAAAAGATCTTTACAGATAATCTGTGCTTAAGTAAGGTAAAGTAGCAGGTCTAGATCAAAAGTTATGTTACTTACAAGTCCTTGTTACATAGTATGAACAGCATGAGGTAAGCACATGTTCAGGACAGGAGCAGGGCTTCTGCAGTGAGTGGATCTGAGTTGCTTGCAGCTGAAGAGAGAATCTGAATCTTGGGGAAACAGCTTTTGCTTTTATATCTTGCAAGCTGCAGGAGGATATGATCACAGAGTCCCAGCACCTGCTTCCTGGTTTGCACTGGATAACTTGCAAGGCATTATGGTATCTTGGTCTCATGTCTTATGACATCACAAGACTTGCTGTCTGGATCTTGCTGACAAATGGTCTTTTGATGTGAAAAGGCTTCCTGCTCAGTCTCTGGAGCAGATACACATTACAAGTCCTTCCTTTCTGCACGTCTGAAAGCTGATGGGAGGGGCAAGTATACCTTTGACAATCAAATGTCTTGTTTATGGTTTCCCCTCTGAAGTCTTTGTTATCAATAGCTGGAGTTATGCCTTCTCCATGTCTGTCTCAATAGTGGACTATAGACGTTTCGTCCAGGAATTTGTCCGTACCAGTTGCAAAGGACTTAAATATAAATCAACATATGCATCCGGCTTTTCCTACATTAGCACGCAACTATGGAATGCATTACCAAATGCCATAAAAACAACACACGACCTGACAATCTTCCAAAATGACTAAAAACCAACCTGTTCAAAAAGGCATACCACAATGATCCATCCTAAAGACCAGACAACGAAACTCTTCCAGAATTAGACAAAACCAAACTCTCTATACCTGACTGCTTCAGTAATTCTATCACTAACGAACGTTAATGCACCACCACCTTATTTCTCACGCCGAAATTTATAATTTACTCTACCATCTATGTACTTAATGCAATACCACTTGTATTTCTCATTCCGGAAATGGCGAGCACCACTACGGCAAACTGTAAGCCACATTGAGCTTCAAAAAGGTGGGAAAATGTGGGATACAAATGCAACAAATAAATAAACCCAGATACTCTAACTGCTGTTACCACATCCTCCAGCAATGAGTTCCAGAGCTTAACTATTCGTTGAGTAAAAAAATATTTCCTCCTATTTGTTTTAAAAGTATTTCCATGTAACTTGATTGCGGGGGTCTTTTACTAAAGATTAGCTTGAGTTATCTGCAGCAAGGCCCATTTTATTCCTTAGTCTTTGTACTTTTTGAAAGAGTAAAAAAATCCATTCATACACAAACTTAGGGCTCCTTTTATAATGCTACACTAGCTATTCCCATGCAGCAAATGCAACAAAGGAAATGAATGGCCTTCGTTGCATTTTCCACACCAGAATCACTAGTGTGGCTTTGTAGAAGGAGCCCTTAGTGGCTTATAGAGACAGGGGACTCTGTCTGACCCCCAAATACTGTCATCGTTCCAAAAATGTCCATGCTATAATTCTTTATAACCTAATTTAGAAAAACCAGTAATATCCCCTTCCACTAACCTCTGTTCTAACTTCTCATTACGGGGCTCCTGTATATCACTGGAACATTCATTCTCACATGATATTTTTAAATGGCGAGCAAAGAAATATTCACTGAGCTAAAGTTCTTTTTCTTCATTTTTTTCCCCTTTAAGTCATTTTCTCAAATAGATTTACTCCATAAAATAATATCTATAGCAATTCCTTCCAATCAATTTTGCCCTTGGGCCCAAAACTGCTTACTGTGTGTCTGGCTTCTTGGCGTTTCGTTCTTGAAGTAAGGTCATCGTAGGATGTTGATTGTCTTACCATGATGTTAAGCTCTCTTCTCCTCTCTTGAAAGAAGCGACCATCTCAGAAAATAGCTATCACTGGGAGGCGACAAAAGTATAGAAACAAACAAATAAAAACAACCCCACAGCTCACACTACAACCATACTCAAACTGTTCTTAAAATCTGTAATAAATTGTGCTCGTAGCAGGTGAGAGATTGCTCTAGCTGAGATAATATTTAAATACTAGTAAAGAAGGCCCGTTTCTGAGACCAATGAAATGGGCGCTAGCAAGGTTGTCATCGTAGTGTGTATGTTTGAGAGAGTGTGTGTGACAGTGACTGTGTGAGAGAGAGACAGAGTGACTGTGCGACTGTGTGTGTGTGAGACATAGAGTGAGGCTGTCTGTGTAAGGGTGTGTGGCAGGGGCCCCCCCTCCATCTCTCGCCCTCCTTCCACCTCCCCCCTGTCTTCCTTCCCCTCCTTTTTTCCCGTCCCCCTCTCCTCTTTCCTCCCCTCCTCCCCCCTCTCCCAGCTTTAGGGTCGTGGGCCCCCCTCCCTCAGCCTTTTTGGCTCGTGGCCCGCCCTCCCTTCGTCTTTTGCCACGTTCAAGCCGGCTCCCTGCCTCCCTCTGCCACGTTCAAGCTGCCTGCCTCCCTCCCTCCGTCGTGCACGCTGCCTGCCTCCGTCCCTACCTCTCACGTTCAGGCTTGCTCGCAGCCTCCCTCATTCTCACGTTCAGGCTGGCTTGCTTCTTCGCTTTCTCCCTAGTGTCAGTGCTCCGTTGTGACGCGGGGGCGGGCCGATGTTAGTCCTCCCTGTTCTGCAGGTCTTTCGCGTTGGGCCTGGGTGGGCACAGACCCACCCATTCCTGGCTCAGGCGAACCCCATGTGGCCTTCAAAATAGTTCAGCAGTGGCTGCCTCGCTCCCCTCTCTCTCCTTCACGCCCAGATCTGGCATTTGCCTCCCACCTACAGTTCCACAACACACCCCTTCCCTGTTACCCGTAAAAGCATGAGTCTCCCACTGGTGGATCTGCATCTTGTCCTACCTCCATTTGTCCCTCTGCTGCCTGTTAAGATATTTCATTGTATTATGTTGACATTGTATCATATCTATTTTGTACAAAAGTTCCAATGTGTTCATTAAGGTGTTTCATTGTATTGTGCTGACATTTTATCATATTTCTGTTCTATGAATGTTCTACTATGCTATTTTAAATTATTGACATTGTATCGTTTTATTACTATTACTAGGACTTAATTTGCTTATCTCTAAGTTTACCTCATTTTAAAAATCTTTTTATGCTGACTTTTATTATCCTGTTCACACAATAATAAATCCTAAAAACAAATTCAGAGGTCCTTTTACTAAAGTGTTCAAGTGTGTTAAGTGTCATGAGGCCCATAGGAATACAGTGGGCTGCACACCCTAATTGTTACTGCAGCTTAGTTAAAAAAAATCTTAAATCAATCTATATAAATGAGAAGTGACCGACTCACCCGCGAATGCGCAGCAGAGCCCGAGCGTTGAGAAAGCAAAAGTCCAAGCCCCGCCTCCACCAGCTCCAGAACCAGAAAGGAGGAGGAGTCAGAGGCGGGGCGAGGGGCAGAGAGTACAGAAAACAGCCCGAACGTAATGCAAAGGGGAGGGAGGGTGGAGGGAAGGACGGGGCGTGGGAATCGGAGGGGGAGGGAGGGAGAAGGGAGAGGCTGCGGAAGCCGAGTCATCAGGGGAACTGCCGCCGGCATGTGGGGCTGCAGCACTGCCTGAGGACGAGGAGAAAGAGGAAGCAGAGGAGAGCATGTTGCGAGGACTCTCGGTGATGCTGGTGGAGCGTTGCATCCGCAGGCCGGAGTGTGCTCGCTGCGGGTGAGTTTCGAGGCGTGAGCGCCCCCTTGTGGCATAGCGGTCTAATTGTGCTAGCTAGTTGCCTGGGGCAAACCCCATTTCAGGCTGTAACTCAGAGGCTTCCGAACATGTGCTCCTAGATTTAACTTTCTTCCTGATGTGTGTAGTATTGCTACGTCCGTTTAAGTTCAGCGCTCTGCATTACCAAAATGCAAGAGAAGGAGAAGTGGCACTGTTTACTTTTAGTACTGCGTTTTATTTGCAGCCTACACGAGCTGTCCTGAGAAGGGTGGGATTCTGGAGCAAAAAGGGCACAGATAAAAGCACTGAAGGCAGAGCTAGGGGGTACCGATTTTTGTGAGGGAGATTTTTAGTACACGCCCCAGCCACGCCCACTTTGTATTGGATCCACCCTCTGCGAATTGGCTCCTCCCACTCCACCTCATGTCATCTTGAATTTGTTTTGATGTAGGCATGGGAAAAAAAAAACTTTTTAATGCTCCCAGGTGGGTTGGTGGATGGGAGGGGGAGGCCAGGGGAGAGAAGAGGGCTGCTGGACATGGGGGGGGGGGGGAGGGCAGGGGAGAGAGCAGGGTTGCTGGACATGGATAGATGGAGGTGAGAATTATTAAATTTACAACAACAAAAAACTTGCCCCTCAACTTTCATTTCTTCCTTTCGCTCTTTCATTACATTTTTAAAAACAAAAAGCTTGCAGGTTTTAATGGGCTTAACGGCTAGTATATACATAAATGGCTTATAGATTAGTGAACAGGAATAACACAGTAGTTGGTCTCTTCCTGCCATCATCTGCTATATTACTGTGCTCTGTGGGACTCTTTTACGAAGCAGCAGTAAGTCCAATGTGGCAGCAGCCCGGCGTTAGTTCCCTCCCCCAGTGCACGCCATTTCCAGCACTGCAAAAATATTTCAATGTTTATAGTGCTGGTGTATACCCAATGGTAATCGGGCAGTGCCGCGCGCTGCCTGGTTACAGCTGGGTTAGTGTGGGAACCCTTACCGCCACCTCGATGCTCCCCTCCCCCAAAATGGCCACGCGGCAAGTGCTTCTCTTGCCGCACGGCCGTTTCTTTAAAAAAAAAGGAGAAAGACCTCCCTTTTACCCGCTGCGGGAAAAGGAGGCCTCGGCGCGCGCCAAAATCACACACCGACACCAGCACAGGTTCCCTTTTTTTCCACAGCTTCGTAAAAGGGGCCCAGATGATGTCAGGATACACTAGTATTTATTTTGCCTTATATAGACCATCTCTCTATGCTTGATCTTTCCGAAATACTTTTGAGTATCTCTTATGGGGTAAGTTCCAACCATTTTGACTATCGTCGTTGCAAAGGGTGACAATTAGAATAACTATCCTGGGTGCCAAGCTGAGGGCTAAGTTGCCCTTTTAGTCCGTTGATGAGTCTACATACACTCAAAAGAAGGGAAAGAGGGGGGGGGGGGGTCCAGAGAAACCCACTTCATCTGGGCATTGTTTTATCTGGCAAATCCCCATTTAGTTGGAAGATTCATTGGAGCTTACAGCGATGCTTGGCATGACCTCTTCCATGCTGATCGTACACTGTCTTCTTTCATGCATGAATTATTTGTGAATTTAGATCCGATGTTAATTTGTACAATAAGGGTTTGCAGGTGAAATTTATGCCAGCACTGCCTCCACAAGCTCTTCCAGTCTTCATCCTGACATTTATTTATTTTTCATAAAGTGCATTTTACCTTTTGGGAAATTAGATATTCATTGCATAAAGCAATCAATTAACTCTCTTGAATTGATCTGCAATTTAAGAAGGACAGGAGGTGAATGTTTGACTTTCACTAAGCCTTCTGGAGAATTCAGGTTAAGAAACTTGGGGGAAGACAGATTTATTTGTTTTTTTCATGGAAATGGTTTGAAATATACTGATTGCAACTCTCACTGTGTTCTGAGAAAGGGACAGTATAGGCCATGATAGTACGCCCATACGCCAGGCCCCCTCCCTGCCCATCTTCAAATCCTTGCTCAAAGCCCAACTCTTCAATGTCGCCTTCGGCACCTAACCACTACACCTCTATTCAGGAAATCTAGACTGCCCCAACTTGACATTTCATCCTTTAGATTATAAGCTCCATTGAGCAGGGACTGTCCTTCTTTGTTAAACTGCGTAACCCTAGTAGCGCTCTAGAAATGTTAAGTAGTAGTAGTAGGTTTCCCCATTCTGCCCTGCTGAAGTATCTCTACCCATTGAGGTATGGAAAACAGGTGTGAGGATGTTATAATGCCGTTGTATCGCTCCATGGTGCGACCGCACCTTGAGTATTGTGTTCAATTCTGGTCGCCGCATCTCAAGAAAGATATAGTAGAATTGGAAAGGTGCAGCGAAGGGCGACTAAAATGATAGCGGGGATGGGACGACTTCCCTATGAAGAAAGACTAAGGAGGCTAGGGCTTTTCAGCTTGGAGAAGAGACGGCTGAGGGGAGACATGATAGAGGTATATAAAATAATGAGTGGAGTGGAACAGGTGGATGTGAAGCGTCTGTTCACGCTTTCCAAAAATACTAGGACTAGGGGGCATGCGATTAAACTACAGTGTAGTAAATTTAAAACAAATCAGAGAAAATGTTTCTTCACCCAACGTGTAATTAAACTCTGGAATTCATTGCCGGAAAATGTGGTGAAGGCGGTTAGCTTAGCAGAGTTTAAAAAGGGGTTGGACGGTTTCCTAAAGGACAAGTCCATAAACCGCTACTAAACTGACTTGGAAAAATCCAAAATCCCAGGAATAACATGTATAGAATGTTTGTACGTTTGGGAAGCTTGCCAGGTGCCCTTGGCCTGGATTGGCCGCTGTCGTGGACAAGATGCTGGGCTCGATGGACCCTTGGTCTTTTCCCAGTATGGCATTACTTATGTACTTATGTACATTGGCCTCTGTGCTAATGATGCTGTCAGTTAGTGGACTTGGATTTGGTACACCAGGAGCCGAACTGAAGTTCCCACAAAATGACTTGCTGTTGGTAATAATTTACAACACTACCGACCTAAGCTGGATTTGAATCAGTGACCCGGAGAACATAGGAACGTAAGAGTAGTCTCTCCAGTCGGTTCATAACTCTGCTGCCCGTCTCGTCTTCCGCCAGGGTCGCTTTACTCATACTACCCCTCTCCTCAAGATCCTTCACTGGCTCCCTATCCGTTTTCGCATCCTGTTCAAACTTCTTCTACTAACCTCTAAATGTACTCACTCTGCTGCTCCCCAGTATCTCTCCACACTCGTCCTTCCCTACACCCCTTCCCGTGCACTCCGCTCCATGGATAAATCCTTCTTATCTGTTCCCTTCTCCACTACTGCCAACTCCAGACTTCGCGCCTTCTGTCTCGCTGCACCCTACGCCTGGAATAAACTTCCTGAGCCCCTACGTCTTGCCCCATCCTTGGCCACCTTTAAATCTAGACTGAAAACCCACCTCTTTAACATTGCTTTGGACTCGTAACCACTTGTAACCACTCGCCTCCACCTACCCTCCTCTCTTCCTTCCCGTACACATTAATTGATTTGATTTGCTTACTTTATTTTTTGTCTATTAGATTGTAAGCTCTTTGAGCAGGGACTGTCTTCTATATTTGTGCAGCGCTGCGTACGCCTTGTAGCGCTATAGAAATGCTAAATAGTAGTAGTAGTAGTAGTCATACTGGGTCAGACCAATGGTCCACCTAGCCCAGTATCCTGTTTCCAGCAGTAGCCAAGCCAGGTCACAGGTACCTGGCAGAAACCAGGAGGGGAAAGCTAAAACCAGTGACAAGACATGAAGCCACCCAGTTACCTGAAACCCCCGTTCATTAAGTATGATTGAAGTCTTGCTTCCTGAACAATGTAAAAACAAGGCTGTTTCATATTCTTAAAAGTTAGAAGAATGAATGATGGATTGTGGGGTTTAGAGAGAGAGCTGTTTTTGAAGGTGTTGGTGGTTACGGTTGCTCTTTCTGATGGGGCTGGTCCAGCCGGGGGCCTTGTTTTTGTATTTTTTTTTGTATGTGTTAGTTCTGGGTCACTATTCAGCTGGAGTAGTCAGCACTGTTTTTTAAGCGCCAGCCACCATGGCTGAAAAATCCTGATATTCAATGCCTATTAACGCAGAGCACACCCATTCTCTGCCCCCAGACCGACCCCCCAGGACTAAAAAAATAACTTTTATTTTTTTAGCACACTGCAGTAAGCCATTTTTTTTGCTGCAGTACGGAAAGGGAAAGGGGATGGGATTTGATATACCACCTTTCTGTGTTTACAATCAAAGCAGTCTACATGCTATATACAGGTACTTATTTTGTACCTGGGGCAATGGAGGGTGAAGTGATTTGCCCAGAGTCACAAGGAGCTGCAGTGGGCATTGAACCTAGTTCACCAGGTTCACAGTCTGCTGCACTAACCACCAGGCTACTCCTCTTATTGCAGCCTTGTAAAAAGACCCCATTATTAGCAAAACCGCATAAAATAACCAATTTGATTTAAAAACAAAACGGGCCTGATATCTTTAAAACATTTAGAAAGGGACTTGATATACCTCCTTTCTGAGGTTTTTGCAACTACATTCAAAGTGGTTTACATATATCCAGGTACTTATTTTGTACCAGGGGCAATGGAGGGTTAAGTGACTTGCCCAGGGTCACAAGGAGCTGCAGTGGGAATCGAACCCAGTTCCCCAGGATCAAAGTCCACTGCACTAACCGCTAGGCTACTCCTCCACTAGCAACATTCCATGTAGAAGCCTGCCCTTGCAGATCAGCAATGCGGCTGCGCAGGCTTCTGTTTCTGTGAGTCTGACGTAGGTGCAGGACATCAGACTCACAGAAACAGAAGCCTGCGCGGCCGCGTTTGCTGATCTGCAAGGGCAAGCTTCTACATGGAATGTTGCTAGTGGAATAGCAACATTAACGTTCTATGTAGAATCTCAAATAGTAGCAACAGAATCTCCAATAGTAGCAACATTCCATGTAGAATCTCAAATAGCAACGTTCCATCTAGAATCTCCAATAGGGAAAGGGAAATGGGACTTGATATACCACCTTTCTGAGGGTTTTTTTTTTTTTTTTGCAACTACATTCAAAGCAGTTTACATATATTCAGGTACTTATTTTGTACCAGGGGCAATGGAGGGTTAAGTGACTTGCCCAGGGTCACAAGGAGCTGCAGTGGGAATTGAACTCAGTTCCCCAGGATCAAAGTCCACTGCACTAACCACTAGGCTACTCCTCCACTAGCAACATTCCATGTAGAAGCCTGCCTTTGCAGATCAGCAACGCGGCCGCGCAGGCAAAGGCATTATCTGGATGACAAGAAAGTGTCCTGAGTTATCTGGGTCGTTTTCCAGATAATGGTACTGAATACCATCATTATCTAGGTATTTATTTATTTATTTGTAACATTTGTATCCCACATTTTCCCACATATTAGCAGGCTCAATGTGGCTTACAAAATACCGTAATGGTGAACGCCAAGTACGGCAGGTATTAAATACAATTAGAAAAAGGGTCCGGTAGGGTAGGGGTAAATGGGTACAATAAGGGACAAGGAAATAAGAAATAAAATGTCCATTGCAATGTATGTGTAGGGTTGAGGCATTTAAGTAGAATCAATAGGGTAGATCTTGCGAAACAGGTCTTTAAAGTTCGCTTGAAGTTTTGATGGTTGTTCATCATTTTCACACTCTTTGGTAATGCATTCCACATTTGCATACTTAGGTAAGAAAAATTAGTTGCATAGGTTGTTTTGCATCTGAGTCCAATGCAGCTTGGATAGTGAAGGTTCAGATAAGTACGTGATGAACAGATTCTGTTTCTGGCTGGAAGATCTATTAAATCAATCATATATCCTGGGGCATCACCGTAGATTATCTTGTGGACCAGAGAGCAAATTTTGAAAGTAATGCGGTCCTTGATAGGGAGCCAGTGTAGTTTTAATCGAAGAGGTTTAGCGCTATCAAATCTTATTTTGTTGAATATCTGCTGGTGTTGAATATTCAGATGTATGTTTAAACTCTGTGGCCAGCATTTAAGAGAAATATAAGGCATAAGTACATAAGAATAGCCATACTGGGTCAGACTAAGGATCCATCTAGCCCAGTATCCTGCTTCTGTGGCCAATCCAGGTCACAAGTACCTGGCAGAAACCCAAATAGTACCAACAGTCCATGCTATGAATCCCAGGGCGAGCAGTGTCTTCCCTATGTCTATCTCAATAGAAGACTATGGACTTTTCCTCCAGGAACTTGTCCAAATCTTTTTTTTAAACCCAGATACGCTAACCGCTGTTACTACATTTACTACATCCTCCAGCAAAGAGTTCCAGAGCTTAACCATTTGTTGAGTGAAAAAATATTTCCTCCTCTTTGGTTTAAAAGTGTTTCCATGTAACTTCACTGAGTGTCCCCTAGTCTTTGTACTGTTCGAAAGAGTAAAAAAATCGATTCACTTCTACTCAGGATTTTGTAGACCTCAATCATATCTCCCCTTCAGCCACCTCTTGCTGTTTAAATAATGACCCAAATATGTGTGTTCACAAGCATTGTGCAAAATTCTCATCTTGAAATGTGCTGAGACATCTTGACCCAGAGGCAAACAGTGGGGACTTCTGATTCTTTGGCAGGGCATCAGCCTTACTGAAAAAGAAATTTCTTCTTTTCTCCTGCTTTTTTCTAGCTCAGGTTTTCACCACTGAGACTTCAGATCCTGCTGCCTTTCTTATCCCTTATAACAGAGGGTCTCCAGAGCTCCAGCCTCATAATTTAGAATTTATTATTGACTCAATAGACATATGATTGGCTCTCCCTTCTTTGTTCTTTTTGAAGCCTGGATTTTCCTGATAACACTGTCAATCCGTCACCCTGAGCTGCTTTTCACTCCTCTGTTGCTGTAGTCAAGGTGCTGGCGCTGTAATTATCAGCCATTCTCCCTATGGGTTGGAATTTCAGAGAAAGAGAGACTATCACAGCTGATAAGAGCCCTAGCTTCTTCCTGTCTAACCTACTACTACTACTATTTAGCATTTCTATAGCGCTACAAGGCGTACGCAGCGCTGCACAAACATAGAAGAAAGACAGTCCCTGCTCAAAGAGCTTACAATCTAATAGACAAAAAATAAAGTAATCAAATCAATTAATGTGTACAGGAAGGAGGAGAGGAGGGTAGGTGGAGGCGAGTGGTTACGAGTCAAAAGCAATGTTAAAGAGGTGGGCTTTCAGTCTAGATTTAAAGGTGGCCAAGGATGTGGCAAGACGTAGGGGCTCAGGAAGTTTATTCCAGGCGTAGGGTGCAGCGAGACAGAAGGCGCGAAGTCTGGAGTTGGCAGTAGTGGAGAAGGGAACAGATAAGAAGGATTTATCCATGGAGCGGAGTGCACGGGAAGGGGTGTAGGGAAGGACGAGTGTGGAGAGATACTGGGGAGCAGCAGAGTGAGTACATTTATAGGTTAGCAGAAGAAGCTTGAACAGGATGCGAAAACGGATAGGGACTTGAGGAGAGGGGTAGTATGAGTAAAGCGACCCTGGCGGAAGACGGAGACGGGCAGCAGAGTTTTGAACCTATTGGAGAGGTCCAGTTTCCTACCTGTTACAATGTCGCAAGCCCCAATTTTTCTTTACTTTCTCCTTGTACTTTCTTAGGTTCCACTTCTTCATAATTAAACGCTGGTACACTCAGGGACTGCCCAAGGCAAATCTGCCGCCTGAGTCGAGGGCTGAGATGCCCCTCCACTCCAGTCATGATCTGGCATCTCCCCCCCTTCAACCCCCTTCCCCAAGCCTACCTTTGTTTTGCAAAAGGTGGCGGTGGCAGCGATTCCCATGGGCTGCCCTTCCGCCAGCACCGGCCTCGTCTCTCCACTGTGGCCTGCCTCTGAGGAAACAGGAAGATATGTCAGAGGTGGGCCATACTACAGAGAAGAGGCCAGTGCTGGTGGCAGGGCCGCCCATGGGAATCGCTGCTGCCACTGTCTATTTATAAACAAAGGTAGGCTTGGGGAAGGGGATTGAAGAAAGAAGGGGGGAGATGCCAGACCGCAGCCGGTGTGGGGAGATATGCCGCTTCCAGAAGACTGCCGTCTCGGGTGGCGTAATGGTAGGGCAGCCACTGGGTATACTTAATCTCTGTCTCTCCCTGCCAATTTTGGGGCACAGACCATTGAAGGCTGCCCAGCACTGGTCCTACTGTCCAGCTACTGGAGTTGCCGTCGAAGCCCACTCCAGCCGTGGTCCTGATCCAACGTAAATCCCCACACCCAGCAACACAGCTCAACCAATATACAATCTTCATTCCCTTCGACCTTCATGGTGCCTGACACACACCTACCTCATTCGACCACAATACAACCTTGCACTTGTTATCAACCGACTGGCAAACGCCTTTACGGTATTATGTAAGCCACATTGAGCCTGCAAATAGGTGGGGAAACGTGGGGTACAAATGTAACAAATAAAAAAATAATAATTTTAACAGAACCCAGACCGCAGAAGCATAATGGAAACATCATGTCAAATTTTTGCTCGTCAATGCAAATAAGCTTTGGGAGAGCACACTGGACACATATGTACAGGGTTTTGCGCTAAGGGTAGTAGTAAATTTAAAACAAACTGAGAAAATGTTTCTTCACTCAACGTGTAATTAAACTCTGGAATTCGTTGCCAGAGAATGTGGCAAAGGCGGTTAGCTTAGCGGAGTTTTAAAAATGGTTTGGCCGGCTTCCTAAAGGAAAAGTCCATAGACCATTATTAAATAGGCTTGGGGAAAATCCACTATTTCTGGGATAAGCAGTATAAAATGTTTTGTACTTTTTTGGGATCTTGCCAGGTATTTGTGACCTGGATTGGCCACTGTTGGAAACAGGATGCTGGGCTTGATGGACCTTTGGTCTTTCCCAGTATGGCAATGCTTATATACTTATGGTAGCTTGAGGTCCACATAGGTCTGAGCAGAAAAACAGTCTCAGCACACATCTACGAATGTGCTGGAAAATTACTTAAGAGAGTCATCGTGAGTGGAGGAGTGGCCTAGTGGTTAGAGTGGTGGACTTTGGTCCTGGGGAACTGAGGAACTGAGATCGATTCCCACTTCAAGAACAGGCAGCTCCTTGTGACTCTGAGCAAGTCACTTAACCCTGCATTGCCCCATGTAAGCCGCATTGAGCCTGCCATGAGTGGGAAAGCGCAGGGTACAAATGTAACAAAAATAAAATAGATACTATTGGAGATTCTACATGGAATGTTGCTATTCCACTAGCAACATTCCATGTAGAAGCCTGCGCGGCCACATTGGTGATCTGCAAGGGCCGACTTCTACATGGAATGTTGCTAGTGGAATAGCAACATTCCATGTAGAATCTCCAATACTAGCAACAGTGGGGGTGTGGCCTAGTGGTTAGGGTGGTGGACTTTGGTCCTTGAGGAGCTGAGTTCAATTCCCACTTCAGGCACAGGCAGCTCCTTGTGACTCTTGGCAAGTCACTTAACCCTGCATTGCCCCATGTAAGCCGCATTGAGCCTGCCATGAGTGGGAAAGCGTGGGGTACAAATGTAACCAAAAAAATATACATATACACCAGACAGAGCTGCGAACAGTGGAGGCAGCATATACAAATCTATCTCATACATATTCATTGAGGATATTCTGAAAACCCAACTGACAGAGAACCTCTGGCCAAGTAGTTACAACACGGGGATGGGAGTTAACACTCCCCCTCCCCTTGAAGTGACTGGAAGGACGACTGGTTAATGCCCTGGAAAGTGGTCTAATCCAGGTTCTAATAGTGAATTAATATACTCAACAATAGCAGAAAAATGGTAACATACCAGAAATAGCAATGAATTTCCCTCATTGGAAGCTTTTTGTGCAATTTTGGCACCGAAATGGGTTGCAGAGGCAGCTGCAACTATTCCAAAAAATAGTTCTGTAAAGTTAATTGCAAAAATAATAATTAGATCCTCATGCCAAGCAAAACATTGGTAAGGGGCCCTTTCCCTTGACAAGCAAGGCCTCTCATCCCCTTGTGGTAAGAAGCGGTACTACAGGATGGCAGGATTTGCTCAGGTACTGATTGTGCATCCTCTGCTAATCCAAAGTGCTCTTCCCGTTTCCTAATGTGAAAAGATTAAGGCTTTTCAGAACCATCATTTGCATTGTAAAAACCCAAAGCCAAACTCAGATTAGTTTTAAATGTATTGAATGCAGGAAGAACTCCGGTGAATTTATAGGACTTACGAAGAATAAAATAAAACATGGAAAAGAAAATATTTTTATTGGACTATTGGTATCATCTTATTTCCTTTTCCATGTTTTATTTTATTCTATTTCTATTGATTACCTTTAAAAGTGGACTAACACGGCTACCATATCTCTCTACTGGTTCTATATGGAATCTTGTCACTCTTTAGGATTCTAGAATCTTGCTATTCTTTGGAGTTCTACATGGAATGTTGCTTCTATTTGAGTTTCTGCATGGAATCTTGTTACTCTTTAGAATTCCACAATCTTGTTATTCTTCGATCTGATGAAGAAGGGCTACCTTCGAAAGCTAATCTAAAAATGTATTAAGTTAGTCCAACAAAAAAGGTATCATCTTCTTTTCTTTTCCATGTTTTATTTTATTCTATTTCTATTGATTACCTTTAAAAGTGGACTAACACGGCTACCACATCTCTCTACTTAGGACTTAAGTGAAAGAAACATTGCATGATAGATGGGGGGAAAAAAGTGCACTTAAAAAGATGGTCAGCATTTGTTTCCTCTTTCTAAGTGCACGTTCCCCATTGTTCAAATACATTTTTGTTGTGTTTTGGAGAGGTTAAATCAATTATACAATCTTGGAAGGGTTTCAGAGCCCAGAGCAATGGTATATACATTTCTAAATTAAATTACGGTTGTGTGCCCCATCGTCCTCCACCATTCCTCTCTCTTCTCAGATTCTATAATATTTTAGTAAACGGCGGACTGCCCGTGAGAAATCTCTACACAAATGCAAAGAGAAAAGAAAGTTCGTCCCCATTAATTCTTTTGACTGGCACAGGCGGCTGAAAAGGAAAGAATCCCAGCTGACATCAGGGGCGTAGCCAGACTTCAGCGGGAGGGGGGTCCAGAGCCCGAGGTGAAGGGGCACATTTTAGCCCCCCCATGGCGCTGCCGCCCCCCCCCCCCCCCACGCCATTGCCAACACCCCCTGCCGCCGCCAGTACCACCAACAACTTTGACCCCCCCCGCCGAAGCCCTCTCGACCCCCCCCCCCCCGCCCACCCGCCCGCTGTCGCCACCGCCTACATTTGCTGGCAGGGGACCCCAACCCAGCCAGCCGAGGTCCTCTTCTTCCTTCATTCTGTTTCTGAGTCTGACATCCTGCAGGACGTCAGACTCACAGAAACAGAACGAAGCCTTGCAGATCAGCCAGCGAGGTCCTCTTCTTCTGGCGCAAGGCTTTGTTCTGTTTCTGTGAGTCTGGTGCAGGACGTCAGACTGAGAAACAAAACGAAGGAAGAAGACTTCGGCTGGCGGGGGTTGGGGTCCCCCGCCAGCAAAGGTCGCAAACGGCGACGGCGGGTTGAGAGCGAAAGGGGGGGTTGAGAGGGTCGTCGGCAGAGGGGTCCAGGGCCAAATCTACGGGGGGGCCCAGGCCCCCATGGCCCCATAGTAACTATGCCCCTGGTTCACAATAGCCAGTACCAGACAGAAGGGCTTTTTTTTTTACTAAGCTGCGCTATGGCCTGAGCTATAACTAGCGTGTAGGTTTCCTGCACGCTGAGGCTACTTTTAGCGCAGCTCTAAAATGGCCACATATCTCATTTCCTCAATTAACGGCCACTCACTTTCACAATTAGCACGGGAGCACTTACCGACACCTGCCTTCTAGGCATTGAGGGCTCCCCTGATAATCACGTGCTAATCAGTGCTAACCAATTATTATTTACTTTTTATTAGGATTTATTTACCGCCTTTTTGAAAGAATTCATTCAAGGCAGTGTACAGTAAGAATCAAATACAAGTCTACCTACGCATCCAGCTTATCCTTCATAGGAACACAGCTATGGTAGAATGCACTACCCAAAATATTAAAATCAACTCAGCACCATCTAACTTTCAGGAAATTACTGAAGACCACCCTGTTCAAGAAGGCCTACCTTCCTGGCCCAACCTAACGTACCTCTTCTTTGTTATGGCAAAATCCATGGACCTTATCATTTTTTATTCACTCTTTATTATCTCTGTTGTTCTACACGATACCTATACGTTTATTATTTTACCATTACACTGTTTAATTGTATTTTACTGAACTGTAGTTTGCCCTACGGTCTTGTGTAAGCCACATTGAGCCTACTACTAGTGGGAAAATGCGGGGTATAAATGTGTTAAAAATAAATAAACCAAACATAAGCTATAGACACAATTGCAACAGTAAAAATATTCAAATCAAACATATAAACGGCAAGTGACCGTACTCACTTGCAAATGCGCAGTACAGACTTCCCTCTCTGTCCCGCCCTCGCGTGAAGACGTCATGACGTCAGAGGGCGGAACAGAGAGGGAAACGAGTCAAATTGTCGGACGCCGCCATTGCCACCTGGAAAGGAACATTGCATGAAACAACCTCCACCCTCCCCCCCCATCCCCACCGCTGCTCCCGCCCCCCTCCGTATCGGGCCCCCTGCACTGACCTGACAGCGCCTCTCACCTCTGTGTGGAAGCGCTGCAGGCAGCAGCAGAGCGATCTGCTGCTGCCTGTAGCGCTTTCACACGGAGGTGAGAGGCGCTGTCAGGTCAGTGCAGGGGGCCCGGCACGGAGGGGGGAGTGAGCGGTGGCGATGAGGGTAGTTGGACATGAGGGGAAGGGCCATGGTTGCTGGACTTGGGGTGAGAGCAGGGCACAGAGGAGGGTTGCTGGACATGGGGGGAGGGGGGAGGATCGGTGGACGGGGTGAGGCCAGGGAAGAAAGGAGGGCTGCAATACTCGCCCGTTTTTACGGGCTTAACGGCTAGTAACAATATAAAGTATGGCATAGTATACTACATACAATGTCAACACAATACGTAATAGAATATTTTAATAGACAGAGTAGGGTATTGCCATTTAAGCTTGTAAACCATTTTGAATAAATATGATTCAGTAAAATGATATATAACGTCCGAAAAATAAAAAATAAGCATTTCAGCCTGCTCCTAAGCTGGTTTAAATGTCAACACCCACAATCAAGGTGCTATTTCTGCAGGGCTGGTGCTAGCATGTTACAGAAAGACGTGGAGGGGCATAATCGAACGGGAACAACCATCTCTAAGAGTGCCCAACTCTAAGGACGACGTCGTGAAGGGGCGGGGCAACGTGTATTATCGAAACAAGATGGACGTCCATCTTTCTTTTTGATAATACAGTCGGGGACGCCCAAATCTTGGCATTTAGGTCGACCTTAGAGATGATCGTCCTCGTTTTTCGGCGATAATGGAAACCAAAGACATCTATCTCAAAAAGGTCCAAATCCAAGCCCTTTGGTCGTGGGTGGAGCCAGCATTTGTAGTGCACTGGTCCCCCTCACATGCAAGGACACCAACCGAGCACCCTAACTCCCTTACCTTGGGTGCTGAGCTCCCCAACCCCCCCCCCCCCCGGTCCGCCTGCCTGACGTACACTGCACCCACTACAACTGCTCCAGGGACCTGTATACTGCTGCGATGGACCTGAGTACGGCATTTGAGGCTGGCGTAGAGGTTGGCAAAAAAGTATTTTTAAACTTGTTTTTTATGGAGGGAGGGGGTTAGTGACCACTGGGGGAGTAAGGGGAGGTCATCCCCGATTCCCTCCAGTGGTCATCTGGTCAGTCGGGGCACCTTTTTGAGGCTTGGCCGTGAAACAAAATGGACCAAGTAAAGTCAGCCAAGTGCTCGTCAGGGACGCCCTTCTTTTTTCTATTATCGGCTGAGGACAACCATCTCCTAATCACACCCCAGTCCCGCCTTCGCTACCCTGCCAACATGCCCCCATGAACTTTGGTCGTCCCCATGACGGAAAGCAGTCAAGGGTGTAAAAAAAATCGGCTTTCGATTATGTCGATTTGGACGACCTTGCGAGAAGGACACCCATCTCCCGATTTTTTTCTGTTTCTGTTGTATTTTTTCTAAAAAAAAAAAAGAATCCAATGCCCCTCCTCTACTCCTAAATCTCGTACCAAGGAATAGCCAGCTTATCACAAATGTCAGTTCTGCCAGGAAGAGGAGACACTATGGAACTGATAAAGGCATTTGGAAGTTCTTGCTCATACAGCCATTTTCAATCCTTGTTGATCTTAACCAGATTTGAACCAGTAAACCTTTTATGCATCCTTTTGCCAATGCACCAAGTCCATTTCATAGGTGTCTTAGCTTCCTCTTTCACTGCCAACATCCTGAAGCTCCTTTGCTAGGGATATCCATCACCTGTGCCAAGAGGGAAGGCATAAATCTCTCCTGCACATTTGGCGCTTGTCACAGATAAATATGAGATGCAGCCGCTGAGCAGAGATGAAACATTTTGTGTATGGTGCCAGAACAAGGTATACTGCAGAGTCCCACAAAGCTCCCATTGATATTCCCCTCCCGGGAGCTTGAAATGAAATTGCCGTTTTCATCTCTCAGTGCCCAGGTAGGAGTTGTCAACGGAGCACATAACAGGACATCAATCTTGTAACATGGAATGCGATGGTTGCGTCCATGAGATTGACGCTCCCTTTTAAAAAGAAAAGAGCCTCCCTTGCCTGCAGCTCTTGCATTTTTTTAGACACGGGTGAGGAATTCTTAAACTCAGGTGCAACCTTCTTTCTAGAAGAGGTTCAGTCCCAGAGTGGCATCTAAATTTTACAAAATAGAAAAATCAAACTGCGAACGACCTGAGGACAACATTATTATTATTATTATTATTGTTAGCATTTGTGTAGTGCTACCAGACGCATGCAGCGCTGAACACCTGATACAAAGAGACAGTCCCTGCTCAAAATAGCTTACAATCTAAATAATACAGACAGACAAGACAGTTACGGGTGAGGGAAGTAATGGGTGAGAAGGGAGGAAGGGACAAGGGGAGGGCAATTTCAGCGCTGAACACCTGATACAAAGAGACAGTCCCTGCTCAAAAGAGCTTACAATCTAAATAATACAGACAAGACAGTTACGGGTGAGGGAAGTAATGGGTGAGAAGGGAGGAAGGGACAAGGGGAGGGCAATTGTGGCTAGGAGCTAAAAGCAGCAGTGAAAAGGTGGGTTTTCAGCATAGATTTGAAAACAGGTAGCGATGGAGCTAGACGTATAGGTCCAGGAAGTCTATTCCAGGCATAAGGTGCCGCGAGAGAAAAGGAGCGAAGCCTGGAGGAGAAGGAGGACGACAAGAGAGACTTGTCCAGTGAGCAGACCAGTCCTGGTTATACCCTGTTGCTGGTATGGAGATATATTTTGACTTCCTGACTGTGTTCTCTCTGAATCATAGGGATGTGCTTTCTTTTCATTTCACTCTTAAACACTGGACAAAGTTTTTTGTTCATTTTACATTCTGTTTTGTTTCATTTCCAAAGGAGCAGCCGACACCAGGCCTTCCCCACAGAAAAAAAAAAAAAAACAATCCCCACGCCATACACACTTTGCAAACATTCCCAGTCTCACCCCTCATTGCCTCTCACTGCATCGGATCTTTCTTTCTAAAACTGTGTTGTGAAAAGGATGAAGAGTAAACCCTCGTTGCTCCTAGCCTGCTGTTACTGTATTCCAAAATGGCATCAGCTAACTCAAGACTGGCACCCCTTTGAAGTACAAATCATACTCCAAAATGATGCCAGCTTTAGACTGTTAGTGGACAGTGAAGTGCAAATGTGGACCGACAGCAGTTTAAAAAAAACAGTCAGAGCACTGCTAACCTCCTAATTTAATCAGAGCTGATACTTTTCTATGTCATAAGTACATAAGTAATGCCACACTGGGAAAAGACCAAGGGTCCATTGAGCCCAGCATCCTGTCCACGACAGCGGCCAATCCAGGCCAAGGGCACCTGGTGAGCTTCCCAAATGTACAAACATTCTATACATGTTATTCCTGGAATTGTGGTTTTTTCCCAAGTCCATTTAGTAGTGGTTTATGGACTTGTCCTTTAGGAAACCATCTAACCCCTTTTTAAACTCTGTCAAGCTAACCGCCTTCACCACGTTCTCTGGCAAAAAATTCCAGAGTTTAATTACGCGTTGGGTGAAGAAATATTTTCTCCAATTTGTTTTAAATTTACTACACTGTAGTTTCATCGCATGCCCCCTAGTCCTAGTATTTTTGGAAAGTGATCACAGAGTGGAGTATGACGAAGTGAGTGACATTTAGGTACAGGAGGTATTTGTCCTAGCCCCAGAGGACTTAAATTTGCACCTGAGTCCACAGGAGCCAACTTTTCAAAATTATTGGGGGTGCTAAGCCCAGTGGAAATAACCCCTCCCTGGATACATACAAGGCATTTTCTCAAGCACCCACAGAGCCGGCTCCTATGCCTGAGTCAACAGGTGACTTGCTCAAAATCAGAAATGGCAGGTTGATTTCAACTGGGCTTTCCTGGTTCACAGCTTGCTCTCCTAACCATTAGACTAATCCTTCATGCCTTCTGTCTTGGATTGAAGGATAGAGGGGAGAAAGGGAACGAGGACTGGGAATCAGTTGGAGGGGTGGGGAAATGAGAGAGGAGTAGGCATCAGAGTAGGGATCTCCTGTTGCTCTGACAAGGACTGAAATGACCTTCCAGTAGAAGTGATGGAAGTCATTGGTGTAACAAGGCATCCTACAAAGGGTAGTGGTAGGGAAAGGTTTGAGGGAAAAGGTAAAATGTGGAGAGAGGGAGCTGGTGTTGAATTGCATGTGAGATTTACACATACCTAAAGTGGATGAATCTCAATGGGGTACAGTGGTTGAGTCATTTAGGTCTTCATTTTATTTATTTATTTATTGCATTTATACTCCACATTTCCCCACCTATTGGTAGTTTCAATGTGGCTTACAGTTGAATTGGTAGAAATCATGATACACTTTGGCACTCATTTTCAAAAGAGAAAACTGTCTCAAAAGTGGTGCAAAGCGGCAGATGGACATTTTTCCTGCCAAAATATCTAAATCATAATTTTTGAAAAGGCAGAATTGGGACGTTTTTCACTGAGTGAGTCCAAATATAAATAAACTCGGAAAGTTGTATGGTGAGCCCTCCAGGAATAGAGAAAGCATACTGTATCTGAAGGTCCACCGCTACAATAGCCCTCAGGCTAGCAGGTCACTTAGGCAGGACCGCCGAGAGACTGGGCTGGGCACGGCCCTGAGATCGTCGTCGCCGCCCCCCTGGGCCGCCGCATCGCAGTCCCCACCCGCCACCCTTCGTCTGCCACCGGGCCGGGGCCCCTGCATTGAAATCATCACAGCGCCTCACCTGTCACCTCCGTGACTGAAAGCAGCAGCAGATCGGATTCACCTCCCTTCGGGCCTTCCCTCCCTGTGTCCCGCCGTCATTTAATGTAACTTCCGCGAGGGCGGGACACAGGCAGGGAAGGCCCGAAGGGAGGCGAATCCAACCTGATGCTGCTGCTGCGCTTTCAGTCACAGAGCTAGGTGACAGGTGAGGCGTTGTGTTGATTTCAATGCAGGGGGCCCGGCCCGGTGGCAGATGAAGGGTGGCGGGTGGGGACTGCGACACGGCAGCCCAGGGGGGGGCGGCGACGACGACAACCTCAGGGGCGGGGCCCTGGGGGCGGCCTTGACCCAGGCCCAAGCCAGTCTCTCGGCGGCCCTGCCTAAGTGACCTGCTAGCCTGAGGGCAATTGTAGCGGTGGACCTTCAGATACAGTAGGCTTTCTCTGTTCCTGGAGGGCTCACCATACAACTTTCCGAGTTTATTTATATTTGATATATTCCCTAGGGTACATGCCATCAAGGTTGATTTACAATGTCCCAAAAGGTAATAAGCAAGACAGAAATTTATTTATTTATTAGGATTTATTAACGCCTTTTTGAAGGAATTCATTCAAGGTGGTGTACAGCAAGAATAAATCAAACATAAGCAATAGACAATTACCGCAGTAAAAATATTCAAACAACAATACAAAGTATGGCATAGTATGATACATTATAATGCCAACACAACAAAACATTTTAACGCACAGCAAAAGGAGGAACATATAGATAGATAAGATAGAGTAACAGGAGTAAGTTGCAAATGAGGTCAGAAAGGTGCTTGAACATTATCTTGGCTAGGGTAGGAGTGGATGAACATGTCCTGCTATAATAGGTGCCAGGGGCATAGCCAGACAGCAGATTTTGGGTGGGCCTAACCAAGAAGTGGGTGGCACCAAGTGTTCTCTCCCCCCCCCCCCCCCCAACCAAAAAATATCTCAGCTGGCTGGACAAATGCTTCTCTCCACCTTGGCAGCCTGCAGCAGGCATGCGCTGAAAAATGAGAATGCGCAGGTGCCGGTATCGTGGAGAGCAGCGTTTTTGTTACCATCAGGATGAAGTCTTCAGCTGGCGGAGCTTGGGATCCCCAACAGCCACCGCTAAACGTGTGCTACTGTTGGGTGGGCCTGAGCCCTAACTGGATGGGCCCTGGCCCACCCAGGCCCACCTTTGGCTACGTCACTGATAGGTGCAATGATGATAGGAAATCAGGGCTAGAAGAAGCCAGGGAAAGAAACGGGGAATGGATAAGTAGAAGGTTGGGGAGGCAGATTGGGAGTGACGCCAATATTCAGCACATCATTGGCTAAGTTTGGCAGCCATATTAGGTCGTCATAATAAGCAGGTAATATCTTTGGCCGATTTCAACTTAACTGGCCAGCGCTGAATAATGACTTGACCAGGTAAGTTGAAACCACCCAAAAATAAACCATATAATCAATGCCAGTCACTGTAAATGCCCTGGCATTCGATGTCAAGGCTCAGCACCGACCACGGGAGTCAGCCCGGCTAACATCCGTGGTCTGAATATTGGCCCCTGACTGTATATAGGCGGAAAGGTAGGATTTGTACCGGGATCCCTTTATGTGAAGTCCACTGTATTTTTTATTTGTTACACTTGTACCCCGCACTTTCCCAGTCACCACAAACACCACAACACCACAAAATCTGCACGATCATACCTAAACCTCCACTACCCAAGCAGCAAAGGACTGAAATGCAAATCCACCTATGCATCCAGCTTTTCCTTTTTATTTGTTACACTTGTACCCCGCACTTTCCCAGTCACCACAAACACCAGAAATACCACAAAATCTGCACGATCATACCTAAACCTCCACTACCCAAGCAGCAAAGGACTGAAATGCAAATCCACCTATGCATCCAGCTTTTCCTGCCTAAGCGCACAACTATGGAACGCATTGCCAAAAGCAGTAAAACCTACGCTCGACCACCTAAATTTTTGGAAAGCACTAAAGACACTTGTTCAAGAGAGCATACCCCACCGACCCAACATAAAAATACCTGGACACTTATGACACAATGTAACCAAAGACCGTAACAGACATTACCTGACTCTTCTTCCCTCTTTCCCTCCCTAAGTTCCCCCCAATTGTACCTACCATACAAGTACCTCATTCTACCACAATATCACTTTGTATTCATTCATACCATGTATTTGTTCAGACTGGAATCGGCTAACGCCGTTAACGGTTATATGTAAGCCACATTGAGCCTGCAAAAAGGTGGGAAAATGTGGGATACAAATGTAACAAATAATAATAATAATAGCAGGTTCAATGCGGCTTACATAGTAATAGGAATACAAAGTATATTCAAAGAAAACAGGCTAAGCTTAGCAGAGTAATAGGGAATTGTAGGTAGGTAATATAATAAGGGAGCGGGATTAGAGGAGGTAGGAAGAGGTGCTAATTTTAGGCTAGATTGAGATAATCAAGGGATAGGGTCAGGATGAGCATAGGGGCAAAATGGAGGAGGCGTGGTCCGAGTTATTGCCGTTGTCACAGGATCAGGTGATGAATAGGTGGATTCATAGGGTTAGGTAATGGCGTTTGGATAAGCTTTCTTGAATAGATGGGTTTTCAGCGATTTTCTGAAGGATAGGTGGTATTGACTACTAGGCTGCCCCTCTGCACTGCTGGGATGTCTGTGTGGGCAGTTCACTAGAAATGCTGCCAGACAGATGTCTCTCTATGGCTTGTTTTTCTATGGTTCTCCCTGGTATGATTTTTTTTTTTCAAAAATGGTACTTACAGATGGACATGTGTCGAGTCTGTAATGAAGTTTCTTTACTTGACACACCTGTCCCAGTCTCTGGAGTCATTGGTCCACTTCCCACTTTTCTGCTTTGTCTATTGGTTACATGGGATTTTGTTGTTCATCCACCTAGGTGAATTCCCTATCCCCATGTTTATTTATTTATTTTGGTGTATTTGTACCCCACATTTTCCCACAAGAGCAGGCGTAATGTGGCTTACATTAATTCATAAGGAAACAATACAGGACAGAGATGGCACAGTTACGGATTATGACAGGAGGGGAAGGAACATGGGATAACACAGGGGGAACGTAAAGGGCATAGCATCCAGCAAATAACCGTGCACAGTCAACAAAAGACAGAGGTTAACTATGGGAGTTGCCAGTAGAATAAGCTTTGTCGAATAAGAATGTTTTTAAGGTCTTCTTGAACAGTTGGTGAGCATGAAAACATCTAGCTAGCTCAAAGCCATAATTGAACTAGAAATTTAGATGTTGTTCTGGTTTGGTTGTGGCTGTGAGCTAGACCTTTTTTTTTTTTTTTAACATTGTCGCAAAACATCCCAATTTGGACTTAGATGTCATATCGAAAATGACCCTCTATGTTACTATTCTCTGTTATCATGACGCCGCCTACACTACCCATGGAGCGGTTTTCAGAGTTTCAGGCAAGAGCAGCAGATAATCAAGAAATTTTTGCTCCCCCAAAAAACGCAGCAACAACACAAATGTTTGGTAATTTTAACTTCATATTGAACCAAGAAACTGGCACAACCATAATGGTGAAACTCATTTTGGGAGAGGACCCCAGAGATAGGCAGCTGAAGAAGGAAACTGAAGGGCAAATCACAAACTTTCTCCCAGAAATAAAGAAAAAAGCAAAAATAAAAGTAATTTCACAGTTGTTAAACCAGGCGGTCAAAGCTTTGATGACGTATCTTCTTCTCTTGTCTGATGCTCAAAACGGATTAACTTGTTCCATCTATTTTTATCCAAGCTGGAATGTACTGCACCGTACCGGGCAAAACTGCTACATAAGTTATTATTTTTTTTTATTCCCTACTTGGCAGGAGCCTTAAACAGAATGGCTAACATTTGCAAACTGCTATACTCCCATGACCTTGCAGATGGTGGGAGCTTTCCAAGTCAAGGACACAAACCCGAGGCACACAAACAACAATAATGAAAGGCAGTGTATGACATTGATGCAGCTGGTGCGCATTCGGTTCCAGAATTATAATCCAATCCCCATTTCTTCCCAATTGCTCAAGGTGATTTTCTTCTCATATATGGTTCTAAAGTTAGAAATTGTCCATCAGCCTTGCTCAGTGCTTCTACAGTGCATAAGGCAAGCAATGAACACGTACAAAGTTAACTGCAGGGCAGATGGAATGAGGTTCCTTGAAGACAGCATTAGCGGATGATGCTGGGATGAAATTAGCTGCTGGCTATTTATGTATGTATATATATATATGTGTGTGTGTCTCTTTTTTTCTTTTGCTTTTCTCTCAGAGAGGTGGAAAGACTTTTAAGCCTTTTCCAGTTCCTAATACTTCTCTTATAATATTATAACCTAAACTGGAATAACAATTACGGCAGTCGCAGTAACTTAACACCATCTGCCTGATAATTAAACCCATTTAACCAGCCAGGAACGGTTCCTGACTGGTTAAATTGCACTTA
The DNA here is from genome assembly GCF_901765095.1 of Microcaecilia unicolor. NCBI lineage: Eukaryota > Metazoa > Chordata > Amphibia > Gymnophiona > Siphonopidae > Microcaecilia > Microcaecilia unicolor. The sequence continues at coordinate 188,605,773 of NC_044041.1, forward strand.
ACTGGGTATCTGCCAATATCCAGCGGGAGATCATCAGTTATCTCCTGCTGAATATTGACGGTTAGCGCTTAGCAGATAAACGGTTATATTGTCCGATATAACCAGCTATCTATTAATATTCAGCACATCGCCAGCCAAATTATGCAGCCAAAATAGCAAGTATATCTTTGGCAGGTTTTAACTTAACTGACCAGCGTTGAATGTTGACTTGTCTGGTTAAGTTGAAACCAGCCAAAAATAAATTGGATATTCAATGCAGGTCACTGGAAATGACTCGGTATTGAATATCTGGGTTTGGCACCGACCACGGGAGTCAGTCGGACTAACACCCGTGGTCTGAATATTGGCCCCTGACTGTACATAGGCAGAAAGGAGGCCAGATGTCAGAGCAGAGCCTTCTACAGGTGACGTTCCTGTGGGGATATGAAAATTCAAAAGAGCCAAGGTTAAGCCCATTTGCCTAAAAGACCAAAAGAAATCTACAGGAGCGGAGAACTCTATGGTCCCAGGAGAATACACAAGCCACAGTGGGTGACTGGATCACGGGTTCCAGAAACAAGGGAAACGATCTTAAGTTGAGGACATATTTATTGGTAAAAGACTTGACACAATGCTGTGTTTCGGCCTCAAGGCCTGCTTCAGGAGTCTTAGTCTGGAAAGATGGATGAACTTCAGAAATCCAAATGTCAAGCACTTCCAAAATGGTCAAGTAGAGTGGTCTTGAAAAAGACTTTTGATGATGAATGGTGCATGCGTCCAAGCCAAGTTGTAAAAAAGCAACTAAACATTGACATTTGGATTTCTGAAGTTCATTTTTTTTTTTTCCAAACTAAGACTCTTGAAGCAGGCCTTGAGGCCGAGACACAGCGTTGAGTCGAGTCTTTTATCAATAAATAGTTTCTCAACTTACGATTGTCTCTCTTGTTTCTGGAACCTGTGGTCCATCACTCATTTTCTTCTGTGGGAGGGGGGGGGGACTAAACACGTGGTGTGGACGTACAACAATATCCAAAACAAACAGAAAATTCCACACAATGCAAAATGACTCTATTTCCAGGGAAAAAGCCTCAAAGGGCTCTGAGATATAGTACGCTGCTGTGGAGAGCTTGGCAGGTGTCCCATTTGCAGCCTGAGACCCTGGAGAAGCAGCAAAACGCTGGCCATCGTCGGCTCAGGGCAGCAAGTGGACCGTTCACTTGTCTATTAGATTGTAAGCTCTTTGAGCAGGGACTGTCTCTCTTTGTTAAATTGTACAGCGCTGCGTAACCCTAGTAGCGCTCTAGAAATGTTAAGTAGTAGTAGTAGTAGTATTACATATAGCAGTGATTTAACCAGAGCTGAGATTGTGATGTCATAATGCCTCATTCCACCAATGCCTAAGAGCCAACCTCATCAGTGATGTCACAATGGCTTGATTGTCCTATATTTGTCTCACTCTTATCTATTAGATTGTAAGCTCTTTGAGCAGGGACTGTCTCTCTTTGTTAAATTGTACAGCGCTGCGTAACCCTAGTAGCGCTCTAGAAGTGTTAAGTAGTAGTAGTAAGTGGAGGACCGCACAGCAAAGAGCAGCATCCAAGGAGCCCTATTCAATAAAGATAAGTGTAATAGTGTAAATCGGATAGCGTGGTATGCTCTAGTAGTGATCTACGCACAGATGACATGTCGTTTCTTTAAAAATAACATGATGTGTATTTAACACAGTGTGTGACCGCAGATGATTACATTTATTCTGAACTGTGGCACCAGGGTTTTTTTTTGCCTATGATGAAGAGAAGACCACTGGGTCTGTTTAAGCTCCGTGAGATTAATTTTTGATCTCGGAGCTCTTTGAGACTTTTTTCCCTGGAAATAGAGTCATTTTGCATTGTGTGGAATTTTCTGTTTGTTTTGGGGGAAAAAAAAGACAGCATGCCTGTTTGCCATTGCCAAAATTGTTGACCTAGAATTTGGTGATAACATTTTAGACAAGCAGCTAGTGTAGTGGACCAGAGTTGGCAAAGAGAAATAAAATATGCAATCTGCAGGACAAAATTGTACTCCATCCTGGTTGTTTTTAATTTAACTGTTTTTATCCATCACACCCATAGTAACAGATCGGCTGATATTGAAAACGATTAAAGCGGGCAGTAAATGCTCCTCCCCACTTAAATCGCTCGTTTGTGTCTAACCACCTTTATTCAGTGGCACTTAACTGGTGAGCACCACTAACCACCGTGGGCTGAATATTTCCCCCCTGAGTTTGTACCTGAGGTAGTGGAGGGGAAAGCGACTTGCCGGTGGTCACAAAGAGCAGCAATGGGATTTGAACTCTGACTTCCTTGTTCTTAGCCTGCATCTCTAACCATTAAAGAAGACTTCTCTTACAATACCCTGATTTTTCTTTCTAAATATTCAGGTTTGTTTTCCCTTCAGTTTTTTTTTAATGTTCCTTAATGCAATTAAAAATGCTCAGATTATCTCTTACAATAAATGACTCATTCAATTGCAAAACTAGCTACAATTAATGGAAGACCATTAGCTCTGCTGCGTATTGCTTCTGACGGCTTCAAATACTTTACTTCTCTCACTGAAGGCAAAACATGTCATCTGATAAAGTTTAAAGAATGTGCTAAATTATTGACATCATACTTTTGCTAAATATTTTATTGTTATTATTTATTTGTTGCATTTGTATCCCACATTTTCCCACCTTTTTGCAGGCTCAATGTGGCTTGCAATGTTCGGTTATGGCTTTCACCATTCCAGAGTAGTAAGTTACATTTGAAATAGTATAGAGAATGGATAAAAGGCATAGAAAGAGACCAGTTAGACTATAAGGTGAAGTGGTGATGTGTTGTGTTTACAATAGTTGATCGATGTCGTGATATGCCTTGTTGAAGAGATATGTCTTCAGAGATTTGCGAAAGTTGGTTAGTTTGTAGATTGTTTTTAAGTTACATGGCAAGGCATTCCACAACTGTGTGCCCGTGTATGAAAAGCTGGACGCATGTGTTTGTCTGTATTTCAGTCCTTTACAGCTGGGGAAGTGTAGATTAAGAAATGTGCGGGCTGATCTTTTTGCATTTCTGGGTGGTAAATCAACAAGGTCTGACAAATACTCTCCGTGGATGGTTAAAAGCCACTTTAAAAGCGTGGAGGGTGGAGAAGGTGTACATGCCTTTCTGTTCCATAACCTGGAGTGTAATATTAAACAGAATTGCACGGACTTTCAGGCATCTCAATGCTAAGCCTTAGATCTGCGGAGGAGTGTCAGACTGAAAACAGATGGCTACAAGTTGTATTCCTGATAGAATACCATCATTTCCTTCCTAGCAGAAAGAAAAAATTGTTTTGGTTAGAATTTAGAAATTGCTGGCAGAACCGTAGGGTGGATTTTGCTACCTTTCCCAGTAAAGTTTCAACAGTGAAGTCAACAAGAGGCATGGGGTGGCTTGATAAATATCTACACATATGTAGAAGATCATCCTGATGACATCATTGCTAGGTTTTATTTATTATTTACTTATTAGAAGGGTTACCACCTTTTCGTAGAAATTATTATAGTATGGAGTGGCATTTTAGAAAGGATACCCAAATTGGAATTTAGATGCCCAAGATGGAATGTCTGAAGTTCTGCCAGCATCATAGAACATCATCTACTACTACTACTACTACTATTTAGCATTTCTATAGCGCTACAAGGCATACGCAGCGCTGTACAAACATAGAAGAAAGACAGTCCCTGCTCAAAGAGCTATGTAATAAAAGTGAGCCAAGTATAGGACAATCAAGCCATTGTGACATCACTGATGAGGTTGGCTCTTATTGGTGGCCTGAGGCATTATGACATCACAATATTAGCTCTGGTTACAAGAGACTACTACTACTACTACTATTTAGCATTTCTATAGCGCTACAAGGCATACGCAGCGCTGCACAAACATAGAAGAAAGACAGTCCCTGCTCAAAGAGCTATGTAATAAAAGTGAGCCAAGTATAGGACAATCAAGCCATTGTGACATCACTGATGAGGTTGGCTCTTATTGGTGGCCTGAGGCATTATGACATCACAATATTAGCTCTGGTTACAAGAGACTACTACTACTATTTAGCATTTCTATAGCGCTACAAGGCATACGCAGCGCTGTACAAACATAGAAGAAAGACAGTCCCTGCTCAAAGAGCTATGTAATAAAAGTGAGCCAAGTATAGGACAATCAAGCCATTGTGACATCACTGATGAGGTTGGCTCTTATTGGTGGCCTGAGGCATTATGACATCACAATATTAGCTCTGGTTACAAGAGACTACTACTACTACTATTTAGCATTTCTATAGCGCTACAAGGCATACGCAGCGCTGCACAAACATAGAAGAAAGACAGTCCCTGCTCAAAGAGCTTACAATCTAATAGACGAAAAAATAAATACAGTAAGCAAATCAAATCAATTAATGTGAACGGGAAGGAAGAGAGGAGGGTAGGTGGAGGCGAGTGGTTACAAGTGGTTACGAGTCAAAAGCAATGTTAAAGAGGTGGGTTTTCAGTCTAGATTTAAAGGTGGCCAAGGATGGGCAAGACGTAGGGGCTCAGGAAGTTTATTCCAGGCGTAGGGTGCAACGAGACAGAAGGCGCGAAGTCTGGAGTTGGCAGTAGTGGAGAAGGGAACAGATAAGAAGACCTATGTTCTAAAATACATGGTGAAATGGACACTTATGTGCTAGTGATATACAGCATGAACATTCAGTTTAGAAAAATAGACATCTAAAATATCATCGGGGTAATACAGGAGCTTAAACATCTCTATGGCAGCATATGAATGTCTATGTTATGAGAAAAGACACCAGATGGGGAGGGAGCAGAGAGATAAAGAGAGGAGGGAGCATGGAACAGGAAGAGAGAAAAGGGAGATGCTGGATGGAAATGGGGAAGAGAAAGAAGGGAGATGCTGGATGGAGGGAAGAGAGAGGGAAGACGCTGGATGAAAAGGAGGAGAGAAAAGGGCAACTGCTGAATGGAAGGGAGCGGGAGAAAGAGCAGGTGCCGAATGAGAAGGAGAGGGGAAGGGGCAGATACTAGATGGAAGGAGAAGAGATAAAGAGGGGAGATGCTGGATGGAAGAGTAGAGAGAAAGAGGGCAGATGCTGGATGGAAGTAGGGGAAAATAGAGGACAGAGTTAGTGAAAGATTTGGGAATAAGAATAAGTGCAAAAAGGAGAGCCAGGATGAGGGAAATTGTAGGTAGACACAATAAAAAGAGGGAACTTGAAGACTGGATGATAAGAATGAATTAAATCTGGACAGAGGCAGAAAAACTAAATTGGAGAAACTGAAAGAAAAATGGCAAATGGGCAGGAAACCCTGGCAAGATAGTTAAGAGAAGGTGGAGGAAAGCAGAAACCAGAGACTGGGACCAACACAATTAGAAAAAGCAAATAGCCAGGCCACACAGGTAGAAAAAAAATTTGAGGATCAATATTCAAAGCGATTTAACCAACCAGAAATTGCTCCTGGTTAAATTGCTTGTTTGGGAGTTAACCACTCATTTTTAGTTGCACTTAACCGCTCCTACCTGGATAAGTCCCTCTGAATATCATCCCTTAACCCCTAAAAAGCAAAATTCACATGTCTTAGGGGGTTTTGCTAAATTTCTTCACCTCTGATTCATTTTCCATTGATGTGTGTAACTGTTTGCATTAATGCTGTATATTTATTGTAAGGAGCCTTAGGTATGGAGCCTATAAAACCTGCAATAATTATTTCTATTGATTTGAATATTTATAACAAGTTATTAATTCAGCAGTCCTTTTTGAAATTTTTGCATTGTACATGGCTGGCCTGGCTTTGGATGCAGTGGCACTATATCAACAATGAAGCAGCTAATTAACAACTTTCACATTCTATTCTAAACAATACCTCAATGCCGCCTTGTTTGCCGTAAGCAATTTGTAGCCGAGACGAGGGACACCAGTAAGCAAAAGCAAAGATATCTATTTTAAAAAATCAGTTCTTTGATTTTATTTCCAAATCACAGATTCCTGCTGTTTCTAACCTGGTTCTTGCATATTTAGTAACATAGTAGCTGACGGCAGAGAAAGACCTGTACGGTCCATCCAGTCTGCCCAACAAGATAAACTCATATGTGCTACTTTATGTGTATATCTGACTTTGATTTGTATCTACCATTTTCAGGGCACAGACCGTAGAAGTCTGCCCAGCACTAGCCCCGCCTCCCCCTACCAACGCCCCCTTCCCCCTCCATTACGCGTGTCCAAAACACATGCTTACACTAGCGCAGGCCATTTTTCAGCGCATCTTAGTAAAAGGACCCCTCAGAGTCTTGAAATCTCAAAAATAACAATTTGTTTAGTGAACTGCCAAAGTCAAGGGAGAAATCCTTTGAATACTAGTTAATTGAGGATAATTCTATAACATAGGCACTAAGATTTAGATGCTGATTAAGTGCATAAATGTTTAGAATAATCTATAAATGTTATGGTCACACATACCAAGCAAAAGAAACAGGAGAAAACCTCTGCAGAAATATACAGGCAAACCAACAGCGATGGTGATCCAGGGAAAGAAGACAAACTAAAGTTTGACACAATGGTTTTTATTAGAAAAGGGACCCAATTCAGACAAGTTTCAGCTTGCCTTTTGCAATAGAAGTGAATTTTAAAGATTGTTTTTCAACTCTGCCTTGACCGTCATTGCACTCGGGGTCTGTATTTTTGAATTCTGTTTGTGTGAAAGATAAGACACAGCTCTAATTAATTTGGTATGTGAAGGGAGAGGTGGAGCCTGTTTCGAGTTCAGACTGGCCACCTAGACTGAGAAACATGTGACCACATTCTCACAGTATGGCTTGTTTACCAAAACAGAGAAATTCTCAAGCATTCTGTAATTTTCCTTAGTTCTGAACATGAGTTCTAAGCCTAATAAAAAAAAAGGGGGGGGCCTCTTACAGTGAAACCAGAAGCTCATCTATGGATAGACTCATTGCATAGAATCAGACTCCTGGTCATGAGACTCCAGCTTCGCTGAAAAATGGGCTTCTCTCAGCTGATGTAAAAAGCCTGGATGATGAAAGGACCAGTGATGGATGTATGTATAATGATTGTTTATTGCTTCTTTTCAAGGTCTAGACACTCCTAGCATTGCTTGAATGTATGGACCAGTGATGTAATGATTGTTTATAGGTATTGTTTCTTTTCAGTTATATAGCTTGATCATTGTATGTATGTGTGTATATATATATGTGTGTGTGTGTGTATGTTTGTGTATATATATATATATATATATATATATATATATATATATATATATCATTGTGCATCTTAGATCTTAGAACCTCTAATAAAAGTCTCATTTACCTAATACGAATCCAAAAGAATCCACAGTAATTACTGAGTAGTCTGTGTCTATCCTTTTTTTTTTTTTTTTAACTACTGTTTCGAACAAGGTTTCATGCTTTGTATGTGGGTTGTTGGTTTTTTATTTTTTTTTACCATTTTTGTCAGAAAAACGTCCAAATGAAAAATGTAGAAAATCAAGCTGTAGGGATGTAGGAGAGGCCAGCATTTTTAGTAGACTGGTCCCCCAGACATCCCAGGAGAGCAATGGAGCATCCTAGGAGCACTACAGTGGACTTCAAAAAAGGCTCCCAGGTACACTTCTCACCATTGCTCCCCCAAACCTCACTACCCCCAACTGTACACCATACAATAGCTCTTATGGGTGAAGGGGACACCTATATGTGGATACAGTGAGTTTCTGGTGAGTTTTGGAGGGCTCACGATTTCTACCACAAGTGTAACAGGTAGGGGGCGGTATGGGCCTGGGTGCACCTGCACCCACCACTAGACTACTCCAGGAACCTGCATGTTGTGTTAATGGACCTGAGTATAATATCTGAGGCTGGCATAGAGACTGGTAAGTAATATTTTTAAACACTTTTTGAGGGGTAGGAGGGTGTCAGTGAGCACTGAGGGAACAAGGGGAGCTCATCCCTGATTCCCTCCAGTGGTCATTTAAGGCACCTTTTTGTGCCTTATTCATTATAAAAACAGGTCTAGCTCAAAACATCTTAGTTTTAGTCCTAGACGGTTTTGTTTTGTTCCATTATGGCTGAAAAAACATCCGAGTCTTAGAAACACCCAAATCCCACTCTTAACATGCCCCCTTGAGATTTGGATGCACTGCAGAAGAACAGCCTAGAAGAACATCTGAAAAATAAGTTTTTGTGAGAAAAATGTCCAAATGCTGCTTTATGCCACTTTATAGATGTTTTTTTCTCTTTCGAAAATGAGCCCCATAGCATGAATTTGCCAGGAGGACATTCACATGGGAAAGACCTGGGCAGAGCATGGGCAAGACTCTAATTTATGTGCATAATTGATAGAACACTATAAGTTACACACGTATCTCTGACATTTAGGTGCCCTATGGCTGAAGCAAATGCTGGAGCCTACGTTTTACCCATCAGGGCCGCCGAGAGACTGGGCCAGGCCAGGGACAAGGCCGCCCCCGGGGCCCCCCCACCAGAGGTCACCGGGCCCTCTCTCCACCCCCAGGCCCTCTGCACGGACCTTAAGCGCCTCACCTTCGAAAGCGCAGCAAGCAGCGTCAGACCACTCCTTCCTTCCATGTCCCGCCCTCGCGGAAGTTACATCAGACGAGGACGGGACACGGAAGGAAGGAGTGGTCTGCCGCTGCTTGCTGCGCTTTCGAATGTGAGGCGGGCGCTTAAGTTCAATGCCAGGAAGCGATGGAGGGTGGGCGGGCCGGACTGCGGCAGCAGCACCGGGCCCCCCCCCCCCCCCCCCCCCCGGAGGCCCAGGCCCAGGGAAGTTTGTCCCCCCCTCTCGGCGGCCCTGTTACCCATGTATTTAAGCAGTTACATTAGTATTCAGTAAAGGAAATTAGGTGCCTACTTCTTTTTTATTTATTTAAAAATTTATTTTCTGGCGCGCGTAGTGGACGCGCAGCAAAAATGAAATTACCACCCGGGCCACGCGGTAGCCGGGCAGTAACTCAGAATTGGCGCAGGTTGAGCATGTGTGGGCACTTACGCGGCTTAGTAAAAGGGCCCCACAAAGAACATTTGAATTTCTGCGCCTAACTGACCGTGACTTTTGTATTTCTAGAATCTGCAGCACTGAGCTGCAAAGCCAGCCCGTGCCTTTTAAAAATATCTTGATGCATGTAAGTGGTGGATATTTTCTGCTTTCTTCCTGATTGTCCATGATTTTCCATTTAAATTCTTTGGTTTAAAATATATCTGTGGCCACAGATATATATATTTTTTTTACATATAATTCTTTGCAGGGACAAAGCTGAGTTCTTACCATTTTTTTTTAATTATTTGGGAGTCCTTTCACACATCTCCTGTTCTGACAACACCATGGGATTTTTCCGCTTGCTATGCAAGGTTAATGTGAGATCAGAAGAGGTCTCCGAGCGACTACGCTTTCTTTTTGATCATCAGACACTGCTCAAAATCAGCTTTTTAATTCAGCGTGTTTTAAGAATACTCTTCGTGCTTTACGACAGTTAAACTTTGGAAAGTCTTTCATTCGCTTCCATAGGGGATTGTTTCTGAAGGCTGACTCGCAAGCCAGAACTTGAGAAGGATCAGCGATTAAGAAGAGAAATCCACTTTACTTTAACCATCACATGATTGCATTGCGAAGAGTCCCGGAGGATCTGTCCGCAAAGAAGATAAAATTATCGTGAACAAACTAACAGTACCTACTATTCCTACATGTAACTTGTCACCTTGACCTGCTTCTGGAAAAGTGTGAGCTAAATCTAAATTTATAATACACCTCTGTTGTTACAGAAATGTAACCTTTGTTCTAGCAGATTGTGTGGACAACCTTTATCCTATTTACTACTACTACTAGCCATTACTACTAGAGTGCTACTAGATGTATACAGGGGGCCTTTTACTAAGTCGCGTAAGCGTCTACGCACATCCAATGTGTGCCAAAATGGAGTTACCACCCGGCTACCATGTGGCTCTTGTGGTCATTTAATTTCGGACGTGCATACTGGGCGTGCGCACCAAGTAGCGTTTGACACAATTAGGTCATTACCGCCCGGTTACCGCATGACACTTTACCACCAGGTCGATGGCTGGCGGTAAGGTCTCTGACCCAACATGGGCACGCGGCAATTTTAATTTTGCCGCACATCCATTTTCGGCAAAACATTTTTTAACAAAGGCATATTTTTACAGGTGCGCTGAAAAATGATTCTGCGCGCGCCCAAAACACGTGTCTGCACTACCGCAGGCCATTTTTCAGCACGCCTTTCTAAAAAGGCCCCACAGTGCTGTACACATTATACGCAGGTAATTTCTCTGCCTCTAGAGGGCTCAGAATCTAAGCTATTGTACCTGGGGCAATGGAGTGACTTGCCCAAGGTCACAAGGAGCTGCAGTGGGAATCGAATCCAGATTGGCAAGATCAAAGCCTGCTACACTAACCCTTAGGCCACTCCTCCACTGTATGTTCCTTAACATAGTGCTAAAAAAGGACCAGTGGCCTAGCAGCATGGTTCAGTAATCTAGACCGGGGGGGGGGGGGGGCACCCAAGGACTTGCAGTAAGAATCTATTCTATAATGGTAACTGGGTGGCCAAATGTCATTTTAGAATGCTTGTGTAGCCTGTATCAGTGTGGATAACAATTATCACCCACAGTTATACCAGGGGCGTAGCCAGACTTTGGCGGGAGGGGGGTCCAGAGCCCGAGGTGAGAGGGTACATTTTAGCCCCTCCTGGCGCTGCCGACCCCCCCCCTGCCATTGCCGACCCCGCTGCCGCCTCCACCACCAACTTTGCCCCCCCTGCCGATGACCCTCTCGACCCCCCTCCTGCCGCCAACTCACCGTCGCCTACCTTTGTTGGCGGGGGACCCCAACCCCCACCAGCCAAGGTCCTCTTCTTCCTGCAAAAGGCTTCCTTCTGTTTCTGACATCCTACAACGTGCAGGACGTCAGAAACAGAAGGAAGCCTTCTGGCAGGGGTTGGGGTCCCCCGCCAGCAAAGGCAGGCGACGGCGGGAAGGGGGGTCGATAGGGTCATCAGCAGGGGTGTCCAGGGCCAAATCTATGGGGGCCCATGCCCCCCCTGGCCCCACGTAGCTAAGCCACTGAGTTATACTAAGGGGTCATTTTACTAAGGGGTGCTGAAAAATGGCCTGCGGTAGTGTAGACGTGTGTTTTGGGCGTGCACAGAATCATTTTTCAGTGCACCTGCAAAAAATGCCTTTTTAACATTTTTTTTGTCAAAAATGGACATGCGGCAAAATGAAAATTGCCGCGCATCCATTTTGGGTATGAGACCTTACCGCCGGCCATTGACCTAGCAGTAGAGTCTCACTTGGTAACCGGGCAGTAATGACCTACGTATGCCAAATGCCACTTGACGTGCTTAGCTGATGCGCGCCAGAAAATCAAAAAATATTTTTCAGGCACGCATAGCGGACGCACGCCACAAATGAAATTACCGCCAGGGTCACGTGGTAGCTGTGCGGTAACTCCATTTTGGCACGCTTTGGGTGCATATAGACGCTTACGCGGCTTAGTGAAAGGGGACCTAAAGGTATCAAGAATGCATTTGATATCCACTTGCCAGACCTGCCAAGAGCTGGTAAGTCTTTATGGGAGCTAGAAATGAAACGGGGCGGGGATTCCCCTCCTGTCTTAATTATTTATCATTAATAAAAAATTATAAAACATTATATTACCATTTTAAGCCAAAAACCCTTTCAAAATGATTTACAATTACAAGCAAAAGCAAGAAATAAAATACAATAAAAGTCATTAGATGAAAAAGAGATAGTCAAGTGGGACTGGAACTTCAGTGATAATTAATTCCAATATTCTGGCCCCATTACTCAAACATTCCTCTTTCTTCAATTTACAGTACATGTTTGATCTTCTCACAATCTGGTATTAACAATACATTTCTTGATTCAGATCTTAAAGATCGCTTTGGAACACAAGATGTCAAAAGTTCCCTTAAACATAGTTGAGTTGTGAAATATTTTGAACATTATTACCACCAATATAAATTGACAGTGCTCCTTCGTTGGGAGCTCTAAGCTTGTCACAGCTCCAAGACCGCCGGCTTTCTATTCTTCTAGTGCCACCTGCCAAGCGCTCCACACCGCCTGTGTAAATATGTGGTACTTCAAGGATTCGGGGACTTGCACCTCCTGGCCATCAATCTCCTTTAGCTTTTTTTTTTAATAAGATGGAATATAAAAACAAACAAATAAACCAATCAATACGTATTGTAGGATCAGCAGCCATGAAGTGCTGACCTGTGAGTTTTGAAAATTCTTGCAGTGCTGGCATGGAAAGTACAGAGTAATGGGCAACTGAGCTGTAGGCTTCTGAAATGTTGTAAAGTTGGCTGAAGGAAGGTTGCTCAGCAGAGGTGAAGAGGAGAAGGGAGGGGAAGAGACAAGGGGGTAGAGGCGGGGGAAATGGATGCAGGAGGGGGAAGGAAGAGTGGAGGCAGGAAAAAAACTGACAAGAAGCAAAGGGGAAGGGGAAGGGGAAAGAGAAACCGCCTGAATGGCTGTAGGGGAAGGGAGGACAATGAAATGGGCAGGAGGAATAGATGTGGAGGGAAAGGGAAAGGGGAACAAGAAGGGGGAAGAGAAATGGATACAGGGGGTAAAAGAAGAGGAACAAAGGGAAGGGAGAAATGAATTTGGGGGGAAAAGGGAGAATGTAAGAGGGATGAAAGGTATCAGGAATAGATACAGGACAAAAGAGAAGGAGGAATAAGGAAAGAGGGTTAAGAAATGGATGCTAAAAAAAAGCAGAAAGGGGAAAGGAAGAAGAGGGACAAGGAAATAAGAATAAGGAATGGCTGCAGGGATAAGGGAAGATGGATGAATGGGAAAGGGGAGGAGCAAATGCAGAGGAAAGGGAAAAGGGGAACGAAGAAAGATTGGAAGAAATTAAGAATAGATGCAAAGTTACAACAGCGAATGATAAGTATTTAAGTTAATGAAGTTATATGGGGGGGGGGGGGTTGAGGGGGAAGGGAGGGGGAGTATCAAAGAACCATGGGGTGATTTCATATTGAGTAGGGGTAGGGGTGGATTAGTCTGAATGGGTGGGAGATGAGGGGGTTGGGGCATAAGGTTGAGCTGGATGGTGGGTGGTGGTGTTACAGTTATGATTTTCTTAATTGTTCTTTGTTGCAATGGGTGCAAGGGGGAGTTGATATCAGAAATAATAGTGTATTAGTTTAGTACATATGGGCCCCTGCGAGGGTAAATGTGAGCGAGTTGTGCTCTTGTTGTGGACTTAGGCAAAATAAAAATATTCTAAAGTGGAAAAAAGAATAGATGCAAGGGAAAGAGATGAGGCAAAGGGAAGGAAGGAAGAATTATATGCTTAGGAAACAGAGAAAAAGGAAGGGGGGTTGATACCAAGCAGGGGAAAAGGCAAGAGAGATGCTGGGAAAAGGAGATAAAAGGTTGGGGGAATGGATATTGGGAAAGAAGGGAGGCAGGGCAGATTCTAGTGATCAGGGGAAGAGAGAGAGTAAGGAAGCTGGGGAAGGAGGGGAAGACTCATAGATAGAGCTGGGGAAGGGAGGAAGAGTCACAGGTACAGTTTCCGGTGAAGAGGGAAGGGGGAGTCAGGATGGTAGTTGCTGGGGAATGGGAAAAGGCAGTGGATGGATTTTAAAAAATGCAGGAGAGAAAATGGAGAAGCTGGTGGAGGTAAGAGTTTATAACGTGGAGAGAGGCGAAAAGAAGTGGATGAGGGATGATGCGAACATGGAGGTATAAGTGGATGAGTTGGGTGGATGGGAGACAAAGGAATGGAAGGTTGGGAGACAGGAAAATTGAGTAGAGGGACATGAGAAGTTAAGGAATGAGAGGAGGAGACATGACACTCAAGAGAAAAGTGATGGAAGCTGAGAAGACAAAAAATGAAAGATGTGAGATGAGTGAGAAAGTAGGTAAGGTCTTTAGTGACACAATGGTAAAAGTACATGATAGGAAACCCCACCCCTGAGGGAAAGGGGTTTTTCTCATAGAATTGAATTGCAGAGGAGTTCCAATGAATGTTTGCACCTGAGGTAAAGGAGGGTTAAGTAAAATGCCCAAGATTGCAAGGAGTGGCAAAGGGATTTGAACCCTGGTTTCACTGGTCCTTAGCCTGCAGTACTACCAATTAGACGACTTCCCTATGAGGAAAGGCTGAGAAGGTTAGGGCTCTTCAGCTTGAAGAAAAGGCGGCTGAGGGGTGATATGATAGAAGTCTACAAGATAATGAGCGGAGTAGAGCGGATAGATGTGAAGCGTTTGTTTACACTTTCAAACAACAACAAAACCAGGGGACACAAGATGAAGCTAGAATATGGTAGATTTAAAACAAATAGGAGAAAGTTTTTCTTTACTCAGTGTGTAGTTAGACTCTGAAACTCGTTGCCGGACTATGTAGTGACAGCAGCTGGCCTTACGGAATTTTAAGGGGGTTTGGACAGATTCCTGAGGGAAAAGTCCATAGAACATTGGGGGGGGGGGGGGGGGGTTGCCAGGTTCTTGAAGCCTAGATTGGCCACTGTCGGAGACAGGATGCTGGGCTTGATGGACCCTTGGTCTTTTCCCAGTATGGCGGTGCTTATGTTCTTATGTACATATGTACACATTCTTGTGTGTACACAACCACCCATCTCCATAACAGTTTAGGGTGAACATAGCTTGGGGACATTTTAACTCCAAGAACTGACTTAACTGTAGTCAGAGCAACTTCGTTCCTCGTTTTTCAGAGCCTCTGACTGTTACGTCTCGCACCAAATAACTACTTTCTGTTGGCAAGGAAGAAGCGTTTATTAATACTGTTTTTGAAGCCACATCTTGGTTTAATGCCTTTTTAATCCAACCCACCAGAAACAGAGAGAATGATTGACCTGCCAGAAAGGGAAAGCTTCGCAGATGAAGTAGAACATTTAAGGTACCATTGTAACTTAGCAATGAGATTAAAATGTTCAACCACTGGTGAAATAATGCAATTGCTAAAAGGCAAAAAAAAAAAAAAAGAAAAAAACCACAACCCTACATCAGCTGCTCTGCCTGCATAAATGTGAAATTTGTCCTGATTGCATTTGCAAACTTCAGGGAAACTGTTCAGGATAAGAGGACACGGGAGATTGCTAGGCAAAAACATTTGCCTGAGTCTCAAAGTCAGAATGGGTGAAGCACATTGAGGGCAATTCTATAAATTGACTCCTCGGTGTAGGTGCCCCAATGCTATGCACTTAGTACCAATTTTATAACGGCATCATGGTGGCAAGAATCTGCTACAGGATAGTAACGGCCTGCCTCGAGAGGTCAAACTCATTCCAGATCACCCAACCTTTAAGAAGCAACTCAAGACCTTCCTTTTCGGCAGAGCGTATGCTGTGAGCCCTTCTGGTGCCACGCCCTCCTAGCTCACGGCTCTCTTTGTGATCATTTTCAACTCCCCCTCATCCTTTTCCTCCACTGTTATTTCTTTCTTCCTCTGGTGACCTTGTATATTGTACTGTTGTTTGCTTATTAACTATTGTACGCCACATTGAGCCTGCCCTTGGGCGGCAATACTGTGGGATATAAATGTCATAAATAAATAAATAAATATAGAAACACAACGGCAGATAAAGACCAAATGGCCCCTCCAGTCTGCCCATCCTCCATAACCCCTTCCTTTTCCTAAGCGATCCCACGTGCTTATCCCATGCCTTCTTAAATTCTGACACAGTCCTGGACTCTACAATTTCCACCTGGAGGCCATTCCACGCTTCCACCACCCTTTCTGTGAAATAATACTTCCTTAGGTTACTCCTAAGCCTATTCCCTCTTAACTTCATCGTATGCCCCCTCGTTCCAGAGCTTTCCTTCAGTTGAAAAGGCTCACTTCCTGTACGTTAATGCCCTTGAGATATTTAAACATCTCTATCATATCTCCTCTCTCTATCAGGGCCGCCGAGAGACTGGGCTGGGCCACCGCCCCCCTCCACCCCCCCACCCCGAGATTGCCACCACCGCCCCCCACCTCTCTGTCTGCCACTGGGCCAGGCCCCCTGCATTGAAATGCCTCCCTTCAGCCCTCCTTGTGTCCCGCCCATGCGGAAGTTACATCAGACGAGGGTGGGACACAGGGAGGGAAGGAGGCCCGAAGGGAGGCGATCTGCTGCCCTGCTTCCTAGGCGCTGTGATTTCAATGCAGGGGGCCCAGCCCGGTGGCAGACGGTCAACGACAGAGGGCAGGTGGGACTGCGGCGCCGGGCCCCCCCCCCTTGGCGGCCCAGGCCCAGGGAATTTTGTCCCCCCTGCCCCCCTCTCAGCGGCCATGCTCTCTATCCTCTCTTCCAGCAAATACATGTTGAGGTTCATAAGCCTGTCCCTATACGTTTTGTGTTCAAGAGCGCTTACTAATTTTGTAGCCGCCCTCTGGACTGACTCCATCCTGTTTATATCTTTCCATAGGTGCGGTCTCCAAAACTGTACATAGTACTCTAAATAGGGCCTCACCAAAGACTTATACAAGGGCACCATCACCCCATGTGTAGACACACCTTCTTATGTCATGCCAATGCCAGGTGTAAGTTGGCATGTACGTGGCCTGCCCACTTGTACCCCCCTCCTTGCAGTTAGGTGCTAAGGCACTTAGGCGCTACACATGAGTGTCTAACAGTCAATTTCATGGCGTCTTTGACATGCATAAGTGGCGCCTATCTCTAGGCTCCAATTTATAGAATTGCCCCCATCAAAGGTAATTCTATAACTGGGCGCCACAAGTTAGATGTCTAGATGCAGTGAACTGAGCATCAATTCTATAAAGGCATCTGGGTGCCAAGATTCCATTATAGAATGCTGACATAAGTTGTCTTCTACTTATAGGTCATGTCAATAGCAGGCGTAAACCTTAGCCCATATCTTACAGTATTCTATAAGTTATGCGTGCAAATGTTGATCCCGCCCATGCTCCTCTCCTGTGAATGCCCCCTTGCATTTATACGCTAAGCAAATTGCATGTGTCATTTATTGAATAGCATTGAGTGCACGCCAAGCACTTACACGCATTAGTGTACATTTACCCATGAAACATAGAGGGGCATAATCGAAAGGGACGCCCATGTTTTCTGAGGACGTCTTCGCAGGATGTCCCGTGAAGGGGTGGGGAAACCCGTATTATCGAAACAAGATGGACGTGCATCTTTCGTTTCAACAATACGGTCGGGGACGCCCAAAATCTGGAAATTTAGGTCGTCCATAGAGATGGTCGTCCTTAGACATGGACGTTTCTGATTTTTGGCGATAATGGAAACTGAGGATGTCCATCTCAGAAACGACCAAATCCAAGCCCTTTGGTCATGGGAGGAGCCAGAATTTGTAGTGCACTGGTCCCCCTGACATGCCAGGACACCAACCGGGCACCCTAGGGGACACTGTAGTGGACTTCAGAAATTGCTCCCAGGTGCATAGCTCCCTTACCTTGGGTGCTGAGCCCCCCAAAACCCACTACCCACAACTGTACACTACGACCATAGCCCTTATGGGTGAAAGGGGGTGAAAGTGGGTTTCTGGTGGGTTTTGGAGGGCTCACATTTACCACCACAAGTGTAACAGGTAGGGGGTGGATGGGCCTGGGTCCGCCTGTCTGAAGTGCATTGCACCCACTAAAACTGCTCCAGGGACCTGCATGCTGTTGTCAGGGAGCTGAGTATGACATTTGAGGCTGGCAAAAAATATTTTACAAATTTTTTAGGGTGGGAGGGGACAACTGGGGGAGTAAGGGGAGGTCATCTGGTCCTGTAGGGCACATTTTTGTGGCTTGGTCGTAAAAAAAAAAAGGACCAGGTAAAGTCGCCCAAGTGTTCGTCAGGGACGCCCTTCTTTTTTCCATTATCGGTCAAGGATGCCCATGTGTTAGGCACGCCCCAGTCCCGCCTTCGCTACTCCTCCGACACGCCCCCGTGAACTTTGGTCGTCCCCGTGATGGAAAGCAGTTGAGGATGCCCAAAATCGGCTTTCGATTATGCCGTTTTGGGCGACCCTGTGAAAAGGACGCCCATCTTGCGATTTATGTCGAAAGATGGGCGTCCTTCTCTTTCAAAAATAAGCCTGACAGTAACGTAGTAAATGACAGCAGATAAAGACCTGCACATTCCATCCAGTCTGCCCAACAAGATAAACTCGTATGTGCTATTTTAGATGTACACCTGACCTTGATTTGTCCTTGCTATTTTCAAGGCACAGACCGTAGAAGTCTAACCAGCACTAGCTTTGCTTCCCAATTACCGGTGTTGCCACCCAATATCTGCTAAGCTTGTGAGGATCCATTCCTTCTGAGCAGGATTCCTTTGTGTTTATCCCGCGCGTGTTTGAATTCCGTTGCCGTTTTCATTTCCACCACCTCCCGCGGGAGGGCATTCCAAGTATCCACCACTCATGTAGATATTAGTATTCTATAATTTAGGCACACAAACGGTATTTATTGTTTTATTGTTTAAAGGCACTATTCCCTCTAAGCTGAGTGGGAGTCCTCCCACTGCATTGCGACCAGTAGGGGGTGCTGCATCAATATTGTGTTTTCAATTGCTAGGGACAGGCAAACATTCTTTACATGCAGAAATTGCTTTTTATAAATTGCTCCACAAAGTCCTGCAGTTTCAAATAAATACAGTAACAAGAAAATAATTAGACCCAAGTCTGGAGAGTGAGGTTAATTTCGGTGGCCATGGAGTCTTCTATCTACTTTAGTCTGCTCCAAATTGAAGTGATAAGAAATTGACTCTTATGACCCTGATCAGAGACTAACAAAAATAGAATGAACCGCTCTGTTCTCCATTCTGATTTAGATTGAAATACACTCCAGACCAGGAGGTCAGGTTACTCAAAGGTGACTGCAAATTTGAGAAAGGAAAGATTCAGCGTGGTGCTGCAGGGTTGACATCTTCGCTGCTCTGACCTCAGATTTTGAAAGGTGATAGAGCAATTTATTGGAAGCCCCTTGCTTCCCTTGGCTTTTCTTGCAGGATTTTTCACATGTTTTGGAAATAAAACAAATTCGTCCGGCAAATGTGATATTAACTATAGTTACTATCAGATTCATTTTCACCTGCCTCTAGAGCACCTATGATTCTAAATCTAGGTGAGATGGATCCTAAACCTATTGGTGGTGCCAAAAACTAAATCAGGCTGCCTAGTTTTAGATCTGTTTATTCATCTAGCAATAAGGGATAGATTATATATATTGCACCAAAAAAAATCATTGATGAAAAAAGCGCTATTCTATAAGCCACGTTTAAAGGGATCCTCAACAAAGATATAAAGGAATCAGAAAAGGTGCAGAGAAGGGCGACGAAAGTGATAAAGGGAATGGAACGACTTCCCTATGAGGAAAGGCTGAGAAGGTTAGGGCTCTTCAGCTTGGAGAAAAGGCGGCTGAGGGGTGATATGATAGAAGTCTACAAGATAATGAGCGGAGCAGAGCGGACAGTATGTGAAGCGTTTGTTTACACTTTCAAACAACAACAAAACCAGGGGACACAAGATGAAGGTAGAATACGGTAGATTTAAAACAAATAGGAGAAAGTTTTTCTTTACTCAGCGTGTAGTTAGACTCTGGAACTCGTTGCCGGAGAATGTAGTGACAGCAGCTGGCCTTACGGAATTTAAAGGGGGTTTGGACAGATTTCTGAGGGAAAAGTCCATTGAACATTATTAACTTTTTTTTTGGGGGGGGGGGGGGTTGCCGAGTTCTTGAAGCCTGGATTGGCCACTGTCGGAGACAGGATGCTGGGCTTGATGGACCCTTGGTCTTTTCCCGGTATGGTGGTGCTTATGTACTTATGTACTTTTACTGTGCTGTGGCAAAAGGGGGACAATGCTAGTGTCACCATGTGTTTTTGATGTGCGGTGCTGCCCGATTACCAGGAATCGTGCCTAATTTTAGGTGCATTTTTTTACATATGCAGGAGCAAACTATGAGATCCGAACCTCTTCCCTGAAGAAGGATTACGAAAACCTGGCCATGCCGGCGGAGGTTTGACTCGGGTGAAACATCGCTGCCAAAGTTAAGTAGTATCAATATGCATCTCAAAAGTTAAACCTATAAACCTTATAGAATATGATTGTTAAGGATTATATAAAAAAAAGTTCAAAAAAAGAAAAATTATTCAAGAGCTACGGGTAGATCAGTGACGACGTGTACAGCGCCATGAGTACATGGGACGCTGTTCCCAAATGGTACATGCTGTCAGTTACTCTGATGATCCCCGTTAGTAAAGTAACAAAGCTAATGTGAAGATTTAAAAGTTGTGTGATTCTGGACTGTGGGAATTACAAGAATTGGGAGTGTTTGGGACAGACTTATTTTAGGTGCAGACATTTGCACCTACTGAAATGTGGTACAAATGTACACACCTAAATTAGATGCATATCCCTGTTATTCTATAACAACACGAGTTAATTTAAGAACGTCCTTGTTCCGCCCATGCCCCTCCCATTTCCTAGCATGGGACTTCCCTGCACGCTAAGCCCATTTTTACTGCAGCTATAAAATCTTTTCCTTTTTTTATTTATTTGCTGCATTTGTATCCCACATTTTCCCACCTCTTTGCAGGCTCAATGTAGTATATAGTGGAGGAGTGGCCTAGTGGTTAGGGTGGTAGACTCTGGTCCTGAGGAACTGAGTTTGATTCCCACTTCAGGCACAGCTCCTGGTGACTCTAGGCAAGTCACCTAACCCTCCATTAACCCAGGTACAAATAAGTACCTGTACATGTAAGCTGCATTGAGCCTGCCATGAGTGGGAAAGCACGGGGTACAAATGTAACTAAAATAAATAAATATACAGGTACTTATTTTGTACCTGGGGCAATGGAGGGTTAAGTGACTTGCCCACATTCACAAGGAGCTACAGGGGGAATTGAACCCAGTTCCCCAGGATCAAAGTCCGCTGCACTAACCACTAGGCTACTCCTCCACTCTTTACTCTTTGGGATTCTGGAATCTTGCTACTCTTTGGGGTTCTACATGGAATGTTGCTACTCTTTGAGACTGTGCATGGAATCTTGTTAATGGGACTTGATATACTGCCTTTCTGAGGTTTTTGCAACTACATTCAAAGCGGTTTACATAGTATATACAGGTACTTATTTGTTCCTGGGGTAATGGAGGGTTAACTTAAGCGACTTGCCCAGAGTCACAAGGGACTGCAGTGGGAATTGAACCCAATTCACCAGCATCAAGGTCTGCTGCACTAACCACTAGGCTACTCCTCCATGTTGAGAGCTCCCCCCCCCCCCCCCCACTCCCATCCAGATGCTCCTAGGAAAAGCTAAAAAAAGCTCTTGTGGAACCTGCACCAAATGCACTATGGATTGTGACTTTAGAATGAAAATGCATATATTCTACAGAAAAGGATAGAGAGAGCATATGACCGAAGCTTTCAAATATCTCAGAGGCGAAAATAATGCACTAAAAACACATTTTCTTTTTAAATTTATATTTATTGGTGCATTTAGGTCTACAAGACACAAAAAAGAGACAAAGTTATTAAGTAGTACATTTAAAGCAAATCAGAAAAATATTTTTTTTCCTCTCATCTCATCATTAAGCTCCAGAATTACTTGCCGGAGGATGAGATAAAAGCTGTTAATGTGCCTCGGTTTTAAAAAGTTTTGACTAGTTCTTAAAGGAAAAGTCCATAAACTGCTATTAGGATAGACCTAGGGAAAGCCACTGCTTATCCTTGGGGTCAGTAGCATGGAATCTTGTTACTCTTTGGAATTCCGGAATCTTGCTGCTTTTTGGGATTCCGGAATCTTGCTACGCTTTAAAATTCCGGAATCTTGTTCCTTTTTGGCATTCCACAATCTTGCTACCTTTGGGGATTCTGCCAAGTACTTGTGACCTGGACTGGCTACTATTAAAAACAGTGTACTGTGCTTGATGGATCTTTGGTCTGACCCAGTATGACAATTTTTATGTTCTTATCGTGATTTTAAAATGACATTGGAACAAAGGAAAACAAAGAAACAATTCCGTGTGTGAAACAGATGCAGGTACTTATTCTCTCCAATACACTAGCCAAAGTGACACGCTAATTTACATACGTGAAAAAAGAGTAAAGGGAACGTAAACCATTCCTAGAATATATGCATTGCAGGCACTATCTGAAAAGAGCATTAACTCATCGTCAATTGTGCGCAGACATGTACTACCGTAATGAAAAAAATACCAAAAAGAACCCCCAGACAAAACAAAGATTCCCATAAATGATATGGGAACAGTATGACATGCAAAGGTTTGAGCTGCACACTGCTAGTATCCCCAGCCTTGGCCAAGGCAGTGAAAAACCTGAGCGAAGTATGAACCCAGCTCCTTTGTATGGAGGTGTGGCTATGTATTTTCTGCTCAGCTCTAGATCTAATGTGTGGCATGGGTGAAAAATATGTATGCATTCTAGCAGTTTATGTGGGAAAAACTTTCATTTTAATTTTAATTGTACTTTTACTAAGAAGTAGCATACATAAGTATTGCCATACTGGGAAAGACCAAAGCTCCATCAAGCCCAGCATCCTGTTTCCAACAGTGGCCAATCCAGGTCACAAATACCTGGCAAGATCCCCAAAAAAGTACAAAACATTTTATACTGCTTATCCCAGAAATAGTGGATTTTCCCCAAGTCCATTTAATAACGGTCTATGGACCGTTCAACTCCACTCATTATTTTATAGACCACTAACACATGCCTAGCACAGTTTAAAATGGCACATTGCAGGACACACATATGCGTCCTGTGATAACTGCCAAATTAGCACACACTAATCCAGGCGCTAAAAAAGTTTTTCTAATTTTTTTTGTGGAGTGGGCATGTCAGAAGGCAGAGAGTGGGTGTTCTTGTGCTAATCACTTAAGGAACCTTTTACTAAGCCATGGTAGAAATATAATGGGTGTCTCGCCAGTTGATTTCTACCGTAAGCTAAAAACACTATCTCGGCTTAGTAAAAGACCCCCCCCCCCTTAGCATGTCCGCATTACCCCGTGTTCATTAGCGCAGGATTACCGCATGAGCCCTTACTGCCTACAAACAGGTGTCGGTAAATGATCACACAGTAATTCTTTTTAATGGTCCATGTTAATGGCAACATTAGCACATGGTCATCAAACATATAAATGCCGAGTGACCGTACTCACACGCAAATGCGCAGTAGAGATGTCCCTCTCTGCCCCGCCCCCGCGTCAATACGTGATGGCGGGGGCAGGACAGAGAGGGAAACTGCGCGAAGCCGCCAACATCACTACCGCTCCCCCCCCCCCCCGAGGTCGCCGCCACCCCCCCCCCCCCCCTCCACTCGGCCCGAGCACTCTCTTCGGTATTGAACTTACATCGGCAAAACACAGCACACAGAACAACTGAGCTCCCGTCGCCCTTTCTTCCCTGCCTGTGTCCCGCTCTCGCCAACGTTACGTCAAACGAGGGCGGGACACAGGCAGAGAAGGAAGGCCGATGGCAGCTCAGCTGTTCAGCGTGCTGCCTGCGTTTCGCCGATGTAAGTTCAATACAGAAGAGAGGGTCCGGGCCAGGTGCAGGGGTGGTGGCGGCGACTCCGGGGGGGGGGCAGTGGCGAGGGGAGGGGGCCTTGCCAAAACCCCATGGAGGAGTGGCCTAGTGGTTAGGGTGGTGGACTTTGGTCCTGAGGAACTGAGTTCGATTCCCTGCACAGGCAGCTCCTTGTGACTCTGGGCAAGTCACTTAACCCTCAGTTGCCTGCTGCATTGAGCCTGCCATGAGTGGGAAAGCGAGGAGTGGCCTAGTGGTTAGGGTGGTGGACTTTGGTCCTGAGGAACTGAGTTCGATTCCCGGCACAGGTAGCTCCTTGTGACTCTGGGCAAGTCACTTAACCCTCAGTTGCCTGCCGCATTGAGCCTGCCATGAGTGGGAAAGCACGGGGTAGAAATGTAACAAAAATAAAATACTAGCCCGTTTTAATAGGCTCAACAGCTAGCTATTACATAAAATGGAAAATGGACATTTTATTGCTGTGATAAAAATGGTTTAGCGTGCAAGAAAAACCTGCACAAGGACGTGCTAAGGTCTGTTTTTGCCAGAGCTTAGTTAAAAGATTTCTATATGCATGTGGGAAAGAGGACCCCAAACTATAGTTACGGGATGCAAAGGTTCCACATTAGCAGTCATCGACCAGGAAAGAGATGTAGGTGTCATCGTTGATGATATGTTGAAACCCTCTGCTCTGTGTGGCGGTGGCTAAGAAAGCAAATAGGATGTTTGGTATTATTAGGAAAGGAATGGAAAACAAAAATGAGGACACTATAATGCCTTTGTATTGCTCCATGTTGCGAATGCACCTCGAATATTGTGTGCAATTCTGGTCACCGCATCTCAAAAAAGATATAGTGGAATTAGAAAAGGTACAGAGAAGGGTGACAAAAATGATAAAGGGGATGGGACGACTTCCCTATGAAGAAAGTGGTTAGGGCTCTTCAGCATGGAGAAAAGTTGGCTGAAGGGAGATATGATAGAGGTCTATAAAATAATGAGTGGAGTGGAATGGGTAGACGTGAATCGCTTGTTTACTCTTTCCATAAATTCTAGGACTAGGGGCATGGAATGAAGATCCAAAGTCATACATTTAAAACAAATTGGAGATAATATTTCTTCACTTGATGTGTAATTGAACTCTGGAATTCGTTGCCACAGAATGTGGTAAAAGCAGTTAGCCTAGTGGGGTTTTAAAAAAGTTTGGATAGCTTCCTAAATGAAAAGTCCATAAGCCATTATTAAAATGGACTTGCAGAAAATCCACTGCTTATTTCTAGGCTAAGCAGCAAAATGTCTATTTTACTGTTTTGGGATCTGTTGGAAACAGGATACTGGGCTTGATGAACCTTCGGTCTGTCCCGGTATGACAACACTTATGAACTTATGTACATTTTATTTTGGGGTTCTTTTACTAAAGATTAGTGTATGTTAGTGTATGCCACAAGCCCTTTTCATTTCTCCATCATTTTAAAAAGACAGCACACCATCCAATGGGCCATAGGGAATTCTCAAGAGAAAAGAAGGGGAATCACTGTCCTGACCCAATGTGGATAGCCTAACACAACACAACTCTCACCACCATGCATGGGCAAATCATTAGTGTAAGAAATGTCCCTAGGAGCAGCAAGGAGGGTATGCAATAGTGAATGGAATCCATTCTGGTGAAGACGTGGAGGGGCACAATCGAACGGGGCGCCCAAGTTTTCATGAGGGCGTCCTCACAGGATGGCCCCGCGAAAGGTTGGGGAAATCCGTATTATCGAAACAAGATGGGCGTCCATCTTTTGTTTCGATAATATGGTCGGGGACGCCCAAATCTCAACATTTAGGTCGACCTTAGAGATGGTCGTTCTCAGTTTTCAGCCTTATTGGAAACCGAGGACGCCCATCTCAAAAACGACCAAATCCAAGCACTTTGGTCAAGGGAGGAGCCAGAATTCGTACTGCACTGGTCCCCCTGCCATGCCAGGACACCAACCGGGCACCCTAGGGAGTACTGCAGTGGACTTCAGAAATTGCTCCCTGGTGCATAGCTCCCTTACCTTGGGTGCTGAGCCCCCCAAACCTCACTCCCCACAACTGTACACCACTACCATAGCCCTAAGGGGTGAAGGGGGCACCTACATGTGGGTACAGTGGGTTTTGGAGGGCTCATATTTACCACCGCAAGTGTAACAGATAGGGGAGGATGGCTCTGGGTCTGTCTACCTGAAGTGCACTGCACCCACTAAAACTGCTCCAGGGACCTGCATACTGCTGTCATGGAGCTCGGTATGACATTTGAGGCAGGCAAAAAAAAATTTAAGTTTCTTTTTTAGGGTGGGAGAGGGTTAATGACAACTGGGGGAGTAAGGGGAGGTCATCCCCGATACCCTCCGGTGGTCATCTGGTCAGTTTGGGCACCTTTTTGAGGCTTGGTCGCAAGAAAAAATAGACCAAATAAAGTCGGCCAAGTGCTCGTCAGGGACACCCTTCTTTTTTCCATTACCGGCCGAGGACGCCCATCTGTTAATCACGCCCCAGTCCCTCCTTCACTACAGTGCCGACATGCCCCCAGGAACTTTGGTTGTCCCCGCGACGGGAAGCAGTTGAGGACGCCCAAAATCGGCTTTCGATTACGCTGATTTTGGGCGCCCCTGAGAGAAGGACGCCCATCTCTTTTGAAAATAAGCCTGATAGTCATCAGTGCTGAGCCTCAAGGATCGATTCTGGGGACAATGTTCCTCTTTATCTCTATTGATGGAAGGGAAAGGTTGTCCTGTATCAGGCTCACTGAGAGGGTTAGAAACAAGACTGGAAAAATGTACTCCAGGGAGTGTACTAAAGTTCCAAATGTGTTCTTTACACTGTAAGTCAGGGGGAGGTGCTTGTGTATGTAAGTGATTCTGGCAGTGCTGTTTAATCAAGCTGTCAGCTCAGTGCCATAAAGTCATTTTTCTTTCAAAAGGCAGAACTGAGGTCAGGCTTAATTTAGGTTCACTCTTGGGTTTTATTGGGGGAGGGGGGATCATTTTTTTTTTGCCTTCACTCCATTGTTTGTTTTTTGGTAAAACATTGTAATCTGATGTTTTTGTTATGTGGTAATTGTTAAATTTTTTTGTGTTGTTGTTTATCAATATTTGATTATGTAGGTACACTTACAGATTTACCTCCTATATGTGTTTCTTATTAAATGTGTGCAGAAATGCTGATCTATGTGAGCACATACAAAAGAGAAGATTATAAACTGGGTAATCTCAGCATGCTAGGAGGCAGAGGAGGTAATTATTCATGCAGTGGACTTTCCTAAAATTAATTTCCAATTTACGCATGGCTGTCTCTGCCACTCAAGTTACGGACAGTCTAAAAAGATTGCTTTCCTGAACCAGTCACAAAATATTTGCAAAAACAAACCCGGTCCTTTTTCTTTTTTGAAATTTTAGCTGGAAAAAAAAAAGCCCCTGTAAGACTATTACCATTCCCAGCCTTCTCCAAGCCTGTTGTTTTCTGTTCAAAGACTGATGTAAACACTAAAGCCATTACAAGACAATTAAAGCTAATGTAGTGACCAAGCAAGGGGAACACCGGTGTTGCTTTTTTCTCAGCTGCAGCCCGTGAAAAGGTTTATCGTTCCACTAATAAAAGAGTACACAGGAAAATATGCCAGGGCATTAACTTTCATTGTCAGATTATTATTAATTATCAGAACAGACCAGGTTATTAACAGGATTGTTTGTGTGTTTCATTGTCTTAATAACACGGAACGAGCCCTGGTGGTTTCACATTGAGTTATTATTGCCAAAGATGACCCAGGACAAGGTATGAAGAGCAAGGCTGTCTGTTCAGTATCATTAGGGAAAGCAAGCAATTCCTTTCTACCACTGCATGGTATTGTATTGGTGCACGCAGGAGAAAAAGAGGGGCACAGAACCATTTACAGAGCAAATATGCTGGATAGTTCTCTCTCCCAGACGTTGATGGTAAAGAGTGACAAGATTCCATGCAGAATTTCAAAGAGTAGCAACATTCCATGTAGAACCCCAAAGAGTAGCAAGATTCTGGAATCCTAAAGAGTGACAAGATTCAATGTAGAATTCCAAAGAGTAGCAACATTCCATGTAGAACCCCAAAGATTAGCAAGATTCTGGAAACCTAAAGAGTGACAAGATTCCATGCAGAATTTCAAAGTGTAGCAACATTCCATGTAGAACCCCAAAGAATAGCAAGATTCTGGAATCCTAAAGAGCAGTGTGTTTTTTCTAGCGAAAAAGGTGTCGGTACTCAAATGCCAGGCCACCTTTCAGGGTTGGGGTAATCACTGAGGGATCCATCCCACAATAGCCAGGCCCCCTGCAACTAGTCACAGAATCTATGACAAGGCAGAATTGGTGTGTAGAGCGTATTCTATATACCGCACCTAAATCTAGGTGCAGCTCATAGAATATGCTTAGTCGGAAATGTTTTCCACGCCGATTTTTTTTACGCCATGTATAGTCTCCCCCGAAGCGCTATTCTATAAAAAGGGTTCAGTCTGGCATTATTGAATAGCAGCGAGTGCGAATTTTTCCCAGTACCGTTCACCGAGTGCCCCACTGAACATGCGCAGCGCATTTACAGGCGTAAATGTAACACGCACACGTAAATCCCTAGTATTGTATAATCTTAGCGTGCAAATGGCGCTTACATTTAGACGCTAAGATTATAGAATAAGGAGGGGGACCCTGTTCTGCCCAACAACCAGAAGCAAGCAACTCTATACTGCATTGACGGAGGGAGCAGGGGATACAGGATGGAGGCTGAACCCATGGCTGTCTCAAACACAGACTAGCTTCAGTCTCCTTGACTGACCAGTAACACAGTAAAGGTGGCAGTATAACAGCTCCAAAAAGGATTGTGCACATGATGCAGCAGGAGCTGCCAGGAGAAAAGCCTGCGATATAACTCTTACCTCTATCCCCCACCTCCAGGCAATACATCTGCAAATTTTTCTTTCTTTCATTATTCCCACTCTGTTGTTACTGTTACTCTGTTAGGAGAGATGTGCAAGCCGGCAGCCCTGTTTTAATGAACTTGTTTTGCTAAGAACTTTGCGTCTGAAATTTCAAGTAGTATGAGGTAATAAGTAGGAATAAATCAAGAGCTAGAAAAGAAAATAAGATGATATCTTTTTTATTGGCCTAACTTAATACATCTTTTGATTAGCTTTCGAAAGTACCCCTTCTTCTTCAGATCGGAAATAAGCAAATGTTGACAAATATCAGAATACAAAGTGAAACACAGAGGCATTCCAGGAAAAGGGGGTAGGTTAGGTGAGAAACAGGGATACACTCATATCACCCCTCTCCTCAAGTCACTTCATTGGCTTCCGATCAGGTACCGCATTCAATTCAAGCTTCTGCTACTAACCTACAAATGTACTCGATCTGCTGCCCGTCCTTACCACTCAACCCTCATCTCCCCTTACGTTCCTACCCGTAACCTCCGCTCTCAAGACAAATCCCTCCTTTCAGTACCCTTCTCCACCACCGCCAACTCCAGGATCCACCCTTTCTGCCTCGCCTCACCCCACGCGTGGAACAAACTCCCCGAGCCCATACGCCAGGCCCCCTCCCTGCCCATCTTCAAATCCCTGCTTAAAGCCCACCTCTTCAATGTCGCCTTCGGCACCTAACCTCTACACCTCTACCCTGGAAATCTTGACTGCCCCAACTTGACATTTTGTTCTTTAGATTGTAAGCTCCTTTGAGCAGGGACCTTCCTTCTTTGTGTATTTTGTACAGCGCTGCGTAACCCTAGTAGCGCTCTAGAAATGTTAAGTAGTAGTAGTAGTAGTGAGAAACAGGGAGAGCTGGGAGAATGAGAGACAGAGAGAGATGTATGACAGATAAGAGATTGACAAAGCAGTAGAATTTTATGGTTTATAGTGAGATAGAAATCCCAGGTCCGGTCTGGTGGGTGTCAAAATATTTTATCATTTTAACTTCAAAGG
Source organism: Microcaecilia unicolor (assembly GCF_901765095.1). Classification (NCBI taxonomy): domain Eukaryota; kingdom Metazoa; phylum Chordata; class Amphibia; order Gymnophiona; family Siphonopidae; genus Microcaecilia; species Microcaecilia unicolor. The sequence continues at coordinate 188,635,315 of NC_044041.1, forward strand.
TCTTACGTTCCTGGGTTGTCTTAAAATTTCCTTTTAGTGTTCTTACCGTAAGATCATTGATGCAATGTTCTGGTTTTTGTAAAGTGCTGTCCCACAGAGGTGGCATCCTGGTTGGCACTGAAGTGTTTAATACTGAGTCTGTGTAAACTGAGCCGTGTCTTTAGCATCTGGCTTGTTTCTCCAATATAGCACCCTTCTTCACACTTTTTGCATCGAACGATATATACCACATTGGAGGATGAGCATGTGAACGATCCCCTTATTCTGAATGTTTTTCCCATGTGAGTGACTGTAGGATCCTGTGAAATGTGTTGGCACAGTTTTGCAGCTGGGAATATTGCAGGGGCGTGAGCCGTTCTCTTCTTTTTGAGCTTCTGTTGGGAATTTGCTTTTCCCTAATTTCTGCTTCAAATTAGGTGGCTGTCAGAAGGCCTGCACTGGTGGGGCTGGGAATATCTCTTTCAGTACATGAGTAATGCCACACTGGGAAAAGACCGAGGGTCCATCGAGCCCAGCATCCTGTCCCCGACAGCGGCCAATCCAGGCCAAGGGCACCTGGCAAGCTTCCCAAACGTACAAACATTCTATACATGTTATTCCTGGAATTGTGGATTTTTCCCAAGTCCATTTAGTAGTGGTTTATGGATTTGTTCTTTAGGAAACCATCTAACCCCTTTTTATTTATTTTGTTACATTTGTACCCCGCGCTTTCCCACTCGGCTTACAGGTACTTATTTGTACCTGGGGGCAATGGAGGGTTAAGTGACTTGCCCAGAGTCACAAGAAGCTGCCTGTGCCTGAAGTGGGAATCAAACTCAGTTCCCCAGGACCAAAGCCCAGCACCCTAACCACTAGGCCACTTTTTAAACTCTGCCAAGCTAACCGCCTTCACCACGTTCTCCGGCAACGAATTTCAGAGTTTAATTGGAATGGTGGCTGTAGATCTTTTATGATTCTTCTCAATTTTTCTAGCTCTGGATTGTAAGTCACTACAAGAGGGATTCTCTCTGTGGTGGTCTTCTCTTTGTACTGCAGTAGGCTTTTTCTGGGTATTTTAAGGGAAGAAGCAGTATTCTTGGAGATTATTTCGGGGTTGTAGCCTTTTTGTTGGAAAGAATCAGTCAGGATCATGAGGTGTTTATCTCTCTGTCTCTTGGGTCAGAGCAGATACGGTGGTATCGAGTGGCTTGGCTGTGTATAATGGATTTTTTTGTATGTGAAGGGTGGATGCTGGAGTTGTGGAGATAGTTGCATCGGTCTATAGGTTTCTTCAATGTTTGTATGTAGCCATTGCTGATGGAAACTGTGGTGTCTAGAAAGTTGACTTTTTCTGGGGAGTAGTCAATTTTCAATTTGATTGTAGGATGGTATGTATTGAAGGAACTGTAAAATTGTTAGTCCAAATCATGAAAATGTCATCAATATAGTGGTAGTATTTTAAGGGTTTAGTTGATATGTAGTTAAAAATGGCTCTTCCAGTTCTGCCATGAAGAGGTTGGCATATTGGGGTGCCATTCTGGTGCCCATAGCAGTACCCATGATTTGCAGATACATATCATTGTTAAAGTGGAAATAGTTGTGAACTAGAATGGATTCGATTAATTTTGGAATGGTTTCCGGTTTCACTATAAACCATAAAATTGTACTACTTTGTCACTCTCATCTGCCATACATCGCTCTCTGTCTCTCATCCACCCAGCTCTCCCTGTTTCTCACCTAACCTACCCCTTCCTTTTCCTGTGACACTGTCATTGGAATGCCTGTGTGTTTCACTTTATAGTCTGATATTTGTCAACATTTGTTTATTACCGATCTGAAGAAGGGTTACCTTCGAAAGCTAATCAAAAGATGTATTAAGTTAGTCCAATAAAAAAGGTGTCATCTTATTTTCTTTCCTATGTTTTGATTTATTTCTATTTATTACCTTTAAAAGTGGACTAACACGGCTACCACACCACTTTACTCAAGTACTATGAGAGAATTGTTTTGCTTTTTTTTTCTCTGTCAGTTTCCTTCTCCTTCTGCATTAAGCCTTCATTTGAAACTACACAGGGATTTTCCTCCATTTAAATAAATTCCTTTCTCCTCCTGCCCCCTTATCTGTCCAGTCCATCACAGGGACAGCCAGGTGGCCAGGGGGCTACCAAGTCCATAAACCACTACTAAATGGACTTGGGAAAAATCCACAGTTCCAGGAATAACATGTATAGAATGTTTGTACGTTTGGGAAGCTTGCCAGGTGCCCTTGGCCTGGATTGGCCGCTGGGCTCGATGGACCCTTGATCTTTTCCCAGTGTGGCATTACTTATGTACTTATATATGTACTAAGTGTAACTCACTCTGGGATAGGGTACGCATGCACTCTGAGTCTGGCCACTAGGTGTCACCTTTGAACAACAGTAGAAACTCTCTTTCACCAGGGGCTGTGAATGTCACCTCTGCAGCATCCTTGGCAAGGCCTGGGAAAACAGATTCCCTCTGTCACTTCCTTGATTTGAACCCTGATCTTCCACATGGCAGCAACGAGCACTAGCATTCCAGGCACCGGGAGTGGAGTTCGCTGCCCTTCACAAAGACTTCACTGTGTATTCTCATCATGATAAAACACTGAACCCACCTGGTTGGTCTCATTATTTCCATGTCATAGTTTCTCCCTGCTGGAGCTCCGTTTGGTTCAGTATTTTAATCACTGATATTTATGATGCTGCACTGCAGCTCATAAACATCAATTTGCTCCCTAACTACAGCCCTGCTGTTGGATGATCTGGCCACTTCAAGTAACCAACATTGCTGGGTCTCTTTGCACATGCAGACGCACAGAAATACAACGCAGTAAATCATGAGTGATTGTTTTGGTTAGTACAAAATCATTTTAAATGTTATTTTGTGGACTTAATTAAATTCCAATTCCCATCCTAGGGCAACTAAACACAAGTGAAATGCTTATTATCAGGAAAACAACATTTTCAGAATTTTCTAATACAGTACAATTGAAAGTATTAAGTTATAACGTTGCATGAATAAATGTATAACTCTAGAAGGGACCCTCCAGACAGAAAAGAAACTGTAGCAGATCAACCGTGAAGACTTTATTTAATTGTACACAAGAGGAGCGAATTTCCCAACTCTGTGGGCAGGTGTAAATCTCATCAGGTACTTTTTCACACTTTGTGAAGTGTTATAACATAAGCAACTAATAAATAACATAGGTTATTTATTAGTTTGGGTTCGGAGTCCCAAGGTGCTGTCCCCGAACCCAAACGAATAAATAACCACACATTCACTTTGCAATTAGCGGAGCAACTTGGCCGCAGCTTTATTACAAACACATGACTGGATTTGATACAATCAAACACAGGATACGCGAGCCAAACTGTGAGCTTTTAAAAAGCTCCCATTAAAGCACCCAGTCTGCCAGCATAAGCAAGACTGACAAATGCGCTATAGCCTGTACCAGGACGCTTCCGCCGCGCAGCAGGGTGCATCCAACCCAGGTGCAGCAAACCCATCTGCACCAAACTGCAACTTGATGTCTTAGCGCTCCTCCAATCACTCAGGCTTCGGTATTCCCGCCCTCCAAGCTGAGACATGCTTGAATTAACATAGGTTACTACTACTATTACTACTACTACTACTTATCATTTCTGAAGCGCTACTAGACGTACGCAGCGCTGTACACTTGAACATGAAGAGACAGTCCCTGCTCGACAGAGCTTACAATCTAATTAGGACAGACAAACAGGACAAATAAGGGATAAGGACAAAGAGTAGCAAGATTCCGGAATTTATTCTGTGAAAACTTGTGTGTATAGTCTTGAGAATGCAAAACTACACATCTTCGCATCTCTTCCTCCCAACCAACTCTGCCCCAACCCCTCTCTCTTTTTCCCATGAATGTCATCACCTGAATGTGCTCTTACCCAGGAGGGCAATTTTCAAGCAGCCTGTGTGCTCAGGTGAATGGCTTTTAAAAATTGCCCTCCGTATATTTGAAACAAATTATGAAAATTGATTATTTAAGTTGGCAAGGCTTGATCTAGGTCGCCAACCATTCCCACTGTCCCATCACTGCAACTGCAGTACTCAATGACACATTTATCTAGCTAGATAGCTAGTTATGTATTTTATTTCATAGCATTTCTTTTCCACTTATCTACATATTCTGAGCAGATTACAATTCAAGCATACAATTTTTAAAACAAACACTTTACAAAACACTTACATATTACATAAAACCATCTGCAGTCATTGCTTACTTCATATCATTAAGGGGGACATTATCAATGTTATGTTGGGTTATTTTAGCACAAGTTGTGTTATTTTAGCACAGGGTCTCATTGAGACCCTGTGCTAAAATAACCTGACAACAGCAGCCCACATTAATAGCGTCCCCGCCCCCCAAACAATGGGCCCAGTGCTACACTAATCTGACTTGTAGTAAACTAACCTGACTTAACACTAGCCCATGTTGACAACTTACCCCATAAATGCCATAAACACCATTACACACACCTCCATCTCCCCACAGAGGGTCTCACCCACATCCCCAAAAGCTTCCTGAAAAAGAATGCCCCTACATGCTTATTAAACTTCATGAGCTCTGTCTCCTGATCTCTCACAATACCAAAGCAACTGAATTCCATAACTGAGGCCCAACGAAGGTCACCTTCTGACCCCAACTTAGGGGGGCTTTTACTAAAGATTAGCTCCAGTTGTCTGCAGCAGGGCCCATAGGAATAAAATGGGACCTGCTGCAGATAGCTCGAGCTAACCTTTAGTAAAAGACCCCCTTAATCAGCAATCCTCCGAGAAGAGATCTCCAAACAACTCTTGATTTTGCAAGCGTAACACTCTACTAGATGTGTAAAAAGCAAGGGTAACTGATACAAGTTGCAAAACTGCTCTATGAAGTGTGAAGCATCAATATCTTAAATTGGCTCTCCAACGAACTGAGATCCAATGCAACTTCAACAAAGTAGGGGAGATATGATCACAAAATTTCAGTTCTTTAAAGAGTCTTGCAGCAGCATTCTGGATGGTTTGTAAAGCATTAAACATAAGACCCCAGGAGACCAATAAGAATAGCACTGCAAAAATCCAAATTAGCCATCACAAGCTGTTATGTGACCTTCCATAGGTCTGCTATTGGTAGATACTTTTGCAAACCCCTTAACAATCTCATTTTAAAGAAGAAACAATACATCACCTTGTAAATACGCTGTCTCAAAGACAACTCTACATCTGTGATTACACCAAGGCTCGTTGCTTACTGATATGACAGTGTTCCCCATTGACGTACCTTGTAAGGATAGTAAAGCGCTACACAAGTGGATTTCTTTTTCTTGTTTTTCCTGCAATCACTTTGGGACATTTTGCTAGCATAACATCAACGCAATGGAATTCTTTTGTTCACAAACCCACAGGCTATGCCGCTCACCTTTTGGTTAGGGGCTTTGATATATTTAGATCATTTTTATTTCAACATATACTTAAAATGGGCAATATTCACTATAAAGGATTAGGAGACATTCGCATATTTTAAAAAGCTGGTTTACATGTGTAATTTGGTATGCATGTGTAAATATCAATGTTAGAGAAGCCGCTAGTTCAATGTGTAGAACTGAGGTATGCACAGGTTTGAAGAGGAGGTGTGGGAATGGGCGTGGTTTGGGCAGGCATTAAAAGGATCCATGTGACATGAAGATTGTTTAGCTGAAATAAGCTGATTGTTTGTTCAAGGCTTGAGACAACTGAAATAGCAAAACTCTGGCCAAATTCATAAGCAGATGATCAAAAGCCCCGCGCTGTTCCAAACAATACTCTAAAAATAGCTCTGGCCTGTCAAACACAAGGGCTGGAGGTCCATGGGACAACCAGACCCCAACTACCCCAAGCCAAGCAAAATGGTGGCTGGAGGTCCGGTGGACCTCCAGCCCCCCAGACATGACCCCCCTCCGACACAGGTTCAGCAGCCACAGCAGGAACCCTGAGCTGACCCGAACCCCCCACCCCCCCCAGCAACAGGGGGCTAGAGGTCAGGCAGACCTCTCGTCCCCCTGACCCCCCCCCCCCCGACACAGGTTCAGTGGCAGGAACCCTGAGCTGACCCGAACCCCCCACCCCCCCAGCAACAGGGGGCTAGAGGTCAGGCAGACCTCTCGTCCCCCTGACCCCCCCCCCCCCCCCCGACACAGGTTCAGCAGCCTCGGCAGGAACCCTGAGCTGACCCGAACCCCCCCCCCAGCAACAGGGGGCTGGAGGTCAGGCAGACCTCTCGTCCCCCTGACCCCCCCCCCGACACAGGTTCAGCAGCCTCGGCAGGAACCCTGAGCTGACCCGAACCCCCCACCCCCCCAGCAACAGGGGGCTAGAGGTCAGGCAGACCTCTCGTCCCCCCCCCCCCCGACACAGGTTCAGCAGCCCCGGCAGGAACCCTGAGCTGACCTGAACCCCCCCCCCCCCCCAGCAACAGGGGGCTGGAGGTCAGGCAGACCTCTCATCCCCCTGACCCCCCCCCCCGACACAGGTTCAAACCCCCCCAATATCCCTCGGATGTCCGTAGTGAACCCCCCCCCCCCACTTGGTGGTCTAGTGGCCCTTCCCCACACCCCTACCTTAAGTTGGAGGAGGGAGGTGGCCTCCCTCCTCTTCCATCGGTGCCGCCTGCAAAATGGCGGCGCCCAGCCCTGCCCAGTGCTTCCTGGGATGCGCAGGGCGGGGCTTCATACCAGATAAGGGATGCTCAGTTTCGTTAAAATGAGCATGCACAGAAACTGAAAACAGGACAGGGCACCAGGCAATATGAGACTAGTGAGGGAGAAATGCTTTAGCTGGCGGGGCATGGGGACCCCTGCCAGCCAAACCGGGGGCCCCAGAGCCAATGCGGGGGGGGGGGGCCAGGCCCCCTGTAGCTACGCCACTGCTTACCAATGCCTAGCAAAAGGGTTCCATTGTCTATATCTGCAGTCATTTTCTTTGTTTCTATTAGTCGCCCATAACTGTCAGCTAACCTGCTCATTTGGGTCTGGGGATTGGAGGAGAAACTTTTTTTTCCTATCTAAATACAGCACAATTAAACACTTAATTAAGATTGCACTATGTGTAAGTTCTTATAAAGAAATTACATTATGACCACGTTTGTTTCTTAACAAAGACTTTTTCAATTGCATATGAGTGCTTGATATGCAATTCTTTATTACATAATCACTGTAGCAAAGTACAACTGGATACTTACCTAATGATGTCTTTAACAACATTCAGGCAGTCCATATCAAGATGGTTATATCTAAATAGCACAGTTTTTATTTATTTATTTATTTATTGCATTTGTATCCCACATTTTCCCACCTTTTTGCGGGCTCAGTGTGGCTTACAATACGATATGAATAATGGAAATACAATATGTTACAACTTGGTTATGGATTACATTGTGCAGAGTTATGCGAGACAATCGAAGTATCGTTAAGAATGTAACAATGGGACATAGACATTGAAACATTGGAAGGAGACAATGGGAAGCTTAAAGGGCAGAATTAAGACACAAAGACATATGGTGTACATCTTTCTGTGAGTAAATGTATGAGTGATGTGAGATTACAGGGGATGAGAGATCAGAAGTGGATATATGGCGCATTGAAGATTAGTGAGTGTGGACTCTATGTGTTTTGGCTCTTTCCGTAAATTTTTTCGAAAAGATGGGTCTTCAATAATTTGCGGAAGGAAGCTTGTTCGTGAATTGTTCTTAGGTTGTTCTTAGGTTCTTAGTTCTCCTCCAACAAGGTATGAATGAACTTCCCTTTTCAATGATCCAATGCCTCAAGCATAGCAAAACATAAATAAAGATATGTGACGCGTCCCTGATGATACCACAGTTACTCATTGACAGTAATCAAGTTCTTTTTCAAAATACTTGTACAACTCCATCCTTCGGTAACTCTGAAAATGCAAATACAAATCCAGTCCTTTCACCAATATTGGAATAGTTCCATGGTGTTACTTTGTTACAGAAATTCACAATGGCGTATTTTCTTAAAAACCACAAAGACATTTCCTTATTCACTAAATTGATTTTTTTTTTTTTCAAACACCTGATAAAGCAAAAATTAGAGCTTTGGAATTTGGCTCCACTTGGACAAAACAAAATCCACAGTTTACTGTATACTTGCCGCTACATGTACCGACATAGCCTCAAAGGATACCATTCATAGTAACATATAGTAACATAGTAGATGACGGCAGAAAAAGACCTGCACGGTCCATCCAGTCTGCCCACGATAAACTCATATGTGTATACCTTACCTTAATTTGTACCTGTCTTTTTCAGGGATACAGACCGTATAAGTCTGTCCAGCAGTATTTTCCCACCTCCCATCACCGGCTCTGGCACAGACCCCGTAAAAGTCTGCCCTCCCCTATCCTAGCCTCTCAACCACCAACCCCTCTTCCCCCCGCCACCCAATTTCAGCTAAGCTTCTGAGGATCCATTCCTACTGCACAGGATTCCTTTATGCCTATCCCACGCATGTTTGAATTCCGTTACCGTTTTCATGTCCACCACCTCCCGCGGGAGGGCATTCCAAGCGTTCACCACCATTCCTTTTTTAATGTATTTTTCTACAGCGGTTCTTGCTGTTTATGTGACGCAAAATGCACATATTTTGTTCACAGTCTTATGCGCATTTTACAATAGACTCCATGTTCAGTGAGCCTTTATCGTATTTATTTATTTATTTATTTATTTGTTGCATTTGTATCCCACGTTTTCCCACCTATTTGCAGGCTCAATGTGGTTTACATGGTGCCGGAGATGCGATTGCACACTCCGGTGTAAACAAACACAGAGTGATGTAGAGATAAGATAAAGTTCATGTGGTATAGCCACATGGGGCGTCATACACGGCAGAGTTGTGTTGTGTCCGTACCGTATTTTGGTTTTGTTGTGTTGCAGCGGTCAGGCACTTATGTTGGGTTGGTAGGGTATGCCTTTTTGAACAAAGAAGTCTTTAGTGTTCTCCGGAAGTGTATGTGGTCATATGTGGTTTTCACGGCTTTTGGGAGTGCGTTCCACAATTGTGTGCTTATGTAGGAAAAACTGGATGCGTAAATTGATTTGTATTTGAGTCTTTTGCAGCTTGGGTAATGCAGGTTTAGGTACATTCGTGATTATTTTGAAGTATTTCTAGTTGGTAGGTCAATCAAGTCTGTCATGTTTCCCCGGGCTTCTCCGTAGATAATTTTGTGAACCATTGTGCAGATTTTGAAAGTAATACGTTCTTTGATTAGGAACCAGTATAATTTTTCGCCTTTTGTAAAATACCTTGCACAATGTCAAATGTCCTAACTTTTCCGACCTAGACAACCAATACATAATTGGGCTTAAAATGTTTTTTTTGGGGAAAGGGGGTCAAATATTCTTTCTTCTTTTAAGGGCCCTTTTACAAAGCCGTGTAAGCATCTACGTGTGCCCAACGCGTGCCAAAATGGAGTTACCACCCGATTACCGCGTGGCTCTTGCGGTAGTTTAATTTTTGGCGCGCATCCGATATGCGTGTCTGAAAAATATATTTTATTTTCGGGCGCGCATAATGGACATACGCCAAGTGACATTTGACGCACGTAGGTCATTACCGCCCAGATTCTTTACCGCTAGGTCAAAGGCTGGCGGTAAGGTCTCAGGCCCAAAATGAACGCGCGGCAATTTTGATTTTGCCGCATGTCCATTTTCGGCACAAAAAAAGGCCTTTTTTACAGACGCGCTAAAAAAACGGATCGGCGCACGCCCAAAAAACCACGCCTACGCTACCGCAAGCCATTTTTCAGCACACCTTAGCAAAAGGACCCCTTAGTAACTAGTAGTTGCCTTTTCCTCCCATGGGCTTCCGGTTTCATCAGTAAGAGCCACGTGGAACCACGGGGCTGTGAGCCTTCATTTGGTATTTGGAAAGGCAGAGTAGATACGAACAGTGGCGTTCCTAGGGGGGCGGACACCCGGGGCGGTGCCCCGCCCCCCGGGTGCAGCGCCCCCCCCCCCCCCGATGCAGCGCGGACCCCCCCCCCGGCGAAAGACACCCCCCCTGCGAAAGAGCCCCCCACCCGGGTGCATGCCGCTGGGGGGGGGGGCCGCAGCGCACGCCTGCTGCAAGTTTACTAACTTTGCTCGTTCGCTGCAGCTCCCTCTGCCCCGGAACAGGAAGTAACCTGTTCCGGGGCAGAGGGAGCTGCAGCGAACGAGAGAAGATAGCGAACTCGCGCAGCAGGCACGCGCCGTAGCACCCCCCAGCGGCGTGCACCCGGGGCGGACCGCCCCCACCGCCCCCCCCCCCCCTTGGTACGCCACTGGATACGAATAACACTAAACAAAATTTGCAATTACTTGAGGGAGCGATATATGGGGAATATTTACTGTTAATCCTTTTTCCCTTCAGGATAGGAATGATCGAGGAAAGTAAGGGATAAATAAACACTCTTAAGAAAACTGTAAATGCTCTTTTTCGATTTAAGACATGTATTGAAAGGCAAATAAAATTAACATGTCTGAGCAAGGAGTCAAGCCAGGGAAGATGATTAATGGAAGCCTTTGGCAGGAGGGGGCCAAAAAAAATAGATTTGCTAAGTTGATGACATGAAATGTTTGTATGTGCCTGCAGCGGGTAGGTTAGGAAAGTCTGGCACAGGCCAGCAACTTGGGTTAAATGAGTTGGGTCTATGAACCAGTAAATTGTACGGTATCATCTCTGTGCTGAGATACACAAGCCCCAGAATCTCTGGTCTGCTGCACTCCATAATGAAAGTCTGCAAATGAAGCACCTGGTTGGTTCTGGCTCTGCGTGCGCTTCTCTCTTGTTTCAAGTTCCACAAATGGCATTTTAAAAGTGCTTTCCTTCCAGACAAATTAGACTCGCGACAGGGAGTTAGGAGATTGGCAGTGGAACAAAGCCTTTCAGCTCAGCATTAAGAGATACAGTACAGTGCCATCCTGTCATGAAATGCTGACCATTTATAGGTAGCTCAATTGAAGGTTCTTTGAAACTGAAATATTCTTTAAAAAAATGACTAGAATCTTTTAAGATAGATCAAGTGTTCGGCTTACTTTAAACTGTGTTGTATTTTGCAATACACACTATGGCCAATTAGGACCACCCGTCTATTCTAAAAGCTTTGGAGCAGGCCCGTGCCGATGCGGTAAGCGGGGTAAGCACCACAGGAGGGCGCCCACCTCTGGAGGGTGCCGCCGCAGTGCTTACCCTCGCCCCGCGACGCCGAGGCCTTTAAATCTTTTACTTGCAGTCGCAGCAGCGTCTGTGAAAACGGAGCGCTGCCGACGTCTCCCTTCCCTTCGCGCTCTTGGTTCCCTCAGTGTCCCGCCTTCTTCTGACGTCAGAAGAAGGCGGGACACTGAGGGAACCAAGAGCGCGAAGGGAAGGGAGACGTCGGCAGCGCTCCGTTTTCACAGACGCCGCTGCGACTGCAAGTAAAAGATTTAAAGGCCCCCAGGGCGCACAGCGATCATCTTCACGGGGGGAGGGGCGCGTGCGCGCCAACTGTTCTTCTGTGGGGGGGGGCGCCAACATTTCGTCTGCGGGGGGGGGGGGGCGGCATAGACCCTTGGCACGGGCCTGCTTTGGAGTTAACCCCCGGAATTCTATATAGCATGACTGAAATTGCGTGTGCAAATCTGGTCGTATTCTGGATTTGTGCTCCCAATTTAATTGCCTTAACAAACCAATTAGAGCCAATAATTGCCACTTAACAAGCAATTATTGAAGCTAATTGGCATTAAGAATTTACATGCTCACTTTGCTAAGCGTATTCTGTAAAGTGATGCGCATAAATTCCAAGCGTGCTGCCAAAAAGGGGGTGTGGCCATGGGCATGGAATGGGCGGGTCACGGACCTTCTGAAAAATGACATGCAAAGTTATTTCTTTATTTTATTTCTTTATTAGGATTTATTTACTGCCTTTTTGAAGGAATTCACTCAAGGCAGTGTATGGTAAGAAAAGATCAAACATGAGCAACAAACAATTACAGCAGTAAAAATATTGAAATAACAATAAAAAAAGTATGGCAGAGTAAACTACTTGCAATGTCAAAACACAGCAGCCAGACTTATATTTCGGAAAAACGCGATTCAAAAGCGCCAAACCCCTCCGAGAAAAATTGCGCTGGCTCCCAATCAAAGAACGTGCCGCTTTCACACTCTGCACCCTGGTCCATAAAATTATCTATTGCGAAGCACCGGGATACATGACCGACCTCATAGACCTACCAACCAGAAACACAATCGGATCAACACGAACATACTTAAATCTCCACTACCCAAGCTGTAAAAGACTCAAATACAAGTCAACTTATTTTTTTTTTTGTTACATTTGTACTCTGCGCTTTCCCACTCATGGCAGGCTCAATGTGGCTTACATGGGGCAATGGAGGGTTAAGTGACTTGCCCAGAGTCACAAGTAGCTGCCTGTGCCTGAAGTGGGATTCGAACTCAGTTCCCCAGGACCAAAGTCCACCACCCTAACCACTAGGCCACTCCTCCACTGTTGCTACTATTTGAGATTCTACATGGAATGTTGCTATTCCACTAGCAACATTCCATGTAGAAGTCGGCCCTTGCAGATCACCAATGTGGCCGCGCAGGCTTCTGCTTCTGTGAGTCTGACGTCCTGCACGTACGTGCAGGACGTCAGACTCACCGAAACAGAAGCCTGCGCAGCCTTCTACATGGAATGTTGCTAGTGGAATAGCAACATTCCATGTAGAATCTCCAATAGTAGCAACATTCCATGTAGAATCTCCAATAGTATCTATTTTATTTTTGTTACATTTGTACCCTGCGCTTTCCCACTTATGGCAGGCTCAGTGCGGCTTACATGGGGCAATGGAGGGTTAAGTGACTTGCCCAGAGTCACAAGGAGCTGCCTGTGCCTGAAGTGGGAATTGAACTCAGTTCCGCAGGGCCAATGTCCACCACCCTAACCACTAGGCCACTCCTCCACATCCTTATGTATCCAGCTTCTCCTACATAAGCACACAATTATGGAATGCATTACCAAAAGCTGTGAAAACAACGTATGACCACCTTAACTTCCGGAAATTACTAAAGACCTACCTGTTCGGAAAGGCATACCCTACCAACCCAACTGAGAGTGCCTGAACCCTGGAACACAACGAAAACCAAAGCTCGTAATGAACACTACATAACTCTTCTTCTCTGCGATTCCCAATGCGATTGTAACATATGAACCTTATCCGACTATAACATCACTTTGTATTTGTTCTCTACTGGAGTTGGCGATCACCTTCACAGTACCATGTAAGCCACATTGAGCCTGCAAATAGGTGGGAAAATGTGGGGTACAAATGTAACAAATAAATAAATAAATAAACAAACACAATACGTAATAGAACATTTTAATTGACAGTGTAGGGTATAAGCAAAAATGGAATATATAGGGGTCCTTTTACTAAGCCGCTATAAAAAGTGGCCTGTGGTACTGGAAGCACGTTTGGGCACGCACCAGGCCAGTTTTTAACCGCATCTGAAAAAAGGGCTTTTTTTTAACGGGAGAAGAAAAGGGCATGTGCTAAAACTGAAACCAGCACGCGCCTAAAACCAGCCTGAGCTCTTAACGCCACCCATTGATCTATCGGTAAGGGCTCACATGCTACACGCATGGTGACCGGTCGGCACGTGCCAGCTGCAGATTACCGCCGCAAACAGCGCATGTGGGAGGATATAAAATTAATCATCCAGGCAATATGGGCCTGCATCAAATCTGAAATTACCACCGGGGGGGATGTGTGGTAGCCTGGCAGTAGTCTCATTTGGGCATGTGCTGCACTTACATAGAGCCTCACGCACCTTTGAAAAAGGGCCCCATAGATAGGTAAGAGAGTAAGAGGAGTTATGGGGGTCCCGACAGGAGCAGGTGAAAGACAGACCCCCTTAGAGGCCGGGAAGGGGCAGACACAGGATTCCAAATTGGATTTGGGGCCCCTGGTCTAGCAGAAGCATTCCTCCAGTGCTGTTCTGCCCTGCTTCAACTCATGTCGTGCGTGTTTTAGAGTAACTGAGCACGTGCGACACTTCACACATGCTCAGTTTCATCAAAAGCAGCATGCATGACATGAGGGGAAGCAGGACGGGCAATGCAGCAGACAACAGCTCTGGAGGAAGGATTCTGCTGGTGGGGTTTGGGGAGCCAAGCCAGCTAAGGTATATGGAGTTGCGGCAAGGGGCAGGGAGGTGGGGCAAAATGTGCCCCCCACTTTGGGCTCTGACCCCCAGTAAGACCAGTAAGGTCTACCCAGATCTACCTAAACTTCAGAAAATTATTGAAATCAGTACTGTTTAAGAAGGCTTATTCCCCAGGTTCACATAATTCGAATTAACTCTTTACCATTAATATGATCCAAGGACACTAATTACCCGTTATCATCATTTACCCGTTGCTGTTTAATTGTTATTTCTAACGTACTCTCTATTGTATAATTGTACCTCTTGTACTGTAGCCTTATTACAGATTTATTGTAAGCCACTTTGAGCCTGCAATCAGTAGAAAAATGCGGGATATAAATGTAATAATAAATAAATAAATAAAATCTTTGAAGTCTGTCTACGCGCCTGGGAAGGCAGGGGTGGCCCAGCTTCATCCCGAGTGGGGGCAGTGGCGAAAGCGGTGGTCCTGCCCCAGGCCTGACTCTGTCTCTTGGCGGCCCTAATGTGTGGATCTGCCTATGCACTATTCTATAACACAGGGCCCCTAAATTGTCTCATCTGTAGCTCAAAAGAGGGCGTGGACATGGGAGGGGCATGAGCAGGTCAGTGGCATTCCCACAAATTAGCAGTAGAAAGGAGCAGATCACAATTAAGGGAGTCCCGTGGCAGTTTTCCGCTTAATGTGCGGTAATCCCATGCCCAGGAGGCGTGCCTTAGGGGGGAAGCTAATCGAGTAATAGGTGGTGCTAAGAGCTCCCGTAGTAATGGCCACACACCAATGGAGAAATTAGCGCATGGCCATTACAAAAATATGGAAAGGCAGCCATTTTGTAGCTACAAAATTGTAAGCGGTCTTGAAAACATTATAGGGACAGGATTATGAACCTCAACATGTATACTCTGGAAGAGAGGAGGGAGAGAGGAGATATGATAGAGACATTTAAATATCTCAAGGGTATTGATGTACAGGAAGTGAGCCTTTTTCAACTGTGGGAAAACTCTGGAACAAAGGGGCATACGATTAATTTAAGAGAGAATAGGCTTGGGAGGAATCTAAGAACGTATTATTTCACGGAAAGGGTAGTGGAAGCGTGGAATGGCCCTGCGGTGGAGGTCATGGAGACGAGGACTGTGTCAGAATTTAAGAAAGCATGGAACAAGCACGTGGGATCTCTTAGGAAGAGGAAGAGTTAGGGGTTACAGAGAATGGGTAGACTGGATGGGCCATTTGGCCTTTATCTGCCATCATGTTTCTATGATTCTATTTTACACCACACTAAAAGTGGCTGCAGTTGATGGAAAACAACACCGACCGCTTTTTAGTGTGGCTTGGTAAAAGGACCCCTTAGTTACTGTACAACACTGGATGACTGTTATACACTATTTGGTATTATCTAGCCCCTGACGCAGCCCTTGTGTGGGCGAAACACAACCAGTGTCAAGCTTGTTTGGTTTTCTTTTTAGACTTCCCAAGAATAAAGGGCTTTTTCTTAATTGTGATCTGCTCCTTTCTACCGCCATCTTGGATTCTGCGGATCATCTGCCCTGCTGTTTCCTTGGTTCACAGAAAATTAGGCCTGATGTTATAGAATACTTGGATTTTTCCACCCAACTGCCATCAGTTGGGCGTGAGGATTTACACCAGTTTTTGGCAGGCTTAGCACGGATTTTAATGGCACCAAAATTTTGATGTCATTTACTGAATCTGGCCCTATGTGACTCTCTGCTTTCTTCTCATTGTCATTTCAGCGCATGAATCAGACCTGCAAACATCACAGATTTTCAAAATAAACAATGACTGTGGCCTGGGAGATCATCTGATCTCCAAGAACTCTCCCTTGAACGAAAAGATTGCTTTCCTCTTGTTGGCAATGTGTTTGATCATTCATTAACTCCGACATCTGCTACCAATGTCAATTATTATAATTAATTAAACATTTCCCTTGAGGCTGCCTGTGCTCTGTCAGCAGTTTTGTTCTTTAAACTCGATGATGACTTTAACTTGTGCGATGGAAATTTATTTGGCCCGTTCTGTTGGGTTAAAGAAGCATCAGGTTTAAAAGTGTTGTGTTGCAGTCTACTCTTTGTAGCAAGTGAAATAGAAATCATGCAAAGAAAAACATTTATACAAGTGACAGGTGATTCGGAATGAAAACTGCTTTCCTATTCTTCTATTCTTTTCAAACGCGATGCATTCCTCTTAACACCAGTAGAAAGAGACTTCCGTTTATAAAATAGTAGCATGGGCACTGCACTCTGTTTTCGTACAAGGGGCTCTTGTACTAAAAGTGCACTAACTGCTGGGTTCTATATAGCTCGCCGAGCATTCCACACTGAAATCTAGGCATATTCCGTAACAACGCGCATAGCTAAGTTGGCTTAACAAGCTAATCAGCACTGATAACACAGTGGCGTAGCCACAGGTGGGCCTGGGTGGGCCAGGGCCCACCCACTTTGGACTCAGGCCCATCCAAAATTGTGACACTCTTGCTGTGGCTGGTTGGGATCCCCAAACCTTGCCAGCTGAACATTTTCTCTTCTTGGGGCAGCCAGCAGCACTTTCCTTGAGCTGACGCTGAGACCAGCCCTTCTGTACATCCTCTCAAGTATTTAATATTTGGTGTTTGTGGGCAAGGAGGGGTGGGGAGAGGAGCAAACCAGAGGGGGGCCAGGCCCACCCAAAATTGCCCATCTGGCTACGCCCCTGCTCAGGCTGTACCATAATTCTACACAGGAAAGCAATAAGCAACCAAGAGATACATGCAAGCCAAAAATAACTACAAATCGTCCTAGTGCTGAAGGCACTGGAGAGCCCAGGGAAATATTGGAGGTTGTAGGACCTTCTTGCAAACCAGACACACCTTGTTGCCTTCTAAACAGGAGGATGTGAAGGGCCAGATTTATAGATTGGATAAAAAGAGGTCTATTTATCAAGCTGCAACACGCAGCAACATAAGAGTGCCTGTAATTTACCACCAGTCCCATTCTTTGTTCAATTTTGAAGCAGGACAAGTTTCACCAAAGATGTAAATTTGACACCTGCGCCTCCTCCCTCAACACAAACTCATGCACAATCGTATACGTTAAAAGCTACAAAGGCAGCCCTTTGGCATTCTTTTTGTCAAACACTATTAAAAAAATGTATTATCTATCTCTGATTAAGAAATAGCTGAACAAAATAAAGGTTCAGTTTACACATCTGTACATAAGAGGCAGAGGAGGTGTTCGGCCCTGCACCGTATGCATCCTCTAGCTGAGATTTCTTTCTGCAGCTAGTGGTTGGGCTGGATCTGCACTGGATCTAAACACCGTGGTTTGCTGTCGTAACACAGCTCATAATGGATCTTCCCCCTGCACGGTGTATAAGTAGCTAACTCCTTATACTGTATTTATATGCACTATGAGGCCACTTAACAAGAGGCCTAACAGGGCCCCCGTTGTACGCGCTGAACATCTTAATTTTAGAGTTATTATTGCGGGTTTCAACTCTCAGTTGGGGCTTGGCGTAGAGTAGCAAAGGCTGATTAATCGATCCCCAATCTGCAAGGTTGCCTCAGGTATTACTTCTGCACCCAGAGATGTATGGTACCGCCAGGGACTACGGCAAGCAAAGTGATCTCTCCAGGCGAGCTCATAAGTCTTTCTGTCATCTTCCCACACAAGCCTCTTTACGGGAGCGTCAAGTCCTTTAGTGCACTCATCATCTCTCAGGCCTGCCGTTGTCGCTGGCGGCTTACTGACAGTGGGGGCCACCACTGCTCATTACGGCAGGCTAAGAATAATGAACAGTCTGAGGGAGGAACACATCCCATCAGCCGCTAGACAGAGCTGATGTCAAAGTGGCATGAGAGAGCAAATCAAGAAAACCGGCACTAATGATACATTGTCTGGAAATTAATTCATACAGGGCTTAGAGTCCTGTGGCATTACTGCTAACAGGACATATTGCAGTGTGACAGGATGGACTATTATTCACCCAACTGCTGTTACATTTTATGAGAGCTCAGGCATACAGCACCAACGGCCTCTGTGAACCTTTGTGCTGTAGGAGAGGCTGCTCTTCTTTTGGTTAACTAAAAAACCCACGCTGGTTTGTTTAAAAAGCAGCTACGTATTTAGACCATAAGCTGTATCATTTAAGAGCCCCCCCTTCAATTAAGTAGGAAGTCAATTTTACGTTTAATAGCGATCCTCACCTATTGTACTCTATTGTGTGTGGCAATAGTATTTACAATAAATAAAAAAATATAAAAAACAATTATAGTTGATAATAAAAATACCCAAACGATCCAGATTAATTCCCACAAACCCATCTATTCATTATTATTATTAACATTTGTATAGCGCTACCAGACGCACGCAGCGCTGAACACCTGACACAGAGAGACAGTCCCTGCTCGATAGAGCTTACAATCCAGGAGACAATGACAACGACCTAGACTACATCTCCCGCCTCATTTTCCCCTGCTTATCCCCTGTTTCTATCCCCTTTCGCCTCATCGACCCCTCCCCCAATGCTCACCTACCCTTGCTCACACCTCTCCTACTCCCTTCACTCTTGCCCATCCCCTTCCGCCTCATCTACCCCTCCAATTGCTCACCTACCCTTACTCACACCTCTCCTACTCCCTTCACTCTTGCCCATCCCCTTCCGCCTCATCTACCCCTCCAATTGCTCACCTACCCTTACTCACACCTCTCCTACTCCCTTCACTCTTGCCCATTCCCCTTCCGCCTCATCTACCCCTCCAATTGCTCACCTACCCTTACTCACACCTCTCCTACTCCCTTCACTCTTGCCCATTCCCCTTCCGCCTCATCTACCCCTCCAATTGCTCACCTACCCTTACTCACACCTCTCCTACTCCCTTCACTCTTGCCCATTCCCCTTCCGCCTCATCTACCCCTCCAATTGCTCACTTACCCTTACTCACACCTCTCCTACTCCCTTCACTCTTGCCCATTCCCCTCCACCTCATCTACCCTCCAATTGCTCACTTACCCTTACTCACACCTCTCCTACTCCCTTCACTCTTGCCCATCCCCTTCCGCCTCATCTACCCCTCCAAATGCTCACCTACCCTTACTCACACCTCTCCTACTCCCTTCACTCTTGCCCATCCCCTTCCGCCTCATCTACCCCTCCAATTGCTCACCTACCCTTACTCACACCTCTCCTACTCCCTTCACTCTTGCCCATTCCCCTTCCGCCTCATCTACCCTCCAATTGCTCACCTACCCTTACTCACACCTCTCCTACTCCCTTCACTCTTGCCCATCCCCTTCCGCCTCATCTACCCCTCCAAATGCTCACCTACCCTTACTCACACCTCTCCTACTCCCTTCACTCTTGCCCATTCCCCTTCCGCCTCATCTACCCTCCAATTGCTCACCTACCCTTGCTCACACCTCGCCTACTCCCTTCACTCTTGCCCATTCCCCTCCGCCTCATCTACCCTCCAATTGCTCACCTACCCTTGCTCACACCTCTCCTACTCCCTTCACTCTTGCCCATCCCCTTCCGCCTCATCTACCCCTCCAAATGCTCACCTACCCTTACTCACACCTCTCCTACTCCCTTCACTCTTGCCCATCCCCTTCCGCCTCATCTACCCCTCCAATTGCTCACTTACCCTTGCTCATACTTCTACTCTCCTCATCCCTGCATTTCTACATTCCTATTTCTTTTATTACTCCGATAATACTCAACTTATTTCTCTCCACCAATACTTTGTAATCCCAATTACTATGTAAGCCACATTGAACCTGCTTTGAGTGGGAAGGCGCGGGGTACAAATGTAATAAATAAATAAATAAATAGTTATGACGATTGTATATTATAATTTTCATTGGTTACAAATGCATATATATATATATGTTTTGGGGGGGTTTTTTTTGGTGAAGTGAGGGCTCCCTTTAACGTACCTTGGATAGCTGATACGTAAATCTAGCCCTGGGTAACAGTATAACTAGAAGTTAATTCTATTTTCCAAAATGGGGATAGCAAAACCCCAGTTCTCAAGGGCTGTAAAAGGATCTAAGAGCTCGATATTCAAAAGGGATTAACCAGGCAGGGGGGCGGCCTCTGCCCAGTTAAATCCTGCTGAACAACCCAGCACAGGATTTTCAGCTGCAGTTAACCAGTTAGTGTTATGAATATTGCTGTTAAGCAGCCATCTGGAGTGGAGCTCCCACTTAGCCACTTACCCCCGGATTCTATATAGCGTGTCTAAAGATCGGCACCGAAATCGGCGCGGACTCTATAACACTGCGCACAATTTAACAAGGTAATGAGCGCTAATAACAGCACTTAAGCAATAATGAGAACTAATGGGCACTGATTAGAAATTAGGCGCAGAACTCGCCAAGCGTATTCTGTAACGATTTGCGCCAAACGTCTAACATGCGCAGGCAAAAAAGGGCATGGTTATGGGTGTGGAAATGGGCGTTTCGTGGGCATTCCAAAAAATTAGGCGCCTAGTTATAGATTATGGCCCCGTGCACCTAAAATCTATGCGCCGAGATTTACACCATGCTTTCATGAGTGGCGGTAAGTGCTCCCCCCTCCCAAAATGGCCTCAGCATACGTCAAAAACATGCGCTGACACTAGCATAGTAACATAGTAAATGACGGCAGATAAAGACCTGTACGGTCCATCCAGTCTGCCCCCTTAGTAAAAGGACCCCCTAACTTTCTGCTGGCACTGTGCGCTAACGGGAACATTAGTGCACAATCTGCAAATTAAAAAAAAGAAGCCAGAGAACGGCGATATTAAGGGCCAGAATCTGGAAAATTATCCGGATAACTTAGGAGAGTGAAAAAGCTAATCTGGATAATCACGGCTCTGCCTGTTACACCCGGATATTCAGTGTCAATATCTGAATAACAGCTGAATATTCAGATATAACTTCAAATGTCATAACCGCCATTTAAATGAAACGTCAACTTCAGACTATGAATATTGACCTAAATCTGTTATCCATACTCCTATGTTTGCTCCTGATTAAGAACGTTAAGTGAAAGTCTTCTTTCACTCACTGTTTCAGTGTCCATCTTCGCATCCTGCCTTTTTTCCCCCCCTCAAGGGCTGCATCAATTTTCCCCTCAATTTGGCTGACCACCAGACTTCAGTTTACCTGAGAAAAAATCATATTGGCTGCCGGACCTAAATGCTAAATCTACTGTTTGGAAAATTTTGCTCAAACAAAATTACCAACCCCCCCCCCCAAAAAAAAACACTCCAAACTTTAATCAATGAAAGAGGCAGGCGTGTGTCAAACAATGATGTGGGTGTGCCAAATATAGCTCATATAAGTACATTACATAAGTATTGCCATACTGGGACAGACCAAAGGTTCATCAAGCCCAGCATCCTGTTTCCACCAGTGGCCAATCCCGGTCACAAATACCTGGCAAGATCCCGAAAAAGTACAAAACATGTTATGCTGCTTATCCCAGAAATAAGCAGTGGATGTTCCCCAAGTCCATTTTAATAATGGTCTATGGACTTTTCCTTTAGGAAGCAGCCCAAACCTTTTTTTAAACTCTGCTAAGCTAACCGCTTTTACCACATTCTCTGGCAACGAATTCCAGAGTTTAATTACACATTGAATGACGAAAACTTTTCTCCGATTCGTTTTAAATTTACTACTTTGTAGCTTTATTGAATGCCCCCCTAGTCCTATTATTTTTGGAAAGAGTAAATAGACATTTCACGTCTACCCTTTTCACTCCACTCATTATTTTATAGACCTCTATCATTTCTCCCCTCAGGCGTCTTTTCTCCAAGCTGAAAAGCCCTAGTCGCTTCAGCCTTTCCTCATAGGGAAGTCGTCCCATCCCCTTTATCATTTTTGTTGCCCTTCTCTGCACCTTTTCTAATCCACTGTATGTTTTTTGAGGTGCGGCGACCAGAATTGAACACAATATTCGAGGTGCGGTCGCACCATGGAGTGATACAAAGGCATTATAACATCCTCATTTTTGTTTCCTTTCCTAATAATACCTAACATTCTATTTGCTTTCTTAGCCACAGCAGCACACTGAGCAGAAGGTTTCAACGTATCATCAACGACGACACCTAGATCCCTTTCTTGGTCTGTGACTCCTAATGTGGAACCTTGCATGACGTAGCTATAATTCGGGTTCCTCTTTCCCACATGCATCACTTTGCACTTGCTCACATTAAATGTCATCTGCCATTTAGACGCCCAGTCTCCCAGCTCCTACTTACAGTTGTCTGCACATTTCATTGTTATTCAGTTAAAACATTACCCTTGTATTGTGCACAATGTTAATGAGAGATGGCAGACCTTGAGATGGGTTAAAGGTATAACATAGCATAGTAGATGACGGCAGATAAAACCTGTATGGTCCATCCAGTCTGCCTAACAAGATAAACTCATTACTTATGGTATGTGATACTTCATATGTATACCTGATGTTGATTGTGCTTGTCATTTTCAGGATATACACCAACACTGTCCATGTTCTAAATGTATTGAAGATGTTGTCAGAGTCCCTGAAAAGCTCCACTCCAGCCCATCCAAATCTATTCAGCCATGATCAGGGCACAGACCACAGAAGTCTACCCAGCACTGACCTTGTTCTCCAACTTCTGAAGCTGAAAATCTGTCCAGCCACAATCAGACCAAAGAAGTCTGCCCAGCACTGACTTTACTTCCCTATTACCGATGTTGCCACCCAATCTCCGCTAAGATTCCGCGGATCCATTCCTTCTAAACAGGATTCCTTTGTGGTTTATCCCATGCGTTTTTGAATTCCGCTACCGTTTGCATCCCCGCCACCTCCCGCGGCAGGGCATTCCAGGTCTCTACCACCCTCTCGGTGAAAAAATACTTCCTGACATTATTCCTGAGTCTGCCCCCTTTCAACCTCAATTCATGTCTTCTAGTTAAATCACCTTCAGATTAAGAAAAACAAACAAACAAACAACACAGATCTTTTGCCTGAACGTCCCTGAAATCCAGGAGTACTGATCCGCATAGGTGTCAACTCTGTGTGTGCTTGAAAACAGGTCAGTACTGAAAAAGCTTCTTCACTGGGTCCAAGGATGGCTACGTAATTTGTCCTGGCCTCTGACCAATAAGTCACTTATCCTACCTCTGGACTCAGCTTATGAAACGGTTTATCTCATTTTCTATGTGTATTTTAACAGACAAATCCTTAGTAAATTTGGGCTTTGGGCTTTTTAAGACTCTTAAAGTACAGCTCTGATCAATTAGTATAAGCTACAGAAAATGGAATGCAAATATTATCAAATCTACACCCTCATCTCTGAAACACAATTTTAATCACTGCCCTGCGCGATGCCTACTGCTCCCGGGCATCTTTTATCTTTGCATATCATTGTGGAAATCACTCTGCTTGATGCTAATTATGATAACGACTCATGTGATGCTTTTGACAAATTAGTATAAACCATGAGTTCAAGAGAGATAATCTTGGAAAGGGTGCTGCCGCTTGTTTTCATTTAATAACTCTCCAGGGCCAACAGCAAGAGCCGATTGGTGAGTACTGCGCCAGCCTTCCAGTTGCTAATATGGCAGCGGTTCATTCAGCCCGTTGTTTGGTTGTGCAGTGTTCCACTTACCTGCACCTCAGCCATGCTTCTTTTCTTTTCAGATAGCCATTTTAGTCCACTTTTAAAGGTAATAAATAGAAATAAAGCAAAACAAAAAAAAAAGGATAAGATTTATTTCCTAGAGGAAGTGCTGGTGGATGTTTTTATATTTATTTTTATCTGTTTTATATTTGTAAACCATCTTGAATGACTTTTGCCAAAAGGATGGTATATAAAGTTTATTTGGCTAAAAACAAATCTTTTTGACTAGCTTTTGAAGGTAATATCTTCTTCCTCAAGTCAGAAAATGTATTGTTAGTCCATTAAAAAAAGATACCATCTTATCTTCTTTTTTTGTTTGTTTGTTTGTTTTGTTGTATTTCTAGTTTTTTTTAATCATTGTGATTATTATTATTTTTGCAAGCTTACACCATAACTATGGGAACCTTTCACATGTGGGGGGGAAAAGGGAAGTCTGAGGTCAGCTGATGCCATTTTGCAGTTCAGTGCCAGTGGAGGACGAGCAAATTGGAATCACTACTGCCCCCTCTTGGAACAGAAAGCTATGAATTAAGCTGGGAGGGGCCTAAGATTGGAGGCAATCCTAAAATGAGTCTTTGGAATAATATCCATGAGAGTGTGGTTTGGAGGCCAAGATCAGGGTTAGTCACTCTGGATTAGATTCTATAAACCATGCTTAAAGTTAGGCACAGTTTATAGAATAGCGCTTACCCCTGGATTCTATTTGCCATGCCTAGAGTTATGCATGGTTCTGTGCGTAAATATAGGTGTATTCTATAATTACATGCATAGATTAATTGTTTTAACAAGCTGTTAAGTGTTAACAGATCTTAACAAGCACTAATTGGCAAAAATTAGTATTTACGCTTGTATATTGCTAAGCATATTAGATTTAGTTGCATGAACTTAAGCTTATTCTAAATACAGCGTGTAAATCTACATGCGGTATTTAAAATACACAGGCGTAATTGCTAGGAACTGCGACTACATTTAGGCACCACCATTTACACCTGGTGTAAATCCCTGCACGAAAATTAGGTGTGAATCCCCCTAATTCTATAATATAGTAACATAGTAGATGACGGCAGAAAAAGACCTGCACGGTCCATCCAGTCTGCCCAACCAGATAAACTCATATGTGCTACTTCTTGTGTATACCTTACCTTGATTTGCATCTGCCATTTTCAGGGCACAGACCGTAGAAGTCTTACCCAGCACTAGCCCCGCCTCCCAAACACCAGCCCCGCCTCCCAATCTCGGCTAAGCTTCAATGTGCATAAATTGCAGGAACACCCCTGACCCGCCCATGCTCCTTCCATGGCCACACCTCCTTTTCAGGTCCGCACTCTAGAATTTACGTGCACCTCTTTATAGAATACGCCTAAAAGATGCACACATAAATTTTAATTATTTCCAATTAGAAACAATAATTGTTTGTCATTGCCCAATTATCGGCTCGTTATTCAATTAAGTTGCATGTATAAATTGAGCGTACACCCAAATTTATTGCCACCTGGGCTTTTTTGGATGGGATCCATTCTATAGGATCTTGCAGCCCTTTTAACATAGTAACATAGTACATGACAGCAGTTAAAGACCTGTACGGTCCATCCAGTCTGCCCAACAAAATAAAGTCATATGTGCTACTTTATATGTATATGACCTTGATTTATCCTTGCCATTTTCGGGGCACAGACTGTAGAAGCCTTCCCAGTACTTGCCCCACCTCGCAATCACCGGTGCTTCCACCCAATCTCCTCTAAGCTTCTGAGGATCCATTCCTTCTGAACAGGATTCCTTTATGTTTATCCCATGCATTTTTGAATTCCTTTACCATTTTCATCTCCATCACCTCCCGCGGGAGGGCATTCCAAGTATCCACCACTCTCTCTGTAAAAAAATACTTACTGACATTTTTCTTGAGTCTGCTCCCCTTCAACCTCATTTCATGTCCTCTAGTTCTACTGCCTTCCCATCTCCAGAAAAGATTTGTTTGCGGATTAATACCTTTCAAAAATTTGAATGCCTGTATCATATCACCCCTGTCACGGAGCTGGATATGACATTTGTGGCTGGCATAGAGGCTGGCAAAAAAAAAAAATTAAGTTTGTTTTTTAGGGTGGGAGGGGGTTGGTGACCACTGGGGGAGTAAGGGGAGGTCATCCCCGATACCCTCCGGTGATCATCTGATCAGTTCGGGCACCTTTTCATGGCTTGGTCACAAGAAAAAATGGACCAAGTAAAGTCGGCCAAGTGATCGTCAGGGACGCCCTTCTTTTTTCCGAGGACGCCCATCTCTTAATCACGCCCCAGTCCCGCCTTTGCTACGGTGCTGACAAGCCCCCGTGAACTTTGGTCATCCCCGTGACAGGAAGCAGTTGAGGACGCCCAAAATCAGCTTTCGATTATGCCGATTTGGGCGACCCTAAGAGAAGAACGCCCATCTCCCGATTTGTGTCGGAAGATGGGCACCCTTCTCTTTCGAAAATAAGCCTGATAGTCCCTCACTCCAGAACAGGTTGCTGAAACTTAAGCGTCTGTAGTGCGCTTTTATAGAAGACTAGCATTTGTGCACATAAATATAAAGTTATGCACGTAAATGGCGTTAGTGCGACCAACTGCTAGTCTCTAATTATGCACTGCATTGGCTTAGCTCATAATTGGAAGAGGGTGTTCCCAGAGGAGAGTTGTACGTGAGACAGAGCTGGAGCTGACATTTATGTTTTTAACTTAGGAGCCCTTTTACTAAAGGGTTGGAGTGTGGCGACAGGCTTGCCGTACACCAATCCAGAACTGCCGCCGGGCTCCTGTGGTAGCCCAGCGGTAGTTCCCACCTCTAGTGCTCTCCATTTTCAGCGCTACAAAAATATTTTCTATTTTTGTAGCGCCGGTGCTTACCCGGCGGTAATGGGACAGTGCCACATGCTGCACAGTTACCGCTGGGTTAGCACAGGAGCCCTTAGCGCCACCTCAATGGGTGGTGGTAAGTGCTCCCCCCCCCCCCCCCCAAAATAGCCGTGTGGCAAGTTGTTCACTTACCGCATGGCCACTTTGTTTTGAGAATAAAAGACAGCCTTTTATCTGCTGCGGTTAAAAAGCGAGTAAGAAGAGTTAGAAAGTAAGGTGACTAATTTAAAGGAAAGTGCACATGAGGTCAGAGAAATGGTTAACATATAGGGGTCCATTTACAAAGGTGCGCTGCAAAATGGCTCGCGGCAGTGTTTTGGTCGCACGCCGATCCATTTTTTAGCGTGCCTGTAAAAAAGGTCTTTTTTTAAAACTCAAAATGGATGTGCGGGGAAATCAAAATTGCCCCGCGTCCATTTTGGGTCTGAGACCTTACCGCCAACCATTGACCTAGCGGTAAAGAATCCAAGCGGTAACGATCTACGTGCGTCAAATGCCGCTTGGTACGCGTCCATTCCGCGTGCCAGAAAATTTAAAAAATATTTTTTTCAGACGCGTGTATCGGACACGCGCCAAAAATGAAATTACCGCATGTTGGAGGAGCAAAGATGCTTACACAACTTAGTAAAAGGACCCCATAGATAGATAACAGA
Source organism: Microcaecilia unicolor (assembly GCF_901765095.1). Taxonomy (NCBI): domain Eukaryota; kingdom Metazoa; phylum Chordata; class Amphibia; order Gymnophiona; family Siphonopidae; genus Microcaecilia; species Microcaecilia unicolor. The sequence goes on from NC_044041.1 coordinate 188,662,702, forward strand.
GTAAGAGGAGTTAGAAAGTAAGGTGACTAATTTAAAGAAAAGTGCACATGAGGTCAGAGAAATGGTTAACATATAGGGGTCCATTTACAAAGGCGCGCTGCAAAATGGCTTGCGGCAGTGTAGGCGCGGGTTTTGGTCGCACGCCGATCCATTTTTTAGCGTGCCTGTAAAAAAGGCCTTTTTTTAAAACTCAAAATGGATGTGCGGGGAAATCAAAATTGCCCCGCAAGGTCTGAGACCTTACCGCCAACCATTGACCTAGCGGTAAAGAATCCAGGCGGTAACGACCTACGCACGTCAAATGCCGCTTGGTACGCATCCATTCCGCGTGCCAGAAAATTAAAAAAATATTTTTTTCAGATGCGTGTATCGGACACGCGCCAAAAATGAAATTACCGCAAGAGCCACGCGGTAGTCGGGCGGTAACTCAATTTTGGGGCATGTTGGAAGAGCGTAGACGCTTACGCGACATAGTAAATGGGCCCCGTAGATAGGTAAGAGAGTAAGAGGAGTTAGAAAGTAAGGTGACTAATTTAAAGAAAGGCGCTTGTGAGATGGTTAAATGTATATATAATAGTGTGTATACAGAGACAGTCAACAGACAGTGAGGAATGGAGGAAAGAACGACATTTAAGAGAAAGTAGGGGAGGAAGAAACAATGAGATGCTCTTGAGTAATTCAGGGATGGTAATATGGTGCTCTGTAAATGAGGAGTCTAAATGCATCTAGAAATAAAAATATCTTAAGTTCAGTCTTGACAATTGATAAAGAAGTCTGAAGCGGCAGAGAAGTGGGTAAAAGGTACCAAAGATGTGGTCCTTGAACAGAGAAAATTGAGGCTCGAGTATGTCAAGAAGAACTTGTTTGTAGGTCGGTATAATAAGTAAATTCTGATCTTGTGAATGAAGGATACGTGAAGGGGTGTATTGTTACAAGTGATGATAACGATAAAGAGGTTCTTTGGAAGCTAAAATATTTTAAACCAGCACAAGCAACTTCTACGTAAATCGGGGAGTAACGGGGAGCCAGTGTGTTGCCTTCAGAACTGGTGTTATATGATCAAATTTTTTGGCTTTCTGAAATTATTCAATAGAAATACAACAAAATAAAACATGGAAAAGAAAATAAGATGATAAGGTTGCCCTTCTTCATCAGATCGGAAACAAGCAAGTGTGGGTAGAGCCAGAGCCGGTGGTGGGGCGGGGCGGGTGGTTGGGAGGTGGGGATAGTGCTGGGCAGACTTATACGATCTGTGCCCTGAAAAAGACAGGTACAAATCAAGGTAAGGTATACACAAAAAATGGCACATGTGAGTTTATCTTGTTGGGCAGACTGGGTGGACCGTGCAGGTCTTTTTCTGCCGTCATCTACTATATTACTATGACAGTATATATAAGTGAAACATCAAAGAATTTCAGTGACAGTCTAACAGGATGGGGGGGGGGGGGTGGATAGGTGAGAGGAGGGTGACAAACAGAGCAATACAACTTTATGGTTTATAATGGACTAGAAAACCCAGATCTTTAAGTCCTGTCTGGTGGGTGTCAAAATATTTAATCATTCTGACTTCAAGGGTCTTACGTTCCTGTATTGTTTTAAAGTTACCTTTCAAGATTCTTACTATGAAATCACTGGTACAGTGTTCTGGTTTTGTAAAGTGCTGCCCCACAGGAGTGGAATCATGGCTGGCACTGGCATTTTTCATGTGATGTCTATGTAAATTAAATCTTGTCTTTAGCATCTGGCTTGTTTCTCCAATATAGCATCCTTCGTCACATTTTTTACCACATTGGAAGATGAGCATGTAAAGGATTCCTTTATGTTGAATATTTTTCCTTTGTGAATGACTGTGGGGTCCTGTGAAATGTTTTGGCATAGCTTGCAGCTGGATATATTGCAAGGATATGTGCCATTCTCTTCTTTTTGAGTCTATGTTGGGAGCTTACTTCTGATTAGCTTGTGTTTTAAGTTGAGTGAAATTATTTAGACAACAGTGTTTTGTACAAATTGTAGGCGACGTAAATCTTTATGCTTAAAACCTTTGTTTAATCAATAACAGTCATCAATTTGAGAAATAAGAAGTGAATGCACCAGGATATTTAGGGACCTTTTTACTAAGCCGAAGAGGTGCCTATGAGCACCCAATGCACGCCAATTCAGAACTACCGGGCAGTAATTTCATTGTTTATGTGCGCCCACTACACGCCCCAGAAAATTTCCAGCACGTGGCGCTAACTGAGTGGTAATCGGCATTGTACGTACACTGATGATTACTGCCCAGTTAACGTGTGAGATCTTACCACTAAGCCAATGGGTGGCGGTAAGGTCTCAGGCCCAAAATGGACGCGTGACAATTTTCATTTTGTCACAAGTCCATTTTCGGCTCCCAAAAAAGACCTATTTTGCAGGTACGCTGAAAAATGGACCTGCGTGCATCCTATATACACGTCTACAACAGCGCAGGCCATTTTTCGGTCCACCTCAGTAAAAGGACCCCTAAACGCTGAAGAAAGTAAGAGAGATTGAACTGAACGGATAAGGCATAGTCTAAACAGGGAACATTGTACCTACTGTCCTATTTGGCACCGAAAAGAAAGTTCAGTTTCGATAAGTATACCGAGAATTTGAGTAACCGAGTGTTGTGAAACAGGAGTGTTACAAACGGTGGCGTAGCCACGGGTCGGTCTGGGTGGGCCAGGGCCTACCTACTTTGGACTCAGGCCCACCCCAAATTGTGACACTCTTGCTGAGGCTGGTGGGGATCTCCAAATCTTGCCAGCTGAAGATTTTCTGTCCTTGGGCAGCCAGCGCTCTTCCAAATGTCAGCCAGCAGCACTTGCCTTGAGCTGACGCTAAGACCGGCCCTTCTGCACATGCTCAGTTTTCACACATGCAAAAGCACTGAACATACATGGCCTGCCAGCAGCAGCATCAGTTTGAGGCAAGTGCTGCCGGCTGCCGTTTGGAAGAGTGCCGGCTGCTCGAGGAGGAGGAGGAAATCTTCAGCTGGCAGGGTTTGGGGATCTCTGCCAGCCAGTGGCGTACCAAGGGGGGGCGGTGGGAGCGGTCTGCCCCGGGTGCACACCGCTGGAGGGGTGCCGCGCGCCTATCGGCTGTTCGTTTTCATGCTCCCTCTGCCCCAGAACAGGTTACTTCCTGTTCCGGGGCAGAGGGAGCATGAAAACGAAGAGCCAACAGGTGCGCGGCACCCCCCCCCCTAGCATCGTGCACCCGGGGGGGTTCTTTCGCCGGGGGGTCGCGCTGTTCCGGGGGGGCGGGGCGCATCGGCGATCCGCCCCAGGTGTCAGCGCTCCTAGGAACACCACTGCTGCCAGCTCAAACATTTAATATTTGGGGTTTGTGGGAAGGGAGAGGTGGAGAGAGGAGCAAACCGGAGGAGGGCCGAATTCCTTGCCCACCCACCTTGGGCTCGGGCCCACCCAAAATTGGCCATCTGGCTGCGCCCCTGGTTGCGAAGACAAATGGGTAAATGGAAATGATTAGGCATACGATTAGCAGCTTAGATTGATTGGTGATGCCTCATTAACTAATGAATTTGTGTGCACATCTGCCCTGGGCACTCATCTTTGGGAGACCTATGTAGAATCCGTGTGGAAACAGGCATCTAAATTCCCTAGACATTTCCTTTTACCCCCCAGTTAAGATGAGCAATTCTTAAAATTCCTATACCTGCGAGTAAAGCGCTACCTTACCAGTAGAAATGGCTTTAAAACGATCTTCCCTATGATGAAAGGATATTATTTTCCTATTGAAGGTGAGAGACTGAGGTTGGTGACCAGATTAACTTACTTTCTTTGCTGAATTGTTGGGAATCCTTCATCTTTGACCTTTTGTTTATAGCAGACACTGGAAAGCTCTGACTGAAATAAAGATGCAGTTGGTACAGGGCTCCCCTGCTGTTTGCATTTGGCTTTGGAGACTGTGTATTTGTCCTTCTTATTACAGAAGTAGCATGAAAGCAATAACAAGGTTTATTGGCATCAGTGGCCAGCATGATAGAACTGCATGCGTGTAGGATTGTGTTTGATTGTGAGGTATCGCAGAACAACGGAATGTTCCCTGAATATGAACAAAGGGATCCTTTTACTAAGGCGCGCTGAAAAATGGCCTGCGGTAGTGTAGGCGCGGGTTTTGGGCGCGCAGAATCATTTTTCAGCGCACCTGTAAAAAAGGCCTTTTTAAAATTTTTGCCGAAAATGGACGTGCGGCAACATTAAAACCGCCACGCAGCGGGTGGCGGTAAAGGCTCCCCGCCGCATGGCCACGCGGTAAGAGTTTTACCGCATGGCCATTTTTGTTTTTGCGACTTTTTACCCGCTGTGGTAAAAAGGGCCCTGGCACATGGGGAAAATGGACCTTGATGCTCCCATGGGGCCCTTTTTCCCGCAGCTTATTTTATTTCTTTTATTTTTTATTTGTTACATTTGTACCCCACATTATTCCCCCCTATTTGCAGGCTCAATGTGGCTTACATAGTACCGTAAAGGCGTTCGCCAAGTCCGGTTGAGAAACAAATACAAGGTTATGTTGTGGTCGAATGAGGAAGATGTGTATCAGATATCATGAGGGTCGAGGGAAGTGGAGATTATATATGGTCCAGTAAGATCATTGGTAAAAGGACCCCTTAGTTATCTTGGAGGGGAATAATCGAACGGATCCAGCGAAATAGATTGCTGGTGATCTATTTTGGCAGCGCTGCAAATGGCCATCTTTTCTTTTGATAATACGGTATAGCCCGGCCAAATGCCAGAGTTCGCCAGGTTTGAGATGGCCGGTTTTGTTTTTCAGCGATAATGAAAAAAAATGCCGGCCATCTCAAACCCGGCGAAATCCAAGGCATTTGGTCATGGGAGGAGCCAGCATTTGTAGTGCACTGGTCCCCCTGACATGCCAGGACACCAACCGGGCACCCTAGGGGGCACTTCTAAAAATTCTTTAAAAATATGCAAATACCTCCCAGGTGCATAGCTCCCTTACCTTGGGTGCTGGCAAAAAAGGGTTTTATTTTTATTTATTTTTTTAGTGTGGGAGGGGGTTGATGACCACTGGGGGAGTACGGGGAGGTCATCCCCCATTCCCTGCGGTGGTCATCTGGTCAGTTGGGGCACCTTTTTGAGGCTTGGTTGTGAAAATAAAAGGACCAAGTAAACCCGGCAAAATACTGATTAACGCCGCTTTTTTTTTCCATTATCCGCGAAAACCGGCCATCTGGTAGCCACGCCCATGCCCGCCCATGTCCCGCCTTCGCTACGCCGCCAACACGCCCCCTTGAACTTTCGCCGGCTCGGCGACGGGGAAAGCGGCGATGGTGTCAAAAAAGCAGCTTTCGATGATACCAATTTCGCCGCTTTTGAGAGATCGCCGGCCATCTCCCGATTTACATCGGAAGATGGCCGGCGATCACTTTCGAAAAGAAGCCCGTTGGTACACTGCTTTGTGAAGGTATGGTCAGAATAAAGGGCCCAGTTGTTGCAGTGTGAAAACCCAGTGAATGACAAAAACTTACCCACCCTCTTTGGCAGTCAATTCTTGGCCAGCTGCATGGATGAGTCAAATTTCTGGGGGTCTTCTATTGTTTTTCCTATACACTGTACACTCAGTAGAGGGTATTGTTTGACTTAGTTCCCCATTTTGTGATTCGTATACCTGTCATTCGTATGGCGTAACTAATACTCCTCGAAGCAGATGAAGTTATCAGCACATACCACCAATCAGGCAAGCTCCTCCGTATTTTTCCTTCATAGGTTCCGAAAAAAAAAAATAAGGATGAGAGCTTGCAAGCACAATCTTGAGATCGCAAGGAAAATGTGTATCTGCTCTTTCTAATGCTTTTGTAGGCTAGTGTTATTAAGAATTGCATGTCTAAGGCTGACCTCTTGGGGGAAAATGTAAAGCTACAAAACATTCTCGTCTTTCAGTTTGATGCGCCAACTGTGGGAGCAATGTTTTGACATGGGGACAGTTGTTTAGAGAAAACAATGTGTATAATTAGGACACACTAGAAAAGAAAAGAAGATTTGACGGTGTAGGAAGACAGTTGTACACTCTTGGCTGAGGTGCACGCAACAAACATGAGTTCTCTGCTTGAAACAAACATAGTTCCATAGACCTGCCCTTATTCTTCTCATTGTAAATCAACTAGTTTTCTCTTGCTCAAGTCTCTTTCTTTCTCTCTCACTCAGACACATAAAACTTTTTGAGGTAACCTTACACCTGCTCCATATATAATTGAAGGAACAAGATGAGTTAACTAATTATAAGTTGGGAAGATAGCCTGACGTTTATGATTGAGAGAAAACTCCAGACATAAGAAATGGGAAAGAGGGTAAGGGGTAGTAAGGAAAAATGGAGAGGTGGGGAGGGGAGAGGAGGAAGCGAGAGTTACATCCCAAATGGAAGTTTAGATTAATTATCAATGTGATTATTTATAGTATTACAATGATCATCAACAATCTAGTCTCCATACTTGTTGATCAGTGTAATACTATAAATAATCGCATTGATAATTAATCTAAACTTTTTTTACATTAACAGAGGACAAGCGCTACCAAGACCCTGAAGCAGTTTTTTTTCGAAACGCTGGCCATCGTTGGCTTGGAGCGACATAAGAAACAAATCTACAGTCCTCTAGCGTGACAGATAAGTGCTCTTTCGGACTTTGCAGATTTGTGAAGGCTTTATATAGAACAAGAATCTGGCAAAACAAGGAGCCATTAGGAAATATTGTTACTACGGTTATTTTCACAAATTGTCGTTCAGAATGTATTAGAGAGCAACGTGACATTCTGGAGGTTTTTTTGAGCCAATGATGAACAGAGGATAAGATGTGTATTCGTTTTAGCTCCAATAGACGGTTATATTGTCTAGGAGCTCTGCGAGGCTCTTTTTTCCTCCTTAATAAATATATTTAAAAAAAAATTCCGATATAACAAATTAGAAACACTGATTATTTGTACCATTTTCAGGATCATTTAGTGGAACACATATAAGTGCATGCCATCTTGGTACCACACACACTCCATCATACAATTTTATGAAAGGCCTTTTCCAGGTATAAAACAGGCTTTAAACTAGAGAATGACATGGCCACAAAGTTTGCTCCCATCCCCTCAAACTTAAACTACAGGTTCTGATCTTCAGTGTTCTGGACTATTGCAATATTATGTACTGGGTCCAGCCTAAGTCTTGTGTACACTTAAAAAATGTAATGGCTCACCAAACGTCTACTGTCACAAAAATAATAAACTCAACATAAAGTAGACACAACGATCACTCAAGAACTATTTATAAGGGGGAAAAAAGTCTCATATTGTCACTGGGACATGATATTAATTATCGACACCAAATAAATCGGTGGATCCTGATTGTGTCTGTTATAATCATCGACAAAATCCCCTCACCTACCTAAATCTGTGTATTATATCCTTTTATATATGATTAATTAAACAATAGATCAAAAGATTAATAGATTAATTTATGTATGATAAATTAATCAATAGAAAAAAATTAATCCCACGCATGTCTGAATTCCATTACCATTTTCATCTCCACCACTTCCCGCGGGAGGGCTTCCACGTATCCACCACTCTCTCTGTGAAAAAATACTTCCTGACATTTCTCTTGAGTCTGCCCCCCTTCAATCTCATTTCATGCCCTCTCGTTCTACCGCCATTCCGTCTCCAGAAAAGGTTTGTTTGTGGATTAATACCTTTCAAATATTTTAATGTCTGTATCATGAGTACGCAATTATGGAATGCTCTCCCCACTCGCTTGAAAACGATCAAAGAATTAACCAAATTCCGCAAAGCCCTGAAAGCCTATCTCTTTAACAAGGCCTACCACGAGAACCCTTAACTAACTCTAACACAAAAACTTTCCACCTGGATCCAGAATGTATCTCCTGTCCTCTTTGACTTCTTTGTAACAACAATAGTATTACCCTGGTATGGCAATGCCATAACAGCTCTTTGTAAGCCACATTGAGCCTGCAAAAAGGTGGGAAAATGTAGGATACAAGTGCAATAAATAATAATAATAATAATAATCATGTCTGTATCATGTCACCATCAAACCAAACTGTGCAGGACAGCACAGGTGATCAACTGACTGGCAGTGTTTCACATATACATAAAGGCGGCTATAGATGAAATAAACATGACCATATATCCCACCTCATCCCCACAACAGTTCCTTCAAAAAGCTAGCGATTGTCTTTTATCAAAAATGGTGGAGCTAGTATGATGGAGTTTGAGTTTGCAGGGTTGGGGTCAAAGCTTGCGGATCGGGGTGGAGATAAGGATGGGGACAAACTTTGTCCCTGTGTCATTCTCTAAATCGAATACAGGAAAACATTTAGGGGTCCTTTTACTAAGGTGCACTGAAAAATGGCTTGCGGTAGTGTAGACACGTGTTCTGAACGCGTGCAGAATCAAGTGTAACAGGTAGGGGGGGATGGGCCTGGGTCCACCTGCCTGAAGTGCACTGCACCCACTAACAACTGCTCCAGGGACCTGCATACTGCTGTGATGGAGCTGGGTATGACATTTGAGGCTGGCATACAGGCTGGGAAAAAAGTTTCTAAAGTTCTTTTTTTTTGGTGGGAGGGGGTTAGTGACCACTGGGGGAGTCAGGGGTGGTCATCCCCAATTCCCTCCGGTGGTCATCTGGTCATTTAGGGCACTTTTTGGGGACTTGTTCGTGAAAAAAAGGGTCCAAAAAAATGACCCAAATTCACGCTAAAAACGCCTTTCTTTTTTCGATTAACAGCCAAAGGCGCCCATCTCTCCTCGGCCGATAAACACGCTCCAGTCCCGCCTTCACCACGCCTCCGACACGCCCCCATCAACTTTGCCTGTTTCCGCGACAGATTGCAGCTGAAGACGCCCAAAATCGGCTTTCGATTATACCGATTTGGGTGCCTTTTCCGAGATGGGCGCCCATCTCCCGATTTGGGTCGAAATATTGGGCGCCCAACACTTTCGAAAATAAGGCTGATAGGCGCTTAAGCGGCTTAGTAAAACGGCCCCTCATAAATTTCTTTTTGACAAGCATGCACAAAGTGGTGATGTCTTGGTCACCATTGACACGGACAGATTCCAACTGGCATCAGAAACTGCGGCCTCGTACAGATCCACTCAGGCAGCCAGCCTGCTCTAATAATCACACCTAAAATGAGGAGAAAGTGCTCGTAGAGGCACGTCACCTTATCCCTGTCATGTGCCTAAAATCATCTCTTGGATCTCTGTTCTCTAATAAATTTATGAACAAGAATGAAGATCTGCATTATCTTTTATTGCTCAGACTGAATCCTAGCCTACGTTTTTACTATTTTCTGAAGCCCCTTTGACAGAGCTCTTCCAGAGTGTGCAGTTCATTTGTAACCTGTAAATTGCTAGACTGTAAATCACTGGGTGACAATTACTATGCTCACTGGTTTATGCAAATGTCTGAACCACCAATTGAATGACACTGTGTCTTAAATTATTTTCTTCCCATGTCACTGCTCCAGAAGGAAATTAGCTGACTGGGCCATTAAAAGAAACTTTATATAAGGAAGGTGATCATTTGTAAAGGTTACCAGCATATCAAATAATGTTTATGGTAGAAAAATGGGTGATAGGTATGCTCAGAGACAAAGAGGTTTCAGTGGTTTGATCAGTAAAATTAACAGCTGAAAATACTGTCTGTGAAGAAAGACTGAATGATGGTTATAATTGGTAGAAGACTTCAGTGAGATTTAGGGGGGGGGGAGTTATCAATGTGGAGCTACCTTTCTCTACCCACGATTTTCATACATGCTGCTTGGATGCGTGTTAACTCACGACAGGATTGTGAAAAATTACAGAAGGACCTTACGAGACTGGGAGACTGGGCGGCTAGATGGCAGATGACGTTTAATGTGAGCAAGTGCAAGGTGATGTATGTGGGGAAAAAAGAACCCGAATTATAGCTACGTCATGCAAGGTTCCACGTTAGGAGTTACGGACCAAGAAAGGGATCTGGGTGTCGTCGTCGATAATACACGGAAACCTTCTGCTCAGTGTGCTGCTGCAGCTCGGAAAGCGAATAGAATGTTGGGTATTATTAGCAAAGGTATGGAAAACAGGTGTGAGGATGTTATAATGCTGTTATATCGCTCCATGGTGCGACCGCACCTTGAGTATTGTGTTCAATTCTGGTCGCCGCATCTCAAGAAAGATATAGTGGATTTGGAAAAGGTGCAGCGAAGGGCGACTAAAATGATAGTGGGGATGGGACGACTTCCCTATGAAGAAAGACTAAGGAGTCTAGGGCTTTTCAGCTTGGAGAAGAGACGGCTGAGGGGAGACATGATAGAGGTATATAAAATAATGAGTGAACAGGTGGATGTGAAGCGTCTGTTCACGCTTTCCAAAAATACTAGGACTAGGGGGCATGCGATGAAACTACAGTGTAGTAAATTTAAAACAAATCGGAGAAAATGTTTCTTCACCCAACGCGTAATTAAACTCTGAAATTCATTGCCGGAGAACGTGGTGAAGGCGGTTAGCTTGGCAGGGAATAACATGTATAGAATGTTTGTACGTTTGGGAAGCTCGCCAGGTGCCCTTGGCCTGGATTGGCCGCTGTCGTGGACAGGATGCTGGGCTCGACCCTTGGTCTTTTCCCACTGTGGCATTACTTATGTACTCTGAGCATGTGCACAGAAGCCATGTTTGGAGACTGGCTGGTCCGTGCATGCTCGACTGACTGATTGGCTTCCCCTCTACCAAGCTGCTCGTTGTTTTTGCAAGCAGTTCATTTGCATCCATTTTTTTTGTGCATCACTAGCTATTTCCACGTCGTTAATTTTTGCCGAGGTGGAAATAGCGATTAGTGCTTTACCGGAACTTTGGTGCGTTGGCCTCTTAGCGTGAAGAGTTTATTTAAAAGCATAATTAAAAACAGGGATAAAACCCAATAGAAACTGACCGTGTGTTCCAAGCCAGTTGAATGGTCCATCATAAAGAGAAATTTTCAAAGTCATTTATGCAGATTAAAGCATTTTACTTATTTGAATCATCTCTCTGAAAACTACCCCCTCTGTTAGGATGGTTAAAAATCCTTCCAGTGTTCCAGTCACGTTTAAAGGAGATTCTCCCAGGTAATTTGTACCCTTAGCAGGTTTGAAATCAAAAAGTGCAAAGTCATTTATTTATTTATTTGTTACATTTGTATCCCGCATTTTCCCACCTATTAGCAGGCTCAATGTGGCTTACATAATACCGTCATGGCATTCGCCAGTTCCGGTATGAACAAATACAAGGTGTTAGTGTGGTAGGATTGGGTTCATGTAAGGTAGGTATAATGGGGAATTTATGGAGGGAAAGGGAAGTTGAGATTTGTCCATTCCGATCTTTGGTTTTGTTGTGTTGCAGGTACTCAGGCTTTTATGTTGGGTCAGTGGGATATGCTTTTCTGAACAGGTGTCTTTTTAGTTCTTTCCGGAAATTTAGGTGGTCGTACGTTGTTTTTACTACTTTTGGCAGTGCGGTCTATAGTTGTGCGCGTAAGTAGGAAAAGCTGGATGCATACATTGATTTGTATTTGAGTCCTTTGCAGGTTGGGTAGTGGAGATTTAGGTATGTTCGTGCTGATCTTGTTGTGTTTCTGGTTGGCAAGTCTATGAGGTCTGTCATGTATCCCGGGGCTTCGCCGTAGATAATTTTATGAACCCGGGTGCAGATTTTAAAAGTGACACGTTCTTTGATTGGGAGCCAGTGCAGTTTTTCTCTGAGGGGTTTGGCGCTTTCCAAACGGGTTTTTTCCAAATATAAGCCTGGCTGCTGTGTTTTGAGTGGTCTGAAGTTTCTTTATAATTTGTTCTTTGCAACTCGCATAGATTCTGTTGCAGTAGTCTACGTGACTCAATACCATTGATTGTATTAAGTTCCGGAAAATGTCGCTGTGCAGGCAGTTTAAAAGCTACGCTTAAGAAAGCGCATATGGATTGCCAAGCCCATTGAGTTTGTCCAAATTAAACTTCCTTTTGCAATATTGTAGGGCAGCTGATATCTGATTTTCCTTCACTTCTTCACATCTTTGCTCATCTTGTCTCGGCAATAATTTTTTTTTAATACAATAAATACTTAACTAGGTTGGGAAAAGCAGCGACCTGCTCTACCTTCTACTTCAGTTCCAATGATGAAAGGAAACAAGGTCAAAAAGGTTCCAGGTCAATGACAAAAGGTTTCTGGTCAGAGACCTACTACTACTACTACTACTATTTAGCATTTCTATAGCGCTACAAGGCGTACGCAGCGCTGCACAAACATAGAAGAAAGACAGTCCCTGCTCAAAGAGCTTACAATCTAATAGACAAAAAATAAAGTAATCAAATCAATTAATGTGTACAGGAAGGAGAGGAGGGTAGGTGGAGGCGAGTGGTTACGAGTCAAAAGCAATGTTAAAGAGGTGGGCTTTCAGTCTAGATTTAAAGGTGGCCAAGGATGGGGCAAGACGTAGGGGCTCAGGAAGTTTATTCCAGGCGTAGGGTGCAGCGAGACAGAAGGCGCGAAGTCTGGAGTTGGCAGTAGTGGAGAAGGGAACAGATAAGAAGGATTTATCCATGGAGCGGAGTGCACGGGAAGGGGTGTAGGGAAGGACAAGTGTGGAGAGATACTGGGGAGCAGCAGAGTGAGTACATTTATAGGTTAGTAGAATAGACAAAGGGAGAGAAAGGGAAGGAGGGAGATGGGTCGGTAATTAGAGGGACAAGTAGGGTCAAGTGAAGGCTTCTTAAGGAGAGGTGTGACCACAGCATGTTTAAAGGCAGCAGGGACAGTCGCAGTGGAAAGTGAGAGGTTGAGAATGTGACAGATAAAAGGAATAAGAGTAGGAGAGATGGCATTAAGAAGGTGGGTGGGAATGGGATCAGAGGAACAGGTGGTACATTTTGAGGAAGAAAGGAGAAGTGTAGTTTCCTCAATAGTAACTTCAGGAAAGGAGGAAAGGGAATGAGGGGGAGGAGAGAGAGGGGAACGGACTAGTGGAGGGGAGAGGTGGTGAGGTAGAGAAAGCAAGGTTTATCTTTTGAACCTTGTTGTGAAAGAATTCAGCAAGGGTCTGAGGAGATAATGAAGGGGGAGTTGGGGGAGGGGGCACCTTGAGGAGAGAGACCTGGCCTGGAACAGCAAAACAATCACTGCATCCCAGGCTTTCTTGAATACTGACACTGCTTTTCTCTCCATCACCTCCACTGAGAGGCCATTCCATGTACACACCACCTTGCCCACATGTCAAAGTCCGTTGCCCTACAGACATGTAGTTTCAACCACAATCCACAAACAAACCTTTTCCAGAGACGGGAAGGTGGTAGAACTAGAGGACATGAATTGAGGTTGAAGGGGAGCAGACTCGGGAGTGATGTCAGGAAGTATTTTTTCACGGAAAGGGTGGTGGATAGGTGGAATGCCCTCCTGCGGGAGGTGGTGGAGATGAAAACGGTAATGGAATTCAAACGTGCATGGAATAAACACAAAGGAATCTGGTTTAGAAGGAATGGTTCCATGGAATCTTGGAGATTGGGTGGTGACGCCGGTAATTGGGAAGCAAAACCGGTGCTGGGCAGACTTCTCCGGTCTACGACCTGACCATAACTGAATAAATATGGAAAGTTCAAGAACAGTGCTGGGCAGACTTTTACGGTCCGTGCCCTGAGAATGGCAAGGACAAATCAAACTTGGGTATACATATAAAGTATCACATACCATGTAAAATGAGTTTATCTTGTTGGGCAGACTGGATGGACCGTACAGGTCTTTATCTGCCGTCATTTACTATGTTACTCTGGGGTCTACATGGAATGTTGCAACTAATTGGGATTCCGGAATCTTGTAACTCTTTAGGATTCCAGAATCTTCAGAACTTTTAGTACAAGAACAGTGCTGGGCAGACTTCTATGCTCTGTGCCCTGGGAATGGCAAGGACAAATCAAACCCGGGTGTATATATAAAGTATCACATACCATGTAAAATGAGTTTATCTTGTTGGACAGACTGGATGGACCGTACAGGTCTTTATCTGCCGTCATTTACTATGTTACACGCTACTAAGTAATGCAAAAGGATGCAGTAGTGTCACTGCCTGGACAGCTTTGTTATGATTGCTCTCCTTCCTTCCATCCACACCATCCCCATCCTGGAATCCCTCTGGAGCCATCCTGCAAAGACGCTTTTTCATTATAAAAAGCAGCAGTATGAACAGTTACTAACTCCCTGCTGAGCACAAGATATCTCTCATCCCATCTTAAGTGATTTTTAAATGAATGTAATGTTCTTTGTCTTGCAGCCCAAATGACTTTAATATTATCCTTTGGAAAAGACTCATTTCCTTTTATTTCTCCTGTCTTCCTGTCTTATATCATGTAGTTTGATGGCACTGTGTTCAACGACACACATTAAAGGAGCTAACAGCATGCCTGAGCCCGAGAGCCCTACAGCACTAGCAATAGCAATGCAGGGTTGCATTGTGAGCACACGGAGAATAATTTCACAAGAGGGCGTCCAAGTTAAGTCAGTGGAAGCGCCTATTTTAGCGCTATTTTCTAAAGACACCTAGGCGTCTATGTGCAAATCCAAAAGGAAGGGGACTTAATATAACGCCTACATTCAAAGCAGTTTACATAGTATAGAAGGGTACTTATTTCTACCTGGAGCAATGGAGGGTTAAGGGGCACTATTACAGAGCGGTGGTAAGCCCAATGTGGGACATGCCGCTCGCTCTTTTGGGACTACCGCTGGCCCAGCGCAGCCGCCAGCGGTAGTCCCACCCTGAACATGCGCCATTTCTGGAGGAAAAAAGAAAACCACGGAAATGTCTTGTATGGCAATAACCTGGCGGTAATCGGGCATCACAGTGAGGGCTTCCCGTCGCATGGCCGTGTGTACCTGGGGGCTTTTTTTCCCACAGCTTGGTAAAAAGGACCCCTAAGTGACTTGCCCAGAGTCAGAAGGAGCTGCGATGGAAATCAAACCCAGGATTAAAGCCTGCTGCACTGGACCACTAGGCTACTCCTCCACTAGCAACATTCCATGGAGAATCTCAAATAGGGAAAGGGAGATGGGACTTGATATACCACCTTTCTGTGGTTTTTGTAACTACATTCAAAGCAGTTTACATAGTATATACTGGTACTTATTTGTTCCTGGGGCAATGGAGGGTTAAGTTAAGTGACTTGCCCAGATTCACAAGGAGCTGAGTGGGAATTGACCTCAGTTCCCCAGGATCAAAGTCCACTGCACTAACCACTAGGCTACTCCTCCACTAGCAACATTCCATGTAGAAGCCTGCCCTTGCAGATCACTAATGCGGCCGCGCAGGCTTCTGTTTCTGTGAGTCTGACGTCGTGCATACCTTGTGAATAGCAGATCTTTGCCTGCAGCGAGCAGCGACTGATACACACTACCCGCACTGGCCCCACAGCTTTCCCTCTGACGTATTCCCGCCTATGTGGAAACAGGAAGTTGCATCAGAGGGAAGGCTGTGGGGCCAACATGAGTATTGTGTATTAGTTGCTGCTCGCTGCCAGTGAAAATCTGCTATTTAGCAGGTATGCAGGGGAGGGAGGATGTTTGAGAGACTATATGGAATGCAGGCGAGAGAGGGAGAGACCAAATCACTTGTGGGACAGGGCGGCGTTCTTTTGCCCAGCCACCTTGGACCCAGGCCCACCCAAAATTGTGTGTCTGGCTACGCCCCTGGTAGTTATAAATTTACCCCTGAATTGTGTATCTTGCATCACTCCAAAAGATCAGCACATGAAAGGAAATCCATAACTGGGCACCTCATTTTTGCACCCCTTGTAGGCATAAGTATACAGAATATTAACATTTATGTGCATAAATCTACGCTTACTTGCAAAAAAACTAGCAGGATGCTTAAGTGTGTTCCATCTCAGCCGATCGGGTGTCCTCCAACTGAATTGCTTTCAGTGGGGGGCAGTGTTTCAATATTGTGTTTTCAATGGTTAGAGACAGGCAGGTTCCCTGGAGACCTGCAGAGCTTGCCTGTCCCTCGCTAGTGAAAACGTGATAGTGAAACAGCACCACCCACTGGCAGCAGCATAGGTGGAGGACTCCCGTTCAGCATAGAGGGAACAGTGGTAATGGCACATGCAAGCGGCAAAGTGCACAACTGCAAGAGGTGACAATGGGCAGGGCTTACAGAATATTACTAGGTATACGAGTCCCTGGCATATTTACATGCCTGTACTTCCTTCAAGTCTATGACTGGTATAACTACGGGCATTTAAATATAAGGCATGCTGATACTGAAAGTGGAAGAGCAGATGACATTTAATCTGAGCAAGTGGAAAGTGATGTATGTGGGAAAGAGGAACCTGAACAATAGCTACGTGATGCAAGGTTCCACGTTAGGAGTCACCGTCCAGGAAAAGCATGTAGCAGCCATCATTGACGATGCTTTCAAACCCTCTGCCCAGTGTGCTGCAGCAGCAAAGGAAGCAAGTACAATATTTGGTATTATTAGGAAAGGAATGGAAAATAAAAACGAGGATGTTATCATGCCTTTGTATCACTCCATGGTGCAACTGCACCTTGAAAATTGTGTGCAGATCTAGTCACCGCATCTCAAAAAAGATATAGCGAAATTAGAAAAGGTACAGAGAAGGGCAACAAAAATGATAAAGTGGATGGGACAACTTCCCTATGAGGAAAGGCTGAAACGGCTTGGGCTCTTCAGCTTGGAGAAAAGACGGCTGAGGGGAGATATGATAGAGGTCTATAAAATAATGAGTGGAATGGAACGGGTAGACGTGAATCGTTTGTTTACTCTTTCCAAAAATACTAGGACTAGGGGGCACACAATGAAGCTACAAAGTAGTAAATTTAAAATGAATCGGAGAAAATAATTTTTCCCTCAATGTGGAATTAAACTCTGGAATTCGTTGCCAGAGAATGTGGTAAAAGCAGTTAGCTTGGCGGGATTTAAAAAAGATTTGGATAGCTTCATAAAAGAAAAGTCCGTAAGCCATTATTAAGATGGACTTGGGGAAAATCCACTGCTTATTTCTAGGATAAGCAGCATAAAATGCAGTTTTGGGATCTTGCCAGGTACTTGTAACCTGGATTGGCCACTGTTGGAAACAGGATGCTGGGCTTGATGGACCTTCGGGCTGACCCAGTATGGCAACACTTATGTACTTATGCACTTATAGAACTGCTCCCATAGTCACTCCTTTCTAGTCATGAGTAAGGGATGTTGAGCCAGCTGACGGAGAAGCTCTAGCTGTAGGAGATGCCTTCAGTTTGCAACAATTTGTAGTTGTTTTCCAGACCTCTTGTTGCTGGGTAACCATGTATCGCTTCACCTTTAACAGAAGGGCAGGACTTTCCCATTAATTGGCCAACAATTCAAGCAACCCAGGAATGGAAAAAAAGCTTACCAAATAGAACAAAAAGCTTTAATAAAAGGCAACAGCTAGCTATCACCAGATAAATAACTGGGAGAAGACAGCTGTCTTAATGTGCTGTAGATTATGGGAGCAGCTATCAATTGCCCTGATAGCTGGAAAGCCTGAAAGAACTTTAGTTTCTGTGGATCTTGCAGCTAATTTTCAAATGTTAAGTACATGAGCTAGGAATGCCTTTTTAACTGGACTAAACGTGCACAGCTTGGGAAAGCCCATGCATACTTCAGCCACTCTAAAGGGACAGTTTTCAAGGAGGGCAATCAAGGAAGGCAACTACTTAGCTAGCTAAATTCCTTTGAAAATTGACCTCCTATACAAGGGGGTCCTCAAATCCAGTCCTAAAGGTCTACAACGCAGCGTGGTTTTCAGGATGGGACCTCGAGGACTGGATTTGAGGACCCCTGTCCTATAGGGTACTTTTGCATCACATAAAAATTCCGGCGGCTCTCTGTCTCTCTTTGGGTATGAGCCGCAACTCTGCAGGCAAGGAAGGAACAGAAGTTGAAAGCTGGAACACACTGGGGTGCACACGTAAGACTTGCCTCTGATTCGCTGGCATTGTGTGCTGAGAGGTTGCCACATGCACGCGCCAGTAGGTAAGGTGACCTTTGATGCTTGCACCTGTGTCAGAGCTGAGGCCTGCGCATCAGCCCGGGAGCAGAAAGGATTAGTGGAAGACTTTCTGCATTTGCGCTATTAAAGCAAGAAGGAGGAGAAGAAGACAGCACTCAAAGGACTTGGTACTCGGTAGGGGAGAAGCTGGCGCAGGTGAAGCTTACACTTCCATTGGAACCTTGCAGGAGCTGCTTCCGTCCCCATGGGAACCCTGCAGAGCTGCTTCCGTCCCTGCGGGAATCCCACAGCCACAGATTCTGCAAGATTCCCGCAAACCCGTTCCCATGCAAGTCTCTACTCTAATGTCTTAAGGCTTTAAATTAATGTAATTTTGCTAGATATTGGAGCTGATGATGTCATAAGCTGTAGTAACTTAATAAAAATAGAACATTCTTTGCTCAATTCCTAGGCAACAGTATGTTAAATTATAAAAGTGCATTACAGGTACCAGGACAGCTTTGACCTTATTTATACATTTGTCATATAGACACAAAATGAAACCCATTTAAGCAATCAGGCCCCTGTTAGATTGGCTTCTGCTTCAGTGACCATTAAATTTATCTTCTAACGTAATTATCTTCAAATTATCTTCTAGAGGAAATATTATCCTTTTCAATCATAAAATAATTTAAAAGCATGTCCCAGGTGTATCCAAGATCACCTACGTCCTTCATTCACATGAAGCCCCTGCCTCAAGATCCTAGAGGAAGTTCTAGTCTCTAAAATGTCTCCCTCCATTTTCATCCAGACAGTTGGAATTGTTTTGGGGTGAGCAATGAGAATCATTCATCTGATTTCTCTGGGATCCTTTTACAAAAGGCATGTTGAAAAAATGACTTGCAGTAGTGTAGGCGCGGGTTTTGGGCACACGCCGATCCATTTTTTAACATGCCTGTAAAAAAGGCCCTTTTTTTGCCAAAAATGGATGTGCGGCAAAATGAAAATTGTCGCGCATCCATTTTAGGTCTGAGACCTTACCGCCAGCCATTGACCTGGTGGTAGACTCACGCGGTAACCGAGTGGTAATGACCTATGCGTGCCAAATGCCACTTAGCACGCAGCCGTTACACGTGCCCAAAAATAAAAAATATTTTTCAGACGCGCGTCAAAAATGAATTTACCGCAAGAGTCTGGCGGTAACTCCACTTTGTTACACGTTGGACGCTTACACGGCTTAGTAAAAGGGCCTCTCTGTTTCCTACAACTAGGACCAGTGGCGTAGCCACAGGTGGGCCTGGGTGGGCCAGGGCCCACCCACTTTGGACTCAGGCCCGCCCAAAATTGTGACACTCTTGCTGTGGCTGGTGGGGATCCCCAAACCTTGCCAGTTGAAGATTTTCTCTCCTTGGGCACCAGCGCTCTTCCAAATGTCAGCCAGCGGCACTTGCCTGGAGACCGGCCCTTCTGCACATGCTCAGTTTTCGCACACGCATAAGCACTGAGCACGCACGACAAGCCGGTAGCAGCATCAGTTTGAGGCAAGTGCTGCTGGCTGCCGTTTGGAAGAGTGCTGGCTGCTCCAGGAGGAGGAGGAAATCTTCAGGAAGCAGGGTTTGGGGATCCCCGCCTGCTCAAGTATTTAATATTTGGGGTCTGTGGGCAGGGAAGGGTGGAGAGAGGAGCAAACCAGATGAGGATTGGGGGAGGGGATGTGAATTCCATGCCCACCCACCTTGGGCTCAGGCCCACCCAAATTTGACCATCTGGCTACGCCCCTGACTAGGACTAATATGACGGCCATGTTGAGTGTCCTGTCAATGCTTTCTCTTGCCTCCCTCCCACCAGCTCATCTGGCTTTTGGACCATAGTTTGGTCTCACAATATTACTGAAAACAAGGAGGTTGCCTAAAGGTTTTAGCAGAAGGAACTTCCTGAATTAGAATTCGTGTGACAGGAGAAGGGAAAAGTAGTCAAGCCACTCTTTTGAGATACAGTTCTTAACTTACAAGGTAACCTTCATACAAAGGACATAAATCAGGCACGTTGCCCTCGCATAAACACTCATTTTCAATCATATACATAAATTTGTGATACTGTTTATTTACCATACTTATTAAAGCTATTCCCCTCCCATTGCCTCCATCTTCCAGAACAATGAGCATAGATCAACAATGAAATAAGCATAAAGATTTCCTTTAAGCCTAGCTCAGTTAGGTTCCTCTATTCTGACTTAGTCTCAGCAGACATAGGGGGCTGATAAAGCAAGTTCTCTTAAATATTTGAAATGCAAAGAGAGAGGCTTGTTAAAATGAGACCAATTAATGCATTTTTAATCTTCTTTTAAACAGATGCAAAAGGGCTGAATACTACTTCCATCATTGTGATTTTGGAGAGGAAAGGTAGGGAACAGTCAGTGATATGTGGGTGTATCTTTCAGTCTTTTGAGTTTCTGCAGTGTTCTTTTTTCCTAGACAAGGTCAAATACACAAAAGCGCTTTTGTTCTTTCTACTTGGCAATATTTTACAGTTTGAAAATGAGATGGCAATTTGTAGGACAAAATTCTGTTTGTTAATGCCAAGATCCTCTGGAGCATCACTGTGCTATCAAGAGTATTAGCACTATTGCAGCTGAGGTGGAGGAGAAGGAATATAAAAATTGTTCACAAGATGCAGAGGAATTAGACAGATGATAAACTGACCAAAGGAGGCTCACATCCAGGGCTTATAGTTTATTTCGATTTTGCTGTGCACAGGCTAAAAAAATTGAAACGGGAAAGGAACTCCAAGTCAACGCACCCTACAATTTAGACAGACAAGCAAGGAGAACAGTAAAGGAAGATCTCTAGCTGGTGAAGCTGTTGCTGTCTAATCAATCTGACCCTCCGAAAGCCGGCCTAAGGATGGCCTTGAAAGTTTTAAGGGAATATTCATTAAGAAGGGGAAATGGGAGTCGGCGCTCAAGAAAATGTTTCTGGGTGTCGTTGTAGATAATACGCTGAAATCTGCTCAGTATGCTGCGGCAACCAAAAAAGCAAACAGGATGCTAGGAAATATTAGGAAAGGGATGGTGAATAAGACCCAAAATACTATAATGCCTTTGTATCGCTCCATGGTGCGTTCGCACCGTGAGTGTTGCGTTCAGTTCTGGTCACCGTATCTCAAACAAGACATAGCGGAATTAGAAAAGGTTCGAAGAAGAGTGACCGAAATGCACATGCAAATTTGAGCATGTCCTCAATTTGCGCACGCGATTTAATTGAGTAACGAGCCAATTAGTGCCAATAATTGGCTTTTTAATAAGCAATTATTGGTACTAATTAGATTTAATCGTTATGTATGCATGTAAATTTAGGCGTCAGATCCATGCCTAAATTTTACTCATGGCCCAAAAAATGGAACGTGGAAGTGGGAGGGTCATGGGCATTTTTGAGCGGAGCATAAGCGAGATTTTGAGTAACTGGGGCACTGCACATTAATTTAGGCGTGGTCATTTCTACCAAATTTTCATTGGTGCAAATAGCAGCACCTAAATTTATGTGCAGCCCCAGTGCCTTAGTGCTATTCTTTAAACTGTGCCTTACTTTAAGTGCAGCTTATAGAATGACGCTTTTATCGGCCCCATATACTCCAATGTTGTTTCCCAACCTTGACATGGAGGTGAACCTATCTGATCTGGTTTTCAAGATATATACTACTACTAATCATTTCTATAGCGCTACTAGACGTACGCAGCACTGTACACATTATATACAGGTACTTTCTCTGTCCCTAGGGAGCTCACAATCTGTTTTCTTGTACCTGGGGCAATGGAGGGTTAAGTAACTTGCCCAAGGTCACAAGGAGCTGGAGTGGGAATAGAACCCAGGTTGCCAGGATCAAAGCGTGCTGCACTAACCATTAGGCTACTCCTCCACTCTGTGATAAATATGCATAAGAGAGATTTCCATACTTTGGAATCTCAATGTATGCAAATATTTCTCATGTATATTCATTGTGGTGATTCCTGAAAATCAAGATGGATAGGTATATCTCCAGAAGAAGGTTGGGAAATATTATAATAGACTTCCTGAGCCTGTGCGTCTAGCCCCGTCTTTGGCCGTTTTCAAGTCTAAACTTAAAGCCCACCTCTTTACCACTGCTTTTGACTCCTAACCACTACTCACTTGCCCTGTCCTTTAACCTCACCTATTTATTCCCTTCCCCTTAATTGTTCTGTCTGTTTACCTGTCTTATCTAGATTGTAAGCTCTTTGAGCAGGGACTGTCTTTTTTGTGTATGGTGTACAGCGCTGCGTACGCCTTGTAGCGCTATAGAAATGATAAATAGTAGTAGTAGTAGTAATTATTGGCTTCCATTCTTTTCTTTTTCGAATGCTGCCTGGAAAGTTCTATGCAAATCAAACACCTACCATAAAACAATAAAGAAACTCAGAGATGAGAGGTTATCATAAGACATCGCAAGGCAGGTAAGAACCATTCGATCCACCAAATCTTGTCATTTGTATTCTGGAACATCAACCTCCTTCCACCACTAAGGTTCCTTTGTGTCTGTCCGGCGCATGTTTCAATTCTGCCACTGTACCAACAGTGACGTGCTGCATTTCCAATCTGTCTCATGTATCCATCTCCCTCTCTGTGAAAATGCATTTCCTCAGATTCTTTGAGCCTTTGTCTCCCCTCCCCCATCCCCAACCCAACATATACACACACAGGGCTGTTTGTGACCTTGGAAGTAGAGCTCTTCATACTATGAAATTATCACCCTTCTGGGACCTTATAGAAGCTTACAAGGTATGGTTATGTTTATTCAAAAATGCTTGTCATACTGGCTGGTAAAGCCATGTTTTGGCAGGAAGTTAACGGTCTGTTGCTCAGTCATGTCACAGCCATTCTTTACCACCCCACCACAACCTCCAGTCCAACTCCTGCTAATAGGTTGGCCTAATCTTCTGATCACATGGACTGGGGATCCTTTCCGGAAGTTTGGCAAGAGTGGTCTCCCTTGTAGACAACTCAGTTTATGGAGCACCCCCCTCCCCCTCCTTCATACCAATGGACAAGACACTAACAGCAATAAGTGCCTTGCATTTATGGAGTGTTCGATCCTAAAATTGTGTGACAGTGAACCAAATTGACCAACCACAGAGAAAAGAAACAGGAGGCCAATTCAGTGACTCAGTGGCAGTGCTGCGCATTGCCATATAGAAGGCTTCTGGTCCAATCTTCCAGCTGGATCTTCTGCCTCCCAGGTCAACACTGGCTATTTTAAGACTCACTAGATGTTATCATGAACTAGTGCCAACCGTTAGGCTAACGACCTTAGTAAACATGCCCCTTAGACTATAAGTCCTGTAGGGAAGGGGTCGATGTTCAAAGTGATTTAACTAGCCAGAAATAGCTCCTGGGGGGGGGGGGGGGGGGGGGTCAAATTGCCTGTTCAGAGCTAACCACTAATTTTCAGTGGCACTTAACCAGTTTGTGCCGAACTAAAAACTGGTTATTTTGGGAGCATTCTGAAGGCGGAGTCAGAACTTTATGCAATAACTCATAACCAGTTAAGTGCTGCATATCGCACTTAATCGGCTATGCATTAGCCGGCTTCAGAAACTTGGAAATTCAATGCCGGTGTTCGGAAATGGCCCAGCATTGAAGTTCTGGGTGTAATACCAGTGATGGCCAACAAAACGCTGATCACCGCATGGCTGAATATCAAGCCTCTAGCGTACCTGAAGGTAATTCACCTTAAGCTACTGCTGAAAAAAGATGTGAGCTAAACCAAACTAAGGGGCCCTTTTGCTAAAGGACATTAAGCCCTAACTTGGACTTAGCAGACGGGAAACCACTTACCGCAAAAAGAATGAAAGCGTTTTGCAGTCAATTTGTCTTTTCCACGTGCTAAGTGTATATTAATGAATTTAGTACAAAGGAAACAGCGAAGGTGACTCAATAAAACAGTGATGCTGTATGTGGTCTAGAAGGTTTATTGAACAACAATAACGACTCTATGGTCAACACAAGGGCTCGACACAGCCATGTTTGGGCCCATCGGCCTGCCTCAGGGTTCTTCCTGTGTTGTATAAATGAGTAGATAGATGTTGCATGCTGTGTATATTTCAAGCTAAATCACTATGGATATGCTTCAGTCTCGTAGCAACTGGTTCTGAATTCTAACAGTGACCACATGCTAAGAACTCCCATGTTTTGGGGTTCTTTTTTGTTGTTGTTGGGTTTTTTGCTTGCTTGCTTGCTTGCTTGTTTGTTTGTTTTGTTTTGTTTTTTTTATTGCAGGTCTTATGTGCTAATAGAAAAATTAGAGCAGTACCAGCAAAAAGAAAAAAAACCCTACTTTCAGGAAGCGTTTAAAATGAGCGTAGCATGTGGGAAAGTCATGTTAAAACTTGTTCATCCTATTTTCTAATGCAGTTTAGTAAAAAAAGACCCCTAAATAAATTTTTTAAAAACACAGACAACAAATTCATGCTTGTACAAGCAACATATTTTAATGGACCTGTTGGGTCAAATTGATACATCCACAAGCTCTTTGATGTTCAGAAATGATGAAATGTTCTTTGGCTTAAAGCACTATAAAAGCCCTGGCATTCCCGTTTGAAAGGCAAAGTAAGTAACAGCTCTAAACAAGATTTAAAAAATGGTTAAAGCTGTCATATTTTATCTTGATATTAAATGAAATACATTGACTAGGGGCGACGTCAAACATTTTTCTAAATCAGCTTTTTGCTGAGCTAGGGAACTGGGCCAATGTATTTTACCACTCTGTTCATAAGAGTCTTTATAAAATTTTCAAGAGAAGTAGGTTAGATTCTTTTTTTAAAACTACTCTCTGTCCAATGACATTTTGAAAGGTCTTCCAATAAAGGAGCAAGCTAATTTAGCCACTGCTACAGTCCATCTACCTATTTTTCGACTGGTGTAGAAAACATTTACAAGCTGGCTCAATCTGTCTCTCCAACTAGAACCATAAATTCACCAAAAATACACTGATTAGATCCAAACTTAAGTCTACCATAGGTCTACAACACAATGGTGAACATAAGAGTAGCATAAGAGTAGCCATACTGGGTCAGACCAATGGTCCATCTAACCCAGTATCTTGTTTTCCAAACAGTGGCCAAGCCAGGTCACAACTATGTGGGAGAAACCTATAAGAATAGTTTTATATCATCTGCAAATTTGATCACCTCACTCATCGTTCCGATTTCCATATCATTTATAAATATGTTAAATAGTACCGGTCCCAGTACAGATCCCTGCGGCACTCCACTCTGCTCCATTGAGAGAAATGACCATTTGACCCTACCCTCTGTTTTCTGTCCAATAACCAGTAATCCACACCAGAACCTTGCCTCCTATCCCATGACTCTTCAATTTTCTCGGGAGTCTCTCATGAGGAACTTTGTCAAAAGCTTTTTGAAAATCTAGATACACTACATCAACCGGCTCACCTTTAGGCACATGTTTATTCACGCTTTCAAAGAAATGAAGCAAATTGGTGAGGCAAGACTTCCCTCGGCTGAACCCATGTTGACCATTTTAGTAGCTGCCCTCTGGACTGACTCCATCCTGTTTATATCTTTTTGAAATTGCGGTCTCCAGAATCGTACACAATATTCTAAATGAGGTCTCACCAGAGTCTTATACAGGTGAAACCCCAGAATACATGGTTGACTTGATAGATCTTCCAACAAGAAACAGAACCAGAGCGTCACATACCTATTTGAACCTCCACTATCCAAGCTGCATTGGAGTCAGAAACAAATCAACCTATGCATCCAATTTCTCCTACTTAGGTACACAAATGTGGAATGCACTACCAAAGAGTGTGAAAATGATCCATGACCATCTAAACTTCAGGTGATCATTAAAGACCTGTCTGTTTTGCAAGGTCTACCCTACTGACCCAACTTAAATGCCTCAACTCTGCAACGCATCAAAACCTTACATCGTATTGGACATTATATATTCCTTGACTCTTATTGTACTTGTATACCCTTACCTTACCTGACCCTTATTTTATACTGTATTTGTTTAACATCTACCGGACCTGGCGATCGCCTTTACAGTATTATGTAAGCCACATTGAGCCTGCTAATGGGTGGGGAAATGTGGGATACAAATGTTACAAATAAATAAATATTTGAAGCTCTATTCATGATTTGGACTTGGCATGCTGGCATTTACGTGGGCATCTCGCATACATGTAGAAAGCCCAATTTTAGAAATTTGGGATTTTACACATTCAGATCACTGATGTATGCATCTGGCAAGGGGACTGGTCTTGATGTATTTTGGGTGGGACTAGACTAGGGCCAAAATATACATGCATTCCCTTTTTCAGATGGGAAATCACATCTATGCTCACAGAGTTTGACGCCAGGACTTGGGTGTGATCGTATGTGATGATCTTAAGGTGGCCAAACAGGTAGAAAAGGCGATGGCAAAAGCTTGGGAGCAAAGAGATAAGAATGGCCAGTAGGAAAAATAAGGTGATGATGCCCCTGTATAAGACTCTGGTGAGACCCCATTTAGAATACTGTGTACAATTCTGGAGACCACACCTTAATGATACTGGAGTCCGTCCAGAGGGTGGCTACTAAAATGGTCAGTGGTCTTTGTCATAAAGTGTATGGGGACAGACTTAAAGATCTCAATATGGAACAAAGGTGGGAGAGGGGAGATATGATAGAGATGTTTAAATACCTATGCGGCATAAATGCACAGATGGTCAGTCTCTTTCAATTGAAAGGAAGCTCTAGAAGGAGAGGGCATAGGATGAAGGTGAAAAGGGATAGACTCAGAAGTAACTAGTAACTGTGAAGCCCGAAACTCCCCTGGTGTAAGGAAGTTGGTAATATACTTTCTAGCAGCCGACGCCGGCATGCCGCACACGCTCAGTTTGCATGCATGAACTGAGCATGTGTGAGGAGTGCTGGCATCGGTGGTTAAAAAGCATTCTGCCGACTTCCTTACACCAGGGGAGGTTTGGGCTTCGGAGCTATTTGTCTGGCGGACTTGGGCATCCCCTCCAGCAAAGCTAACAATTTTTATGGGGGGGAAGAGGAAATGGAGTCAAGGAGAGAGCAAAAAGGAATGGGTGGCCCCAGAGTCTCCCCCCCCCCCCCCCCCCATGGGCTGCTAGCTACACCCCTGCGTTTTCTGACTGATGGTGCAGTGGGGTGGGGGTGTTACAAGAAATGATTTATCTTGGGGGAAAAAGCTCTAGAGCACTTGCTAATGTTTATAATTTTATATATATATATTCTCCACCAGTTGCCGATTAAAGCAACAAGATTAACAATTGCAGTATTCTGTACTGCAAGATTTAAAAGTATGTACTCAGAGCATGGCACTAAATTTTTTAAGTGACCATGTGCTATCAGTATAACTTTAAAAAATACCATATACTCAGAACACAAAGAGACTATATTTTTAGCTTCAAAAGGGTTTATTTAATATACATAATATTGCAAACGAGAGATAGCTTTTAAAAGATCTTTACAGATAATCTGTGCTTAAGTAAAGTAGCAGGGTTCTAAATCAGAAGTTATAACTTACAGAACAGTTTTGTTGTAGAGCATGCTGTGGTCCAGCGAGAAGCCATGAGGCAGAGGCAGAGACAAAGGCAGGTGGGCTGCAGGTCCCAGGAAGAAAGAGAGAGCTGAGAGCTGGGCTTTTCCAGCCTTTTTATAGTCTGTTTGCAGCAAAATATGAGTGCATGTCCTGTGTGCATTTGCTTCCTGGTTTGCACTCGACCCTGAGTAGTTGCAAAGCATTGTGGTATCTTGGTCTCATGTCTTATGACATCACAAGACTTCCTGTCTGGATTTTGCTGACAAATGGTTTATTGAAGTGCAAGGTTTCCTGCTTGAATCTCTGTGATAGATACTCCTTTGATAAGATTTGTCTGGGGCAGCCAGCAGGTGTCCTTTGTCTTTAGTAGCTGGATTTTACAGCTTTCCCGCCTGCCTGTCTCCTTGCCTCTACTGGTTACCTTTGATCTTTGTTGTGTTGATCAGCCAGGCTTTTTTGATCAGAGGAAGAGAGTCAGTTTAAAACTTTGAAACAGTCTCTTAGTCTTTTGTTAAAGGGGGAGGAAGGAAGCTATATCCCAGTACCTTTTGTCTCTGTTAAGTGTTTGTAATTGACTAGCCCTGCTATCAAAGCCAGTTTCTGCTGCAGTTTCAAATATATTTTTAAAGCTGTATTTTTGTATCTGATTCAGCATAATCAATATTATGCTACACATTTCAATAATTCTGCTGCATATTTAATTCTGACAATTGAACTGACATCATGTTACAGGGGGACCCCCTAAGAGTGTTTGTCTCAGGCCTGCTTTTGTCTCATGGCAGCCCTGTCTCCGTGCCCAACTTGAGTGCCAGGATTTACACCAAGTTTCAGCAGGGATAAGTCTGGCACCCAGAGTTGAGCATGGAAACCGGCACTAAGCACTGAACTTTTCCTGCTCCCATTTTTGATCTGCATTTATAGAATCCCCCCTATCACATGCTTGAAGTCACTGATTTGAAGAGCTGCTGTTTGTCTCTTTTTTTCTAGGGACATAAGCTTATCAACCATTGGGTATTCTAATTTGTAGTTGGGGTTTCTTTTTTTTTGCTCATTTGTATTTTTAATGTATTTAAGGGAAATCACTCTGTGACTTTCTAGGAAAAATGGAACATAATTGGAATAAAAGTAAGTAAAACATGAGAAATCATTAAAATAATGAGCCCTAAATCCAAGTGAATGTGAATGGATAAAAGGGCTGTAAAATTCATGTGAATTCATGCCTTCCACTATTTCGATTTCTCTCTTCGAGGCTTCTGACTTAAGCTGACACTTCTTAAGTCTGGTGGGGGCCAAGGGGGATTAAGGGGTGTAGATTTACTGCCCCATGATTACATTCTTAAATAGATCATTGCTGGCATGCACGCAGACATCAGATGCAACATTAACACGCTTTGGGGACCCTCAGTATTGACTTACACAAAACTTAATTAACTGCATAGTGGAAACCTGAAACAACATTAATTTAAAAGGAGTCATTAAAAGAGTTGCCAGGGAGTAAGAATTTTAACTGGTGGCAGGTTGAATGTGGCTGTTTGTGCAGCCTGCTTTCTTACTAGAGTACTTGCCTTTCCATGCACTGCCTGCATTATTCCATTTGGCTTGCTCAAACTGACATTAGAGGGAAGAAACACATGATTACTCAGGACAGGCTTGCTGTGAAACAGTATTTAGCACAAGCGTGTCACAAAACACCATGTAGGAATGTGTGGTGAATCCACGGTTTTATGTGCTCCTTCCTGCTGAGGTTCTTATCAATAGGGTAGGTCCAAGTGAACCCTGGGGTCCAGGTTTGAGCAGGGCCACTGAGAGGGGGCGGGGAGGAGGGGCAAGATTCCCCAACCCCGGTCTGTGAGGAGGGCCCGGCACCAGCAATCAAAAGAGACTGCTCTGCCGGCCACGTCCTTCTTCTTGCTACTTCCTGCCTATGTGGAAACAGGAAGTTACTTCACAGGAGGCGGGACACGGCAGGAAGAAGGACCTATAGCCAGCAGAGCAATCTCTATCGTTTGCTGCTGCAGGAGGGGGGCAGTGGTGATGCCGGGTGGTGGGGCTCTGAATATTGTTTGCCCTGGGCCCAGCTTTGTCTCTCGGTAGCCCTGGGTTTGAGGGATAACATAGTAGATCCCATCAGGACATACTGCTCCCAGCCCACCATCTCTTCTCATTGGTGGCGCCGAAGTGAAGGGTGGGGCAGTGGGTGAATGGTGCAGAGCACAGCTATAGCTTGTTACATTCCTGCCATCAGGAGAATCCTGTGTTTTACTCTAAAAATCAAGATCTAGCTTTTTGTTGTGTTTTGAGCCTAAAGCAACAAGGTAGCTGCAGGGCTGTAGGTTTTTACATTTGTTTTAAATAGCAATATTTTGTTCAATTTAATACTCCTGTAAGGTGTCAGCCTTGACAGCACTGGAAACCAAAGTCTTACAATTATCTACAAAATAGGGACAGCACAGACAGCAGTGATCCAAGCTCCCCTCCCCTCCTCCCCCTACCTCACACAAACACGTACACATAAGCAGCATGTGATAGCATCCGGACACGCTTCCACTGCATATACACTACCCCACCACAGAACAAAATCCCTTTCTTAAAAAACGTACACTGCAGGGTACCGGGGCAGGCAGGCCCTGCGCCAGATTTTCTCTTTGTTCAGTAGAACGCCGAGGGTGGCCCGGATAATCATATATTTGGATAAATGCAATCGGAGCATGGCATATTGAACATTAGTTTTATTTTTATCAATGGCAGATAAAAATGGCAGAAAAAAAATACAACATACGATACAGTTCTGTAATTGTAGTACATACAATGCTATATTTATAATTAAAAAGGGAAATACTGTACATTTAAATACTGTATATTTAAAAGTAAAGTATAGTGCAGTGCACTATTTCTTGTACATATAATCACTACTGTACAGTAAAAAAGGAAGTAATTCTTAACTGCTTCAAAGCAAGCTGTTTTCTCTGCCGCATCCAGGCTGAAAGAGCTTTTTTTCTGCTGCGTATGAGTCAGGAAAGGGCCGGAAAAGGAAAGGGCAAGGCTTTTTTCTGCTGCATCCCCGTTCACATCATTTCCTGCAGCAGATTGCGCGGACCGTGAGGATTGGCTGGGAAAGTACATTACTATCGGGCGGATAATTGGTCTGGATAATTGAACATCCGGATGATGGGCATTCGGATAATCGGCGTTCTACTGTGCTTGCTTCTACTGCTTTGGGGCAGGCACCGGAAAACATACAGCAAAACAGTGGCGTACCAAGGGGGGGCGGTGGGGGCGGTCCGCCCCGGGTGCACACCTCTGGAGGGGTGCCGCGCGCCTGTCTGCTCCGCTCGTTCCGTGCTCCCTCTGCCCCGGAACAGGTTACTTCCTGTTCCGGAGCAGAGGGAAAACGGAACGAGTGAAGCCGAGAGGCACGCGGCCCCCCCCCCCCCCCCCAGCAGGTAAAAATCCACCCAGGGGGGTGTTCTTTCACCGGGAGGGTTTCTCCTTTCGCCGGGGGGGGGGGGGGGGGGGTGTCACGCTGTACCCGGGGGGGGGGGGGGGGGGGAGGCGCATCGGCGATCTGCCCCGGGTGTCAGCCACCCTAGGAACATCGCTGCAGCAAAACTATGAAGATGAGCAAGTACACAGAGGGGAGAGCAATAGAGGATTGTTCAGTGGTAATTAGGGATAGGATTGGAATGGGGGATCTCTCTCTTTCCCACTTGCTATGGATGCCTATAGAGTCAACTATAGCAACAAAAGATAGGGTGTGGAGGGGGCCGGAGCCCGAGGTGGGGGGGCACATTTTGATCTGCCACCCCGCCATCGCTCCCGCCACAGCCTCGCCGCCACCCTGCTGCTCTGCTGCAGCAAAAACCTTGGCTGGCTGGGGTTCCCCAAAAAAAGCTTTTTTGGAAGGATTTTGCAAATGATGAAGAAGAGATCTATTAGATCCGTGTAGCTCTTCAAATCTGTTTTAATTTTGTCACAGTGCATTTTTTGAAGGGGTACTTGGGGGTACTGAGTACCAGCACCTTTTCCATTGTCTGCTAAAATTGACCTGTGGATCCCAAGTTTTAATGAAAGAGCTCAGGCTCTACACACCAATTCTGCCTTGTCATAGATTCTGTCACTGGTTGCAGGGGGCCTGGCTATTGTGGGGAGGGTCCCTCAGTGATCATCCCACCCCTGAAGGGTGGCCTAGCATTTGAGTACCGGCACCTTTTTCGCTAGAAACAAAATGCACTGGATTTTGAGCTCTTTGAGGCTTTCCCTTCCTTTTCAAACAACTTTTCATAAGCTATTTTTCAGTGAGTGGATTTTTGTGTGAGTTTCTCTTATGCCTCTAAAGTCAAACCAGCCCTGGGAAGCTGCACAGCTAACTCCTTGCCTAGGTGGCTTCTTTTTGTTTTCATTGTTCAGTGCAGTATTTCTCAAACCTTATCTCTGTTCCTTTGACAATTCCCTTTGAGTAGAGGGGCGTAGCCAAACAACGGATTTTGGGTGGGCCTAGGCAAGAAGTGGGTGGGCACCAAGTGTTCTCCCCCCACCACCAAAAAAATATCTCAGCTGGCAGGAAAATGCTTCTTTCCACCTTGGCAGTCTGCAGCAGACATGCGCTAAAAACTGAACATGCGCAGATGCCGGTTTCGTGGAGAGTAGCGTTTTTGTTACCATCAGGGGGAAGACTTCAGCTGGTAGAGCTTGGGATCCCCACCAGCTACCACTAAATGTGTGCTACTGTTGGGTGGGCCTGAGCCCTAAGTGGGCCAACCCAGGCCCACCTGTGGCTACGCCACGTGTAGACAGAGTTCTAGAATTGAACACCAACTTTACTACCATTGTTCACAATTCAAGATCCCTCTTTGCTTGTGGAATTTGAAGAATCATGGTGTGGTTCTGGGATGTGGCAGATATCACTGGCTCCCCAACATGGGCCCTTGCTGAATACCTCAGAAGCTCCTTCTACTCGCAATGATGTCACTGCTTCTACAGCCTACAAGGACGTGCTTGTAAAGAGAAGTGATTGTAAGGGTAAAGGAAAATGGGACTTGATATATCGCCTTTCTGAGGTTTTTTTTGCAACTACATTCAAAGCTGTTTACATATATTCAGGTACTTATTTTGTACCAGGGGCAATGGAGGGTTAAGTGACTTGCCCAGAGTCACAAGGAGCTGCAGTGGGAATCAAACCCAGTTCCCCAGGATCAAAGTCCACTGCACTAACCACTAGGCTACTCCTCCACTCCTTACCCTTTGGGATTCCAGAATCTTGCTATTCTTTGGGATTCTACATGGAATCTTGCTATTCTTTGGGGATCTACATGGAATGTTGCTACTCAGATTCTGCATGGAATCTTGTCACTCTTTAGGATTCCGGAATCTTGCTATTCTTTGGGGTTCTACATGGAATCTTGCTACTCTTTGGGGATCTACATGGAATGTTGCTACTCAGATTCTGCATGGAATCTTGCCACTCTTTAGGATTCCGGAATCTTGCTATTCTTTGGGGTTCTACATGGAATGTTGCTACTCTTTGAGATTGTGCATGGAATCTTGTTAACGGGACTTGACAAACTGCCTTTCTGAGGTTTTTGCAACTACATTCAAAGCGGTTTACACATATTCAGGTACTTATTTTGTACCAGGGGCAATGGAGGGTTAAGTGACTTGCCCAGAGTCACAAGGAGCTGCAGTGGGAATCAAACCTAGTTCCCCAGGATCAAAGTCCACTGCACTAACCACTTGGCTACTCCTCCACTCCTTACCCTTTGGGATTCTGGAATCTTGCTATTCTTTGGGGTTCTACATGGAATCTTGCTATTCTTTGGGGATCTACATGGAATGTTGCTACTCAGATTCTGCATGGAATCTTGTCACTCTTTAGGATTCCGGAATCTTGCTATTCTTTGGGGTTCTACATGGAATCTTGCTACTCTTTGGGGATCTACATGGAATGTTGCTACTCAGATTCTGCATGGAATCTTGTCACTCTTTAGGATTCCGGAATCTTGCTATTCTTTGGGGTTCTACATGGAATGTTGCTACTCTTTGAGATTGTGCATGGAATCTTGTTAACGGGACTTGACAAACTGCCTTTCTGAGGTTTTTGCAACTACATTCAAAGCGGTTTACACATATTCAGGTACTTATTTTGTACCAGGGGCAATGGAGGGTTAAGTGACTTGCCCAGAGTCACAAGGAGCTGCAGTGGGAATCAAACCTAGTTCCCCAGGATCAAAGTCCACTGCACTAACCACTAGGCTACTCCTCCACTCCTTACCCTTTGGGATTCCGGAATCTTGCTATTCTTTGGGGTTCTACATGGAATCTTGCTATTCTTTGGGGATCTACATGGAATGTTGCTACTCTTTGGGGATCTACATGGAGTATTGCTACTCAGATTCTGCATGGAATCTTGTCACTCTTTAGGATTCCGGAATCTTGATATTCTTTGGGGTTCTACATGGAATGTTGCTACTCTTTGAGATTGTGCATGGAATCTTGTTAACGGGACTTGACAAACTGCCTTTCTGAGGTTTTTGCAACTACATTCAAAGCGGTTTACATATATTCAGGTACTTATTTTGTACCAGGGGCAATGGAGGGTTAAGTGACTTGCCCAGAGTCACAAGGAGCTGCAGTGGGAATCAAACCTAGTTCCCCAGGATCAAAGTCCACTGCACTAACCACTAGGCTACTCCTCCACTCCTTACCCTTTGGGATTCTGGAATCTTGCTATTCTTTGGGGTTCTACATGGAATCTTGCTATTCTTTGGAGATCTACATGGAATGTTGCTACTCAGATTCTGCATGGAATCTTGTCACTCTTTAGGATTCCGGAATCTTGCTATTCTTTGGGGTTCTACATGGAATGTTGCTACTCTTTGGGGATCTACATGGAATGTTGCTACTCTTTGGGGATCTACATGGAATATTGCTACTCAGATTCTGCATGGAATCTTGTCACTCTTTAGGATTCCGGAATCTTGCTATTCTTTGGGGTTCTACATGGAATCTTGCTACTCTTTGGGGATCTACATGGAATGTTGCTACTCTTTGGGGATCTACATGGAATATTGCTACTCAGATTCTGCATGGAATCTTGTCACTCTTTAGGATTCCGGAATCTTGCTATTCTTTGGGGTTCTACATGGAATCTTGCTACTCTTTGGGGATCTACATGGAATGTTGCTACTCAGATTCTGCATGGAATCTTGTCACTCTTTAGGATTCTGGAATCTTGCTATTCTTTGGGGTTCTACATGGAATCTTGCTACTCTTTGAGATTGTGCATGGAATCTTGTTAACGGGACTTGACAAACTGCCTTTCTGAGGTTTTTGCAACTACATTCAAAGTGGTTTACACATATTCAGGTACTTATTTTGTATCAGGGGCAATGGAGGGTTAAGTGACTTGCCCAGAGTCACAAGGTGCTGCAGTGGGAATCAAACCTAGTTCCCCAGGATCAAAGTCCACTGCACTAACCACTAGGCTGCTCCTCCACTCAACTGGGCATGTTAGGCGCACGTAACGCCTAAGAGCTTCAACACACCACTGGGATCTGGAAAGTCCAAACTCTAAAATCAAAATGAATAAACTGCAGTATACATAACGAGAAAGAAAAATAACAATTCAGAGACCGGAGAATCAGCAGCAGTAGACAAAAATTCTTGTTAATCAGTTCAGTCCCTGGAGGATGTGTTGCAATGATAATGTTACCTTGTGTATGTTCAGACTTCTAATGAAGACGCCAAATATAATGGGTTTTTTAAAGAGTGTTGAGATCTTTCTACTGGGAACTAGTCTAAGGCCACTGTTGCAGTGGCGTAGCTACAGGTGAGCCTGGGTGGGCTGTGGCCCACCCAATTTGCACCCAGGCCCACCCAAAATTTTTATTTTGTTAGATTTGTACCCCGCGCTTTCCCACTCATGGCAGGCTCAATGCGGCTTACCTGGGGCAATGGAGGGTTAAGTGACTTGCCCAGAGTCACAAGGAGCTGCCTGTGCCTGAAGTGGGAATTGAACTCAGTTCCTCAGGACCAAAGGCCACCACCCTAACCACTAGGCCACTCCTCCACTGTTGCTACTATTTGAGATTCCACTAGCAACATTCCATGTAGAAGTCGGCCCTTGCAGATCACCAATGTGACCGCGCAGGCTTCTGATTCTGTGAGTCTGACGTCCTGCACATACGTGCAGGACGTCAGACTCACAGAAACAGAAGCCTGCGCAGCCTTCTACATGGAATGTTGCTAGTGGAATAGCAACATTTCATGTAGAATCACTAGTGGAATAGCAACATTCCATGTAGAATCTCCAATAGTAGCAACATTCCATGTAGAATCTCCAATAGTATCTATTTTATTTTTGTTACATTTGTACCCTGCGCTTTCCCACTCATGGCAGGCTCAATGCGGCTTACATGGGGCAGTGGAGGGTTAAGTGACTTGCCCAGAGTCACAAGGAGCTGCCTATGCCTGAAGTGGGAATTGAACTCAGTTCCTCAGGACCAAAGTCCACCACCCTAACCACTAGGCCACTCCTCCACTGTTGCTACTATTTGAGATTCTACATTCCATGTAGAAGTCAGCTCTTGCAGATCACCAATGTGACCGCGCAGGCTTCTGATTCTGTGAGTCTGACGTCAGACTCACAGAAACAGAAGGATGCGCAGCCTTCTACATGGAATGTTGCTAGTGGAATAGCAACATTCCATGTAGAATCTCCAATAGTAGCAACATTCCATGTAGAATCTCCAATAGTATCTATTTTACTTTTGTTACATTTGTACCCTGCGCTTTCCCACTCATGGCAGGCTCAATGCGGCTTACATGGGGCAATGGAGGGTTAAGTGACTTGCCCAGAGTCACAAGGAGCTGCCTGTGCCTGAAGTGGGAGTCGAACTCAGTTCCCCAGGACCAAAGTCCACCACCCTAACCACTAGGCCACTCCTCCACTCCACTGTGGCTCTCTTGATGTGTGGCTGGTGGGAATCCTCAAACCCCACCAGCTAAAGATTTCCTCCTTGTTAGGCAGCCAGTGCTCTGCCACACACCAGCCCCTCTGCACGTGCTCAGTTTTCACCAGGCGGAAGCACTGAGCATGTGCGGAGTACTGGTAGCGGTGTCTTGCTTCTGCTGTTCGGAAGAGCACTGGCTGCCCAAGGAGGAGGAAATCTTCAGCTGGTGCAGTTTTGGGAATCCGCACCAGCTCGGGTATTTAATATTTTGTGTTTGAGGGTAGGGGGAGAGCAGAGTTGAGGGGGGGCCAGAAGGGGCTGAATTCCGTGCCCATCCATTTCCGGCTCAGGCCCACCCACGATTGGCTTGTCTGGCTACGCCCCTGCACTGTTGTGTCCCTGTTTTGAGGCTGCACGTGTGGCTGGCTCCGGATTTACCTAACAAGACTTGATCCAGTCCTAGGGGTAGGGTTACCCTATGGCTCCAGAAAAAAGAGAAAGAACAAAGCAGCGAAGATGACTACAATAAAATTTTAAAAAAGATGGCCTTGTAGAAATCAATTTTAAAAGGTTTATTGATTATAAAATAAAATAATAAAAAATGTGATTGGAACTCGACACAGCTGTTTTTCGGCCTATCAGGCCTGCATCAGGAGTCTTTTCACCATACAGAAAAACTTGTTTTCAATCACGAATAATAATGTTGAAAAACTCAGACCGAAGCTTCTGCTCGGGCTATTCTTCCGGTTTCTTGTAAGAATGTATCGCGTTGAAAGTTGTAACTGAAGCTGTATAAATGAATTGAGCTCCAGTTAGCGTCTCGCATCTGGGAGACTAAAAAAAGAGGGCAGATTGAGCCAGTCTGGGTTTTACTGCCATTGCTTTCAGTGGAAGCAAAACCCGGACTGGATCAATGTGTCCTTTTTCTGGGGGCACAACTTCTCAGCTACTCAGTTCAAGGAGGAAGATTTAAGGCCAGTCCTGGATTTCTGGCATCCCTATCATAGTGCTTTACGGGGCCTGCAGCACTGATTTAAATGGATAGAATCAGGGACTGTAAATACCACACACTGCTTTGGAATAGAAATTCAAAACCAGGACAGGTCAAAAATTCTCTCTCCCGGAACTGGGTAACTTTGGCAATCTACAAGGCAGAGCTGGCAACTTAACCAGTTCCAGGAGCAGTGGTGTTCCTAGGGGGGCTGACACCCGGGGCGGATCGCCGATGCGCCCCCCCCCCCCCTGTGAAAGGACACCCCCCACCCCGGCGAAAGAACCCCCTCCCCCAGGTGCACGCTGCTGGGGGGGTGCCACGCGCCAGTCAGCTTCGTTCCCGCTGAGGGGGGGGGGTGCCGCGCGCCGGTCAGCTTCGTTCGTTTCCATGCTCCCTCTGCCTCGGAACAGGTTACTTCCTGTTCCTGGGCAGAGGGAGCATGGAAACAAACGAAGCTGACCGGCGCGCGGCACCCCCCCAGTGGCGTGCACCCGGGGCGGACAGCCCCCCCCCCCCCCCCCCCCTTGGTACGCCACTGTCCAGAAAGGAGACTTTTTGACCAGTGCTGGTTTTAATCCTGCATCCCAAAGCAGTGTGGGATTTGTAGTCCCTGATTCTGCCCCCATTGTCCCCCCCCCCCTTCTCTGCACCTACTTGCTAAAGAGAATTACCTAAGACTAGAACTGATAATATGGCAATATTGAATTTACTTTGTAATACAAACTGTGCTCAAGGGAGCTATCCTGGACCGTCCTAGATCGAACCGGAACGGACCGAGAGGAAGCACTGCGAAGAGCTCCGCTGAGAACCGATCGAAGGGTCGGTTCCCAGTGTCTCGCAATCGCAGCGTGAACCCCAGGACAGTAGCCAAGGAGGGAATCGCTCACGGAGTCAGCGCCTCCTACTGCCTCGTGTCGCTGTACGGATCGGCGTGGCTGTATCAGCGCACAAGCAGGCAGGAGGTCGAGAGCAGCGGTGGCGGGGCAATCGAAGCTGTGCGGCCCAGGACCGCGCGTCCACGTGGCAGCCGTCTCGTTCCGCTGCCTGGTGACCGGCACAGCGTGGGAGTTTGAGGTAGGGTGGTGAGTCGGCGGAGGGCGGCCGGGACCACGCGTCCACGTGGCAGCCGTTCTCCCTAGCCCATCTGAGAGCCAGGAGACCTGGGCAGCTGGCCCTGGTGTTAATCCTGCTGACGTGGGAGCTTGGGGAGCCAGGTGTCCACAGGCAGCTGTTCCCTAGGACCTCATGTTCATGTCCCGTGGCCCTCACTGGCTCTGGTCCTGCCTGTCTGCCGCCTGCCCTCTGTCCTGGCTTGCTCTGGCCCTTCAGCCTGCTCCGACCCGGCTTGCTCCAGCCCGCTGCTCTGCTCCCTCCTGCTTCTGCTTGTCCCAATCTGTCTGTTCCAGCTTACTCGGGCCCTGCTACTCCTACTCCTGCCTGTTCCAGCTTGTTCCAGTCCATCCGTTCCAGCCCATCTGCCTGAGCCTGTTCCAGTCCATCCGCTCCAACTTGATCCAGGCCATCCGTTCCAGCTTGCTTAGTCCGTCTGTTCCGACTTGCTACAGTCCACCTGCACCTGCCTGTCCAAGTCCGGCTGTTCCTACTTGCCCCAGTACATCTGCACCTGCTTGTCCTAGCGTGTTCCAGTCCTGCGGTGCCGCTGTCTTCTGCTCCAACTTGATCCAGCTTATACCAGCCCATCTGGCCTAGCCTGTTCCAGCTTGTTCCAGCCCGTGTGCCAGCTCGTTCCTGCTCTAATGCTCCAGCTTGTTCCAGCCCATTCCAACCTGATCCAGCCCACTCCAGCTTGTTCCAGTCAATCCCTGCTTGCTCCAGTCAATCCGCCCCAACGTGTTCAAGCTTGTTCCAGTCCTCCTGATCCCAGTTTGTTCCAGTTCGCCTGACCCAGCTTCCCCCGCTTGTTCCACTCCATCGGCTCCAGCGTGTTCCAGCCCGCTTGTTCCAGTCCATTGGCTCCAGCGTATTCCAGCCCGCCTGATCCAGCCAGCGTGTTCCAGCTCGTTCCAGTTCTCCTGAGCCCAGCTTGTTCCAGCCCGCCTGATCCTTCCAGTCTATCGGCTCCAGTGTGTTCCAGTCCGCCTGATTCAGCTTCTTCCGGCTTGCCCCTGTCCACCGGATCCAGCGTGTCCAGCTAGTTTCAGCTGCCGATCCAGCCTTCCCCTTGCTGTCCATCGGCTCCAGTGTGTTTCAGCCTGCCTGACCCAGCCTCTCCTTGCTTACTCCAATTCTTCTGCTCCAGCGTGTTCCACCTCGTTCCAGTCTTCCTGATCCCAGCTCGTTCCAGTCTTCCTGATCCCAGCTTGTCCGTCTGCTCATCCTGACACAGTTCATCTGTTCCTGCTTGTTCCAGTTTGTCCATCTGTACCTGCCTGTTCCGGCTTGTTCCTGCTTGCTTCAGCTTGTTCCGGCTTGCTCCAATCCATCTGACTGTTAACACATCGAGTAACCTGCCTGCCTGCTTGCGAGCCTCTCAGCCATTGACTTACCTACCTGCCTGCTAGCTTATCAGCCATTGACTTATCTAATCGCCAACCCAAAACCTAGCTTCAAGCCCTATCTATCTGCTTAACACCTCAGTCATTACATAGTCACCCATTAACACCTGTTAACTGCTTAACACCTCAGTCACTATATTGTCACCTGTTACACCTCAGTCACCACCTATGGCCCCTGTCCATGTTCTCTTCCTTGCCCTGTCCCTTCCTAATCTCCTTTCCCCCCCACTCCCACTGTCTACCATTAGAACTACTCGCTGCCCTCCCACCCTGCCCGCCACCGCAATACCCTATTCACCTCCATCCCTCACCTTACCATCCCTCTTGTCCCCCTCCTTCCTGGCTCTCAACCTTCGGCACTTCCTTCCTGCCATTAACCCATCCCCTTTCCTCCTCAGTACACCCCGTCTTCGTCGCCTTCGTCGCCCAACCTCCCCCACCCTCCTCCGCACTCTCTTGCTCCTCCTCCTGCTATCCGCGGGAGACATTAACCCTAATCCAGGTCCCCCTCACCTGTCCCCGTCCTATCCTTGCGAACGATCCCGGGATGTCTCCAATCTCGTCTCTATTCCCCTCCTTCCCCCCTCCTCCCTCCCCTTCTCATGCGCCTTGTGGAATGCCCACTCAGTCTGCAACAAACTGCCTCTCACCCACGATCTCTTTATCTCTCGCTCCCTTCAACTGCTCGCCCTAACCGAAACCTGGCTCTCCCCGGAAGACTCTGCCTCCGTTGCAGCCCTCTGCCATGGAGGCTATCTCTTCTCCCACACGCCCCGCCCAATTGGCCGCGGCGGAGGCGTTGGGCTACTACTCTCACCCTCCTGTAGTTTCCAACCCCTCCACCTACCGCAGTCTCACTGCTTCTCATCCTTTGAAGCCCATTCCATCCGGCTATTCTACCCGCTACCACTCAGAGTGGCAGTCATTTACCGCCCCCCTGATAAATCCTTCCCTTCCTTCCTTACCGACTTTGATGCTTGGCTCTCTGTCTTTCTTGACCCCTCATCTCCGTCCCTCATTCTCGGAGACTTTAACGTACATGCTGATGACCTATCCGACCCCCATGCTTCTAAGTTCCTCACCCTAACATCCTCCTTCAACCTCCAGCTGTGCTCCACCACCCCTACTCATCGTGACGGCCATTGTCTTGACCTCGTCCTCTCCTCCTCCAGCTCACCCTCCAATTTCCACGTCTCAGCTCTTCCTCTCTCCGACCATCACCTGATCACATTCACACTTCTTCACCCCCCCCCTCCACCCCGTCCAACTTTAACCACCACCTCCAGGAACCTCCAGGCTATTGACCCCTCCACCTTATCATCTACTATCTCTAATCTCCTCCCCTCCATCATGTCCTCCGAAACTGTCGACAAAGCGGTCTCCGCCTACAATACCGCTCTCTCCTCTGCTTTGAACACCCTTGCGCCATCCATCTCCCGTCCCACAAAGCGCACCAATCCCCAGCCCTGGCTGACTCCTTGCATCCGTTACCTTCGCTCCTGCACCCGATCCGCTGAGCGCCTCTGGAGGAAATCTCGTACCCTTCCAGACTTCCTCCACTACAAATTCATGCTATCCTCCCTCCACTCCTCCCTATTCCGTGCAAAACAGGACTATTACACCCAATTGACCAATTCTCTCAGCTCCAACCCTCGTCGTCTCTTCACCACCCTTAACTCCCTCCTAAAAGTGCCCCCCGCTCCTACTCCCCCTTCTCTCTCTCCTCAATCACTGGCCGACTATTTCCGCGACAAAGTGCAAAAGATCAACCTTGAGTTCACGACCAAGCCACCACCTCCTCTTCACCCTTTAACCCTCTCCATCAACCAACCTACCCAGGTCTCTTTCTCCTCTTTTCCTGAGATC
This sequence comes from Microcaecilia unicolor, assembly GCF_901765095.1. Taxonomy (NCBI): domain Eukaryota; kingdom Metazoa; phylum Chordata; class Amphibia; order Gymnophiona; family Siphonopidae; genus Microcaecilia; species Microcaecilia unicolor. The sequence goes on from NC_044041.1 coordinate 188,704,638, forward strand.
ACCGAGGATGAAACTTCCCGCCTTCTTTCCTCCTCGAAATGCACCACCTGTTCCTCTGATCCCATCCCCACCAACCTACTCAACACCATCTCCCATACTGTCACCCCCGCCATCTGTCGCATCCTCAACCTCTCTTTCTCCACTGCAACTGTCCCTGACACCTTCAAGCACGCCGTTGTCACACCTCTCCTCAAAAAACCTTCACTTGACCCTACCTGCCCCTCCAACTACCGCCCCATCTCTCTTTTACCCTTCCTTTCCAAAATACTTGAGCGCGCTGTTCACAGCCGCTGCCTTGACTTTCTCTCCTCTCATGCCATCCTCGATCCACTTCAATCCGGCTTTCGCCCTCTGCACTCGACAGAAACAGCACTCTCTAAAGTTTGCAACGACCTGCTCCTGGCCAAATCCAGAGGTCACTACTCCATCCTCATCCTCCTCGATCTTTCCGCCGCGTTTGACACTGTCAACCATGATTTACTTCTTGCCATGCTGTCCTCTTTTGGGTTCCAAGGCCCTGTCCTCTCCTGGTTCTCCTCTTATCTCTCCCACCGCACCTTCAGGGTACACTCCCATGGATCTTCCTCCACTCCCATCCCACTATCTGTTGGAGTTCCCCAGGGATCTGTCCTTGGACCCCTTCTCTTCTCAATCTACACCTCTTCCCTGGGCTCGCTGATCTCGTCTCATGGTTTTCAGTATCATCTTTATGCTGATGACACCCAGCTATACCTCTCCACACCTGACATCACCGTGGAGACCCAGGCCAAGGTATCGGCCTGTTTATCCGACATTGCGGCATGGATGTCCAACCGCCACCTGAAGCTGAACATGTCCAAGACCGAGCTCCTCGTCTTTCCTCCTAAACCCACTTCTCCTCTTCCTCCACTCTCTATCTCTGTTGATAACACCCCTATCCTCCCTGTCCCATCTGCCCGCAACCTCGGAGTCATTTTCGACTCCTCCCTCTCCTTCTCTGCGCATATCCAACAGACTGCCAAGACCTGTCGCTTCTTCCTCTTCAACATCAGCAAAATTCGCCCTTTCCTCTCTGAGCACACCACCAGAACTCTCGTCCACGCTCTCATTACCTCTCGCCTTGATTACTGCAACTTACTCCTCACCGGCCTCCCACTCAGCCATCTATCCCCCCTTCATTCAGTTCAGAACGCTGCTGCACGTCTTATATTCCGCCAAAACCGATATACTCATATCACCCCTCTCCTCAAATCACTTCACTGGCTTCCGATCAGTTATCGCATACAATTCAAGCTCCTCCTCCTTACCTACAAATGCACTCAGTCCGCGGCTCCTCACTACCTCTCCACCCTCATCTCCCCCTATGTTCCCGCCCGTAACCTCCGCTCACAGGACAAAGCCCTTCTCTCAGTACCCTTCTCCACCACTGCCAACTCCAGACTCCGCCCATTCTGCCTTGCCTCACCCCATGCCTGGAACAATCTTCCTTCACCCATACGCCATGCCCCTTCCCTACCCATCTTCAAATCTCTGCTTAAAGCTCACCTCTTCAATGCTGCCTTCGGCGCCTAACCACTCGAGATATATAAAATACCCCAATCTATCCACCCTATCAGACTAACTGTTCACTCGTCCTCTAGATTGTTCACTTGTCTTTAGATTGTTTTCTTGTCTTTTAGATTGTAAGCTCTTTGAGCAGGGACTGTCCTATGTTTAAATTGTACAGCGCTGCGTAACCCTAGTAGCGCTTTAGAAATGCTAGTTAGTAGTAGTAGTAGTATATTTAAGCTGTTGAAACCCTGGGGTGACGTGAACTTTAGATCTCAGTTGTTATCCCTGTGTTTGAATAAAATTAATCTAAGCGACTGGGGTACGATGTAATAAGGTTGAGAACCGTTCCTAACAATTTAACAGGCAGATAGTTGCATGTTGACTGGATTTCTTGTTAGTAACCAGAGATGGTTCACAATGTAAGCTGTGAACAGGAACTGCTTTAATACAGGAGGGCAGAAGAATTCTTGACTTACTTAGGCCTGACCCGTAGAAGTTGCCGTATGTTGACTGTCATAGAACTTGCTTGTGCTGGCCTAAAAGTGAAGGTGTTTTTTATTTATGTAGATTTGCTCACTCCTTTTTCAGTAGTTGCTCAAGGTGAGTTACACTGGGTATTTCCTACAATCTAGGTTTGTACCTAAGGCAACGGAGGGTTAAATGATTTGCCCAAGATCACAAGGAGCAGCATTGGGATGGTTCTAGGTCAGTTCCCACCTGGAGAGTTCCCACTCACCAATTCCCATCCGGACAATTCTCACCACACCAGGAAGGACAATTCCCACCCAAAAATAGCAAAAAAAAAAAACAAGGCAAGTAATTTCTCTCCCTTTACTCTTCCAGATCGTTGGGGGGGGGGGCAGTAACCCCTCACACCCTTCCCCCCCCCCCACCACAATGTCTTTTACACATCCATTTCCCCTTCCACACATGCAGTTCATATGGGAAGGGCAATGCCCCTCCACACAACCCAAACTAGGTTTCAACCTAATTCAGTCCCTTAAAATGACACACTGATTACGATTTATAACAAATTACTACTCTACCTATGAAAAGTTATTCCATTATTATACATTCTCTGTGTACATCCGTAAGCTGCTCTAACTTCCTTGTTTCATACACAGTTTTAAAAAAAGCACAGCCAGGACTTATGGGACCCAATACAAGAAAGAAGCTACAGTCGGTTAAAAAAAAAAGGCTAGGGAGGGTAGGAAATGCCTGGGGGGGGGGGGGGGGGAGAGGGGTGGAAGTCCTTGGTGGGAATTATCCACTTAAGTGGGAATTGTCCCAGGAGGAATTGTCCTAGGTGGGAATTGTCTCGGGGGGGGGGGGGGGGATTTGTGGGTGGGAATTGTCTGGTGAGAACTCCCCTGATACCAGTGGGAGTGGAGGAGTGGCCTAGTGGTTAGGGTGGTGGACTTTGGTCCTGGGGAACTGAGTTCGATTCCCACTTCAGGCACAGGCGGCTCCTTGTGACTCTGGGCAAGTCACTTAACCCTCAATTGCCCCATGTAAGCCGCATTGAGCCCGCCATGAGTGGGAAAGTGCAGGGTACAAATGTAACAAAAATAAAATAGATACTATTGGAGATTCTACATGGAATGTTGCTACTATTGGAGATTCTACATGCAGGACATCAGACTCACAGAAGCAGAAGCCTGCGCGGCCACATTGGTGATCTGCAAGGGCCGACTTCTACATGGAATGTTGCTAGTGGAACAGCAACATTCCATGTAGAATCTCAAATAGTGGAGGAGTGGCCTAGTGGTTAGGGTGGTGGACTTTGGTCCTGGGGAACTGAGTTCGATTCCCACTTCAGGCACAGGCAGCTCCTTGTGACTCTGGGCAAGTCACTTAACCCTCCATTGCCCCATGTAAGCTGCATTGAGCCTGCCATGAGTGGGAAAGCGCGGGGTACAAATGTAACAAAATAAATAAATAAATTTGAACTGGGCACCTCTGGATGTTGACTGATGCTCTAACCACTAGGCCACTCTAACCACTAGGCCGCTCCTCCTTCTCCTTGTTTTTAATGGACAATTGGTTGATCGACTTCAGTTTGCAGACGTCATTTTGACAGAACTGTAGCTACAGAAGCAGGAGAGCGGTTCACGTCAGCCCAAGATGAGCTTTTTTTTCCTTTTTTTTTTCTTTTTAACTTCTCTCTGCGGGGCATGGGAAAAGAGCCAGCTAGAAAAGTGATCACATTTTACGGCTTTCCCTTCAGATATCTTAACAAGGCACTATTGATTAACAGTCTGCATCGGTAGAACACCTGAAAATTTAAAGCAAATCTTCCTTATAAAAGAGTAATGGAATTCCAAAATAGTGGGAACCAAGCAGCCCAAACCATTAACGTTCATTCCTGTGATTTATCTCCAGCTGGACGTCTCCGTTTTTTTTCAGCCCTTTTGTATTCATTTTTTTTTTCCGGTTTCTGTCATCAATCCAAGAAGATTTTCTTTCAAGCTCATGTCCTGTCTCAGTGCATTATTACAAATCTTGTCTCTCGTTCCATCAGTACAACTTTTGATAGAACATCTCTTCAAAGTATTGGCTTTTGCTTTACCATAGGTCTGTGGGGGTAAAGCTCCTCAAAGAAATTTCTTTAGGTCACTGCGGAGAAAAAAAAAATAGTCTTTTGTAAATTCTGTCTTGATTTTATCCCATTGCATGTATGGACTTGTAGACTCAATTTTTTTTTTTTTTAGGAAATGAAATACACAGTGTGCTCCTGAATAGTCTGCAATGTATAAACCAGGTCCTTCCTTTGTTCTACCAATATCAAACATATAAACGGCGAGTGACCGTACTCACTCGCAAATGCGCAGTAGACTTCCCTCTCTGTCCCGCCCCCGCGTCAATACGTGATGACGGGGGGGCGGGACAGAGAGGGAAACTGCACGAAGGGGAGGGAACCGCCGAGGTCGCCACCGCTCCCCCCCCCCCGGACTCGCCGCCGCCACCCCTCCACCCGGCCCGTCTCTTCGCTATTCAACTTACATCTCTGGAGCAGGCAGATCAGCTGAGCTGCCGTTGGCCTTCCTTCCCTGCCTGTGTCCCGCCCTCACCGACGTTACGTCACACGAGGGCGGGACACAGGCAGAGAAGGAAGGCCGACGAGAGCTCAGCTGATCTGCCTGCTCCGGAGATGTAAGTTGAATAGCGAAGAGACGGGCCGGGTGGAGGGGTGGCGGCAGCGGCGACTCGGGGGGGTACCGGCAGCGGCAAACTCAGGGGGGAGGGGGCAGCGGCAACCCAATAGCCCGTTTTAACGGGCTCAACGGCTAGTATAAATATATTTTTGTTTCTGACATCACATCTGAGTGTGGTTTATAACTGCAGGGATTCCAACCTGTAGAATTTTCCCTAAGTCAAGAAGGCATATGGAGGGTTTCCCTGGGGTTGCTGGTAGAATCGAGGCATTGAGCTAAATTGTCCTACATAAGTACGTAAGTATTGCCATACTGGGAAAGACCAAAGGTCCATCGAGCCCAGCATCCTGTTTCCAACAGTGGCCAATCCAGGTCACAAATACCCGGCAAGATCCCCTTCTCATGAAGGGTTTAGGTTCAAAAACTGTTACGATTGTGCCCCTGTGTCAGGCTCTCATGCATCTCGCCACTGGTGGTTAGACCTGGTGGCTGCAATGGACTGTCTATTTGCTGTTTCCCATGTTCCAGAAGTCTGGCCGGTCCGGTCCGGTCCGGATCTTCCAGCCTTCCAGACTGTCTGGGGATGTTTGGAACTTAGCAGCACCCTTACCTGGTGAACTCCCTTGTATGTTGCCTTTATTAAGCACCTGGGAACTTTCAGGCTTTGCCTTGGCAACAGAGGTCTTCAGTCCTGTTCTTGTCCTTGTTGGTCTGTTGCGATTCCTGCCCTGATAGCTTGTTTTGCCTATCTTAGACTTTGCTTGCTTCCTGGTTTATTCTATTGATTGCCGCCTGCCCAAGACTTTGCTTGCTTCCTGGTTTATTCTAAGGATTGCTGCCTGCCCAAGACTCTGCTTGTTTCCTGGTTTGTTCTACTGTCTGCCTCCTGCCCAAGACTCTGCTTGATTCCTGATTTGCTATTGATTGCCGCCAGCCTACAGTCTCTGTGTGGTTCCTGGTTTCCCTGCTGCTTTGCTGCCTGCCGGTAAGACTCTGTGTGATTCATGGACTATTCTCCTGCTTCTGCTTAGTGCTTCTGTTCCAGTCCAGCCGCTCCAGTCCGGCCTGTGCCCGTCTGTCTGTGGTCTGCCTTGCCTCCTGTTTGGGTGATTTGCCTGCCGTTGCTGCTCCTCGGCAGTGGCCCAGGGGCTCACTTTTCCTCACCAGCGAGACAATAACTCAAGACTCTTTCTATTCTTCAAGTGCAATATTTTTTTTGGAATCTATAGAGTTGGAGCAAAGAATAAGTTTTTTCTGCACAGAATAAGGTAACCAAGATTGGCCTTAAGCAAGTGAGACAGGGGTGACCACACAGGGCCCTGTGCTTCTAGGGTCCCCAATGGGAGGCATTTCCCTGTCCCTGGAACTGTTTAACCTCTGTTGCTATTCTTCTCTGCCCAGAGGCATCTCTCCCTCTGCTCTTTTCCCCCTTCTCACAACAGTTTGGCATCTCCCCCCCTCCCCCCCAATCCTCTGTCTACCTTATAATTTGTCTCTCTCCATCTTTAGATGTCACTGGCAGCAAAATCGGTGAATGTACACTGCCTGCGGCCTGCTCCAGAGCCTTCCCTCTGAGCAGTCCTGCCGACTGACAGAACTTTCAAATTCCTTAGGGGAGGAACGGGTCAGAGAGAAAGCTCCAGAGCAGGCTGCTGGCAGCATATGCCAATCGCTGCCATGGCACTGCCAGAGACATCTAAAGATAGAGAGAGACAAATTTTAAGCTAGATGGAAGATTGAGAGGGAAGGGGGAGATGCCAAACTGTGCAGGTGGGGGGGGGAGGGTAGCAAACTGGTCTGCACATGACCCCACAAGTACTAAGGCAGATCCTGAAGCTAATTTTCCTCTTAAGAAAGTTCAAGTAGCAAACACAATGAGTCAGCTTGACATACTGCTATGAACTCTGTATCAAGTTTCTGGTGACCACGCTGAGATTAATGGATGCAGCTACCTTTCAAAAATACCTGTTTCCGTCAGCCTGTGGATCCACAAAATACTGATTTTAGGCACATACAGGTTGATCAGAATCTTTTACAGACAGACGCAGGATGTGATCAGCTAAGTACTACTGGGAATTTTCCTAAAAGCAGGATATTGAGTACTGATTTGGCAGTTCTGTTTGTTTAGTCATCAGCCTACCTATGACTTTTTTTACTTGTTTTATGTTAACGTACCGTTTTTTATGTCTATTATTTGATTATACACATTATATTTTATAATCTGCCTTTGTTTTAAGGCAGAATATAAATACATAAACCATAAATCAAACCATCAACAGTTAAGTTCAGTGCTGTTAACCCGATGGGCACGGATTGAGACTTTATTTGGAAGATTGTCTAATGATGGATGCCAACATCAACATTTAAATCACAGTTTTGGGTAGCTCATCAAAGTCTAGAAGAAGACGTCAGTGTTAGGATACTCACAATTTGCACTGTGTTTTACAAAAGACTCACAGAATATTAAGGGGCCCTTCCACTACACTTTTGCAAAAGGTGTCCTTGACGCCTGGATTTGCCATTCGCTGAGGTCCCTTTTCTGCTGTAGGGCTTTTGCGTGGAAATGGCTGTGTGGTAAGCAGGACCTCGAGGTCCTGTAAGCATGCTCAGTTTCACTTAAAGGAGCGTGCAGAATGTGAGGGGGAAGAGAGAGCAGGGCCGGCAACGCGACGGCGCCGGAGACTGGCGCTGGACAAGTCTTCAGCTGGCAGGGGGTTGGGGACCCCTGCCAGCAAAACCAGGGGCCCGGAGGAAATCTGAGGGGACCCAGGTCCCCATGGCCCTACGTAGCTGTGCCACTGGAAAGAACTAGGAGCTACGTAGTAAAGCTGAGGAAAAGAAATACAGGCAGGATATCAAAGGCAGAAACAGAGGAAAGAAGCTAATTCTTGTGGATGTTAGTGTAAGGAGGACAACATGGCAAGTCAAGGGAGGAAGAGAGTGGAAAGAATTTAGTACAGAACTACTACCTAGCAAAAGAAGTTGGGGAAAAGATGACAGTGGAATTCAGAACCAGTAGAAATCCAGCAAAGTGGAAAACTCTGAGATCCCATGGGATGATGCAACAGCAGCAGAAAACAAGTGGGAAAATGACCGTGGACTCCAGAGACAAGAGGGACAGCCTTCATACTTTTAAGAAGATTTATTGATAAAAAGACTCGACACGGCACCGTGTTTCGGCCTATGGCCTGCCTCGGGAGTCTAAAAGTATGTAACAAAACATGTAAAACAAATTAAAAAAAATACAATAAAGTAAATAAATAATGCTATAAATAAAACAATGTAAATAACAATGCAATGTTACAATAAACAAAAATAAATAAACAAACCAATAATATTAACAGATGGAATTCAGAAGCCAGAAGATCCTTCACAGTGGCAGTGCCTTGGTTAAATCAGAAAACGAACAGGTGGAGAATAAGTGGCTGATACAGAAGGACCTGGAGGTGGCTTATATGCCCTGTATTTCTTTTCTTCATTCTTGTGCTGCATAAGAGGTCCGTGTTCCCACATTGCTTAGTAAAGGAGAAAACAAAAGCCTTGCATGAAGCCTCACAAATCGTATTACGGTACACAAGCAATCATAACAGATGTGGTATAAACAAGCAGAGCCGTGAGTAAAACACAAGAAGAACCGATGGACTTGGTAGACCACATGGTCAGTAAATTAAATGTCAGGAACGTTCTTTTCCCAAAGCAGGTGGGGCCATATTAGTACAAGATTAGATATTATTGTTTCCACCCAAGCACCACTAGCACATCCCAGCATCTTTTGTGTACAACGCTGGCAAATCTGCAGATCCAAGACCAACCAGAAAAGCCAAATTATCAAGTATGCACAGCAAACCCACCAAAGTCAACAGCATGAGCCTCTTGTGAAACCAACCACTGCCCAAGGTCTCAGCCTTGATTCACCGTTCTCCATGAAGGGAGGAAAGAATGAAGGTTATTTTACACAATCGCAAAGGCTTAGATAGCAAGTTGGCAGGCAAAAAGTTATTCCTTTCTGTCACACACAATAAAGCTCTGAAAATTTATTTCCCCGTACCTTTTCTCTCCTGCTTTGTCTTTCTGATGAGTATGTCAAGCCCTGGCTCTATTGAGAAGTTTAGTACCCTTACCGGATAAGCCAGCTCAATAGCTACCTTTTCATCCCTTTCTTACTTTCTGACAGATTTAAGTCTTGGAAACTTTGCAAGCACCAAGTCTCTCCCCATCAAACACCCCCTATCTTCTTCAAACGGGGACGCCTCAAGGAAAAAAAAAAACCTGTCGATACTGCTTTTGTATTGGGCCATCATGAGAATGAACTTATCAGCATACTGGCAGCCGTGCAGAACATATTCCGAGTCTTGTCTGACAGCAAATCAAAGCTTCATTCTCTGGCCCGGCGTGGCAACATGGCCGTGCAGCCTTTCCCTCCCAGCTAGAATTGTCTCAAATTATTTCTCTGACAGAGCTGTAGATACTGGTTAACTGTGCAGCGGTGAGATGTGCCAGGAAACACTGGGGCTGGACGTGGACCGAACTGAAGAAGAAACTTTTTTATTCTTACAGGGGCTCTTTTATTTAGCGGCGGTAAGACGACCGTGGACTTACTGCGTGGAACCCTAGAGCTAACGCTGGTCCAATCACAGGCACCAGCAGTAGTTCCACGTCCCAGCACGTGGCATTTCGAGCACTAGCGGAAATGTTCAAAAAATATTTCCGCAGGGAGTTACCTGCGCGCTACCTGGTTACTGCCGGGTTTGGGTGGGAGTCCTTAACACCACCTTAATGGGTGGCAGTAAGTGTCCATCCCCCCCACCGCTGCATGGCCACTGCCATGTCTTTTTTGGGCTTTTTTACCCACTGTGCTAAAAGAGCTTCAACACGCAGTAAAAATGGCCCCCGCCATAAGCGCAGGGCGCCTTTTTACCACAGCTTACCAAAAGGGCCCCTAAATGTTTTTTTTTAATGGTTTGCTTGTTGAAGAGTATTTTTTGCTAATCTAGGACTTAAGTGATGGCAAGCAGAGGGGCAAGGTGCACAGCTCTAATTTTGAATATTGTTGTGTTCCTCTGCACACTTTTAGAGTTTACAGTTTGACCCCTGATGTAGACGCTTATGTGCGTCGAAACACGGCCTGAGTCGGATCTTTTGTTATTCGTTATATTAAAGACTAGTGGATTCATATCTCCAGTGTTGACTTGTCTTTGGTCAACCTCTACTTTTGCTTGCTTTAGCAAGCAGAGGGGGGTCATACAGGGATGAGGCTGGGGAGTGATGACAAGTGTGCTAATTAGTCATGCAGTGAAGATGGACTTTGATTGTTGCTTGTAGATTATATCACTATCGTGTTCATCATTGCTGCCTTGACAGGTTGTTTGACGCCAACCACAGCAAGCATAGGACACACCGCAGCTGCCCAGCGAATTCTTCCTCTGGCGGGCAACCCCCTTACATGTCCAACAGGGAAAGTTTCTTTCACCCTGATCACCAAAAGGCTGTCTTTACCCCAGTGGCGTAGAAAGACCTAATGGTGGGAGAGGGCCAGAACCCGAGGTGGGGGGGCACATTTTGGTCTGCCTCGCCACCCTGCTGATCCCCCAATTGCTAACTGCAAGCTGCAGCAAATACCTTGGCTGGTGGGATCCCCAATCTCCGCCAGTTGAAGCCTTCTCCAGTGCCGGTCTCCGGCGCCGCAGCATTGCCTGACCTGCTCTCTCTTCCCCCTCCCGTCCTGCACACTCCTTTTAGTGAAACTGAGGATTTCACTAAAATGAGCGTGCAGGACGTGAGGGGGGAGGAGAGAGATCAGGGCAGGCAACTCGGAGGCGCCAGAGACCGGCGCTGGACAAGGCTTCAACTGGCGGGGGTGGGAACCCCCACCAGTAAAACCAGGGGCCTGGAGGAAATTTGGGGGGCCCAGGTCCCTGTGGCCCAACATACCTACACCACTGCTTTACCCATGTCTTGAATGGTCTGAAGCATAATCGAGTGAGTTAAGTTCTACCAGAACCATGAATCACAGAACCATGCCAGATGCCACCTATTATTAGAAGAATTTAGAAGACAATGGAAAAGGAGTATGGATAATGATTTTATGTGCATAACAACAAAAAAATAGATCAAAAAGATTCTATATATTGAGCTTCAATTTCCGAGCGGAAATCCAAGTGTATTCTATAAAGTACACATTCATTTAGGCGTCCGTTATAGAACTCACCAACTTCTGCTCCGTGTGACTACATTTAGTCACGGTCAATTACACCAACTAAAACCAGGTGTAAATACCAACGTCTAAATTAGGTACGGAGTGGGTGAATTCTATAACAATGCCCGTAGATTTTAGCAATGCCCATGATCTCCCATTAACACGTCCACTTTTCAACTATGCAACTTAGAATGTATTTATTTATTTTTGGTACATTTATACCCCACATTATCCCACAAGAGTGGGCTCAATGTGGCTTACAATATTACAAAAGGTTACAATTTAGGGTGGGTACAGTTTCAAGAGAGGGGTAAGATCATGAGGAGACGACAAGGGTGCATGACAAGGTTGGTACAATCGGCGGGCAGGCGGGTTCAGTCGATATGAGGAAGGTTAGGAGTATTAGCAGTGGGGTAAGCTTTCTGGAATAAAAATGTCTTTAAGGATTTCTTGAAGAGCTGGTGGTCATCAGTTTGTTTTAGCTGCCGTGGTAGAACATTCCAGGATTTCGTGCTGACGTAGGAGAAGGTCGATGCAAAGGCTACTTTATATTTAACATTCTTGCAATTTGGATAGTGTAAATTGAGGAAGGATCGAGCAGTCACTGAAGCATTTCTGGATGGTAGATGAATCAAATCTAGCATATAGTCAGGGGCTTCCCCATATATTATCTTGTGTGTCAATGAACAGATTTTGAAGGTAAGACAGTCTTTAATGGGAAGCCAGTGTAGAATATAGCGAAGAGGGTAAGCATGGTCAAAGCATGATTTACCCGATGTTAGCCATGCCGCAGTATTTTGTGCGGTCTGGAGGTTTTTTTAGGATGAAATCACGGCAACCTGCATAAATTCCACTGCAATAGTCAATATGCGATAGAACCAACCAATGAATAAGGGTACGAAATAGCTCTTTTGCAAGGAATTGCCTGATACGCTTCAACCTCCACATTGCGTGGAACATTCTTTTGGTGATGAGATTAGCTTGGCTATGCAGGATCAAGTGATTATCCAACAGCACTCCAAGGACTCACATTTACACTCACCATGTTACATCATACACTTAGGGGCCCTTTTACTAATCCGCGTAAGCATCTACGTGCGCCCAACGTGCACCAAAATGGAGTTACCGCGTGCCTCTTGTGGTAATTTCATTTTTGGTGCACATCCGATACGCACATCTGAAAAATATTTTTTTATTTTCGGACACATGTAATGGACGCACGTCAAGTGGCATTTGGCGCACGTAGGTCATTACTGCCCGGTTACCGCGTGAGTCTTTACTGCTAGGTCTATGGCTGGCGGTAAGGTCTCAGACCCAAAATGGATGCGCAGCAATTTTCAGTTTTGCCGCATGTCCATTTTCAGCAAAAACTTTTAAAAGGCATTTTTTTACAGGTGCGCTGAAAAATGATTCTGTGCATGCCCAAAACCCGCGCCTACACTTCTGCAGCCCATTTTTCAGTGCACCTTAATAAAAGGGACCCCCCTTAGCAAGTAGTGTGCACAAATTCTAATTAATGCCAATTAGTGCTGATAATTGCTTGTTAACATCCAATTATCAGCGTTGATTATCTTGTTAACCAATTAAGTTATGTGCATTGTTATGGATTACCAGGAGCGTAGCCAGCTGGCAAATTTAGGGTGGGCCTGAGCCCAAAGAAGGTGAGCCCGAAAACTCATCTCTTCCCTGCCCTCCTCAGCCCCTCTCCAGTGCTCTCCCTGCCTTCCTTCTCCCCCTCCGGTGCTCCCCTGCTCTCCTCAGCCCCCCTCTGGTTCTCTCCTCCCCCCCAATAAAACCAAAAGAAATACCTGAGCAGGTAGGGAATCCACAAGCCCCGTCAGCAGAAGATCTCCTCCTAGCAGAAAGAACACTTACACCGGGGCCAGCCTCTGGTTTAAATCTTTTTTACCTCCGTCGAAGCGGCCGCGTCATTGAAAGCCCTGCCCATCAAGCCTTCCCTTCGTGAGTTGGTTCCCTCAGAGTCCCGCCCTGGCGGAAAGAGGAAATGATGTCAGAAGGCGGGACTCTGAGGGAACAAAGGGAAGGTGTGATGGGCAGGGCTTTCAATGATGCGGCCGCTTCGACGGAGGTAAAAAAAAGATTTAAACCCCCGAGCGCGGGGATGTTGGGTGGGCGGGTCTGGAGAGAAAGTGGCTGGGCCTGGGCCCACCCGTGGCTATGCCCCTGTCAGGATTACGCTTCGATTTCCGCATGGAAATCGAGGCGCGATATATAGAATCCCAGGGAAAATGTCCAAGCTGTTAAAATTTGTGACTTGCTTGCATCGGTGATTTTTTTAAAGAATGAGGCATGGCATTTTGCCACTCACCCTCCATTTTTTTTTTTCTGAGATTCCCTATTACAATTTAAAGATGCAAATACCTTGTTTGCCCACTGTTTGGTCTCAGGTCAAATTGATTCATAAGGAGGTCAGTGGGGTTGAGACAAAAAATAAAAGCATCACAAGAAAACCCAGTGAGAAAAGAAGTGTTTCCATTTAATACATTGGAGGGGGGGAATCAATAAAAACAGTGCATTATGTAATTACAAGAAAAACAGCTGTGTCGTTTTTGATAACATGGCACAAAATCTGAAGCGCAGCATGTGCGTAATTCATTTATTTGACAACATAAAGCTTCTAAGTAGTTTGTAATATCTTTGGCAGGGCTTGCATTCATCTCATGCCAATAAAGCGAGCTGGAAGTGGGAAAAAAAAGGGAGAATGAGAAGAAACCAGGGAAAGAGGAATAAATGAGTTTATCTTAGAAATTATCAGATAGGCTTAAAGGGTAAGATGTAAGTGACAGAGGAGGATGGTGGAAGGAGGAGGATGGGGGACGGAATGACAGAGGGGAGGATAAAAAGAGTGGGATGAAAGAATAGTTGAAAATAATCATGTCAAACAAAAAGTCATGAGAGCTCCTCCTCCTCCTCCTCCTGGTCTCCCATTATCAGTTCTCCTTGAAAGGTGCCTCAAGCCCTTTACTGAATTGATCCTTCTGTTTTGAAACACACCAAATCAATACAGCCATTTCTTTTCACATTTTCCGCAATTATCCTTTTTATACATGAAAATAAAATGCACCGGAACCTTATGCAACTTCTGTATTCCAGTATTGTCTGCCGTCATTTACTATGTTACTATCCTGCTTATAATCCAACGAGAAAAACGCCCAAGTTCCGACCTAAATTGGGAGATGGACTTTTATTTCACAAAAACGAATAAAGCGGTATAATCGAAAGCCGATTTTGGACGTTTTCAACTGCACTCCGTCGCGGATGCGGACAAAGTTGATGGGGGCGTATCAGAGGTGTGGCGAAGGCGGAACTGGGGCGTGGTTATCTGCCGAACAGAGATGGGCGCATTTCACCGATAATGGGAAAAAAGTATGCGTTTTTAGCTAGAATTTAGGACACTTTTCCTGGACCCTGTTTTTTCACGAATAAGGCCCCAAAAAGTGCCCTAAATGACCAGATGACCACTGGAGGGAATCGGGGATGACCTCCCCTGACTCCCCCAGTGGTCACTAACCCCCTCCCACCACAAAAAATGAAGTTTCACAACTTTTTATTTTCACCCTCAAATGTCATACCCAGCTCCCTGACAGCAGTATGCAGGTCACTGGAGCAGTTGTTAGGGGGTGCAGTGGACTTCAGGCAGGTGGACCCAGGCCCATCCCCCCTACCTGTTACAATTGTGCTGCTTAATGCTTATTAGTCGTCCAACCCCCCCAAACCCACTGTACCCACATGTAGGTGCCCCCCTTCACCCCTTAGGGCTATAGTAATGGTGTAGACTTGTGGGCAGTGGGTTTTGAGGGGGATTTGGGGGGCTCAACACACAAGGGAAGGGTGCTATGCACCTGGGAGCTCTTTTACCTTTTTTTTTGTTTTTGTAAAAGTGCCCCCTAGGGTGCCCGGTTGGTGTCCTGGCATGTGAGGGGGACCAGTGCACTACGAATCCTGGCCCCTCCCACGAACAAATGCCTTGGATTTATTCGTTTTTGAGCTGGGCGCTTTCATTTTCCATTATCGCTGAAAAACAAAAACGCCCAGCTCACACATTGTTGAATAAAACATGGACGTCTATTTTTTTCGAAAATACGGTTCGGTCCGCCCCTTCACGGACCCGTTCTCGGAGATAAACGCCCATGGAGATAGACGTTTTTGTTCAATTATGCCCCTCTATGTTACTCTCTTGAGTTCTACATGGAATGTTGCTACAGAAGCTTAACCGAGTTTGAGTGGCAGAGCCGGTGGTGGGAGGCGGGGCTGGTGTTTGGGAGGCGGGGCTAGTGCTGGGCAGACTGAAAATGGCAGATACAAATCAAGGTAAGGTATACACAAAAAGTAGCACATATGAGTTTATCTTGTTGGGCAGACTGGATGGACCGTACAGGTCTTTTTCTGCCGTCATCTACTATGGTACTATCTGTACTATAATAAAAAGCACCTCCAACGTTCTGAAGCTGACTCCGTGGCTTCACTGAAGTGAAGGGTTCGTAAGGTTCGTCAGATTCGTGAATCTGTCACCATCTCTGTCGGCCCCGCCCTCGCTCCGCTGATAGGCCCGCCGCCCTCGACGTCATCACGTTTTGACGTCGAGGGCGGCGGACCTATCAGAGGCGCGAGGGCGGGGCCGACAGAGATGGTGACAAACTGACGAATCTGACGAACCTTACCAACCCTTCACTTCAATGAAGCCACGGAGACAGCTTCACAACGTTGCAGGTGCATTTTGTTACAATACACAGCTCCCTAATTTTTCACTTAAACATCGCAGGGTGGCTGGGGGGGGGGGGGGGGAAGAGGGGGGGCAACTACCCTGGAACTGGGAGGGAGGGAGAGAGGTAGGGCAACGACCCTGGAACTGGGTGGGTGGGAGGGAGGGCGGACCCTGGAACTTGGATAGGGGCCATGCGGACCCTGAAACTGGGAGGGGGCCCCTGGCACACACTCTCATTCTCATACACACACACACACACTCTCGCACACAGTCTCACTCTCTCTGTCACACACACTCACACATTCACTCTCTCTCTATCACACACTCACACATTCACTCTCTCTCTATCATACACTCACTCTCACACACACTATGTAAAACACACACACTCCAAGGAAAACCTTGCTAGCACCTGTTTCATTTGAGTCAGAAACGGCCATTTTTTCCTAGTATAGAATAAGCACCTGTCTCCACATGATAAACCTTCTGTTCTGCAACACATAAGCATGGTATTCCCTTGGTGGGAAAGATGTTGGAGGCAACTCCTTCCTTTGTGGGATTCTTATAGACATAAAGCTAGCTTTTCCCAGTCCAGCCAATAAATAATTTTTGTACGGCAAGTGAATTATGAATAGACTAGTAAAAAAGGCCCATTTCTCACACAAATGAAACAGGCGCTAGCAAGGTTATCATGTAATGGCGATTATGTTTTTAAGGGAACCGTTAGGAGGCGAGTTGTGGTGCGAGTTCCGCGCTCACCCGCTTCCCGCCACCCTGCTGGTTACGATGGAGTTTGAGTGGCGCAGGAGTCTGGACATCAACTACCAGTTGTGGTGCGAGTTCGTGCCTCGCGACCATTCTGAGTTTGACACGGCGCTCATTAACTCGTACGGCATACGGGCTCCGAGTTCCATGTCCCCCTCCCTCCCTCTCCTCCCCTCCAAGTTCCAGGCCCCCCTCTCCTTCCCTCTGAGTTCCAGGCCCCCGCCTCTCTCCCTCTCTCTCTCTCCTCCTCCGAGTGCAGCCCAACCTGCGCTGTCCGCCCTCTTCTCCCAGTCCTCCGCCTGCCCCTCGCCTTCCTGCGTGCTGCCCAGAATTTAAAAGTTCTTACCTCGGGGTCCGGCGGCAGCAGTGAAAGGTGAGCAGGCTCGGCACTTCAGCCTGCCTTCCCTTCTATCTCAGCACTGCCTTTGGTCCCGCCCTGCCGCTGGACTCCAAGGTTAGAAACTTTACATTCTGGGCGGCACGCAGGAAGGAGACGAGCAGGCAAAGGGCTGGGAGAAGAGGACAGGCAGTGCAGGTCGGGTTGGCTGGAAACTTCCCTTCCGGGACTTCGGGTGGGTCAAATATTGGGGGTGCTCGAGCACCCACAGCACCTACGGAGTTGGCGCCAGTGCCTCCATGTCCAGCAATTCTTCCCTCCCCTCCATGTCCAGTGATTCTCCTCTTCCCTGCCTTGCCATCTGTGTGCCACGATTCTCTCCTCTACTGTCCTCCCATCCCATCCATTCTCCTCTGCCCTGCCCTCCCCGCCCCTTCCCTTCCTCCCTCCCTCCCTCCCTTCACGATTCTCTCCTTCCCTTGATTCATACCTGAACGTTCTCTGGCTGGCTGGCGCTGGCTTCCCTTCCCTCTCACTGTTCCGCCCTCTGACATCATTACGTTTTGATGCAAGGGCGGGGCAATGAGTGGTTATGGATGTTACGAACCCAGGCATCCAGACATAGAACGTTGGAGGTGCAAATTATTATATGGGATATGAAAGCTGTGGAAATGGACAGTAACTAGGACTGAAACCTTGCCGATAGGTACTGTTGCTCGCAAGTGATTATTTAGTTTAATTTATTTTTACATTGCAGTATTTCAAACCAATGTATGCTAAAAAGGCAGAAGTACCACTGATAGAAGGAAAGAGTTAGGAATGGCCAGTTGGTTCCATTATAGCTTATTCACCAAAAAATCCAAGAGTAAAAAACCAAAATATATTTGTTAACAGAAACAAGTCCCTATATCCATATTAAGGGGCCCTTTTACTAAGCCATGTAAGTGTCTACGTGTGCCAAAATGGAGTTACCACCCGACTGCCACGTAGCTCTTGCGGTAATTTCACTTTTGGCATGTGTCCGATACGCGCATCTGAAAAATATTTTTTATTTTCGGGCACGCGTAACGGATGCGTGCCGAGTGGCATTTGGCGCGTGTAGGTCATTACCGCCCGGTTGCCGCGTGAGTCTTTACCGCTAGGTCAATGGCTGGCGATAAGGTCTCAGACCCAAAATGGACGCACGGCACATAAGCACATAAACACCGCCACTCTGGGAAAAGACCCAAGGTCCATCAAGCCCAGCACTCCGTCTCCGACAGCGGCCAATCCAGGCCCCAAGAACCTGGCAAAAACCCCAAATTTAATAACAATCAATGAACTTTTCCTTCAGGAATCTATCCAGACCCCCTTTAAGCTCAGCAAGGCCAGCTGCCGTCACTACCTTCTCCGGCAATGAGTTCCAGACTCTAACTACGCACTGAGTAAAGAAAAACTTTTTCCAATTTCGTTTTAAACCTACCAGATTCTAATTTCATCTTGTGTCCCCTGGTTCTATTATTGTTAGAAAGTGTAAACAAACGCTTCACATCAGTCCACTCTACCCCGCTCATTATTTTGTAGACCTCTATCATATCACCCCTCAGCCGCCTTTTCTCCAGGCTAAAGAGTCCTAGCCGTCTTAACCTCTCCTCATAGGGTAGTCGTCCCATCCCCTTTATCATTTTTGTCGCCCTTCTCTGCACCTTCTCCAATTCATTTTGCCGCACATCCATTTTTGGCAAAAATTTAAAAAAGGCCTTTTTTACAGACGCACTAAAAAATAGAGCGGCGCGCGCCAAAAACCCGCGCCTACACTACCGCAAGCCGTTTTTCAGCGTGCCTTTGTAAAAGGACCCCTAAATTGGCAATGAACCAACAAGACCATGTTTCAGCTACAATGCTTGCACCCAGGGGTCCGTAACACCAAAGAAACCCAGGGACTCAGAATGATACTGTTGTAATCCTTCATGTCACAGCAGAATACTCAGGAAGTTGCTGTGGGTATATAGAGTTGATTGTATTAATTAAAATGTTCTGGTCTTATACCCCTTGGTTTTTGACTTGGCTTTTCAGGCTCTTTCCACTTTTGTGTTTATGTTGATTTTCCAAAGGGCTTGTCTGTCTTCCTTGTTTGCTGCCAAGATAGCTTATGAAATCCCGAGACACTGATTGTCCTATTTTAAAAATGAAACATGCAACACAGATCTCGTGTTAACATCACCGGCACACGGATACATGCTGTGCATGTGAATCACACAAGTTGAGTGGAAAGTCAGGATTTTACATGGAATCTCAGTTCTGAGCCTTCCACTTTCAAAAATACGGAACTCTTAAAACGAAGTGACAGGGTTTCTAAAACATCTCTTGACTCTTAAACCAGGGTGACGATCACTGTTGCTTTCTTTGTATGTGCCAGTTTGGAAAGCAGAGGTCAAAATGTGATTGACACTCTAGATTCCAGTACTTTTAGTGGTGCATCTCAAAATTATCAGCGCCAGACCTACGTTTTTCTAAGCCTACTAGGTCTATCTCCATCCCTTTATCTGGTAGGGTTATTTTAGTCTTGGTTCAAGACAGGCAGGGCTTATTAGATCATATCAATGATTGAACATGTTATGATTTCTGGTCCTCCCTCCCATAAAACTTGTAGCAGCTGCAGAAACTGGGTTTGAAGTTAGGTCACTTGATGGGCTCTAGTCTTTCAGGGGTCCTTTTACTAAGGTGCGCTGAAAAATGGCTTGCGGTAGTGTAGGCGCGGATTTTGGGCAGTTGGTGCAAATGGCTGCGCCTAAAGTCAGGTGTGATTCCTGGGCGTAAGCGCTATTCTATAAAGCACGCCTAACTTTAAGCACAGCTTATAGAATAGCACTTTTTTCATTGTCATGTATAGAATTCACTCCTCTGTGCATATAAGGGTCGATTTAGTAAAAGCTGCCTGATTCTTTATATCGCGTCTAGCGTTCCGTGTCTAAATCTAAGCGTATTCCATAGCAATGCATGTAACTTAAATGGCTTAACAAGCCAATCAGTGTTATTAAGAGCACTTAACAAGCAATAATGAGCACTAATTGGCAATAATTAGAATTTACGCGCATAACTCGCTAAGCGTATGCTGTAATGAACTGCGCCTACATTCAGTTCAAAAGGGGCATGGCTATGGGTGGGGAAATGGGCGTTTCGTGGGCATTCCCAAATTTACACACGTTGTTATACAATATGGCCCAGTCCGAATAAATCTACGCACAGGGATTTCTGCCATGTTTTCGTTGGTGTAAATGGACACACGTAGTTTTAGGCACTGGGATATCAACTAAGCGTGTTCTATATACCACACCTAAATCTTGTAGAATACGCTTAGGTGAAAATGATTTCCGTGCGTGTTTTCCAGGCGCCATATTTAGAATTTGGCCCAAGGTGTCTAAAGATAGGCAAAACAGGAAAAACCTCTACAACGGATCCACACAGTGCAAAAGGTGTAGAGGCTGACCACAGACTAAACCAACTCAAGAGATGATGTCCAGTGAGGGGCCTGGGATGACTGCATATGTAAGCGGCATTGAGCCTGCCATGAGTGGGAAAGCGCGGGGTACAAATGTAACTAAAATAAAAATAAAAATAAAATGTCGATGAAAACACTTTATTGATTATTCAAGGGACCCGACACGGTCCGTGTTTCGACGCGCAAAGGCGTCTGCCTCAGGGGTCACAAAGGATGTTCACAGAGTACACACGTTAAGCAGAATTATAACCAAAGGTGAACGCTATGAAATTCAAACCAAGTTTCCTCAACATGCTAACTCGGTGGAGAAAAAAAACCACCAGCATAACGGCAGGAAAATACTGCTCATGAGAAAGTATTTTCCTGCCGTTATGCTGGTGGTTTTCTCTCCACCGAGTTAGTACGTTGAGGAAACTTGGCTTGAATTTCATAGAGTTGAATTTCATCCTTTGTGACCCCTGAGGCAGGCGCCTTTGCACGTCAAAACACGGACCGTGTCGGGCCCCTTGAATAATCAATAAAGTGTTTTCACCAACACCATCTCCCGAGTTGGTTTGGTCTGTGGTCAGCCTCGACTCCTTTTGTACTGTCTAAAGATAGGCACCAGGATACCTGGGCATAAAGCATGACATCTATAATGACAGTTATTGTTCATGATAGTAAGTTTCCATTTTCCATCACCTCAAATTAAGGCATCTCACAGTATGAATTGATGTGTGTACTTGAGCTCTACATATTTATTACATTATACTGTCACCGATGCGACCTCAGGCGACTTAATTTCAACATTTCCTAAAGCAGAGTTATCTAATTCCATCAAGATAATTTACATATATTACCCTTATTTGCTGAAATAAAAGTGTGTGCGTTTGCATTTTACCTTTTTCTCACAAGCTACAGGTGTCCGTGTCAAATTTTCCTCAAGCATGGCAGCAGCACATGTGAATAAAAAATGAGTTCAATGGGCTGTCAAACATTTGGCAACACATCGCATTAACCATAAGCCATTATTCTCATGAGCAGCACTGGGAATCCACTGGGAACAATGATTTGCAGTGGCGTAACACTGTGTTAAATTGTGGTAAGCCTGCCATGAAATACTGTAACAAGACTAAAATTTATAAGTGCTTTTGGGAACTTGCTTGCTGTTTTTCTTAACTTTATTGTCTGGATGATTGTCCGGAGTGAACTGCTGGAAAAGATGGAGCGGGCCAGTCTGGTTGCTCAGATCCTGGCTTGTGCACATCAGCCCAGCCAGGGCTGGAGATGCTGTGGATGCAATGCCGAGGGGGGGGAGGGAGTCCCAACAATTGCGTAACAGCAACATCTAGTGGTCAGACTCAGATATACAAGATGATAACATGCCATAGTGGGTTGGACCAAAAGGTCCATGCGTTAATAACAGATCATAGACTTTTCCTCCAGGAACTTGTCCAAACCTTTTTTTAAACCCAGATATGCTAACTACGTCTCACCACACGCACCTAATATGTGTGATAGGTGCTGGAAAATACCATAATCTGTGGTCCCTGGCTGAGGATTGTGGTTGCAGCAACTGGTTTACTACCCTGGATAGGGGTTTAGAAAATGGACGATAACCATGAATATCTAGGAACAAAAGTTCTTGACAGCACAGCTGATTCCAGTTGAGAAGTATGCCCAAAGCATTCAGAGGAAATCACTGGGTTAAAGCCCCAGCACTGAATGTAATCTGAGTGCCCAGACCAGAAGATATGCAATGCATTTTGTGTCTGAATAAAACACAGCAATGCTTTTTACCACGAAGAATGCCATATTTTCTCTAGATCTTATTCCATCATCCGCTCTCTTGATTTAGGTTACCATCTTCCTCTTCGGCCAAATTCAAATTCCTGGTTCTCACTCTCCAAGTAGAAAACTGAGCGTCCAAATGGCAGATGAAATTTAATGTGGACCAATGGAAGGTGATGCACATAGGAAAGAATAATCTGAATCACAGTTACCTGATGCTAGGGTCCACCTTGGGGGTCAGCGCTCAACAAAAAGATCTGGTTGTCATTGTAGATAATCTGCTGAAATCTTCTGCTCATTACTATATTCTGTAACTTACATGGGTAAATGTGGGACCTGCCCATGTGCCTTCCCCTGTACGAACCCTCTTTCATTTACGTGTTAAAGACTAACTGCCAGATTCTATATAGCACGCCTAGAGATCCACGCCAAAATCCAAGCCTATTCTATAACAATGCGCATAATTTAATTGGCTTAACAAGCTAATCAGCATTGATAACAGCACTTTGGGGTCCTTTTATGAAGCCGCAGCAAAAGGGGGCCTGTGCTGGCGTCAGCACGTGTTTTTCACGCACGCCAAGGTCTCTCCCCCCCCCTTTTACCGCAGTGGGTAAAAGGCAGGGTCTTTCTTTTTTTAAAAGAAATGGTCACGCAGCAAGTGAAGCAACTTCCGCACAGCCATTTCGGGGGGCAGCGCTTACTGCCACCCATTGAGGTGGCGGTAAGGACTCCCACGCTAACCGGCGGTAACCGGGCAGCGTGCGGCACTGCCCAATTATCGTCAGGTACACACCTGTGCTACAAAATATAAAATGGTACTTGGGAGTGGAGGAGTAGCCTAGTGGTTAGTGCAGCGGACCTTGATTCTGGGGAACTGGGTTCAATTCCTACTGCAGCTGCTTGTGACTCTGGGCAAGTCACTTAACCCTCCATTGCTCCAGCTACAAAATAAGTACCTGAATATATGTAAACCGCTTTGAATGTAGTTGCAAATATCAAGTCCCATTAACAAGATTCCATGCACAATCTCAAAGAGTAGCAACATTCCAGAATCCCAAGGAGTGGAGGAGTAGCCTAGTGGTTAGTGCAGTGGACTTTGATCCTGGGGAACTGAGTTCAATTCCCACTGCAGCTCCTTGTGACTCTGGGCAAGTCACTTAACTCTCCATTTCCCCTGGTACAAAATAAGTACCTGTATATTTATTTATTTAGTGCATTTTTACCCTACCTTTTCCCACAGGATTCGGGCTCAAAGTGGCTTACAATAGACTGGAAAGGCGATCGCCAGACCAGCGGAATACAAATACAATATGTAAACAAAGAAGTAGGCAGAGAGAAGAAAGCAAAAAGAATATAAATTAAGGAGTCCAAAATGAGGTCTTGACACGCTGAGACTCATGAAGGGAGATAATCAGATCTCTACATCCTGCCATCCGCGATCTTCGTTGAAAACAGCAGGACAGGAAGGCAGGCGAAGACCAATGGTGGTCCTTGGAGAAACAGGCCCCTGTAAACTGCTTTGAATGTAGTTGCAAAATACCACAGAAAAGCAGTATATCAAGTCCCACTTCCCTTCCCTTTCCATTTTAGCGAGTGGTATGCCCACATTGGGCTTGCTGCCACTTTGTAAAAGGATCCCTTAACAAGCAGTAATGAGCACTAATTGGCAATAATTAGAATTTACACACACAACTCGTGAAGCGTATTCTGTAATGAACTGCGCCTAAATTCAAACACATGCAGTTCAAAAGGGGCATGACTATGGGTGGTTAAAATGGGCATTCTGTGGGCATTCCCAAATGTAAGTGCGTAGTTATAGAATACAGCCCAGTGCGCGTAAATCTGCGTGGGGGTATGTACAAATCACAGCACAATACTTTATCAGATCCACTAGAGGGTCTCTGTCATCTACCTAAAGCAGAACCCTAGAGGTCTCTACACTCAAGAAACGTCATAAGTTGTCTACCAATAACGCACAACTACCTTGAGCATTATTGTTAAATGCCAGCGCCATTCTTACAACAGATGCCAAATTCCTGAGCTGAGAAAAGTCAGTTCTTTCAGAGATTAACACAAGAGTTCAGGTAAACGAGAAAGTAAAATAAAACTGAAAAAAAAAACACCAAATTTTTGAATCTCACCCGTGGGACTCACAAACCCTTCAATTAACCTGAGAACTTACCACCACCCATTGACTTAGCGGTAAGGTCTCATGCAGTAACCGTGCGGCAATCACCTACGCACATAGAATGGCGATCACCGCCCGGTTTCCACCTCGTGCAGTAAAATAAAAATTATTTTTTCCGGTGCGTGTAGCGAATGTGTGTAAAAATCAAAATTAATGCCTGGGCCACGCAGTAGCTGGGTGGTAACTCCAAATTGACGCACGTAGGATGCGTGTACACGCCTACGCAGCTTAGTGAAAGGGCCCCCTAATCACTGGGATTCAATCAGAAGCAGTCATATCGGCTTTGTAGATGTCACATAGCTGAGATGGCAGATTACTAATCTCTCTCATCAAAGCTCCAGTACGATCACCTAAAGAGCATTAATTGCGCATTCAAACACAGCCGTCTCTCTTTTTTTTTCTTTAAGAAAAGTCGTCGTAAAAACCACAAAGTATTAATTGATCTGGGCTTTGGCGAGACAGAGAGCAGACAGCTGTAGCAGCAGGCTTTGCTTTTGAACAGCTATGTATGTGGGAGGATGCCAGCTTCAGAGGTAATTAAAATATAGGCAAAAAATTGAATTCAAGATAATATTCTTTCCATATTATCTTAGTGAAAAAACAGAAAAAGGGGCACAGGAAGGTGGAATGAAGTATTCTACAGGTCAAAATATTGAACTTGTTTCTTAATAGTTAATTTAGGGGTCCTTTTAATAAGCCGCGGTAGTGTAGGCTCTGGTTTTGAGCGCACACAGAATTATTTTTCAGTGCGCTTGTAAAAAAAAGCCCTCTTTCTCCCCCCCCCCCCCCCCCGAAAATGGACGTGTGGCAAAATCAAAATTTCTGCGCGTCCATTTTGGGTCTCCGACCTTACCGCCAACCATAGACCTAGCGGTAAAGAATTTGCGTGGTAACGACCTAAGCGCATCAGATGCCACTTGGCACGCATCCGCTATGCGCACCAGAAAAATTAAAAATATTTTTCAGACGCGCACAGCAGTCGCGCGCCAAAAATGAAATTACTGCAAGAGCCACGCGGTAGTCGGGCGGTAAGTTCATTTTGGCGCACGTTGGGCGCGCGTAGACGGTTACACGACTTAGTAAAAGGGGCCCTCAGGGTAATGTAGTTACTGTTGGATTGAAGGAAAATCCTAAAGTTCCGCAAGGTATAAATCAATGTATAAGGGAGACTGGAATATAAATGACACGATATTCAAAAAAAAAACTGAGCTCCTATATTTACAGTCCATTCTCATTATTTGCGCGTTCAGTATTCGCTATTTCGCTTATCTGCGGAGATGCAAATAGTGACCACCATTCGCGGGTATTGTGTTTGCGTATTCACGGACATGCGCCTTTCACTTTTGCGTTTGTGGCGTTTGCCTGTTTGCTTCTGGAAACTGCCACCAAGCGCCCTAGAGCAGCCAAGAGGGATTTTTCTTCATTGCCTCCAAAACTACAGTACTTGCAAAATGGAATGAACGTACAGTACCACTGTTTCCATCTGAATGATACGGAGGCACACGCTATGGGGATTATTTTCCAAAGAGAAAAACGTCCGAAAAGTGGTATAAAGCCGCATTTGGACGTTTTCCTCACAAAAAATCCAAATTGGTATTTTCAAAACCATATTTTAGACGTTTTTTTTAATGAAGTCCATTAAAAGTGCTTTCAAATCACAAGGGGGTGTGTCAAGGGTGTTTTGAAGGCGGGATTAGGGCGTGCCTAACACTTGGAAGTTTTACAGCCATAATGGAACAAACCAAAAACGTCCAGGATTAAAACCAAGACATTTTGGTCTAGACCTGTTTTCAGAATGAATGAGGCACAAAGAAGTGTTCTAAATGACCAGATGACCACTGGAGAGAATCAGGAGTGACTACCCCAATACCCCCCAGTAGGGTCTTTTAGTAAGCCATGGTAGCATAAGTACATAAGTAATGCCATACTGGGAAAAGACCAAAGGTCCATCTAGCCCAGCATCCTGTCCATGACAGCGGCCAATCCAGGTCAAGGGCACCTGGCAAGTTACCCAAACATACAAACATTTTATACATGTTATTCCCGAAATTGTGGATTTTTCCCAAGTCCATTTAGTAGCGGTCTATGGACTTGTCCTTTAGGAAACAATCCAACCCCTTTTTAAAGTCTGCCAAGCTAACCGCCTTCACCACGTTCTCCGGCAACGAATTCCAGAGTTTAATTATTCGTTGGGTGAAGAAAAGTTTTCTCCGATTTGTTTTAAATTTACTACACTGTAGTTTCATCGCATGCCCCCTAGTCCTAGTATTTTTGGAAAGCGTGAACAGACGCTTCACATCCACCTGTTCCACTCCGCTCATTAGAAGTAGTAGTAGTAATAGGAGCTGGGTAGATCCGGGAGTTACATAAGCATTGCACATATTCAGCAGCGGTACTTGAATAGCTACCTGGTTAATGTATGACAGCAAAAAAGCTATCTGAAGTTGACAAGCTAGGTATCTGGATACCGCTGCTGAATATCAGTAATACCTGGGTAATTCCCAGTGGTAGCTCAGACTGGATGTCCAATGCCATGGTTGAAGCTAACCATATTGGCAAAAGGTGAAACTTAGTCATACCTGTTAATTTCCCTTCCTTTAGTCCAGCCACACCAGTCTGGACAAGTGGGATCCTGTTCCCTTTCCTGCCAGCCGATGGAGGTAGAGAACTGAAACTTCCAGTGACATCACTGGGAATAGGCTGGTTCTCTGCTGGAACTTTCCAGTAACTACTGCCAAAGCGGTGTAAGGTTTTATGAGTCACCCCAAAGGCCCATAATTAACTTCCACAATTAATCTCTAACCTAAACTACATACACAGGGAGAGAAAAGCAGAGCCCAGGGAGTCCCCAGGCTACAGTGGGAACCAGAACTGAATACCTGAGTTTAGTTCAGCCAGCGAATGGACAGTGTTTAAAAAATGCCGACTGTCACCAGTTGAATATTGCTTCACTACTGGTATTTTCAACCTAATGAAATGATGAACCTAAAACTGAACTATGCAACACCTGGAATCCATATGAAAGATCAGGGCTGGTCAAACTCGGTAAGCGGGGTAAGCACCGCAGGGGGGCGCCTGCCTTCAAGGGCGCCACTGTGGCGCTGCGCCACCATACCGCACTGCCCTTGGTGCTTTAAATCTTTAATTTACCTCAGTTCCAGCAGCCGTGTCATTTGAAAGACCTGCCCCTTCTCTAGCCTTACCTCCCTTCGTGAGTTCGTTCCACAGTCCCGCCTTCTGACGTCATTTCCTCGAGGGCGGGACTCTGAGGGAACGAACTCACGAAGGGAGGGAAGGCTAGAGACGGGGCAGGGCTTTCAAATGACGCGGCTGCTGGAACGGAGGTAAATTAAAGATTTAAAGCACCAAGGGCGGCGCGGGGGATGGGGCGAAGGAGAATCGCTGGACAGGGGCAGGGTGGGAGAAGAAAGAAAGGAGATGCTGGGGGGGCGTGGGCACGGGCGCCAACTCATAGTCTGCAGGGGGGGCGCCAGAGACCCTAGGACCGGCCCTGTGAAAGATATCCGAGGATGCCCCAGTACAGCAGTCAATGAATGAGAACATAACTGTCAGAAAACTTTCAAATCTCATAGACTCAGCCACAAGACTTGGCGAGCAGTGCATTGCACATCTGCAAGCTGTGCCTTCACCGGGAAAAACATTGATAGTGTTTGAAAAACAGTGTGAATTTCGCATAGAAGGCATGAATTCCACAAAGACAACTTAAACCTCACGGGAAATGTTGCAAATGAAAATAATTTGGGTTTATGAAAAGCAATGTATTTATTCATTACAAGATTGATTACCTGCCTTCCCAACACATTGGCTTCATGCAGAAAGACAAATTTCCCTGTCATTGTGAAAGCATTTTAAAAATTTGGTGAATGCTTCCGAAGGGTTGAACTGCGAATATTCTTGCTACCTTACTCTAAATGCATTTTTAATAACCCACATTCTTGCAAGGTATGGGTATACCCTGCACCTCGGTTTCAAAGAAAACCACCCAGATAGCCATTCTGAGGGGCCCTTTTACGAAGTAAAAAATGTCCTTCTCATTGTGGAAGCTTAAACGCATCAAACAACTCCTGCCAAGAGATATATTTCGAACCTTGATACATTCATTGATCCTGAGTCACATGGATTACTGCAGTGGAATATACGCTGGTTGTACTCTCTATATTCTGAAGAAGCTCCAGACGGTCCAAAAGACCGTGGCAAGACTTATCTTTGGAAAATCTCGCTTTGATAGTGCACAACCTCTCCGTGAGAGTCTTCATTGGCTACCCATTAAGCGCCTTAACACATAAGATCATTTACGGAGAAGCACCAGTTTACGTGTGTGATTTGATTGACTTACCTCCCAGGAATTCATTGGTGTCATCTCATACTTATCTTATTCTGCGCTATCCTTCCTGCAGGAATCTAAAATATAAATCAATCTACGCTTCATCCTTTTCGTACATCAGCCCTCAATCCTGGAATGCTTTGCCGAGACTACTGAAAGAAACAACGGATCACCTAACATTAAAAAAATTACTAAAAACTTTTTTGTTTAGTAAAGCCTGTCTCCCAAAGTCCACAATACTCTTTAATCCCTTATTTCCGTTTTGTTAGATTACCCGCTTTTTCCATATGTCTGCTTCCCTTTTGTTGCTTCTGTATTTCCCTTCGTATTCTCTTATTTAGCTGCTTTGTTCTTGTATTTGTTACTTTTTAAAACTATTATATCCTGCTGTGTGTAATTTTCTTGTAACTTTGTTAGCCACATTGAGCCTGCACAAGCTGGGAAAATGTGGGATACAAGTGAACCAAATAAATAAATAAATAAATAAAAAGTTGCGTAGGTGCCTGTGCCCGCCCAAAGTGCGCCAATTTGGAGTTACCGCCGGGCTGCCGCTTGACCCTTGTGGTAATTTCGTTTTTGATGCGCGTCTGCTACGTGCATCCAAACAATCATTTTTATTTTCTGATGCGTGTCAGCTACACACATCAAGGCATTCTACGCACGTAGGTCATTACCGCCCGGTTAATGCGTGAGACCTTACCGCCATCAATGGCTGATTTTCCTGCACGTCCATTTTTGGCGAAAAATTTTTTTAAGGCTTTTACAGGTGCACTGAAAAATGGATCTGCGCTCAGCCATTTTTCAGCGCACCTTAGTAAAAGAACCCCAGAAAGAGACAATTTTCAACCAAGGCATTCTATCTGGGTTAATGCTTTGAAATTACCCTCTCTGAGGTTGATATTCATAGCCTGATATTTAAACAAAGTCGTACATTCACTGGTGACCAGTTAGGACTAGACTCAGTAAATGGTGGCCAAATTTGGGTGCTGAAAAATCCACGTGGAACACTATTCTATAAATGGTGCACTGCATTACATGCCATGTATAAAATAGTGCTTAGATCCAATTCCTGCGCCACACTTTGGGCGCAAGAATTTACACCAGCTGAAACCCTAAGTTAGGCACAGATCCCCGGTATTCAGTAACACTGCGTGCATCTTCAATGAATGCCCCTGACCTGTCCATGCCCCTCCCATGGCCACACCCCCTTTTGAATTGTGTGCAATAAGATTTGCCCGTGGATCTTTGTAGAATAGCGTGTAGCAATATGCATGCGCAAATCCAAATTGTTGACAACCTGCTTATTTTCGAAAGAGAAGGGCGCCCATCTTCCAACACAAATCGGGAGATGGGTGCCCTTCTCTCAGGTGCAGCCAACTCGGCATAATCAAAAGCCGATATTGGCCGCCCTCAACTGCAGTCAGTCGCAGGAGCGGCCAAAGTTTAAGGGGGCATGTCGGGAGCGTAGCGAAGGCATGACTGGGGCGTGGTTAACAGATGGGCGCCCTCGGCCGATAATGGAAAAAAGAAGGGCGGCCCTGACGAGCATTTGGCCGACTTTACTTGGTCTATTTATTTTCACGACCAAGCCTCAAAAAGGTGTCCGAACTGACCAGATGACCACCGGAGGGAATTGGGGATGACCTCCCCATACTCCCACCCTAAAAAAAGTTAAATACATTTTTTGCCAGCCTCTATGCCAGCCTGAAATGTCATACCCAGCTCCTTTTTTTTTAGGGTGGTAGGGGGTTGGTGACCACTGGGGGAGTACGGGGAGGTCATTCCCTCCGGTGGACATCTGGTCAGTTTGGACAGTGGCCAATCCAGGTCACAAGTACCTGGCAGAAAAACAAAGAATAGCAACATTCCATGTAGAACCCCAAAGAGTAGCAAGATTCCATTCAGAATCCCAAGTACATAAGTATTGCCATACTGGGACAGACCAAAGGTCCACCAAGCCCAGCATCCTGTTTCCAACAGTGGCCAATCCAGGTCACAAGCACCTGGCAAGACCCCAAAAAAGTACAAAACATTTTATGCTGCTTAACCCAGAATTAAGCAGTGGATTTTCCCTAAGTCCATTTTAATAATGGTTTATGGACCTTTCCTTTAGGAAGCCATTCAAACCTTTTTTAAACCCCGCTAAGGTCACCTTTACCACATTCTCTGGCAATGAATTCCAGATTGCCGTGCAACAACCCTTTAGTAAAAGGGCCCCTTAGGCTAGTTTTTTTATAACAGATTAGGCGCAGAAATAGTCTAGCTTTTAAGCAACCTTTCTAGAATTGAATTTTTTTTTCACTGCTGTAACTGTCTATTGCCTATGTTTGACTTACTCTCGCCGTCCATCACCTTGGGTGAATTTCTTCAAAAACATGGTAGATATGTCCTAACAAATAAATAACTATTTTATAAGGGTACATTGGCATCTTTATGGAATAGGTGTCCGGTTATAAAAAATTTCCCTCATGATGTATAACTACCTACAGAGCTGGTATCTGAAGCTGGCCAAGGCTGCTGAGCTCTGTCACGGGTAGGCATTTCTCTCAAGGCTCTTGAACAGGTATTTGGTACTTTGTTCTAGGTTTATACATCCTTTTGCTGTTCTGATGCATCTTTTTAATGCTGCTACTGACTCTTCCGCTGCTTTGATTTTCTGTTCACTAACTGCATAGGGGTCACTGATGGATACTACATTGCTCTTTTATTTTGATAGTCTGTTGCATTCTTTTCATATTTTATGCCATTAGTTGCTTTTCTGCTTGCTTATCCTTTGTCTGCTGTCAACTCTGCTGCCTCCTGGTAGGTTGATCGCCTCTTATCTTTGCAGCTCTGCATTTCTTTCATGCCCAGACTGCTAGGTTGAGGGGGTGGGGGGGATGTATGTGCACAGAGCACTTTTCTTCCTCATCCCCCTCCCCTGCACACGCTATCTCCACTATCCCCTCCCCCTTTTTTTTTATTATCTTCTGCCGATATATAAGTTTGCACAGTGTTTTGCCAGGGCTGTGGCCCTTCTGTTGAGTCGGCCAGGGCTGGGGTTCCTGTCAACACTTTTCTTCTTCAGCCAGGGAGGGTAGAGGTCCCTGTCTGTGTGCTGGTGAGTTTGTGTCGCCACCAGCAGTCTGTGGCACTTTGGGCCGTGGCCCTTATTTTCTGCTGCTGGAGTTGGGGGCCCTGTTGGCACTTCTTCTCTTCTGGTGTCAGGGCCTGATTTTCCTTCCACTCCACTGTGTGCTCTGATCCAGTGGTTCTGAAATTTGCCCCAGGGGACCACCAGTGGGTCAGGATTTCAGGATATCCTTAATGAATATGCACCCCTTACAAGCACCTTGGGATTTGGATGCACTGCAGACGAACTCCACTACTACTACTACTACTTATCATTTCTAAAGCGCTACTAGACATACGCAGTGCTGTACACTTGAACATGAAGAGACAGTCCCTGCTCGACAGAGCTTACAATCTAATTAGGACAGACAAACAGGACAAATAAGGGATAAGGACAAAGTAGCAAGATTCCGGAATCCCAAAGAGTAGCAAGATTCCGTGCAGAACCCCAAAGAGCAGCAAGATTCCGGAATCCCAAAGACTACTACTATTACTTATCATTTCTATAGCGCTACTAGACATATGCAGCGCTGTACACTTGAACATGAAGAGATAGTCCCTGCTCGACAGAGCTTACAATCTAATTAGGACAGACAAACAGGACAAATGAGGGATAAGGACAAAGAGTAGCAAGATTCCGGAATCCCAAAGAGTAGCAAGATTCCGTGCAGAACCCCAAAGAGCAGCAAGATTCCGGAATCCCAAAGACTACTACTACTACTACTTATCATTTCTATAGCGCTACTAGACGTACACAGTGCTGTACACTTGAACATGAAGAGACAGCCCTGCTCAACAGAGCTTACAATCTAATTAGGACAGACAAACAGGACAAACAAGAGATAAGGGAATATTAAAGTGAGAATGACCCTGAGAAAGTCTAAATATATAGCTTAATAGTTCAACTGCAGACTGAGAACCAGGGAAGCCAGATTTCAGTCCCACTGCAGCTCCTTGTGGTCTTGGGCAATCACGTAACCTTCCATTGCCTCAGGTACACTGTGCAGGCAATGTTTGCTTTAGACTAGTTGTAACCAGTCTAAAGCAAACATTTAGCGAGTTATGCACAAAGGAGTTTTCCATGGCTCTAACTTGTGCCATTAGCAGCGACTGAAAACCCAATACAAATGCATTGCAAGGAGCTCATTAGTATGAAAATGAGCATTCCGAGCAAGGCACAGACCATGAGCACCTACCTTTAACGTGCAAAATTTTGTGGCAGGTCTGGACCTGTCTTTATGGGGCGCAGCCTGCTTGCACTGTGCAAGCAGGCTGCTCCCCATGGTAGGCTCTCATGGTGGGCCCCCCTGACACGACTTGATCCGACCCAACCCCCCCCCCCCCCCCCCCAGATGACCTGAGATGACCGGACCCTTCCCAGCCCCAGCCCCACACCCTGTGCTTAAAAACCCTGGTGGTCTGGTGTACCCATACCCCCCAGCCTCCCAAAGAATCTCAGAATGCACTGGGCAGGGGCTGGGCTCCAGCAGTTTGCTCTGGGCAGGCCGGAGGCAGGAGGGAGGAGGTGTTTCTCCTGCCCTCCTGCCTCCAATAGAGAGGAGGGGAGGGGAAGAGGGTTTCTAGACCACCAGGTACATTTTTGCTTTGGGGAGGGGGCGAGGGAGGATCGAGGTCCACTGGACCACCAGGACATTTTTGCTTGAGTGGTGGGGCGGGAGGATGCGGGGAGGTGTGGAGTCTACTGAACCACCAGGGTTTTTATGCGCAGAGGTGTAGGGGTGGGACTGGGAGGGGGTCTGATCATGTCAGATCAGTGGGGGGGGGGGGGGTTGGGAAGCAGTCCACTGGACCACCAAGGATTTTCGGCAAGCTTTCAAATGCGATTGACAACAGTCAAATGCGTTTGACAGCTTCGGGTCACAAACAGAGACCGATGCATGAAGGGAGATCCATGCATCTCATTTGCATGCGATCCCCTTTGTGCGTTGATCGCTATTTGTGACTCGTTAATTTGTACCGCAGCGCTCATATTTAACGAGTACCTCTGTGCATTGGCCCCTTAGATTGTAAGCCCTCTAGGGACAGGGAAATACAGAGTGTACCTGAGTGTAACTCACCTTGAACTATTGAGAAAGGCAGGCGCTAAATCCAAATCCATATGTAACTGAATCCGATCAGTAGGTGTCACCCTTGACTGATGACCACAGTGTTCATCCCCTTTCCAACATCTGTAGCCCCAGCAAACCTGGAGTAGAATAGCTCCACCACTGGACCAGCCTCTGTAGAGGGGTTGTTCATGGTACGGTTGACCGTATGACCTTCAGCAGGGTGCCTACCCTCTGCGTTCTCAAACCTAGATTGCATACTCCTAGGACCCAGTGATTTCTAACTTGTCCCGTGCAGCTCTGTGTACATTGCAGTCGGTTTGAGCAGCTTTACAGTCCATCAGCCATGCTACAAGACAAGTTTTGCCTTCAGCCTATACAATTCTGTCCTGGGCTTTGTTTCTGTTCCTCTCCGAACGGCAGACAAATGATATGGTCCCAGTAATAAAGAGAAGACACCGTGGCATTCATAATCGTCTTCTTTTCCATCGTCAATCCGTGACGAGCAGAGAAAGAAGGTGAATCAAGAAAGATGACCACGGGCACACAGCGAGAAACAGAATCCACTGTGCTGTCCTAGAAACAAGGATAACTTAATTAGAGTTGCAGCTCCCCCTCTCCACCCTTGCTTCTCCTTCGATGTGCTTCTTCCCTGCATTTGCCCGTATTATGACATGCACACAGCGAGATGCCCAATAAATATTTGATTAAAATGCCTGCTGGGATTGTAGTGCTTGACCCATTAAATCTGGTGTTCAACTCCACTGAGCTGTAGTCGTCTGTGATATCAGATGTTATAAAAACAAGCAAGCCAAAGGAATGGTCTGAATTCATAAAGATAAATAACATCAATTTTCGTGTCAGCTCGTTGGTGCTAGAATGCTGGAAGCGACCGGCTAGGAAATCCTGTTCCAGCTCACGGCAGCAGGACTAGAACGGGAGGTCTTGTCCCAGAAATTTACTGCATGTGGTTTGGGACAGAGCATAGAGTAGATACATAGATTGTTTTTTTTTTATATCCCTACATCTTTCTTACTCTTCCCTCTCCTTTTTGACCTTCCCTCCATCATCATCTCTTTGCCCTTTCCATATCCGTATCCTTTCCCCATATTTTTCTAACTTGGGCCGTGCACTGGAGGGAACAGCTGCACGGGAGCATAAGAAGCCCCTGCACCCATTTCTCTCATCCTAATGCAGTTACGAGAAAATGCGTTAAGGTTTGGAGCTAACGCAGATTAACCCAAGATTTTTCCGCGCTTTAACTGCAAATCTATTGCCACAAAGTTTTAGGGCATTTTACATTTTTTTACATTCAGATCACGCGCTAAGGGGCCCTTTTACTAAGGCGCCTACGTGCTTACAGCGCTTGTCAAATTAGAACTACTGCCTGGCTACCGCGTGCCCCGGGCGGTAAATCTCATTTTGACGTGTGTCCAAAACGCTCGGCGGGAAATAATTTTTATGTTCTACCACGCGGCACTAACTGGGCAGTAATGGGCATTGTACATGCGCTAATGATTACCTCCCGGTTAACGCGTGAGACCTTACCGCTAAGTCAATGGGTGGCGGTAAGCTCTCAAGCACAAAATGGAGGCACAACAATTTTTACTTTGGCTGCACGTCCATTTTCACCCCCCCCCCCCCCCCCCCCCCCCAAAAAAGGCCGTTTTTGCAGGCGCACTGAAAAATGGACCTGTGCGAACGCGATACATGCGCTTACACCAGCACAGGCCAATTTTTTTCTCTTATGTTTCAATACTTTTTTATTGGAGAGATCACAAATAAATATTTCCATACCTTATTTATGATCTTATTAGTCTAACATAGTGTGCTACCAAATCGCAAGCATAGAGTCACCTTGTGTGTCAGTCAGTAGCAAAGGACTCGGTGCCTTTCACCGCCCGTCTGATCGACTCTCCAATAATTTTTTACATTTTCATCCCCCCCTCTCTCCTTCCCCCCCTCCCCACTCCTCCCCCTCCCTTCCCCTTCTCTATCACAGACTGTTTTCACAGTCCTCTTGCTCTGTTTGCCGCAGATCAGCATCTGTCTCACATGTTCATTATTTGCCACCTGGCACGGGACGTTAAGGTCAGCCAGAACGGGGTCCAGTAGTTCCAAAAGGTTTTGGTGATTAGTGGGCTTCGTGCTCTCAGGCTGGTCCTCTCCGTTCGGAGCAAGTGGATCATGTGTCCTCCCCACTGGGGCACCGTGGGGCCTTCCGCCGATATCCATGTCCGCAGGATTGTTTTCTTCTCCACCATTACAGCTCGCAAGAGGAATGCTCGGCATCCCCTAGGTAGGGGCCTAGGCAGCTTCAAGGAGCCAAACAAGAGCTTAGCGTCTTTATACCAACTTATCACCCACATGGCGGCTGTCTGTTGAATCAAATCAATTTTTTCTCTCATATAAGCACACAACTATGGAACGCGCTTCCGACCGCTGTGAAAACAACATACCACCCAATGATTACCTCCCGGTTAACGCATGAGACCTTACCGCTAAGTCAATGGGTGGCAGTAAGGGCTCAGGCACAAAATGGACGCACAACAATTTTTACTTTGGCTGCACATCCATTTTCAGCCCCCCCCCCCCCCCCCCCCACCAAAAAAAGGCCTTTTTTGCGGGCGCACTGAAAAATGGACCTGTGCGAATGCGATACATGCACTTACACCAGCACAGGCCAATTTTTTCTCTTATGTTTCAATACTTTTTTATTGGAAATATCACCTAATCTTCCTGAAACTCCTAAAGACTTGCGTGTTCCAAAAGGCATACTCCAACGACAACCTAAATGCCTAACCCCGCAATACATCAATACATCAATATACATGTTCATGTTGGACATAACCTAACCTACTCTTCCCCTGACCCTCAATATGTCTATCAATTCTGATCATTAGCCTGTCTTAACATCACTTTGTATCTGTTCTTGCCGGTATTGGCGACTGCCACTACTGCACTATGTAAGCCACATTGGGCCTGCAAATAGGTGGGAAAATGTGGGATACAAATGCAACAAATAAATAAATAAATACATTTTTGCCGTGGCTTAGTAAAAGGGCCCCTAATGTTGGAATTAGCGCATGGTACCTGCTAGGATTTAACAAGGAAGCAATGATGGCCTCCATTTAGGAGGTGCTAAGGGCTCCTGCATTAACTCTGCATTAGCCAATTAGCACACGTTAAGTATAACATGCTAGCTGGATAATATTTGCATACCCATTTCCCACTCCTGCCATGCCCCTGCCAGAAAAAATCTTTACAAATCGCTCCCTCCCAACCTCTTTTCCAAACCTCAGAACCAGAGGCGTAGTTATAGGGGGCCATGGGGGCCTGGGCCCCCCAAATTAGCTCTGGGGCCCCCGGTTTGGCTGGCGGGGGTCTCCATCCCCTTCCAGCTAAGGCGTTTGTCCTGCTCTGGCCTTACATTGCCTGCCACCCTGACCTGTTTTCAGCACCGTTCGCACTCATTTTAATGAAACTGAGCATGCTTGATTATATATAGATGACAGCTTTTGGTGCAGTTTTGGTTTCGGCCGAAAGTGCTTACACAGTTTCAGTAGCGGTTTCGGTTTCGGCCAAAACTGAAAAAAGCAGTTTCAGTCAGCCTCTAATTTCAGAGTCTCCAAGCAAAACCCAACTGCAGGTGACACACTGATACATGCAAATCTCAGATATGGTAAGGTCAGCCAAAAGTGAAATGGCAAGAACAGTTTTGGAATAAGGGGACAGAGGCATAAAAAAAAAAAAAAAGATGTCCACCACTTATAAATGGCAAAGAAAAACCAAACCAAACGCAAAATGTCCATCGGTACAAAAAAGAGAGAAGACTTAGGAATAAGATCGGAATAAGAAACAAAAATGGCCAAAAGACAGGCTGGTTAATACTTCGCCCTTACTCTGCTGCTTGGGTAGGTTAACATCCCTGTTTGCAGTCTCTGTGACTGAATAGTTCACTGAATCATTTCATGGCAAGCGCTGACGGTTTTTCATTCACGGAGAGTTACCTTCATGGCTAGAAGCACCTACTAGGAGTGTATGGCCTGGAGGGGTACAAAACATTCAGAGATAGATGCGTTTTTTTAATCACTTTAATGATGCAGCGGGAAATTATATTCTTTGGGTTTGGAAAGCTGCAAGAAGACTTTTGCTAATAGCGATGCTCCCATCAAAACCAGCCTGTCATTCCCAGAACTGTGTGTGTGTGTGTGTGTATACACAATGAACTGGAAACTGTTTCATTCCCCCTTCGTGCCCAGTCCACAGATATAAACCACAGTGAGGTGGCAAAGCAGCATTATTTCTGACTGCAGCACCAACCCTGGTATTAATTATGTAGCAGAGGAGTGGAGGAGTGGCCTAGTGGTTAGGGTGGTGGACTGAGGAACTGAGTTCGATTCCCACTTCAGGCACAGGCAGCTCCCTGTGACTCTGGGCAAGTCACTTAACCCTCCATTGCCCCATGTAAGCCGCATTGAGCCTGCCATGAGTGGGAAAGCGCAGGGTACAAATGTAACAAAAATAAAATAGATACTATTGGAGATTCTATATGGAATGTTGCTACTATTGGAGATTCTACATGGAATGTTGCTATTCCACTAGCAACATTCCATGTAGAAGGCTGCGCAGGCTTCTGCTTCTGTGAGTCTGACGTGCAGGACGTCAGACTCAAAGAAGCAGAAGCCTGCGCGGCCACATTGGTGATCTGCAAGGGGCCGACTTCTACATGGAATGTTGCTAGTGGAATAGCAACATTCCATGTAGAATCTCAAATAGTAGCAACAGTGGAGGAGTGGCCTAGTGGTTAGGGTGGTGGACTTTGGTCCTGAGGAACTGAGTTCAATTCCCACTTCAGGCACAGGCAGCTCCTTGTGACTCTGGGCAAGTCACTTAACCCTCCATTGCCCCAGGTACAAATAAGTACCTAAGCCGCATTGAGCCTGCCATGAGTGGGAAAGTGTGGGGTACAAATGTAATTTTAAAAAAAATACATGTTCTGAAGTGTTCAGTGGCATTGACCATTAATTATGTAAGTGCGGTGTTGTATACTACTGAAGAAATGGTACAACTGGGAGTTAAAAATTCCCCCTTCCCCCCCCCCCAAAAAAAAAACAACAACAAAAAACTTGAACTGGAACAACCTTCGTATCATAAATTCTAAAAATGTCTATAGGAGAGGTATCAAATCCAAGAACTGGAAAATCTGCAACTTTGGTCAAAAGCTGTTGTCATGATTTGTGTCCTGTCATTATGAGGCCACTGTAGCTAAATACGATGCCTCATTAAGTTTATAGTTCCTGTGTTTGATGTCTCTCTGTGTACGTTTTCAGAATAACTGGAAGTTGTACAGCTAAGTACCTTGGATCGCAATAAGAGAGAGCTGCTGCAGACTAGAAATGAGGTCCCTTGGTGCAGCTGTTTGAGTGGAAGTGTGCCATATTAGAACATCTAATATAATAATTTGTACCTGAAATTTCTATGGCTGGCTGTCTGGGTTCGTAACATCCTGACGTCAGCAAGCCTCCAGCGTTCCCATCCCTCTCACTGTCCCGCCCTCGCGTAAAGACGAAATGACGTCAGAGGAGGGCGGAACAGTGAGAGGAATGAGAATGTTGGAGGCGAGCTGACAGGATAATACAAACGGATGGGAGGGCAGGGCACAGGACAATCGCTGGACATGGAGGGGAGGGCAGGGCAGAGGAGAATCGATGGACATGGATGGGATGGGAGGAGAGGAGAGAATCACGGGACACGGCTGGGAGGGCAAGGCAGAGGAGAATCACTAGACATGGAAGGGATGGGAGGCGAGGAGAGAATCACAGGACACGGGAGGGAGGGCAGGGCAGAATCGCTGGACATGTAGGGGAGGCCAGAATCCTGGGATATGGAGGGGAGGGCAAGGCAGAAGAAAATCGCTGGACATGGAGGGGATGGGAGGCGAGGAGAGAATCGCGGCACATGGAGGGGACAGCAGGGCAGAGGAGAATCACTGCACATGGAGGGGAGATCAGAATCGCAGGATACGGAGGGGAGGGAAGGGCAGAGGAGAATCGCTGGACATGGAGGGGAGGCCAGAATCCTGGGATATGGAGGGGAGGGCAAGGCAGAGGAGAATCACTGGACATGGAGGGGAGGTCAGAATCGCGGGACACGGAGGAGGGGAGGGAAGAAAAGAATCGCGGGACATGGAGGGGAGGGCAGGGGAGAGAGGAGAAATTGCTTCGACGAGAGCTTTCCTAGGGCCCGTTTCATTTTTGAGGCTTGGTTGCACTAGTTAGAAAATAAACCATAGAAACTATTTTCTCACATCAGCGCACAGTTAACTTCTGGAGTAGAACCTGTTGCCAAAGGACATAGGAGTCCTTTTACTAAGCTGCGTAAGCATCTTCGTGCTCCCAATGCACGCCAAAATGGAGTTACCACCCAGCTACTGTGTGGCTATTGTGGTAATTTTATTTTTGGCGTGTGTCCGATACGCGCGTCTGAAAAATATTTTTTATTTTCAGCTGCGTGCATCAGCCGCGCACCAAGTGGCATTTGAGGCACGTAGGTCATTACTGCCTGGTTACCGCGTGAGTCTTTACCGCTAAGTCAATGGCTGGTGGTAAGGTCTCAGACCCAAAATGGATGCGTGGCAATTTTACATTTTACCACACTCCATTTTTGGCAACAATTTTCAAAAAGGCCTTTTTTACAGGCGCGCTGAAAAATGGATCGGTGCGCGCCCAAAAACCCGCGCCTACACTACCGCAAGCCATTTTTCAGCGTGTCTTTGTAAAAGGACCCCATAGTCAAGGAGATTAATTTAGTAGCATTCAAAAAAGTTTTGGAAAAAGTTCCTGGAAGAAAAACCCATAAAAACTCATTAGCCAGGTAGTCTTGGGAAAGCCACGGCTCAATGGAATTCTGAGAAATAGATCTACGTTTTAAAATCAACTGGGTATTTGTTTCAATGAAGCTTAGTACATAAGTAATGCCACACTGGAAAAAGACCAAGGGTCCATCGAGCCCAGCATCCTGTCCACGACAGCAGCCAATCCAGGCCAAGGGCACCTGGCGAGCTTCCCAAACGTACAAACATTCTATACATGTTATTCCTGGAATTGTGGATTTTTCCCAAGTCCATTTAGTAGTGGTTTATGGACTTGCCCTTTAGGAAACCGTCTAACCCCTTTTTAAACTCCGCTAAGCTAACCGCCTTCACCACGTTCCCCGGCAACGAATTCCCACCTTGGTCAGAATCAGCATGGCTTTTCCTGTTCTTATGCTGCTGAGGTGCATTTGGCGGGAGCTGTTTGTAGGCCTCGGTGCTGGAATAGCCGAGGGTGCTGCAGGTCAGGACTGAGGTGCACTGGTAGAGCTGTGAGAGGTGGGGATTGGGACTGAAAAGAAAGGTCTGTTGCAGGACAGAATTAATATACACTGGCTGAGCTGTGTTGAGGGGAAGGTGGGTGAAGAAGACTGGAAAGCACCTTTCTGCTCTATCCCTTACCCTTGCCACAGCTAATATACATCACTTTATTTTTGTGAGCACCCTGTTCACATATTAAAGAAAATAAATTACTAACTGTATTTGTTAGTCCACATGCAGCTGTAAAACTACTGTTTAAATATTCAGTGCAGCTTGTGGAAACAGTGCATGATCTGTTTAACAAGTCTGTGGAAGCATATCATGTTCCTTTTATATACACAGAATAAACTGCATTTTATTGCAGGTCACCGAGATATTTATAGACTTGTTCAAGTATCGATCAGTGCCAGTAAAAAAAGAAAAAAGAAGTGAATGACTTGCAGGGTGAACTAGAGCAGATATATCAGCGACATCCTTAGACTGTTGGAAGACCCCTTCCTAGACTCATTTGCTGGAGGTTACGCCATAGGGGTCCATACTTCAGGGGAAATGAGTTTAATCCCACTGTGGAAAATGTTTTCCTTGTTTATCTTCTCAATCTAGATCCCTCGTAGATCTTGAAAATCAGAAATGGCAGCCACTAAGATGACTGCATGTTTAATAAATGTTTTCAATGGATGGTAATCAGTGGAGGAGTAGCCCAGTGGTTACCGCAGTGGACTTTGATCCTGGGGACCTGGGTTCAATTCGCACTGCAGCTCCTTGTGACTCTGGCCAAGTACCCGTATATACTATCTAAACTGCTTTGAATGTTGCAAAAACAAAATAGAAAGGTGGCATGTCGAGTCCCATTTCTTCCCTCCCCCCCCCCCTCCAGTCATAAATTATCCTCAGTTCAGTCCATATTACAGAAACCTTACATGATGGCTCTCATCAGATTCAGGAGAGGCAGGTTCCCTACAGGGTGTGGCCCTTAGGTCCAAAGGAAGATAGGGCAAGCTCTACCACCTGTGGCAACCGCCTTCCCTTCCGTTTGCCACTGACTGCCCACCTTTATCCATGTAACATTGATATTTTTATGCTATACCAATAGCCTTTGAGTTTACTGTAAACAGGGGCTTCTTGACCCAGTCCTCGGGATACACCATGCTAGCCTAGTTTGCAAGACAACCACAATGAATATGCATGAGATAAATCTCTGCTTCCTTGGTATGCAACTCAAGCTCATGCATACTCATTATGGATATCCTGAAAACTTGACTAGCTTGGTGTGACCCGAGGACTGGGTTGAGAACCCCTGCTTTTGGCTAATCTAAATAGGTAACATAGAGGGCCACAATCGAACTGGGCTGGT
Source organism: Microcaecilia unicolor (assembly GCF_901765095.1). Classification (NCBI taxonomy): domain Eukaryota; kingdom Metazoa; phylum Chordata; class Amphibia; order Gymnophiona; family Siphonopidae; genus Microcaecilia; species Microcaecilia unicolor. Next base: position 188,747,016 of record NC_044041.1, read on the forward strand.
CGTCTCCAGTGGCGTTCCTAGGGGGGCTGACACCCGGGGCAGATCACCGATGCGCCCCGCCCCCGGGTGCAGCACTCCCCCCCCCCCCCCGGTGCAGCGCGACCCCTCCACCCCGGCGAGGGAGGGTGCACGCCGCTGGGGGGGTGCCGCGCGCCGGTCAGCTTCGTTTGTTTCCATGCTCCCTCTGCCCCGGAACAGGAAGTAACCTGTTCCTGGGCAGAGAGAGCATGGAAACGAATGAAGCTGACCGGCGCGCGGCACCCCCCACCCCCAGCGGCATGCACCCGGGGTGGACCGCCCCCACCCCCCCTTGGTATGCCACTGGTCATCTCCAAGGGCGGCCATCTCTGGGGACGGCCCCGTAAAGTGGCGTCTCTGACCGTATTATCGAAAAAGATGGCCGGCCATCTTTCGTTTCGATAATACGGTCGGGGCCGGCCAAATCTCAACATTTGGGCCGGCCTTAGAGATCGCCGGTGTTAGAGATGGCCGCCATTGGTTTTCGCCGTTAATGGAAACTCATGGCAGCCATCTCAAACCTGGCCAAATCCAAGGCCCTTGGTCGTGGGAGGAGCCAGCATTTGTACTGCACTGGTCCCCCTCACATGCCAGGACACCAACCAGGTACCCTAGGGGGCACTGCAGTGGACTTCACAAATTGCTCCCAGGTGCATAGCTCCCTTACCTTGGGTGCTGAGCTCCCCAAAACTCCCCTTAAACCCACTCCCCACAACTGTACACCACTACCATAGCCCTAAGGGGTGAAGGGGGCACCTACATTTGGGTACAGTGGGTTTTTTTGGGGGGGGGGGGGGGTTGGAGGGCTCCCATTTACCACCACAAGTGTAACAGGTGGGGGGGATGGGCCTGAGTCCACCTGCCTGAAATGCACTGCACCCACTAAAAACTGCTCCAGGGACTTGCAAACTGCTGTCATGGAGCTGGGTATGACATTTGAGGCTGGCATAAAGGCTGGAAAAAAATGTTTTTTAATTTTTGGGGGGGGGGGGTTGGTGACCACTGGGGGAGTAAGGGGAGGTAATCCCCGATTCCCTCCGGTGGTCCTCCGGTCAATTGGGTCACTTTTTTGAGGCTTGGTCCTAAAAATAAATGGACCAAGTGAAGCCAGCGAAATGCTCGTCAAAGCCGGCCTTCTTTTTTCCATTATCGGCCGAAGCCGGCCATCGCATAACCACACCCCCGTCCCGCCTTCTATACCCTTCTGAAACGCCCCCTTTAACTTTAGCCGGCTCTGCGATGGAAAGAAGTTGGAGCCGGACAAAATCGGCTTTCCATTATACCGATTTGGCTGGGTTGAGGAGATGGCCGGCCATCTCCCGATTTGTGTCGGAAGATGGCCGGCGATCTCTTTCGAAAATAAGCAGGCTAGGCGCTTATGCGGCTTAGTAAAAGGGCCCCTCATATAATTACATTAACACATGACCTGCAGTAAAAAGAAATAGAGGCAACACCCCCACACCAGAGTACCTGAATGTAACTCACCTTGAGCTACTACTGAAAAAGGTTTGAGCCAAATCCGAATAAAATAATCCCGTTGCATTAAAACTGGGTTTAGTGTGCACTAAAATACTGTATTACAATGCCTTAAGCCCAGATCTCAGCATCCTGTAGGACTACGTAATTTGCAGGAGGATAATTTCCTGATGGATTTGAAGGTTGCTTGCGTCTTCACAGGGGATGAACCCTAGGCAGCTGCAGCTGAGCGCTCTCTTTGAAGGGCTGCCTTCAGTGTTCGCCACGTTGTAATCCACAGAAGCATTAAAAGAGCAATTAGACAGCTTTTTAATTATAAAAATGTACCTTTCCACAGGACTACTTAGATACTAAGTGGACATTTATTAATGTTAGATTAGATTGGAACTCTTTTAGAAATTAGATGTTAAATGTACAATCATAGCAAATGGATTTGTCTCCATTAATGTTGTTGCAATAAATATTAAAATGTAGTAATTATTTTACCCGCATGCATATATTAACGCAGAGTTCCTCTTCTGTCTTTAAATGTCCTTTTTCCGGTCACAAAGCCCCTGTTCCTCTGCCTGTCTGTAACGGCATATCCAGGGCCCTTTTTATGAACAAATTTGGGTGAACGCTGGTAGGATAATGTTTTATTGAGGTACTAAAACTCTTACTATATTTAAGAAATATCTGTTCTTTCGGGGGGCTGGGGGGGGCAATAGATCCTATTAGGAGAGCGTCCCCATCCCCGAATAGACAAGAGCAGATCGAGATGATAAAACACAAATGGAACAATATTTGACTGTAGCTGCCAGCGTTCGTTTTTTTTAATGCCAGCTGTGGCACTTAAAAAGACTCATTTATTCCAAGCTAGTACACGTATAATATAGATATCAGCACTGCATATTTATTGTTTAATTTTATTTTATTTTCATATATATACCCTGCCTTAGACCAAGCGGGTAACATCAAAGCATACATAAAATCATCAAAGACAATACATCATAACATTCGCTCAATCAATATTCTCACAGTAATATTTTAATCCATAGGATGACTATTTAAAACAAGTCCAAGATCAACCCTCAAGGAAGGCTTTCACAAAACAATGGGGATGGGATGACTTCCCTATGAGGAAAGGCTAAAGCAGCTAGGGCTCTTCATCTTGGAGAAAAGATGGCTATGGGGAGATATGATAGAGGTCTATAAAATAATGAGTGGAGTGGAACGGGTAGACGTAAATCGCTTGCTTACTCTTTCCAAAATACTAGGACTAGGGGCACGCAATAAAGTTACAAAGTAGTACATTTAAAATGAATTGGAGAAAATGTTTCTTCACTCAATGTGTAATTAAATTCTGGAATTTGTTGCCAGAGAACGTGGTAAAGGTGGTTAGCCTAGTGTTTAGTTTCATTTGTACCCTGCACTTTCCCACTCATGGCAGGCTCAATGTGGCTTACATATTGTATACAGGTACTTATTTGTACCTGGGGCAATGGAGAGTTAAGTGACTTACCCAGAGTCACAAGGAGCTGCCTGTGCCTGAAGTGGGAATTGAACTCAGTTTCTCAGGACCAAAGTCCACCACCCTAACCACTAGGCCACTCCTCCATGCCTAGGGTTTAAAAAAAGGTTTGGATGGCTTCCTAAAGGAAAAGTCCATAAACTATTATTAAAATGGACTTGGGGAAAATCCAGTGCTTATTTCTGGGATAAGCAGCATAAAATGTTTTGTACATTTTTTGGGAGCTTGCCAGGTATTTGTGACCTGGATTGGCCACTGTTGGAAACAGGACGCTGGGCTTGATGGACCTTTGGTCTGTCCCAGTATGGCAATACTTATGTACTAATGTGTTGTTCAAATACTTCTTCAATGGTTGCCTACTTGCACTGAGTCTTAAATGTCCGGAATGGTGATTCCACATACTCACACCAGCAAATGGAAAAACTTGATTACATGACATGTGTCAACAAAATGATATGCTTTACTGATTCAGGGGTCCTTTTACTAAGCCGCGGGAGAAAAGGGCCCTGCGGTACCTTACCGCAGTGGGTAAAAGGCCCCTAAAAAATGGCCAAGTGGTACATTGACTCTTACCGTGTGGCCATGCGGCAGGGAGAACTTACCACCACCCATTGAAGTAAGGGCTCTTGTGGTAACCCGGTAGTAACCTGCGATGCCCGATTACCACCAAGTTGGCTCCACACTGGAAATGACATGGAAAAAAACAGGAAACCAAATTTTTCTGACTGCCCATCCTTAGTTTACAGATAGTTGTACATATAAGTCCCTTTGAACGTTAAGCAAAAATGACTTCACACCACACATTCCGTGCATTGTGTTATAAGTTGTACATGTGTCCCAGCTAGTGAGGGAGCGAGAGTGTGTGTGGCGTTTTACAGGCTTTTGAGTATAGCCTGAGCTACTTGACACATGGAAATACGAACATGAAGGGAGTTTTATTATGATGGTCTCCTATAGTGCTGGTGGGCAGGTAAAGAGCCGCATTCAAATACAACAAAAGTGAAAATACAAAAAAAAAAAAAATGTAAACGTGCAGTGGAAAAGATCAAGCTCCTTCCATTGCAGTTTTAAATAGAAGCTTTTCTTGTAACTGTTTTGGGGCACAGACCAAAAGCTGCCTGAGGCTGGCCAGATTGATGGTGTTCGGATATATCCAGCAAGGCTGAGGTGGACCTAAGAGGCCGTATGTAATCCAGCAGCCAGCCCTTCATGCAGTTCTTATGTATGAGCACCAAAATGAGGGGCTACGGGGGTTGTCTTTTGGGGATTATTTTCTTCATTTTTGATGTATTTTTTAGTGTCTTTTGCTCATTTCATCTGAGCTTTTTTATTTCAAATAAACAAAACGAAGAAAAAAATTCTGGGAAAAGAAAAAAAAAAAGTGGAATGAAAAATGAATGCCTGTGAGCACAGGATGAAGCTACAAAGTAGTAAATTTAAAATGAATTCGAGAAAGTTTTTCTTCACTCAACGTGTAATTAAACTCTGGAATTCGTTGCCAGAGAATATAGTAAAAGCGGTTAGCTTAGCGGAGTTTAAAAAAGGTTTCGATGGCTTCCTAAAGGAAAAGTCCATAACCATTATTAGAATGGACTTGGGGAAAATCTGCTGCTTATTTCTAGGATAAGCAGCATAAAATGTATTGTACTTTTTGGGGATCTTGCCAGGTATTTGTGACTTGGATTGACCACTGTTGGAAACAGGATGCTGGGCTTGATGGACCTTCAGTCTGCTCCAGTATGGCAATATTTATGTACTTATGTACTTGGGAAGGTAGAGAATCAAGGAAGCAGATAACTAACTGGACAAAGACCAATGCCATACAAGATGCCAAGTTTCTGTGGATGTATTTTACACAGATTTAACTGGGTAGGAGAGTGTGGTAGCCGTGTTAGTCCACTCTTAAGGTTATCAATAGAAATCAAACAAATGTTTTATTTTGTTTGATTTCTATTGATAAACTGGGTAGGATGAATGGGCAAGTTGTTGTTGTTCTGTTATCATCTACTATTTTACTGATTATGCCCTATTCTGTCAAACTAGTGGGGATGATAGTGTATCTGTATAGCCATTGTTTTGTACTAAACAGATCTACAATCAGAGTGGAGTGACTGCGTAGATGTCCTTTCCCATTTGGGAGGCATCTAGGGAGGAGTTATGAGGTCATGGAGTTATTAAATAGTGCTGTTTTTGAGGGGAAGTTGTCTTTTGTTTCTGTTTTTGCCTCCCAGAAGCAGGACATTCGTACCCTAAAGTACCAAGTCAGTCATGGAGTAAAGGAAAAAGAGAGGTATTTTGTCTCTTCTGCCAAACTCAGGAGATCACACAAGTTTCCTCAGAGACTGGCCTCCAGGCACTGGCCTAGTTCGTAGACTAAGGAAATAGTGAGGGGTCATAGGATTTTCCCCTCCTTTCTGCAGTATAAGAAAGTCTAGGGAAAGTTTGTAGAACAAGATTTGCAGAGGAATCTAGCTGGCAGTCTATGACCAGAGGTGATATGCCCTGAGGACAAGAATGTGACACCTGGAATGAGGAACAGAAACCCTAAGACCAAATGTGAATTACAATGGAGCAGGAGGGTTTTTTGCCAATGAATTTGGTGCTTTTCACCAAAAAGAAGAGTTCGAGAAATATTACAATCCAAAATTTCCCCCGGGTTCTGGGACGGACCCCCCCCCCCCCCCCCCCCCCCCCCGCCTTTGAGAGAGTGTATTTGATGAAAAAATGTTTTGCAGCTGCTGGAGAAGAATGGCGAGCAGAGAATAGACAACTTCTGAAGAGGTTCTCAAGAAGCTAGGTGGCCAGGAATAGAAGAGTCCTTAGACCTGAGAAAGAATTCAGCCCAACCATCAAATGTCTCAATTTTCTGTCTGTGAACGCTCAACAGGCAAACAGTGTTAAAATTTAGATTCACCCAGTTAAGACAATTTTCTCTCAGTAGATTTCTAGAGTGGACATTGACCTTATTGAGAGCGAATGACAGCCTGGAAGAAAGATGAGGCACAAGATCTGTTATTTATTTATTTATTGCATTTGTATCCCACATTTTCCCACCTATTTGCAGGCTCAATGTGTCTTACAGAGTTTTGTTATGACAAAGTCATTCCAGGAAATCAAATACAGTTAATATTGTTCAAACATTGAGTGAGAGAAGAGAGAAGGAAGGTGTTAGGCAGGGTAGTATAGACTGTGAACTTTAATAGCTGGATGGGTTGGTGGGGTAGTTTTGTAAGGCTATGGGTTCTCTTTGTAGACCTTGTTGAAGAGATGTCTTCAGAGATTTGCGAAAGTTGGTTATTTCGTCAATGGTTTTCAGGGCTGTAGGTAATGCATTCCATAACTGCGTGCTCAGGTAAGAGAAGGTGGTGGCGTGTATCAGCTTGTATTTTAGTCCTTTACAGCTGGGGAAGTGTAGATTGAGAAATGTACGGGCTGTTGACTGATCATTTACTTAACTAGGGCCTTTGAAGGGTTCTTCCTCTCCCCCACCCTAATCAGAGGTGAAGAAAGATCTCTCTACTTTCCTGCGGAACATCAGAGCAGCACATCCGCAGCCCATGAGGGACCAGTCACACATGTAAAAGCAACTTTTTTTTTTTTAATGATATGCAATAGGAGTCATTTTGTGATTGAGAATATATGATCTTTGGTATCTGGACTATGCACAGTAAAGCAAATAGGTCTAAGATCAAAGATGGCTGCCATCATTACGTTCTGCTGTTCGGAGGAAGGTAATATGAAGGAACTGGGACTCTGTGCAGTCCCAGTACTACAAATAGTAACATAGTAGATGACGGCAGAAAAAGACCTGCACGGTCCATCCAGTCTGCCCAAGAAATGTGCCACTTTTTTGTGTATACCTTACCTTGATTTGTACCTGTCTTTTTCAGGGCACAGACCGTACAAGTCTGCCCAGCACTATCCCCGCCTCCCACCACCGGCTCTGGCACAGACCGTATAAGTCTGCCCAGCACTATCCCCGCCTCCCAACCACCAGCCCCGCCTCCCACTACCGGCTCTGTTATCCATTCTCGGCTAAGCTCCTGAGGATCCATTTCTTCTGAACAGGATTCCTTTATGTTTATCCCACGCATGTTTGAATTCCATTACCGTTTTCATCTCCACCACCTCCTGCGGGAGGGCATTCCAAGCATCCACCACTCTCTCCGTGAAAAAATACTTCCTGACATTTTTCTTGAGTCTGCCCCCCTTCAATCTCATTTCATGTCCTCTCATTCTACCGCCTTCGTATCTCCGGAAAAGGTTCGGAAAATGAGACTCTCTTGAGAGGCCAGTGCAAGTAACTCAGACACAATGTATAGGGAACAGAATTAATGGACTTTTTTTTCAATGCTTTTTTTTTGGCATGTAGGAAGCAGTTGGAAAAGCAGAGACTAAGAGCTAAGAGCTTGAAAAAAATCCTCTTTATTCATGCTGCAATCAAAGTTAGCTTTCTCAAGAGGTTTGAATAAATACATCTTTTGTTCTCCACCTCCCGCCCCACCATACTAGTTACAGATTCATGTAGGCCTTTATCAAGCGCATAGTTCTTTTAACTCTGGCTCCAGAAGGAATATGTTTTACAGAGAAAATCCGATACCGTGTGAGAAGACTCCACAGAAAAGAAAGGTTTGGAAGTCCCTGGAGAAGAAATGAAAAAAAAAACAATGTTATTCGTTGATGGCATCACACCATGACAGACAGAGGAATCCAAACTTTAGTTGTACAAACCAACTTCCGCAAATTACTGAAAACACATCTTTTTGATAAAATCTATGGAAAGAACCAAAACATATAAAATCCACACTCACTGCTCCGTTATACATCAACACATCCACCCAAGAATTCTCAATCGTGAAATCACACCACACTCATACCTTTAACTAAAGAAAATGTATACCATAGGCTATCCGTTGTTTATATGCTATATATTGTCCTCAGAATCTCTAGTTTCTCGTTGTTTTCCTTTCAATGTTTCTATGTTCTTTTCCATTGATATATTCCTTAACGATACTTTGATTTGATTGATTTGTTTTGTATAACTCTTCACAATGTAATCCATAACCGAATTGGAACAAAATGTAATTTCCATTTCCATAATGTATTGTAAGCCACTTTGAGCCCGCAAAAAGGTGGGAAAATGTGGGATACAAATGCAATAAATAAATAAATAAATTCTGTCTTTACACATCTATTGACAAAACTAAGCTGTGCTCCGCAGATCTCTACCTTCCCATACACTCCACTGCATAGCAAAGGCATGCAGAACAGACAAAAGGAACAGCGCACCTCTTGTGACCAGGGGCGTAGCCAGAGAACAGATTTTGGGTGGGCCTAGGCAAGAAGTGGGTGGGCACCAAGTGTTCTCCTCCCCCCCCCCCCCCCAAAAAAAAAAAACCAATATCTCAGCTGGCGGGAAACAAATTCTTTCCACCTTGGCAGTCTGCAGCAGGCATGCGATGAAAACTGAGCATGCGCAAATGCCCGTATGGTGGAGAGTAGCGTTTTCGTTACCATCGGGGGGAAGACTTCAGCTGGCGGAGTGTGGGATCCCCACCAGCTACCGCTAAATGTGTGCTACTGTTGGGTGGGCCTGAGCCTTAAGTGGATGGGCCCCAGCCCACCCAGGCCCACCTATGGCTACACCACTGCTTGTGACCCCAGCAACTCTATCCGGCCAATATTCTCAAAGCAAGCTGACCGGTTAACTCGCTTGAATGCAACTATCCGGTCAGTGAGCTCTAGCTGAATAGAAGAAATCCTTTTTAGGATCACTTCCCTTGGTATAATTTATCATGGCAGGGGATCATTATATCCATCTCCCTTCTGTAGACTTGATCCTGTAAATTGCTGGGAGGGGGAGGTTCCATTTTCTTTTGTTCCCCCCCCCGGTCTGGAGTCTCACAGCACAATAACCGTGAAGAGGTTTTGCTGCTTTCTCTGATTAAGGAATCTTTTTATTTTTTTAAAATTATTGTCTAAGAAAAACTAAACTGTTACGAGGTAGCCCCCAACTTGCTTCTTCCTCATTTGCTCCTGGCTCATAACCTTTGCTAATTATCGCACCAAATTCACATCTAATTAATTAACTGCTGGAAGGGGAACATGGCCTTTTCAAAGGTTAACCTGCATATTTTATATTATAATTTTGCCATCCCCTTTACGCTCATTACAGCCTGGTGCTGGTATTTGAGGCAGTTTAGTGCAGTTTGTTTCTATAAATATGCAATCGCAGACATCACAGTGAGAACTGGACACTGCTCTGGAATCATTTTCGTTCATGAGGAGGGGTTAAAGTCTAAGGGGTCCTTTTACTAAGGTGCGCTGAAAAATGGCTTGCGGTAGTGTAGGTGCGGGTTTTGGGTGCATGGCGATCCATTTTTCAGCGTGCCTGTACGGAAGCCCTTTTTTTAAAATTTTTGCCGTAAATGGACGTGCAGCAAAATCAAAATTGCCACGCGTCCGTTTTAGGTCTGCGAGCTTAGCGCCAGCCATTGACCTAGCAGTAAAGTCTCACGCGGTAAAAGGGCGGTAATGGCCTATTGGCCAAATGGCACGCGTCCGATATGCGCAGCCAAAAATAAAAATTCTTTTTCAGCTGCGCATATCGGACGGGTGCCGAAAATGAAATTACCACAAGAGCCGCACGGTAGCCAAGTGGTAACTCCATTTTGGCACGCAATGGGCGCACGCAGAGCCTTACACAGCTTAGTAAAAGGGCCCCTAAATGAAGAGTAAATTTAACGCATTCCACAGTTAAAACATTTTCCATGAGATTTTGTAAAATCTCTTGAAGGGACACTTGAGGTCTTCAACCTCCCTCAGTTCAAGGGCATCTATGGGAGAGGTTGGTGGTCACAGGTCTGAACTTCAATCTCATATCATACCCTCCAGTTCTACCGCCTTCCCATCTCCGGAAAAGGTTCGTTTGCGGATTAATACCTTTCAAATATTTGAACGTCTGTATCATATCACCCCTGTTTCTCCTTTCCTCCAAGATATACATGTTCAGGTCAGCAAGTCTCTCCTCATACATCTTGTAACATAATAACATATAGTAACATAGTAGATGACGGCAGGAAAAGACCTGCACGGTCCATCCAGACTGCCCAACAAGATAAATTCATATGTGCTACTTTTTTATTTGTACTGTCCTCTTCAGGGCACAGACCATATAAGTCTGCCCAGCACTATCCTCACCTCCCAACTACCAGTCCTGCCTCCCACCACCAGCTCTGGCACAGACCATATAAGTCTGCCCAGCCCTATCCCCGCCTCCCAACCACCAACCCCGCCTCCCACCACCAGCTCTGGCACAGACTGTATAAGTCTGCCCAGCACTATCCTCGCCTCCCAAATCCCATACTATTTTTGTAGCTTTTCTTTGCACCGCTTCAATTCTTTTTACATCCTTAGCAAGATACGGCCTCCAAAACTGAACACAATACTCCAAGTGGGGCCTCACCAATGACTTATACAGGGGCATCAACACCTCCTTTCTTCTGCTGGTCACACCTCTCTCTATACAGCCTAGCAACCTTCTAGCTACGGTCACTGCCTTGTCACACTGTTTCATCGCCTTCAGATCCTCAGATACTATCACCCCAAGATCCCTCTCCCCATCCGTACATATCAGACTCTCACCGCCTAACACATACGTCTCCCGTGGATTTCTACTCCCTAAGTGCATCACTTTGCATTTCTTCGCATTGAATTTTAATTGCCAAACCTTAGACCAATCCCAAAAATAAACTTCCAAAGTAGACAAAACAAAAAACTCATGGGCTGATGATCAGAACTCCGGCGCTATTCTGAATAGCGTCATAAAAATAGCTCCGGAACAGCGCAGAAGAACAACGCCCTAATGCTCAAAGCTAATGAGATGCAAATTTAGGCGCGGTCACAGCTTTGAGCATTAGAGAGTTCGGCTGGAGGATTGTGCTTGGCGCATGTGCAGAAGAGTTCCGCGGTAAGCTCAGCTCCTGTGCGTATGGCCTGGTAAAACCCGACATGAAGCACACAGTGGCGTCTGTTTTCTGCAGCCTAAATATAAACGTTTTACTTTTTTTTTTCTGGATGCTTATATTTAGATGCAAGTAACAGATGCCAGTGCGTGCTTTGGGGTTTATTTTTAAGCATGGCTCATTTAAATTTAGACGGAGGACAAGAATGTCAAGGTGTTCTTCGCGTTCGGGTCTGCTGTTTCCCACAACCAGCACTCAATGGCTTGCACGGGCTTCCTTTCACTTTCAAAAGCAAACAAAACTGGCAGATTTTGCAGAAAGAATTATGAGAGAAGCAGGAGGATCAGGGGAAATCCTCTCTTCCAACACCCTAACGCCTGCTCGGACCTGGCATTATTTTTTACAGCGGTAAGGCAGCTTTGTTTCGGGTGCTTATTGGGAAGGAATACAAAATGACCTCATTTAAATGAACTTAACTACATTTGCATGCTATCTGCGCTAAGGCCTGGCGCGCTCATTCTTTGCTGCACTAGACCCCTCTGATCATTCTGCACTGGTAAATGCAGGTGCTAATATGGCACTAATGGCCTCTAGTGCCCTCATAAGACATAAGCATCGTCACACTGGGACAGACCAAAGGTCCATCTAGCCCAGCACCCTATCTCCGACTGTGGCCAATCCAGGTCACAATCACCCGACAAGATCCACGGAGCAAAGCATTTTGTACTGCTTGTCCCAGGAATAGTGGATTTTTTTTCCCTACGTCCATTTAATAACATTCTATGGCCTTTTCCTTCAGGAAGCCGTCCAAACCTTTCTTAAGCTCTGCTAAGCTAACTGCCTTAACCACATTCTCCGGCAATGAATTCCAGAGTCGAATTACGTGCTGAGTAAAGAAACATTTTCTCTTATTTGTTTTAAACTTACTGCACTCCAGCTTCATCGCATGCCCCCTTGTCCTAGTATTTTTGGAAAGTGTAAACAGATGCTCCATATCTATCTTTTCCACTCATTATTTTATTTACCTCTATCATATCTCCCCTCAGCCGCCTTTTCTCCAAGCTGAAGAGCCCTAGCCGCTTTAGCCTTTCCTCATAGGGAAGTCGTCCCATCCCCTTTAATCATCTTCGTCGCCCTTCTCTGCACCTTTTCTAATTCCACTATATCTTTTTTGAGGTGCGTTTACTTTTGATCATCGGCACCTCAGAAAACCACTCCTCCTGTACAGGCACAGAAGAAATGTAATGATACCTGATACAAGCAGGCAAACACAGCAAAGGTGACACAAAGGATGATGTAGAAAAAAATGGCAGGATACATTTTTTGGGCCACCAAAACTCCATGGGTGAGTCATGAAAATGTTTATTTGTCTGGGCCTAAGCTGCACAGTGCCTGTGTGCTTAAATACCATTGGGTTGGTATTCAAAGTGATTTAACTGTCCAGAAAATGGCTCCTGGCTGGTTAAATTTATTTATTATTTATTAGGATTTATTTACCGCCTTTTTGAAGGAATTCATTCAAGGAGGTGCACAACAAGGATAAATCCAACATGAGCAATAGACAATTACAGCAGTAAGAATATTCAAATAACAATACAAAGTATGGAATAGTATACAACTCACAATGTCAACACAATACGTAATAGAACATTTTAATTGACAGTGTAGGGTATAAGCAAAGATGGAATATATAGGGGGCCTTTTACTAAGGTGTGCCAAAAAATAATGGCCTGCGCTTGAGTAGGCGTGTGTATTGGACGCACGCAAGGTCCATTTTTCAGCGCACCTGCATAAAGGCCTCTCTTTTTTTTTTGGCTGAAAATGGATGTGCAGCAAAATGAAAATTGGCGTGCGTCCATTTTGGGCCTGAGACCTTACCTCCACCCACAGACTTAGCGGTAAGGTCGCACACGTTAACCGGGCAGTAATTGTCGGCACGTGTACAATGCCTATCACCGCCCGGTTAGCACCGCACGCCAGAAAGTTTCCAAGGCACGCAGTGGGTGCGCATACAAAATGAAATTACCGCCTGGGCCATGCGGTAGCCGGGCGGTAGTTAAAAATTGACGCACGTAGGACACGCGTACGCGCCTACATGGCTTAGTAAAAGCACCCCATAGATAGATAATCTTATTAACACTACACGGGTTACACTCTCCTCTAACTAGTGAGTGAAAGGATTATTAACAGAGATGCAATGGAAGCCCTCTGTGAAGAAGTGAAACAGGGGTTGGGATAGCCTTTGGCCACCCAGTAGTAAGTGCAAAGCTGACAGTCTGGCACCTTGTAATAACAGTAGGGGGATGTGAGTCAGCTGGGTGTGAAAAAGTGTCTATGCAGCTTCAATGCTCTTTCTGCAGTGCCCCCGAGTCACTGCAGAAACCACCTTTTTGCAACCTCACCAGAGTATTAATTAAGGACATTCAGCAAAGGTAGCGATTTAGCTTCTAGAACTGCTGACTGCAGGTCCCGGAGAACAAAAAACCAACACATAGAAAACAAAAGGTGGTGAAAAGCAGCTCTTCATTCCTTTTAGTACTGGGGGGGAACATTCTCATCTGTTAGATCCCCTCTTTTGTATCCATTCCCGATTTCTCCCCCGCCCCCCCAATTCCCTACAGCTCAGTAGGTGCCTGTCTCTTAGTAAGGCATTGACCCTGTGAACTGCGACCATAGAGAAATATTTTAGTATCCTATCCTTAAGGCCCCAGCATTGTAATAATATTCCTTGTAAAAACTCCTTCGAAGTCTCTTGGTGTTATTCTGTTTGCCACAGGCTCTGGTGTTTTCAGAGACCCCCTTACACATAGCCCTGGAAAGCTTGTGTCCATTTTTGGCTGATTCATTATAAATAGAGTAACCAGGGACAAGCTGAGCTGGTCCTATATATATATTTATTTATTTATTTATTGGGATTGATTTACCGCCTTTTTGAACAAATTCAAGTAAGAATAAAACACGAGCAATAGACATATTACAGCAGTAAAAATATTCAAATAATACTAAGTGTAGCATAGTGTATTACTTACAATGTCATCACAATACGTAATAGAACATTTTAATAGAAGGCGTAGGGTATAAGCAAAGATGGAGCATACAGATAACGTGTAACATAGTAGAGACGGCAGAAAAAGACCTGCATGGTCCATCCAGTCTGCCCAATAAGACAAACTCATATGTGCTACTTTTTGTGTATATTTTACCTTGATTAGTACCTGTCTTCAGGGCACAGACCGTACAAGTCTGCCCAGCACTATCCCCGCCTCCCAACCACCCGCCCCGCCTCCCACCACCGGCTCTGGCACAGACCTTATAAGTCTGCCCAGCACTATCCCCGCCTCCCAACCACCCGCCCCGCCTCCCACCACCAGCTCTGGCACACACCGTATAAGTCTGCCCAGCACTATCCCCGCCTCCCAACCACCCGCCCCGCCTCCCACCACTGGCTCTGGCACAGACCATATAAGTCTGCCCAGCACTATCCCCGCCTCCCAACTACCAGTCCTGCCTCCCACCACCGGCTCTGGCACAGACCTTATAAGTCTGCCCAGCACTATCCCCGCCTCCCAACCACCAGCCCCGCCTCCCACCACCAGCTCTGGCATACACCGTATAAGTCTGCTCAGCACTATCCCCGCCTCCCAACCACCTGCCCCGCCTCCCACCACTGGCTCTGGCACAGACCTTATGTCTGCCCAGCACTATCCCCGCCTCCCAACCACCAGCCCCACCTCCCACCACCGGCTCTGGCACACACCGTATAAGTCTGCCCAGCACTATCCCCGCCTCACAACCACCAGCCCCGCCTCACAACCACCGGCTCTGGCACAGACCGTATAAGTCTGCCCAGCACTATCCCCGCCTCCCAACCACCAGCTCCACCACCCAATCTCGGCTAAGCTCCTGAGGATCCATTTCTTCTGAACAGGATTCCTTTATGTTTATCCCACGCATGCTTGAATTCCGTTACCGTTTTCCTCTGCACCACCTCCCGCGGGAGGGCAAGAGAGTAAGAGGAGTTAGAAAATAAGGTAACTAATTTAAAGAAAGTTGCACATGAAGTCAGAGAGATGGTTAGCATATAGATAGGTAAGAGGATAAGAAGAGTTAGATAATAAGGCAGGTGACCTGCTGGGAGACATATTTCTGCTCCGCTTAGGGAATACAAGTCTCCAAAAATTTGTGGCAGGAGGCCACAGTGTTCCTTCATATGCAGTACACCAAATAACATATGGAGATCCTCCGTTTAAGATAAGCGATCTCTCAATGCAGCTCTAAATATATATATATATATTTTTTTTTTTTTTTTAAGGAAAATACGTTAAGAAAAGCATGAAGAAAATGTTATAAAGAAGTAATAATAAAAGTGAAACGTTATATAGGTTTTTTGGCCCAGTGATTGATAAAAGTAGCCGCAAATACGTTGACAGTCAGGTTGTTGAACATTGTCTGAGGTCCATTTTTCCTATAAAAATATGAAAGAAGTGTTGCCTTATATATATGTGGAATTGAAGAAGTTCTAATTTTTTTTTTTTTAGTTTACTCGTGAGTGAAAGAACTTCAGGCTAAGCCAATGATTTGTGTGTTTATTGATATATGCCCATTTTCCTTTGTTTAATTCTACAAAACCAAATGATTTACTCAAAAATGATGTATAATATCATCATTATACATAATACTATAATAAAAGGCACCTTCAATGTTCTGAAGCTGACTCCGTGGCTTCAAGTGAAGGGTTTGTTAGGATTGTTAGGTTCGTCGCTCTGTCACCATCTCTGGCGGACCTATCAGAAGCATGAGGGCGGGGCCAACCGAGATGGTGACAGAGCGACGAACATGAAAGAAAAATAAAACCTTCACTTCAGCCACCGAATCAGCTTCATCATGTTGCAGGTGGGTGGCTGGAGGGGAGGGAAAGAGAGGGGCAACTACTCTGGAACAGGGAGGGAGGGAGAGAGGGGGGTGCAACGACGCTGGAACTAACTTGGAGGGGGGCCAGACAGACACAGAAACTGGGAGGGGGGACCCAGAAACTGGGAGGGAGGGGGAGAGGGGGGAAATGACCCTGGAACAGGGTGGGTGGGAGGGAGGGACAGCGGACACTGGAACTTGGAGGGGGACCGACACTGGAACTTAGGGGGGAGACAGGCAGACCCAGAAACTGGGATGGAGGGAGGGAGGGGGGACCATGAAACTGGAGGAGAGGGGGGGAAACGACCCTGGAACTGGGTGGGTGGGAGGGAGGGAGGGAGGGAGAGCAGACACTGGACCTTGCAGGGGGGCGGACCCTGAAACTGGGAGGGAGGGGGCCCCTGGCACACACTCTCATTCTCACACACACACTCTCGCACACAGTCTCACTCTCTCTGTCACACACACTCACACATTCACTCTCGCTCTGTCACACACACTCACACATTCACTCTCGCTCTGTCACACACTCTCGCACACACTCCGAGGAAAACCTTGCTAGCACCCTTCATTTCTGTCAGAAACGGGCCTTGTTTCCTAGTTAACTCATAAAGCTCACAAAAAAAATCTTTATTCAAAAACAAATTTATTTCAATTTATTTATTTGTAACACTTATACCCCGCGCTTTCCCACTTATTAGCAGGTTCAATTATGACTTCTAAAGACACACATTGGGGTAGATATTCACCCCCCCCCCCCCCCTTAATGATATGCAGCTAGCAAGCTGCTCCCAGGCGTGGGCTGCATTAACCTGGATATTCAGTGCTCAGGCATACCCAACTCTTGGCATTGAACTTTCGGGTATGATCGCCGACCCGGGTACCAGCCAATATTCAGACTAGTGCCTGGTTAACTTCACCACATAAAGGGGCCTGTTTAGTAAACTGCTTTAAAAAGGGCCCTGCGCTAACAGTGGGGGCCATTTTTGCCGTGTTTTGCAGCCCTTTTTACCGCAACGAGTAAAAAAAAAGGCTGAAAATAGCCATGGCCATGTGATAACATTGCTCTTACCCCGTGGTCATGCAAGGGGGAGCACTTAACCGCCACCAACTGAGGTGGTGGTAAGAGCTGCCACGCTAACCCAGTGGTAACTGGGAAGAGTAGCCTAGTGGTTAGTGCAGCAGACTCTGATCCTGGGGAACTGCAGCTCCTTGTGACTCTGGGCAAGTCACTTAACCCTCCATTGCCCCTGGTACAAAATAAGTACCTGAATATATGTAAACCGCTGTGAATGTAGTTGCAAAAACCTCAGAAAGGCAGTATATCAAGTCCCATTTCCCTTTCCCCCTTTCCCTTATGACATCACAATATCAGAAGTGAGCCGCCATTGTGACATCACTGATGAGGTTGGCTCTTATTGGTGGAATGAGTGGAGGAGTAGCCTAGTGGTTAGTGCTGTGGACTTTGATCCTGGGGAACTGAGTTCGATTCCCACTGCAGCTCCTTGTGACTCTGGGCAAGTCACTTAATTGCCCCATGTAAGCCGCATTGAGCCTGCCATGAGTGGGAAAGCGCGGGGTACAAGTGTAACAAAAAAAAAAACCTCTATTGCCCCTGGTACAAAATAAGTACCTGAATGTATGTAAACCACCTTGTAGTTGCAAAAACCTCAGAAAGGCAGTATATCAAGTGCTATTTCCCTTTCTCCCTGTCCCTTATGACATCACAATATCAGAAGTGAGCCAAGTATTGGGCAGTCAAGCCATTGTGACATCACTGATGAGGTTGGCTCTTATTGGTGGAATGAGTGGAGGAGTAGCCTAGTGGTTAGTGCAGTGGATTTAGATCTTGGGGAACTGAGTTCAATTCCCACTGCAACTCCTTGTGACTCTGGGCAAGTCACTTAACCCTCCATTGCCCCTGGTACAAAATAAGTACCTGAATATATGTAAACCGCTTTGAATGTAGTTGGAAAAAACACAGAAAGGCAGTACATAAGTCCCTTTCCCCTAGCACATGGCGTAGCAAGGGCGGGGCGGTGGGGGTGTGCACACTGCTGGAGGGTGCAGAGAACAGCCGCGTGCCTGTCTGCTCCGCTGGTTCCCTGCTCCCTCTGCCCCAGAACAGGTTACTTCCTGTTGCAGGACAGAGGGAGCAGGGAGCCTGTGGAGCCGACAGGCGGGCGGCTGCTGTCTGCACCCTCCATCAACCAAAAATGCAACCGGGGGGGGGGGGCTTGATGCGCCGGGGAGGGGGGTGTCATTGCGCTGGGGGGGGTGTCATGCTGCACTCTGGGGGGACGGACGCCGCTGCACCTGGGAGGGGGTGCGCAGCGGCGATCCGCCCCGGGTGGCAGCCAACCTAGGAATGCCACTACCGCCGGGTTAGCACTGCACTAAAAAATACAGCCCTATTTTCCCCAGTGTGGGAAATGATGCGCACTTGGGGGCTGGAACTACCTCCAGCGCCCGCGTTGGGCTTGCCGTCATTTTGTAAAAGGTTCTCAAAGATAGGAGCCTTCCTGCGGTCCTAACTTTATGCGGTTACTTAGCCGGTTAGTGGACTGAAAGTCGCTGCTAACCAGCTAAGTTCATGCTCTGCTCACGCTTTGCCCAGCTCGCCCCTAACCTAGCCGGTGAACTGGGATATTCAGCAGCACTAACTGGTTAGGAGTCACTGATAAAATATTGAGTGGAGTGGAACAGGTGGATGTGAAGCGTCTGTTCACGCTTTCCAAAAATACTAGGACTAGGGGGCATGCGATGAAACTACAGTGTAGTAAATTTAAAACAAATCAGAGAAAATATTTCTTCACCCAACGCATAATTAAACTCTGGAATTCGTTGCCGGAGAACTGGTGAAGGCGGTTAGCTTAGCAGAGTTTAAAAAGGGGCTAAACGGTTTCCTAAAGGACAAGTCCATAAACCACTACTAAATGGACTTAGGAAAAATCCACAATTCCAGGAATAACATGTATAGAATGCTGGGCTCAATGGACCTTTGGTCTTTTCCCAGTGTGGCATTACTTATATATGTACTTATATCCCCGGATAGCCCTGCACAAGCCATTTAAAGAGGCAGGAGCTCCTTTAAATGGCTCTGAATATCTACTCCTTCATCTTTAAATACGCAGCTAAAACATTCCGTTCTACCCTTAAACGTAAGGTGAAGAAAAGAGGACTCAGAATATAATTCCATAACTCACTTATTCATTAATCAATGCGGCGAGTTACTCCATTAAGATCCTATTCATACTGAGCTCACTGACTGAAAATACAGTTCTACTCATGTACTTTTCTCTGTGACTCAGAAACATTCCCAGAAACACCTACGTGCCAAGCAGCTAAATCGAGCCCTGCATTTGTGAAAGAATGTGGCTATACTTAGTTGCTCTGCTTATGGCAGTTTTCCCACCTTGGGATCTGCTAGCTGTGTAGAACTCCATTGGTAAACGTCTAGGTTAATATTGGGTTAATCATGAAAAGTCTTTCTACATGTCTGTAGGAACCCTCAAGTGGATCCATGTTGAAAGGCATTATCTGGGGCTACGCAAACAATATGTTATAGTGGAATTAGAAAAGATACAGAGAAAGGCGATTAAAATGATAAAGGGGATGGGACGGGATGACTTCCCTATGAGGAAAAGCTAAAGCGGCTAGGGCTTTGCAGCTTGGAGAAAAGACAGCTGAAGGAAGATATGATAGAGGTCTATAAAATAAAGACTGGAGTGGAACGGGCAGACGTGAATCACTTGTTTACTCTTTCCAAAAATGACAGGGCTAGGAGGCACACAATGAAGCTACAAAGTAATAAATTTAAAACGAATCGGAGAAAATATTTCTTCACTCAACGTGTAATTAAAGCCTGGAATTTATCACCAGAGAATGTGGTAAAAGCAGTTAGCTTAGCGGGGTTTAAAAAAAAGTTTGGATAGCTTCCTAAAAGAAAAGTCCATAAGCCATTATTAAGATGGACTTGGGGAAAATCCACTGCTTGTTTCTAGGATAATCTGCATAAAATGTATTCTACTGTTTTGGGATCTTGCCAGGTACTTCCTGGGATGTGCTGGGTGGGGCTTGGCTGTTAAGTCCCACCTAATGCATCCCAGGATGGGCAGGGCACGGTAGGGCACTGCCATTTTGAGGTGGTGCCCAGAGAGGAGGGTGGGAGTGCTAGTCCCTCCTACTAGTACTACCTTAAGGTATTAGGTGAGGGGGTTGGAGAGGGATGGAGGCACGTTAAGGGTCCCGCTGGACCACCAGAGTATTTTTGGTAGATGGGGAGGTTATGTGTTTGGGGGAATGAGGGGTCAGGCCCTCATTTTTGGTGAGGTGGGGGGTCTGGAGGTCCACCGGACCACCAGGGAGGGCCTTAGGTTTGACAGGTCTGGGAAGAAAGTGCAGAGCTAAGAACAACTCCCTTATTTCTGTGGTGAACAATGTGGCTGAATTTGCATGTCATTACCATTGAGCATTAGGGAGCTGTTGCCTACTGTCCTGGTGGTATTTTTCTGGCACTGTACTGAGCATGTGCACCTGAGAGAGAGGATTTATGTTATATAGAGGGGCATAATTGAACAAAAACGTCTATCTCCATGGGCGTTTATCTCCGAGAACGGGTCCATGAAGGGGCGGACCGAACCGTATTTTCGAAAAAAATAGACGTCCATGTTTTATTCGACAATTTGTGAGCTGGGCGTTTTTGTTTTTCAGTGATAATGGAAAATGAAAGCGCCCAGCTCAAAAATGAATAAATCCAAGGCATTTGTTCATGGGAGGGGCCAGGAATCATAGTGCACTGGTCCCCCTCACATGCCAGGACACCAACCGGGCACCCTAAGAGGCACTTTTACAAAAACAAAAAAAAAGGTAAAAGAGCTCCCAGGTGCATAGCACCCTTCCCTTGGGTGTTGAGCCCCCCAAATCCCCCTCAAAACCCACCACCCACAAGTCTACACCATTACTATAGCCCTAAGGGGTGAAGGGGGGCACCTACATGTGGGTACAGTGGGTTTGGGGGGGCGGTTTGGAGGGCTCCCATTTGCCAGCACAAGTGTAACAGGTGGGGGGGGATGGGCCTGGGTCCACCTGCCTGAAGTCCACTGCACCCCCTAATAACTGCTCCATTGACCTGCATACTGCTGCCAGGGAGGTGGGTATGACATTTGAGGGTGAAAATAAAAAGTTGTGAAACGGCATATTTTGTGATGGGAGGGGGTTTGTGACCACTGGGGGAGTCAGGGGAGGTCATCCCCATTTCCCTCCAGTGGTCATCTGGTCATTTAGGGCACTTTTTGGGGCCTTATTCGTGGAAAAACAGGGTCCAGGAAAAGTGCCCTAAATTCTCGCTAAAAACACATATTTTTCTTCCATTATCGGCGAAAGGCGCCCACCTCTGATCGCCCGATAACCACGCCCCAGTTCCGCCTTCGACACGCCCCCATCAACTTTGTCCGCATCCGCGACGGAGTGCAGTTGAAAACGTCCAAATTCGGCTTTCGATTATACCGCTTTATTCGTTTTTGTGAGATAAACGTCTGTCTCCCGATTTGGGTCGCAATATAGGCGTTTTTCTTTTTCAATTATAAGCTGGATAGTGAATTCAACTGCATGAGAAAGGGAAAGGGAAATTACATACCGCCTTTCTGAGGTTTTTTCAACTACATTCAAGGTTTACATATATTCAGGTACTTATTTTGTACCAGGGGCAATGGAGGGTTAAATGACTTGCCCAGAGTTACAAGGAGCTGCAGTAGGAATTGAACTCAGTTCCCAAGGATCAAAGTCCACTGCACTAACCACTAGGCTACTCCTCTGCTCCTTTTCTTCTGGTTTAAACTGTCTGCTAATTGTATCTGTGAAGGCCCCATGCCTGGCTGCCATCCTCTCTACCACACCCTCATAAGTGGTGTAGCAGCATACAAATTAGGAATTTCCCCCTCCCTCCCCCCCTTCAAAACTGCACCACCAAAAAGCGCCAAAACCCAACAACAAATCAGTGGCGTAGCCAAGGGTGGGCCCGGGTGGGCCTGAGCCCACCCACTTTGGGCTCAGACCCACCCAGTAACAGCACACCTATGATGTGGCTGGCAGGGATCCCCCAAGCCCCACCAGTCAAACTCCCAACAATTGTCTCTCCTGCATACCTTGTAAATAGCAGATCTTCACCTGCAGTGGCCCCACAGCCTTCCCTCTGATGTATTTCTGCCTATACAGAAACAGGAAGTTGCATCAGAGGGAAGGATGTGGGGTCAACATGAGCAGTGTGTATTAGCTAATGCTTGCCCACGGCAGTGTTGCCAGGTGGGCGGTTTTACCGCCCAATTGGGCGGTTTTCCGCGACCCGCCGCGGGAAATTTTTGCCCGCGGCGGGTTGCGGTTTTTTGGGCTTCTTTTGGGTCTTTTGGGCGGTTTTAAAAGCGTTTTTTTCGGCCGCAGGGGGCGGGGTTAGTGACGTTTTGGGCGGGGTTAGTGATGTTTTGGGCGGGGTTAGTGATGTTTTGGGCAGGGCCGATGACGGGGAGGCGGGGCCAATGACGGGGGAGGCGGGGCCGGTGACGGGGAAGCGGGGCCGATGATGGCGGGGGCGGGGGTGATGAAGGCGGGGGCGGGGGTGATGACGTGGAGGTGTCAGGGGCGGGGTTTGACTTTGGGCGGGTTTTGGGCTGGATTTGGGCTCGATTGGGTGGGAAAAAATTTTTCCACCTGGCAACCCTGGCCCACGGTGAAAATCTGCTATTTAAAAGGTATGCAGAGGAGGGGGGATGTTTGAGAGATCATATGGCATACAGGTGAGAGAGGAAGAGACCAAATCACTTGTGGCACAAGGCGGAGTTCTGCCCACCCATCTTGGGCCCAGGCCCACCCAAAATTGGGTGTCTGGCTACGCCCCTGCAACAAATACCAGATGTTCTACTGGAAACCAGAGGACTCTACTTTCTGGCCAGGGTGTATTCATGATCCAGGTGCATGTGAGGTTAAAACCCCCCCCCCCCCAAAAAAAAAAACCTGTCTATCATGACCCCCTGATACGATTTGAAGATTTGGATTTCGTTTTTCAATTTACTTTGCTTTCCAAATCTGAGAAAATGACTGACATGGTACTCAAAATACATTATTATAAGAACGCTGAATGTAGTATAGCCTGCAAAGCTTTAGCTTGGATTTGGAAAAGGTGTGTAATTAAATCCAAGACCCAAATCCTTTTCAGAGAAAGACACCAGGAATACAGATACAATAAAAGAAACTATTAACAAGTGGCCATCAAAGATTCACACATCAACAGTGAAAGGATCACCCTGACCCAGAGACAAGGGACAAGCGTGAAAAGGAGCCGGAAAAACCAGGACAGGGACAATAGAATTGATTCCCACAAACCTGGACAGAAAGTGAGGGGTAACGTGCAACACTGACACTGAGGGGGAGAACTTAAATTCATATTTTAATCCAGATACCAAACGTCTGCTGTCTTGGCCTTCTGAAAGGTCACGCACAAAGCTGTGCTGGCTGTAAGCCAAATGATTTCTCATTCTCTCCCTCTCAATCTTTCAGGCTTGTTGACTCCCAATTGAAGGTTGTCTTCTCCTATCAGACTCTACACAACACATCTTAATGTAGTTTAAAGTGCACATGAAATGAGACCGGAGCTCCACCAAAAGAAGACAGTGAATCACTTTGGCCTGGTTCTTAATTTGTAGCTGCTGAGCACAACATGTTTTGAGTTGTAAGTTTTGTACCATGCTCCTTAACCTAGGTAAGGGGATCGTCGGATCGATAATCTCAAAACAACCAATTTGTCTGAGAAAATGACTTCTGAAAAGCGTCTTCTTGAGAACCAGAGTGCCAAAGTTCATGCATACCCACCACCTCTTAGCAGGGGCGTAGCCAGACATTCAATTTTGGGTGGGTCTGGGACCCAATTGGGTGGGCAGAACTCCGCCTTACAGGGGATCCCGCCTCTCAGTCCTCCACCCGCAAGCGATCTGGTCTCTCAACCCCCTTCCCCCATCTACTTTTTTAAAGAGCAGATCTTCGCTGGCAGCGAGCAGCGTGACTGATACACACTCCTCCCTCTCCTTCTCTGCACATATTCAACAGACTGCTAAAACCTGTCGTTTCTTTCTCTATAATATCAGCAAAATTCGCCCTTTCCTTTCTGAGCACAATACCAGAACCCTCATCCACACTCTTATCACCTCTCGCTTAGACTATTGCAACTTGCTTCTCACAGGTCTCCCACTTAAATATCTCTCTCCTCTTCAATCTGTTCAAAATTCTGCTGCACGACTAATATTCCGCCAGTGTCGTTACGCTCATATTAGCCCTCTCCTCAAGTCACTTCACTGGCTCCCTATCTGTTTCCACATACAGTTCAAACTCCTCTTATTGACTTACAAGTGCATTCACTCTGCAGCTCCTCAGTACCTCTCCACTCTCATCTCTCCCTACATTCCTCCCCGGGAACTCCGTTCACTGGGTAAATCTCTCTTACCTGCACCCTTCTCCTCCACTGCTAACTCCAGACTCCGTTCCTTTTATCTTGCTGCACCATATGCCTGGAATAGACTTCATGAGCCAGTACATCAAGCTAAAAGCCCACCTTTTTAATGCTGCTTTTAACTCCTAACCCTTACTCACTTGTTCAGAACCCTTATTTTATCAACCTCACTTTTAATATTCCCTTACCTCTTATTTTTCCTGTTTTTCTGCCCTAATTAGATTTTAAGCTCTGTCGAGCAGGGACTGTCTCTTCATGTTCAAGTATACAGCACTGCGTACGTCTAGTAGCGCTTTAGAAATGATAAGTAGTAGTAGTAGTCTTTGGGATTCCGGAATCTTGCTGCTCTTTGGGATTCCAGAATCTTTCTACTCTTTGTCCTTATTCCTTATTTGTCCTGCTTGTCTGTCCTAATTAGATTGTAAGCTCTGTCGAGCAGGGACTGTCTCTTCATGTTCAAGTGTACAGCGCTACGTACGTCTAGTAGGGCTATAGAAATGATAAGTAGTACTAGTGTTTGGGATTCCGGAATCTTGCTACTCTTTGGGATTCCGTAATCTTGCTACTCTTTGGGATTCCGGAATCTTGCTACTCTTTGTCCTTATTCCTTATTTGTCCTGCTTGTCTGTCCTAATTAGATTGTAAGCTCTGTTGAGCAGGGACTGTCTCTTCATGTTCAAGTGTACACCCAGGCCCAACTTTGCCTGCACCACTGCCTCTTAGGGCTGCACAGTGGCGTTCCTAGGGGGGGCTGACACCCGGGGCGGATTGCCGATGCACCCCGCCCCATGGGTGCAGCGCCTCCCCCCTGGCGAAAGGACACCCCCCCGTGAAAGAGCCCCCCAGGTGCACGCCGCTGGGGGGGGGGTGCCGCACGCACGCGCACGCACACCTGTCCTTCATTTGTTCCATGCTCCCTCTGCCCCGGAACAGGTTACTGTTCCGGGGCAGAGGGAGCATGGAACGAAGGACAGGTGCGCGCGGCACCCCCCCCCCCCCCAGCGGCGTGCACCCATGGCGGACCGTACCCACCGCCCCCCCCCCCAGGAACACCACTGGGGCTGCAGGACCAACAAGTAAGTATAAGGTGTCCTTGTATTATAATGCTGTCCATAATAGTCCTTTGTGCTAGGTAATGACAGGCCAGTGGCGTACCAAGGGGGGGGGGGGGCGGTCCGCCCCGGGTGCATGCCGCTGAGGGGGTGCCGCGCGCCTGTCAGCTGAGTTCACTGACTTCGCTAACTTCGCTGCAGCTCCCTCCGCCCTGGAACAGGTTACTTCCTGTTCCGGCCGGGGCAGAGGGAGCTGCAGCAAACTCAGCTGACAGGCGCGTGCCGCGGCACCACCCCCCCCCCCCCCCCAGCGGCATGCACCCGGGGGGGTGTCATTTCGCCGGGGGGGGGAGCGCATCGGCGATCCGCCCCGGGTGTCATGCCGGCTAGGATTGCCACTGCGACAGGCCCTTTCGCTCTTCCTTCTGCTCACGGGTGTCCGTTTCATCTCAGAATCCCTATGCTTTTCTGGTTGGTTGCTTGCTTGCTTTGCTTTGCTTTACCGCTCTTGGAATGTAGAGTGAACTTCTCAAGTCTGAAATATTGAAATTGCTACAGGGGGGATAGGGAGGAGGAGAGGGGGGAAGGAAGCTCCTTTAGTTGACCTTGATTTATTCACTGTCTTTTTGCAGAAATTCACCCAAGGTGGTGTAGAGCAAACCTTGATCTAGGCTATGCTGAAAAATCACAGCAGGGGCAGCTGCCAGCATTCTCCAGTATCCACTCTCTGTTTCTTGGAGGTACCACAGATACGTTTCTTTCTTTCCTAAGCCCGTCGGGTTTCTTCTTCTTCGAGTACGTCTGTATTTCTTAAGTTCTGTTCTTATCCTTTTGGAATAAAAGGCAGGCGCCTTCACGTCATGCAGCAAACCGCCTCCTCCCCCTCCTTCACCGCCACCCTCCTCAATTTTACTTAGATCTGTATCGGTGGAAACGGCTAGGTGGGTAAAGCTCTTCAAACAACCCCAGACTCTGTAATGAAATAAGAATCAAAGCCATAAGAAAAGGAAACTGAGCACTGCCTAAGGACACTTGAAAATCCAGGATTAATTGTATTCTCCCACAACTCATAAGGGAAAAGGGTTCTGGCAAAATCCCATTTGTTAGTTTAAACATTGACTACATTTTAGGTAATAAGGAACAGCGAATGTTCACTAGTGAACAGACCAACAAGCTGCACCCTGTAAAGGAGCCCTTTTATTAAACTGTATTAAGCACTGATGGGCTCCTTTTACCAAGCTGAGGGCAGGGCCGCCGAGAGGGTGGAGCAGGGGGGGGACAAAATTCCCCGGGCCTCCAAGGGGGGCCCGGCGCCGGGGTCAGGCTGCCGGCGCTGCAGTCCCCGGTCTCACCTGCCTGCCCTCGGCTCCGTCCGCCACCGGGCCCCCTGCATTGAAATCGGCAGCGCCTCAGCTCCGTTTGGAAAGGCAGATCGCCTCCCTTCGGACCTTCCCTCCCTGTGTCCCGCCCTTGAGGAAACCGGAAGTTGCATCAGACGAGGGCAGAACACAGTGAGGGAGGGCCCGAAGGGAGGCGATCTGCCTTTCCAAACGGAGCTGAGGGGCTGCCGATTTTATTGCAGGGGGCCCAGTGGCGGATGGAGCCGAGGGCAGGCAGGTGAGACCGGGGAATATACATTCAACCAATCCAAGAAGTTTGAAAATTAGAAAATTTAGTTTGTAGGTGTCTCCCCTGGTTTCTTAATGATTTCAATAAAGAAATCTATAAATTACATAAATGGGAACCTCAAAGCTCCAAATAGTGAAGGGAAGGCGGTAGAACTAAAGGACATGAATTGAGGTTGAAGGGGGGCAGACTCAGGACTAATGTCAGGAAGTATTTTTTCACGGAGAGGGTGGTGGAGATGAAAACAGTAATGGAATTCAAAAATGCTTAGGATAAACACAAAGGAATCCTGTTTAGAAGGAATGGTTCCGTGGAATCTTAGCGGAGATTGGGTGGCGACGCTGGTAATTGGAAACAAAACGGGAGCTGGGCAGACTTCTACGGTCTATGCCTTGATTGTGACTGAATAGATAGGGTTGGGCTGGAGTGTAAATTTTATGGGGCTTCGATGTTAGCTTCAGAACTTAGTGCAAGAACAGTACTGGGCAGACTTCTACGGTCTGTGCCCTGAGAAAGGCAAGGACAAATCAAACTCATGTATACATATAAAGTATCACATACCATGTAAAATGAGTTTATCTTGTTGGGCAGACTGGATGGACCGTACAGGTCTTTATCTGCCGTCATTTACTATGTTACTATGTAACTTAGGAGTCCAATCCTATCATTGGTTCCCGTAAGAAGGGTTCAGAATTAAAAAGTAAAGAAATAACAGCCGAGACGCCACTCGAACCAAGGCGCCATCAGCCTCAGCTACAGCACCCGTCACAACTTGTAGTTAAGTACTGTGGGTTTGTAGGTTTAGTATAGAAGGTTCTGGGGTACTTAGTGTAGACAGATTGGCGAGTTTGTTAAACGGGGAGTTGTCCGTACAAGTTTTGGTATACATGGGAGTCGGGTATTGTCTGTTTTAGTTTGGATTTGGGTGTCTCTCACTAGCTGAAAAGTAAGGAGCAAGGGAGTTTTTTTAATATCATGCGCTTTTCTCACGTAGAGTGAGTTTTTTTGCGTTTGATTATTTTTTCTCGTTTGCTTCTTACGGGAACCAGTGATAGGATTGTATTTTTCACTATTTGGAGCTTTGAGGTTCCCATTTATGTAATTTATAGATTTCTTTATTTTCTAATTTTTAAACTTCTTGGATTGGTTGAAAGCATCTATTTTATGAAATTGCCTCCAAGCCTTGTAACTGTATAACAATTACCTTTTTATATTCCTTAATATTTATGGATTAACATTTGATTTGAGTTGATTTCATTCTATGTTCATTATTTATCTTATTCATTTACTGATTTCATATTAGTGTAAAGTTTTAACTTTATTTGCATATTTTTTTATGTTTTAATGTTAAGCAAATTTGGGGGGGGGGGGGTGTACGGTTAACGAAGGAGCTCACCCCTTTTGGAATTTTTCCCCTTTTGTGGTTGCTTTTGAGTTACAGTGCTTTCGAGTCGTGGCCTGAGCAACTCTGAAGTGGAGTGCTTTGGTGTGGCGACCGTTGTGACGTGGTGGAGGTGGCTCACAAGCTGCTAGCTCGCTGTCTTGCTGGCGAACTCTGCACAGGGAATTTGTCCTCCATGGTACCCGACTGACTGTGCACTTGCAGGCTCGGCATGTCCCAGTAGGCTGCCATTAGTCTCGCTGATACTCTTTCCCGTTCAACTTCGGGTTTTCGTGCTCTCACTCCGGAAGCAGACAGGGAAAGTTTGCCGATGGCAGTTCCTCCTGGGCAGTCTGGCAACCTGAAGTGTGGGAGAAGTGGAGAGCCTCAGTTGCACCATATACTTGGTCGGCATGTATGACTGGTTGGTGAGTTTTCTAAGGAATGGGGGGCTGGGGCCTTCTGGATTGGCATTAGCTGAGCTGTTGGCGGCGTGTCTTTCTTGTGAAAAGTGCTTGGGCGGGTCTCTGAGCGCTGTCTGGTCATCAGGCTGGTTTTGCCTATTCAGCGAGGCATTTGGCTGGGTCAGCCGTTATGGTGTTGCGATTGGCAGGTCCTGGAACAGTGGGGATAGTCAAACCCCCCCCCCCGGGCCCGAAGCACTGTGGCTGATTACACAGGAGTGGCTGGTCAGCCTATCCAGCTAGGTAGAGGCAGGACAAGGATGTTCATTATTAGGTTGCCCCCCCTCCGAGGATCAGTGCGTTCCTGCTCCTCGGAGGCAGCTTTCCCTCCCTCCCGCCCATGATTTGTTCCTCTGTGGATGAAATGGCATGTATTGCATTCTTCTCTTTTCAGATGGCGAGTGTTAAGGTGTCACAGCGGGGGGGGGGGGGGGGGGGGGGAGCTACAGGAGCAAGGGCTCATGGGGGATGAGCCAGGTCATTCAAAGATGGGTCGGGTGACCCTGATTAAAGGTGTGGAGGTCCACACAGGCTGGGGCTCTTGCTGTCATGGCGGAGACAGAACAGGAAGATTGGCGGTAACCACCGGAAGCGGATGTGGTACTTTGCTGACATGGCGAACGGCGGATTGGTGGGGGCGGGGTTTTCTATGTTGTTACCATTTTGCCAGCTGTAGCTCGGTGGGGGGGGGGTATGGGGGGGGGGTATGTACTCCCTGTTGGGATATGTTTGAAAGTTGTTAATAAATTAAGCTGCGGCCTACTGTTATCCCAAGTTGAAGTGTATGTGAGTTTTATTGATTAAGTTATTGTAAGGGGAAGGTAGGTGGGGGAGATGGGAAAAGGGGGAGGGGGGTTTTGGTAGGTGTCCTGCCGAACAGGTCTCAGATTCGAGTGTTATAGGTTAAGAGGAATACAAGAACTGCTTTCCTGAGCATTGGCTCTCGAGAATAACTCCACTTTCCAAACCCTCGTGCTTGCTGTGAAACAGCCTCAGCGAGCTCTTTATCTGAGTTCTCTAGGGACCTTTTTGGTTTAGGAGACAAAAAGAAAAAAAAACAATCTGACAATTGTGTGATGTGCTGATCATAGAAAAAATCCGAGCTGAAGCACAGGGCAGAACGAAAATCGATCTGACACATAAGTGCAACAGCGTTGCAGTATGTTTCATTCAAAACGATACTGTAGAACACCAGCTTGCAAGACCTCTTCAGATGTCAACTGCTTATACGAACTCAAAAGTTCATTGCAATCCATCCTTTTGTTCTTATTGGCCTGCAAAGATTCCAAATTCCCCAGGACTAATATAGCTACTAAAACTTTGCAAAACATTCCTGTTGATAGGGGGGATTCCTGACGGGCAGCTGAAGCTCAGTTTCGTTTTCCACTAAGGGACCATTCAGTCTTTGCTATGCCGTTGGCAGGGGTCCATGCCAAAGACTATTTCATTTGTCTGTCTTCTCTTCTGTTTTATTTAATAAATCACATCATCTAAACCTATTTATCTCTTCTCCCTTTTCTTTTCCTTCCCCCTTCTCCATGAGTGGTCTAGTGAAGGGGGATGGGACTTATTTGATATATACCACCTTTCTGTGGTTACAATCAAAGTGGTTTATGCATTACTAGTAAAAAAAAAAAAAAAGGCCCGTTTCTGGAGCCAATGAAACGGGCGCTAGCAAGGCTTTCCTGTGGCCCCCTCCCCCCACCCGTCGTCGATGTTGGTGAATTGCTCCGCCTCCGCCCTCAACGTCATAACGTTTGACGCGAGGGCAGGGCCCAGAGACTGTGATTTTCGAGGCTTCAGAGCTTCGAACATACAAATCTTGGCTTCAGTGACGTCAGAAGCCAATAGAACGTTGAGGGTGAGTTTTATATATATAGATATCTAGGTACTAATTTTGTACTGGGAACAATGGAAAGTTAAGGGGCCCTTTTACTAAGCTACGTGGAGGGGCATAATCGAACGGGGGCGCCCATCTCCGGCGCCGGCCCTGGGAAGGGGCGGAGCCAACCGTATAATCGAACAAGATGGGCGTCCATCTTTCGTTTCGATAATACGGTCTGGGCCGGCCAAATCTCAACATTTAGGTCAACCTTAGAGATGATCGAGCTAAATGTTGAGATTGCCGGACTTAGAGATGGCCAGCCTCGGTTTTCACCGATAATGGAAACCGAGGCTGGCCATCTCAAAACCGGCCAAATCCAAGCCATTTGGTCGTGGGAGGAGCCAGCATTTGTAGTGCACTGGTCCCCCTCACATGCCAGGACACCAATCAGGCACCCTAGGGGGCACTGCAGTGGAATTCATTAATTTCTCCCAGGTACATAGCTCCCTTTCCTTGGGTGCTGAGCCCCCACAAATCCCCCCCCCAAACCCACTCCCCACAACTGTACACCACTACCATAGCCCTTATGGGTAAAGGGGGGCACCTACATGTGGGTACAGTGGGTTTCGGGTGGGTTTTGGAGGGCTCCCATTTACCAGCACAAGTGTAACAGGCAGGAGGGGGGTGGGCCTGGGTCCGACTACCTGAAGTGCACTGCACCCACTAAAACTGCTCCAGGGACCTGCATACTGCTGTCATGGAGCTGGGTATGACATTTCAGGCAGGCATAGAGGCTGGAAAAAATGTTTTTATTTTTTTTTTTAGGGTTGGTGACCACTGGAGGAGTACAGGGAGGTCATTCCCGATTCCCTCTAGTGGTCATCTGGTCAGTTTGGGCACCATTCAGCTTTTTTTATTAGTTTTATATTTTGAATTTCTAATTCTTGGCAGAAGTTTATTTCACTGATTTATATAAACTT
Organism: Microcaecilia unicolor; assembly: GCF_901765095.1. Taxonomy (NCBI): domain Eukaryota; kingdom Metazoa; phylum Chordata; class Amphibia; order Gymnophiona; family Siphonopidae; genus Microcaecilia; species Microcaecilia unicolor. The sequence continues at coordinate 188,778,720 of NC_044041.1, forward strand.
TTCAAGGTCTGCTATTTGGGAAGCAGTGGTTTCTATGGTTTTCTGCACCATCTCCCTCAAAATAAAAAATGAGTTGTAAAACAGGATAGGAATGCAGAAGTGCATAGAGCGTTTTTTAAAATGGTTTAAATCAGATTTACAGCATGAAAGTGGAGAGGGTCGCAATGTGTCAGGGCTGAGACTTATATTTTATTGTGCTTCGTCTCATTTGGCAGTCAATCAAAAGCAGGTCATGAGTACCGCCAAACTGGGTAAGGCCATGGTTCCATCTACATAAGTACATAAGTAATGCCACACTGGGAAAAGACCAAGGGGTCCATGGAGCCCAGCATCCTGTCCACGACAGCGGCCAATCCAGGCCAAGGGCACCTGGCAAGCTTCCCAAACGTACAAACATTCTATACAATCAAGCCATTGTGACATCACTAATGAGGTTGGCTCTTATTGGTGGAATGAGCCACTATGACATCACAATAGGTTAAATCACTGCTCTATGTAATAAAAGTGAGCCAAGTAGAGGACATAAGTACATAAGTAATGCCACACTGGGAAAAAACCAAGGGTCCATTGAGCCCAGCATCCTGTCCACGACAGCGGCCAATCCAGGCCAAGGGCACCTGGCGAGCTTCCCAAACGTACAAACACTCTATACATGTTATTCCTGGAATTTTGGATTTTTCCCAAGTCCATTTAGTAGCGGTTTATGGACTTGTCCTTTAGGAAACCGTCTAACCCCTTTTTAAACTCTGTCAAGTTAACCGCCTTCACCACGTTCTCCGGCAACGAATTCCAGAGTTTAACTACGCGTTGGGTGAAGAAACCTTTTCTCCGATTTGTTTTAAATTTACTACACTGTAGTTTCATCGCATGCCCCCTAGTCCTACTATTTTTGGAAAGCGTAAACAGACGCTTCACATCCACCTGTTCCACTCCACTCATTATTTTATATACCGCTATCCCAGTATCTCGTCGTCAATAGCAGCAGAGTGCAGATGGTATAGAGTTATTTAGATACATCCAACCAGTACCATGCCCTCCATTTCTACAAGTTGTGGTTTAGGGGTACCTCAGATTTGGGGATGATGCAGGTCCAGACTATTTTGATAAAGGCTTGTGGTTGATCCGTCTTGCGAACTGGTACTAAATGGATAGATTTGATAAGTCCTGCTTTTGCTTTTTTCAGGAAAGTGTTTTAAAAAGTTTATTTAGAGTCATCTGTTCAATCTGGTGTATGTGAACTGCTGTCATGCTGAATAAGCACCATTTAACCTCCTCTGATAATGTCTCCTTCAGATTATACTGCGGATCAGAAGAGCTAGAAGGTCAGTCTAAGTGAACATTCCCTTGGACAAAATAGTAATCAGTGGCTTTACAAAATCGGAACTCCAGCTGGCTGGAGACAATCATCCCAGTGTCCGCCCAGCTCCAAATGCAGCCACTTTATAAATTGTTCTTGTTACAAGGGTTGGTATCTACTGTCATCTGCCAACAGCTGTCTCATATGGTCACCATCTGCCTCTTTCCCCAGTTTAAGTGCAGCTTATTTTAAACATCTTCTCTTTGTTTCATGCAGTGTTGTCATTACCCCATTATTGAGGAACAATTGGATGCTCAGCCCTTGTGAGAGACAACTAAGAACAGAGCTGTGAAAGCCAAGAAGTATGTTGGTCAGTAAGAGGAACTGGGATTTAATGAGATTTAGGTCAACATAGGCCATGGTTAAACATCCAAATTGAAAGGACCCTGGTTGAGACTGGATTGGGACTGAGAGGTGGACATTGGGTGTCTGTGCTAACTTGTTTCAAGTTCGAAACCCTGAGCGTAATGGAGTATTCCAATCCCTTTGTCATGATGCTCAAAGAATCTGATCAAGACTCAATAAAAGTCTTGTAAGACTCTAATTGGATGACAGCTCACATCAGGAGCGTAGCCAGACCTGCCATTTTGGGTGGGCCCAGCGTTAACCCGGGTGGGCCCTTCCCACCCCCACCCCTGTACAGTTATTTTAAAAACTTTCCTCTGCCCCCCGGGATCTCCTCCTCTCCCCCTCTTTGGCCTACCTCCAAGCCCTTGCTGGCAGCAATTCCAGTATGGAACCTAAGCCAGCCCTTTTGGATTCCCTCTACCGTGTCCCCGACTCCCCGCCAGTGAAGAAACAGGAAGTGACGTTATCAAGGGTGGAACATGGTAAAAGGAAGCCTGCAGGGTTGATGCAAGTTGCTTAAAGGAATCGCTGTGGCTCAAAGGTGGGCGGGGGGGGGGGGGTTCAGAGAGAGACGGGCAGCTGCCATGAGAGAGAGAGAGAGTGAGGCACTACCAATGAGGTGCCTTGGGGGCCACTAGACTGGGTAGGCCTGAGAAAGAATGGGCGGGCCTGTGCCCACCCAGGCCCACCCATAGATACGCCACTGGCTCACATCCAATCAAAGAGCACCCATTTCCCTGGTCTGCCACGAATCAGCTTCCACCTGGTCATACCTGCAGTTTTAGCTGCTTAGAAAGCTTACATTACAGCACTGAGTCAAATGACCAGGGCATTGAAAGGATGTTTTTTCACTCTCTGGTTCTTGAAATCAGTGCCAAAAATGATAGTTGTGACTGAGCTATTTTTGCCCTGATTTTTGGAGCATACGTTCAGCATTCTAATCGCCCACTTGAATTAAGTAAGTAGTGAATATGATGAACTGAAAAGAGAGGGACAGGAAGAAGTCTGTGTACGATGCTCCAAGTTTACTGATTCATTCGAAACAATTGTTATTTTTCTATAAGTTCCGATTGAAGGTTGGAAAGATTTGTGATTTCAGTTATAATTGTTTAACAATCTATTGTACTTTTATGTAGAGTATTTTTTAAATATGGGTTATATAAATCTTAACAGATTCAAGTATGTTTTATGCAAAAAAAAACCCCATCATACCTATCTCTGTACATTGTATAACCTGTGCGTACTATGTTCAGTTCACCATGTAATTATTGCCTGCAACCACCAGGTGTCAGCCAAGTGCATTCTAGCTGAGATTCATTTTTATTGTTTCTAAACCAATAGAATTTGTATAGAGTGGTATATAAGGGGTTGTTGCTATGTGTGTCTGGGGCAAAATAACTGCGAAAATTTAACAGAACACTATCAAGTTTGGCATGGGGAAAAACTGGTGAAAGTATCCATTTACTCCCCTGTTTACAAAGCCGCGCAGCAACGCCAACCCAGCCTATTCAGTTTGTCGGCATTAGCGCATGGCAGCCCCTGCCGTGGCTTTGTAAACAGGGGGATTAGTTTGAAAATAGTTCAGATCAGTCTGCAGGTTCCAGAAAAATAAAATCCCCTTCACCCCCTCCCCAAAGAAGGACAAGTTAATTTCTATGGGAGAAACCATTCCAGCTTCCAGACATAGAAACATAGATGCAATGAAACATAGCAGTTAGGGACTAGCTCTTTCCAAAACAGCCTTTCCCCTGTTTTCTACCTTCCCAGAAGTGGCGTAGCCACAGGTGGGCCTGGGTGGGCCGGGGCCCACCCATTTAGGGCTCAGGCCCACCCATCAGTAGCACATGTTTAACAGTAGCTGGTGGGGATCCCAAGCTCCGCCAGCTGAAGACTTCCCCCTGGTGGTAATGAAAACGCTACTCTCCATGATACTGGCACCTGCGCATGCTCCGTTTTCAGCGTAAGCCTGCTGCAGATGGCCAAGGTGGAAAGAAGTGTTTTCCCGCCAGCTGAGATATTTTTTTCGTGGTGGTGGGGGGGGGGGGGGGGAGGGAGATCACTTGGTGCCCACCCACTTTTTGCCCAGGCCCACCCAAAATCTGTTGTCTGGCTATGCCCCTGCTTCCCAGCCACATTCCCAACACTTACCTCCACCAACAACCTATCAGGGGAATTCTATGAATGGTGCTTAAAATCGCACGCCCAATTTGCACTTGCAATTTAATTGAGTAACGAGCCTGTTAGTGCCAATAATTAGAGGCTAATAATCAATTATTGATGCTAATTGGCAAGAATTTGGACTTACGTACGCATCTTGCTAAGCGCTATTCTATAAAGGTGCGTGTGCAAATGTTTTTAGCGTGCAACTGAAAAGTGGGCGTGGCCATGGATGGGTCAGGGGTGTTCACTGAGCATGTGTGCAGTATTATCGAATTCGGGGGATCTGCGCCTAATTTAGGTCTGGGATTCACACCACAGTTCAGTTGGGGCAAATCCTCATGCCCAGAAGTTGGGCTCAGATCCTGGTGCTATGTTGCTATTCTATAATCGGTGCCTACTTCAGGGGCCCTTTCACTAAGGCACACCGAAAAATAGCCTGCACTGGTGTAGGCATATGTATTGCATGCGTGCAGGTCCATTTTTCGGCACGCCTGCAAAAAAGGCCTTTGTTTTGGCCAGTGGGGCCACGGGGCCCCCATAGATTTGGCCCTGGACCCCCCTGCCACCGAGCCTCTCGACCCCCCCCCTCCTGCCGTCAACCCTCCCCCGCTGCCGCCGTGGGCTACCTTTGCTGGCGGGGGACCCCAATCCCCCACCAGCCGAGGTCCTCTTCTTCCCGCGAAGGCTTTGTTTTGTTTCTAACATCCTCACCTCGGGCTCTGGACCTGCTGAAGTCTGGCTACGCCCCTGGTTTTGGCTGAAAATGGACATGCGGCAAAATAAAAATCAGGGCGCGTCCATTATAGGCCTTGTAGAATGATGAGCACAGTCATGCACAAGAGACCTAAAAACAGCCTGAGACCTTACCGCCACCTGTTGACTTAGCGGAAGGTCTCACCTGTTAACCGGGCGGTAATCGTCAGCGTGTGTACACTGGTGATTACCGCCTGGTTAACGCTACGTGGTAGAAAATAGAAATGATTTTCTGAGGCATTTTGGACATGTGTCAAAATTAAAATTACCGCCCGGGGCACGCAGTAGCCAGGCAGTAGTTCTAATTTGACATGCATTGTACACATGTAGGAGCCTTCGCGCCTTAGTCAAAGGGCCTCTCGGAGCACTTAGGGCCGCTGAGAGGGGGGCAAGGAGGGGCAAAATTCCCTGGGCCTCCAAGGGGGGCCCAGCGCCAGGGTCTCTATTTCTATCTCCTGCTCCTGATGGGACCCGAGCAGGGCCGGTCTTAGGGCGAGGCGACCGAGGCGACTGCATAGGGCCTCGCACTCAAGGGGGCCCCGCACGGCGCGCCTGAAGTCGCCCCGACCGCCCAAGCTCCAGTCCCCCCGCCATCTGAATTTTAAGTTACCTTGGAGCTGGGTGGGAGCTGGGTGGGGGGCCTTGGAGCTGGTGGGTGGGAGGGAGAGAGAGAGACAGGCCTTGGAGCAGGGAGAGAGGGGGCCTTGGAGCTGGTGGGTGGAGGGAGAGAGAGAGAGACCGGCCAGCCGGCCTTGGAGCTGGGAGGGAGGGGGGCCTTGGAGCTGGGGAGCCCAGCCCTGGAGCCCTAGGGATGGCCCGGGAGCTTGGAGGGAGGGGTGCCCGGCCCTGGAGCTAGGGTGGGGGTGGGGCTAGGATGGGGCCCCATCAGATTGGTCTGCATAGGGCCCCGCACTTGCTAAGACCGGCCCTGGACCCGAGGGATCGTGTCCCAACAGGAACAGGAGAGAGAAAACTCCAGCGTCGCCCCCCCCCCCCCCTTGGAGGCTGGGGAGGACCCGGATCTGCCTCCAGTGCTGCTCTTCTGCCCATTGCTGAGAGGCTGCTTTTCCTCTCAGGCGCATGTGCTCAGTTTTGAGAGGAAAAGCAGCCGTAGGGGCAGGCAGTCAGCGCTGGAAGAAGACGTCTTCTGCTGGCAGGGCCTCGGGATCCCCGCCAGCCAAGGTATTTCAATTCAATCCTGTTGCGGCAGTAATCGGGGGGCGGCAGCAGCAGCGATCAGGGGGAGCAGCAGTGGACAACAATCGTGGGGGGGGGGGGGGGGGGGGGGGGACTAGGCCTGGTGGCAGCAGCAACCCTGCCCCAGGCCCGGTTCAGTCTTTTGGAGCCCTGAGAGCGCTGTTTATAGAATAGCGTTGTGTGCATTTTTTTTCAGGTCCCAAATTTTGGTGCCATTTACTGAATGTACTTCTATATGCCATAATCCCCTTCTCCTCACAGATAACCCACCCCACCACCTACTCCCCACTCCTCCCCATGTACGTCCTCCTCACAACTAACCCCCACCCTATGACCAAAAGCACCCCCGCCTCGACCTCATCTAAGTAAAAAACACACACACACGCACACACACGGAGGCAGTACTGTTGTGTGCACACACACACACACTCCGCAGGTGTTGGAAAGAATTCTATCAGCCATGCTCTACAAGCTTTCCTTTATTTGTTTTCATTAAATTTCTGTAAGCATGAAAGTAAAATTCATCAGTGCAAAGGGCCTCATATTTTACTTTCATTATGTACAAATCCTGTACATTTTGGAAATTTGAGGGTTTTTCTTTTCTCCTAGGGCTCAGTTTAATTTCGAATTCCCAAAGTCAGCTATCTACTGCTCTCTGTTATCTGTCATCTCCCCTTCCCCTCCCCAACCAGTCAAATTATAAACAGACCATAAAGTATTTTGTTACTAATTTGGGATAGTTTGATGGATCACCATCACACTGCGATAATAGGAAAGACATGTTACCTACTGTTAGACATTTGCAAACCAGACAGACCCAGCTTCTGTCATTATTTAAAAGCCTAGTTGTTAGTGCAAATGTTACATCTAAATGCAATCTTTACTAAATGAATCTCCCTGGGTCTGAAAAAAAAAGTCCCTTTTCAAGAAAGCTGGTGAGGTGTGGAAGAAGAGCTTTTAACACTTTCCACTTCAAAGTGACAGAAAGTGATTTTCTTGATGTTGATTTTTTAGGTATTGTTGGCTTGTTGCAATGGTATCTCTCCGTCAGGGCATGGGAAAATGTCATGGGAGGGTTGGACTGGTTGGTACTTACTTCTGTTCCCACAGAGGGAGGTATAGCCTAACGGTTATGCACTGGGCTAGTACTCAAGGAAGCCACAGTTCAAAGTCAACTACTACTCCGTGAGACCTTGGGCAGCTCACCTAACCCTCCATTGCAAACTTACTGGTCAACGTTCAGCTGGTGGCAGCTGCTGGCTAACTTGAAACTGGATGTTCAGGTCTTTGGGAAAACCTGGAAGTCTTCTGGGTTTTGCCAATATTCAGTACCATATCGACATAGTTACGACCAGTTTTTATTTTTATTGTTTAATTTATTTAAGACGTTTATAACCCACCTATCCAACCATCTAGGTGAGGTACAATACAACACTCATAAAATGCACAAACATTAAAAAAAAAAACACACACCAGCTTCTAAGACCCAGCAAACTTCAAAACCCACCCATCAGCCAAACACCTCAGGTTTGGAACTGCTTCTTGAACTGGGATATAGATGCGAGGTGGCTCGTGGCCAAAAGTAAAGAATTCCACAAACAGGGACCAGCAACAACTAAAATCCAGCTATGAATTTCCTCCAAACGCACCTGATGAAATGAAGGAACAACCAGCAAATTCAGGTTCTGAGATCGCAACACACTAGGAGGACAGGATCTGCACCCTTCTCCTCCACCGCTAACTCCAGACTCCGTTCCTTTTATCTTGCTGCACCATATGCCTGGAATAGACTTCCTGAGCCAGTACGTCAAGCTCCATCTCTGGCCGTTTTCAAATCTGAGCTAAAAGGCCACCTTTTTGATGCTGCTTTTAACTCCTAACCCTTATTCACTTGTTCAGAACCCTTATTTTATCATTCTCACTAATATTCCCTTATCTCTTGTTTGTCCTGTTTGTCTGTCCTAATTAGATTGTAAGCTCTGTCGAGCAGGGACTGTTTCTTCATGTTCAAGTGTACAGCGCTACGTACGTCTAGTAGCACTATAGAAATGATTAGTAGTAGTAGTAGTCTTTGGGATTCCAGAATCTTGCTACTCTTTGGGATTCCACACAGAATCTTGGTACTCTTTGGGATTCCGGAATCTTGCTACTCTTTGTCCTTATCCTTTATTTGTCCTGTTTGTCTGTCCTAATTAGATTGTAAGCTCTGTCGAGCAGGAACTGTCTCTTCATGTTCAAGTGTACAGCGCTCCATACGTCTAGTAGCGCTTTAGAAATGATAAGTAGTAGTAGTAGTAGTAGTAAGACTGCAAACAGTGCACTAAAGCCAAGGGAACAACACCCTGATGCGCCTGAAACACCATTAGTGAAAGCTTAAACTCAATACGCTGCACCACTGATAACCAATGCAACTGAGATGTAATATGCACCTTTCAACTCAAACCCAGCACTGGTGATACCTACAAGACCTGTGACTGCCTCGAATCGCCTTGGCCCTGATCAGCGATCAAAGACAATATCTGGTAGCAGTCTCCTAAATATTGGCTCCTGGACCACTGAGTGCAATTTAACCATGCAGGATCCTTTCCTTCCAGTTAAACCATTTTCAGTAATGACCTCTTAGATTACTACTACTACTACTACTTAACATTTCTAAAGCGCTACTAGGGTTACGCAGCGCTGTACAGTTTAAAATGGAAGGACGGTCCCTGCTCGAAGAGCTTACAATCTAAAGAGACAAATGTACAGTTAATCATATAGGTCAGACAGATTGGGGCAACCTATATGTTCAAAGGTTAGGTTCCGAATGCAGCATTGAAGAGGTGAGCTTTAAGCAAGGATTTGAAGATGGGTAGGGAGGGGGCTTGGCGTAGGGATTCAGGAAGACTGTTTCAGGCATAGGGTGAAGCAAGGGAAAATGAGCGGAGCCTGGAGTTGGCAATGGTGGAGAAGGGTACTGAGAGGAGGGATTTGTCATGTGAGCGGAGGTTACGGGCAGGAACGTAGGGGGAGATGAGGGTAGAGAGGTAGGGTGGGGCGGCAGAGTGAGTGCATTTGTAAGTAAGGAGGAGAAGCTTGAATTGGATGCGGTATCTGATCGGAAGCCAGTGAAGCGACTTGAGGAGAGGGGTGATATGAGTATATCGGTTCTGGCGGAATATGAGACGTGCGGCAGAGTTCTGAATGGATTGAAGGGGGGATAGATGGCTGAGTGGGAGGCCAGTGAGGAGCAAGTTGCAGTAGTCGAGTCGAGAGGTGATGAGAGCGTGGATGAGAGTTCGGGTGGTGTGCTCAGAGAGGAAAGGGCGAATTTTGTTGATGTTGAAAAGGAAGAAGCGACAGGTTTTGGCAGTCTGCTGGATATGCGCAGAGAAGGAGCGGGAGGAGTCGAAGATGACCCCGAGGTTGCGGGCAGATGAGACGGGGAGGATGAGGGTGCCATCAACTGAGATAGAGAGTGGGGGAAGAGGAGAAGTGGGCTTAGGTGGAAAGACGAGGAGCTCGGTCTTGGACATGTTCAGCTTCAGGTGGCGGTTTGACATCCAGGCAGCAATGTCGAATAGGCAGGCCGATACCTTGGCCTGGGTCTCTGCGGTGATGTCTGGTGTGGAGAGATAGAGCTGGGTGTTATCAGCGTAAAGATGATACTGGAAGCCATGAGATGAGATCAGTGAGCCTAGGGAAGAGGTGTAGATAGAGAAGAGAAGGGGTCCAAGAACAGATCCCTGGGGAACTCCAACAGATAGTGGGATGGGAGTGGAGGAAGATCCATGAGAGTGCACTCTGAATGTGCGGTGGGAGAGATAGGAGGAGAACCAGGAGAGCACAGAGCCCTGGAACCCAAAAGAGGCCAACATGGCGAGAAGTAAATCATGATTGACAGTGTCAAAAGCGGCAGAAAGATTCTCCATCATCATCATCTGCCATTGATACATCATTAGAAGATGGTCTCACGTTTCCTTCTGAGACAAAAATCTGAATTTCACTAAAAGGAGGGTGCAGGGCATCAAGGGAAGACAGGACAGGGCAGGCAACGCAGCGGTGCCAGAGACCGGCGCTAGACAACGCCTCAGCTGGCGGGGGGGGGGGGGGGGCAGCAAGGTGGCAGGTGGGGTAGCGGCAGCAGGGCGGCAGACCAAAAGTGCTCCCCACCTTGGGGTCTGACCCCTCCCACTGCGAGGTCTGGCTACACCCCTGCTTCTAAATTGTTTAAGATTAATCCTGCCCCTCCCTCCCCCTTCCCCACTATTTACATCTTACTTTATAGTTTAATTATGTAACTTTAAACTTCCCAGGCTTGAAGTGTAGAAGCCAGGGAAATAATTTATTTTCTTTTTCCTTTTTTTATCTCTAGTCAAATTGAGCTTCAGCTCTCTAATATATATCAGGAAGCAGTTACACAGCCGGGATCTTTAGGAAAATCATTATTTTATTAATGAGATCTAACCCCAAGTCATTCAATAGACTTGAAGATAATCTATCTAAATTTCTATGGAGATGGACAGGAGCAAACGGGACATGTAGGTTGAATTAGTGTTTTTGTCAAATAAGACTAGATCTCATTAACCAAAAGTTTTAAACATGTTCCTGAAAGGAACCTCGGTGATACAAGGAGAAGTGATCAGTACCACTCAGGCTTTATCTGGGAACCAGATAATCCGTTAGGGAGTTATTTTGGCTATGGTGTTCGGATATGTTCATACTTCCTGAATCATTCTACGGTACGAAAACTTGATCCCGCCCAATTCCTGAACGGTTAGTATGCTATGCTTATAATTTCCCAGAGGCTGGTCACTCCGCTCTTTTGCCCTCAAGGAGATGGTGGTAGATACCTGGAATGCCTTCCTTCTGCAGGCGATGGAGGTGAAAATGGTAACGGAATTCAAAAATGTTTGGGATAAATACATAGGAATCCTGTATGGAAAGTGAATGTGCCAGAGCTGGTGGTGGGAGGCAGGACTGGTAGTTGGGAGGCGAGGATAGTGCTGGGCAGACTTATACAGTCTGTGCCAGAGCAGGTGGTGGGAGGCGGGGTTAGTGGTTGGGAGGCGGGACTAGTGCTGGGCAGACTTATACGGTCTGTGCCGGGGCTGGTGGTTGGGCGGTGGGGATAGTGCTGGGCAGACTTATACGGTCTGTGCCAGAGCCGGTGGTGGGAGGCAGGGATAGTGCTGGGCAGACTTATACGGTCTGTGCCAGAGCTGGTGGTGGGAAGCAGGACTGGTAGTTGGGAGGCGGGGATAGTGCTGGGCAGACTTATAGGGTCTGTGCCAGAGCTGATGGTGGGAGGCAGGACTGGTAGTTGTGAGGCGAGGATAGTGCTGGGCAGACTTATATGGTCTGTGCCAGAGCTGGTGGTTGGGAGGCGGGGTTGGTGGTTGGGAGGCAGGGATAGGGCTGGCCAGACTTATACGGTCTGTGCCCTGAAGAGGACAGTACAAATAAAAAAGTAGCACATATGAATTTATCTTCTTGGGCAGACTGGATGGACCGTGCAGGTCTTTTTCTGCCGTCATCTACTATGTTACTATGAATGGAACCAAACAAACTTAGTGGTGCTTAGATGGCTACCTCAGCAATTGGGAAGCAAAGACAGTACCGTGCAGACTTCTACGGTCTGTGCCCTGATCATGGCTGGACAGATTTGGATGGCCTGGAGTGGGGCTTCAATGACAGCTTCAGTAGTTGGAGAACAAAGTCAGTGCCAGGCAGACTTCTATAGTCTGTGCCCTGCAAATGACAAGGGCAAATCAAGATCAAGTATGCATATGTTGTATCACATCATACCTTATGCTATGAGTTTATCTTGTTGGGCAGACTGGATGGACCATACAGGTCTATCTGCTGTCATCTGCTATATTACTATGTTAAATATCTGTTCTCATATTTTTGACTCCTGCTTAAAAGTTCCATCACTCCTGCATCTCACCTCCAGTTTAGAATAAGGGCCATCCCTAGGGTACAGAGAACTGTGATGGTTGACCCAGACCCCACTCTTTTCAGGGGTTTGGACGGGTGGCCATGCTTCAGTGATCTCCAGTCCAAAATTATCCTCCTCTGTCTGAGTGTGATCTTCCTCCTAACACCTTCTCCACCTCCTCATAATCCTTTCCCTCTGGCATTCATACCTACATCAACCACCTCCTCCCCCAGTTTCACTTCCAAGCCTAAGTAGAGGAGTGTGGTAGCCGTGTTAGTCCACTCTTAAGGTGGACAACTCCAGCTTCCATCCTTCACATACAAAAAGATCCATCATTTACAGCCAAGCCACAAGATACCACCGTATCTGCTCTGACCCAGGGGACAGAGACAGACACCTTAAAAGCCTGAGTGCATCCTTCAAACAGAAAGGCTACAACCCCAAAATAATCTCCAAGAATATTGCCTCCTCCCTCAAAACACCCAGGGAGAATCTGCTACAGTACAAGGAGAAAAAATCCACAGACAGAATTCCCCTTGTAGTGACATACAATCCAGAGCTGGAAAAACTGAGGAAAATCATAAGAGATCTACAACCTATACTCCAGGAGGATGAATTACTGAAAGAGATATTCCCATCCCCACCAGTACTGGCCTTCCGACAACCACCCAACTTAAAACACAAGCTAATCAGAAGTAAACTTCCATCACAGACTGAAAAGGAAGGGCACACGTCCCTGTAATTTATCCAGTTGCAAACTATGCCAAAATATTTCACAGGACCCCACAGTTACCAACAAAGGAAAGATATTCAACATAAAGGGATCTTTCACTTGCTCATCTTCCAATGTGGTATATATCATTCAGTGTAAAAAATGTAACGAAGGATGCTATATTGGAGAAACAGGCCAGATGCTTAAGACAAGATTCAATTTACATAGACATCACATGAACAATACAGCCGGTGGGTCAGCACTTCACAGAACCAGGACACTGTACCAGTGATTTCACAGTGAGAATACTGAAAGGTAACTTTAAAACCATACAAGAACGTAAGACCTTTGAAGTCAGAATGATTGAATATTTTAACACCCAACAGAAAGGACTTAACAAGGATCTGGGATTCCTAGCCCATTATAAACCATAAAGCTGTATGTCTCTGTTGATCACCCCACCCCTCACCTATCCACACTCATCCTGTTAGAATATCAATGATATGCTTTGATGTCCCCATGTATACCTCCGACCCACCCCCATCCTCCCACCCTGTCAGACTGTCATAGTAATGCTTGAATGTTTTCACTTATATACACTGTCAGCTAGCACATTTGCTTATTTCCGATCTGACGAAGAAGGGCAACCTTCAAAAGCTAATCAAGAAATGTATTAAGTTATGTCCAATAAAAAAGGTATCATCTTATTTTCTTTTCCATGTTTTATTTTGTTTGATTTCTATTGATAACTTTCAAGCCTCAAACTGCCTCTTCAGAAAGGGATAAGCCTCAGTGGGGAGGTTGATTGGAACAGAGAAGCTGGTAACCCTTATTTTCTAAGGCATGAACTCCAGGTAGCAGTCATGACCATGACAGACATTAATGTGTAGGAAGATCCTATATTCCTGGGTCTCTCTCCTTCCCTCAGTGCTTCCTGGTACATCTGACAGCTGGAGATGGGATCTCCTCAGGCTGTGGTACCTGATTCTAACCTTAAAATGGCCAAGCCAAGGGTTTTATGTTCTCTTCCTGATGAAGTGAAGAATATGGTGTTTGGTCACCTGGGGTGGGGAAAGGTGAGGGTTTTTATATAAAACCATAACACGGGGGGCATTCCCAGCAGTAACTGGCAGCACGCCCATGTTAAAGCACGCTGCATGGTTACCACGTGGGTAGCACGTAAGCCCTTACTGCTAGGTCAATGGGTGTAAGGGCTCAGGCCGTAAATAGATGCGTGCTAGTTTTAATATTAGTGCAGGCCTGTTTCCCAACCCATTAAAAAATAGCCTTTTTCTTAGCCACGGTAAAAAATGGCCCAGCGCATGCCTAAAAGACACACCCACGGGCCACTTTTTACTGCGACTTTGTGAAAGGACCTCTAAGTTTGTGCCTGAGGCATTAGGTAACTTGCCCAAGAAATATGGAGCAACTTTGGGATTTGAACCCTGGCTTTCTGCCCACTGCTCTAACCATTAGGCTACGCCTCCAAGCCACTTGGCTTTCTTCATGATGGGAGTGCTGCTTCTGTGGCAAACTTGGTTTCCCCCCCCCCCCCCCCCCCGACCCAGGAAACAGGATCCACTGAGCCAGCTCATGCCACTTGCTTATTAAAGTCAAAAACATCTGGTGGAAGAGTAGCCTAGTAGTTAGTGCAGCAGACTTTGATCCAGCTTCTTGTGACTCTGGGCAAGTCACTTAACCCTCCATTGCCCCAGGTACAAAATAAGTACCTGTATATATGTAAACCACTTTGAATGTAGTTGCAAAAACCTCAGAAAGGTGGTATATCTAGTCCCATTTCCCTTTCCCCCTGTCCCTTATGACATCACAATATCAGAAGTGAGCCAAGTATCGGGCAATCAAGCCATTGTGACATCACTGATGAGGTTGGCTCTTATTGGTGGAATGAGTGGAGGAGTAGCCTAGTGGTTAGTGCAGCGGACTTTGATCCTGGGGAACTGGGTTCGATTCCCACTGCAGCTCCTTGTGACTCTGGGCAAGTGACTTTTAACCCTCCATTGCCCCTGGTACAAAATAAGTACCTGAATATATGTAAACCACTTTGAATGTAGTTGCAAAATACCACAGAAAGGCAGTATATCAAGTCCCCTTTCCCTTACTCAGCAATGCAACAGTTAATTTTGCTATAAACCAATAGATTTCTTTTTTTTGCACAATTTACAGAAAAAAATTTCCTTCAGAGGTTAGACAGGGCTGATTGACATTCCATTATTAAACAGACTTGTTAGAAAGTTCCGATTCCGTTTCCCAGCAAACTAAAGCATTATAAATCACAGCAAGTGTTTTCAAACATGCCCAGAGTCCATGTAAATTATACCATCTGTGATTTATTCCAGTACCTAATTAGACAGGAGCACAAGGAAGGCATCTCCCAAGGGGAAGGAGAAAGCAGTGCCCTTGAAAATGTATCTAGGTCTTCCATATAATTATAATGTCGGGCCTTGGTGAGATGCTTTAAAGAATCTGTGACAGTATTAATCAAAAATCAAGATACAGCATTTAGGATTCCCTGCAAGAGGTATTACATCCTACACTTTTCTGTCACATCTTCTCCTTCCCTTTCAGTATCTCTGAAGTATTCATTTGAAAGTGGGGGACACCATGGACTCGCCATTTCAGCATTCTTCTCAATCTTTAGGAGAAATGTCCCTTAACTTGAATCTCTTTAACCTCAATTCACCATTTTGTTTTAAATAAAATAGTCTGTTTGCCCTTCCAGTATCCTTATGGTGTGTGTTTGCCAGGCTGGGGGGGGGGGGGGGGGGATTGAAGGGAAGCAGCATATAGGAAAGGCTGTTTCTTTGCTCAGAGAATGGAGGAAGAGCAGGGTCGACCCACCGGAGACAAGAAGTTGTGTTTGAAAGCGATAGAGAACAGAAGCAGGGAAGGAATCTGAGTGAAAACATAGAAAGAAGATTGCAGATAAAGGCCAAATGGCCCATCCAGTCTGCCCATCCTCTGTAACCCCTAACTCTTCCTTTTCCTAAGGGATGCCACGTGCTTATCTCATGCTTTCTGAAATTCTGACACAGTCCTCGATTCCACGACCTCCACTGGGAGGCCATGCCGCGCTTCCACCACCCTTTCCTTGAAATACTTTCTTAGATTCCTCCTAAGCCTGTTCCCTCTTAACTTAAGTACATAAGTAATGCCACACTGGGAAAAGACCAAGGGTCCATCGAGCCCAGCGGCCAATCCTGGCCAAGGGCACCTGGCAAGCTTCCCAAACGTACAAACATTCTATACATGTTGTTCCTGTACGTTCCCTCATTCCAGACTTTTCCTTCGTTGAAAAAGGCTCACTTCCTGTACATTAATGCCCTTGAGATATTTCAGCGTCTCTATCACATCTCCTCTCTCCCTCCTCTCTTCCAGCGTATACATGTTGAGGTTCATAAGCCTGTCCCTATATTTTTTTGTGTTCAAGTTGTAGCCGCCCTCTGGACTGACTCCATCCTGTTTATATCTTTCCATAGGTGCGGTCTCCAGGATTGCACCCAAGGATTCTTGTAGCTTTGACCATCACTTTTTCTACCTGTTTGGAAGCTTTAAGGTCATCAGACACAATCACCCCCGTCCTTCTCTTCCTTCGAAACCTGAACTGTATTTGATCTTATTGGGGTAAGTCAGGAGTGCTTCCTGGAGGAAAAGAGTGGTAGGACCTTGAAGCTTGTCATCCTTCCGCTCCTACGAACCCAAAAAGCAAGGCGTGTGGTCTCCCCGGAATATCACCAGAAAAAACAGTGCCCAGGGCACAGGCAACATCAAGAAAAAAGCTTTGTCTAGTTTTAAGGGGGGGGGGGGGGTTTGGGGGGGGGAGGGGTAGGAAAACCTGAACATCAAATAATCCTATCAGCTTGTTTTCATATTGATTAGTGAAAGCGCAAGAGATTTTCTCTCAGTCCCAAAGGCTCCCATTATTATAATTTGAATCGTGTTTTCTGAATATTCTTCTATTCCCTATAAGACATGAGAGGTATTGAATTGATGGCATCTTTTCTGAAACTAAAACTTGAGACAGGAAATAATTCTGCCTTCTTAATGGTGACTGACATCTTAAAAGCCACTTTTCAAATCCCTAGAGGTTTCGTATTTTGTTTTACATTTCCTTCAGCATATGAGGTATTTCATCTTCTTAGTACATAAGTACATAAGTAATGCCATACTGGGAAAAGACCAAAGGCCCATCAAGCCCAGCATCCTGTCCCCGACAGCGGCCAATCCAGGTCAAGGGCACCTGGCAGCTTCCCAAATGAACAGTCTATACATGTTATTCCCGAAATTGTGGATTTTTCCCCAAGTTCATTTAGTAGCAGTCTATGGACTTGTCCTTTAGGAAACCATCCAAACCCTTTTTAAAACTCTGCCACGCTAACCGCCTTCACCACATTCTCTGGCAACGAATTCCAGAGTTTAATTATGCGTTGGGTGAAGAAACATTTTCTCCTATTTGTTTTAAATTTACTACACTGTAGTTTCATCGCATGCCCTCTAGTCCTAGTATTTTTGGAAAGCGTGAACAGACGCTTCACATCCACCTGTTCCACTCCACTCATTATTTTATATACCTCTATCATGTCTCCCCTCAGCCGTCTCTTCTCCAAGCTGAAAAGCCCTAGTCTCCTTAGTCTTTCTTCATAGGGAAGTCGTCCCATCCCCGCTATCATTTTAGTCGCCCTTCGCTGCACCTTTTCCAATTCCACTATATCTTTCTTGAGATGCGGCGACCAAAATTG
Organism: Microcaecilia unicolor; assembly: GCF_901765095.1. Taxonomy (NCBI): domain Eukaryota; kingdom Metazoa; phylum Chordata; class Amphibia; order Gymnophiona; family Siphonopidae; genus Microcaecilia; species Microcaecilia unicolor. Next base: position 188,795,924 of record NC_044041.1, read on the forward strand.
GACACAATACTCAAGGTGCGGTCGCACCATGGAGCAATACAATGGCATTATAACATCCTCACACCTATTTTCCATGCCTTTCCTAATAATGCCCAACATTCTATTTGCTTTCCTAGCCGCAGCAGCACACTGAGCAGAAGGTTTCATTGTATTATCAATGACGACACCCAGATCCCTTTCTTGGTCCGTAACTCCTAACGTGGAACCTTGCATGACGTAGCTATAATTCGGGTTCTTTTTTCCCACATGTATCACCTTACACTTGCTCACATTAAACGTCATCTGCCATTTAGCCGCCCAGTCTCCCAGTCTCATAAGGTCCTTCTGTAATTCTTCACAATCCTCTCGCGAATTAACGACTTTGAATAACTTTGTGTCATCAGCAAATTTAATTACCTCACTAGTTACTCCCATCTCTAAATCATTTATAAATATATTAAAGAGCAGCAGTCCTAGCACTGACCCCTGAGGAACCCCACTAAATACCCTTCTCCATTGTGAATAGTGGAGTAAGATGTGGCATGCAAAGCCTCAAGGCCATCTGTGAGTTGACATGTGCTGACAATATTTTCCATTCTCTGATTGACCAAACAGGGGCAGTGCAGATCACCTATGAAGGTCCAATGTCGATTCAGACTGGTCGGTTATGTTCAAACTGGCCATTGATATCCCATGTGTTTGCGCGGCTAAATATAGCCGCTAAAGTGGGGCTGAAAATTAGCAGATAGCCGGTTATGAGGCATTTATCCAGTCAGGTGTCAATCCTGGCGGATTAAATACTTTTGAATATTGGGGGGTATGAGTTTGTTGGGCAGAGACTGGATGGACCATACAGGTCCTTATCTGCCATCATCTACTATGAATGTTACTATGTAAGTCGATATTCAGCACTTAAGAGGCCATGGGTTACCGCATAAAAATAGAACAGTCATTTATGCGCTAACCCAGGCCACTTAAGTGCTGAATAACAGCACTTAAGTGGCCAAGTGCTGACTCCGCCCCCAGCATGCCCCCACTCAGACCAAAGAGTAGGGTCATTTGGATCTTCCAAAGGATACAAGGAAGACTCAATAGTTTTTAAATTCTTTCTGTGGTTGGTCTTTCCCAGAACGCCCCCAGTATAGCTGACTTTGACTTAAGTGCTAACTGCAACTAACTGCTAGACTGTCAATGAAATGCTTGGATGTTTCACTTATATATACTGTCATCTACCAACATTTGCTTATTTCCGATCTGACGAAGAAGGGCAACTTTCAAAAGCTAATCAAGAAATGTATCAAGTTATGTCCAATAAAAAAGGTATCATCTTATTTTTTTCCATGTTTTATTTTGTTTTATTTCTATTGATTACCTTTAAAAGTGGACTAACAGGGCTACCACACCTCTCTACTCAGAATCCAAAAGATAGCATGTCTTCTTTCCCAATAGGGTGCACATGTGCAATGGCTCACACAAACCTGATTGTTCGCACTTACGCCCTAGGGGGGAAAGAGCAGATACTACATGCAAGAAGGACACACCATGACTAGCGGATGACATTCAATTCAATTGACAGCCCATCCCTAGTCACCATGAAATTTCTGGTGCACAAGATCAGGTTTGACTGTGTTAAGGGGTCCTTTTACCAAGCTGCGGCGGGGGCTGTGTTTGCCAGGCACTGCGGCCCTTTTTACCGCAGCGGGGTAAAAAGGTCAAAAGATGGCATGGCCATGTGTCAAGATTTCACTTACCACCTTTCCATGCTGGGGAGGGGAGCACTTAATGCCACTGATTGAGGTGGCGTTAAGGGCTCCTGCGCTAACCCGGCGGTAACCAGGTTGCATTCAGCGCTGACCAATTACTGTTGGGTTAGCGCCAGGCTGGAAAATAGCTAGCTATTTTCCCTAGTGCGTCAAATGGCTGGAACTGCAGCCGGCACCCACGTTGGGTCAACGTTAATTCCAGATTAGCGTGTGGTAATTCCACATTGGGCGTACCACTGCCAGGGCTGCCGAGAGGGGGGGAGCAGGGGGAGCAAAATTCCCCTGGCCCAGGACTCCAAGGAGGGCCCGGCACCGGAGTCTCTCACCCTCTCCTGCTCCCAGGCCACCAGCACCACAGTCCCAAGTCTCCACCTACTTACCCTCAGCTACCTTCTGTCTGCCATCCTACCACCTTCATGTAAAAAAACAAAAAGAATTTCGAAATCAGCAGCGCAGCGCCTTCTGTGTGAAAGCGGCAGATCGACTCGGGCGGGCCTTCCCTCACTGTGTCCCACCCTCCTCTGATGTAACTTCCTATTTCTGCGAGGGCGGGACACAGTGAGGGAAGGCCCGCCCGAGGCGATCTGCCGCTTTCACACAGAAGGCGCTGCGCTGCCGATTTTGAGATTTTTTTTTTTGTTTTTTAAATGAAGGTGGTTGGATGGCAGTCAGAAAGGAAATGAGGGTAGGTAGGTGGAGACTGGGGACTGTGACGCCAGCAGCCTTGGAGCAGGAGAGGGAGGCGTCAGCGGTGGCGATTGGGGGGAGGGGGAGGGCGGCTGCGATCCTTGGGGGGGCCTTGCCTCGGGCCCGGCTCAGTCTCTCGGCGGCCCTGACCGCTGCTCTGTAAAAGAGCCCCTTAAAAAATAAAACCCAGTAAGTTACAATAAGGTGTGTTCTGCTGATCAATAAGATGGGCTGTGGGGTAAGGTGAAAGTCCGGCTGCCAGTGCAACGGAGTCTAACACTGAAATATCCAAAGAAAGCAAGTTGTGTGACATCTTCGTGCAGGTAAGACAGGGTTTATTTGCATTGCTTTTCTTAATTTGTTTTTCTATGGATTTGTGATGCCACGCTGCTGCTTGTGCATCTTTAATTGCCAACTCTCCTGATGCTTTGAGCCAGACTTTGCACAGCGAAACATGGCTGAATGTGACTAGAATTCATTATTGCTTATGAAGATCAGTGTGGCTGCTTTTCAGAGCTGTTTAATTTCATATGTCATGGGGCATCCTTCTCTATATGTTTAAAAACGCCAATTAACTTGCATGTGTCGCTGCTAGTTTCCCACCTCACCACCATTACATACTGTGTATCTATAGGAAGATTGTAATGATGGTATAGCCAGTGCTCTGATTAGTTAGAGCTGAAGGTGACCCCTTCTGGGTAAACATGGAGTGGAGGAGTAGCCTAGTGGTTAGTGCAGTGGAACATGGAATGAGGCTGCTATTTGAGATTCTACACGGAATGTTGCTGTTGCTACTATTTGAGATTCTACGTGGAATGTTGCTAGTGGAGGAGTAGCCTAGTGGTTAGTTAACACACTGAAACCTTCTGCTCAGTGTGCTGCTGCGGCTAGGAAAGCGAATAGAATGTTGGGTATTATTAGGAAAGGTATGGAAAACAGGTGTGAGGATGTTATAATGCCGTTATATCGCTCCATGGTGCGACTGCACCTTGAGTATTGTGTTCAATTCTGGTCGCCGCATCTCAAGAAAGATATAGTAGAATTGGAAAAGATGCAGCGAAGGGCGACTAAAATGATAGCAGGGATGGGACGACTTCCCTATGAAGAAAGACTAAGGAGGCTAGGGCTATACAGCTTGGAGAAGAGACGGCTGAGGGGAGATATGATAGAGGTATATAAAATAATGAGTGGAGTGGAACAGGTGGATGTGAAGCGTCTGTTCACGCTTTCCAAAAATACTAGGACTAGGGGGCATGCGATTAAACTACAGTGTAGTAAATTTAAAACAAATCGGAGAAACTTTTTCTTCACCCAACGTGTAATTAAACTCTGTAATTCATTGCCGGAAAATGTGGTGAAGGCGGTTAGCTTAGCAGAGTTTAAAAAGGGGTTGGACGGTTTCCTAAAGGACAAGTCCATAAACCGCTACTAAACGGACTTGGAAAAATCCAAAATTCCAGGAATAACATGTATAGAATGTTTGTACGTTTGGGAAGCTTGCCAGGTGCCCTTGGCCTGGATTGGCCGCTGTCGTGGACAAGATGCTGGGCTCGATGGACCCTTGGTCTTTTCCCAGTATGGCATTACTTATGTACTTATGACTTTGATCCTGGGGAACTGGATTCAATTCCCACTGCAGCTCCTTGTGACTCTGGGCAAGTCACTTAACCCAGCATTGCCCCAGGTACAAAAACATAGATTATGAACCTCTAGGGACAGAGAAAGTACCTGCAGATAGATTTTTAAAAAAGTGTACAGCGCTGAGTACATCTAGTCGCGCTATAGAAATGATTAGTAGTAGTATTCTGGTGTCTGTGGCTACATTAAAACCTCCTCCACCGGTCTTTCCCCATGCACAATGAACAAATGAAAAGGGTCCCTGTTGGCTGGTTGGATAATCTCTGGGAAAACACACATAACCCACTTTGAAAAAAATAACCAGGAGAGGCTGGGAGGGATTTTTACAAAAACACCTGTTTATTGGACCCATCCCAGGGACACAAAAATTATGCAAGTAGTCCTTAATAACAAAACAATGTGATGATAAAAGGACCCAAACTTACTCATAGAACAAATGTCCCTTGGCTGTGGCCGTGTCTCCTCTATTCTCCAGCATCTCTCAGTCTCATTTCTCCTAGGGATGGGTTTTGCACCTTCTCTGTCAATGCCTCTCAAGCAGTAGGACATTCTGGCAGTCCCAGTCTCCTCCTCCTCCAACACTCTCAATGGTTTTTTACATACCAGGCTTCTCCTTTCCAACTCCTTCGCCTACTCACCTGTGCCGTGACTCTCTGCTCAGGCAAATCTCTCCCCCCCCCCCCTCCACTTTCTGAGACATAATTCTCCTCACTTCTCACTGCATGCGCCCCATCCTTGGGACTAGATAATCGAGATGTACCCAGGACTTGATCCTACCTCCTATCGCACCTGTCTCCAGCATGTGGTGAATTAACCTGGATGCAACTGTTCTTAAGGGTAGATGTATAGGGATGAAGATAAAAATCATAATTAAGTTTGTAAAGAAAGACATGAAGATAAATAAATATGGGTACAACTAGTAAGAAATGCCCGTTTCGGGGAAAAAATGAAACGGGCGCTAGCAGGGTAATCCCCCCCCCCCCCCACCATCCTCCCTCCGTCCCTCCCTCCCGAGTTCCAGACACCCCCTCTGTGCCTCCCTTCCGAGTTCCACACCTCTCCTCTCCCTCCCTCCGTCCCTCAGTGACGTGGTTGCGAGTTTGCGAAGTTCGGAGCGCTCTCCCAGCAGCTGTCAGAGAATGTGTGGAAGTCGTGCGTTGTGTCTTCGCCGCCCCGCCCTCTGTGTCATCGCGTGTTGACGCGAGGGCGTAGGTACACTGACTGCAGGGCCACCCCGCCCTCAACGTCATCGTGTTTTGACGCGAGGGCGGAGCTACAGTGACTGCAGCCTGCAGGCCAAACCGGATATCTCGGGCGCCTCAAGTTTCCGGCTTGAGGCTTCAATGGAACGTTGGAGGTGCCTTTATATATAGAGATTAGGTCTCGGTAGGATTAGGGAGGAAAGAAGAACTGAAATTAATTGTATGGAAGGATAATGTTCAAATAGAATTCTTTGTTTTCTGAAAGGCTAAATTGAAAAAAAAAGAGATTTCAGTAGGTTTCTGAAGGACAGGCAATCATCTGTGCATTTAATTGTTTTTGGTAGAGAATTCCATATCTTAGTACCTTGATAAGAGAAACTGGCATTGTGAATTGTTTTATAGATTACATTCCTACCACACCTCGAATATTGTGTTAAATTCTGGTCGCCGCATCTCAATAAAGATATAGTGGAATTAGAAAAGGTATAGAGAAGGGCGACCATAATGATAAAGGGGATGGGGCAACTTCCCTGTGAGGAAAGGCTGAAGCGTCTAGGGCTTTTCAGCTTGGAGAAAAGACGGCTGACGGGAGATGAGTGGAGTGGAATGGGTAGACATGAATCATTTGTTTACTCGTTCCAAAAATACTAGGACTAGGGGGCATGTGATGAAGCTACAAAGTAGTAAATTTAATACGTATCGGAGAAAATATTTCTTCACTCGGCGTGTAATTAATCTCTGGAATGGCGGTTAGCTCAGCGGGCTTTAAAAAAGGTGGGGCCACGGGGGCAAGGACCCTCGCAGATTTAGTCCTGCCCCCCTGCTTTCACCCCCCTACTGCCGACCCTCCCCCACCACATTCGACCCCCTTTCCTGCCGCCAACCCTCCCCCGCCATCAGGTACCTTTGCTGGTGGGGGTCCCCAACCACTGCCAGCCGAAGTCCTCTTCAGTGCCAGTCTCCGGCGCATTGCTGATCTGGATTCTGTTTCTGTGAGTCCTGACGTCCTGCACGTAGGAACGTACAGGACGTCAGGACTCACAGAAACAGAATCTAGATCAGCTAACGCGCCGGACTCGGAGACCGGCGCTGAAGGGGTCTTCAGCTGCAGCAAAGGTACCTGGCGGTGGCGGGGGACAGTTGGCAGCGGCGGGAGGGGGGTCGAAAGGGACGGGGAGGGGCGGTGGTGCCGGGGGGGGGGGGTCAAAAGTGGCAAGGGGTTGGCGGCGCCGGGGGGGCTAAAATGTGCCCCCTCACCTCAGGCTCTGGACCCCCCTCCCACCGAAGTCTGGCTACGCCCCTGCTGCTGAGAGACAATAACCCCTGGATTCTATAAAGGTTGCCCAAATTTGAGTACCCAAAATTCGACATGGATCCCAGATTGGCACCCAAAATAATTAATGGGCTCCAATGATTTAATTATTGGAGTTAACGAGCATTTCATTGGTACTAATGATGATTTGAGTGCTGGTCTGACTTTGTGCAATTCTGTAACAATGAGCACCTAGATTGGATCACGGGCAACTCAAAAGAGGGCGTGGCCATGGGCGGGTCAGGGGTGTTCACAAAAGATGCACGCAGTGTTACAGCATAGCGGGGATTTTCACCAAACTTGCGTGCCAGGATTTACATCAGATTTCCGCTGGCATTGGTCCTTGCGCCCAAAGGCTGAACATGGAATTCGGTGCTCAGTGCTGTTCTATAGAGAACGCTCATCCCAGAGTCCTTTATTGAATAGTGTTGAGTGCCGAATTTTCAGTGCCATTTATAGGATTTCCTCCTAAGTATTCAGATATAACATGTACCTGCTACAAAGAGCTTACTCTCCAAAAAGGATACCTGAAGTCACAAGGAGCATCAATGGCAGACGTAGGAATGTAACGCTTCCTTCCCTGATTCTTAGCACATCGTGCTAAACATTAGGTCAGCTGGTCGCCTATGCCAAAATGTCACATGGCGAGAGTAGAAGAGTTTATCTATTAATCTTTCACCACAATCTCAAAAATAGGAGCAGTTTCAGGAGCACACCAAGTCAGCATTTTGCCCTACGCAACATACTCCCCAGACCCTCCCACCCCACCCATTTTTCCATGGTCACTGCATGGGAGACAATGGACGGGGTGTAATTTTGCATCCCTCTCTCCCTAGCACTCTGTGTGGCTACATAGCCCTTAGGACCAGGGCCAGTGGAACAAGGTAAGCAGGGTATATATGGCAGGGGGGGCGCCAACATTCGAGGGGCACCTGAAACAGCCATACTTACCCAGCGCTACATTACGGCCCTCCCAAGAAGACCTACCGTGCTCCTTGAAGGCCGCCCTGGTGGTGTAGTGGCCTCTGCGGCTGCGGGAGGCAGGAAGGCATCCCACTCTTTCCTGCCCTCGGCCACCTCCTCCGTCTCCCTTTGCTCCTCTGTGCCGCCAGTTGCCCCACCGTGTTTTCAAAATGGCTGCCGAGACTGCCACTGAAGTCTCAGCAGCCATTTCGAAAACCCGGCGGCACCACCACCCACAACATAGAAGAGCAAAGGGAGTTGGAGGAGCAGCAGAGGGGTTAACTTTACTTCCAATCCTTATACAGATTACAACAACAGTTAAGATGAACCCATCAGTAAACAGGATATCCTCACTGAAATTGGGCCGTATATTAATGTATTGTATAGAACAGTGGAGGACAAAATACAGCCTTTATTAGTGCTGTTTCCACTAGCTACAATACTTTTTTAAGCAGTTTTGGTAATATTCAATTTTATTCATGATATAAATATCTACATATGGGAAGCTTTCAAATAAATTAAAAAGCTGTCGAGTAAGAAAAAAAAAAGCTTTTGTTCTTCACCTTTTAAGGCATGGGACTAAAAAAGAGGGTGGGGTGAGAAAAGGAGGAGGGAGAAGAAAGAAAGGAGATGCTGGACGGGGGAGGGATGCTGGACGGGGAGGCGCCAACTGATAGTTTGCAAGGGGGCGCCAGAGACTCTAGCACCAGCCCTGCTCGGGACAGCCCTGAACAGTCCTATACCTTTGCTTTCCCTTTCAGATTTACCTGCTACCGCTGATCTTTTAAAAACCTGTGTGTTTTATTTTTGTCTTGTACTGGTTGAAGAACTCTCTCTCGTTTTCTCAGCTGACTGTCCATCGGGGCTACTGTTTCACTGGTCCATTTTCCCTGGAACAACCTCTGCCTTCAGACTCTGAAGGGTTTTCTGATGATTTAAAGCCTGAAGTTTTGTGAAGAAAACACTGTGCGGCTCTTCATGCTTCTCCGATAAGGCAGCAGTCCTAAATCAATTCCAGAAAGGAGAGCAAAGGTTTGGATAAGGGCTCTTTCTCTCACTTCAAATAGACCTGAATAATTCCACCAGAAGGGCAAAGAAGAAGAAAGATAAAATGGAGTCTTGGTTGGTTTTTTTTTTTTTTTTTTATACAATAAATGATAAAGCTGTGGGGAAAATATTATTTCAGGTAAATACGTGTTCTGCTTTCTTTTTGAAATTGATTCAAGTAAAAGGATCTCTAAAAGTCTGCAGACTGAACTTCTGTGACGATATCTGATTGGCTGCAGAGGCGAAAGTGCTTCTCAGCTTCTCCTGAATGAGTAACCTAATAGTCAGAGCACTGGGCTTCAATCCAGGATGCCAACATTCAGAGGAAGCATAAATTGGCAGATAAAGGCCTCTACAGTCCATCCAGTCTGCTCATCAAGGTGGAATAAAATGTGAGTACTTGATTCTGATCTCCAGGGCCACCAGGAGGGGGAGCAGGGAGGCAAGATTCCCTGGGCCTGGCCTCCAAGCAAGACCCGTCGCCGGCCATAAAAACTTAGGTGTCACTACAGGGTGGCATGTGTCACCCCAAACATATGGCTTGCCACCCCAGTTTCAGTAGGCGTGATTCTCATTTTTTTCACCCTCTTCCTCCTGACCCGTATGGTCCAGTATTACTCTCATCCTTCTCTCCTCCTCTTTGGTGGTCCTCTAGCATTTCTGCGGGCTGCCAGCAGCATCAATAAAGAGAGCAAGCTACCTCCAGCTGGCCTTGGAAGCAGGGACGTAGCTAGGTGGAGCCACGGGAGCATGGGCCCCCGCAGATTTAGCCCTTGCCCCTCTGCTTTCAACCCCCACCCCTACTGCTGACCCTCCCCCGCCACATTCGACCCCCCTCCCCCCGCAGCCAACCCTCCCCCGCTGCTGCCGTCAAGTACCTTTGCTGACGGGGATCCCCAACCCCCGCCAGCTGGTCCTCTTCAGCGCCGGTCTCCGGCGCGTTGCTGATGTCGATTCTGTTACTGTGAGTCCTGACGTCCTGCACGTAGGAGCATGCAGGATGTCAGGACTCACAGAAACAGAATCCAGATCAGCGAACGCGCCAGACTTGGAGACCGGCGCTGAAGGGGACTTCAGCTGGTGGGGGTTGGGGACCCCCGCCAACAAAGGTACCTGGCGTAGTGGGGGAAAGTTGGAACGTGGCGGCAGCGGGAGGGGGGGTTGAAAGGGACAGGGGCGGTGGCCCTGAGGGGTCAAAAGTGGTGGGGGGGTCAGCGGTGCCGGGGGAGGCTAAAATATGCCCCCTCACCTCAGGCTCTGGACCCTCCTCCCACCGGTCTGGCTACACCCCCGCTTGGAAGTGTTCCCTCTTCTGTGTCCTGCCTCCTCTGACACAATTTCCTGTGTCCGCGTAGGTGGGACACAGCAGAGGAAATGATTCCGGGGCCAGCCGAAGGCAGCTTGCTCTCCTTATTGATGCTGCTGACAGCCCACAGAAATGCTCGAGGACCGGCAAGAGGGTGGAGAGAAGGACCAGAGCGATACTGGATCGCTTGGGGCAGTGGGGAGAAAGAAGGGTAATAGAGATGCCAGCCTGAATGAAACAGAAGGGAGGGTGAGAGACACCAGAAAGCAGGCAAGGGGGAGAGGGACAGAGATGGCAGCCCACGGGGGTGGGAAGCTTAAGATTGTTTGTTTCGGACCCAGGTTTGTCTTTTGGCGGCACTAAGGTCATTTTTACCACATGGATAAGCTGAGTTGTTTTTTTAAAAATTAATGGCCACGTGCTACTTTTACCATTAGTGCGTGGCCATTAGCACGTGGCCCTACTGCCACCTATTTTGCAGGCAGTAAGGGATCACATGCTAACCACATACTAGTCAGTTAGCACACAGAGCTACAGTAACTGATTAGCGCAATACACGCCTACTCTCTGCACACACCCCCCAACTAGCCCTCAGCTGCCAATGGGGAGCAGTTCTTCAATATTGTTTTTCCAATTGCTAGGGATAGGCAAGTTCCCTGGAGGCCTGCAGAGCTTGCCTGGCCTTTACTATTGAAAATGTTATAGTGAAATAGCACCACCTACTGGCAGGACTGTAGGTGGAGGACTCCCACTCAGCTTAGAGGGAACAGTGCTTCTAGCTGGTTAAGGGGCCCTTTTACAAAGCCGCAGGGTAGCGTGCACCATGTCAGCACTACCACTGGGGTAGCATGTGCACCCAGCGGTAATTCTGAGTTTGGCGCGTGCCAAATCCCGCGGTATAAAATATTTTTTATATTTTCTACCATGGGGGTGTTCCCAGCAGTAATCGGCAGCTTGGCCAAGTTGGTGCACACTGCACGGTTACCGCTTGGGCAACGCGTGAGCCCTTACCGCTAAGTCAAAGGCAGGTGGTAAGAGCACAGGCCGTAAATCGGCGTGCGCTAGTTTTAATTTTTGCACACGCTCATTTCCCGGCCCATTAAAAAATGGCCTTTCCCCCAGCCACAGTAAAAAGTGTCCTAGTGTGCGGCCAAAAGACACACCCACACCACCGCAGGCCACTTTTTACCGCAGCTTTGTAAAAAAAATCCGTAAATATCTTCTATGGAGCTGATATTCAGAGGCAGCCAACTGGTTAGTGTCACTCAATACCAGCTAAAGATATAGCAGGCTATTTTGTGAGTGGTCCCGGGTCGGAGCTGCCACTTATACAGTGAAGTGCCAATATTCAGCCAAGGTTAACTGGACAGACTGGACCACATAAAACTCAGTCCTATCTTTATCCAGTTTCATGTAGACAGTTAAGTGCTAAACATCGAACTTTACCCGATAAGGCATCGCCTGGCCACACAAACCCAAATATTCAATGCCGCTGCCTGGATATGGCTTGACATTCAAAATCCGGGCATAGCACCAGCAGTGGCCAAAGAGACACTGACCATCCCTGCCAGAGTACTTGATGAATTCCAGTTTTCCTGAAATATCTTTTGGAACAGTAAAATCTCTAGAAGTGTTTGTTGATCGATAGATGTTATATTGCTATTTATATATATATATATTTTTATTTTTTTTTTAAACTCACAACCAGATCAGATTCACTCCAATTATTTAGGATAACCCCAACCCAACAATGAACCACAGTATGAACACTTCCAACATTTCTTGATAAATGAGGTGAAAAATGCTTGAACGTTAACTGTGAGAAAAGGTGAATAACTTCTACTCCTACAGAATGTAAGAACTGAAAGAGCCTTTAAAAACAGAAAAATAAGATTAAAGCTGAATGTACCAGAGCCAAAGACAAGCATGCTGAGATCGTTGCAAGTTTCGTAATTTCTGTTGCCTATCTTCAAATGAATAGGCACTGGATTGGCAGTGCAGAAAAGTGCTGGCCAGGAGCCAACATAAACCCATGGTTGAGCGAGACAAGGAGCCGGTCTTCTGCACAGCCCTCCCTCCCAAAGGGGCTCATGTGTCAATGAGGAGTAATATTTATCTAATGTGTGCCTGCAGGGTGAGAGTTAGCAGGCCACTTCTTGCAGGGAGGGAGGAAAAGGAAGGGCTTGAGTATCCAGCCATGCACTGTCAGCTTACAAAGTCCACCTGTCCAAATATTTTTCAGGGCTAGTCCGAATCTTTCCAGGGTAATGGAAGCAAACTGACTTAACAACAGAAGAATTTGGAACAGATGCCAATGTACTGCATTCCTCGTGTCTTTTTCTAGACTCGGAGCTAAGCTTTTTCCTTACACACACAAAACCCCATTTTCAGGAAGCTGCTTATCCCAGTGGTTTAAACACAACAGGAAGGGAAAATCCCCAGAATCACTGGAGGGTGGGGAGGATTTCATAAATGACGCTCAAAATTCAGCACCGAATGGTATTCTGTAATGGGTGTTCCAGGATCAGCGCCCTTCATAGAATAGTGCATAGCCCCAGGATTCGCATCCAGCTTTGAGCACAAGAAGTTACACCAAGTGAAACCAGGTGTTAATCCCAGCACACATTCCCCGAATTCTATAATACTGCGCATGTTAAGGAAACACCCCCGGCCCGCTCATGCCCTTCCCATGGCCACACCCCCTTTGCAGATCCACAGAACACTTATGCACTATTCTATAAATGGGCAAGTAAATGTATTTTACTACTACTATTTCTTATTTCTAAAGCGCTACTAGATGTACGCGTGCTGTACACTTGAACATGAAGAGACAGTCCCTGCTCGACAGAGCTTACAATCTAATTAGGACAGACAAACAGGACAAATAAGGGATAAGGACAAAGAGTAGCAAGATTCCGGAATCCCAAAGAGTAGCAAGATTCCGGAATCCCAAAGACTACTACTATTACTTATCATTTCTATAGCGCTACTAGACGTACGCAGTGCTGTACACTTGAACATGAAGAGACAGTCCCTGCTCGACAGAGCTTACAATCTAATTAGGACAGACAAACAGGACAAATAAGGGATAAGGACAAAGAGTAGCAAGATTCCAAAATCCCAAAGAGTAGCAAGATTCCGGAATCCCAAAGACTACTACTATTACTTATCATTTCTATAGCGCTACTAGACGTACGCAGCGCTGTACACTTTAACATGAAGAGACAGTCCCTGCTCGACAGAGCTTACAATCTAATTAGGACAGACAAACAGGACAAATAAGGGATAAGGACAAAGAGTAGCAAGATTCCGGAATCCCAAAGAGCAGCAAGATTCCGGAATCCCAAAGACTACTACTAATCATTTCTATAGCGCTACTAAACATACGCAGTGCTGTACACTTTAACATGAAGAGACAGTCCCTGCTCGACAGAGCTTACAATCTAATTAGGACAGACAAACAGGACAAATAAGGGATAAGGACAAAGAGTAGCAAGATTCCGGAATCCCAAAGAGCAGCAAGATTCCGGAATCCCAAACACTACTACTACTTATCATTTCTATAGCGCTACTAGACGTATGCAGCGCTGTACACTTTAACATGAAGAGACAGTCCCTGCTCGACAAAGCTTACAATCTAATTAGGACAGACAAACAGGACAAACAAGAGATAAGGGAATATTAAAGTGCGGATGATAAAGTAATGGTTCTGAACAAGTGAATAAGGGTTAGGAGTTAAAAGCAGCATCAAAAAGGTGGGCTTTTAGCTTAGATTTGAAGACGGCCAGAGATGGAGCTTGACGTACCGGCTCAGGAAGTCTATTCCAGGTTTTCACACAGAACTGCTGTTTCTGCCCTGTTTTGGTGCCTTGCTTTTTTCAAGCTGAAAATTCAGGACTACTCCTGAAGTGGAGGAGTAGCCTAGTGGTTAGTGCAGTGGACTTTGATCCTGGGGAACTGAATTCAATTCCCACTGAGGATCCTCTGTACTTATTTATTTACCATATTTATATCCTGCCTTGATAAATCTAGACAGATTACAATCCAACATGCAAAATTCCCAGTCTTTCTTGAATTCGATTATGGGGATTTTCCAATCACTTCCACTTGGAGACTCTTTCAGGTGTCCACATTCCGTTCTGTACAGACTTACAGTAGCTAAACTACAATTGCTGGGATCGTCGATACCACGGTTGTCCAGCCTCAAGCCTCAAAGCCCCAATCCAGTTGGGTGTTCAAGATTACCACAGTGAATATGCATTGCATCTATTTGCATGCACTGCCTCCATTACATAGAATCATAGAAACATGACTGCAGATAAGGGCCAAATGGCCTATCCAGTCTGCCCTTCCATAGTAACCACCAGTGGCGTAGCTACGTGGGGATTCACCCCAGACCCCCCTCCTGGTGAACCCGCCCCCGCCGCCGCCTACCTTTACTTTTGCTGGCGGGAGATCCCACTCCCCGCCAGCCGACGTCTTCTCAGTCCTTCCTGCTCTTCAATTTGTTTGCTGACGTCCTGCACGTTGTACGTGCAGGACGTCAGACTCAGTTCTGTTCTCTGAGTCTGACGTCGTCAGCAAACAAATTGAAGAGCAGGAAGCGACTGAGAAGAAGACGTCGGCTGGCGGGGAGTGGGATCCCCCGCCAGCAAAAGTAAAGGTAGGCTGCAGCGGCAGCGGGTTCGCGGCGGGAGGGGGGCCGGCAATGTCGGCGGGGGAGGGGGGGCGCCGGGGGGAGGGCTAAAATGTGCCCCCTCCCCCCGGGCTCTGGACCTCTCCCCCACGGAAGGCTGGCTACGCCCCTGGTAACCACTAACTCCTCCTTATTTTATCATCCTCACTTTAATATTCCCTTATCTCTTGTTTGTCCTGTCTGTCTGTCCTAATTAGATTGTAAGCTCTGTCGAGCAGGGACTGTCTCTTCATGTTCAAGTGTACAGTGCTATGTACGTCTAGTAGCGCTATAGAAATTATAAGTACTAGTAATAGTAGTCTTTGGGATTCCGGAATCTTGCTGCTCTTTGGGATTCCGGAATCTTGCTACTCATTGTCCTTATCCCTTATTTGTCCTGTTTGTCTGTCCTAATTAGATTGTAAGCTCTGTCGAGCAGGGTCTGTCTCTTCATGTTCAAGTGTACAGCGCTGCGTACGTCTAGTAGCGCTTTAGAAATGATAAGTAGTAGTAGTACTTTTCCTAAGGGATCCCACGTGTCTGTTCCATGCTTTCTTAAATTCTGACACAGTCCTCGTCTCCATAACCTCCACCAGGAGGCTGTTCCACACATCCACCACCCTCTCCATGAAAGAGTATTTTCTTAGATTCTTCCTAAGCCTATTTCCTCTTAACTTCATCCTATGCCCTCTCATTCCAGCGTTTTCCTTCATTTGAAAAAAGGTTCACCTCCTGTACATTAACGCCGTTGAGGTATTTAAACGTCTCTGTCATATCTCCTCTCTCCCGCCTCTGTTCCAGCGTATACATTTTGAGGTTCATGAGCTTATCACTATATGTTTTACGACCAAAACCCCTTACCAATTTGGAAGCCGCCCTCTGGACCGACTCCATCCTGCTTATATCTTTCCGTAGGTGCAGTCTCCAGAATTGCACGCAGTACTCTAAATGGGGCCTCACCAGAGACTTATACAGGGACACTATCACCTCTTTTTTTTCCTGCTGGTCATCCCTCTCCTTATGCACCCAAGCATCCTTCTGGCTAACAGATCTCATGGATATTAATCGAGCAAATCCTGAAAACTCCACCTGGCGAGGGCTGAGGTTGGCCACTTCTGATCTATACTATACCTCAGGCACCCAGGATTTGACTTTGAGAAAGCAAGCGATGCCTCACAAGAACTGCTTGAGGAAATATGGGTGCAGAACTGGGGGGAGGGGGAAGGGGAATAGTAAGTTTAAAGAAGCCATTTTTCATAGAACCCTCCATATCACAGCAATAGCTTGTTCATATCTCAGGATGACATTCTCCATTTCAAATCCCATATTCATAAATGTATAATTTTCAGACATCAGAATCTATTAGTAACGACTGAGACTTCTTTGACAGGATCACAGAATTCTAATAAGCGACAGTTTTCATAATTAAAGAGCGTCTTTTTTTTCTCTCTATTAGTGTTATAAATGATGCTGTCACATGGGATGGGTTCTGCATTTCAACCTGACATTGTGAATTCCTTGGAGGCTCCTTGATGTGTTGTGACTCTGCTGCTGAGATTTTCCTTTTGCCTGGGGAAAAGGTATCGTTTTATACTATATGGAACATAGACATTACTTTCAGTTTTGTGTGTTCTAGATTTATCAGCTGTTACTACATAATGTTGGGATTTCACACCTACACATTATCAATAGAAATCAAACAAAATAAAACATGGAAAAGAAAATAAGATGATACCTTTTTTATTGGACATAACTTAATACATTTCTTGATTAGCTTTCGAAGGTTGCCCTTCTTTGTCAGATCGGAAATAAGCAAATGTGCTAGCTGACAGTGTATATAAGTGAAAACATTCAAGCATTACTATGACAGTAAAATAGATACCATTGGAGATTCTACATGGAATGTTGCTACTATTGGAGATTCTGTTGCTACTATTGGAGATTCTACATGGAATGTTGCTACTATTGGAGATTCTACATGGAATGTTGCTATTCCACTAGCAACATTCCATGTAGAAGGCTGCGCAGGCTTCTGTTTCTGTGAGTCTGACGTCCTGCACGTACGTGCAGGACGTCAGACTCACAGAAGCAGAAGCCTGCGCGGCCACGTTGGTGATCTGCAAGGGCCGACTTCTACATGGAATGTTGCTAGTGGAATAGCAACATTCCATGTAGAATCTATAGAAATCAAACAAAATAAAACATGGAAAAGAAAATAAGATGATACCTTTTTTATTGGACATAACTTAATACATTTCTTGATTAGCTTTCGAAGGTTGCCCTTCTTCCTCAGATCGGAAATAAGCAAATAACCTTAAGATAAGGATAACCTTAAGAGTGGACTAACACGGCTACCACACTCCTCTACACCTACACATGAAAGAAAAACTGCTGTAACCCTTGCTTGCCTGGGCCAGCATCAAGTACTTTTAATAGTTTAAAGGGAGGTGAAGGCTGGGACCAGCTTGAGCTGAGAGGCCAAATGGCAGAGTAAGCCACTCAGCACTCTCCTTTCATCCAATGTTAATCCAGGTCAGAACTAGTTAAGCCAGTCTTTTTGCTGTCCTATGATAACCAGCATACGCCAGGCCCCCTCCCTGCCCAACTTCAAATCCTTGCTCAAAGCCCACCGCTTCAATGTCGCCTTCGGCACCTAACCACTACACCTCTATTCAAGAAATCTAGACTGCCCCAACTTGACATTTCGTCCTTTAGATTGTAAGCTCTTCCGAGCAGGGACCGTCCTTAATTGTTAATTTGTACAGCGCTGCGTAACCCTAGTAGCGCTCTAGAAATGTTAAGTAGTAGTAGTATCTAGTTATACAGGCACTGCTGATGCACAGGTAACTTGCCAGCTCCAATATGACTCCGTCACCAGACTGCCTCAGACAGTGCTACTGTGTTGCCCCCAAATTTTCAGCTGTTAACTATGCTGTTATCCTGGTTGTCTCTGCTGAATATTGGGCTGCTAAATTTTAGAGATTTAAATTTACGACTGCAATTAATTTGCCTAGGCTAAAATAGGTCCTGAAAATTAGGGCTAAGCACCTAACGTTTTTCTTTCACCCTCTCTGCTCTTGTAGCCCTCGCTGTTTAGAAACTTAAATTTACGTGCAAAACTTAATTTTCAACTACCTGGCTCCCAAAGTAAGGCAAATAAACACTTTGCAAATTGCCTTCATCATGATCAGGAGACCTAAGGGAAAGGGGATAGGAATTAGTATACCACCTTTCTGTGGTTACAATCAAAGCGATGTGCAAGGAGGCCGCAAAGACTAGCCTGATCGTTAGAATTAAGAGTCAGAAATTTCCTTGGTTTTTAACCCCTGCGTATAAAGTCCATTCATTAGAATAATACGTTTGGTTAACATGCAACGGTGTGGTTCAAACATGAGGGAAGGTGGTCCCCCATATTTCTACATGGTACCCTATTTAAAGTAGCCAAAATCTGATGAAGGTTCAGGTCACTTTCAAAATGATAGCACAGGGGGCGTGGTCAGCCCTCCAATTTTGGGGGTGCCCACTGGTGGGCAGGGGCAGGGGCAATGCATTCCTCTCTTCCCACATCTCCCTCCTTCACGTGCATGTGCTAACCATACTTTTGATGGCAGGGATGATGTGGCTCCATCAGCCAAATAAATAAAGTGCCTCTGCTCCTCTCTTTCTCGGCTGCGTCCTTCCTGCAGACATTGGCGGCTCCAGGACTTGTTCTCGAACATGTTCAGAGCATGGTTGAATATCGGGCCCAGAGTGCCTAGCATTAGGTGCACACCTCCAGATTTGGGGCCCAAAGTTAGCCTGGAATTCCCCGCACGGTTTCCATTTCAAACACGTAACTTAATAGGTGAATTGGTTCTTAATTGACACTGAGGATCAATGAGTTGACCTTAACAAGCGTTTAATTGGAGCCAATTAGTATTTATCTTGGATTGAAATGTTCAATTGAAGCTTTATGAGTGACAGTTAAGACGGATCATCAACGTTTTTTGATCTATAACGGTTCTGGTACATAGAATATTGAATTTAACATCTTTAGTGGCATCGGACTCCTGATGCAGGCCAGGTATGCGAAAGACAGGTCCGTGTTGAGTTGTGCTTTGCTTTGATTAAAGTTTTAATAGCACCATTACTGACTGTGTGTGGTTTCGTTTGTCATCTTTGCTGTGTCTGTTCACCATTTATGAAATTTCCGTCTGCTTGAATAACCACAGGAAAAAAAAATGAAATCCTGTTTTTTCCTGTCTTATTGGGTTCAGATGCCAATTGTTGACTTTTCCTGTGTTGTTTCAAATGAATGCATATCCCTAAAGACGAGTCCAGCCATGTCGATGCTTTCCATTCATATGCATGTTTGAGTGCCACCAGTGGTATTCCTAGGTCGGCTGCCACCCGGGGTGAATCACAACACCCCCCACCCAAGCGCATCGTTCTAACCTGCTTGCGGGTGCTGGGAGTAGTCACGCAGCTGTCAGCTCCACCGGTTCACTGCCTCAGAACAGGAAGAAACGTGAGAGGGAGCAGGGAACCGGCAGAGCTGACAGCTGCACGGATGCTTCCTTGCACCCCCTTGCAGCATGTACCCCGGGTGGACCGCCCCGTCTTTGGTACGCCACTGAGTGGCACAACCGCTTCATTCAGTTGAAAAATTAGTATGGTAGATGTCCAGTGGAAGCTGGAGGGAGAGGAATCTCAAGTTTAGTTCAATCTGGTCAGGTTTTGGAACCACCTGACCTAGAACCAATACCTAGAACCCCGATCAAAAACATGGTTCAATAAGTAGTACCCAAATTCAGATGCCAACAAAAACGAGCACTGAGCACTATTCTATAAACAGCCCTCCGAGTTGGGTGCCGGTTAAAGAATAGTGCATGGTGGCAGGATCCGTGCCCAGATTGGAGCACAAGGATTTGCACCAACTAAAACCTGCTATAAATCCTCTCTCGTAAATTAGGTGTGGATCCCTTGAATTCTATAATAGTAGGCATATCTTTAGTGAATGCCCCTGATGCACCCAAGACCCTCCCATAGCCACACCCCCTTTTCAGTTGCACGCTAAAAGATTTATGTGCACATCTTTATAGAATAGTGCCTAGCAAGATACGTGCATATAAATCCAAATTGTTGCCAATTAACACTAATAATTGATTGTTAATGTCCAATTATCTGTGCTAATTGGCTTTCTACGCAATTAAATTATACACACAAACAGAGGCATAGCCAGACCTCGGCGGGAGGGGGGCCAGAGCCCGAGGTGGGGGGGCACTGTTTAGCTGCCGACCCCCCTCCCGCCACTTTGAACCCCCCGCCGCCACAACCGCAACCCCCCCGTCACCACCACCCGCCCCCTGCCCCGCCACCGCATCAGGTACCTTGTTTGCTGGCTGGCGTCCCCAATCCCCGCCAGCCGAAGAGTCTTCTTCAGCGCCGGTCAACTCCGGCTCCTTTGTTGTGTGATCATCTATTTCTGACGCCTTACGTCCTGCACAGGGCTACATGCACGGTGCAGGACATAAGGCGTCAGAAACAAATGATCACACAATGATCATTTGTGTGATTGGGGACCCCCGGATTGGAGGAGACCCCCACCAGCAAACAAGGTGCCTGATGATGCTGGGGACGGGTGGGCAACGGTGGCAGGGGGGATCAAATGTAGAGGGTGCCAGGGCGTAATCTGTGGGGCCCATGCCCCCGTGGCCCCACGTAGCTATGCCCCTGCACACAAATTGGGAACATGCCCAAATGTGTGTATACAACTTTGTGTGCTATCCCACTGATTCTATAAAGGTTGCCAAAAATTGTATGTGAAAATTTAGGTGTGGCTCTGATTTGCATGCACAAATTTAATAGAATAATGAGCCAATTGGTGCCAATAATTGGCTTAACAAGCAATTATTGGCACTAATTAGATTTAATTGTGACAGATGCTCATAAATTTAGGCATGGGATCTGCACCTAAAATTTACATGCGGTCCAAAAAAGGGGGCGTGGGAATGGGAGTGCCATGGACATTTTGGGGTGGTACGGGGGCGTGGCTTTGAATTACATGCATAATGACAGAATATGGGTGCGCCATGTGTAAATTTAGGTGCAGGCTTTTGCACCACATTTTCATTGGTGCAAATGGCCGTGCCTAAATTTACACGCGACCTCTCCGGTTAAGCGTTTATTCTATAAGCCATGCCAAACTTTAGGTTCAGCTTATAGAATACCGTTTAAGCAGGTATTTTTTTGCACTGATTTTTAGGTCCCATGTATAGAATTCGGGGGAGAGGAAGAAAAAGCAATAGACCTGTTTACAGAGCTGGTGGAAGAGTAAAGGGTGACCTAGGCAATCCTTCAGCCTTACACCACCATCCCCAATTAACTCTTGTGTCCGTACCCTGCAGCACCCCCCACCCCCAAGATTTTAATAATTAAACTCAATAATCATGATCATCACACAAAAATCCTATTAAAATGCAGGTTAAAGTATATGTTGATCAGGGGTGGACTGAGAGTACTCTGGGCCCCCCCCCCCCTCCGCCATGCTGCTGCCGTTCCCTCTATGATGCTGCTGCTGCCACTACCACCATTCCCCCCACCACCGCCGTGCTGCCTCCCTCCCACCATGTTGCTTTTGTCCCCTCCCCCTACCTTGTAGGACCCTGGTGGTCTAGTGGCTGTGACTTCTTTGGGGGCGGGAAATAAATCCCCTCTTTCCTGCCCACCTGCTGCCTCTACTCTGCCCAGCGTAGCACCGTGTTTACAAAATGGCTGCTGAGACTTCCCACGGAAGTCTCGCCTCTTACAAGACTACCAGGGGAGTCTCGGTAGCCATTTTGTAAACACAGCGGTTCAACCAAGGAGAATAGCAGCAGCGGCCACTAGACCACCAGCGCCCCATGGGGACTGTAGTGTGCAGCAGCGGGCAACCGGGCAGAGCCTTTGGACCCCATAGAGCCTCTGGGCTCTCAGGCACTGTCCAGTTGACCGAATGGTTCAGTCCACCCCTGGTGCTAATGGATCTTTGAGTTTGTGTGACATATTGTTTTTGCTTTGACTGCTGCTGCTCTTTTTTGCCCCCCCCCCCAAGAAGCTTCTGCCCCAGGCAATGTCCTATTCATGCCTAATGGTTCAGCCTGTGTGCCTATTTACAATTGTTCCACTGACAAAGGATCATGATGACATCATTGTTCCCTCCAAGCTGAGTGGGAGTCCTCCATCTACAGTCCGGCCAGTGGAGGGCACTGTTTCACTCTCACATTTTCAATAATGAGGGACAGGCAAGTTCTGCAGGACTCCAGGGAACCTGTCTGTCCCTAGAGATTGAAAACACAATATTGAAGCACCGCCCCCTACTGGTAGCAATGCAGTTGGAGGACCCTGGCTCAGCTTAGAGGGAACAATGCACGATGTCAGACACCTTGGCACCCTTTCGTGCTGGTTTCACTCAGGGCCGCCGAGAGGGGGGGACAAAATTCCCTGGGCCCGGGCCTGCCCGCCGTCGCTCCCTGGCATTGAACTTAAGCGCCTCACCTTCGAAAGCGCAGCAGCAAGCAGCGGCAGACCACTCCTTCCTTCCGTGCCCTGCCCTCGCCTGACGTAACTTCTGCAAGGGCGGGACACGGAAGGAAGGAGTGGCCTGCCGCTGCTTGTTGCTGTGCTTTCGAAGGTGAGGCGCTTAAGGTCAGTACAGAGGGCCTGGGGGTGGAGAGAGGGTCCGGTGGCGGGTGGAGGGGGGCCCGGTGACCTTGGGTGGGGGGGGGGCCCCGGGGACGGCCTTGTCCCGGGCCTGGCCCAGTCTCTCGGTGGCCCTGGTGTGGTATGGTCATCTAATCCTAGAGACTACAGGGTCTGTATTCTTGTGCCAGTCTTCTGAGGCATCCAGTCCCAGAAGTGAAAGTTTGTAGACTTCTGTGCCTAATCCATCAAATTATCCAACCCTAGAATTGAATAACTGCATCTATGTGCCAGTGCACAGAGCTTTCCAGCCCCCACTAGCAGGAACCTATTAAAAAATTCTGAAGTTTAGTGGCCCAGATAGCATAAAAAAGGCTGTTTTCACATTTAATAATAAAGCATTCACCTGCAAAAGCGGAGCAGCGGTGTGAATATCAATTATAAACACTCTATAACTGCATGTCAGGAGGCTCCAGTCAGTCAGAAAATGAAATGCAACCACCACATTTAAGTATTCAAATCTTGGGTTCTTTTTTTTTTTTCCTCATCTCCCCTCTCGCTCCCCGCTCCCACTTTCTACCACTTAATAAGCTCTGGCGACCAACAAGCACATATATGATCTCCCGGTTTCTAATAAGCAGCTGATGGATGGGCCTCTGTCCCTGACTCAGCAGGTGTGGAAATGATTGTCTTCCACTACACATAAAAACCCAGATGATTGATTGCATGTTTATTGTATATTTCTGTTCTCAATGAGAGCACAGACCACCTTTAAATACAAAGAACTGCTGATTTCCCTCCCCTCTCTCCCCTCCTTTCTGTGAAAATGAGAAGTTGCTTTTTCAGACAACCCATACAAGCTTGGAAATTGACATTACAAGTTCACCTTTTCCCCACCCCTTTTTATTGTTAAAGGCAGTTGTTAAAACAGTTGTGTGCAGTACCAGAGCCCGAGGAGGTTGGCAAGCTTGCAGGGTAAGTGAAGGAGGAGGAAGGAACGAAGAGACTGAGTATAGGGAAGACAGAAAACTCGTTCAAGGCAAGTGAAAAATAATGGAGGGCCAAGTTAGTCATTGCACATTTCATCTTTTTGCACTACAGCTTGGGTGTGCAGCCCATTTTTAAAAATTTGTCTTTAGTTTCTCCTGTCATTTGCAGGAATTTTTGTTTTGTTTGGGGGAGGGTTAATTTTGGGAGCAATAACATTATTAGTGTGCACTCTTTTAGACGTAGATGCTCTCTTTCACAAGAGTGTGCACTATTGGAAAATAGTTGCACTCTTTCCTGATAGTGTGCTCTCTCCGCAAACAGTGCACAATCTTTCCCAATAGTGTGCCTTCTTCGCAAATAGTACATAGGCTTTCCCAATAATGTGATCTCTCTGGGAATAGTGCACAGACTTTTCCAATAGTGTGCTGTTTTTGCAAATCGTGCAGTCTTTCCTGATAGTATACTCTCTTCATAAATAGTGCACAATCTTTCCCAATAGCGTGCCTTCTTCACAAAGAGCACACAGGCTTTCCCAATACAGTGCTCTCTCTGCAAATAGTGTACGGTCTTTCCTGATAGTGTGCTGTCTTCACAAATAGTGCATGATGTTTCCCAATAATGTGCTCTCTTTATGAATAGTGTACAGTCTTTCCCAATAGTGTGCTCTTCTTGGAAATAGTGCACAATCACGCTTATTTTCGAAAGAGAAGGACGCCTATCTTTCGACACAAATCAGGAGATGGGAATCCTTCTCGCAAGGTCGCCCAAATCGGCATAATCGAAAGCCGATTTTTTGCGTCCTCAACTGCTTTCCGTCGCGGGGATGACCAAAGTTCACAGGGGTGTGTCGGCAGGGTAGCAAAGGCGGGACTGGGGCGTGATTAGGAGATGGTCATCCTCGGCCGATAATAGAAAAAAGAAGGGCATCCCTGACGAGCACTTGGCCGACTTTACTTGGTCCATTTTTTTTCATGACCAAGCCTCAAAGGTGCCCCAACTGACTAGATGACCACCGTAGGGAATCGGGGATGACCTCCCCTTACTCCCCCAGTGGTCACTAACCCCCTCCCACCATAAAAAACAAGTTTAAAAATATTTTTTGCCAGCCTCAAATGCCATACTCAGGTCCATCGCAGCAGTATACAGGTCCCTGGAGCAGTTGTAGTGGGTGCAGTGTACTTCAGGCAGGTGGACCTGTGGAGGGGGGGGGGGGTGGGGGGCTCAGCACCAAAGGTAAGGGAGCTATGCACCTGGGAGCAATTTTTGAAGTCCACTGTAGTTTTTCCTTTAGGGTGCCCAGTTGGTGCTCTGGCATGTGAGGGGGACCAGTGCACTACAAATGCTGGCTCCTCCCACGACCAAAAGTCTTGGATTTGGCCATTTTTGAGACAGACGTCTTTGGTTTCCATTATCGCCGAAAACCGAGGACGACCATCTCTAAGGTCGACCTAAATGTCAAGATTTGGGCGTCCCCGACCATGTTATCGAAACGAAAGATGGACGTCCATCTTGTTTCGATAATATGCGTTGCCCTGCCCCTGCACGGCACCGTCCTTATAGTTGGGCGCCCTTAGAGATGGTCGTCCCCGTTCGAAAATGCCCCTCCTCGTTTCCCAATAGTGTGCTCTCTTCGCAAATAGTGCAGATTGTTTCCCAGTAATGTGCTCTCTTTGTGAATAGTGCACAGTCTTTCCCAATAGGGTGCTCTCTTCATGAATAGTGTGCACTCTTTTCTGATAGTGTGCTGTCTTTGTAAATAGTGATCGTAGAAAAGGAGAAAAAGTTCCTCACGAGTATGAAGCACAGAGTAAACAAAGAAGTGAGGAAAAGAACCTAGAATATCAGCTCTCAGTGGTCCATTCATTTATTCCAAGTACAACACAAATATGGTGCAATCAGAGGTACGACCCGAAACGGATCGTGTTTCGGCACTAATGCCTGTGTCAGGAGTCCAACTCTCTGTCTACATATCAAAATACATAACTACATGTCATATAAGATATAACATAATATGTAAACATGCAATAGTGCACAATATTTCCCCAGTGTGTGCTCTCATTGTTAGTAGTGCGCAATCTTACCTGATAGTGTGCTCTCTTCACCACTAGTGCACAATGTTTCTCAATAGTGTGCTCTCTTTCTTAATAGTGCATAGTCTTTTCTGATAATGTGCTCTCTTCACAAATAATGCACAATGTTTCCCAGTGGTATGCTCTTTTTTGCAAATAATGCACTATCTTTCCTGATAATGCAATAGTGCACAGTCATTTCCAACAGTATGTTCTCTTCGTTAATGGTGCACAATCTTTCCTGATAATGTGCTCGCTTCACAAATAGTGCACAGCGTTTCCCAATAGTGTGTTCTTTTTGCAAATACTGCATAATCTTTCTCAATAATGTGCTCTCTTTGTGAATAGTACAGTCTTTCTCAATAGTGAACTATTTTTGTGAATAGTACACAGTCTTTCCCAATAGTGTGTACGAATAGTGTGCATTCTTTCATGATAATGTGTTCTCTTCGAGAATAGAGTGCATTCTTTCCTGATAGTGTGCTGACTTTGTGAATAGTGTGCAATCTTTCTGAATGGTTTGTGCTTTTCACAAACAGTGCACATTCTTTCCAGATAGTGCACTCTCTTCATAAACAGTATGCACTCTTCATTAAAAATACCACAGCGTTTTTGTTGTCGCTGGCCTTCATCTGTGGAATTCTCTTCCTTCTGCAATGCGACATAGTTCCTCCTTATCTCAGTTTAAGAAGCAGTTGAAAGCTTGTTGTTTTGGAAGGCCTCTTCTTGATGGGAGAGGGTTTTAAGAATTATTTGGGCAGTGGGTGTTTGTATGTCTAATGTGTCATTTTTATGAGTGCATAAGTATATAAGTAATGCCACACTGGGAAAAGACCAAAGGTCCATCGAGCCCAGCATCCTGTCCACGACAGCGGCCAATCCAGGCCAAGGGCACCTGGTGAGCTTCCCAAAAGTACAAACATTCTATACAATCAAGCCATTGTGACATCACTAATGAGGTTGGCTCTTATTGGTGGAATGAGCCACTATGACATCACAATAGGTTAAATCACTGCTCTATGTAATAAAAGTGAGCCAAGTAGAGGACATAAGTATATAAGTAATGCCACACTGGGAAAAAACCAAGGGTCCATCGAGCCCAGCATCCTGTCCACGACAGCGGCCAATCCAGGCCAAGGGCACCTGGCGAGCTTCCCAAACGTACAAACATTCTATACATGTTATTCCTGGAATTGTGGGTTGTTTTGTTTTGTTGTTTTTTGTTTGGTTTTGGGTTTTTTTTTTTGTAATCTGCTCAGATGACTGAATGGGCGGGTTATAAATGTATTAAATAAATAAAATAATAAAAATAAATTCTAAGTCATATTAAAAGTCTGATTTAGTGCATTTGCATATTTCATAGGAATCCCAACCTACTTACATTCTGGTGTGATCCTTTACCACCCGGCCCACAATCCTAATCTTTGCGGGTGAGATTTTTTGACTCTTAAACTGAGGTTGGAATCCTCACAACATACAGTACTGCTTTCGTTTTGGAATGCTCTTCTTCCAGATGTTCCGCAAGAGAGCTCATATCGAAAATTTAAGACAGGAGTGAAGACCTGGCTCTTTGAGCAGAGTTTCAACTGTTCCTATGCTCAGGAAGCAAATCCCCTGCAACCCTTAACAAAACTTCTCCTATATGTGTCTCAGGTATATCAACTCCCTGGTAACAACTGTAATGCGATACAATTCCATCTCCCATTGTGGTTTAGGGGTCCTTTCATGATACACACATGCAATTTGCGTGAACAATTTCATTGAGTAACAAGCCAATAGGTAGCAATAATTTGGTGCTAACGACCAATTATTACAGTTAATTGGCTCCAATTAGGAAGAAAAACGTAGGCAGATAAGACCATATGGCCTATCCAGTCTGTCCATTCATGCCACCTAATCTTAGAGATCCCATGTACTTGTCCCAAGCTCTTTTGAACTCAGATACTGTTTTCATCTCCACCACTTCCACCGGGAGGCCGTTCCACGAATTCACCAGCTTTTCCATGAAGAAGTATTTCCTCAGGTTACTTCTGAGTCTATCCCTTTTCACCTTCATCCTATGCCCCCTCATTCCAGAGATTCCTTTCAGTTTAAAGAGACTCGCCTACAGTGCATTTATGCCGCATAAGTATTTAAATATCTCTATCATATCTCCCCTTCCCGCCTTTCTTCCAAAGTATAGAGGTGTGGTAGCCGTGTTAGTCCACTCTTAAAGGTTATCAATAGAAATCAAACAAAATAAAACATGGAATAGAAAATAAGATGATACCTTTTTTATAGGACATAACTTAATACATTTCTTGATTAGCTTTCGAAGGTTGCCCTTCTTCGTCAGATCAGAAATAAGCAAATGTGGTAGCTGATAGTATATATAAGTGAAACATCCTAGCATTTCATTGACAGTCTAGCAGGGTAGGGGTGGGTAGGAGGTATGCATGGGGACATCAAAGCATTTCATTGATAGTCTAACAGGACCCTGTGGGCCAGCACTTTACAAGACCAGAACACTGTACCAGTGATTTCATAGTAAGAATCCTGAAAGGTAACTTTAAAACAATACAGGAACGTAAGACCTTTGAAGTCAGAATGATTGAATATTTTGACACCCAACAGACAGGACTTAACAAGGATCTGGGTTTTCTAGCCCATTATAAACCATAAAGTTGTATTTCTCTGTTTATCACCCTCCTCTCACCTACCAACACCCATTCTGTTAGAATATCAATGAAATGCTTTGATGTCCCCATGCATACCCCCACCCTCCCACTCTGTCAGACTGTCAAAGTAATGCTTTGATGTTTCTCTTATATATACTATCTGCTACCACATTTGCTTATTTCCGATCTGACGAAGAAGGGCAACCTTCGAAAGCTAATCAAGAAATGTATTAAGTTATGTCCAATAAAAAAGGTATCATCTTATTTTCTTTTCCATGTTTTATTTTGTTTGATTTCTATAGATTCTACATGGAATGTTGCTATTCCACTAGCAACATTCCATGTAGAAGTCAGCCCTTGTAGATCACCAATGTGGCCGCGCAGGCTTCTGCTTCTGTGAGTCTGACGTCCTGCACGTACGTGCAGGACGTCAGACTCACAGAAACAGAAGCCTGCGCAGCCTTCTACATGGAATGTTGCTAGTGGAATAGCAACATTCCATGTAGAATCTCCAATAGTAGCAACATTCCATGTAGAATCTCCAATAGTATCTATTTTACTGTCATAGTAATGCTTGAATGTTTTCACTTATATACACTGTCAGCTAGCACATTTGCTTATTTCCCATCTGAGGAAGAAGGGCAACCTTCGAAAGCTAATCAAGAAATGTATTAAGTTATGTCCAATAAAAAAGGTGTCATCTTATTTTCTTTTCTATGTTTTATTTTGTTTGATTTCTATTGATAACCTTCCAAAGTATACAAATTGAGATCTTTAAGTCTGTCCCCATACATTTTATAATGAAGACCACTGAACATTTTAGTAGCCAACCTCTGACCTGACTCCATCCTGTTTATATCTTTTTGAAGGTGCGGCCTCCAGAATTATGCACAATATTCTAAATGAGGTCTCACTAGAGTCTTATACAGGGGCATCCTCACTTCCTTTTTCATGTTGGTCATTCCTCTCCCTATGCACTCGAGCATTCGCCGTCACCTTTTCTACCTGTTTAGCCACCTTAAGATCATCGCATATGATCACACCCAAGTCCCGCTCCTCTTTCGTACACATGCTAAACTGTACCATTTCCTCGGGGTTTTGCTGCCCAAATAGATGACACTGCATTTTTTAGCCTTAAATCTCAGCTGCCAAATTCCAGATCATTCCTCTAGCTTCACTAAGTCCTTCCTCATGCTATCCACACCATCAGGGGTCTCTACCCTACTGCAGATTTTGATATCATCCATAAGGAGGCAAACCTTACCAGACAACCCTTCAGCAATATCGCTTACAAAACTGTTAAAAAGAACCAGCCCAAATCCTTAATACCGGCTCAATCAAATATTCCACAGCTAGCAATTTCACATTTATTTGCAAATTAGGAGAGTCACAGTGGAGTGAAAAGAGGGTAAAAGTTAATGAATGTGCTTCTAGGCAATAAGAAAAAAAAACACTGCCCAATTTGGTGGAAAATTAGTCTTTTGTTGACAATATATGTGGTAAATTTAATGCTAAAGAACACAGATGAATGAAAAAAAAAGTCCACATCCATTTTAGCTGACCCCATTATACTTACATCCTCAGTTTACACAGAGGGGCATAATCGAACGGGGGCGCCCATCTATAAGGGCGCCCATCTCTAATGACAGCCCCGTAAAGCGGCGTACCCGACCATATTATCGAAACAAGATGGGCGGCCATCTTTCGTTTCGATAATACAGTCGGGGCCAGCCAACTCTCAACATTTGGGCCGCCCTTAGAGATGCCCGACATTGGTTTTCGCCGATAATGGAAACTAATGGCGGCCATCTCAAAAACGGCCAAATCCAAGCCATTTGGTCGTGGGAGGAGCCAGCATTTGTACTGCACTGGTCCCCCTCATATGTCAGGACACCAACCGGGCACCCTAGGGGGCACTGCAGTGGACTTCAGAAATTGCTCCCAGGTGCATAGCTCCTTTACCTTGTGTGCTGAGCCCCCCCCCCCCCAAAAAAAAAACCCCAAAACCCACTCCCCACAACTGTACACCACTACCATAGCCCTTAAAGGGTAACAGGGGGCACCTAGATGTGGATACAGTGTTTTTTGGGTGGGTTTTGGAGGGCTCCCATTTACCGCCACAAGTGTAACAGGTAGGGTGGGGATGGGCCTGGGTCCGCCTGCCTGAAGTGCACTGCAGTACCCACTAAAATCTGCTCCAGGGACCTGCATAGTGCTGTGTTGGAGCTGGGTATGACATTTGAGGCTGGCATAGAGGCTGGCAAAAAATGATTTTTTTTTTTGGGTGGGAGGGGATTGGTGACCACTGGGGGAGTAAGGGGAGGTGATCCCTGATTCCCTCCAGTGGTCATTTGGTCAGTTCGGGCACCATTTCAAGGCTTGGTTTTGAACAAAAAGGGTCCAAGTAAAGTCGGCCAAATGCTCATCAGGGCCGGCCTTCTTTTTTCCATTATCGGCCGAGGACAGCCATCTCTTAACCACACCCCCGTCCCACCTTCGGTACACTGCCGGCACGCCCCCTTGAACTTTGGCCGTCCCTGTGACGGAAAGCAGTTGAAGCCGGCCAAAATCGGCTTTCAATTATACAGATTTGGCCAGCCTTAGGAGGCCGGCTATCTCCCAATTTGTGTCGGAAGATGGCCGCCCTTCTCCTTCAAAAATAAGCAGGATAGTATACTCAAAATATATGAAAGAAACATTTCTTGGACCTGAAAAACTCTTCTTATAGGCTAAGTCTTCCGAGCAACAAAGGGACAAGGTGCAATATGAAAGGATCTGTTGACCAAAATTGGGATGCATGAGGCTTGCCCTATGACTCCAGCAATGATTTTGCAGAGGAGACCCCTGTGAATGAATGTGTGATACAAACCCCAAAAAACACCTGAAAATTGGAGAGAACCGGGGAAACCAGGGTTCAGACTCTGCTGCAGCTCCTTGTGACTTTGGGCAAGTCACTTAACCCACGAGTCAAAAAAACACACACAAAAATGAAGATGGCTAAAGAAGAAGCAGTCAAAACCAAAGTGGTAAGGGCAGCGGACTTTGATCCTTGTGAACTGGGTTCAATTCCCACTGCAGCTCCTTGTGACTCTGGGCAAGTCACTTAATCCTCCATTACCCCAGGTACAAATAAGTATCTGTATATACTATGTAAACCACTTTGAATGTAGTTGCAAAATAAAACATAGAAAGGTGGTATATCAAGTCCCATTTCCTTTCCTCTTTTTCTTTCCCTAAATGAATGACGTAACATGGCTTTTACATGAGTCAGTGTATTCCTGGGGGTGTAGGTTGAGCTGTGTTGCAATGTATGTGTATAGTTTATGAATACATACGTACATGCATGTAGGGGCAGACTGACAGGGATCTGGACCCATGGGCCATAAAGGTCATGCCCCCCCCCCCCCCCCGGATCCCACATCTCTCCCTCTTCCCCCTCCTCCCTCTCCAGATCAAACATCTTTCTCCCCCTTCCCTCTCTGGATCCAACATATTTCCTCCCCCCCCCCCTCCAGATGCAACATCTCTCCCTCTCATTCTTTCTCCTAGGTGCACCATCTCTGCCTCTCCCTCCCCGTGGTGCACCATCTCAGCCCCCTCCCCCACAACCGGATCCAACATCTCTGCCACCCTCCCTCCCTTCCCCAGGTCCAACATCTCTCTCCCTTCTTAGGACAACATCTCCCCCTCTCTACTCTCTCTCCTGCATCCCCAGGTTCAACTCCCCCCCACCCCCTGTTTACCTCAAGAGTTCCTTTCTCCCTAAAGGGCCCCGACATAGGCTGTCTGCCGCTGACCGGAACCTTCTCTCTGCCGCGGCCGACCCTCGTGGAAGCAGAAAGTTACATCAGAAAGGGGAGGGCCGTGGCAGAAGAAGGCGCCTAAAAAATCCACAGAGTAAACATTTACGCCTAAGCGTATTCTATAAGCGGTGCCTAGATTTAGGCGCAGTATACAGAATAGGCTTAGTTGATATGCCAACACCTAAAACTATGCACCTCCTTTTACACCAACGAAAACGTGACTTAAATCCTCACACACAGATTTACGCGCACTGGGCCATATTCTATAAATAGGTAAATTTTGGAACTCCCATGAAACGCCCATTTCTATGCCCATAGCCACGCCCCTTTTCAACTGCACACATTAGAATTTAGGCACATTTCATTACAGTACGCTTAGCGAGTTCTGCTCATAAATTCTAATTATTGCCAATTAGTGCTCATTATTGCTTGTTAAGGGCCGTTATCAACAATGATTAGCTTGTTAAGCCAATTAAGTTACGTGCGTTGTTACAGAATATGCCTGGATTTCTACACAGATCTCTAGGCGCACCTTATAATAATCTCGGCAGTTAATGTCTGTAGGAGTAGAGATACTGTGATGTGCTGCACTTTGCATCTTTGGCATGGTCTTGCAACTCATTCTAAAAGGGAGTGTGCGAGAGTGTGAAAAAAAAAAACAGATCTTAAAGCCTGGGTTGTGATGGGATACATTATTAGATAAGAACATTTTAGCTAACACTTCTTCATCACTGGTCAATGCAGGCCAAGAGTGAAGCCAAAGGGGAAATTTGAAAGGCACAGCTCCTTTTGAGTACGAGTTCAGCGAGTAGATTTTCCGATAATATTTCCATCATAGAATCAATCAGCTGAACGCCTGAATGGAGTATGTCACAGGTTTTCTGCTCTTCATATTATTGATTTTTTTTCACTGGGGTTGGCCCTCTGACTCAGGCTCCAGAATTATATGCTGTGACATGGGCTTCGGACATCCTGTCTTGCATTTCCATCTCTGGAGGTTGGCAAGATTTTGACTGTGCCACAGAGGTCAGACCTGCCAAGTTTCCCAGTTGCATGAGGGAGAATTTCTGACTCACCCTGCTTTTTAACTTACATTCCAAACATGGGCGTAGTTTGGGGGGGTTGAGGGGGCAGTGCCCCCCCAAACGAGCTGCCACCCCATCTTCCAATCCCCCGAACCGCCGGCAGCCTCTGCGAGAAAGCAGCACGCACGCTGCTTTAGACCTGCCCCCGGAAGCCTTTCTTTCTCCTTCAACTTCCTGGTCCCGTGTAGGTGGAAAGCCGTAGGAGAGAGAAGGGCCTCCGGGGCAGGTCTAAAGCAGCGTACGTGCTGCTTTCGCTGAGGCTGCCGGTGGCACGGGGGATTGGAAGATAGGGGAGGGTGATACCGGGCGCCACTGGAAGATTCCAGTGCTGTGGTAGCGGCAGCGGTGGTGACGTGGGGGCAGAGGTGGGCTCAAAGGAGAGCAAGAGAGACACGCCCCACCCTTTGCCCCCCCCCCAAATGAAACTGTCAAACTAAACCCATGATTCCAAAGCAGTGCAATATTTGCAGCCCCTGATTCTATTCATTGAGATCAGTTCTGGAGGTCCCATAACACATTAAGATGGGGCTGTTAGAAATCCAGAAGTGGCCTAAAATTTCGTTCCCAGTGGCGTAGCCACAGGTGGGCTTGGGTGGGCCAAGGCCCACCCATTTATGGCTCAGGCCCACCCAACAGTAGCACATGTTTAGTGGTAACTGGTGGGAATCCCAAGCTCCGCCAGCTGAAGATTTTCCCCTGATAGTAATGAAAACGCTACTCTCCATGACACCGGCACCTGCGCATGCTTTCAGTGCATGCCTGCTGCCAAGGTGGAAAGAAGCATTTTCCCACCAGCTGAGATAATTTTTTTTTTTTTGGAGGGGGGGGGGGGGGGAGAACACTTGGTGCCCACCCAATTCTTGCCTAGGCCCACCCAAAATCTGTTGTCTGGCTACGCCCCTGCTCCTTCCTGGAATTAGATAACTTGGCTGTTCTGCAGAGGTGGTGCACTGAGGCCCAATGTGAGAGGAAAGGAGCCATTTGGTTGCACTGAAGGTTGTCGGAAAGTAGGTGTCAATCAATCAATCATATCTGTGCCTCTATATTGCCTTTCCTAGAACAGTTCAAGATTGGGTCCCTCTGCCACCCCCAGGAATGGGTGGGAAAGGGAGTCCTGGGGGCAAAAATCACAGAGCGAACCAAAAGACCCACCGGCTCATTAACAGGGACCTCCTGCTGCTACGAAATCCGAGAAGGGTTTTAATACATCTTATTTATTCGTATTATTTCACAAAGAGACAAATCTGCCGAAAAATTCATTACGCGCTTGAGAGAGTGGGATTTATTGTTACATTCAGATGCTAGAAACTCAGCACACTCCTTCCTGTCACTGTACTTTGGCAATCCTAATTTGTTTCTTGCATCTCTGGCCATGAATTTAGCTTGCATGCGAGAATGGGAGGGAAAAGGGAGGAGGGGGGTAGAAGGTGGAAGAAA
This sequence comes from Microcaecilia unicolor, assembly GCF_901765095.1. Classification (NCBI taxonomy): domain Eukaryota; kingdom Metazoa; phylum Chordata; class Amphibia; order Gymnophiona; family Siphonopidae; genus Microcaecilia; species Microcaecilia unicolor. The sequence goes on from NC_044041.1 coordinate 188,830,196, forward strand.
GTGAAAGTTTAATGGCAGCTTCAGTTAATAATATAAAGACAGGGAGAATTTTTATAGTCTTATCATTTCATTGCATTGAGATTGAAATAATCATCCGTGAGAGACCCACTCCAAGCCCTATCTTCCCATGGAGGAGTAGCCTAATGGTGAGTGCGGTGGACTGAGAACCTGAGGTGGCGGGTTTGATGTCCACTGCAACTCCTTGTGACACTGGGCAAGTCACTGAATCCTCCATTGCCCCACATACAAAACTTAGATTGTGAGCCAACTAGGAAAAAATAACTTACAGGGGTGATATGATACAGACGTTCAAATATTTGAAAGGTATTAATCCGCAAACAAATCTTTTCCGGAGATGGGGAGGCGGTAGAACGAGAGGACATGAAATGAGATAGAAGGGGGGCAGACTCAGGAAAGATGTCAGGAAGTATTTCTTCACGGAGAGGGTGGTGAACGCTTGGAATGCCCTCCCGCGGGAGGTGGTGGACATGAAAACGGTAACGGAATTCAAACATGCGTGGGATAGGCATAAAGGAATCCTGTGCAGAAGGAATGGATCCACAGAAGCTTAGCTGAAATTGGGTGGCGGGGGAAGAGGGGTTGGTGGTTGAGAGGCTAGGATAGGGGAGGGCAGACTTATACGGGGTCTGTGCCAGAGCCGGTGATGGGAGGCGGGACTGGTGGTTGGGAGGCGGGAAATACTGCTGGACAGACTTATACGGTCTGTGCCCTGAAAAAGACAGGTACAAATCAAGGTAAGGTATACACATATGAGTTTATCGTGGGCAGACTAGATGGACCGTGCAGGTCTTTTTCTGCCGTCATCTACTATGTTACTATGTTACTATGTTACTTACTTGCATATAATGTATACAAACTGCTTTGGTTGTATCAAAGAAAGGCAGCATATCAAGTCCAAGACCCTTCACAGTGTACTCTATCCTTCTAGAATATGCTCTACATCTTTCCAATGACCTTTTCTCCTCTATATGCAGGGCTTTTTTTGAGGGGGTACTTGGGGTTACTGAATATCGGCACCTTTTCCATTGCCTGCTAAAATTGACCCATGGACCCCAAGTTTTAATGAAAGAGCTCAGGCCCTACACATCAATTCTCTCTTGTCATTGATTCTGTGACTGGTTGCAGGGGGCCTGGCTATTATGGGGTGGGTCCCTCCGTGATCACCCCACTCCTGAAAGGTGGCCTAGCATTTGAGTACCGGCACCTTTTTTGCTAGAAAAAACACACTGTCTATATGATACCTTGTGCCCAGGGCTCAGCTGTTTTTCAAACTTTTAACCCCTCTCCTTCTTATGGGAGCAGGCCCCATTCCAAGCCTTTGCCTTTCCTCCTTAATTTCTTTAGTGAGACTAAGGTTCTTCGGGCCCCAAGGTGTGAGACCTACCACTCTTCCCATTACTTTTTTGGCTTAGTGGCTTCCCCCTGTGGGAAGGAAAGCAAGAAGCCATGGGCAATGCCCCTACACCCAAGTTTTGGGCTTCCCTTCAATTTTCGATGAACTACTGCTGTTGGGCTTTTGTCCCTGGGGGGCGACTCCTTTGTTACTGCATTATTCTACAGAAGTGACCCAGAATGTTCCTCATGTTACTGAATAGAAACACCTGGTGTGGTATCCTGCCACATACAGTTAACCCAAGCAGTGCTGGGTAAAATCTCATGGGTTTCCAGAGCTCGATAATGTTGCTGATGGTTCCAAATTGCCAAGTTCTTATATGATAGCTGCTGATTCGGAGTTTTGCTCTGGTTTTGTCCCTTCCCCCTCCACCTCCATAGAACGTGCATGCTATTGACTAAAGTTTCATAGGTCCGTTTGCCTCCCTCTCTGTCATGATATAATAACCAGGAAGTAACTCAGAGGACCGATGCCAGCTTTCAACTAAATCATGTCAGTTGCAAAGAGGTGAAGTTGATCATTCTCCCCCTTGCCTCTTAGAAAGTTTTTCTTGTTGCTCGAGAATCAGAATCAGAAATGAGCGTCCAAGGAGTCGTATCATGTTTGTGAAATGAAATCTGTTAAATAACAAGGTACAAAGCCCAAATTATTATTGTAGTTTTGAAATTTGAATAATTTTTTCTCAGTTTCCTGCTTTTTTTACCTGAAAGGCCTGCACATATACAAAGAGCTAGAACTGGAACAGAAATTATCCAGGGGGGCCCTTTCATAACCCAAGCACTGTTCTCTGCCAAGCAAAATCCAATACATCCATCTACTGAGCGTGCCCTGAGGGCCGTGTTAATTACTCCATTACTGGAGACTCGTTATAGAGGTGGGACTCGGGAGCCACCATAAACAGTAAATAATCTCTCTATTAGTTCATAGGCTGCAGTTGCGACACTGCTATTCCCTCTTCTCAAGACCTCGATAGAAGAAATTTTGCAAAAGTGCAAGCGAACCACACTAAGGACTCAAGTCTATAAAGGACACCTTGAAAAAAAAATGGCTGCGTGTGACCTAGTATGGGTGCAGAATTTTATGACATGATTGAGCAAAGGGCGCCATCTGTTTTGCACCCTTTCTTGAATAGCTTCGCAAAAATCCGCGCCTAAGTGGAATAAGGTGTCTAATTTCCACGCTGAACATTTATAGAATACGCTTTCCATGCTGATTTCCCACAACACCGCCCCCCCCCCCCACACTCTGCCCCATCTCCGCCTCTTTTTTTGGCACAGAACTTAGGCATTTAGGGGTCCTTTTACTAAGCTGCGGGGGAAAAGGGCCCTGCGGTAGCAGCAGGGGGCGTTCTTTCCCACGCGCCAGGGCCCTTTTATTCACAGCCCCATTAAAACGGCCACTCAGTGAGATAACTCTTACCGCGTGGCTTTGCGGCAGGGAGTCCTTACCGCTACGCATCGAGGTGGTGATAAGGGCTTCCACGCTAACCCAGCTGTAACTGAGCAGTGTACGAGGATGCCCAATTACCACCAGGTGATCACAGCGCAAGCCATTTCCGGGGGCAGGACTACCACCGGCGGCCACGTTGGGCCAGCACTAGTCCCGGAAGGGCAAGCAGTAAGCATTGGGCTTACCGCCACTCTGTTAAAGGGCCCCGTATAGAATCATGCTTATCGCATTTCCCTCTTTTTTTGTGTGTCGAAATAGCCGATTGGTGCCTACGTTTGGCGCCGATATTTTCTTGAATTAGGCCAAGTTGACCTTCTTTCTTCGTGTTTCAAAAGCCGCCAGCAACAATTCCAGTACGCTGCCCTGCCGTTGGCACCCAGCCTCTTCTCTACTGTGGCTTCCTCCGATGAAACAGGAAATGACATCAGAGAGGCAGCCGCAGTAAAGAGAAGAGGCAGGTGACTGCCGACAATGACCTTTTGGAACACGAAGGTAAATCTCAGGGAACGGGGTGGAGGAAGGAAGGAGGAGATGACGCTCCCCGAAGAGTGCCGCCTGAGGCCCCCGCCTTAGGTGGCCTAATAGTCGGGCCACCCCTTGGCTGGCACAAGTGCTCACACTTAACTTTCACATGCATATTTAAGTGCTTATACTGGTATTCTATAAAGAAATGTATGTTTCTTTATAGAACAAGCTCCTATCGGACGCTTTGTTAATGAATTGCCCTGGAAACGTGCTGTCCGATGTTCTCTTTTCTTTCTATTCTTCTGCTGATACTAGGTAAGTGAATGATTTTATGTATTAAGACCCCGCTTTCTATGCTTCAAGGTTATTTTTTTTTCCTCATAAGCAGACAGTACACCTGAGGTTCTGAAATCAGGAACGTAACAAGCAAAGAGGCGTGGGAGGGGGAACGTGCGATCATGAAACACTGGTTGGCTGATCCGACCCTCTCACAGACTCTCGTGACCTGGAGCGAGTCACTTCATCCTCTTGTTCCTCGATTAGCCAGAATGCACCGTCCAAAAAGCTTCTCATCTTGGAGCCCAGGCAATGCGTTTCCACTGCTTTGCATCCCTTATTTCCGAGTAGGGGGTGGAGTGTTCTTAAGAACTTCTGTCCTGACCTTATTTTCTTCCTCTCGACACAACGTGCATTGCTGACCCAGCTCTGTAAACTGTGTGCGTGTGCAAGTCCATGAAATTACTTAAATCGTTCGTACCGCACACATAGTGAAGGTATGGATAGAAAATTACCCATGGAGAAGGTAGCTGAAATACCCAGCTTAGCAGGAAAGCACCTCTATTTAATTAAGATTTCAATCTTTTTCTTATCCCAGGAATAGCCACAGGAGGCAGCGCTAGCTATGACATGCAAATAGGCTCTGGAGAGACAGAAAGTAAGCATGTGTGTGTCCCACATAACAGTGAATATCAGGCTGAAATTCAGTCTAATCTAGTGGCATAGGCAGACCCAGTATTTTGGATGGGCCTAGAATTAATTTAGGTGGGCCCTTCCACACCACGCCACCCCACGTGACACCCCCACCCAGGGGTGTGCGCTGATAAATTTTTAACAACAGGCTCTTTCTCCGGACGTAGCCAGCTCTGCAGTTGGAAGGGCTAGGGGTGGCCGGGGAGGGGGGGGGGAGGAGCAACACTTGCCTCTCTCTCCTCCATCCCTTCATGTGGGCATGCTAGGCATACCTTTACTGGCAGCCAATAAATGGACTGCCACCGCTCCCAACGTCTTGCTCACATGATCCAGAAGTCCCAGCCTGCTGCTCAGAGCTAGAAACAAGGAGCTGGGAGCAGCAGCAGTCTATTTACTTGGCTGGCAGGGCTCAGCATCCCCACCAGCAAAATAAAAGATAATTCAGCAGGGGGCCCAAGCCCACATTTTGGAAGCCAGTTGTTAAAGTAGCCATGGAGGGCCCTACTTTAACAACCGGCTCCCAAAATTCTTAAAAACGTAACAACCGGCTCTTGCGAGCCTGTGAGAGCCTGCTCCAGCACACCACTGCCCCCACCCCCCGGAGATATAAAAAAATGATAGGTATTTTTTCACCTACCCCAAATCAACATCTCCTCCGTGGCATCTTCCTGTCCGTCGCTGAACTCCGTCCCTCCCAGGTGTACCTTACAGGCATCTCCGGCGCCTGCAGTGATTCATTTTTGCTGCCTACGCCGGCCCCATAGGCTTCCATCGGCCAGGTCCCGCCATAAAGGAAACAGGAAATGACATCAGCAAAAGCAAGAGCCGGCCGATGGAAGCCTATGGGGCCGGCGCAGCAGCAATAATAAATCACTACAGGCACCCGAGACGCCTGTAAGATACACCGGGGAGGGACGGGGTTCAACGACAGGTGGGAAGATGCAGGGATGCCGCGGAGGAGGAGAGATGTTGATGTGAGATTGCACCGCTGGGTGGGTCTGAGGCATGAATGGGTGGGCCTGTGCCCACCCAGCCCCACCCGTAGTTACGCCACTGGTCTAACCTATCATATAGTTTTAACAGTATCAGCCAGATAGTTGCTAATTTTTAGACTCTCTTGTAAATCCTGAATGATCTACAACAAGGGAGCTGCTGCAGTTGCCTTCCAGTTCTGAGGGAGGGCTGCATGTGCTCAGTGAGGCGCAATAGTGAATTATGGGAAGTAAGAGTGCTGACTTCACCCACTTCGGTGGAGCTGATTTGCCCAACCCTGAGATCACAGTACTCAGTGGGGGTTTTGGCATGCTGCGGTAGACTTGTACTCTCAATTTATCATCTTTCAATTTTAATTTGCGTTTAAGCAATTTAAAAAAGGTGAACACAATGCTCCTACAATCCGGATCAATGGGGGCTTTCCTTCCCTTGCTGAAAGAACTTGCAGAGTTACACAATTTGCATTGTTGCAGATTTCAGGGCCTTTTTGTCAGGCAGAAAATATGCCTTTTAACTTGTGCCATTTGTTAAACCAAATGACAACACCATGTGGGATGGGTTTGAAGGTTCGGGTGGACAAGATGGATGCATTTCCTTAACCTCCCCTATTAACACCATCACATAGCGGTCTTTTAAGTTGCTCATAATGAGAACAGAAAAGTATGAAGGATGACTTTCTGGACAGTTTGTGTACGAAACAGCTAATGTGGCCCATTAGTCTTCCCTAACTTCTCCCCTTTACCTACAGGTTGATCCCTTGATTAATATTACAAGCTGGCTCCCACGTACGAGTAAAGGGTAGCAGCACCAGAAATGAAAATGTAATGTGCATTTATTGTAAAGGCAGGAAGTGTTATTCCACCCTGGAGAGTTGCTACCACTTCTGGATGAGAAAACGAGTCTGCTCAGCCTTCAGACGCTGGCTGGTTAAGTTCAAACTGGACATATTCCAGGTATACACGTGGTTAAATGTGGCTGCCAAACCCATACTGAAAATCGGAGGATAGCCGGTTATATCGCGCGATATAATTGGCTATTCGCTAGCCACTAACTGGCCATATTCAGCAGGAGACAGCCAGCTATCTCCTGCTGAATATCGCTGGATAGCCGTTCCTGGCTGGTTAAATGGTTTCGAATATTGGGGGGGGGGAAGTAGGAACCTGAGGCAACAGAGAGTGAAATGGCTTGGTCAAGATCACAGGATTTGAGCCAGGCTTTGTTGGTAGTTGCCTTGGTGCTCTAACCACTAGGGGGTAGATCTAAGAAAGAGCACCAAAATTTAGGCACCAGGAATAATGCGCACTAAGCGCAATTAGAATAAGTTCGCAGTTTCATGTCAAAACCTGGCATAAGTACTTGGACCTAACTGTTGGCAGTTAGGCGTGTAATCCCTAGTATTCTATAACCTGCACCCCTGACTCCTAGGCACGCCCCTGACCTGCCCATGCCCCTCCCACATACACACCCCCTGGAAGCTATGCACAATAGAAATTGCATGCACAGCTTCTAGAATAGCGACTAAGGACAGTTGCACATGCAAATTAACTCCTATTATCCTATATAATAATTTGCACCTCCAACGTTCCATCGCTGTCTGGCTGCCTGGGTTCGTAACATCTCATGACATCAGCCAGCCTCCAGTGTTTCATTCCCCCTCACTGCCCTGCCCTCGCGAAAAAAACGTAGGAAACAGTGAGAGAGACGGGAACGCTGGAGGCGAGCTGACGTCAGGATGTTACCAACGGAAGGGAAGCCAGCAAGGCCAGCCAGAAAATGATGAGGTACAAAGGAAGAGAGAATCGCAGCACATTGAGGGGAAGGGCAGGGCAGAGCAGAATAGAATCGATGGACATGGATGGGACGGGAGGAGAGGACAGGAGAGAAGAGAATGACGGGACACGGATGGGAGGGCAGGGAAGGAGGAGAATCGCTGGACATGGATGGGGAGGGAAGGGAAGAATCGCTGGATATGGAGGGCAGGGGAGAGACAAAAAATCGCTTACAAGAGAGCCTTCCTAGGGCCTGTTTCATTGTTGAGGAAACGAGCTGGGTTCCACTAGTTATTCTATAACTTTTGCATGCAAATTTGTGTGCTTGGCATACATTTGGGTGCACTAATTTATAGATTATGAGGATAGGTTACTCCTTCACTCTGACTTACACAAGAGAGCCTCAGAACCAGAACTGGTTCAAATCATGCCATTGGGCTTAGCGACATTAACAGGTTCACAGGTGCAGTGCTTTATTTATTTATTTATTTGTTACATTTGTATCCAACATTTTCCCACCTATTTGTAGGCTCAATGTGGCTTACATAGTACTGGAGAGGCGTTTGCAGACTCCGGTGTAAACAAATACAGATAGTAGCAACATTCCATCTAGAATCTCAAATAGTAGCAACATTCCATGTAGAACCTCAAATAGTAGCAACATTCCATGTAGAATCTCAGATTTATTTATTTGTTTTGTATCCCACATTTTCCCACCTATTTGCAGGCTCAATGTGCCTTACATAGTACTGGAGAGGCCTTTGCAGACTCCGGTGTAAACAAATGCAAGGTGATGTTGTGGTAAGATAAAGATAAAGTTCATGTGGCACAGCCACACTAGGGAATCGTTCAACAGAAGAGTTGTGTTATGTCCATGTCGTACTCTAGGTTTGTTGTGTTGCAGCGTTCATGCGTTTATGATGGGTTGATAGGGTATGCCTTTTTCAATAGGTTAGTTTTTAGTTTTTTTTCCGGAAGTCTAGGTGGTCGAACGTGGTTTTCAAGGCTTTTGGTAATGCGTTCCACAGTTGTGTGCATATGTAAGAGAAATTGGATGCATAGGTTGATTTGTATTTGAGTCCTTTGCAGCTTGGGTAGTGCAGATTTTGGTACGTTCGTGTAGATTCGGATGTGTTTCTAGTTGGAAGGTCGATTATCACAAAATCCAGGGATGTAAATGACTGTAATCAACTCCTCCTCTCCCCCCCCCCCCCCCCCCATATACACATTAACATCCATAGCAAAAAGTTGTGTAAAGCAACTGCCAGCTGTGTTTTTGTTTAGTTTGTGGAAGTAAGATGCTGCCAAGATCCATCTGTTTCCTTCTTTCTGAGTGTTCAGGTGAAAAGGCCACCCCTCCTTCCCCACTCCTGACTATATTGATTTAACCTGCTATTTGGTTCATTTCATTGGCAGAGAGCCCAGAATTGAAATCATATCAAACACTGTACAAACAGTTGATTCTGGCTCGAAAAAAATAAAGAAAGAAAGAATGGGGGAAAGTGAGTTAATTTTTGTTCCCGACATTCCTTTCTACTCCACAACTGCACTCAGCTAGGAGCCACAGCTCCAGACATTTGGGAAGACCGCAAAATTTACAGCTGCTCTCAGCTTAAATTGACAGTTCTTACAACTGATGCAGCTAAAAAAAAAGAAAGAAAGAAAGCATTGTATAGTTAAGAATTCTCTTGCTTAACTATACAATGAACTTGCCTTGAGTTTAGCCAACCATCAAATCATCCCAACTGACTCTGTACCACAAATCTTGTTCCCATCATATATCTGCTCCTGGTCCCTCAGCTATATGGTAAGCCGTAATGTAGAAAATCATTAGCATCATATCTATGTTAGTTGAATGTTCTAATGCATTTTTATTAGGTGTATCACTAGTATTATGCTAACGTTGTATTATACCTCTGGTATTTGTACAATAGGTCCAGTTTAAGATCAAACTTACAATTTTGTCAACAGCATAACAATAGTAAAATAATCAAGAATAAACATAAATACAATAAATAAGGTCAACTTGAAAATAGTAAATTGAAACCTAATAACAGAACCTCCGTGAAACAGGTATCATGTATTCCATTATCATGCAACCCAAAATCATTCTGTAATACCAAATGCATATGCTCTTCTTATTTCCACTATCCATGATGTATTGTGAGCCACATTGAGCCTGCAAAGAGGTGGGAAAATGTGGGATACAAATGCAATAAATAAATAAATAAATAAATAAATAAAATATATATATACACATTTAACAACACTGGAATTCAAATACCAGAGATATAATACAACGTTAGCCTAATACTAATGATATTAAATATGAAACAATACTTTTATTCATATGACAAATAAAAAGGTTCCTCTGTTGCTTTTGCATCAGCCGGTTAAAAGTTTTTGAATATCATGGGGGGGGGGGGGAGGGGGGTTGTCTGTGTGGGTTTTATTTCTTCTTGCAATTAGGATAGTATACTGCTTCTTGTTTGCTATAAAAATGTTTAAAACCCTCAATAAAATTGTTTAAGAATGTAAACAGGGTGTTAAAAAAATACACTATTAGAATTATTTAAGAAGTGTCATACCAGCAGAGCCCCCCAGGGCATATGAAACTGCAATGCAGGAATACATTTGGTTCTCTTCACAACTTCCAAGTCATGGCGAGCTGAAGAAGCAGATGGGAGTTTTACAGAAAATAGAAAACTTCAATGCAATATTTGAAGACCTTAATGGACCTTATAATTTGGCCTTTCTTTTTTTTTTAAAGGTTTACAGTTTGAGTGGCTGACTGAGCCAAGCATCTGGATATCTCGGGGTCGAAACAAAACAGAGCAGGAATACTGACAGAACAAGTGGCCGATGTACCAAGTATTAATTACCAAGCAATAATGGCCCATGTTTAATTGCATGCCATTCAATTAGGGGATAAATAACACACAGTGAATTTCTTAGTTAAGTTTCCCCGGTGAATGGCTTTGCATTGCCATTCATGCAATTTACTGCCCGTCATTTCGGTACACGCGCCTAGGTAATGAGCCGATTTGCATAATTAGGCAGCTCGTTACCTATTTTTGCACAGGTTTTGAAGTGATGCTCGAAAGAGCTAAAGAACACTTGAAAATTTCAGAAATGAAATGGAACATGCTATTCGCTGATAAAGGCCATTTCCCCCAATAGATCAGCCTAACATGTTCATCCGGGGGGGGGGGGGGTGTCAGCATTTTTTGTTATCTTTTAGGAGGGGTCTGAAAACTTTGTTTTTTGTAGAGGGTCATAGGCCACAAGGGGAGGGGGGCTGTCATTTCACAAACCAGATGTTGGCAAATGAAAGTCTGCCCATTTTTATTTGCCAAGGACAGGCGACAACAGAGAAAATGGCATTTGACATTTCCTCTGTTGTTGGTAATGACTTCTCATTCCTACTGAATGTTTTTGACTAAATTTTGAAAGCTGAACAGTGCGGTGTTATTGATTTACCCTTGGAGTCTATATATGGCACGCCCAAGTTGCATGCACATCTTCATTAAGTAATGAGCCATTAACTAGCAATAATTGGATGCTAACAACCCATTATTGCAGTTAACTGCTTCCAATTAGGATTTGCCTAGATACGGGGAGCCACGTGGGCCTGCCCCCCCCCCCCAATTAGATCTGTGCCCCTGGTTTGGCTGGTGGGGGTCCCCTGCTCTCTCTTCTCCTCACATCCGGCATGTGCGTTTTAGTGAAACTGAATTTCATTAAAACGAGCATGCTGGACATGACATAAGGGGAAGAGAGAGCAGGGTAGGAAATGCGGCGGCTCCAGAGACCAGCACTGGAAAAAATGCTTCAGTTGGTGGGGATTAGGGACCCCTGCCAGCCAAGGCATGTGCGGCGGCAGCAGCAGTGGTGGCGGTGCTTCAGCTGGCGGGGGTTGGGGATCCCCGCCAGCCAAGGTATATGTAGCAGCAGCGGCAGTTGGTGGGTGGAGGATGGCGGTAGGTAGGTGCGGCAAGATGGTGGTGGGGGTGGTGAGGAGGGGGAACCAAAATGTGCCCCCTCACTTTGGGCTCTGGCCCCCTCCCACCTCGAAGTCTGGATACACCCCTGGCGCATGCATCTTGCTAAGCGCTATTCTATAATGATGTGAGCATGAATCTTTTAGCTTGCACCTGAAAAGGGGGTGTGGCCATAAGATGGGTATGGGCGGGTCAGGGGTGTTCACTGAAGAGGCGCACAGTATTACTGAATACCATGGATTCACGCCTAATTTACGCACCAGGATTTGCACTAGGTTTCAGTTGGTGTAAATCCTCGCGCCTAAAGTTTAGCATGGAAATCGGCTTGAAGCACTGTCCTCTATGTTGGAATTTATTGTATTTTACATGCATTGCCTGTCACCTATTATTTCTCTGTGATTACTCTGTGACCTCTGATGTGAATTACTTAGAGAGGTCACACTGCTATGCAACTTCCTGTTGGGGGTTAGATGCAGCAGATGCAGCAGATGCAGCACATGGAGCACATGGAGCTCATGATCTCTCCTAACCTGAGAGGATCTATGGTGGTGTGAGCATCCATTACCATCTAAGCACATGGAAGGAGCTGATAATACAAATGTATAGTAATATGTATATATAAGCCTGTCTGATTATAATCTAACTACAAACTGTGAGTAAACAGATGTTTTGTTACTTCAACTTTAAACTGACTCAGCAGTGAATTATTCAGGGGTGAATGAGAGAGAGATGAAGAAAGAAATTAACATTTCTAAAGCTGAAGCTGTGTGTACTAAAATCTGCTAATTATTTACTACAAATAATCCAACAAAAGGGTTATGGGCCCAGGGGCTCAGGAATTGAAAAAGAAGAGAAATATTACCAGGCAGAAAAAAAGGCCACATTTTTCTCTTAAGTTTTAAAGGAAAGATTCAGTCTGTCTCTCTCTCCCCCCACACAGCAGACAGAAGGCTAAGAAAATGGCTGAGGGAAGAAATTCACCATTGTTCTATTCTCTCAAGGTGCCTAGATTAACTGAGTTTAATTATCAGCAGTGGGAATTAAGATTCATATGTCTCCTTCGAGCAAAAAGATTACATATATGCTTAGATCAAGACAGAACAGCTGAAAATATGGCTGAATGGGACAATGCAAACTATTATGTGAAGTGCATGCTTTTGGAAGCTCTCTCAGAGAAACAAGCCATATTAGTAGAGGGAAAAGATACACCAAAGGACATTTTATATAAACTGAGAACTATGTATGCAACTACATATGCAAAGCAGCAACCAATTTGGTTGGCAGAGTTGAATGAAACCAAATTAAGGGATAAAAGTAAATGTAATGATCACATTATGCATCTTATGTCTTCATTTCAAAAGCTAGAACTTTCTGGAATTCCCATGTGTGATGCATTGAAAAGAGCATTTCTTTTTACCTCACTATCAAAGAAGTTTGATGTTTTTAGGTCTGTAAATGAGGCCATTGAAGGGCAATCTTTTGAACAGGCAACATCAAAACTAAGGCAGGAATGCATAATAAATGATTCTGAGGAGATGTGTTCTCAAAGCAAGTCAGAGAGAAATGAAACAAATTTCTTGGCAAAGAACAGAGGAAGGCGGAGCTATGGGAAAACTCCACCCAAGGGCAAGCTGATTTGCTACTCATGTGGAAAGGAGGGACATGTATCTAAATGGTGTAAGGAAACACAAAACACTCCCTCTAGCTCACCTAAGCCAATGGAACTAAAGAATTTTCAAACCAGGAAATGTATGAAGGACAAAGATAAACACAAGGGCTTTCTAATGGCAGAAAAATCTTTGACTATGGTAAATAATAATTCAAATGAAAGTACTTGGATTTTGGATTCGGGGAGCACATGCCATTTAACCAATTGTAAGGATTTCTTTCAGGAAATGTGTCCAGAAGAAGGAATTCTTAAAACTGCAAACGCAGGGACTGCTAAGATCCAAGCAAAAGGTATTGGATTCTTAAAATGCAAAGTGTTTAATGAAGTTAAAGAAATTCCTGTAAGTGATGTCTTGTATATTCCCCAAGCAGTTTGCAATATGCTTAGTGTATCTACATTAGATAAGAAGGGATTTGTGATTCATTTTGAAAACAGTAAGTGCACAATCTCTAAAAATGATATTCTCACAGCAGTGTACCTACAAAACAGAATGCCAACTAAAGGCGCTGAGCGCACACCACATGAGACATGGCATGGTAGGAAGCCAAACCTGTCACACATAAGAACATTTGGAAGTACAGCATATGCTCATGTACCAAAGCAAAGAAGGCATAAGCTGGATTCCACAACAGAAAGGGGCATTTTAGTTGGCTATACTCCAGGACACAAAGGATATAGAATTTTAAATCTGAAAACTGGCATTGTTGGCATAAGACATGTTACATATTTTGATGAAAACAAAAGGGTTGATAAAGGCTGGATTATCCCAGATGAGCCTTATCATCCAGAATATGAAACTAGAACCATAATAGACATGCCAGTGTATATAAATGCCATACCAAGGCAGATGTCTGAAAGCAACTCACCTGTATCTAACGAGGAACAGGCAGAGGAAGCAGACACAGAAAGGATCATTGAAGAAGACAGTACAGTTGGAGAAGGGGAATCAATTGGAGAAGGACTCTCAGATATAGAGGATGCAGAAAGGTCAGACCAACCTGTTGTCAGACGCTCATCCAGGGAAAACAAAGGTGTTCCACCCCCAAGACTGTCTTACCTAACAAAGTCAGCAGAAGCTCAAGAGCCCTTAACATGGGATGAGATTGAGAAAATGCCAGCAGAAGAAGCTGCTGAATGGCATAAAGCTGCACAAGAAGAAATTGATGCATTGGATAAAAATAATACTTGGATTCTTACAAAATTACCTCCTGGCAAGAAAGCTATAGGATGCAAATGGGTATTCAAGTTAAAAAGGAATGCACAAGGAAAAGTGGAAAGGTATAAAGCCAGATTAGTGGCAAAGGGATATCTTCAAAAATATGGAGAAGATTTTGATGAAGTGTTTGCACCTGTAGTGAAACACACGACAATCAGAACACTTCTGAGCATTGCAGTCTCAAAAGGCATGCAAGTCAACCACATTGATGTGAAAACAGCGTTTCTTCATGGAGATATAACTGAAGACTTGTACATGGAACAACCAACAGGTTTCATAAATACAAAACAAAGACAGCTAGTGTGTAAATTAAACAAAGGTCTTTATGGATTAAAACAAAGTGCAAAATGTTGGAATGATAAATTGCATGAAATATTGACAAATTTAGGATTTAAACAAGGTGAAGCAGATAAATGCTTGTACACTAGGTGCAGAAATGGACAATATGCATACATTTTAGCTTTTGTTGATGATCTGCTCATTGCAAGCAAAAGTGAGCAAGAGTACAAGGACATTGTAAAGTGTTTAAACCACAATGTTGAGATAAAAGAACTTGGAAATGTGTCATACTATCTTGGTATAGAAATTGAGAAACAAAATGATGGTTCTTATCTTCTAAGCCAGAAGCAGAAAATAAATGAGCTTATTGAAAGTTTAGGTATGCAAGATGCCCAAGTTGTAAGCACTCCCATGATCACTGATTTTCTGAAGGATGAAACAGTAAGAGAACCTTTACCAGATAACATCCAATATAGATCAGCCATAGGTAAGCTTTTATATCTAGCTACCACATACAGGGCTGATATAGCAAATGCAGTAGGAATTTTGAGCAGAAGGGTCAGCTCACCTACCAAATCAGATTGGACTGCAGTTAAAAGGATGGTAAGGTATTTAAAGGGTACCATTGATTGTAAATTAAAGATTTCAGCCAATAGTAATCCAAAACTAATATGTTACTGTGATTCAGATTGGGCAGGGGATCATTCTGATTATAAATCCACAAGTGGATATGTGTTTATGTATGGAAATGTACAAATTTCATGGGCCAGTCATAAACAAAGTATTGTGAGTTTGTCTTCTACAGAAGCTGAATACGTGGCCGTATCGGAAGCGTGCAGAGAACTGATGTGGATTGAAAAACTTATGCTGGATTTTGGAATAGCTGAAAAGAGACCAATCCAGATAATGGAAGATAATCAGAGCTGCATCAGACTGTCACAGAATGACAAGGTTCAGTCACGTACCAAGCACATCGCAACGAAATACCACAACGTGCGAGAGCTGGCGAAAGAAGGGGTCATCAGTCTACACTATTGTCACACCAGTGAGATGACAGCTGACATCATGACCAAACCGTTACCCAGAGAACATTTTGTGAATCTGCGTATAAAGCTTGGACTTTGTATGAATAAATAATTGCATGACAGTTATGCATGAGAAGGGGTTTGTTGGAATTTATTGTATTTTACATGCATTGCCTGTCACCTATTATTTCTCTGTGATTACTCTGTGACCTCTGATGTGAATTACTTAGAGAGGTCACACTGCTATGCAACTTCCTGTTGGGGGTTAGATGCAGCAGATGCAGCACATGGAGCACATGGAGCTCATGATCTCTCCTAACCTGAGAGGATCTATGGTGGTGTGAGCATCCATTACCATCTAAGCACATGGAAGGAGCTGATAATACAAATGTATAGTAATATGTATATATAAGCCTGTCTGATTATAATCTAACTACAAACTGTGAGTAAACAGATGTTTTGTTACTTCAACTTTAAACTGACTCAGCAGTGAATTATTCAGGGGTGAATGAGAGAGAGATGAAGAAAGAAATTAACATTTCTAAAGCTGAAGCTGTGTGTACTAAAATCTGCTAATTATTTACTACAAATAATCCAACACTCTAAACCAGTGTTTCCCAAGTCCAGTCCTGGAGTCCCCCCTTGCCAGTCAGATTTTCAGGATATCCACAAAGAATAGGCTTGAACTTGATTTGCATACACTGCCTCCATTGTATGCAAATCTCTTTCATGAATATTCATTGTGGATATCTTGAAAACCTGACCGGCAAGGGGGGACTCCAGGACTGCTGTAAATGGCACACAGCTTTTTTGCTTTGGGGGCAAAAGTACTCAGGCCTCTCAGTGGCGGGGAGAAGGGGAAAGAGAAATTCTGAGTTGAAAGAAAACCCTGGATTTAGCAATAATTCTGGGCCTTTCCATTTCCGCTGCTGCTTATGCATTTAGCTGCTCTTAAAATTCTACGGAGTCTCTGAGACGGGCTTTTGGGGAGGGGAGGAGAAATATTGTTAGAGGCAGCAAAACAATTCTTTTGATGTGCAACAAGCCCCTAATATCTACAACAATGATTCTTCATTGTGGAGCATTTTCACCTTCAAAGGGTAACAGCGTTGTGTTTTTCCTCTGTGCCCTCAGGTGGCATTTTGTTGCAGCTGTATTTTTGAAGCTGATTGATTGAAGTGTTTCTGTAATAGACAGCCTCTATCAAAACACAGAACCTTCCGCTGTTCTCACAACTGTATCCTGAAATACTTTACAACCTTATGCAATCTACTCGCCTCCACCTACCCTCCTCTCTTCCTTCCCGTTCACATTAATTGATTTGATTTGCTTACTTTATTTACTTTTTTGTCTATTAGATTGTAAGCTCTTTGAGCAGGGACTGTCTTTCCTCTATGTTTGTGCAGCGCTGCGTACGCCTTATAGCGCTATAGAAATGCTAAATAGTAGTAGTAGTAATATTTGAGCTACTTTACAGTAGATAGACAAAAATAGCCTTGATTCTGAATCAGTGGTGTAGCTGCAGGGGGCCACAAGGGCCCGGGCCCTCCAAATTGGCTCTGGGCCCTTGATATGAATATTCTGAATAAACTGTTTTTTTGATATTATCTCCCTATTGGTTTGCGCATTTGTCAGCCTCTACTTTTGCTGTTTTGCAGATACAAATCAAGGTCAGGAATATACATAAAGTAGCACATATGAGTTTATCTTGTTGGGCAGACTGGATGGACCATACAGGTCTTTCTCTGCCGTCATCTACTATATGTTACTATGTATTAAATTGACAGTTAGGCATCTTTGTGCTCTTAAGGTCCTTTTACTAAGCCATGATAGGGCTAAAGCACGGGTAGCGCACGCCGAATCGATCCTAACGCCAGGATAGTTCGGGTGCCCAGTGGTAATTCCAAAGTTGGCGTGTGCAGTTTCCCGTGGTAGAAAAGAATTTTCTATTTTCTACTGCGGGGGCATTCCCGGTGGTAATCGGCAGGGCGGCCACATCGTCGTGTGTTGCCTGATTACCGCACGAGTAGCACATGAGCCCTTACCACCAAGTAAATAGGTGGCAGTAAGGGCGGAGGCAATAAATAGCCACACGCCGCTTTCAATATTAGTGCATGACCGTTTACTGTCCCATTTAATAAACAGAAGGCAGACAGTGCTACGTGAAAGGAGAAAGCACCAAGCTTGAAACAGTAGAGCAAAGGAAAGGAACCTCTCGCAGAGGGTATCCAAACAAGGTCCTTATTGAAAAGTTCTTCTAAAACAATCAGGGAGACCCGACATGACTTGTGTTTCGGCCTGTACGGCCTGCATCAGGGGTCCAGGAGAATGTCATGCAATGCGTGTTCCTAAATTAGTCGTCTAAACCAGGGGCGTAGCTAAGTGGGGCCACGGGGGCATGGGCCCCCACAGATTATGCCCTGGCCCCCTCTACATTTGACCCCCTCCCCCGCTGTTGCCACCCGCCCCACCGCCGCATCAGGTACCTTGTTTGCTGGCAGGGGTCCCCAATCCCCGCCAGCCGAAGAGTTTTCTTCAGCGCCGGTCGACTCCGGCGCCTTCGTTGTGGGATCATCTGTTTCTGACGCCTTACGTCCTGCACCGTGCATGTAGCCCCATGCAGGACGTAAGGCAAAAACAGATGATCCCACAAGGAAGGCGCCGGAATCGACCGGCGTTGAAGAAGACTCTTCGGCTGGCGGGGATTGGGGACCCCTGCCAGCAAGCAAGGTATCTGATGCGGGGGAAGGGGCGGGCGGGGGGGTTGCGGTTGTGGCTGCGGTCCAAAGTGGTGGGGGGTTGGCGACGGAGAGGGGGGGTTGGTGGGGGGGGAGGCGGCTAAACAGTGGCCCCCACCTTGGGCTCTGGCCCCCCCTCCCGCCGAGGTCTGGCTATGCCCCTGGTCTAAACAGCAAAAGCTCCGCACAGTGGTCTCTCAAAGAGTAAAGCTCTCAAACGCAAAGGCAGTGAAAACCGCTGTGTCTGTGTCGGGTCTCCCTGATTGTCTTAGAAGAACCTTTCAATAAAGAACTTGTTTGGACACCATCCGTGAGAGGTTCCTTTCCTTTGCTCTACCATTTAATGAAAGGCCTTTTTACCCGCTACGGTAAGAAAATGGCCCAGCGCGTGACAATTTCACACGCCCACACTAGTGCAGGCCACTTTTTACCGCAGTTTAGTGAAAGGGCCCCAAAATGGCACTCGAAATCCACACTTCAATTCGTATTCTATAAAGGGCGCTCTGTGCCATGCGTCCTTTACAGAACAACGCTTTGCGTTGATTCCCGCACCCAGCTTGGAGCATGAGAACTTAAGCCTGCTGAAACCTGGTGTTGGGCGCACAGCCCAGGAATTCAATAACATCACACCTAAAATTTGGGAGTTCCCATCATCTGCCCATGCCCCTCCCATGGCCACACCCCTTAAGGGCTACACGCAAGCCAATTTGCACGCTCAGCATTATTTATTTCTTTATTGCATTTGTATCCCACATTTTCCCACCTTTTTGCGGGTTCAGTGTGGCTTCCAATGGGGCTCATTTTCAAAGCACTTAGCCTCCCAAAGTTCCATAGAAACCTATGGAACTTAGCCTCCCAAAGTGCTTTGAAAATATGCCTCAATATGAGTTAAATGTTGGAAATACAATTTGTTACAGATTGGTTATGGATTACATTTTGCATAATTATGTGAAACAATTGAAGTGTCGTTGGGAGTGTAACAATGGAGCACAAACATTGAAACATTGGAAGGAAACAATGGGAGCTTAGAGGGCGATAAGAAGGCATAAAGACATATGATATATATCTTTCTGTGATTGAAGGTATGAATGATGTGATATTACGGGAATGAGAGTTCCGAGGTGAATGTGTGATGTATTCGTGAATAGTAGGTGTGGACTTTATGTGTTTTGGTTCTTTCCGTAAATCTTTTCGAAAAGATGGGTCTTCAATGATCTGCGGAAGGAAGCTTGCTCGTTGATTGTTCTTAAGTTGCGTGGCAGTGTATTCCAATACTGCGTGCTCATGTGAGAAAAGGTTGACGCGTGTAGCGTTTTGTATTTCACGCCTTTGCAATTGGGGAAGTGGAGGTTTAAGAAGGTTCGGGATGATCTTTTGGCGTTTCTGGGTGGTAGGTCTATTAACTCAGACATGTAGGCTGGGGCTTCGCCGTGAATGATTTTGTGGACTAATGTGCATACTTTAAAAGTGATGCGTTCCTTTAGTGGAAGCCAGTGCAGTTTCTCTCGTAATGGTTTTGCACTCTCATATTTTGGTTTTCCAAAGATGAGTCTGGCTGCCGTATTCTGGGCTGTTTGAAGTTTTCTCAGTGTTTGTTCTTTGCAACCTGCGTATAGTGAGTTGCAGTAATCCAGATGGCTGAGCACGAGGGATTGTACTAGGCTGCGAAAGACGGATCTTGGGAAGTATGGTCTTATCCTTTTAAGTTTCCATATGCTGTAGAACATCTTTTTAGTTGTGTTGTTAGCATGAGTATCGAGCGCTTAGGCAGAGGCAAGCATAAATCCAAATTAGTGCCAATTAATACCAGTAATCAATTGTTAATGGCTCATTAAACAAATTACTTTGTGTGCATATGAAAACGACGTACGACCACCTAAACTTCCGGAAATCACTAAAAAACTAACCTGTTCAAAAAGGCATACCCTACCGATCCAACTTAAATGCCTAATCTCTGCAACACAACAAAACTAAAGCACGTAACTGACATAACACAACTCTTCTGATTTACGATTCTCTAATGTGACTGTTCCACATGAACTTGATCTTACCACAACATCACCCTGTATTTGTTCACACCGGAGCCTGCAAAGGCCTCTCCGGGACTATGTAAGCCACATAGAGCCTACAAATAGGTGGGAAAATGTGGGATACCAATGTAACAAATAAATAAAAATATCCGCCCAGCATGCCCAAATTAGGGTGTCCCTTATAGAATCCAGGGATAAACACTAATCTATATGGTAGCGTCAAAGTGCCATAGTGCCTAACTGCAAGGAGGTGTACAAATAAATGATAGGCATACGTTTTATTTATTTATTTAACACATTTATACCCCACATTTTCCCACTTAGTTGCAGGCTCAATGTGGCTTACACAATACCACAGAGGCAGGCTCCGGTTCGGTAAAATACAAATACACAATATAAGAAACATAAATAAAAGTAACAAAGAAATAAAGAGGGGGTGGTGAGAAAAGTCCAATACGGTCCATAGTTTTGCTGTGTCGCAGGAAGTAGAAAGTTAAATTTGGGTCAGGGGGGTAGGCCTTCTTAAACAAGTTGGTTCTCAGTGGCTTCCTGAAGTTAAGATGATTGTGGATAGATTTCACGGTTCTAGGCAAAGCGTTCCACAGTTGTGTACTTATGTAAGAAAAGCTGGATGCAGTCTGGATAATGCAAATTTAAGTAAGTTCGGGATAGTCTGGTGCTGTTTCTGGGTGGTAGATCTATAAGGTTCAGCATGTATCCGCAAATAATCCTGTAGACCAGGGTGCAAACCTTGAAGGCAATACGTTCCTTGGCGGGAAGCCAATGCAATTTTTCACGAAGGGGTTTGGCACTTTCATATTTTGATTTTCCGAAGATCAGTCTGGCTGCTGAAGTTTCTTAGCTAATTCTTCTTTGCAACCTGCATAAACGTGTACAACTACACGTGTAACTGGGAGACACACCCTGGCACACGGGAAAAACGGCCCCCGCCGCTAGCACAGACCCTTTTTTCCCGCAGCCTGGTACAAGGACCCTTTGCAGAGGCTCTCGGCCAATTGAATTGCTTGTGCCGAGCTATCCACTGATATTCAATGGCACTTGACCAGTTAGTTCTGCTGAATTTCAGCACTGACCGCTAAGGCCGTAGCCGGCAATTTAGTGGGTGTTCCGGGAGCAGATTCGGCACTTGCCGCATAAAGGATAGCTGGCCGCAAACCTGGATATTCAGTACTGGTTCCCGGTCATGGCCTGACATTAACTATGTGAGCATAACGCTGCTGTCAGCCAAAAAAATGCTTACCTTCACTTACTGAATATTTATCCCAGTGCATATTTATTTATTTATTATTAGGATTTATTTACCGCCTTTTTGAAGAAATTCACTCAAGGCGGTGTACAGTAAGAATAGATCAAACATGAGCAATAGGCAATTAGAGCAGTAAAAATATTCAAACAACAATACAAAGTATGGCATGGTATACTACTTGCAATGACAACACAATATGTACTAGAACATTATAATTGGTAGTGAAGGGTAAGGCAAAGTTGTAACATATAGATGAGTAAGAAAGTAAGGTGATTGATTTGAAGAAAGTTGCACGTGAGGTCAGAGAGATGGTTAAGTATTATCTCAGCTAGGGTAGGAGTGGTTAAACATGTCCCGCTGCAGTATGTGCAGCCCGAGTCAATCCTTGTGTGTGTGAGTGAGACCAACAAGTTAGTTACTTCTTCCATTAAAGGCTTGGTTGAAGAGCCAAGCTTTCACCTGCTTCCTGAAGTAGAGGTAGTCCTGTGTTAAGCGGAGCCTTTCAGGCAATGCATTCCGGAGTGTGGGGGCTACTCCGGAGAAGGCTCGCTTGCGGGTATCACATCGTGCATAGAAGTATTGTCCATATGGAAAGCCTCACAGCGAACATTTAAAGAACTGCATTTGAAACATTTCCTTACCCATATCGAGATGACTCTGTCAAGGTACCTTTTTCTGCTTTGGAGTGCCCCCTGTTGTCATAGTCTTGAGAACCAGGCCCGGTAACGGAATTCAAACATGTGTGGGATAAGCATAAAGGAATCCTGTGCAGAAGGAATGGATCCTCAGGAGCTTGGTCAAGATAGGGAGGTGGGGTTGGTGGTTGGGAGGCGGGGATAGTGCTGGGCAGACTTATACGGACTGTGCCAGAGCCGGCGGTTGGGTGGCGGGGCTGGTGGTTGGGAGGCGGGGATAGTGCTGGGCAGACTTATACGGTCTGTGCCTTGAAGAGCACAGGTACAAATCAAAGTAGGGTATACACAAAAAGTAGCACATATGAGTTTATCTTGTTGGGCAGACTGGATGGACCGTGCAGGTCTTTTTCTGCCGTCATTTACTATGTTACTATGTAACCAGGCTCACAGCTCTGGCGATGCATCTCAGTCTTGCTACCAGGCGCAGGGTGAAAAGAATCAGCTTGACATTGCGGTCCTGCTTCTTAGGACTGAACAATTATGAGGTTTTCTAATTAATTTACGGGAAACCCTAGCAACCTTGCAAGGAATATTGACAGAGCATTGCAATTTAAAAAGAAACCTGCCTTTTCAAACTGGATCTCCATTATGCTACGGCTGTAAAATAACACCATCAATCAGCTGTTTAACAATTTTCCAGATCACCTTTTTTGTGCTGAACTGGATGGAAATTCAACAAAGGGCAACATGGGTCAGGGCAGGAGATGAAAAGAGCCATTTTCTGAGTGTGCTTGGAGCTTCCCAAAAGTTTGTATTGACATTCAAATGACCCAAGCGGATTATTGTGCTGTCTGAGGCCTCCCCTGACAGGGTTTGAGTCTGGCTTCTTTGTCTTTATTCTATGCACCGTAGGGAGCTTGGCTGCTGTGGCGACACACTCCATGCATTGTGATGGCCGTTGGCGGCATGTCAACCAGCTAGGGAGAGGGTGGAAGGGAACAGGGGTCATGCCAAATGAAAAGGAGGTAAACCAAGCCAATGCTGTTCATCAAGGAAGCCAACTTCATCACCGGAGGCTCAAGGCAAGTGCAGCTGGCTTTGTATCTCCCTGGCATTCACATGATTTTATTGAAGTCACAAGAAATGAATATATAATAAACATCTCATTGGCACGTCTGGGATGATATTACTCTCATATTACATAACATGGTTTATTTATTTATTATTTAGATTTTGCTCACACCTTTTCAGTAGTAGCTCAAGGTGAGTTACATTCAGGTACTCTGGATATTTCTCTGTCCCAGGAGGGCTCACAATCTAAGTTTGTACCTGAGGCAATGGAGGGTTAAGTGTCTTGCCCAAGATCACAAGGAGCAGCAGTGGGATTTGAACTGGCCATTTCTGGATTGCAAGACTGGCGCTCTAACCACTAGGCCACTCCTCCACTCCGTTGACAAATTGAAGGTCTTTTTTCTTTGATACACGGATTAAACATTAGGAGGCGATGGTGTGTATGTGCACACATATGCCTATATGTGCTGAATAGGTGTCTATACACTATTCTGGAAATATTCACATATTATACAGGTGAGCGGGCTATAGGCGAGCGCATATTTGTACATTACAGTTTAGATTCGGTAAATGGTGCTCAATGCTCAAAGATGAACGTTCATTATAGAATCACACTGAGTACCGATTTTGACACCCAAATTTGAGCACCAGGACTTAGCCTACTGAAACCAGGTTTAATTCCCGGCGCCCAATTTGGGTGCACAACCCCAGTATTCTAGAACACTGCGTGCAAATTTTAGGAACGCTCCTGACCCACCCATGCACCTCCCATGGCCACACCCCCTTTTGGGTTGCGCGCTGTGGGATCTGGGCGCACATTGTTATAGAATAGCGCATAGCAAGGTGTACCCGCAAATTCAAATTGGTGCCAATTAGCACCCAAGTATTGGCTCTAATTGGCTCCTTTGTTAATTTAATTGAGGGGGCACATCTTGATCAGCACCCAAATATTATTACTCAATTTTGGACACCATAAGTAGAATCTGGAGGGTATATGTTTCACCGACAATTTGGTGCACACACTCAGACCAGCTCTGTTTCAATCAGTGGCATAGCTACGTGGGACCATGGCGGCCTGGGTCCCCTCAAATTTCCTCTGGGCCCCTGGTTTTGCTTTAATCAGTTAATTATAAGGGTGCTAGGCTGAATATCACCGGCACCCTGTTTATATCCAGATTCTCAGAACCAGTATCCGGGTGTGGCACAGCACTGAAAATCTCGGGGTATAAAACAGCCCCCAGTGGATGGCATTAAAAAACACACTGAGCATCACAGGCTGAATATTGACCCCTACAGGGTTGATATTCAAAACAATTTATCCAGCCAGAAATGGCTCTTGACAGGTTAAATCATCTGTTCGGGGCTAACCACTAATTTTCAGTTGCTTATAAACAGTTACTGCTGCCGAAAATCATTAGCGCCAAACTCAAAACTGGTTATTTCGGGGGCATTCCAGGGATGGAGTTGACACTAGGCCAGTTAAGTGCTCAATAAGCAACAAAGTCAGATCATCAAGATCCTACCTAAACCTACACTACCCAAACTGCAAAGGACTGAAATACAAAACAACTCACGCATCCGGCTTCTGCTACATAAGCGCAAAACTATGGAATGGCCTCCCAAAAGCTGTGAAAACAATCCATGACCACCTGAACTTCAGGAAATCACTAAAAACCAATCTCTTCAAAACGGCCTACCCTAAGAACCCCGCGTAAACCTCTTCACCCAGCAACATAACAATCTTTATCCCTTCCGACCCTCCACTTATATCTCATACGATCACTATATAACCTTGTATCTGTTATCAACCGACTAGGCAAGCACCTCAGATGCATTAGCCAGCTCGACATATGGGGAATTTTGGTACTGAAGCCCAGACACCGCCCAGCATTGAACTTCCAGTTATAACACTGATCACTGCCGGCTGAATATCGGAATCTACATCTTTAATGTTGGCTGACAGGCCACGAAGAGTGGCCTAGTGGCTAGAGCACTGGTCATAATATCCAGAAGTGGCTGGTTCAAATCCCACTGCTGTTCCTTGTGATCCTGGGCAAGTCACTTAACCCTCCATTGCCTCAGGTATAAAATTAGATTGTGAGCCTAACAGGGAAATATCCCATGTACCTAAATGCAACTCACCTTGAGCTACTACTTAAAAGGTGGGAGCAAATAAATAAAATAATTTTATAACAGCTAAGTTAAGAGAGCAAGAATGCACCTATTTGTAGCTTGTTTTAGGATAAAATGGTGTGTTAATAAATAAAAATAAAATAAAAAAAAGTTTCTTGAAATTAATATGTGGACACATTTAAAAGTATATTTTCTAGATATTTACTAGATGTTGTATAAATTTTCTGTTTATTTTTTCTGGCATTTATCTTATGTAAATGTATAATTGAAATTCAAGTCTGTTATAAAAAGTAGACCAATACACATATATAAAAAGAAATAATTTATTCAAACCAAGATAAAAGCAGTACCCAACATGGCCACGTTTCGCCCTCAGGCTGCGTCAGGGGTAAAACTGCAAATAAAAACATAAAAATAGTGATAACATCATCTCAAGTTATGTACATATATATACATACAAAAAGTCATAATGAGTTATGGTCTTTTGAAAGTTAGTTTCATTTATGCAGCCATGTCCTTTGATGATGTTATAGTAAAGGCTGATAAAGTTTTAGGATTCAAGGTAGTCTATTTGTAGAAGATTTATAACTGTGAGTAATTGAATGCTTTACACCATGAAATATAGTCAATTGATGATATGATGAGAATTTTAATTGAGCTGACTGGTGAGATGTAGAGTTTGTGATACATGGGCTGATCAAGATGGGATTAATGTACATCTTTTTAATTTTGTTTTAGGCTTTTTTTGAAGGGGTATGTTGATCACCCCTGATTTTTAGGTATGTATTGATACATTATTGGATTTGATTAAATCCATCCAACGTTTTATACACTTTTATATGTTTGGGAAATGGCTTGTCTTATCTCCGCCTCCATTTTACTTTTGAATGCTTTTATTGTACTTTATTTTATCACTAGTAAAAAAGGCCCGTTTCTGACAGAAATGAAACGGGCGCTAGCAAGGTTTTCCTCTGAGTGTGTATGTTTGATAGAGTGTGTTTGACAGTGACTGTGTGTGTGTGAGAGAGAAAGATAGAATGAATGTGTGTGTGTGTGTGTGAGAGAGAGAGTGAGACTGTCTCCTGTGTCCCCTGGCCGCCTTTCCAGCCACTCAGCGATTGTTCTATCTCCCCTGCTCCCCTTCCAGGCACCCAGCGATTCTCCTCTGTCCTCTTTCCCCCCTGTAGCCACCCAGCGATTCTCCAGCAGTTGGCTGTGATAGGTCCATCATCCGTAGTTGCATTCCGTTGCTTGGCAACGATGGAGGCGCACGTAATGAGTGAGCCGTTCGCGTGTTAGGTCCGCCCCTTCTTTTCTTTGAGTTGTTTGATAGGTGCATGGCAACGATGGAGGCGCACATATTGAGTGAGCCGTAGGTCCGCCCCTTCTTTTGTTTGAGTTGTTTGATAGGTGGATGACGCGTGATTGCATTCCGTTGCGTGGCAACGGCGACTGACGCCTTCGCCTCAGACGCTCCTCCCTTGTTGTATTCCTATTGGTGTGACGCTCATCCGTGTGTGTTGCAGCTGTGACGCTCGTTCAGATCATGGCGGCGCACAGATGTACTGTGCTTAAAAGTGGTTACAGAGCTTCGAACATACGAACTTTTGAAGCCTCAGAGTGTGGTTCAGAACGTTCATGGTGCTTTTTATGTCCAGTTGGGGCGTGGCGTAGGTCGCAGATGGGGCGTGGCTGAGGGCGGTGGTAAGTAGTCCGAATAGCCAGGAGGACTACAGAAGTTCAGGACTTCACTGGCACAGTTGGAGGGAGCTTCAGAACGTTCAAGGTGGGATTTATTTATATAGATTTGCTGTTATGACTTTTTATATATATATGTACATAACTTGAGATGATGTTATCACTATTTTTATGTTTTTATTTGCAGTTTTACCCCTGACGCAGCCTGAGGGCGAAACGTGGCCACGTCGAGTACTGCTTTTATCTTGGTTTGAATAAATTATTTCTTTTTATATATGTGTATCGGTCTACTTTTTATAACAAGACTTTTATGTAGCAAGTAGACTGTTGCCTTTTTTGTTTTTCTTTTTATCTAATTGAAATTTAATAAAGAATACATCTTTGTCATCTTTTGCTCATTTCTGACCTGAAAAAGAAGGTATTGCCTTTGTAAGCTAGTCAAAAAATGTATTGTTAGTCAGTCCAATAAAAAGGATATCATTTTCTTTTCTTCTTTTTTTTTTTTTTTGTTTTTTGCTTGTTTATTTGTTTTCCGTGGAAGGACTCTGATATGAGGAAAGGCTCAAGAGGTTAGGGCTTTTCAGCTTCGAAAACAGACAGCTGAGGGGGTGATATGATTGAGGTCTATAAAACCCTGCGTGGAGTAGAGCAGATAAACGCAAATCATTTGTTTACACTTTCAAAAAGTACAAAGAATAGGGGACACACCATGAATTGATTGATTGCTTGATGTCATTTCATTCACCAAACAGCATCATGATGGTTTACAATTTCCAATCCTCCCACCCTGTCAGACTGTCATAGTAATGCTTGAATGTTTTCACTTATATACACTGTCAGCTAGCACGTTTGCTTATTTCCGATCTGAGGAAGAAGGGCAACCTTCGAAAGCTAATCAAGAAATGTATTAAGTTATGTCCAATAAAAAAAGGTATCATCTTATTTTCTTTTCCATGTTTTCTTTTGTTTGATTTCTATAGATTCTACATGGAATGTTGCTATTCCACTAGCAACATTCCATGTAGAAGTCGGCCCTTGTAGATCACCAATGTGGCCGCGCAGGCTTCTGCTTCTGTGAGGACGTCAGACTCACAGACTCACAGAAACAGAAGCCTGCGCAGCCTTCTACATGGAATGTTGCTAGTGGAATAGCAACATTCCATGTAGAATCTCCAATAGTAGCAACATTCCATGTAGAATCTCCAATGGTATCTATTTTACTGTCATAGTAATGCTTGAATGTTTTCACTTATATACACTGTCAGCTAGCACATTTGCTTATTTCCGATCTGAGGAAGAAGGGCAACCTTC
Organism: Microcaecilia unicolor; assembly: GCF_901765095.1. Classification (NCBI taxonomy): domain Eukaryota; kingdom Metazoa; phylum Chordata; class Amphibia; order Gymnophiona; family Siphonopidae; genus Microcaecilia; species Microcaecilia unicolor. The sequence continues at coordinate 188,858,328 of NC_044041.1, forward strand.
GAAAGCTAATCAAGAAATGTATTAAGTTATGTCCAATAAAAAAGGTATCATCTTATTTTCTTTTCCATGTTTTATTTTGTTTGATTTCTATAGATTCTACATGGAATGTTGCTATTCCACTAGCAACATTCCATGTAGAAGTCAGCCCTTGTAGATCACCAATGTGGCCGCGCAGGCTTCTGCTTCTGTGAGTCTGACGTCCTGCACGTACGTGCAGGACGTCAGACTCACAGAAACAGAAGCCTGCGCAGCCTTCTACATGGAATGTTGCTAGTGGAATAGCAACATTCCATGTAGAATCTCCAATAGTAGCAACATTCCATGTAGAATCTCCAATGGTATCTATTTTACTGTCATAGTAATGCTTGAATGTTTTCACTTATATACACTGTCAGCTAACATATTTGCTTATTTCCGATCTGAGGAAGAAGGGCAACCTTCGAAAGCTAATCAAGAAATGTATTAAGTTATGTCCAATAAAAAAGGTATCATCTTATTTTCTTTTCCATGTTTTATTTTGTTTGATTTCTATAGATTCTACATGGAATGTTGCTATTCCACTAGCAACATTCCATGTAGAAGTCAGCCCTTGTAGATCACCAATGTGGCCGCGCAGGCTTCTGCTTCTGTGAGTCTGACGTCCTGCACGTACGTGCAGGACGTCAGACTCACAGAAACAGAAGCCTGCGCAGCCTTCTACATGGAATGTTGCTAGTGGAATAGCAACATTCCATGTAGAATCTCCAATAGTAGCAACATTCCATGTAGAATCTCCAATGGTATCTATTTTACTGTCATAGTAATGCTTGAATGTTTTCACTTATATACACTGTCAGCTAACATATTTGCTTATTTCCGATCTGACGAAGAAGGGCAACCTTCGAAAGCTAATCAAGAAATGTATTTATTTATTTATATTTGTACCCCGCGCTTTCCCACTCATGGCAGGCTCATGGCAGGCTTAAGTTATGTCCAATAAAAAAGGTATCATCTTATTTTCTTTTCCATGTTTTATTTTGTTTGATTTCTATAGATTCTACATGGAATGTTGCTATTCCACTAGCAACATTCCATGTAGAAGTCGGCCCTTGCAGATCACCAATGTGGCCGCGCAAGCTTCTGCTTCTGTGAGGACGTCAGACTCACAGACTCACAGAAACAGAAGCCTGCGCAGCCTTCTACATGGAATGTTGCTAGTGGAATAGCAACATTCCATGTAGAATCTCCAATAGTAGCAACATTCCATGTAGAATCTCCAATGGTATCTATTTTACTGTCATAGTAATGCTTGAATGTTTTCACTTATATACACTGTCAGCTAGCACATTTGCTTATTTCCGATCTGACGAAGAAGGGCAACCTTCGAAAGCTAATCAAGAAATGTATTAAGTTATGTCCAATAAAAAAAGGTATCATCTTATTTTCTTTTCCATGTTTTCTTTTGTTTGATTTCTATAGATTCTACATGGAATGTTGCTATTCCACTAGCAACATTCCATGTAGAAGTCGGCCCTTGTAGATCACCAATGTGGCCGCGCAGGCTTCTGCTTCTGTGAGTCTGACGTCCTGCACGTACGTGCAGGATGTCAGACTCACAGAAACAGAAGCCTGCGCAGCCTTCTACATGGAATGTTGCTAGTGGAATAGCAACATTCCATGTAGAATCTCCAATAGTAGCAACATTCCATGTAGAATCTCCAATGGTATCTATTTTACTGTCATAGTAATGCTTGAATGTTTTCACTTATATACACTGTCAGCTAGCACATTTGCTTATTTCCGATCTGACGAAGAAGGGCAACCTTCGAAAGCTAATCAAGAAATGTATTAAGTTATGTCCAATAAAAAAGGTATCATCTTATTTTCTTTTCCATGTTTTCTTTTGTTTGATTTCTATAGATTCTACATGGAATGTTGCTATTCCACTAGCAACATTCCATGTAGAAGTCGGCCCTTGTAGATCACCAATGTGGCCGCGCAGGCTTCTGCTTCTGTGAGTCTGACGTCCTGCACGTACGTGCAGGATGTCAGACTCACAGAAACAGAAGCCTGCGCAGCCTTCTACATGGAATGTTGCTAGTGGAATAGCAACATTCCATGTAGAATCTCCAATAGTAGCAACATTCCATGTAGAATCTCCAATGGTATCTATTTTACTGTCATAGTAATGCTTGAATGTTTTCACTTATATACACTGTCAGCTAGCACATTTGCTTATTTCCGATCTGACGAAGAAGGGCAACCTTCGAAAGCTAATCAAGAAATGTATTAAGTTATGTCCAATAAAAAAAGGTATCATCTTATTTTCTTTTCCATGTTTTCTTTTGTTTGATTTCTATAGATTCTACATGGAATGTTGCTATTCCACTAGCAACATTCCATGTAGAAGTCGGCCCTTGTAGATCACCAATGTGGCCGCGCAGGCTTCTGCTTCTGTGAGTCTGACGTCCTGCACGTACGTGCAGGATGTCAGACTCACAGAAACAGAAGCCTGCGCAGCCTTCTACATGGAATGTTGCTAGTGGAATAGCAACATTCCATGTAGAATCTCCAATAGTAGCAACATTCCATGTAGAATCTCCAATGGTATCTATTTTACTGTCATAGTAATGCTTGAATGTTTTCACTTATATACACTGTCAGCTAGCACATTTGCTTATTTCCGATCTGAGGAAGAAGGGCAACCTTCGAAAGCTAATCAAGAAATGTATTAAGTTATGTCCAATAAAAAAGGTATCATCTTATTTTCTTTTCCATGTTTTCTTTTGTTTGATTTCTATAGATTCTACATGGAATGTTGCTATTCCACTAGCAACATTCCATGTAGAAGTCGGCCCTTGCAGATCACCAATGTGGCCGCGCAGGCTTCTGCTTCTGTGAGTCTGACGTCCTGCACGTACGTGCAGGATGTCAGACTCACAGAAACAGAAGCCTGCGCAGCCTTCTACATGGAATGTTGCTAGTGGAATAGCAACATTCCATGTAGAATCTCCAATAGTAGCAACATTCCATGTAGAATCTCCAATGGTATCTATTTTACTGTCATAGTAATGCTTGAATGTTTTCACTTATATACACTGTCAGCTAGCACATTTGCTTATTTCCGATCTGAGGAAGAAGGGCAACCTTCGAAAGCTAATCAAGAAATGTATTAAGTTATGTCCAATAAAAAAGGTATCATCTTATTTTCTTTTCCATGTTTTCTTTTGTTTGATTTCTATAGATTCTACATGGAATGTTGCTATTCCACTAGCAACATTCCATGTAGAAGTCGGCCCTTGTAGATCACCAATGTGGCCGCGTAGGCTTCTGCTTCTGTGAGTCTGACGTCCTGCACGTACGTGCAGGATGTCAGACTCACAGAAACAGAAGCCTGCGCAGCCTTCTACATGGAATGTTGCTAGTGGAATAGCAACATTCCATGTAGAATCTCCAATAGTAGCAACATTCCATGTAGAATCTCCAATGGTATCTATTTTACTGTCATAGTAATGCTTGAATGTTTTCACTTATATACACTGTCAGCTAGCACATTTGCTTATTTCCGATCTGACGAAGAAGGGCAACCTTCGAAAGCTAATCAAGAAATGTATTAAGTTATGTCCAATAAAAAAAGGTATCATCTTATTTTCTTTTCCATGTTTTCTTTTGTTTGATTTCTATAGATTCTACATGGAATGTTGCTATTCCTCTAGCAACATTCCATGTAGAAGTCGGCCCTTGTAGATCACCAATGTGGCCGCGCAGGCTTCTGCTTCTGTGAGTCTGACGTCCTGCACGTACGTGCAGGATGTCAGACTCACAGAAACAGAAGCCTGCGCAGCCTTCTACATGGAATGTTGCTAGTGGAATAGCAACATTCCATGTAGAATCTCCAATAGTAGCAACATTCCATGTAGAATCTCCAATGGTATCTATTTTACTGTCATAGTAATGCTTGAATGTTTTCACTTATATACACTGTCAGCTAGCACATTTGCTTATTTCCGATCTGAGGAAGAAGGGCAACCTTCGAAAGCTAATCAAGAAATGTATTAAGTTATGTCCAATAAAAAAGGTATCATCTTATTTTCTTTTCCATGTTTTCTTTTGTTTGATTTCTATAGATTCTACATGGAATGTTGCTATTCCACTAGCAACATTCCATGTAGAAGTCGGCCCTTGTAGATCACCAATGTGGCCGCGCAGGCTTCTGCTTCTGTGAGTCTGACATCCTGCACGTACGTGCAGGACGTCAGACTCACAGAAACAGAAGCCTGCGCAGCCTTCTACATGGAATGTTGCTAGTGGAATAGCAACATTCCATGTAGAATCTCCAATAGTAGCAACATTCCATGTAGAATCTCCAATGGTATCTATTTTACTGTCATAGTAATGCTTGAATGTTTTCACTTATATACACTGCCAGCTAGCACATTTGCTTATTTCCGATCTGAGGAAGAAGGGCAACCTTCGAAAGCTAATCAAGAAATGTATTAAGTTATGTCCAATAAAAAAGGTATCATCTTATTTTCTTTTCCATGTTTTCTTTTGTTTGATTTCTATAGATTCTACATGGAATGTTGCTATTCCACTAGCAACATTCCATGTAGAAGTCGGCCCTTGTAGATCACCAATGTGGCCGCGCAGGCTTCTGCTTCTGTGAGTCTGACATCCTGCACGTACGTGCAGGACGTCAGACTCACAGAAACAGAAGCCTGCGCAGCCTTCTACATGGAATGTTGCTAGTGGAATAGCAACATTCCATGTAGAATCTCCAATAGTAGCAACATTCCATGTAGAATCTCCAATGGTATCTATTTTACTGTCATAGTAATGCTTGAATGTTTTCACTTATATACACTGTCAGCTAGCACATTTGCTTATTTCCGATCTGAGGAAGAAGGGCAACCTTCGAAAGCTAATCAAGAAATGTATTAAGTTATGTCCAATAAAAAAGGTATCATCTTATTTTCTTTTCCATGTTTTCTTTTGTTTGATTTCTATAGATTCTACATGGAATGTTGCTATTCCACTAGCAACATTCCATGTAGAAGTCGGCCCTTGCAGATCACCAATGTGGCCGCGCAGGCTTCTGCTTCTGTGAGTCTGACGTCCTGCACGTACGTGCAGGACGTCAGACTCACAGAAACAGAAGCCTGCGCAGCCTTCTACATGGAATGTTGCTAGTGGAATAGCAACATTCCATGTAGAATCTCCAATAGTAGCAACATTCCATGTAGAATCTCCAATGGTATCTATTTTACTGTCATAGTAATGCTTGAATGTTTTCACTTATATACACTGTCAGCTAACATATTTGCTTATTTCCGATCTGACGAAGAAGGGCAACCTTCGAAAGCTAATCAAGAAATGTATTTATTTATTTATATTTGTACCCCGCACTTTCCCACTCATGGCAGGCTCATGGCAGGCTTAAGTTATGTCCAATAAAAAAGGTATCATCTTATTTTCTTTTCCATGTTTTATTTTGTTTGATTTCTATAGATTCTACATGGAATGTTGCTATTCCATTTGCAACATTCCATGTAGAAGTCGGCCCTTGCAGATCACCAATGTGGCCGCGCAAGCTTCTGCTTCTGTGAGGACGTCAGACTCACAGACTCACAGAAACAGAAGCCTGCGCAGCCTTCTACATGGAATGTTGCTAGTGGAATAGCAACATTCCATGTAGAATCTCCAATAGTAGCAACATTCCATGTAGAATCTCCAATGGTATCTATTTTACTGTCATAGTAATGCTTGAATGTTTTCACTTATATACACTGTCAGCTAGCACATTTGCTTATTTCCCATCTGAGGAAGAAGGGCAACCTTCGAAAGCTAATCAAGAAATGTATTAAGTTATGTCCAATAAAAAAGGTATCATCTTATTTTCTTTTCCATGTTTTATTTTGTTTGATTTCTATCAATTTCCAAGGCAAAGCAGACAGATGAAGAAAGTAAAATAACTATGCAAAAAAAATTAAGACAACAGAAGAAGAAGGGAATGAATGGGATACATAATAATACATTTAAACAAACCAGAGGAAATATTTCTTTACTCAATGCATAATCGAGCTGTGGAATTCATCGCCAGAAAATGTGGTAAAAGCAGTTAATGCAGCTATGTTTAAGTGAAGTCCACCATAACCCGTTATTAAGGTAGACCTGGGAAAGCTGCTCCCTATCCCTGGGGGTTGGCAACATGGAATCTTTTTTCTTTTTGGCACTCTGCCAGCTGCTTCTTGTGACCTGGATTGGCCACTATTAGAATCAAGACACTGGGCTACATAGACCTTCGATCTTACACAGCATGGCAGTTCTTATATTTTTTATCACACGCTTGTTTAATGTTGATTGCAAATCGTGCCTGGGATCTTATTTAAATGACAGGTGCCACGGGAAGCCAAACTTTTAATGCTACCAAAGCAAATGCCCTTGTCGAGAGGAAATGCTTGCGGAAGCCAAGAAGTTGTTAGGCCTGTCTCTTGGGCCCGCAGCATCCCTGTAACAGCCTAATCAGATTTTCAGGGGTGGTATTAGATTCCTCTGATGGGTTGTGTTGATGTAGTGTTTCAGATTAATAGCTCGTCTGGGGACACACGATGCATTCGCATGAAGGGATGAGCCAAGAAAATGTTGCTGCTTATGCCAAGGCCTCAACAGTCTAATTTAGCAGCTGCTGATGTCAGCGTAAAACTCCTCTTCCCTTTTCCGTTCGATTCCTTTCATTACAGCGGTTAAATTAAAAACCTACAGACGTGGTTACGTGAGTTGACATGAATGAAAGGGAGACCAGAGTGCAGTTGAGTCCAGCCTTTCCGTTGCCCAAATGCTCTCCTGGTAATCCACAGAGAAAGAGGGAGGGAGAATACAAAATACTGTGCTGCACCTGTGATTATTTATTTATTTATTTATTTGTTACATTTGTATCCCACATTTTCCCACCGATTTGCAGGCTCAATGTGGCTTACATAGTACCAGAGAGGCGTTTGCAGACTCCGGTGTAAACAAATACAGATAGTAGCAACATTCCATGTAGAACCTCATATAGTAGCAACATTCCATTTTCCACTGCACTAACCACTAGGCTACCCCTCCACTAGCAACATTTCATGTAGAACCTCAAATAGTAGCAACATTCCATGTAGAATCTCAGATTTATTTATTTATTTATTTGTAGCATTTGTATCCCACATTCTCCCACCGATTTGCAGGCTCAATGTGGCTTACATTTGCCGTAATGGCGGTTGCCATTTCCAGGTAACAGAAGCACAATAGAAAAAATGTCCTTCTTCACCCCAAACGCCACTACTACCATTAAAGATGTAGTGAAGGGGGTCAACCCAGAATCCTAGGGGGCTGCAAAGCAGTCAGTTTTTCAGGATCTCCCTAACGACTATGTATTAGATATATTTGCATGCATTGGCTCCGTTATAAGCAACTATGGAGCTAATTTTCAAAGGAGAAAGGTGTCCAAAAAGTGGCATAGATCTGCATTTGGACGTGTTTCTCACAAAAACATCCAAATCAGTATTTTCAAAACCAATTGTTAGATGTTTCTTCTACGAAGTCCATCAGACGTGCATTGAAATCACAAGGGGGCGTGTCAGGGGCATGTTAAGGGCAGGATCTGGGCGTTCCTAACACTTGGACGTTTTTCAGCTATAACGGAACAAAACAAAAACTTCCAGGAGTATAAAACAAAGACGTTTTGAGCTAGACCTGTATTTATAATGAATAAGGCACAAAAAGATGCCCTAAATGACCAGCCAGCTTATTTTTGAAGGAGATCGCTGACTATCTTCCGACACAAATCGGGAGATGGCCGGCCATCTCCTGAACCCGGCCAAATCGGTATAATCAAAAGCCGATTTTGGCCGGCGCCAACTGCTTTCCATCGCGGAGCTGGCCAAACTTCAAGGGGGCGTGTCGGTAGGGTAGCGAAGGCGGGACAGAGGCGGGACTGGGGCGTGGTATGAGATGGCCGGCTTCACCCGATAATGGAAAAAAGAAAGCCGGCCTTGACGAGCATTTCGCCGGCTTCCCTTGGTCCTTTTTTCAGGACCAAGCTTCAAAAAGGTGCCCCAACTGACCAAATGACCTCCGGAGGGAATCGGGGATGACCTCCTCTTACTCCCCCAGTGGTCACCAACCCCCTCCCACCCAAAAAAGAAAATATTTTTTTTTTTGCCAGCCTCTATGCCAGCCTGAAATGTCATACCCAGCTCCTTGACAGCAGTATGCAGGTCCATGGAGCAGTTTTTTGTGGGTGCAGTGCACTTCAGGCAGGTGGACCCAGGCCCATCGCCCCTACCTGTTACACTTGTGGTGGTAAATGGGAGCCCTCCAAACCCCCTCAAAACCCACTGTACCCACATGTAGTTGCCCCCCTTCACCCATAAGGGCTATGGTAGTGGTGTAGAGTTGTGGGTAGTGGGATTTGGGGTGGTTTTGGGGGGCTCAGGACACAAGGTAAGGGAGGTATGCACCTGGAAGCAATTTGTGAAGTCCACTGCAGTGCCCTCTAGGGTGCCCAGTTGGTGTCCTGACATGTTAGGGGAACCAGTGCACTACAAATGCTGGCTCCTCCCACGACCAAATGCCTTGGATTTAGCCGGGTTTGAGATGGCAGGCATCGGTTTCCATTATCAGCGAAAACCGATGCCAGCCATCTCAAACCCGGCCCTCTCTGACATTTGGCCGGCCGAAACCATATTATCAAAATGAAAGATGGCCAGCCATCTTTTTCGATAATATGGTTCGGAACTGCTCTAGATGACCACTGGAGGGAGTCAGGGATTACCTCTCCTTACTCCCCCAGTGGTAGTGATATACAGTTGGGGGTAGTGGGTTTTGGGGGGGGGGGCTCAGCAGACAAAATAAGGGAGCAATGGTAAGTTATGTACCTGGGAGCATTTTATAATGCCCCCTAGGGTGCCCTATTGCTTTACTGGGATGTCTGGGGGACCAGTCTACTAAAAATGCTGACTTCTCCTGCATCCCAATGGCTTGATTTTGTGCGTTTTGGACTTGAATGGGGTTTATTTTTTCAAAAATGGACCAAAAAATAAAAGCATCCAAATCACAAAACCTTGTTCAAAACAGTGTTTAAAAAAAAAAAAAAAAAAAAGATAATCGTTTTTCTTTTTGGAAAATTACCTTCTTTCCTAGTCAGATTTTGGACGGTTTTTTTGCAAAACATCCAAAGTTGGACTTAGATGTCATATCGAAAACGCTCCTCCACATCTCATGAATATTCATTATTATATATTAACTACAATTAATTATCCCTTTAAGCATATACTGCCAGATTCTATTTATATGGTGCCTAAAAATCCGCACAGTAAACATTTCCGACCAAGCGTATTCTATAAGTGGTGCCTAGATTTAGGTGCGGTACTGTATATAGAATACGCCTAGGTGGAAATCACAGCGCGTAAAACTATGTGCATCCATTTATACTAATGAAAATGTGGCCTAAATCCTTGCTGACCGTATTCTATAACAGTGTGTGTAAATTTTGGACACTGGCCACTGTGCATAAGCGAGAGAGCACAATTGAAAGTTTCCCCCCAAAGCAGAGGTATGGCTCCACAAAATGGTGGCCAGCGCCGGGGAGAGTAATACAGCTGTGACACTTAGGGTAAGTAGCTGGACTTTTTTTTATATATTTTTCTATTTAAAAAAAAGTTTAAAAGATTAAAAAGGAAAAAAAAAGAGAAAAAGGACAGGTTAAGTAAAGAGTAAAAATTCTCCAGATTCGGGGGATGGTTTTTTATGTCAGTGATTGACGCAGCAGGATCATCCAAATGATTGAAATAACCTGCAATGTCTGAGGCCTTTTCCTCCCTATTTTTTTTTTTTTTAGATAAATTCATTTTTATGCTTACACAGAGGAGTGTGGTAGTCGTGTTAGTCCACTCTTAAGGTTATCAATAGAAATCAAACAAAATAAAACATGGAAAAGAAAGTAAGATGATACCTTTTTTATTGGACATAACTTAATACATTTCTTGATTAGCTTTCGAAGGTTGCCCTTCTTCCGATCTGACGAAGAAGGGCAACCTTCGACAGCTAATCAAGAAATGTATTATGTCCAATAAAAAAGGTATCATCTTACTTTCTTTTCCATGTTTTATTTTGTTTGATTTCTATTGATATGCTTACACAGTAACTCTTGCTTTGAGAAGGAACTGAACTCGTTACAAATGATAGTGTGAGATCTTCACTCCTCTCTTTCTGTTATTTGTGGTCCTATGTTGGGTATCCAGAAAAACAAAGAGGGGTTCGCACTCTCCACAGTAATCGAACACAACAAAAATGGAGTGGAGAGGACCAAATATCAAGAGATCAGTCGCCTCACACAAGGGTAAGATGCTCCAGAATAACCTTTATTAGGTTGTTGGGTCCTAATAAAGGTTATTCTGGAGCATCTTACCCTTGTGTGTGGCGACTGATCTCTTGATATTTGGTTCTCTCCACTCCATTTTTGTTGTGTCCTATGTTGGGTATCACCAGATCTTTGTTTGAGAGAGACTGAAGTACTTGCCAAACAAAAAGCCTGGTTCATCACGTTACTGGCAGAAGGCAGATGCGGACAGCTGAAGAGCGCCATGCCAGCACACTCCTTTCCTTCCCAGTACTTAATCCGATCCATAACAATCTCCCCAGCAACGGACTGTTTTCTACTGTCATTGACTCAGTGCTACTGCAGTGCTTTTAACACGGAGATGATGCCGCTGCGAATGTGGTCATAAAGTGAAAATGAAACAAAACATTATCTTCTGATGTTCCGAGAAGGCCCAGCCATACAACTATCATATTTTATAGTGTTTTCAGCTTCACCAAGTCAACTATATTTTTAAGGGGCTGTTTATTCTGTGTTTTTTTACCGAGCTACCTGGGAAGCTGGTTTTGATTCACTAGAGCATTTCCCCCAACTTAATGAAGATGTTCAGAAGGATTCATTGTCAACAGCACTGCCTCTTGCTCCCTGGAGGAAGGGAAAATGAAACTCTATGCCTTTCTTTGTTGGAAAGTACCACATGTGCGTCCTCATTTCTTCCCTCTCCCAGCATAAATACCTTCCATCGACAGGTACATACCTTATAAAAATCTGTCTTTGAAAGCATCCCTAAAGCCATGCTCTACATGCTTTCGCCACTTGTTTCAAGGATACCATTGACCGGGTTGGCATGTGTTGCTAAAGTCTAATACAGAAGTGGAAGCTTGAGACCTCAGGTGCTGTAAGTTGGTCATTTTTTCAGGATGTCCGCAATAAATATGCATGAGATGTATTCGCATACAATTGAGGCTGTGCATGATAATGCATCTCATACATGATTGGTGTGGATATCTTGAAAACCTGACTGGCATAGAGCATGAGGATTGGAATTGCCTACCTTTGGTCTAATGGACGTTACCATCAAGGGTTTGTAGGGATTTTAAATGCTGGGTACTTGAAGGGAAATTCTAAACCTGGGCCTAACCGCCTGTACACACCACTTAAGTGTGTAAAATATACAGGGGCTGATATTCAGACTGCGGGAGTTAAACCGACTAACTCCCATGGTTGGCACTGGACCCAGATATTCAATGCCGGGCTGTTTTTGGTAACCGACATCGAATTTCCGGTTTATTTTTGGCTGGTTTACAGATAACCCGGCTGTCGATATTCAGCCTTCACCTGTTTCCTGACGTTAATGAGCAAACACATCTTTTTCAGACTAAGGCCCAGATGCATCAAACTTACCGTGCCGGGATCGATTGTTTTGAGCCGGTTTGAAGTGGTTTAGCAATCACGGTATCTAGCGATGAATGCGCAAAAGCCTACAGCGACCTGTTTACTGCACTCGCAAATGCGGAACAAAAATGCTATGCAAATGTATTGTGACTATGTTGTTCTCATTTAAATGAAGGCAATGCACGATGCACAGCCATTTACGGACAACACACAGAAAGATTTGCACACCTTTAACGTGCTCAGGGGCTGCCGGTAACTCCAGAGAGCTGTCGTCTGCCGTCATAAACACATCCATAAAGTGCAAGCATAAGCGCTGTCATCGACGTGTTATTTATGCATGTATGCGTGCGTACGTGCACATCCGTGTTGGAGAAGCCATGGCTGCCCAACATGGTCCCCGCAGGACAATGGCGTTCCTAGTATCGACGGCACCTGGGGTGGATCACCGATGCGCCCCCCCCCCCCCCCGGGTGCAGCGCGTCCCCCCGTGAAATGACACCCCCCCTGGGTGCATGGCGCTGGGGGGGGGTGCCGCAGCGCGCGCCTGTCTGCTGCTCCCAGTTCGCTACGCTCACTAAATTCTCTCATTCGCTGCAGCTCCCGCCCTCTGCCCCGGAACAGGAAGTAACCTGTTCCGGGGCAGAAGGAGGGAGCTGCTGCAGCGAACGAGAGAATTTAGCAAGCGTAGCGAACTGGGAGCAGCAGACAGGCGCGCGCTGCGGCATCCCCCAGCGGCGTGCACCCGGGGCGGACCACCCCCACCGCCCCCCCCCCCCCCTTGGTACGCCACTGCTGCAGGAGAAAACCCAATTTCTCCGACATGGATGTGCTCTGGCTTGCACAGCTCATAGTTACAAATGAGAAGCGCCCCTTCACCCAACAGGGGAAGAGGAGAAACATATTTCTTTATTTACAACATTTGTATCCCACATTTTCCCACCTATTTTCAGGCTCAATGTGGCTTACATATTTCCGTAATGGTGATTACCAGTTCCGGAGAAAAAGAAATACATAGTTAAGGTAGAGGAGACAGAATGGAGTAAGTATTCAGGAAGGAAAGTTTATCTTATAATAAAAATCGGGATAACTTAGTTTGAAACAATCATGAACATTAAACTTCAAAATTAGTACGAACGATAGGAAATAAAGAATTAGATATTGTGAAAGTCCAGTGTACATCTTGTTAATTGACAATTAGGGTGCGTTATTATGGTATAGGGTATACCATAATAGGGTATAGGGTGCGTTATTATGGACAAGGTCTGGGAGGTGCTGCAGTGCCTCTTCAACAAGTGGCCTTCGTACCCGAGATCTGTAAGTATTTTCACGATTTTTTGCCCCTTCTTCTCTCCCTCCCTCCCTCCTTCCTCTCTGATAAAGCAGTACAACTGTTTGATAACAAACAGTTGTACTGCTTGATCGCACGCAGATCAGGGCTTATAAGGCTCTGCTTACGAGTAACGTCTATCTCACATGCCCAGGAAGCACGTCTATGATGCAATTTTTTTTAGACATGCGGACAACAGCTACAGCATTTGCCGTGTGCTTAGCGAATGATTTTTGTGTGCATGTGTTTACTACACCACTACCGTGGATTTCAACAGGTAAGCGAGACTTTCATGAATCAACATTTGTATTACCGCGTGGCTCATTTGCATGCAATTTTTTTTTTCAGCATCCGTCATCTATATATATAAAACTCACCCTCAACGTTCTATTGTCTGACGTCACTGAAGCCAAGGTTCGTAGGTTCGAAGCTCTGAAGCTACGAAAAACACAGTCTCGGGGCCCCGCCCTAGCGTCAAGCGTTATGACGTTGAGGGCGGAGCAATTCACTCACATCGACGGCTGCCAGGGTGGCGCAATGGCGTCACTGACAACGAAGGTGCGTTGGGTGGGGGGGGCCAGAGGAAAGCCTTGCTAGCGCCCGTTTCATTGGCTCCAGAAACGGGCCTTTTTTTACTAGTTTTTTCATATTTGGTATCTTGTAACGTGGACCTTTACGTTTTCGGGTTCTTCTACGTTTCTTTAATGCATCTGCCTCTGAGAGAAGCTGTAGAACTGGAGGACATGAAATGAAGCTGCAAAGAGGTAAGCTCAAAAGCAGTATCAGGAAATACTTTTTCACAGAAAGGGTGGTGGATGCCTGGAATGCTTTTCCGTGGGAGGAGGTGGAGACAAAACCAATGACAGAATCTGAAAAGGCGTGGGATAAACACTAGGGATGACATGACATAAGAAATGTAAATGACATTCTCCATATTGTTTCTTAATGCCTTAAACCTGAAATATTAGGATAAAAACCCTGCAATTTCTTTGTCTTTTCTAGCGTCATTAAAAACACGCTCTATGTAACATATATTAGATGACGGCAGAAAAAGACCTGCACGGTCCATCCAGTCTGCCCAACAAGATAGAACCAGGCACACCCATTAAAGGGGGGCCGACCACAACCGGGCTGAAGGCCAGCAAAGACAGAAGTGTGGGGGAGGGTACAGGGAGGGCCTAGCTAGAGAGCAGAGGTAGTAGTGGGAGGGAAACAAGGGGTAGCAAGGGGAGGGGGCAGGAAAAAAGGGGAGGAGCAAGGGAGGAGGAGAGAGGAATTTGAACTGCACAGGAAGTCCTTTTGAATTTGGAAGCAGGAGAAGAGCAACCCTGGGCAGCAGCTCCTGAAATTTTTACAGGCACATGTTTTGTGTCTGCCCTGGGCAGAGCTTGTGCAGAGTACAGCCAAAGAAGCTCTTACAGCAGAGCACGATATTCCAGCAAATTGAGAACAAATTTTATGGTATGTAGACATTTAAAACTTTGTGCAAGGCATTTTAGCTTTCTCCTGCCGACCCCCATTTAGTTTTTCCAGGATGGCCGGCCATCTCGGGTTAGCTGCCTATCTCACGGCATTACGTGCACTAGGCTAGAGTCCCACATACGCTGCCCATGGCGCATGGCAGATGGGTTTGCCACAGCGCGGTTGCTCACAATCTGCAGTGCATAGCACGGCACTGAGGCACGACTAGGAAGACCTTGTGCACAGTACTGAACCGAGGCACAAACTATCTCAGGGAGACGAAAACACCTTTAATGGTACGTCATTTTTGCTCTTCTCCTGCCTCAGCGGCACACCGCACGTTAAGATGCGGTGATGGCCGGCCACTAATAATTGGCCAACAGCTACGCACTATACAGCAACGGACCTTCGAGCCCCGTTGTGGCTAGCCACGCCGTGTTATCTAATTTGAAAAATAAATGCGGTATAAGCCCTCCATGCCATTACGGCGACGGACCTTAAGCCCCGTTATGGCCGGCCACACCAGATTTTCGATGTAATGCGGCAAAAATGAGTGCAATATAAATCGCTCATGCTGTATAAGCCGCCCAGGCCACGCAGAGCTATACAAGCCCCATTGTGGTCTGCCACGCCGTGTTATCTAATTCGGTAAAATTTAGTGCGGTATAAGTTGCCCATGTTGTATAAGCTGCCCATGTCACGCAGCACTACGGCCATGCTGTGTTTTCTACTCGGTCAACTACGCTTCATCCTAAACGTTACTTACCGGCGCCATGTCTGTATGATTGGTCTGCCATGCGATATTTGAGATGCGGGTTTTTGCAGAAACGTCCACATTGCGATCCTCGCTAGTCAGGGTCTTCTCTTGCGGGCCACTTAGGGGGAGTCCCAAATTGGCGGGACATGCGCTTCGCTACGCGTTGTAATTGCCCGCCCATACAGTCGGCCATTAACCTACAGAGGCACGTACGGCAGCGGTGAATTTCGATAGGGTGGCCATTTGCATGAGTGCCGATTGTAAAAACGGTGGCCACTTTCAATACACCGCCCATTCTGACTAGCAGTAAAATTTGGAAAAGGCAGCCAGTTTTATGGCGCTAAAATTCACTAGAATGGACATTCCAAATACAAATTTAACCGCAGCGGCCACCTTGGATACCGCACGCATTTGTGTCTTTGACACACGGCATAGGCTGGAACAATTGATATCATACCGTTTGGTGCCAGCATAGCGGGACACAGTACTTAGGGGCATCAGACAAACATATCGGTTACAGTATGCTACTCTCAGCTGCCGTTAGGACCAGGTCCACGGGGGGAAGGGTTGGTACAACAGTGTTAGTCCTAGAGGGCCATGTGCACTTAGCGGCCATTTTGACTAGAGCGGCCACGTGGACTAAAGCAGCTAATTTGAAAACGGTGGCCATTTTGATAGAAGGACCACCAGTCTTACTGATTTATCTGCCGGATTTACAGGGGCCTGGCCATTTTAATTTTAGCAGCCCATTTTGCATACGGCAGCCGTTTTGACTACCAGGCCAAATTTGAATGTAACAGCCATCGCCCGTGGGGCTTTAGGCCAGCCATTTAAGGAAGGGCGCACTGCGCAGACAGCACGCAGTCGGATATGTAGCTGTGAGCAAGGAGGGTACAGTTTACACAGGCACCATAAGATGCACGCAGCGATTGGGGAAGCCGGCGTCACCACAATCAGTTATTATGAGGTCATTTTGCTTTAAATTGTCTATTCTTTTAGTCTCTCCATTGCAGTAATGTCATTGTAGTGTGCGAAGGAGATATATGCACCAGCAAGGCCAGCCAAGCGGCCCACCAAAACTCCGCCAGCTAAGACGCGGAGTGCTGTGGCCCCAGACCTTAGAAGTCACAGTGGACCTACACCACAAGCACAGACGGTGCGGGGGCCTGCAAGGGAGGTAGCAGCACCGCAGACTCCACCTCCATAGTTGCGGGGCTACCGCCAGTACCGGCAAGGGGTAAGTCTAATGACAGCAGCACACTCCTTCCAGCGCAGACGCATGACATAACTAGATATGCAGTATGGGACGATAAGAACGGGTAACAGAGCCCAATATGGCAGGACAGAATGTGGTTGTGGCACCGGTCAGTGCACAGGGGACCAGTCAGGATGTGGGAGTACTTAATCACAGGAGCGATGCATTAGGTACCGTTCTCACAATACAGGTGGATCGATATCTTCTCCCTTCTTCTGTGGGAGTTGCATGAGGAGGGTACCGTAGGCAGGGATAGCGTAACAGATAAGAAGCCCAAGATATTCGGGTCCTTCATGGGCTGGTCGGAGGCTGTTCACATACTTAGGACACTCAGCTGTTGACATACTCAGGACACTCACTATAGTGAAGGAAACGGAAAGGGGCCCGGACTTGGTGTGGGATATGGAATATAATTTTAAAAGCGCATGAGATATTTAGGGGACGGGCATGGCTTAACTAAGATATTAAATTTACAAGAAAGCAGTGCAGACAATCCATTCATATCGGGTCAGCACCAGTGGTAGTCCTGTCAGGCAATGCCGTCAGGACAAAGGCAGGATGGAGGCAGCGGACATTGCACCTAGCACCTGACACGCCCGTGCGGGCAGGCATGCTGCAGGGCAAGGCAGGCTCCCCAGAGACAGGGAACAGCAATCTAGTAACACGGGACAGGGTACTGAGGGAGCTAGCGCTCCCCCCATCAAGCTTATGAGACAGGAGAAAGCAACCTATTAACTCAGGACAGGGTCCGGAAGCCATCAAGCTTCAAGGTTAGCCCGTTACCCTGACAGAACGGGTGCATCACCACAGGTTTCCAATCAGGTTGCATGATTCCATATTAGAGGACAACACCACAGTGACAACACTACCCCAACAATGCATCCTCGATTCACATGCATCGACAGATAGCTGCAGGCAAGATTACCAAAGAACTATTGCTAGGCTGCATAGCGGGGCTGTTTGAGGACCCGCCCTTCAAGGCAACAACAGTGTCTCCGCTAGGCATAATACCAAGGAAGGAGCTGGGGAAAGGTAGGCCCAGTCGTAATTTGTCCCGCCACATAGGAACATCAGTAAATGACTACATTGACCATAGCAGCTGTACAGTACAATATGCATCTGTAGACAATGCCATTCAAATAATTCGGCGGCAAGGCAACTAGGCACATTGGGCTAAGGTGGACGGAGATTCGGCTTTTCCCACCTTGCCTTTACACCCACAGCCCTTTCCCTTGTTAGGTGTCAGGTTCCAGGAGAGGTTTTATTGTGATAAATATGTCCCCATGTGTGGCCACATCTAGTGCGCATACTTCAAAGAGCTTAGCATGTTTGTGCACGGGGTAGTGGAACAACTAGCCCCCGCTAGGTCTCTGGTCCTCATCTGGAGGACTTCCTGTTCAAAGACCGGGAATCACAAGAGTGGACGGATGTGTTACAGGTCTTTATCCACTTGGCACAGAAATTGGACATCCCATTAGCCGTTGAAAAAACAGTAGACCCACGGCGAATCCTTACATTATAGGTATTGAATTGGAACTAGATGTTCCAGACTGCCGGCTGACAAAATTGATAAGCTTGTCAGAGCGGCGAATACGAGGTGGCACTGTAAAAAAGCAAGGCTGAAGCAGGTACAGGAACTCCTGGGTCCAGTAGGCTTCGCAATAAGGGTGATTCCCAATAGCTTTAGCAACATCGGGAACAAACAAAGCGCATTTTCATCTCAGACGTACACAGGACATCAAGCGAGATTTAGCAGGTTCTTGGCCCATGGGATTTCATTTTGGCACGATTCACCCACTCTCACGGAAACCCTGCATTTTCTTTACAGATGCGGCAGATTTACTTCCAGGGAGCGTGGTGCGCAGCAAGCTCGGGTTTCAGCAGGGACCACGTAGGATATCATGTTTCCTGGGGGGACCTGGCATATCTCACAAGTTAATTGTAATTCCCTCAGACAATATGGCAGTAGTTGTCCGCCATGCACTTCCCACAAGTTATGTGTGCAGACAGATAGTTCCGCAGTGATTACAGCTAAACATATACCAGGCAGGGAGAATGGTTATAGTGGATGCTCTTTCTCGTTTTTAGAGTGCAGACCCGGAAATGGGACCCGATGCTGCGATAGTTAACAGATATCTCGCGGACAAGATACACAACCGCACATATAGTCAACACTTAGAAGAGAAGGGTGGTACTGATATATTCCCGGCCCCCGGCATGTATGAAGGGAATTAGCAGAAACCAGGTCTCAATCATGTTCGCAGCCATCAGTTTTCTCGCCAAAGCGGTGGCTGTCCAAAATCCATCTAGGTCATTTGTTGTCATGAGACTGATGAAAGGATGGGGCAGGCCGGGAGTACCCTACCCAGGTAAAAGAAAACCCAGTACCGGCAGGGAAATGGGCCGTCTCTTTGCATCATTAGAGGAGATAAGTGACACTGAGTTTGAGGGCCGTCGAGTCAAATGCGCATTCTCATTAGCTTTGCATGGTGCTCTGCGAGTCAGTGAGTTGGTGGCTACGTACAAGCATGCCCACCATGGCATGTCCCTCTTAATACGTGACGCGGCCATTACAGCCGCGGCAACTGACCTACTTATTCACAAATCAAAATGGATCGGAACGGACATGCCCTGTCCTGAACCTTTAAGCCGACTTAAAACAAAGACCAAAGACCAGCCTGCTGATTCATACACTATGTACAGTACCCACTCATTTAGGATTAGGGCAGCTACGGCAGTGGCAGCGCTAGGAGTGTCCATAGAGGCCATCAAAAGACTGGGCCGATGGCGACCTAATGTATATAAGCGCTACATCAGACCCATCTAGTGTATACAAGCGGTACATTGGACCCATTAAGGCATCCACAGCAAAGTGATAATGGTTGCTTGCACTGTGCTAACATGTTGCTTCCCATTATATTCTGTTACAGGTATCCATATCCAGAATGAGCTGCAGCGGATTTGGATATGCGGTCACTCATCACTTGTATGTACATTGGGCACAGGGAAAGGCGGTGGGCGCATAGAAGGGCAGCAGTGAGACCGAACAGTGAGAGCCTGGGTTGTCAGAGCGATAGAGGAGCCAGGGCGATAGAGTAGCCATAACAGGGTATAGGTAAGGGAGGGAGGCTTCAGGCATTCTTGTGTGCATTAAAAGTCATACGATCCCACATGACTTGCGAATAGATACAAGCCATAGCGTTAGGGCATGACCGCAGCCAGGAGGGGTGGGGGACCACGGCAAACGAGGTGTCGTTGCCGTGGCCTGTGGCGTTAGACTACAATGTTTACGCACAGCCAGCAATGGGTACACAGCAGCTTGACACATAACAGTTACAAGTTTGGGGTAACTACTGCTGCAGAAAGAGTTGTGTGGAAAATTATCAAGTTGATGCAAATGGTAGGCTTGCATGTGAGCAGCCTTGTTATAAGGAAACAACGTGTATACAGCTTGTCTCCTGGCTTGGGCGGCCGGGAGGCCTAGAACGTCATTTTGTAAATGTGGTAGGTGCCTCCTTCAACGGGAAACAACGTGTATACAGCTTGTCTCCTGGCTTGGGCGGCCGGGAGGCCTAGAACGTCATTTTGTAAATGTGGTAGGTGCCTCCTTCAACGGGAGACACCAAGTGACATCGGGTGCTTGGAAAACAGCACAGGGGGCCACAGGGGCTTGGTACGGCTTGGCCTGTGGCCCAGAATATGCAACTACGTGTAGAAGCTGTGTACCCGGGTAGAAATGCATGCTGGCATAATGATTAGTAGAAGATGTAATGTAATTTGTTTAAGTTGTAACAATTTTGATGTTCCTGGCTGCGGCCAAAATAAATCCAATTCTATCGAAGATATGGCTTGTAGTGTGGTATTGAAGGGGGCGGGGGTTGATACGTCTGAGTGTGTGCCGAATGCCCGAGTTGAGAACCAGGCACACCCATTAAAGGGGGGCCGACCACAACCGGGCTGAAGGCCAGCAAAGACAGAAGTGTGGGGGAGGGTACAGGGAGGGCCTAGCTAGAGAGCAGAGGTAGTAGTGGGAGGGAAACAAGGGGTAGCAAGGGGAGGGGGCAGGAAAAAAGGGGAGGAGCAAGGGAGGAGGAGAGAGGAATTTGAACTGCACAGGAAGTCCTTTTGAATTTGGAAGCAGGAGAAGAGCAACGCCCACCCGCCCACCCACTTGAGAGGCAAGATTTGTCGCAGCGAGGCGTTAGACTACAATGTTTACGCACAGCCAGCAATGGGTACACAGCAGCTTGACACATAACAGTTACAAGTTTGGGGTAACTACTGCTGCAGAAAGAGTTGTGTGGAAAATTATCAAGTTGATGCAAATGGTAGGCTTGCATGTGAGCAGCCTTGTTATAAGGAAACAACGTGTATACAGCTTGTCTCCTGGCTTGGGCGGCCAGGAGGCCTAGAACGTCATTTTGTAAATGTGGTAGGTGCCTCCTTCAACGGGAAACAACGTGTATACAGCTTGTCTCCTGGCTTGGGCGGCCGGGAGGCCTAGAACGTCATTTTGTAAATGTGGTAGGTGCCTCCTTCAACGGGAGACACCAAGTGACATCGGGTGCTTGGAAAACAGCACAGGGGGCCACAGGGGCTTGGTACGGCTTGGCCTGTGGCCCAGAATATGCAACTACGTGTAGAAGCTGTGTACCCGGGTAGAAATGCATGCTGGCATAATGATTAGTAGAAGATGTAATGTAATTTGTTTAAGTTGTAACAATTTTGATGTTCCTGGCTGCGGCCAAAATAAATCCAATTCTATCGAAGATATGGCTTGTAGTGTGGTATTGAAGGGGGCGGGGGTTGATACGTCTGAGTGTGTGCCGAATGCCCGAGTTGAAACTCATATGTGCTACTTTTTGTGTATACCTTACCTTGATTTGTATCTGTCATTTTCAGGGCACAGACCGTATAAGTGTGCCCAGCACTATCCCTGCCTCCCAACCGCCGGCTCTGGCACAGACCGTATAAGTCTGCCCAGCACTATCCCCGCCTCCCAACCACCAGCCCCGCCTCCCACTACCGGCTCTGCCACCCAATCTCGGCTAAGCTTCTGAGGATCCATTCCCTCGGAACAGGATTCCTTTATGTTTATCCCATGCATGTTTGAATTCCGTTACCGTTTTCCTCTCCACCACCTCCTGTAATTTACGCACATAAATTACAGAACACTGTAACTTATGCCCACCGCAAGTTGCACTTATGCCCACCCATTCACACCTGCCACTGATTGGCATAAGTGTGCTAACCAGGGGCGTAGCTACGTGGGGCCACGGGGCATGGGCCCCTGTGGATTTTGCCCTGGCCCCCCTGCCGACGACCCTCTTGACCTCCTCCCGCCGCCAAACCTCCTCCGCCGCCGCCGTCAGGCACCCCCGCCGGTGGGGGAGCCCAACCCCCGCCAGCCGAGGTCCTCTTCTTCCAGCGCAAGGCCACGCTCTGCCTCCGCGAGTCTGACGCCCTGCACATTGTACGTGCAGGATGCCAGACTACAGAAACAGAACAAAGCCCTGCAGATCAGCCAGCAGTACCAGAGAAGAGGACCTCAGCCAGCGGGGGCCGGGGTCCCCCACCAGCAAAGGTACCCGACGGCGACGGCGGTGGAGGGTTGGTGGCGGCGGGAAGGGGAGGGTCAAAAGGGTTGGCGCCGGGGGGGGGTCAAAGTTGGTGATGGTGGCGGGGGGGGGGGTCAAAAATGACGGGAACAGTAAACCACCCAACCCCCTCCCCCATCCATCTGCTCATCAGCCAATCTGTCCTCTTCGATTCCCCTCTATGTGCCAGCATCGCCCCTCCTTTACCTCCATCCCCAGCATCACTCCCCATGGAAAAGGTAGCCAGTACTCCCTCCCCCACTGATCCCAGCCCTGGCACTTACCTGGATACCTAGTGCTATAGTGAGAGCAGGAGTAATCCCCAGTCGCTCCTGCCCATAGCTGCACTGGGTTCAAAATGGCACCCTTAACCCCTACCACTAATCTTGCAGTATTATCAATAGGGGTGAAGCTGCCAAATAAAGAAACATGCTTTCTTTACGAAGCAACATGAAAACCAGCAGCTACATTTGTTTGTTGCCTTGTCGTTTGTTTGTTGCCTTGTGGCACCCAGTTACAGAATTGCCCAATTACCCCCCTAAGTCTATAAAAGTTGGTAAAAATTGCCTGCGCAAATTTGGGCGCACGCAATTTAATTGAATAACGATCTAATTAGTGCCCATAACCAATTATTGGCACTAATTAAATTTAATTGGAATCTATATGCATAAATTTAGGCATGTGATTCGCGCCTAAATTTTACACGTGAGTTCAAAAAGGGTGCGTGGAAATGGGAGGGTCATGGGCGGAACAGGGACATTCCTGTCATTAACGCGTTTAGTTATACTATAAGGGGGGAACGTGGCTCATTTAGGCGCATATGTTTGCACCACATTTCAGTTAGTTCAAATGGCTGTGACTAAAGTTAGGTGCGATTCCTGGGCGTAAACGCTGTTCTATAAACCGCGCCTAACTTTAAGCATGACTTATAGAATAGCACTTTTTTCAGCACCATAAATAGAATTCACCCCCTTAATGTCCACTAAATCATTTTAGCGTACTAATCAAAAAATAAAAATAACAAAATACAAAGTGAAAAAAAAAGCCCCTTTAAAGCTAAGCAAACTGATGGGAAAATGGAATTTCTTGCCTGCCTAGCCTAGTGGTTAGTGCAGTGAACTTTGATCCTGGGGAACTGAGTTCGATTCCCACTGCAGCTCCTTGTGATCTTGGGCAAGTCACTTAACTCTCCATTGCCCCTGGTACAAAATAAGTACCTGTATATATACTCTGTAAACTGCTTTGACTGTAGTTGCAAAAACCATAGAAAGGTGGTATATCAAGTCCCATTAACAAGATTCCATGCAGAATCTTAAAAAGTAGCAACATTCCATGTAGAACCCCAAAGAATAGCAAGATTCCAGAATCCCAGCCTATTTGAGATTCTACATAGAACATTGCTAGTGGAGGAGTAGCCTAGTGGGTAGTGCAGTGGACTTTGATCCTGGGGAACTGAGTTCAATTCCCACTGCAGCACCTTGTGACTCTGGGCAAGTCACTTAACCCTCCATTGCCCCTGGTAAAAAATAAGTACCTGAATATATGTAAACCGCTTTGAATGTAGTTTCAAAAACCTCAGAAAGGTGGTATATCAATTCCCTCCCCGCCCCCCCTTTCCCATATCAATTAGTAACTACAAAGGAATATAGCTCAAGGATATTAATTTAAAATATATATTTTTAAAGGATTTCTAATACAGTTGAAAAATGTCGAGCGTTCTGCTTATCTTTTTAAAAAATATTCGTATTAAAGTGAGGGTATATTTTCAAAACAGTCAGAAGTGGTTCCAAATGGTTCATCCATCTTAACAGATTTTTATCAAAAAAAATATTATCTCTTCCCTCTTTTTAATACCTCACATAAATAAAACTAACAAAGAGCAATAACAGTCTCAACGTTGCACGGCTCAGTGCCTTTGAATGAGATCCAGTGAACCGAAAGACGTAAAACGCTGAAAATGAGCATGAACAGAACCTGGCTTCAGTATAAAAAAAGGCCATGAGCCAGGTCTATTCTGCGTTTGATGGTTCACTGTGAAAATTGATTCTCAGGGTGAATGGAAGGCCAATTCCAAATCCACGTATCATGTGACCACCCACCACCCAGTCCTCTGCCGCAGGGAACATATCTCAAAGCACCAACCAATGACATGGCAGTTGCAATACCACTGCATGGCATCCTCCTAGTGTCCCAGAAACAATACTGCAGAAATTTCATCTGAGGGCACAGTTAAAGACAGGCTAAAAGCTGACCTCAAGTAGCAAACTTATAATTTGGTTGATGTCCTGGTGCATTTTCTTTTTTATTTCTTTGTAGCATTTGTAGCCCACATTTTCCCACCTATTTGCAGGCTCAATGTGGCTTACATTGTTCCATGATGGCGATCACCAATTCCGGAATGAGAAATACATAGTTATATTGCAGGTGACAGAGTGGATTAGGCATTCAAGTAAGGAGAAATCATTTTCATAATAAGAATAAAAAGGTACATAAGTACATAAGTAGTGCCATACTGGGAAAGACCAAAGGTCCATCTAGCCCAGCATCCTGTCACCGACAGTGGCCAATCCAGGTCAAGAGCACCTGGCACGCTCCCCAAACGTAAAAACATTCCAGACAAGTTATACCTAAAAATGCGGAATTTTTCCAAGTCCATTTAATAGCGGTCTATGGACTTGTCCTTTAGGAATCTATCTAACCCCTTTTTAAACTCCGTCAAGCTAACCGCCCGTACCACGTTCTCCGGCAACGAATTCCAGAGTCTAATTACACGTTGGGTGAAGAAAAATTTTCTCCGATTCGTTTTAAATTTACCACACTGTAGCTTCAACTCATGCCCTCTAGTCCTAGTATTTTTGGATAGCGTGAACAGTCGCTTCACATCCACCCGATCCATTCCACTCATTATTTTATACACTTCTATCATATCTCCCCTCAGCCGTCTCTTCTCCAAGCTGAAAAGCCCTAGCCTTCTCAGCCTCTCTTCATAGGAAAGTCGTCCCATCCCCACTATCATTTTCGTCGCCCTTCGCTGTACCTTTTCCAATTCTACTATATCTTTTTTGAGATACGGAGACCAGTACTGAACACAATACTCCAGGTGCGGTCGCACCATGGAGCGATACAACGGCATTATAACATCCGCACACCTGGACTCCATACCCTTCCTAATAACACCCAACATTCTATTCGCTTTCCTAGCCGCAGCAGCACACTGAGCAGAAGGTTTCAGCGTATCATCAACGACGACACCCAGATCCCTTTCTTGATCCGTAACTCCTAACGCGGAACCTTGCAAGACGTAGCTATAATTCGGGTTCCTCTTACCCACATGCATCACTTTGCACTTGTCAACATTGAACTTCATCTGCCACTTGCACGCCCATTCTCCCAGTCCAGAATAGAGAGTTCAGTTTTGTACAGTTCTGGTATGAGTTTTGTTGTCTGGTGTTTAGGATGGATCATTGTGGTATGCCTTATTGACCAGGTTGGTTTTTAGTAGTTTTCGGAAATTAGTTATGTCGTGTATTGTTTTTGTGGCTTTTGGTAGTTCATTCCATAGTTGCGTTACTTACTTATGTAGGAGAAGCTGGATGCATATGTTTGTTTATATTTTAGTCCTTTGCAACTGGGGTAGTGGAGATTCATGAATGTACGTGATGATCTTTTAGAATTCCTGGTTCGTAAGTCTATGAGGTCTGACATGTATACCGGGGCTTCACCGTGTATGATTTTATGAACCAAGGTACAGATTTTGAACGTAATGCGTTCTTTAAGTGGGAGCCAGTGTAGTTTTTCTCTTAGGGGTTTGGCGCTTTCATATTTCTTTTTTCCATAGATGAGTCTGGCTGCTGTGTTTTGTGCAGTTTGGAGTTTCTTAATGATTTGTTCTTTGCATCCAGCATAGATTGCATTGCAGTAGTCTAGTTGGCTTAGTACCATTGATTGTACAAGTCTGCGGAATGTTTCCCTTGGGAAGAAAGGTTTTATTCGTTTGAGTTTCCACATTGGGTGAAACATTTTCTTTGTTGTATTTTTCGCATGGCTTTCTAGTGTAAGATTTCGGTCAATTGTAACTCCTAGAATTTTCTGAAACAAGAGCTGCCTTCTTGTCCTGTTCCTCTGGATTCCCTGATCAAAGTGACCTTAATCAAGTGATGGCACCAAGAGCCTTCATTTGCAATTACCTAAGCGCTTTTCCTCTCTGCTGTAATCTAGAACCCTCCCCCTCATCCCCCCTGAAGGTTGTGAATGCTGCCTCCCCAGCAACCTCAGCCATCCAGGAAGGAAAGACACGGTCCACCTCCAGTGCCCTTCACGAAGACAGTGGGGTAGCCCATTCCAATGCTGCATTGTCTAAATGTATGCTCTAAGGCAGGACCGTGACCCAGTCAGGTTATCAGGATTTCCCCAATGAATATGCATAATATGTAACACACAATCAGTTATTTATTTATTTATTGCATTTGTATCCCACATTATCCCACCTCTTTGCAGGCTCAATGTGGCTTACAATTCATTATGGATGATGGAAATAGAAGAGAATATACATTAGGTTTTACAGAGGGTTTTGGGTTACATGGTAGTGAAATACATGATAGTGTTAGAGCAAAAGACATTATAGAGCATTTCTGGATATGTTAAAGATTGTACAGTTACACATGTTGATCTTTGTGATGTATCTTGTCGAAGAGATAGGTTTTCAATAGTTTGAGGAAATTAGTCAATTCATGGGCCGATTTCAGGTTGTGTGGCAGCGCGTTCCAGAGCTGCGTGCTCATAAAGGAAGAGGTAGATGCGTGCATTAATTTGTATTTCAGTCCTTTGCAGTTGGGGGGATGAAGATTGAGGATTGTGCGAGAAGATTTTTTTGCGTTTCTGGGTGGTAGGCTGGGGCGTCACCATGGATGATTTTATGGACTAGGGTACAAAGTTATGCTTGATATACTTGAAACACTTTTATTATTGGCTTCCTTACTACATAATATGATGTATCTCTTGTTACCATATACCTTAATTCCCACATACACACTCACTCACCATACATACCCTTAACCAAACTGGAGTTTTCCTGATTCATAGCCCCCTCCCCCATCTGTTAATGCCTTGTCATCCATATGTGTGTCATTGAATCCGGTCAGGTGCTTTTTCTCATTCTGGGTTGAAAGGGTGCAGGAGTTCCGGTATCCGCATTAGTCCTTGAGAAACTTAGTGCCCTTTTTACTAAGTGGCGGTAAGCCCCAATGAGGGCTTACCGCTCGCTAAACAGGAATTCCCACCGGGCTACCGCAGCAGCCCGGCGGTACTTCCCACCCCCTGAAATGGCCGTGTGGCAAAAGTTGCTGCACAGCCATTTCCTGCAGGAAAGAGAGACTTCCATTTTACCCGCAGTGGTAAAAGGGGGCCTCGGCTCACAGCTTGGTACAAGGGGCCCTTAGAATCTTGATAAGCCAATAAAAGTACTAAAACTTCTCAAGAAGATATTGATCACGAGTTTTGGAGACTACACTGGCTTCTTCTTCAGTAGTGACTACAAGGCTGGAGGAAGGACGTTTGCAGGCAGATATTGCATAAAATGGACATTTGCATTTTAATTGCGCAATGCATCCCTTCTGATGCAATTGACTGGCCTGAAGAGCTCATGTCCTGATCAGTTTCACGTTAGGGCCAACGAAAGGTCATCACACGACCCCCCAGAGAATTCAGTTTTCTGGCGGGGCTGTTGAAAACCTTGCACTGCATTCAAGTGGAATGCAGACTCTACCGACTTCATCTTATTAAAAAAAAAAAAAGGCGGGGGGTATTCTTTTAATGTCACAGGGGAAAGAAATCATTTAAAACCAGGCTTGTTTAATGAAACTGAATCTGAACAAACAAGTTCTGAAAAATGAAAGCCTCCTCACACTCAAAGACATTGAAATTCAAATGTCAGTTCATGCAGATCCTGTTATTATATTGATTGGCCCAGGCCCAAACCAATTTTCCTAGGCCTCCTACTAACTCCCAAACATTATTATCAATATTACTCTTTCGCTATTTAAGAAAATGGCTTTTTTCCTTTCCTGTTTACCCCTAGGATTGAGTAGTTCTTATATTTTACTTCAGACATGAGCCAACAGACCTCCTTCCAAATGGCTTCAGATAATTCACTTCAGAAATACTGTCACCCAGTTGGAATGATTTCTTCATCTTTCTGTTAATTTTATTACACCATAGGTGTTGAGGAAGGCTAAAGGATGCTCTTGCAGTGTCCACTTTTTTATGAGTCTTAAACAGGGCACCAGCTTTCTTATTCGGCTGTGGCGTCTTCATTTTAGATCCTTTCTGAATGCTTTGAGTGGGCAGCAACATTTTCACATACGCTCTTCGTGACTCTGGCAACTTGGCATCTCACACAGATTGTGGAGCCTCAACTAACTGGTCTGGATATATTTGTTCCAGACAGGCATTAGAGGTGCACTTTCTTTGGAAATGAAATAGGAACTATTTATTTATTTATTTAATACATTTGTATCCCGCGCTTTCCCACTAAAAGCAGGTTCAATGCGGCTTACATAGTATTAGGTTATACAGGATTTTGTTAGATAGGAAAATTAAATGTAGCATAGGAATAGCTTGGATGGGTCGGTGGTGATTGGAAGGCTAAGTGGAAGAATGGATGGGTTGGTAAGGATAGGTGATGTGGGAGATGTAGTCTGGGTCAATGTCGTTGTCGTTGCTTCTTCGGTGTTCGTTAGGTAGGTCTGTTCATAAGTTTAATCAGGTTCTTTAGGGTAGGCTTGCTTGAATAAATGGGTTTTTAATGATGGACCTGATATTTAAAACAATTAACCAGGCAGGAGAGGCTCTTGGCTGGTTAAATCACTCTGACTGGGTGATCCCTGGATTTTCAGCTGCCCATGATTGGATAGTGCTACTGAAAATCCAGGGAGATCATTAGGGCAGCAGCAGAGTCTAGGTGGAGCTCTGGGATTAAACTGGTTAGCGGCAATTTTCGGTCTGATAACTGGGTAAGTGTCCGGATAAAGTGAGAACAGCATAAAGGATGCCCTACTGGTCTGAATATCAGCAGGATCTTGGATAACTTCAGGTGGCCTTGCAAGACCAGTGCCATAGCGAGGGTGCCTGACACCCGGGGCGGGTCGCTGTTGCACCCCCCCCCCCGGGTGCAGGGCACGGCGCACCCCCCCCCCCCCGAAACGCACCCTTACCTTGCAGCGGGGGGGGCAGGCGGGAGGGCCGATCCGCCCCCAGTGGACGTCACTGGGAGCTGCGTCGGCTCTGCTGCTTCCCTGCTTTCTCTGCCCCGGAAAACAGATGGAACCAACGAGCCGACACCCCCCCAGCGGCGTGCACCCGGGGCGGACCGCCCCACCGCCCCCCCTTCCTACGCCACTGTGCAAGACCCAGATATTCAGGGCCTGGCATTAAATATCTAGGACAAATACTGCCCGTGGTGGTCAGTGCCTTAAAAATCACTGATCACCACAAGCTGAATATCAGTCCTGATGTTTTCAGCAGTGCCAGATAGTCTCTTTACAGCTGCTTATCCATTTAAGGTGCGTGTGTTGAATACACACACCCCTGTCAGTTCCTCCCTTCTCTCTATCTCTCCCTTCCCTTCACGACCCTGCAAAGCTCTCGCAATTCCCTCCCTCCCCCGTTCCCCCCCATGCCTTAAAATCACCTCCACCCAGGCAGCACCAGCGGCAGCGGTAACATAGGCTGCCTATGGCCTGCACCGGGGCTTTCTCTCTGAACCGTCCCGCCCCTTCTGAGGCAACTTCCTGTTTTCTGAAGGGTGGGACGATTCAGAGAGAAAGCCACAGTGCAGGCCGCAAGCAGTCTATGACTGTCATTGACGTTGCCCGGGCAAAGACTGAAGATGATTTTAAGGTATGGGGCGGAGAGGCGGGAGGGAGATGTGGTGTGAGACATATCCTCTGTTTAAAATTCCTGGCTATACCCCTGCTCCTTGAGGAGCATCCGGCACCACCAGCAGCCTACCACATGACAGACCTCGTAGACCTACCAACCAGAAACACAAAAAGATCAGCACGCACGTTCCTAAATCTTCATTACCCTAGCTGCAAAGGACTAAAATATAAATCAACATATGCATCCAGCTTCTCCTACATAAGCGCACAACTATGGAATGCATTTCCAAATGCCATTAAAGCAATACACGACCTAACAAACTTCCGAAAGTCATTAAAAACCAACTTGTTCGAAAAGGCATACCACAATGACCCATCCTAAATACCAGACAATGAAACTCATACCAGAACGGAACAATACCGAACTCTCGATACAGGATTTCTTAATTTTACTCTGGCACCAATGAACTTTATTGCAATACCACTTTACTTCTCATTCCAGGAAAGAGCTCCCTACACATGACTGCTTAACTTACCCTGTCACTCATGAACTTTATAGCAATACCACTCTGTTTCTCATCCCAGAAATGAACTCACTACACTTGATTGCTTAACCTACTCTATCACTTATGAACCATTTTGTATTTCTCCTACCGGAATTGGCGATCGCCATTACGGCATTATGTAAACCACATTGAGCCTGCAAATAGGTGGGAAAATGTGGGATACAAATGCAACAAATAATAAATAATAATAATAATTCTCAGATATTTTACCTCATACATAGTTCTGAAAACTGTCCTCATAGACATCTTGAACCATAGCAATAAAGACTGATCTTTATTTTATCATGGAAAATGGTATCGTTGGGTAGTGGAGCCATATTGGTCCTGGCCTGGGGAGAACTGGAATCATTATAGGCTGAGATACCTTTTTTGACCTGGAATAAGAACTGGCCATGAGCATTCTTTAATCTACTAATCTAATCTAACACAAAGTTTGATTAGTAGCAGAATCCCTACAAAAGGTCCTATGCAATTTACAATAAGAGATAAACCTAAACAAAACAGGGAAGAAACAATATACAGTAAAAACAGAGTGGCCTAGTGGTTAGGGTGGTGGACTTTGGTCCTGAGGAACTGAGTTCGATTCCCACTTCAGGCACAGGCAGC
Organism: Microcaecilia unicolor; assembly: GCF_901765095.1. Classification (NCBI taxonomy): domain Eukaryota; kingdom Metazoa; phylum Chordata; class Amphibia; order Gymnophiona; family Siphonopidae; genus Microcaecilia; species Microcaecilia unicolor. The sequence goes on from NC_044041.1 coordinate 188,889,502, forward strand.
TCCTTGTGACTCTGGGCAAGTCACTTAACCCTCCATTGCCCCATGTAAGCCGCATTGAGCCTGCCATGAGTGGGAAAGCGCAGGGTACAAATGTAACAAAAATAAAATAGATACTATTGGAGATTCTGCATTGAATGTTGCTGCTATTGGAGATTCTACATGGAATGTTGCTATTCCACTAGCAACATTCCATGTAGAAGCTTGCGCGGCCACATTGGTGATCTGCAAGGGCCGACTTCTACTTGGAATGTTGCTAATGGAATAGCAACATTCCATGTAGAATCTCAAATAGTAGCAACAGTGGAGGAGTGGCCTAGTGGTTAGGGTGGTGGACTTTGGTCCTGAGGAACTGAGTTCACTTCAGGCACAGGCAGCTCCTTGTGACTCTGGGCAAGTCACTTAACCCTCCATTGCCCCATGTAAGCCGCATTAAGCCTGCCATGAGTGGGAAAGCGCGGGGTACAAATGTAACAAAAAAACCCAGAAATCTATAATATTCACACAATTAACTTAAATCAAATAAAAATATATTTAAGAGAATCCATGTACTACAATGCTTTGCAGTCTCAGCTCTGTCTGCTTGTAATGCCGCAAACCAGAGCTCACATCTTTCCAGTATCTCTCGGATTGCAGGGCAGAGCTGAGATGAAGCAACATTAACTGGATGTTCAATCACTGGCAGGAAATTAATAGTCAGCTCTATAACGTTGTGCCAGAAAAGCTGACTGCCAAAATGGGATTTTCCTTCTACAGATAGTAGATACACATTTTTAAACACCTGTCAACACAAGATTGAAAAATACACCAGCAGTGTTTCAGTCTGTCCGTCTGCCTGTCTAGGGGCATGATTGCATCGGCTAAACTGAACTGATCAGCTGGGAACTAGGGAGAGGGGCAGTTTTGTCATGGCTCGGGAGTTTCACTACTGCAAATGAAAAGAACCTGATGAGGTTCAAAAGGTTTTCAATAGATCAAATGTTGGAAAAAAGCCTTGCCTATACATATTTTTTTCTTTCTTCTTTATATTTTCATTTTTCACAGCGATGCCCGATTACCTCCAGGTTATCATTGCACAAGCCATTTCCAGGGAGTTTCTTTTTCCCCCAGAAATGGCGCATGGTTGGGGTGGGACCCAGTGGTGTAGCTACGTGGGGCCAGGGGGGCCTGGGCCCCCATAGATTTGGCCCTGGACCCCCTGCTGACAACCCTCTCGACCCCCCCTCCTGCCGCCAACCCGCCATCGCTTGCCTTTGCTGGCGGGGACCCCAACCCCCGCCAGCCGAGGTCCTCTTCTTCCCACAAAAGGTTTCCTTCTGTTTCTGACGTCCTGCAGAAGGAAGCCTTGCGCGGGAAGAAGAGGACCTCAGCTGGCGGCGGTTGGGGTCCCCCGCCAGCAAAGGTAGGCAACGGCGGGTTGGCGGCAGGAAGGGGGGGTCGACAGAGTCATCGGCAGGGGAGGGGCAAAGTTGGTGGTGGCGGGGTCGGCAATGGCAGGGGGGGCTAAAATGTGCCCCCTCACCACGGGCTCTGGACCCCCTCCCACCGAAGTCTGGCTATGCCCCTGGTGGGACTTACTGCCGGTGGCTGCATTGGGCTGATGGTAGTCCCAGAAGAGCGAGCAGTAAGCCCACGTTGGGCTTACTGCCACTCTGTAAAAGGGCCCCATAATGATTTCAGATGCACGCATTGCAAGGCACCAGCTTAAGCCTGCCATTGGTCTGGTGTAAGCTGTTATGCCTAAGCAGGGCAGCCGAGAGACTAGGCCGGGCCTGGGGCAAGGCCACCCCACCTCTGCCCCCCCCCCCCATCGCTGCCGCCCCCTGTCGCACCCCCCGCCGCTGCAGTCTGCAGTCTCACCTGCCTGCCTCCACGGCTCCGGGCCCCCTTCATTCAAAGCGGCAGTCGCAGATCGCGTCTCTTCTGGCCTTCCCTCCCTGTGTCCCGCCCTCGTCTGATGTAACTTCCAGTTTCCACGAGGGCGGGACACAGGGAAGGAAGGCCAGAAGAAAGGCAATCTGCGACTGCCGTTTTGAATGAAGGGGATCCGGAGCCGTGGAGGCAGGCAGATGAGACCGGGGACTGCGGCGCCGGGCCCCCCCCTCTCTCGGCGGCCCTGTGCCTAAGTTGCTTTGCACTACAATTCCATCACAGCTTAGGTGCACTTTAATAAGCACATAAGCACCGCCATACAGGGAAAAGACCAAGGGTCCATCAAGCCCAGCATCCTGTCTCCGACAGCGGCCAATCCAGGCTTCAAGAACCCGGCAACCCCCCCCCCCCCCCCCCCCCTTTAAACTCCGTAAGGCCAGCTGCTGTCACTACATTCTCCGGCAACGAGTTCCAGAGTCCAACTACACACTGAGTAAAGAAAAACTTTCTCCTATTTGTTTTAAATCTACCATATTCTAGCTTCATTTTGTGTCCCCTGGTTCTATTATTGTTTGAAAGTGTAAACAAACGCTTCACGTCTGTCCGCTCTACTCCGCTCATTATCTTGTAGACTTCTATCATATCACCCCTCAGCCGCCTTTTCTCCAAGCTGAAGAGCCCTAACCTTCTCAGCCTTTCCTCATAGGGAAGTCGTTCCATTCCCTTTATCATTTTCGTCGCCCTTCTCTGCACCTTCTCCAATTTCTTTATATCTTTTTTGAGATGCGGCGACCAGAATTGGACACAATATTCGAGGTGCGGTCGCACCATGGAGCGATTCAACGGCATTATAACGTCTTTGTGTTTGTTTTCCATCCCTTTCCTAATAATACTCAACATTCTGAGCGCTTTCTTAGCCATTATAAAGCTGATGCTAAACATCCTTCTTGTCAGACCTACATATGGGCATCGCTTTACAGAACTGCCCCCTACGTTCGTACCCGAGGCAAAGGAAGGCTAATGGCTTTCCCAAGATCACAAAGAGAAGGGGTGGGATTTGAACCTGGTTTTGCTGTTTATTAGTCTGGTGCTCTAACCACTAGGCTACGCCTTCACTCTGAACTACAGCTGTAAATTCTGCGATTTACAAGTATAGATGCTTCTAAAATCATGTTCATACTCATTTTACTGGTGGTTGTACTTTTTATAATGTTACTATCTCTCGGTCACCTTCTCTAACTTTCCTATGGACCTCTCTTCCCTCCTTCCCCCTCATACCACCATTGTAAAGTAATTTGTGACTCACTTGTGTATTCAGGTAACATCATCCTTTGCCTTGACCTGTTTATTCTGTTTGGACCTGAAGAAGGAAAAGTAATTCCAGAAGGCTAGTTAAGAAATGCATTAGGTTACTTCAGCGAAAAGGTATCACCTTATCAAACATATAAACGGCGAGTGACCGTACTCACTCGCAAATGCGCAGTAGAGACCTTCTCTGCCCCGCCCCCACGTCAATACGTGATGACGGGGAGCGGAACACAGAGGGTCTGTACTGTGCATTGCTGAGGGAGGGACACCGCCGTCTAACGCTTCCCCCACCCGAGTCGCCGCCGCCACCCACCTTCTACCCGGTCGGGCCCTCGCTCCACTATTGAAACAGCGAGGGTCCGGGAACGCAGCACTGAGCTCTGCTGAGCTGCCAACATCGCCCTTCCTTCTTCTTCTCTGCCTCTGTCCCGCCCTCGACGACGTTACGTCACACGAGGGCGGGACAGGCAGAGAAGAAGAACGAAGGCCGACGTCGGCAGCTCAGCAGAGCTCAGTGCTGCATTCCCGGACCCTCGCTGTTTCAATAGCGGAGCGAGGGCCCGGCCGGGTGGAAGGTGGGTGGTGACGGCTCAGTGGGGGGGCGCGAACTCAGAGGGGGAGGGGCAGCGGCGAACTCGGCGGTGGGGGCGGGCCTTTCAACCCCCCCTTCCTATAATAGCCCGTTTTTACGGGCTCAAAGTCTAGTATATATATATTTGGCAGTCACCTTTCTTTCACATATTCAATTACCATGACAACCCACCATGTTTTATTCATGAAGTTTCTAAGGTCTCATTTTACTAAGTTGCATGAAATGTTTTTCCCGTTATCACACATTAATGGCCAAAATTGATGCGCGCTGTTAATTGTTGAGGGCACGCCCAGCATCTTTCAATACACTTAACAAAGAGACAAGACACTTTGATCCAGTGGCGTAGCCACCGGTGGGCCCACTTAGGGTTCAGGCCCACCCAACAGTAGCACATGTTTAGTGGTAGCTGGTAGGGATCCCAAGCTCTGCCAGCTGAAGACTTCTCCCTGATGGTAATGAAAACGCTAATCTCCAAGATACCGGCACCTGCGCATGCTCAGTTTTCAGCCCACGCCTGCTGCAGACTACCACGGTGGAGAGAAGCATTTTCCCACCAGCTGAGATATTTTTTTGGCGTGCTGGTGGGGGGGGGGAGAACATTTGGTGCCCACCCACTTCTTGCCTAGGCCCACCCAAAATCTGCTGTCTGGCTACGCCCTTGCTTTGATCCTGATGCTCAAAACGAAATACGGCTGCTAGAGGCCATTAGAGCCTTACAACCGCCCGCAGTTACCTACGTAGAATGTTCAGAGGGGTCTAGCATGGCAAACAATGAGCGCGCCAGGCCTTAGCGCAGATAGCATGCAAATGTAGTCAAGCTCATGTGAATGAGCTCACTCACACACATAAGGAGTGACACGGGCCGCACATACTGCAGCAGGACATTTATCCACTCCTCCTCTAGCTGGGATAATATTTCACCATCTCTCTAACTTCATGAGCACCTTTCTTTAAATTAACCACCTTATTTTCTGACTCCTCTTACCACCCATTCTTGGCTCAGGCCCACCCAGTGGCGGCACCCCACATCAGCAACTCAGTCCCGGCATCTGCCCACCCGTCACTGAACCCTGTCCCTCCCTGGGGTACCTTACAGGCATCCACGGCGCCTGCAGTGATTCAATTATTGCTGCCTGCGAAGGCCCTGCAGGCTTTCATCGGCCGACTCCCGCCCTCGTTTTCATCATTTCCTGTCTGGAGGCACACTTGAGGTCTTGCCTTTCTAGAATGCTTGCTGGCCCCCTTTGTCCCTACGCGTTCCCTCCGTTCATTGACGTAGCAGTGTCTGATCGTTCCCGCAGTCAGGGAGGTCGCCCATGCTAAAATATGGCAGTGTATCTTTTCTATACAAGGCCCTGAGCTCTGGAATCAGTTCCCGGAGCATCTCAGAACTCAGTTAACCCTTGACCGGTTTGAGGTAGACCTGAAAACCTACCTCTTTCAGGAAGCATTTCGCTGACACCCACAGCAGGTCCCTCAGGGCTCTGGATTTGTTCATCTACCTAGGGTGTGTTCCTTATCCCCTGCTTTCCTCTTATGATTATTATAGTTCTACCCCTTACCCATCTACACTGTCTGTCCTTACCCACTTTTTTTTCCTTCTTAGCTATTGCTGTCTAGTCTGTAAGCCGCCTAGCTGGCATCGCTGATAGGCGGGGTAGCAAGTTCTTGAAACTTGAAACTTGTAGCACCCTTAATAGCAAGCGTGAAATTGTATATCAGCAAATGTACACACAGTTGACACTATTTATTTATTTATTGCATTTGTATCCCACATTCTCCCACCGTATTGCAGGTTCAATGTGGCTTACATATTGCTAAAAAGGCGGTTACTTGCCATTCTTTGTATTGTTTAAATATTTTTACTGCTCTAATTCTGCTGCATGACTAATATTCTGCCAGGGTCGTTATGCTCATATTAGCCTTCTCCTCAAGTCACTTCACTGGCTTCCTATCCGTTTCCGCATACAGTTCAAACTCCTCTTATTGACCTATAAGTGCATTCACTCTGCAGCTCCTCAGTACCTCTCCACTCTCATCTCTCCCTACATTCCTCCCTGGAAACTCCGTTCACTGGGTAAATCTCTCTCATCTACACCCTTCTCCTCCACCACTAACTCCAGACTCCGTTCCTTCTATCTTCCTGCACCATATGCCTGGAATAGGCTTACTGAGCCTGTACGTCAAGCTCCATCTCTGGCCGTCTTCAAATCTAAGCTAAAAGCACACCTTTTCGATGCTGCTTTTAACTTCTAACCCTTATTCACTTGTTCAGAACCCTTATTTTATCATCCACACGTTAATATTCCCTTATCTCTTGTTTGTCCTGTTTGTCTGTCCTAATTAGATTGTAAGCTCTTTTAAGCAGGGACTGTCTCTTCATGTTCAAGTGTACAGCATTGCGTACATGTAGTACCGCTTTAGAAATGATAAGTAGTAGTAGTAGTCTTTGGGATTCCGGAATCTTGCTGCTCTTTGGGGTTCTGCACGGAATCTTGCAATCTTTGTCCTTATCCCTTATTTGTTCTGTTTGTCTGTCCTAATTAGATTGTAAGCTCTGTCGAGCAGGGACTGTCTCTTCATGTTCAAGTGTACAGCGCTGCGTACGTCTAGTAGTGCTTTAGAAATGATAAGTAGTAGTAGTAATTGTCTATTGCTTATTTTTGACTTATTCTTTCTGTACACCACCTTGAGTGAATTCCTTCAAAAAGGCAGTAAATAAATCCTAATAAATAATGGCACTGAAACAATGGTTCAGTTCAGAAAATGTAACGAGATTGTCAGGTGGAACAAATATGGTTGACTTTGTCTGCATTATTTCCAACCACAAGTATTCGGTGTCCCAAGCCAGGAGTGTAAAAAAAAAAAAGTATCATACAGAGACATTAACCCTCGGATTCTATAAAGGCGCTCAAAATTGAATGTGCAACCAAATTGGATAATGAGCCAATTTATATCAATAGCTTGGCACTATTAGAGAATTGTAGCATGGTCCACAGTTAGACACTTAACATTAGGAGCAACTCCTCCCCTAGTTCAATGGCCTGGTGTAAATGCTCCCGTGTAACTGCTAGCATCCAATAACCCGCACTCCTAAGAACGAGGCACCTTCCTGACCCACCTATGTCCCTCCCAGGTCCACAGGTCCAATCCCCTCACTTGGATTTTTCATGCACATCTTGTAAAATAGCAACTTTGGCAGTTACACGTGTGAGTACTAATTACTGCCAAATGTGTGCTAATTAACAGTAATTAAAGCTATTTATTGCTCATTAACATCAATTAACAGCTCATTATCGAATTAAGTTAGGAGCATAACAGCCACCGTTCTATAAATTGGAACATTCAACATTCTTGGTCGTGGCTATCTGGTCATTTTCAGCGGCATTTAACTGGTCATCCTCACTGAAAATGACCAGTTAGCATGAACTTAAACCCAGCTATGTCATTTTCAGACCTAACCAGCCAGGTTTAGTGCTAACTGGATTTTTTTGAAAAGGAAATTCAATGCCCGAACCATGCATAGGGCCCAGCATTGAATTTCTGGTGTTAGTGTCGGCGGTGGACAAAAAATAAACACTGTCCGCCACCGCTGAATATCGGCCACTGTATTTACACACCCGTTGCACATACAAATGTCTTGAATAGCAGCACTTACATACAAAAGTATACTCTTACCTATAAAAGCAGCCTTCGGATTCTATATAAGGCTCAGCGACTAACACATGTTATTTTGGATGCACGCCCAATTTATGTCTGCACCTTAATTGAGTAATGAGCCAATTAGTGATTATAATTGGCTGATAATAACCAATTATCATCAGTAACCGGCAATAATTGGAATTTACACGCACTTCTTTTTAGGCGTACTGTAAAAAAAGGCACATGTAAATTCTAACATGTGTAGCTGAAAATGGGGCATGGCTATGGGAGGAATGTGGGTGTGTTGGGGTGTTACTCAAATTTACGCACGTGGTTATAGAATTCGGGAAACGCGCCTACATTTAGGTTCGAGTATTTACACCAGGTTTTCAGTGGCATAAATGGCCGGGCTTAAATGTAGGCAAGTTTCCCCGGCACAGTTTATAAAATAGCACCAAACGCTTTTTTTGGTTATGTCTAGATTTTAGACACTATTTACAGAATCTGCCCCTATGTAAATATAACAAACCACAAAAAATGGCGGAAGATAAACCAAAACAGACCAAAAACCAAGGGAGTAAGAGCGCCAGAAAAGTTTAATGGGACCCTACACGGTCTGTGTTTCGGCCAGCAGGCCTTCCTCAGGGGTCCTGAATCTGACGTTTACAGGTACACTTCCAAGATATTCATGAAACAAAAACAAAATACTTTCGCTATTATTCACAATGAGAGGGTGGTGGAGTCATTGTGAATAATAGCGAAAGTATTTTGTTTTTGTTTCATGAATATCTTGGAAGTGTACCTGTAAACGTCAGATTCAGGACCCCTGAGGAAGGCCTGCTGGCCGAAACACAGACCGTGTAGGGTCCCATTAAACTTTTCTGGCGCTCTTACTCCCTTGGTTTTTGGTCTGTTTTGGTTTATCTTCCGCCATTTTTTGTGGTTTGTTCCGTTTTCACGGGAGATTTGGACCCTATGTAAATATCTACATGGGCAGGGCTCTCAGTTCAACAAAAAAAGTGGGAGAGCGACCAAGGATACCAAAGACAGGAAGATGTACATTCAATGAGAAAATTTATTTGAAGTATGAAGACTCGACACAATGTCGTGTTTCAGCCGTTAGGCCTGCATCAGGAGTCTCTTTCTCAGAATGTTTCTGAAAGATGATGAAGAGAAATCTTCAAAGTAGCAGAATAGACTTTGTGTCGAGTCTTCATGCTTCAAATAAACTTTCTCATTTAATGTATATCTTCCTGTCTTTGGTATCCTTGGTCGCTCTCCCAGTTTTTTTGTTGTACTGTTGTATCTACCGTGGGGCGGTTTGAGTTCTCCGTCTTCTGGTGCATTTCTTCTTACAGGGCTCTCAGTTCCACACGTCACTACAGAATAGTGTAAGTTAGGCATGTTTCTGCCACATTTAGGCGTTCGCATGTCTATGGTCATGTAATTCCAGATGCATAAACGTAAAGTGTGCCAACACTGGGTTATGGTAGTATTCTAGGTATCCAGATGCCGTCATAGGATAGGCTGTCACCACATAGTATTGGGGCATCTAAATGGATACAATTGCTCCCATAGGCACCCATGTGACTTTCCAAAATACTAGCACAAATCAAGCTGCAATAGCGTTGACGTTCAAGATGTGGATATTATGCCTGCTAGAGAGCATGTGTAAATGCTCAGGAGGATAGACAGACGGTCTGCCGTTGGATAGCTTTGGCAGCCTTTCTTTAGTAACGTTGTTGGAACCGTTGTATGTGTTGGTAACACTCACCGATCTTTAAAGGAACAAAGAACTTACATTGCCGACCCCTGATGCAGGTGCTTTGCCGAAACATGGTTCTTTAATAAAGTAGATTAAGCGGGTTAGAAATTTTAAAATAAATAAATAAATCAGGGCTGCATTTTAATCACAGTTAGCTCTGGGGTTGATAGCATGAAATGTTGCTCCTATTTGGGCTTCCAGAATCTTGCTATGCTCTGGGGTTGGTAGCATGAAATGTTGCTCCTATTTGGGCTTCCAGAATCTTGCTATGCTCTGGGGTTGGTAGCATGGAATGTTGCTACTATTTGGGCTTCCAGAATCTTGCTATGCTCTGGGGTCGGTAGCATGGAATGCTACTATTTGGGGTTCCAGAATCTTGCTATTCTCTGGGGTTGGTAGCATGGAATGTTGCTCCTATTTGGGCTTCCAGAATCTTGCTATGCTCTGGGGTTGGTAGCATGGAATGTTGCTACTATTTGGGTTTCCAGAATCTTGCTATGCTCTGGGGTCGGTAGCATGGAATGTTGCTACTATTTGGGTTTCCAGAATCTTGCTATGCTCTGGGGTCGGTAGCATGGAATGTTGCTACTATTTGGGCTTCCAGAATCTTGCTATGCTCTGGGGTCGGTAGCATGGAACGTTGCTACTATTTGGGGTTCCAGAATCTTGCTATTCTCTGGGGTTGGTAGCATGGAATGTTGCTACTATTTGGGTTTCTGCCAAGTACTTGTGACCTGAATTGGCTACTTTGGAAGGAGGATACTGGGCTAGATGGACCATTGGTATGACCTGGTATGACTATTCTTAAGTTCTAATTTGTTACTTGTTGTTGTGGGAGTGTTTATTGTAACTCACATAGCAATTGCATTGACAGGCGAGAATAAACACATTTGAGTGACTAAGCTCTGTTCTTTTGCATTTCTATGGTGTGGGTTGGTTTGCCTCTCCTTTTTTGTATCATATGTGGGGAGAAAAGCTGGGCAGGCTGAGTGGACTGATCAGCCTATTTCTGCCCTCGTGAACTATCTTATTATTTGGTCTCTCTATGACACTCCCACAGTCTATTGAAAATCACCCCCAAGGTGTTTATAGCATCACCAGCAAGGTGATGTTCCTTAGAAAGGAAGTAGTACCTGGAGAGAAGGGGAGGGAACAATCTTCAAAGAACCCACACTGCGACAAAATCCAGCAGAACTTTGCTCCAAATTTCAAAGCCAAAAGTATGCTTCAAAATCTGTCACGGGTGCTGAACATTAGCATATATCTTTCTACGGGGATGCAGGGTCTTTTTTTGTCCTAAAATGAACAAGGAGTGATAGGCAGACAATAGAAATGCTAAATAAGTAAATACATGAATTCTGCATCAAATTCAAATGATAGAATGCTTTTAATTTACTATTTCTGAAATCATTAAGGGCATTTGCCTGCAATGGTCTTTGCATTTGAGGACCTGCTGATTTGAGACAGTAATGCAGACAGTACTTATTCTTCCGATGGGATACAATCACTTCCTACTCCATTTTTGAAATGTTAGTTTTAAGATGCAAGGTTCCAGAAAGAGCCCTGATGCATGGCTCCCAGCTGAGGACTGTTCCTGCAATAATGGCATTAAATAAGGAAGGGATATACAATAGAGAAGCTGAAGGCTTAGGGTGATGAATCCCAGCCCCGGTTTTGATTAAGCTGGAAGTATAAAGGATCAAGAGGAAACCGCTGGATCAAAAAAATGCAGATATTAAGAATAAGAAGTCATTGAGATGATTAGATTCTTTTCACCAGATGAATTTTTGTATTTGGTAAAGGGCTGGTCATACAGAGGGAATGATCAGACCATGCAAGGAATTTACAGACCTTTAGGTTCCTTGTGCTCAATGGTCTACATGACCATTGTGAACAGGACCCTCCCTCCCCGCAGAGCTTCCCTTTGAAAATTCAGCCTAGCGCTCACTCTGCAAAGCAGAAAGTATCCATGTGCTTCACACGCGTTGAAGGTGCAAAGTTTGCACTCAGAGTACAGACAGGGGTTTCAAATTGAAATCCCCACATCCACGTTCCCCAATGCTAACTCTAGTGCAATCATTCCCAACCCAGTCCTCAGGGCTCATCTAGTCCTATTGGGTTTTCAGGCTAGCCACAATGAATATTCATTAGTTAGATTTACATATACTGCCTTAATTGTATGCAAATCTATTGCATGCAATGTTCATTGTGGATATCCTGAAAACACAGTGGCACTAGGTGTGCCCCAAGGATTGGGAATGGCTGCTCTAGTGTCACCAATTTGTAGCTGTGCTCTCCGGAGGGAGGGGCAAACACCAGTTTCAACCCCCCATTCTTACATGGCTCTATCCATAAGTACATAAGTAAGTAATGCTGCCACACTGGGAAAAGACCAAGGGTCCATCAAGCCCAGCATCCTGTCCACGACAGCAGCCAATCCAGGCCAAGGGCACCTGGCAAGCTTCCTAAACGTACAAACATTCTATACATGTTATTCCCGGAATTGTGGATTTTTCCCAAGTCCATTTAGTAGCGGTTTATGGACTTGTCCTTTAGGAAACCGTCTAACCCTTTTTTAAACTCTGCCAAGCTAACCGCCTTCACCACGTTCTCCGGCAACGAATTCCAGAGTTTAATTACGCGTTGGGTGAAGGAACATTTTCTCCGATTTGTTTTAAATTTACTACACTGTAGTTTCATCGCATGCCCCCTAGTTCTAGTATTTTTGGAAAGCGTGAACAGACGCTTTACATCCACCTGTTCCACTCCACTCATTATTTTATATACCTCTATAATGTCTCCCCTCAGCCGTCTCTTCTCCATATATATGCTTTTGATTTTTGCCCTCATGTTAGACTTTATCAAAAAGTGTCAGGGGATCCTTAATGTTTGGCATAGTCAAGACTTTGACATAACACCTTATCCAATGACCATGTAGACCCTTTCTTCTTTGATATAATACCGGATTCCTGAGACCATATAGACCCTTTCTTCGCATGTGACAGAGATGTAGAATGAGGTAGAGAAGCACCGCTTGGAAGAGGGAAGAAACGGAGTCAAATTCAGTGGAGAGAAAAAGAAGTTGTCTTGCTTTAGTGTGGGCGATGGGATGGTCAAGGGAGGATGAGATTGTAGTAGTCAAGATGATCAAGGGGTAGATTAGGGTTCTGGATGAAGAAGGGGACAGAGATGGACTGCTTTTAGCCATGTTGTGGACAAAGGAGCTTCAGGTTTGGTCACCAAGTAGCTGTGAGGGGGCTACCAGCTGATTTATCAATAAATGGTTGATCATTAACACAACCCTCGGATGACCACAGCCAGATGCATTACAAGATGTTTGAATTCAGGAGAACCAATGAAGCTGGTGGAGCCTCCGTGGGTTACTGTGGCCAGTTACTCTGCAACCAGAAACTGGCCGATGCAAACCAAAGCATTGTGACCACTGGCAGCCTCGCAGGAGAGCTGGAGACGGTTTACTGCAGCAACCACTGAACAACATAAAACCTTCAGAATTGGTTGTTATTTCACTCCTAATTAGCAGGCAGGGTGTGGCCATTAGGCTTCCAGAATGCTTATATGAAAGATCTCAATCAAGCAAGGGTAGTCAAAGCAATATATCTACCCTTCCGGAAAGCACTAAAGACCCATCTATTTAAGCAAGCTTATCCAAATGACTCGGACTAATCTTATGAACCCATCTACCCAACACATACCCAGAAGACAACGACATTGCTCCAGACTTAATCTCCCACCTTCCTCCCTCCCACATCACCTATCTTTATCTATTTTATCACTGTTATATTTGTTATATTATATTGTTATATTGTTCTTCCCATTACTATGTAAGCCGCATCGAGCCTGCTTTGAGTGGGAAAGCGCGGGATACAAATGTAATAAATAATAATAATAACAATAATAATATATAATACTCTATGTGCTGCTTTGGTCCTAGAATCAACTCACGTAAGCTTAGAATCAGAGCGGGTTTTATATCATCTTTTTGGGAGGGGGGCTACAGGGGATATAGTTATGCGGGGATTTAATTTAGTTTATAAGCATTTCTGTCTTGTTCATTGCAACTTCTCAGCAAGTTACACTTAAAATATTAGTGACTAGTAAAAAAGGCCCGTTTCGTAAACAAATGAAACGGGCGCTAGCAAGGTTTTAGAGAGAGTGAGAGTGTGTATATGTATGTGTGTGTGTCTCTGTGTCTCTGTGTGAAAGCGAGTGTGCAAGGGTACAGTGAAAATGAAGAGACAGCAGTGTAATTTTACATAGGACAGCTGACCCATTTGAGGCGTGTTTCTGTGTCTATGTGAGAGAGTGTGTATATGTGTGTGGGCGCGTGTGTGTGTGAGAAAGAGACAGTGTAAATGTTGTGTGTGTGTCTGTGTGAAAGAAAGTGTGAAAGGGTAGGGTCAAAATGAAGAGACAGCATTATAATTGTACATAGCACAGCACAAACATTTGAGGCAGTTCTTGCCTTATCTCCCCTGCCGCCCCCTCCATACCCAACGATTCTTTCCTTGTTTTCCATCCCCTCTGTGTCCCGTGTGTGTGTGTGTGTGTGTGAGAGAGAGAGAGAGAGAGAAAGAGAGAGGTGCTAGCAGTCCTTGTGATAGTGGCAGGTCAGTTGCTCATTATAGCCAGTTAAGAGTGAGAGTGAGTGTGTATGTGCTGCTTTTTTTCCTTCCCTCCTATGCCCTCCGTGTTCGTTGTTTGTGTGGGGAGCAGAGATCTATATGGTGCATAGGAAAGCTAAGGACGTATTCTTGACTGCAGTGTTTGTTTTTCGCGGGTGTTTGTTGTATGCTACTTCTTAGCAGTTGGATTTTTGTTGAATAGCGATGTTGAATAACGATTTTGTGTTCTGGTAGGGCGTTTTGTCAGGGGGAAGCACATACCGTGATCTTAAGCATGGCGTTTTGTCATGGGTAAGCACAAATTGGAATCGGCTTCCTGCAAGGTTCGTCGTCTCCTTGTTGTTCTGGAGGTGCCCGGTTGTGTTTTTCCTTCTGCTCCCTTGTTCTGTAGCATTGTTTCGTGATTGGTCCTTTTAGCTTTGCTGTTGACGTTGCGTAGCAACTGTGTGCTGCTGGTTTTCGTTGGTCCGTAATGTTTCTCACGTCACTTACCGTCGCTTAGTAACGGGATCGCAATGCGATTGGTTGTGTCATTGTTCCGCCCTCGATGTCATAACGTTGTGACGCGGGGGGCGGGGAAACACTCATGGGCGAATTCTGGGTTTCACCACCATGCAATTAGAATGTTGGGACTTGTGGAGGCTTCAGAACATTGGAGGTGTGTTTTATATAGAGAGATAATATTAACATATAGACAACCAAGAAATCTCAAGCATTTTCTGAACAAAACCATATTTGCCTTAAGTCTCCCTCCCTCCCCACCCTCTGTGCACCTGGCCTAGGGACCAGAGGGCTTCATATTGTGCATTCAGTCCTGAAGATTTATTTGACCCAGAGGTGGAATGCCCTGAGGCAGTTTTGCTATAGTTGCAAGTGGAGTGAGCTGCACATGTCGTCCTGTAAGGTGAGCTGCAGGATCTGATTAAATCCAAAAACTGCCTTTGGCCTTTCATGCTCTGTTGCCAAGGAAACCGTGGAATTTGCCTTGTCTGGCCTAAGGCAAACACCAGAGGTTTTTGGGTTGCTCATCACTTTTAATGACATCATTGAAATATACAGTATGTACATAGAGGGATTTTTTTTTGCTTGGAACATTCTGTATATCAGTGTTTCCCAAGTCAGTCCTAGAGTACCTAAAGTCAGTCTTTGTTTATTTTGTACAGCGCTGCGTAACCCTAGTAGCGCTCTAGAAATGTTAAGTAGTAGTAGTAGTACCCTCTTACCAATCATGTTTTCAGGATATCTACAATAGATTTGCATATAATGGAGGCAGTAAATGCAAAACCAATTTCATGCATATTCATTGTGGATATCCTGAAAACCTGACTGGCAAGGGAGTACTCCAGGATCAACTTGGGAAACATTGCCTAGTGGTTAGGGTGGTGGACTTTGCTCCTGGGGACCTGAGGAACTGAGTTTGATTCCCACTTCAGGCACAGGCAGCTCCTTGTGACTCTGGGCAGGTCACTTAACCCTCCATTGCCCCATGTAAGCCACATTGAGCCTGCCATGAGTGGGAAAGCGCAGGGTACAAATGTAACAAAAATAAAATAGATACTATTGGAGATTCTACATGGAATGTTGCTACTATTGGAGATTCTACATGGAATGTTGCTATTCCACTAGCAACATTCCATGTAGAAGGCTGCGCAGGCTTCTGTTTCTGTGAGTCTGACGTCAGACTCACAGAAGCAGAAGCCTGCACGGCAGGGGCGTAGCCAGACTTGCGTGGGAGGGGGGTCCACAGCTCGAGGGGAGGGGGCACATTTTAGGCCCCCCCTCCCGCCGCTGCCTACCTTCCGTTTTGCTGGCGGGGGACCCCACTACCCGCCAGCCGACATCCTCTCCCGTAGAACGCAGCGGCACTGTCTGGCAGAGAAAGTCTTCTTCCTTGCATGCTGACGTCCTGCACGTGTACGTGCAGGACGTCAGACTCAGAGAACAGAACTGTTCTCTGAGGACGTCAGCATGCAAGGAAGAAGACTTTTCTCTGCCAGTGCCGCTGCATTCTACGGGAGAGGACGTCGGCTGGCGGGGAGTGGGGTCCCCAGCCATCAAAATGGAAGGTAGGCGGCGGCGGGTTTGCCAGGAGGGGGGTCCCCACTGAAAGCTATGGGGGTCCAGGCCCCCTCAGGCCCCACGTAGCTACGCCACTGCTGCGCGGCCACATTGGTGATGTGCAAGGGCCGACTTCTACATGGAATGTTGCTAGTGGAGGAGTAGCCTAGTGGTTAGTGCAGTGGACTTTGGTCCTGAGGAACTGAGTTTGATTCCCACTTCAGGCACAGGCAGCTCCTTCTGACTCTGGGCAAGTCACTTAACCCTCCATTGCCCCATGTAAGCCGCATTGAGCCTGCCATGAGTGGGAAAGCGCAGGGTACAAATGTAACAAAAATAAAATAGATACTATTAGAGATTCTACATGGAATGTTGCTACTATTGGACATTCTACATGGAATGTTGCTATTCCACTAGCAACATTCCATGTAGAAGGAACAGAATCAGAGTCTGGAAAAGGTCTCTGTCCCAGGGCCACCGAGAAACAAAGCTGAGCCTTGGACAAACAATCTTCAAGGTCCCACCGCCACCCACCACCACCGCTGCTGCCCCCTGCCGCCACCACCTCCCCCCTCCCCATCGCAGTGAACAACAGAGAGTGCTCTGCTGGCTACAAGTCCTTCTTCCTGCCATGTCCTGCCTCCTGTGAAGTAACTTCCTGTTTCCGCATAGACAGGACGTGGCAGGAAGAGGGACCCATGGCCAGCAGAGCAGTCTCTTTTAATCGCTGGGGCCAGGCCTTCTTGGAGGCCTGGCCCAGGGAATCTTGCCCCCCACCCCCCTCTTGGCAGCCCTGCTCTGTCCCATCTCTCTTTGGCTGGTTCCAAATAATACACAACAACCCAAAAGCTGCCGAAATCAAACAGCACTCATTGACTGTAGAAAGAAGAAATGTGCATGCACCTGGGAAAACAATGATTCTTCATTACAGCAAGCCAGACAAAGACTTTTTAAAATGTTAGTTACATATAATTAAGTCTGAACAGTATCTAGACATCCCAGTGGAAGCGTATGTTTGATTAAGAGTTATTAACCTGTCTCGCTGAGATGCATTAAAGTGAAATGATAAAATCCGGAACGTAAAACTTTAAAGTGAATAACAAGCTTTTAAAAAATAATAGTTCAATAAGATGGGTTTGTGAACATTACAGCAGATTGGCCTAATTGTTTTCTTATTTTTATTTATTTGTTACAATTTTGATAACCCTTTCCTGATCTTCACAAAGTAGAACTACAAAATACTTTCCAGTTGAAGGTGACTGGCTCTCCTACAGGCTGTGTATACCTCTCATTGGGTCAATGCTGTAGAACAGGGGTCCTCAAATTCAATCCTTAAGGTCCACAGCTCAACCTGGTTTGTAGGATTTCCACAATGAATATGTATGAGGTCTATTTGCATTCTCTGCTTCCACTGCATGCAAATAGTTCTAATACACATTCATTGTGGAAATCCAGAAAACCAGACTGGGTTGTGGACCTCGAGGACTTGATTTGAGGACTCCTACTGTAAGAAATGTCCTCCAAAAATGATGACATCCATAAGACTGTCAGGGGCGTAGCCAGACAACAGATTTTGGGTGGGCCTAGGCAAGAATTGGGTGGGCACCAAGTGTTCTCCCCCCAAAAAAAAAAAATTATCGCAGCTGGTGGGAAAATGCTTCTTTCCATCTTGGCAGCAGGCATGCACTGAAAGCATGCGCAGGTGCCGATGTCATGGAGAGTAGCGTTTTCGTTACCATCAGGGGAAAATCTTCAGCTGGCGGAGCTTGGGATTCCCACCAGTTACCACTAAACATGTGCTACTGTTGGGTGGGCCTGAGCCATAAATGGGTGGGCCCTGGCCCACCCAAGCCCACCTGTGGCTACGCCACTGGACTGCGTAGGGCACTTTTTGGAGTTGCTGGACAGGAAAAAAAAAAGCAATAGACATATTTTTCAGAGCACCAGGTGTTATTCTGCTATCTTCATTTACAAAAACTCTTCTGCAGCCTTGTTCTGTCACTGGGTCAGAGCCACTGCTTTTAAAGTCTTGGTTTCTGTTCTGCCTGCCTGAGAATTATGATCACTCTCTACATGGCTTCCAGCCTGTACTGTAGCTGACAGCCTTTCTCCGGGATTGACCTGATCAGATGTGGCTGTCCAAAGCTTAATCTCATCAGCTCTGGTTGTCTGAAAGGATCCAGGATGGACACAAGCCATCACTGTCTATCCAGATCTCAGCAAGTACCTAAAAAAACTCCCTTGACCCGCAGAGTGCAAGACCCAAGAAATGAAACAGAAATGAGAATACAGAGGTGTCAAAGCCCACGAAGCGCGGGGCCTTCTGACCAAGACACAAAACTGTAATGAGCAAATGCTAATGACATTGAAGAGGAATAATTGTGACATGGTTTAGGGAGTGATCAGAAGAAACAAAAGAGAACGAGACTGTTCTCATCCTTTGACATAAGAGAGGCTGGATAAATCTGAATTATTCAATGCAGCCACACACATTTTTTCAATGCCTACTGACTGGCATAGAGGGGCATAATCGAACAGGGCCGGCCATCTACAAGGGCGGCCATCTTCAAGGCCAGCCCGGTAAAGCAGCGTCCCAACCGTATTATCGAAACAAAATGGCCTGCCATCTATTGTTTCGCTAATACGGTCAGAGCCGGCCAAATGTCAACATTTGGGCCGGCTTTAGAGATGGCCGGCATTGATTTTCAACCATAATGGAAACTAATGCCGGCCATCTCAAACCCGGCCAAATGCAAGCCATTTGGTCGTGGGAGGAGCCAGCATTTATAATGCACTGGTCCCCCTCACATGCCAGGACACCAACCAGGCACTCTAGGGGGCACTGCAGTGGACTTCACAAATTGCTCCCAGGTGCATAGCTCCCTTACCTTGTGTGCTGAGCCCCCCAAATCCCCCCCTAAACCCAATCCCCACAACTGTACACCCATAGCCCTTATGGATGAAGGGGGGCACCGACATGTGGGTAAAGTGGGTTTTGGGGGGGGGGGGGTTGGAGGGCTCCCATTTACCACCACGTGTAACAGGTGGGGGGGATGGGCCTGGGCCCAACTGCCTGAAGTGCACTGCATCCACTAAAAGGTGCTCCAGGGACCTGCATACTGCTGTCATGGAGCTGGGTATGACATTTGAGGCTGGCATAGAGGCTGGCAAAAAATGTTTTTGTAATTTTTTTGTGTGTGGGAGGGGGTTGGTGACCAATGGGGGAGTAAGGGGAGGTGATCCCCGATTCCCTCCGGTGGTCATCTGGTCAGTTGGGGCCAGGGCCGCCGAGAGACTGGGCCAGGCCCGGGACAAGGCCGCCCCCGGGCCCTCCACCTCCACCTGAGGTCACCAGGCCCCCCCTCCACCCGCCACCAGGCCCTCTCTCCACCCCCGGGCCCTCTGCGCTGACCTTAAGCGCCTCACCTTCGAAAGCGCAGCAACAAGCAGTGGCAGACCACTCCTTCCTTCTGTGTCCTGCCCTCGCGGAAGTTATGTCAGGCGAGGGCGGTACACGGAAGGAAGGAGTGGTCTGCCACTGCTTGCTGCGCTTTCGAAGGTGAGGCGTTTAAGTTCAATGCCAGGGAGCGACAGAGGGAGGGCGGGCCAGATTGCAGCGGTGGCGCCAGGCCCCCCCCCCCCAGAGGCCCGGGCCTGGAGAATTTTGTCCCCCCTGTCCCCCCCTCTCGGCGGCCCTGGTTGGGGCACCTTTTTGAGGCTTGGTCATGAACAAAAAGGGACCAAGTAAAGTCGGCCAAATGCTCGTCAGGGCTGGCTTTCTTTTTTCCATTATCGGGCGAAGCTGGTCATCTCATAACCACGCCCCCGTCCCGGCTTCTGTACCCTGCCTACATGCCCCCTTGAAGTTTGCCCGGCTTTGCGACGGAAAGCAGTTGAAGCCAGCAAAAATCAGCTTTCCATTATACCGATTTGGTCGGGTTTAGGAGACGGCCAGCCATCTCCCGATTATTCAGAAAATGACCCGACACGGGCCGTGTTTCGGCGGTAGTCCGCCTACTTTCATACCGACGGTGACTTCTATTCTGCGATTGCGCAGATGATGATGTGAAGACTAACTTGTTGAGTGGTTTATTTTTCCACGATAAGTTACAAGGAAGGTAGGAAGTTTCTTTGACCCCTGACGCAGATGGACTACCACCGAAACACGGCCTGTGTCGGGTCATTTTCTGAATAAACCATTGTCCCAGTCGTGAAGGCCCTCGGGTGCTTTTTATGTATCATTCTCCACCCATGACATGCCCTCCAAACAAAATACACTTAACACACGGTTTACTGAGTGCTAACTGCAAAAGCACCTCAAAGCCCCTTAATGCGGCTCTGCGCTAACAGGTATAATGTATTCAACTGCACAGTAGGGGATGAATTCAGTAGATGGCACCCAAAGTTAGGCGTCTTTAAGATCCACACTAAGCACCAAATTCTATAAAGGTTGTTCAGCGCTTATCAACATTTACAAAACAGCGTTCAGAGCGAATTCCTACCCCCTACTGAGGGCATGAGGACTTCAGCCTGCTGTAACCTGGTGTAAATCGTCACATCCAATTGATGGTAGTTGGGTGCAGAAATCCAAATAGACTATAACATGGCGTCTAATTTCTGGGAATGCCCCTCCCATGGCCACCCCCCCCCCCCCCCCTTTCGAGTTGCATGCTATGAAATTTAGGCACCCATGTCATAGAACAAGACATAGGGTAGATAAGTGCATAACTCATAATTAGTGCCAATTAAGTTCCAATTAACTCCAAGAACTGATTGTTTGCACCTAATTGATTAATTAATTTCCGTGCAAATCTGGAATCCAAGCCCAAATTTGGGCATCCAGCTGTGGGCAACCTTTACAGACTCCGGGGGTAAGGGCTTAATGCAGTTTCAAAACTCAACTTAGGTCTCCTGATTTGAGTTTGGTTAGCTCACTCTGGAGCTAAATGCAACTTAGTTACGTAATAAAATTAAACATAAGTAGATGCCTTGCATGTAGGTTAACCAGATATTAATCATCTGGTCAGAAGATTTCACGAACAGATCACTTCATAGGCGCCTGCTCCATGTGATCCCCCATCCAGCACCAGACAGTTGTCTGATCTGCATCACCTCTTCAATCTGCCAAGTCTGTGGCAACTGAAAAGAGAGGAAAAATCGAAGAGGTGACATGGGAGCAGATCAGACAGGGTCGGCTATTGGGGTGTAATGCACAGCTCCACAGAGCAGGCTCCTCTAAATGGGTTAATAAAAAGAAATAAAACAAAACAAAAAAGAGAAATAAGATGATCCCACTTAGTCACCTCTCCCCTCTCCAGTCGGTTCAAAACTCTGCTGCCCGTCTCGTCTTCCGCCAGGGTCGCTTTACTCATACTACCCCTCTCCTCAAGTCGCTTCATTGGCTCCCTATCCGTTTTCGCATCCTGTTCAAACTTCTTCTACTAACCTATAAATGTATTCACTCTGCTGCTCCCCAGTATCTCTCCACACTCGTCCTTCCCTACACCCCTTCCCGTGCACTCCGCTCCATGGATAAATCCTTCTTATCTGTTCCCTTCTCCACTACTGCCAACTCCAGACTTCGTGCCTTCTGTCTCGCTGTACCCTACGCCTGGAATAAACTTTCTGAGCCCCTACGTCTTGCCCCATCCTTGACCATCTTTAAGTCTAGACTGAAAGCCCACCTCTTTAACATTGCTTTTGACTCGTAACCTCTTGTAACCACTCGCCTCCACCTACCCTCCTCTCCTCCTTCCTGTACACATTAATTGATTTGATTTGCTTACTTTATTATTTGTCTATTAGATTGTAAGCTCTTTGAGCAGGGACTGTCTTTCTTCTATGTTTGTGCAGCGCTGCGTATGCCTTGTAGCGCTATAGAAATGCTAAATAGTAGTAGTAGTAGTAATGATATCATTTTTATGAAACTCAACAATACATTTTGGGAGTAATTCTGAAAAGGTCACCAAAATTTAGGCACTAAGATGCTGCTCACCAGGGACCCAATGGTTCAAAGCTATACCGCTCTAGCTGCCGTGGCAGACCAGAGCAGTGTACTGTCTAAAAAGGGACTCCATTAATGTCAAGAAAGGCACACAATTACACCTAATAAAGTAAGAAGATAGGAGAGCAGGATACTAAAACAAAGTTGCACTTATCGGTCTCAGCTACCACTGACTTGTCATCTGAATGCTCTTGTGCTAAACGACTGTGTTAGATCCGTAATTACAAGGAGACAGCTTGTTGCTTGTACAGAGAGAGACATTGCCCAGAGGGAAATAAAATCCAGATGTGGCTCAAAAGGAAGCTGCGTGCTGAAAGAAAAGGGAACGACTCAATCTTTCCTCCTAAATAATATTATTATCATAGGCAGTCGGTGGCCCAACTGTTTGGGGAGGCTAAAGGGGACGGGGTTAGGGATGGGGCCATGGGTGGAACTTAAATCCATAATCGTCTGATAACACACAGACAAAAATAAATAAAAATAAAAGACAATTAATACCTTTTATTAAATTTAGATATTAGATATGTATCATATGTCAAAGAATAAAGTGGTTGCTCAAAGCATATACTAACCACAATCGCTCAAGTGCAAAACACTATGCACAACTTTGTGCAAAAACACACTCAGAACCTTACTGTACCATAAATATTACACTGGGCAGAACCTAATACACCAATATACCACCCGTACGGAAAATGCAGACCGTCAACAATATGAAACAAGGGATCATATCATCAGAATTCTCATGTAGAGCCACAAAACACCCTAATTAATGTGGGATAAAATGCCATAAATAAGTAAATAAATATAAACTTTTAATGTTGAGCACCTGATTCTCAAAGTGGACATATTCCAAACACTATAATGAAAATAAAATGATCTTTTCTACCTTTGTTGTCTGGTGACTTTTTCTGATCATGCTGGTCCAGTATCCGATTCTGCTGCTATCTGTCCTCAGTGCAGGTCAGGAAGTCATCCTCGTTAAATATCTCCCTGGCAACCCAGGACACCTCCAGCCAATCCCCCCCCCCCCCCCCCCGCTCTCCCAGCAGTAAGGTAAACAAACCATAAACCAATTTCTACAACTGATTCACAAGGCTAGAGGGCTTTCACTGCAGCTCCTGCTGTGAGGATGGAGGTAAATCAACAATTTAAACCCCTCAGAGCACAGCAAGGGAGGCTTAGCCTCTCCAAGCCTCTTATACCGGGCGCCTATGATTATTATTATTTGTTACATTTGTATCCCGCATTTTCCTACCTTTTTGCAGGCTCAATGTGGCTTACATATGACCGTTAACGGTGTTAGCCGATTCCGGTCTGAACAAATACATAGTATGAATGAATACAAAGTGAGGTACATGTATGGTAGGTACAATTGGGGGAACTTAGGGAGGGAAAGGGGGAAGAAGAGTCCAGTAATGTCCGTTACGGTCTTCAGTTACATTTTGTTGCAGATAGGAAGGTCAATGTGGTCACCTATCAAATCTACCCAGATGTATGAAACAGAGAAAAATGAAGGCAGATAACGACCATATGGCCCATCCAGCCTGTTCATCCATGCCATCTACTATCCCTACCTCTCCCTTAGAGATCCTATAGACTTGTCTAAATCAGAGATGGTATCACCTTGCCCCAGGAGCAACAGAAGGTGCAAATGCACTCTGTGCAGCACCCCCCAAGTGCTGCCATCGTGCTCCCACTCAGCCTACTTTCGTGACATCGGCAAGGAAAGGCAATGGATAAGGTGCAATTGTGGCATCCCTTCTGCCCTATGCACCTGCACTGGTCCACATAGCTAGTTACGGTGTTACCTTCTCCCATACATCCTTGTGATGTGTGTAAGCGTTGGTTTGTGGACCTCTCAAAATACATAGATTCACATACGTCTAGGACAAAGACTAGGGGAAAATATTTTTTTCACTCAAGGAAGGAGGAGTGTGCTAGTGGTTAGGGTGGTGGACTTTGGTCCTGGGGAACTGAGTTCGATTCCCACTTCAGGCACAGGCAGCTCCTTGTGACTCTGGGCAAGTCACTTAACCCTCCATTGCCCCATGTAAGCCGCATTGAGCCTGCCATGAGTAGGAAGCGCAGGGTACAAATGTAACAAAAATAAAATAGATACTATTGGAGATTCTACATGGAATGTTGCTACTATTGGAGATTCTACATGGAATGTTGCTATTCCACTAGCAACATTCCATGTAGAAGGCTGCGCAGGTTTCTGTGAGTCTGACGTCCTGCACGTACGTGCAGGACGTCAGACTCACAGAAGCAGAAGCCTGCGCGGGGCCACATTGGTGATCTGCAAGGGCCGACTTCTACATGGAATGTTGCTAGTGAAATAGCAACATTCCATGTAGAATCTCAAATAGTAGCAACAGTGGAGGAGTGGCCTAGTGGTGAGGGTGGTGGACTTTGGTCCTGAGGAACTGAGTTCGATTCCCGGCACAGGCAACTCCTTGTGACTCTGGGCAAGTCACTTAACCCTCTATTGCCCGCCGCCGCATTGAGCCTGCCATGAGTGGGAAAGCGCGGGGTACAAATGTAACAAAAAAAAATAGTTAAGCTCTGGAAGTCTTTGCTGGAGGATGTGGTAGCAGCGGGTATTGTCTCTGGCTTTAAAAAAGGCTTGGACAAGTTCCTGAAGGAAAAGTCCTTAGTCTACTATTGAGACAGACATGGGGAAGTTATTGCTTGCCCCAGGATTGGTAGCATGGAATGTTGTTGCCAACTGGGGTTCTATACAGATAGAGAGGGCAAAACAGCATACAACCAAAGTATAGAGAAAAAGAAAAAAGACTAGGACAATAGGAGTACTTTATTAGCAGGTGACCCGACACGGGCTGTGTTTATGATGACTAATGTAAGTAATTTGAAGGAAAGCTCTAAGGTGCAGTCTGTTTTTAATTTTTAAAGGATGGATTCTGAATGCCAGTTTTGTGTGTGTGTGTGTGTGTGGGGGGGGGTTATATATAATTGTATAGGTTTTTTTTTGTAGACTTTAATTTATGAATGTTGTACTTTAACCTGCTTAGATGATTTTTTATTACATTTGTACCCCACACTTTCCCACTTATGGCAAGCTCAATGCAGCTTACATATTATATACAGGTACTTATTTGTATCTGGGGCAATGGAGGGTTAAGTGATTTGCCCAGAGTCACAAGGAGCTGCCTGTGCCTGAAGTGAGAATCGAACTCAGTTCCTCAGGACCAAAGTCCACCACCCTAACCACTAGGCCACTCCTCCAGATAATATGGAAATGTGGATGATGGCGAAAGTTGCTGATTGTCGTGTAGCAATGTATGTCGTTTAATCAAATGAATTCATCACATTACCAGTCCTCTCTTAAACTCAACAACTTGTGTATCTGTACAACTGCAACAGACACATCATTCACTCCACTTCAAGTGCTATGTCGAGAGTTAGCAGTAAATGTAACAGATTCAGATCATCTACCACATACCCTGGCTTAGGATTGAGGCCTCATTACGCCTGGTAATGAAGCACATTATTGCCTCCCTAGGCAGCTGCCTGTCTCACCTGCTCCTACTGCCAACCCTTGGAGTGCAATCAACAAGGACCAGAATAATCCGGCACTGGTGCATCCTGGTTTGGACAACATCTGCATTAGGTCGATGGCATAAGATTTAATCAAACACCCCATTTCATCGTTAAAAGCAACAGAGAGGCATTGGATTCTCACTGTGCTGAAAATAATCAGGGACATGATTAATTAGCTACACTGAGCACTGACACTTTCAAGCGTTTTCATCAGGATCAATTAAATGATTGCCCTGTTGCCTAGTGGCCTAGTGGTTAGGGTGGTGGACTTTGGTCCTGAGGAACTGAGTTCAATTCCCACTTCAGGCACAGGCAGCTCCTTGTGACTCTGGGCAAGTCACTTAACCCTCCATTGCCCCATGTAAGCCGCATTGAGCCTGCCATGAGTGGGAAAGCGCAGGGTACAAATGTAACAAAAATAAAATAGATACTATTGGAGACTCTACATGGAATGTTGCTACTATTGGAGATTCTACATGGAATGTTGCTACTGTTGGAGATTCTACATGGAATGTTGCTATTCCACTAGCAACATTCCATGTAGAAGCCTGCACGGCCACATTGGTGATCTGCAAGGGCTGACTTCTACATGGAATGTTGCTAGTGGAATAGCAACATTCCATGTAGAATCTCAAATAGTAGCAACAGTGGAGGAGTGGCCTAGTGGTTAGGGTGGTGGACATTGGTCCTGGGGAACTGAGTTTGATTCCCACTTCAGGCACAGGCAGCTCCTTGTGACGCTGGGCAAGTCACTTAACCCTCCATTGCCCCATATAAGCCGCATTGAGCCTGCCATGAGTGGGAAAGTGTGGGGTACAAATGTAACAAAAATAAAATAAATAAAAATGATCTAAGCATGTTTGGCCAGAATCAGGGTATTATAAGATCATGTGCTCAGAACTTCTAATATATATTTGTGAATGTCTGGTTTAGTGTTGCCGTCGTTCTCTGCCTCTAATTCATATCTTCAAACCGTGTAAGCTTCCAGAACTATCGGCAAGGTTATCCACACAGGCTAGAGGTTTCTGCAGGCGTCCATGCACTGTGCCATTTATCCGTGCCCTCTGCTTAATTTCCTAAACAAATCTCCAGCGTGAATCTGGGTGGAAGACTGCAGCTAGATAACAGCTACAGATACCTCTGACCCATCCTATTCCTATGGTGATCCAACTGCCAGATAATAAAATAAATAGTTTTATCTTTCCCCCCACCCTTTGCTGGGGATTAAATCAGAGGCAGCCTGAGTTATTGTGGTTCCCCTGTTCATTTCCAGTTCTTTAAATTGAATTTTGCTGCTGTGTCCAACAGAATCGCTTTAAATTACTCACGCCTTTATGAGAAGTTTAACTGGTGTGTTTGCAAACCTGTAAAAAGCATTTCTGCCACCTCTTTACAAGAATTGCAGTAGGAGAGGGTGAAAAACGCTTTGCATCCTATCTTTGTGAATGTATTACAAGATATGAAACGTGTTCAAAGTTAGATAAAGACAGTAGATGCTGAACGAATTTTGATTTCGGTTTTGGCTTCGGCACTGAGACCGGCCTGAAACTCATGTTCGGCTTTGTTTTGGTTTTGGACGAAAAAGCAGGTGTATTTTTCGGCAGAACCAAAACTTCATGTTGTTCCCCCCCCCCCCCCCCCCCCCCATTCTCTTCGTCCCCCCTCCTCTGTTCACAGAATGAGCCATCTCCCTCCCGGCAGCCATTTTGGTAGCAAACAGCACATGGGTAGGAGTGATATCCAGCACTTAACCAGGTAAGTTAAGGAGCCAAATGAGACCACATAAAACTCAGGCCCAGATGCATCAACCATACGTTAAAAAAATCAAAAACGTAAAAGTCCTTACCAAAGTTGAAAAAAACGAAGAATGCACTAAAAACAGAAGTCCCACGTGTTCGGTTCGGTATTTGAAAGTCGAATGCATTACAGAAGTGTAATCCCCGTCGTTAATCTGCCCGTAAAGCATGCGCAGAGCAGCCAAGCGTTATGCTGGCTGCTCTGCGCATGCCACAAACGTCAAAACCCAAAACAAAAAAAAAACACGTTGAAAATAAAAGGGGCAAAGGCGCTCGTCAGGAGCGTCCTGTATGGACGCACTTGCCCCCCTCCCCGAGGTCGCTGCTGCTCCCCGCTGCCGTATGTATTAAATAAAAAATAAAAACAAAAAAACAAAGTTTAGCAGCCCCAGTCCTCCTCCCTTCCTCTCTCTGTTTTTCTTCTTCTCCCACAGCTCCGCCTCCCACCAGTCCTATCTTTATGTGGCATAGCTCAGGTGGTTAAGTTGCTGAATATCACACTTAACTGGATAAGAGATATCTGGCTGCATAAACCTGGGTATTTAATGCCGGTACCTGGACATGGCCTGACATTGGTTATCCGTGGATAACACTGCCAGTAGCTAGAAGAAAGCTCACCGCCATTGGCTGACTATCTATCCCTATGTTTTCGTTTACCTTTCTACCTCATCCTACACGTAAGGCCTGCTATTGCATCTGATACACTGCCTCTTACAGCTTCACATTTAGATTTAATTTCCCTCTACAGCCCCTGAAGCAAGTGTGTTGCCAAAACATGGCAGGCTCGCTCTCTTTAGAAAGCGTGGAGGGGCATTTTCGAACGGGGGGGGGGGGCGCCATCTCTAAGGTCGTCCATCTCTGAGGATGTCCTCGTGAAGGGGCATCCTGTATTATCAAAATAAGATGAGCGTCCATCTTTCATTTCGATAATACGGTCAGGGAAGTCAAAATCTCAACATTTAGATTGACCTAAGAGATGGTCAACCTAGTTGTTGAGATGGTCGACCTTAGAGATGGTTGTCCCCGGTTTTCGGCCATAATGGAAACCGAGGATGCCCATCTCAAAAGCGACCAAATCCAAGCCCTTTGGTTGTGGGAGGAGCCAGCATTCATAGTGCACTGGTCCCCCTCACATGCCAGGACCAGTGCACTGGTCCCCCTCACATGCCCTAGGGGGCAGTGAACTTCATAAATTGCTCCCATGGTGCATAGCTCCCTTACCTTGGGTGCTGAGCCCCCCCCCCAAACCCACTACCCACAACTGTACAACACTACCATAGCCCTTAAAGGGTAAAGGGGGGCACCTAGATGTGGGTACAGTGGGTTTCGGGTGAGTTTTGGAGGACTCCCTTTTACCAGCACAAGTGTAACAGGTTGGGGGGGGGCCTGGGTCCACCTGCCTGAAGTGCACTGCAGTACCCACTAAAAACTGCTCCAGGGACCTGCATACTGTTGTGATGGAGCCGGGTATGACATTTGAGGCTGGCAAAAAATGTTTAAAAATTTTTTGGGGGGTGGGAGGGGGTTGGTGACCACTGAGGGAGTAAGAGGTGGTCATCTGGTCAGTTCAGGCACCTTTTTGAGACTTGGTCGTGAAAAAAATTGGACCAAGTAAAGTCGGCCAAATGCTCGCCAGGGACGCCCTTCTTTTCTCCATTATCGGCCGAGGATGCCCATCTCTTAACCACGCCCCCGTTCCGCCTTCGGTACACTGCCGGCATGCCTCCATGAACTTTAGTTGTCCCCGCGAGGGAAAGCAGTTGAGGACGCCCCAAATCGGCTTTCGATTATGCCGATTTGGGCGACCTTGAGAGAAGGACGCCCATCTCCCGATTTGTGTCAGAAGATGGGCGTCCTCTTTCGATTATGCCCCTGTTAATGATAACCTTAGACTTTTAATGGGCACGTTATTCCATTCCTTTGAAATATCTATGTATTCCACTTTTTTGGTTTGTATGTCATTAATATTTTTTATTTACTCATTAACGTGTATGACCCCGTTATTCAGACCGTGGGAGATAACTGGGCTGTTTATTTATCAAAGAGACATTAAAACATTAGGGGCCAATATTTAGACCGCGGGAGTTAAGCCCGGCTAACTCCTACAGTCAGTGCTAATGCAGGACCATTTCCAGTGACTGGTATTGAAAATCTGATTAATTTTTGGGTGGGTTGAACATATCCGGCTAGGTTGTTAATGCTATCAATCAATATGCCATTTGGGAACTTTTTGGGGGGTTTTTTCAGTGAGAAGATCAAATAAACAAATTCTTTTATTTATCTTTTAACAATGGTGACAATACTCCACTGTAAGGTTATTTTTATGGACTTTCAAGGTCAAGCTTCCTTTAAAACCAAAAACTCTCTTTTCCCTCAAAGACAACTCCTACAAAGGTCACATCCATTGAGGAATTGGCAGGCTGCGAGGTCTGGAGCCATGAAGCAACCTGACTCATCACACATCAGTTTGACTCAGGTACTCCATCACCATGTTATCACATTTGTCATTGACCCATGACAAGGGTTTTTGACTCAACCAAAACTGGCAAACGAGACTGATTAGCTGGTATTTGATGGCATGGGTGGGGGGAGGAGGTGTCAAACTTGAAAAGAGGGGCTGGAGATAAAAAGATATCCCTTGTAAAAGGTATGGGGTGATGTATGCAACAAAATGAAGAGACAATGGTCTCTACTTGATATAATTAACGAGCCTGGAAAAGCAGTGAGAAATCAAATTTTATTCAAGAGCTACTTGGAAGCTCATCAGAAGAGATGGCTTGATCATTTTTCACAGTTCCTTCTGATGAACTTTTAAGTAGCTCTTCAATAAAACTCGAATTCTTAACTGTTTTTCTGGGTTGGCATGATTATGTCAAATACACGTCTTATCTTTCAGTGTTAGTTATGAACAATACCTCCTAAGCTGTTTTTATGGGCATGTTTCTGACCCCCATCCTGTCTTTTGGACATTTGATCTAAGACTTTCCGAATAACATCAGTCACCTCGTCTGCTTCCAAAGCAGCCCCCATCTCTGTCTGCTTGCCTTCTGCTGCACTTGGAAGATTTCACTTTCCAAAAAAAAACAGCACAACTCCTGCAGCTCCTCAGATTCAATTTTGGCAAAGAGAGTCAGTTCAAATTGTCTAATTAGCCTTAAAACAGCAGGCCAGCAAACTACAAAGCATGCCCAACTTTCAGGCAATTGCCCAGGATTCGGACATACTGCCGAGCATTTAATTAGGTACTAGGGAAGGGTGTTCTTTCACATTTTTCCCTCCCACCCCATGACAATTTATTTTAGAGGACTCACTGTTTTGCAGTGTTTTTAGCACACACCACTGATCCTGCTTAATTAACCATTGGGGTACAAGAAGCTGTTGCTTCAGTCTTGTGTTTGCAGTTTCTTGATTGTCAGAACCTGGCTCTTTTGGTGTGAAATCCTAAGACTATCAAAGAGTACCAGCCTTAAACTGATTGAGCAGTAGGGGAAGTACATGATAAATTCAATAACCCTAATAATGGGATCTGAATGGTTATATACGGAGTGGTCTAGTGGTTAGAGCACCAGTCTTGCAATCCAGAGGTGGCCAGTTCAAGTCCCACTGCTGCGCATTGTGATCTTTGGCAAGTCACTTAACCCTCCATTGCCTCAAGTACAAACTTAGATTGTGAGCCCTCCTGGGACAGAGAAATTTCCAGTGTACCTGAATGTAACTCACCTTGAGGTACTACTGAAAAAGGTGTGAGCAAAATCTAAATAAATATATTTTTTGGCCCAGTGATGTTCTCTGGGGTGTTCCCTTTGTGTTATAACCCCATAGGCCCAGCCATTCTAGTGATGGTCCTTGTATGGGCAGGATATTAAATAGCTCCCTACAGAAGGCGGTATCCTCCCTGCCCCAAATCTGACCATTGTGCAATGACTTGGCCTTCTTCCAATCCCAGAGGCTGTAAAAGCTGCCTTTACAGCACCTCTAGCTGAGGCTCTCCTAGCCTCTACTGCCTGGGTAAACCCTTTGGAATACTGACCTCTACATGTTAGCAGAATCAGTGGTGTACCAAGATGGGGGCGGTCCACCCCGGGTGCACGCCGCTGGGGGGGTGCCATGTGCCTGTTGGCTCCGAGTCCGCTCGTTCCCTCCCTGCTGCTCCCTCTGCGCGGAACAGGCTACTTCCTGTTTCGGGGCAGAGGGAGTAGCAGGGAACGAGTGGACTCGGAGCCAACAGGCACGCGGCACCCCCCCAGCAGGTAAAAATGCACCCGGGGGGGGGGGCGCATCGGTGATCCGCCCCTGGTGTCAGTCAGCCTAGGAATGCCACTGAGCAGAATTGAAACTGGGTCTTGGTGGTGTGCCACTTGGCCATCTCAATAAGCAGAACATTTTCATTGGCTGTTAGGAAATGAATCATGAGTTTGATTTTAGTTGCTTGGCCTCTTTTAAGCACTCTTCTCTTTCAGTCACAATTTGTAGTTTACACTGTGGGCAATGGTAGGTTACTCGGAGCCAGGATGCTATTGCTTCCCGAGGAACACATTTCGCAACCTGATACAATCAATGGTACTAAGCCACGTAGACTACTGGTATGGAATTTATGCAGGATGCAAAGAACAAATTTTAAAGAAGCTTCAGACAGCCCAAAACACAGCAGCCAGACTTATATTTGGAAAAACGCAATTTGAAAGCGCAAAACCCCTCCGCCAAAAACGACACTGGCTCCCAATCAAAGAACGAATTGCCTTCAAAATCTGTACCATGGTCCATAAAATTCTTTACGGCGAAGCCCCGGGATACACGACAGACCTTATTGACCTACCAACCAGAAACATATCTAAATCTGCACTGCCCAAGCTG
The DNA here is from genome assembly GCF_901765095.1 of Microcaecilia unicolor. Classification (NCBI taxonomy): domain Eukaryota; kingdom Metazoa; phylum Chordata; class Amphibia; order Gymnophiona; family Siphonopidae; genus Microcaecilia; species Microcaecilia unicolor. The sequence goes on from NC_044041.1 coordinate 188,921,597, forward strand.
CAAAGGTCTTAAATACAAATCAACTTACGCATCCCGCTCTTCCTACATAAGCACGCAACTGTGGAACGCGTTACCAAAAGCCTTGAAAACAACGTACGACCACCTAAACTTCCGGAAATTACTAAAGACTAACCTGTTTGAAAAGGCATACCTCACCGATCCAACCTAAATGCCTGATCCCTGCAACGCAACAAAAGCAAAGCACGTATTGAACATAACACAACTCTTCCCAATGATTGTTCCATATGAACTCTTTATTACCACTACATCACTTTGTATTTGTTCACACCGGAGTCTGCGAACGCCTCTCCGGTACTAGGTAAGACACATTGAGCCTGCAAATAGGTGGGAAAATGTGGGATACAAATGTAACAAATAAATAAAATAAATAAAATATTTGAGGATCTCATGAAGTCTGGTGGATCTCCATAGTACACTTCTGTACATGCATACGGGGAAAAGGCAGAGCTGTTGATTAACCAGGTTTCTCTATGGAGGTTTTGGGCTGTCCATCTTGGTTTATAAAGTACCGCCCCCCCCCCCCCCCCCCCCGAAGCAAAAATGAACAGAGTATAATTACTAATTAATTGCAATGTAAAACAATACCCACTCACTTACAATTGTTTCTGGACTACCCTATTTATTTACAGGGATGATGCTCAGTCACACCTCCCTGATATTCAGTGCTTTTATTTTATAGGGAAAAAGGTGATGGCACTCATAGGGTCAACCTTAGAGGTTATACTCCATCCTCAAAGTAGCCACACCTCCTGCAACTAACTTCAGAGCATACAAAATGGCAGCATTGCAATATTATACCAGTTTCTAGAACACCAACACACCTCTTGTTGGGAATCAGAGCAAGCAGCAGAATCAGAACATGTCAGCAGAATACCTCACCTTAGTCACATATGCAGAACATGGAACAATTAAAAATTGACCACAAATTAGAAACAGAAATGTGCAGAGAAATACTGAGCTGAAAGCCTCAATAAGTCCATCGTTGCCTAACCTTTTCCCTCTCTTTTTCTCTCCCCTTTCCTCATCCATGTCTAACATCGCTCTTCTCTTGCCTTCTACTGTGTACAGCAAATGCACTCTCTTTTCCCTTCCCACCTTCTGCCCATCAGAATCTCTCCCATTCTTATCTTCTCCCTTTCCTGTCCAACATCTCCACTTCTCTTCCCTTCTACCCGTCCCCCAATGTAAAGAATCTCTCTGTTTTCTTCCATGCCTTGTCCAACATCTCCAGCTCATTTCCACCCACAGTACCCCCTTCAGTTCCCTTTTCCCTTGGTCCAGTTTCTTCCCTCACTTCCCTTTCTACACTGTTAATGTTACTGTTGATGATGTTGCCACTGTACCCCCCAAATTTGTAGCGGAAGTGAAAGTAAAGAGCAGTATCTGCCTGTCCTGGCCCTTCCGACGCAGACTTCCTGTGTTGGAAGGAATGGGATCAGTAGAGGCTCCAAGCCCCCTTACTTTCTGTTCTGCTGGTTCAGGCTGGAAAAAAGTACTGGAACTGTGAACCTATCAATACCGCCTGAAAAAAATAAACACCTTATAATCATAGGGTCAAGTAATAGTTTTCCTTTTAAAAAAATTTAAATTGTACTCCCATGTGTAATATTAAAAAAATACATTTGAAGTTATACAGGACAAGGTGGGAGTAGCCTGGGGTAATAGGTTTGCATATACACAAGTCACACACTATATGAAGTCCTTGCATCAGGCCTCTTTGAGGGGTCGATTGGGGTCCAGATCCGGGGTTTTTTCAAAGAGATGGTGACCGATAGACGTTCGGTCTCTGATTTGTATGGGGCTCTGGTTAGGCGTAGACCCCAGAGAAGATACGAAGGTCTCAAACATAAATGGGAACAGGATCTAGGATTCTCATTAGCATCATGGAATGTGGAGGCTACTTTGAAAGGAATTCGACAGTTAGTAACGGATGAACGGTTGAGAGAATGCGGGTACAGAATAGTCCTTCGGGGCTACATGTCCACAGTGCAGCTGGCTCATGTGTTGGGGCTGGTTAGTTCTGCCTGTTCTAAGTGTGTGTGTGTGTGGGGGGGGGGGGGGGGGTCCTGGCTCCTTCTACCACGCATTGGGTTTCTGATCAGGCTAGGGGCTAAAATTCAGGGAACGGAGGGACAGTTTTTGCTAGACCAACCAAGGGCTTTTGCCCCTTTGTGCGCTACTGCAACTCTGTTATGTAGAAAGCTGAGTTTGGTAGCTCAAAAGTGTATAATGCAATATTGGACCTCTCCGGATGCGCCCGCCTATTGGCATTGGCGTAATCAGGTGCACCTTTTAGCTTCTTGGGAGGCTAGGGATTCAAAATTATCGCCTAAACGTAAGAAGCAATTCCTTCGGATATGGATGCCTTATCTTCAGGTTCTCAGCCCAAGGGGACTAAGTTTGCTTATTAATGCTCTTTGAAGACGGTATGGATGGGGAAGATGGTACTTGATTTTAGTCGAGGAGCGGGGGGGGGGGGGAGTGTGCACGCCCTCTATGCCCAGTCAATGGATACTTTTTCTAGTGTACAAAGGCTGGTAGTAATGTAGACTGCGGGCTGCCCAGATGTACTGAGTTATTGGTCTCGATGTACTTACTTGAACCCACTCAGATAGCAACAATACGGCACCCGAGACTATGAAAATAGAGAGGAGGAGAGGTTGGGTTGGAGGGGAGGGGGGGAAGGGAACTTTACAAGCTGTATGGTTCAAGCATGATATCTTATTGATTGTATGTTGGATACATTGAGTATGTTGTGTTGTTTACCATTGAGTTATCAATAAAACTAGTTTCTTTGAAAAAAAAATATATATATATGGACCTATGGTTATAAATATCAGGGAGGAGTGAGTGAACAACACTCCCTGTGTAGTAAATGTGAGTGGGTTATTGTTTTACATTTCAACTGGTTTATAAACATCCCCAGTGCATTATGGAATATTGTGCTCTGCTGCTTCCATCTAGGCTTGTAACCTACATGAAACTAGGGTTGCCAACTAGATCCAGATATGTCTGATAGCATAGCAGCCGGTTCTCTGGGTGCTGTGGGTGCTTCATCACCCCAAATACTGAACAAACCGCTTGACTGTGTCCAGGGAGAGAGAATTTGGGTTGGGTTTAGCACCCCCAATAATTTTGAAAAGTTGGATCCTATGTCTGACAGGCTTGGTCCAGTCTTGGCTTTACCCAAGTGCATGCAGGGACTTGTAGTCCTGATTTCCCATTGCATTTCCTTAGAAAAGCAAAACTACAAATCTCAGTAGGCGCTGGGATAAACCTTGGACTGGATCAACTTTTCCGGCAACCTTAGATGAAGCAGTGTTCACAACCTGTAAACAGTAGTGGTATAACAGTACTGGGCTTCTAAAAAGACTGGGGTGGCCCTGCCAATAGGCAGATTAGGCATCCGTCTAGGGTAGAAGCATTTGGGGGAGGGCAGCACAGTGCCACCAAGGCTAGCATTCAACATCAGCCACATCTGCCCCCTCCCACCATAAGCTTGTTTTAGAAGGGGCAGGATGATGCAAGGCCTGAAGCATGTGTAAGTGCTCAAAGATCCTGTGGAGACAGAGTAGCTGTGCAGAGGGGAAAGGGTAACATAGTAAATGATGGCAGATAAAGACCTGTATGGTCCATCCAGATTTTGGACACAGTAGTCAGAGGAAGGGAAGGTTAGATGCCAAACATGGTGTGGGGGGATAGGAGAGATGCTGAACATGGTAGGGAAGGAAGGGGAGATGCTGGATGGTGGAGGGTGGAGGAAAGGGGAGATGTTGGGACATGTAGGTGGAGAAGGGAAGGAGAGATGCTAGACACTGAGGAGGTGGAAGAGGAGATACTAGATATAGTGGAGGGGGAGGGAAGGGAAGATGTTGAACATGTGGGCTGGGGAAGGAAGGAGAGCTGCTTGATACTGAGGAGGAGGAGGAAAGGGAGATGCTGGGTACTGTGGAGGAGAAAGGGGAAACATTGGACACAGAAGAGGAGAAAGAAAGGGGAGATGTTGGACATATGGATGGGGGAGGGAAGGAGAGATGCTGAAATATAGGGGGTTCTAGAGAAGGGGAAATGCTGGACTATGGGGAGGAGCATGTTTGAAGGTTCACCTAGGGTGTTGGATACCATTGGTCTGGCTCTGGGTATCTAGCATAGAGGGACCATGGTTAAAACCCAAATGCCAATGAGAGTGGGGTGGTTGGATATTTATTTATTTATTGGCAGTGCTATGGAAAGGGCAGAAAGTCAGAAAAAAGAGACAGAGAGGTGGAGAGGTGATTTTTGGGCTGCATATGTGAATTTATATGTGTATCTAAATCTGAACTGGGCAGTTTGGATGGGCCAATCTGAGTTTTACTACCTTTTATGTTACTGTCTCACTGGGCCTCTTCTTGGCAGGCTTGAGAGATGGGCTAGAAAAAAAATCTGGAATGCTAGAAACTTCTCTTGTACTGCACCAGGATGAATTTAATGGTAAAGAAATTATAAATCAGCGCCTTTGCAGTGTTATGAGAGCAGCATATGTTCCTTTGGTAAATCAGCGCTTTTCTCAGTGTTATTAAGCTTCCATATGTTCCTGTAGCAATCCACTTTGTGAAATGCTAATTCGATGTTGTTTTAGTGCAGCCTAAGTATGCAAATGAGGAGCAGCAAATCGGTATACATGAATTAACCCTGAAGAAAGCCTTCCTTTTTAGTGTTGTTCACATCAGTTTGGCTTTGGGGCTTTCAGCCCATACACATTGTTTGTACAAATAAGAATCTGAGATTACCTAGGGGGCAGAATCCAGGCCTAGGTACATTCCATTGAGTGCAGATTTGCCTCAAAGTAGAAACAGTGGGTCTGATATTCAGCCAGTGGTGGTTAGCGTTTTTTTAGGTACCATATATAGAGGAGGAGTGGCCTAGTGGTTAGGGTGGTGAACTCTGGTCCTGAGGAACTGAGTTCAATTCCCACTTCAGGCACAGGCAGCTCCTTGTGACTCTGGGCAAGTCACTTAACCCTCCATTGCCCCAGGTACAAATAAGTACCTGTATATAATATGTAAGCCACATTGAGCCTGCCATTAGTGGGAAAGTGCGGGGTACAAATGTAATAAAAAAATAAATAAAAAATAATCTTCCCCTATACTACTACTACTATTTATTGTGTATGGTGTACAGCGTTGCATATGCCTTGTAGTGCTATAGAAATTATAGCACTACAAGGCATACGCAGTGCTGTGCACCATACACAAAAAGACAGTCCCTGCGCAAAGAGCTCATAATCTAAATATGGAATGTTGCTAGTGGAATAGCAGCATTCCGTGTAGAATCTCAAATAATCTCCAATAGTAGCAACATTCCAGAATCTCAAATAGTAACAACATCCCATGTTCCACTACACTAACCACGAGGCTACTCCTCCACTAGCAACATTCCATCTAGAAGCCTGCCCTTGCAGATCAGCAACACAGCCGCGCAGGCATCTGTTTCTGTGAGTCTGACGTCCTGCAGGTGAGGATAAGGACAGGGCAAATGAGTAGTGGTTAGGAGTCAAAAGCAGTGGTAAAGAGGTGGGCTTTAAGTTTGGACTTGAAAACGGCCAAAGACGGGGCTAGACGTACAGGTTCGGGAAGTCTATTCCAGGCGTGAGGTGCAGCAAGATAAGTCCACTATAAGTCCAAATTATGTAAAAATTTACTTACCTGTTGCTGAGCCTTCAGCAACAGAATCATGATACACTTGGTAGAAAGTTCAAAGATGGCTCCCCTTCAAATGTATAGATTCCTGAAAGGCAGAGACATGGTAATATAGTTGTACCTCTTGGATATTCAATGATTCAGAGCAAATTGACGTATATCGGGGAAAGAACTGGAGCTAGAGAAGATTTGTATTTTTTTTGTTTTTTTACTGTTGCACAATTGGTTACAATGGAGTAGATTATTCAGCCGAAGTGCTGGTCCATCCACTAGGTGGACAAGGTGGCTGCCTAAGGTGGCACAAATGAGGAGGTGGCATTGACACTTATTCTCTTCATTCCCTCCCTCCCTCCACTCTGAGGTGTTTAAGGCTTTTACCTGCCTTCCTTCAGGGTGGCGGTGTGGCAGCTACAGAAAATACATGGTGACTGGCTGATAGCAGACCTTGAGCATTTGCAGATGCTCAAAACCCCATGCTAGCCACAGTGCATCTTCTGGTTGCTGCACTGAAGTGAGGGAAGAGATGGTGTGTGTGTGTGCGTGTGCGTGTGCGTGTGCGTGTGTGTGTGTGTGTGTGTGTGTCACATGGCTGAAGTTTTGCTTAGAGTGTCAGATACCCTTGGGCCAGCCCTGCTCAGTCCAGCTTCTCTGGACTTCCATTTACAGAAAGTTCTTAGATAACTGAAAGAAGGCTGAATCCACTGACTCTCTGGTCTGTATTCCACTTAAACAAATATTCAGCCAGAGTTCTGCCTCCTTCTCTTAGACAAATTGGTGATGGGCAATAAACGTGTGGAGGGTAATTTTGAAAGGGGGGGGGGAGCACCTTCTGGCATTTATTTCCAGTCAATTTTATTAAAGACACGTAGCTACTTATTTTATATTTATAGAGTACTAGGGCAAGTAGTAGAAATTGCACTTCCAATTGCCTGGAAGAGGTGCAAATGTCTGCGCCCTTCATTTTTAAGTATGCATAAATTAGCATTTTTTATAAGTTACATGTGTACACACATGCTCTGCTCAAACGTTGCCCCATGCATGCTTACCAGCAAAGTATTTGGCATTGGTTAATATTTTATAAGGGACAAACTTGACCCCTTAAAGCTGTACCATCTCCTGTTAGCATAGATGTCAACATTTCCAAGTGATTGGGGTGCCAAACACAATATAAATGGCCCCTCCCTGGACATGATGAAGGGGTTTGCTCGAAATTGAGGGTGTCCGGTTCCCATTAGTACCCACAGAGCTGGCTTCCGTGCCTGGCATTGTAACCCAGCCTGAGACCAAAGCTACTCAACGTTTGAGCTCCAGTTCCACTCAGCTTGACCCCTCCCCTTCTGAGCATCAAGTAACGAAAATCCCTGAGTGCAAAACACATTATTCCTTTAGGATTAACACCGACACATACAAATCTCTTCATCTACAAGCATGCTGTTCTGAAACATTATTTGTCCAGTTGGTTTGAAATGCTCTCCCTGTAGGGTGCAGAGAGAAGGAAAAGGCTAGGCATTTCTCAAAGAAACCGAAGGAGACCTGCTCCTCTGTCAACATTTCCTGATGCCTCAAAATGCAGTATTTGTTTAAAATAATTGGGGAGAAAATATTGAACAGGAAATTCTTTAAAGAATGGGTGGAGGCAGGTTGACGGAGGAAGTAAAGAGCAAACTCCATCAAACGCATCACTTAGTCCTTTAAAATTTGTGTTCCTTTGGGTATACTTTGCTTAAAGTACAGAATATTTGTAATTATCGTGGAATGTTTCTCAGGGCTATCAAATGCTCTGGGCGAACCGTTAGCTCTGAACCCCTCGACCTGCCCTGCTCCAGACCATCCTACTCCACCCGTAGTTCAGCATCTCCTCTTCCCTCTTCTACCACCTCATGTCTCCAACATCTTCCCTTCTCTATCCTCCTCCCCAGGTGTCCAGCATCTCTCTCCTTCCCTTCTTCCATGGAGAGGCATTTGGGGGGGGGGGGGGGTAATTTTATAAGGGAGTTGGGCCTGTAGAATGAACTCAGTCCTTGAGGCACATCCACTCAGGTTTTCATGATATCCACAATAAATATGCTTAAGATTGATTCGCATGCACTGCCTCCTTGGTATGTAAATCTATATGCATAGTCATTATGGATATGCTGAAAACCCAACTGGCTCGGACTCCCTGACGGCAGATTTTGGAATCACTGCTCTAAAACTTCTTTCTCTCTGAAGTGAATCTATATATCACCCACAGGCAATCTGGGATGGTATCTGATTCTTTTATTTATTGCTCCAAACTAAGAAACTGAATTAGTTCTTCCTAAATTTACCTTCAGTTTAAGCACTGCTGAGTGGACTTTTTCTTAATATTTATTGATGCAGTATTCCTGTGGCATTTGAAATGTTGCTTTTCGTCTCTCCGTCACAAAGCCTTTGATTGGATACTCCAGAAACAGAGATTTATCGACCCGTTCTTTCAGGCTTTGCAACAGAAAACGAGCTGTACAGGTGACTGAATGCCCTGTGGTATTCATCTATTACAGACAATCCAAAGTACCTGGATTGTTCTGTCCAAATCTACAGATCAATAATATGTCTCAGAAATAATGAGGACACCACCTCTTCCCCATGCAGGTTTGGGTATGGCAAAAGGAACCAGTATGAAGGCACTGAAAGAACAAGTTTTCCCTTCACCTTTCAAAATGCTGTCGGCTATTGAACCTGGAAAATATGTTTCCCTTTCTACAGTTCTCCGACTTCCTGAACCCTTTCTCTTGTTAGCTCAGGATATTGGGAGATTTCTAACAGTGTAGCCTCTATCTATAGGAAGATTGAAAACCTGGAAAATTCATCCAGGAATTTAAACCTCCGTATATTAAATTTTCCTCAAATAAATTATACTTCGCCTAGAGAGATGTTTAACAGATTTCTTAAAGAGATTTTTAAGTACCCAGAGCAATCTCTTCCGCCATTACAAAAAATATTCTACATTGGAGACAAGAAAGTATATCAGAATTCTTCACAAGGAGTTCCTATCCAACAAGAAGTTCCAGCAGAAACACTGGATTTAACAGGTTTCCTTGAACAATCGAATGAAGAAATCAAAACAAGAGCGACTGTAATAGTTACTTTTGTATTTTTGCAGGATAAAGACTCCTTGCTTCGTTTATACCTTAAAAATATTCAACCTGATTTTTTGGGTGCCAAAGTTTTGATTTTTCCGGATATTTCTCGCTGGACACAGCAACGAAGGAAGAAATTTCTGGACTTAAAACAGAGAGCCATGTTGCTATTCTACTAGCAACATTCCATGTAGAAGTCGGCCCTTGCAGATCACCAATGTGGCCGCGCAGGCTTCTGCTTCTGTGAGTCTCACGTGCAGGACGTCAGACTCACAGAAACAGAAGCCTGCGCAGCCTTCTACATGGAATGTTGCTAGTGGAATAGCAACATTCCATGTAGAATCTCCAATAGTAGCAACATTCCATTTAGAATCTCCAATAGTATCTGTTTTATTTTTGTTACATTTGTACCCTGCGCTTTCCCACTCATGGCAGGCTCAATGCTGCTTCCATGGGGCAATGGAGGGTTAAGTGACTTGCCCAGAGTCACAAGGAGCTGCCTGTGCCTGAAGTGGGAATCGAACTCAGTTCCTCAGTTCCCCAGGACCAAAGTCCACCACCCTAACCACTAGGCCACTCCTCTTCTATGAGCCAGAACAGTTATGTAAATTTTTAGAATTGCAAGACAACAAGGATGCAGCCCAATAGATTAGATATTAGCCGGAATTGTTAAAAAAGGATAACCACCTACTCCTTTTATTATTATTAGCATTTCTTATTCAATAAGCCAACTTCCTTTGGTAAATAGCCTTGGATTTCTCCTATATTGTGGACTATAATACCAACTTAATTTTTTCAATACATGTATTGCTACTCTATTCTATTCTTTTCTTTTTACAGTTCTACATAGTTGTATTGTTAATTTAAAGTTGGTCTATCTTTCAAAGATTTGTAATCTTTGTTTATTATGAAAAATCAATAAAGAAATTAAACATAACAGTGTAGCCTCTTCCTGGTCTCTGTACACAATCTCAAGACTGGAAGAGGTCAAGCAGAGAATTTCTTTGCGGCAGACAAGGAGCTTAATACTTGAGTCAGGACATGACAGGCATTACTTTTGTTCACTCACTTTTTCTGCCAGGGACTCTGTCTTTATACACCACGATGCGCTGTGTCAAATCTCAACTCCTCTAGAGGTTTATCAAGTTTCTTGAAATCTTCCGCTCAATGTGCGGCGGTGGCCAAAAAAGCAAACAGGATGCTAGGAATTATTAGGAAAGGGATGGTGAATAAGATCGAAAATATTATAATGTCTCTGTATCGCTCCATGGTGCAACCTACCTTGAGTACTGCGTTCAGTTCTGGTCACTGTATCTCAAAAAAGATATAGCGGAATTAGAAAAGGTTCAAAGAAGAGTGACCAAAATGATAAAGGGGATGGAACTCCTCTCGTATGAGGGAAGGTTAAAGAGATTAAGGCTTTTCAGCTTGGAAAAGAGACGGATAAGGGGAGATATGATTGAGGTCTACAAACTCCTGAGTAGTGTAGAACCAGTAGAAGTAAATCAATTTTTTACTCATTCCGAAAGTACAAAGACTAGGAGACACTCAAGGAAGTTACATGGAAATACTTTTAAAACAAATAGGAGGAAATATTTTTTCACTGAACAAATAGCTAAGCTCTGGAACTCATTGCTGGAGGATGTAGTAACAGCAGTTAGCGTATCTGGGTTTAAAAAAAGGTTTGGACAAGTTCCTGGAGGAAATGCCCTTAGTCTGCTATTGAGACAGATACGGGGAAGCAACTGCTTGCCCTGGGATTGGTAACATAGAATGATGCCATGATTTGGGTTTCTGCCAGGTACTTGTGACCTGGCTTGGACAATGTTGGAAACAGGATACTGGGCTAGATGGACCATTGGTCTGATCCAGTATGGCTACTCTTCTGTTCTTATATGTATGGGTGTCAGGGATGTCCCAACCATTAGGCATGACTTTGTGTGTTTCCTTTATCCCTACAAAATAGACCTGGAATGTCATTTCACAGAGTCCCACAACCAAGGGTTATAGTCAGACTTATAACCTGTCTTATCTACAAGTTTCAGGCCAGCACTAATCTTTTACCTATCCTCTGTAATTTAAACCTGGTCCTTTGCATTCTGACCCAAAGAAATTTGTAATCAGTCTTAAACTTCAAAAATAGATTTAACGCTGCTTTCCACTGTTCTTCCACCCCAAAACAATAAAGATTGGACTGGTCCAGTAGTGAGAGACCAGTCTACCTTGCCTTGCTCAGCTGTTATTCTGACCTTCTGTTTCCATATGATGACTCAGTAACTCATCTTGAGGACAAAGTAAACTAACAATTTTGTACTCGCAGACCTGGAAGGCGATCTTTACAGAAAGCTATGTGAGCAGAGTTTTTCTGGTGACAAAAGTAGCCCCTGAATTGTCACCTCCTTTTTCTGGGAAAAGTACGGATTTGAAAATTCCATTCTTTATGCATAGTTTAGTCCTCCACCCTTGGGATTGCCCCTTTATAAATCTATCCATGTATGCACACTGTGAAACCCTGCAAATATTTTAGCTGTTCTGAAAGGCAATTTTCAGATTCTTACCTCTGATAATGCCCCTATATAAATGTGTCTCAAAATACATGTGTTGTGAATCCTGGATCTCAAAGGCAATTTTCAGATTCTTTCCTCTGATAATGCCCCTATATAAATGTGTCTCAAAATACATGTGAATCCTGGATGCAATATTTAGCTGTTCAAGAACAATTTTCTGACAGGTCAATAGACCGGGCTAAGTAGCTTTGAAAAACTGTCATTACTACTACTATTTAGCATTTCTATAGTGCTACAAAGCATACGCAGCGCTGCACAAACATAGAAGAAAGACAGTCCCTGCTCAAAGAGCTTACAATCTAGTAGACAAAAAAATAAAGCAAACAAATCAATTAATGTGTAGAGGAAAGAGGAGAGGAGGGTAGGTGGAGGCGAGTGGATACAAGTGGTTACGAGTGAAAAGCAATGTTAAAGAGGTGGGCTTTCAATCTAGATTTAAAGATGGTCAAGGATGGGGCAAGACGTAGGGGCTCAGGAAGTCTATTCCAGGCATAGGGCGCAGCAAGACATTGTCTGATCTAAAGTCATAAATCCACATCATCTAATCTAAATTTATCAGCTTTATGCATTCTGACATATTAGGTAAACATTATATGGGCTGAAATAAGTAGCATTTCCAGTTCATGTACCACAGGCTACAGGAATCTAACTTTGCCGTGTCCCACAGCATTTTCATATAAACTAAGCCATTACCCTCAACTCTTCATCAACAGACGATATTAACAGCTCTGAGAAGTATCATCTGTCTAATGTATGGGTTTTTTTTATCACTTTACTACTGCAAAAGTGTCTCAATATATTCTTCTGAAAAGATGTTCATTATGTCCCGAATGGAGATCGTTTTGCAGAGAGATGCCACTTTCTAAGCTTTTCCGCCAAGGAAGGTCAACCAAGCCTTAAGCACATGAAGACGACAGAGAAAAAGAAATTGCTCTGGTTACATTATTTATTTCAGGTTCCCAGCCTTTCTTTTCCTTTTAAATATCCATCATCAAAATAGAAATTTTGCTTCCCAGGGATGCCACCGACCAGCTGCTTTAAAACCCTCAAATAGATACTGGTTTCAACTACCAGAATTTAATGTGTGAGAAATAGCCATATAAACGAACTAAAGTAGGTGACATTTCAGGTATCGTTCATATGCCCACAAACATTTGCATAACTTGTACAGCAAAACCACATCTTTAAAGAAGAACCTTGGCTTCCTTTGGTTGGTGTGATGATAGAAAGGTAGAATGTGAACCAGACGATAGCTACCTGGGTTCATCAAGCCTGCCCATTCTCCCTTCCTGTGATGAGGCTTGATCAGCATGATGTAAATGCTGGGCAATTCTATACAGTATGGATCTGAGTCTATATATGACGCCTAGAAGCTAGGCGCAATCAATAGAAGCACCTAGGCATCCTATATAAGTCTCACCGCCAACGTTCTGACTTGCCTGGGACCTTGGCTCATTCCGAGTTGGTCTGCTAGGCTCCGTAGATCAGGCTGACATCACCGTAGCCATTATGATGTCAACTTCAGAAACCGGGGGGGGGGGGGGGGGGGGGGGAACATGCCTCACAGTTGATCCATGTCCAGAGGAGGGTCGCTGGACATGGGTAGCTGGGGGGGCAGGGGAGAGAGGAGGGTCTCTGGACATGGGTAGCTGGAGGGGGGCAGGGGAGAGAGGAGGGTTGCTGGAAATGGGTGGCTGCAGGGGGGCAGGGGAGAGAGGAGGGTCACTGGACATGGGTGGCTGCAGGGGGTTGCTGGACATGGGTGGCTGCAGGGGGGCAGGGGAGAGAGGAGAGTCGCTGGACATGGGTGGCAGGAGGGGGGGCAGGGGCGAGAGGAGGTTCGCTGGACATGGGTGGCTGCAGTGGGCGCAGGGGGAGAGGAGGGTCGCTGGACATGGGTGGCTGCAGTGGGCGCAGGGGGAGAGGAGGGTCGCTGGACATGGGTGGCTGCAGTTGGAGAGGAGGGTCGCTGGACATGCGTGGCTGCAGGGGAGCCAAGGAAAACCTTGCTAGCGCCCGTTTCATTTGTGTCAGAAACGGGCCTTTTTTTACTAGTATTTTATAAGACGTCCTTAAATTCAGATGTGATATATAGAATACGCTTAGGCTGGGTGGATGCGTGTAGATTAAGGTGCGGCCATTTACACCGGTGAAAAGCTGGTGTAAAATGCCAAAACCAGAACACAAAGCAATAGTAGAGGATGCCACAAACCAAAACCAGCCAAAGGGATAAGTAAAAGTTCTTTATTCAAAGCACCTGTGACCGGACCATTTACGTAGAGGTTTCTACCTGTTTGCGTAAATGCCTGCACCTACATCTATGCGCATAAAACCAATTTCTATAACCGCACAGGTAGATGTGATTGATAGGCCCAGCGCACCCACACGCCTCCCATGACCATGCCCCCTTTTTGGTTGCACGTGTGAGAACATACATGCACCACTTTATAGAATATGCCTAGCAAAGCGTGGGTGTGTAAATTCCAATTATGGCCAATTAGTGTTGGTCGTTGGTCATTATCGGCCAATTTTCATGATTAAGTGGCTCGTTAAGTAATTGAGATGCGTGCGTAGATTTGCCATGCACACAAGTGGAGGAGTGGCCTAGTGGTTAGGGTGGTGGACTTTGGTCCTGGGGAACTGAGGAACTGAGTTCGATTCCCACTTCAGGCACAGGCAGCTCCTTGTGACTCTGGGCAAGTCACTTAACCCTCCATTGCCCCGTGTAAGCCGCATTGAGCCTGCCATGAGTGGGAAAGCGCGGGGTACAAATGTAAGAAAAATAAAATAGATACTATTGGAGATTCTACATGGAATGTTGCTACTATTGGAGATTCTACATGGAATGTTGCTATTCCACTAGCAACATTCCATGTAGAAGGCTGCGCAGGCTTGTGAGTCTAACGTCCTGCACGTACGTGCAGGACGTTAGACTCACAGAAGCTTGCGTGGCCACATTGGTGATCTGCAAGGGCCGACTTCTAAATGGAATGTTGCTAGTGGAATAGCAACATTCCATGTAGAATCTCAAATAGTAGCAACAGTGGAGGAGTGGCCTAGTGGTTAGGGTGGTGGACTTTGGTCGTGAGGAACTGAGTTCCATTCCCACTTCAGGCACAGGCAGCTCCTTGCCATATATAGAGGCAATGGTTAAAGCAGCAGGCTGAGAACCAGGGAAGCCTTGTGACCTTCGGCAAGTACTTAATCCTCCATTGCCTGAGGTAGAAACATAGGGGACCATATTCACCCCTCGGCTGATGTGGCCAGTGCGACTTATCCAGGTAGAAGTCACTCCTATCCAGATAAGTCCTGGCAAATATTAGCCTTGTTTATTGAAAGCCCTCCAGGAACTGGAAAATACCTACTGTATCCGAATGTGACTCGACTTGAGCTACTACTGCAAAAGACATGAGCTAAATCCACAACAAACAAACAAACAAAAACTAAGGGCCTGCAATGTTTCATGTAGTCTAGTTTTAGCCAGTGTAAATGAAATGTTATTGTACAGGTAATGATCAGTGGTGTTCCTAGGGGCGCTGACACCCGGGGCGGATCGCCGATGCACCCCGGGTGCAGCGTCCCCCCCCCCCCCCCCCCGCCGAAATAACCCCCCCCCCCCGGGTGCAGCGCGACCCCCTGGCGAAAGAACCCCCCCGGTTGCACGCCGCTGGGGGGGGGGGTGCCGCGCGCCTGTCGGCTCTTCGTTTCCATGCTCCCTCTGCCCCGGAACAGGAAGTAACCTGTTCCAGGGCAGAGGGAGCATGAAAACGAAGAGCCAACACGCACGGCACCCCCCCAGCGGCGTGCACCCGGGGCGGACCCCCCCCCCCCCTCCCTTGGTACGCCACTGGTAATGATGAACTAAATATTCACTAGGGGAAAGAGTATCCTCTAAAAATACTACAAAATATATACTTAGGAAAACTCCATCTAATGTAAGCACATAAGTGATTAGGAGGAAAAAGCCTGAAGAAGCTCCTTTTCAATCCACAACAGTGTTAAGAGAGCTGGGACTTCTTCATCATAGGAAAAAAAACCCTCCTAGTTTTTAGTATGTGTGGAGGGGCATAATCGAACAAAAACGTCTATCTCCATGGGCGTTTATCTCCGAGAACGGGTCTGTGAAGGGGCGGACCGAACCGTATTTTCGCAAAAAATAGACATCCATGTTTTATTCGACAATTTGTGAGCTGGGCGTTTTTGTTTTTCAGCGATAATGGAAAATGAAAGCGCCCAGCTCAACAACGAATAAATCCAAGGCATTTGTTCATGGGAGGGGCCAGGATTCGTAGTGCACTGGTCCCCCTCACATGCCAGGACACCAACCGGGCACCCTAGGGGGCACTTTTACAAAAACAAAAAAAAAAGGTAAAAGAGCTCCCAGGTGCATAGCACCCTTCCCTTGTGTGTTGAGCCCCCCAAATCCCCCTCAAAACCCACTGCCCACAAGTCTACACCATTACTATAGCCCTAAGGGCTGAAGGGGGGCACCTACATGTGGATACAGTGGGTTTGGGGGGGGGGGGGGGGTTTGACGACTAAGCATTAAGCAGCACAATTGTAACAGGTAGGGGGGGGATGGGCCTGGGTCCACCTGCCTGAAGTCCACTGCACCCCCTAACAACTGCTCCAGAGACCTGCATACTGCTGCCAGGGAGGTGGGTATGACATTTGAGGGTGAAAATAAAAAGTTGTGAAACATCATTTTTTGTGGTGGGAGGGGGTTAGTGACCACTGGGGGAGTCAGGGGAGGTCATCCCCGATTCCTTCTGGGGGTAATCTGCTCATTTAGGGCACTTTTTGGGGCCTTATTAGTGAAAAAACAGGGTCCAGGAAAAGTGCCCTAAATTCTAGCTACAAACGCATACTTTTTTTCCATTATCGGCGAAAGGTGCCCATCTCTGTTCGGGTGATAACCATGCCCCAGTCCCGCCTTCACCACGCCTCTGACACGCCCCCGTCAACTTTGTACGCTTCCGCGATGGAGTGCAGTTGAAAACGTCCAAGTTCGGCTTTCGATTATACCGTGTTATTCATTTTTGTGAGATAAACGTCCATCTCCCAATTTAGGTCGGAACTTGGGCGTTTTTCTCGTTCGATTATAAGCAGGATAGTGCTTTAATTGATGGTAAGCAAATCCATCTGGCCGTGTTAGTTGAAATTCTGTGCACAATTCTTAGCTTAGTGGAGCTTAAAAAAGGTTTGGACGGCTTCCTAAAGGAAAAGTCCATAGACCGTTATTAAATGGACTTGGGGAAAATCCATTATTTCTGGGATAAGCAGTATAAAATGTTTTGTACATTTTGGGGATCTTGCCAGGTATTTGTGACCTGGATTGGCCACTGTTGGAAACAGGATGCTGGGCTCCATGGACCTTTGGTCTTTCCCAGTATGGCAATACTTATGTACTTATGCTTCAGATATTATTTCTCCTTTACTTTAATTAAAAGATTTCAGGATAGTCTTCTTGTTGACTTCCAAGACTATGAGAATACTCCGAAGTTTAGATACATGGGAATAGTGCTGTCTTTCAGTAATTAAAATGTAACAAAGTCCCTGGTTGTGAACAATGAAAAAAAAATGTTTTTTTTTGATTGAGCTTGGCATTCACAGCTCATCCTCTGTCAGGTGTGTTTGATATGTGGAAGGCAGCCTGACTATTGATTTCTGGTCGCTTGTGTGCTCTCAACATGCAGGCACCAGTTTCAAGAATAAGTCCAGGGTGTCAGTTAATTCCATTAGGAGATAACAGTGAAATGCTGGTACTATTTCCAGGAATTCTGATCATCTAAGGAAAATAAGGACTGCAACTTGGCCTGATAAGTTAGCTTGAAAGAGGAACTGCCATCCAATCAGCACATAGATGTATAGGTTATTGAAGGCAGCAGTTCAGAATCAGCCTATCGCAATTGCAAAGTTTTTTTTTTAATTAAAGGGGGCAGGGGAATTAGAACAGTCTGTTACAGGGGTTTACAGCCCAGCCCTCACTTCACACTAAGCTAGTCTAGTTTTGAAGATATCCACAACGACTAGGAATGAGATAGAGTTGCATACTATTGAGGCAGTGCATGCAAATTTTCCTCATGCATATTCATTGTGGGTATCAGTGGCATAGCCACAGGGTGGGCCTGGGTGGGCCAGGGATATATGTGGATATATGTGGGGAGTTTCACATGTGTTGATCTCTGTGGTATACCTTGTCAAAGAGATGGGTCTTCAGTTGTTTTCGGAAGTTGGTCAGTGCATAGATCGCTTTTAGGTTGCGTGGCAATGCGTTCCAGAATTGCGTGCTCATATAGGAAAAGGTTGATGCGTGCATTAATTTGTATTTTAGACCTTTACAGTTGGGGAAATGGAGATTAAGAGATTAATGGAGATAAAGAGCTCAGGGGTCCTTTTACTAAGGTGTGCTGAAAAATGGCCTGCGCTGGTGTAGACGCGTGTATTGGACACGTGCAGGTCCATTGCACCTGCAAAAAAGGCCTTTTTTTATTGTCGACTATGGAATTCGTTGCCGGAGAACGTGGTGAAGGCAGTTAGCCTAGCAGAGTTTAAATAGGGGTTAGACGGTTTCCTAAAGGACAAGTCCATAAACCACTACTAAATGGACTTGGGAAAAACCCACAATTCCAGGAATAACATGTATAGAATGTTTGTACATTTGGGAAGCTTGCCAGGTGCCCTTGGCCTGGATTGGCCGCTGTCGTGGACAGGATGCTGGACTTGATGGACCCTTGGTCTTTTCCCAGTGTGGCATTACTTATGTACTTATATGAAAAGCCCACATTCAGGGTACCGTTCTTTCAACACAGGCAGCATTAATGGCCCAACCAACCAGGGCTGAAGGTAGCACCACTCCAAAGCCACTCAGGCTACCTTTGCAGTGCTTTTGGTGCTCAGAAGCAGTAATCCAGAGAAACCGCTACTACTGTGGTCATTCCCCACCCATGAAGTGAACGTAACTGGGCAGAAAGGAGCAAGAGGGCATGAGGAAGGCTGAGAAATGCTATAATATAATTTGTAGACGCTGCTATATTCTTTGTGGATTGATGCCCATGGGTCAGAAATGCCAGGCAGTATAACGGAACAGGATATTTTGAAGGTCGCAATATTTTTTTATTGAGCTAACCAATTTCCTATGTAGTCAACGGACACGAGTTTCTGATTCTCTGTAGGTCGCTTCTTCAGGTGTCACTGAAGCTGTACAGTTTTGTGTAGATATAACAAGATGGTCCATTCTGGGTGTGGGAAGGGAGGACGACTTCTCAGAGAAAGTTGAATTTCTAGAAGGAACCATCAGCACTTTTAAACAAGATTCTACATAAAAGACCTAAACATGTGAGAGTTTCCACCCTTACAGGAGTGATCTCTCTGGGTGTTTTGTCCAGGGGGGAGAGAGGATTGTGGGTGGGAAAGAGAAAAAGTTTTACAGCCCTTTTGGTTGGATCAATAATGTATCTTTCTGCTTCTTCAAAAACTAGTCTACACAGAGCTTGTGGCTCCCAAGAGGTATTTTTACTTTAAAAAAAAAAAATAAAAAACAAAGCAGAGAATCATGACTTCAAACAAAATCTCAGTTCTTATCTGCTCCATCCAAACCATAGGCAAAAAGCTTCACTGTAATTCCTTTTCTTAACAAAAGATTAGAACTGGAACGAATTCAGAGGAAGTCCCAGGTTCAAAGGAAATGGCACAGAGGTCTTCTACTGACACCGAATATCTTCTATCTCCTTCCAATCCAAGATGCCAAAGAAGTAAACTGATACCTTGAATCTCTATGGAATACTGGAATGTCTTTCTTTGTTTCAAATGAAATAGTAAAGCTCAAAAAACTTCCTATTTTGTCTTATTTTCATTAAGCAGAAAAAACTAGCCCTGGCTCTTTTCCCTCTCAGACAAAAAATACATTGCTAATTTTTTTTAACCCCTCTCTTCCCAGGTTTGTTCTCATTCTCCTGACTCTCTCTCTCTCTCTCAGCTTAACCTCTAGTCCCAGAATCCAAAGGGAGCAGGGACATTCCTCGTTCTCTCTGTATGTGGATATTGTTACCTGCCCTGGATAAAGGCGGGATATAAATGTAGTAAATAAATAAATGCAATTTTGTCATCCGCAATGGCACTGGCCATTTTGGATTAAGACGCCGGCAGCAGGATTAGTGGGATTTCTGGGATCGGATGAAACATATTCTCAAAATGCTAAACAGATCCAATGTAATAAACAGAAATAAAACAACACCGAAGAAAATAAAATAAACTGATACCCCTAAAATGTATTTTTTTGACAAGCTTTCAAAGGCAGAACCATCTTCTTCAGGTCAAATTTAACAGGGAGGGGGGTGGGCTGGGGGAAGGGGGTGCTTGTATTTTGGTAGGCGGTTTCCCAGTATGTACCTGGAATTTAATTAGCTCTCATACACAGTGGCGTTCCTAGGGGGGCTGGCACCCGGGTGGATTGCCGATTCGCCCCGCCCCCCGGGTGCAGCGCCCCCCCCCCCCCCCCCGATGCAGCGCGGACCCCCAGCAAAAGGACACCCCTGCGAAGGAACCCCCCGCCGGGTGCACACCGCCGGGGGGGTGCCGCGCGTGCCTGTCCTCCGTTGTTCCATGCTTCTTCTCTGCCCCGGAACAGGAAGTAACCTGTTCCGGGGCAGAGAAGAAGCATAAAACAACGGAGGACAGGCGCGCGCGGCACCCCCCCCCCCCCCCCCGGCGGCATGCACCCGGGGCGGACCGCCCCCACCGCCCCCCCCTAGGAACGCCACTGCTCATACATAAACAAGATTTATTTGATTGGGACCAGGGCCAGGACTGGAATTCTCTGGGAGGCTGTAAGCAGCTTCTCTCTTTCTCCTTGCTCTCTACGCTCTTACTAAGCCAGTCCACTCCAAAACTATAACTGACCCACTCACAAAAGACCCCACTCCAGAAGCCCAATACCCCCCCCCCCCCACCCAAGGAGAACAGTCAACCAAAATGGGAGGCTCCTCCAGTGCTAATAATGCTCACATCATACTAGCACAGAAGGCTGTTAGTTTCAGTGGCGTAGCCACAGGTGGGCTTGGGTGGGCCGGGGCCCACCCACTTAGAGCTCAGGCCCACCCAACAGTAGCACACATTTAGCGGTAGCTGGTGGGGCTCTCAAGCTCTGCCAGCTGAAGACTTCCCTCTGATGGTAACAGAAATGCTACTCTCCATGATACCGGCACCTGTGCATGCTCAGTTTTCAGCGCATGCCTGCTGCAGACTGCCATGGTGGAAAGAAGCATTTTCCTGCCAACTGAAATATATTTTTGGTGGGGGGGGGGGGGGGGGAGAACACTTGGTGCCCACCCACTTCTTGCCTAGGTCCACCCAAAATCTGTTGTCTGGCTATGCCCCTGGTTAGTTTAGTCATCAAACAAATATAATCCCATTTCTTCAAAAGAAGGTCTCTGGAGGGAAGCTCCGGCTGCTTCCAACAGGAGGCCAAGCATATTCTGGAGACTGTAGCGATCAAAGTCACACATTTCTGAGCGTTCTCCTCTAGCTCTGGGGGATCCCCATTCAGTAGTAGGGTACACTTGTCTAGAGGTATCTCAACCTGCAAAATATCCTTAATAAGTGGCAATATTCCTGGGCTTTTGGACAATCCCACCAAACATGGGCAAATGTACCAGGCTGATCGCACTGTCTATAACAAACATCCATGCCCAACCCAAAAAGCCGAACCAGGAGAGCCAGGGTGTAATATTGAAAAAGAATTTTGTGACCATGCTGTAAATTAGCAGAAAGGGATAGATGAAGAAGGTTCTTATATATGACTTCTCAACGAGCACTAGACAAAGAGTACATAAGTACATAAGTATTGCCACAATGGGACCGACCAGAAGTCCATCAAGCCCAGCATCCTGTTTCCAACAGTGGCCAATGCAGGTCGCAAATACCTGGCAAGATCCCCAAAAAGTTCAATACATTTTATGTTGCTTATCCCAGAAATAAGCAGTGGATTTTCCCCAAGTCAATTTAATAATGGTCTATGGACTTTTCCTTTAGGAAACCGTTCAGACCTTTTTAAAACCCCGCTAAGCTAACCACCTTTACCACATTCTCTGGCACATTTTCTGGAAAGAAAGTGAAGAGGGCAATTTCCTTAGTTCTAAAGGAAGATCCTTCCACACAGTGGGACCAGCGATAAAAAAAAAAAGTGTCTGCAGCTACGTGTATGTATGTTTTTGCTTCCACATATATGTTTGTGTGTGTATGCATGTCTGTGTCTATGTGTCATACATGTGTGTGCCTGTGTGCATGTAGGTATGTGTCTGTGTGGGTGGGTGAGCATGAGTATGTATGTGTGTGTGTCTTTATGTGTGGTTATGTGTATAGATGTGTGTCTTGTGTTCTCCATTTGTGCATGTGTGTGTGTGTGTGTGTTTATGTGTCTGCAGCTGCATGCATGTGTGTGTGTGTGTATGTGTGGCTGTGTGTATAGGTGTGTGTCTGTATGTTGTCCATTTGTGCATGTGTGTGTGTATGTATTTATGTGTCTGCAGCTGCATGCATGTGTGTGTATGTGTGTTGTTCATTTGTGCATGTGTGTGAGTTTATGTGCCTGCAGCTGCATGCATGTGTGGGTATGTGTGTGTCTGCAGCTGCATGCATGCATGCGTGTGTGTATATGTGTGTAAGTGTGTGTGTGCCCCCATGCAAGTGAGGGAACCTCGCACTGCTGCATGCATGTATTCTATCTTTTTTGGGGGGCAGGAGAGAAGGGGAGAGAAGGAAAGAGTCTGTATCTGGGGGAAACTGCCAAGGCTATGAATTTACCACTTTTCATGAATAATAATTACGTTATTTCAGATAGTTTTAAGAAAAGTGTCTACCTTCATCTTTAAGTTTGTGTGCTGTTCTCTCTTTGTGTGTAGCTTACAAGTATTACTTGTAATTCATTTGATGTGACTATGGTCAAACGATTCCAATACAAAGCCTTCCAATTACTTTCAGGTAGATGACCCCTGTGAAATTTATGCATTTTGGCAGGAATCCTCTGTCATTGGCAGTTACACAGCCTTCCACCTTGGCACACAGAAATCCATTGTACATCCCAGTGCTCTGTCTGTCCAATGCTCTCAAGAAAGCACATACAGCACTGCCTCTCGGGCTAACAGAAACTGCTGAGCAAGTGATCTCTCTCGCCCGCCATGTTTTTTATTCAGACCAGTAAATTAAGGTACACGATGCCAGGAGACGCAATCACAAATGCTACAGTAAATCAATTCAAAAGCAAATTGGACAGATGTTTTAAAGGGGAAAAAAATATGTTGATGGATGGGATAATAAAGCTGCAGATCAGGGAAATGTGCTAATCTAGCAATTTTTAAGAGGGTAGTCATATTTCGGGCGTGCAAGAAGATTTTTTTTTTTTAATGATGACAGTTTCTTCCTTCTCCTACATGGTGTCCAGAGAAAACAGGACCCCTTTCATAGTTTCAAAAACCTTTGTAATTGTTTAAACATTTAGTGTGTCCTTTGAAAATGCATTAGTGTAATGGTGTTTTTTTCTAAGTTAATTGATCATTTGTGTTCAAAGTGTCCTCCTTCAACCTTGACACATTCACAAAGTCTTCGATGCCACTGAGCTGTTGGCTCAATGAATTTTGGGATTTCATTAATTAAGAGCTCAGCTGTTTTGCAAGCTTGATGCACTGGAGCTCCGTTACTCAGACAATTACTCAGAATTGTCTCGAATTTCAAGCAGACGTTTCTGCTGCAATAGGACATTTTTTGGGGTTATTTTGAAAAATGTTGGGGGGGGGGGTCCTCTTTCAAGTAAGTTGAGTGATCTTCCTCCCTTCAGAGATGTCATATGGAGTAGATGAGTAGCCTAATGCAGTGTTCTTCAATGCAAGGCCTGGGAGCCAATGGCCACCCATGGAGACCTCTGGGGCAGCCCTCATAATGGTTCTGTTTTTTACTTTATTTTATTTTGATACTTTCTGCCTCTCTATCCAAGCTAGTGACAGAAATGGGAAAGAGCCACATGCTTGAATGACAAGACATTTCTCAATAGAAGAAAATACCCATCTCCGTTGTGGATACCCCAATGAGAAGTTCAAAGGAAGCTTGGAAGTAATGGAAAACATTGACACATGCTGGTAAGGAACATTGGGCCTGCCTGGGAATTTATTCAGTGGCTTCCCTTCAGTTCATTTGGAGCCAAAGTGGCCTAAGACCATTGGCTTAGTAACATAGTAGATGCCAGCAGAGAAAGACCTGTACGGTCCATCCAGTCTGCCCAACAAGATAAACTAATTTTCCATGGTATGTGCTACTTTATGTGTATACCTGACTTTGATTTGTATCTGCCATTTTTAGGGCACAGTCCATAGAAGTCTGCCCAGCACTAACCCTGCCTCCCAACCACTAGCTCCGCCTCCCACCACCGGCTCTGCCACCCAATCTCCGCTAAGCTTCTGAGGATCCCTTCCTTCTGAACAGGATTCCTTTATGTTTATCCCACGCACTTTTGAATTCCGTTACCGTTTTCATCTCCACCACCTCCCGCGGGAGGGCATTCCACATATCCACCACCCTCTCTGTGAAAAATTCGTCCTGACATTAGTCCTGAGTCTGCCCCCCTTCAACCTCAATTCATGTCCTCTAGTTCTACCGCCTTCCCCCTTCTCCGAAAAAGGTTCGTTTGCGGATTAATGCCTTTCAAATATTTGTACGTCTGTATCACGTCACCCCTGTTTCTCCTTTCTTCCAAGGTATACGTGTTCAGGTCAGCAAGTCTCTCCTCATACGTCTTGTAATGCAAATCCCATACCATTCTCGTAGCTTTTCTTTGCACCGCTTCAATTCTTTTTACATCCTTAGCCAGATACGGCCTCCAAAACTGAACACAATACTCCGGGCTGTGAACCAAGGAGGCGGGGATTTGAATCCAACTCGTCCTCCTTGTGGCTCCCTTTGCCTCAGGTACAAACGTAGGGGCCCTTTTACTAAAGGGCATTAAGAGCTAGATTCTTAATATGGCGCCTGAAAAATCTGCGCGGAAAAAAAAGTACGCCTAGGTGTATTCTCTAAAGCAGGATTTCCCAAGTCCAGTCAGGTTTTCAGGATTTTCTCAACAAATATGCATGAACTTGATCAGCATACACTGCCTCCATTATATGCAAACCTCTTTCATGCATATTCATTGTGGATATCCTGAAAACCTGAGTGAACAGGGGTACTCCAGGACCAGACTTGGGAAACACTGCTTTAAAGTATGCCTAAATTTTATAGACTAGGCTTAAATTTCCGTGCGGCATATAGAATACGCCGAGCGCCTCTCCACGCAACCAAATTTGACCTCGTCCATTTAGACCATATTTTTATTGGCATAAATCTTGATGCCTATATTCTATAGTTATTCAGGGAGAATTTAGAAATGCCCACAGCCACACCCATAACCACACCCTCTTTTCAACAATCTGACTTGGAAAAGATAAAATTATTTATTTTATTATCTAGCAGTTGGATCACCATAGGAGTAGGGAAGGTCAGAGGTATCTGCAGCTGTTATCTAGCTGCAGTCTTCCAGATTCATGCTGGAAATTTGTTTAGGAAATTAAGCAGAGGGCACTGATAGTAGCACAGTGCATGGACCCCTGCAGAAACCTCTAGCCTGTGGATAACCTTGCGATACTTGTGGAAGCTTACACAGCTTCGCAGCCCGTCATATGTAGCTCTGCAAAAATATATTTATTTTTGAAGCGCCGGAGTGTACTTGGCGGTAGTCGGGCAGTGACTGGTTACTGCCGGATTAGCACGGGAGCCCTTACTACCACCTCAATAGGTGGAAGTAAGGGTTCCCCCCCCCCCCCCAAAAAAATGGCCACACGGCAAGTGCTTTACTTGCTGCGTGGCCATTTCCTGCAGGAAAGAGAGACTTCCCTTTTACCCACTGCGGTAAAAGGGAGCTTCAGTGAGCGCGAAAAACACGCACCTATGCCAGCGCAGGCCCCCTTTTGCCAAGATTTCTGCGCAGAAATTGAAACGTATTCCATAACAATGTGCGTAAGCTAATTGGTTAACAATCTAATCAGCACTGGCAATCGGATGCTAACAACCAATTAACAACCAACTAATTAATTGGCATTAATTAGAATTTACACGCACTACTTGCTAAGCATATTCTGTAACGTGGTGTGCATAGATTCTAAGGGCCCTGTTTACTAAGGCGCTTTAGCATTTTTAACGTGCCTACAATTAGCGCGCGCTAACCGTGTAGGCACCTATAGGGATGTTGTTGGCGCGTACATGGTTAATGCACTTACATGGTTAACGAGCGTTAAAGTGTTAATGTGCCTATAATGTGGCTTAGTAAACAGGGCCCTAAGTCACATAGTTGAAATGGGGGCATGACCATGGGCGTGGAATGGGGGGGTCATGGGTGTATCTAAAATCTATGTGCGTTGTTATAGAATACACCCGCTCCGCGCCTAATTTAGGCATCGGGATTTCTCCAGATTTTACTTGGCATAATTGGCCGTGACTAAATTTAGTCACACGGACCGGCACTCGGCATATGCTATAAACTGTGTGGAAATTTAGGCTTATTCTATAAAGCAAAGTACACCTAAATTAAGAATACACTTGTAGAATACACTTAAGCGAATTTCATTTCAGAGCCAAATTTTTAGGTGTGATACATAGAATCTACTCCTATATGTGCACATGTGGTTCCACAATTAAAATACGAACCAGCTTCTGCATAGAAAACAGACTTCAAAATTGCCCCCAAAATGCAAAAGCAGCAGTAATTTAATTTAATCTATTTGTATTCCGCCTCTTCAAGCAACAAGCCTGGTCTAGGTGGATCACAATGTTTCAAGAAAAAAAGCAATTAATAATACTGGGGCAGCATTTATATATCAAACTATTACACTGCCAACAGTAATTTAGGAAACCTATTTAATTACTGTAAAGCATGACAATAAAAAAAGAGCTATCTGGGACCATGTTAATCTCTAACAATAAAAACTAAAGTTTAATCAATCCCAGATCTTACCTAGAACTGGGCAGCGCTCATTTAAAAAGCTTAATTATCTTCCCAGTAAACTTATCAGTTGGATTCTTTCAAATAGCGACTTGGTTGTTTCATGGGCCTTTAGCTCGCTCTGTTAGGCATATTACCAGGGCCATGCCGACATGGTAAGCGAGGTAAGCATGGCAGGAGGGCGCCATCCTCTGGGGGGGGCACCCCGCCGCACCATGCTTACCTCGCCCTCTTCTCCCCAGATCCTTGTCCTTTTTTTTTTGTTTAAATTTACCTCTCCGGCGCGCAGCAGCGTAGCGTTAGTGAGGAGGCGGCGCTCCCCCACCCCGACGTGTCAGTCTCTTCCCTTTGCTCGGTTCCGCCTTCTTCTGACGTCAGAAATGACGTCAGAAGAAGGCGGGACACTGAGCGAAGGGAAGAAGACACGTCGGGGCGGGGGAGCGCCGCCTGCTTCTCACTAACGCTATGCTGCCGCGCGCCGGAGAGGTAAATTTAAACAAAAAGGAAAAGGATCTGGGGAGAAGAGGGCGGGTAGTGTAGCGATCGTTTTCGGGGGGGGGGCGCGCCGGCGGGGCCAACTGCAGGGGGGCGCCGGAGACCCTAGGCACGGCCCTGCATATTACTACCTCTCCTTGCTATGTTGGATTTCCAATTGACCATGGGCAATTGTGACTATTTTTTGCCCAAGACTCAAGACATTGCATATGTTCCGCATCAGCTCCCCACTGAAGTGTTATTCTATCGCATATAGAGATCTCTGTAGCACATCGTTCCTACAGCCGTACTGAGCCCAGATGAATCTGGAAACTTAGGGGCCCTTTTACTACGCCGCGTAAGCGTCTACGCGTGCCCAACACGCGCCAAAATGGAGTTACCGCCCGACTACCACATGGCTCTTGCAGTAATTTCATTTTTGGCGCGCGTCCGATAGGTGCGTCTGAAAAATATATTTTTATTTTTGGGCACGTGTAACGGACACGCGCCAAGTGGCATTTGAAGCGCGTAGGTCATTATCGCCCGGATTGTTTACCGCTAGGTCAATGGCTGGAGGTAAGGTCTCATACCCAAAATGGACGCACGGCAATTTTGATTTTGCCGCACGTCCATTTTCAGCAAAAAAATTAAAAGGCCTTTTTTTACAGGCACGCTAAAAAATGGATTGACGCGCACCCAAAACCCGCGCCTACGCTAATGCAAGCCATTTCTCAGCGCACCTTATTAAAAGGACCCCTTCGTAAACTGTAATATTTTTTATCATCCCATTCCCAACATCAAAAGATGTTGTGCTATGTGAGATTTAGAGTTCACATATAAAGAAAAAAATGTTTTGCCAGTTCATGAACTAGCAGCCTGCAACTGAAAACACAGGAGCCTTGCTTCCTGTGCCATTGAAAGGCAGTGGTAACTCCAGATTACACAACAGAAGAGATCTGTTATTAAGCTTGATGTGAGCACCAGGAGCTCTGTCCCTCAGTAACTGGATTTGACCCGACAGTTTATGTTAGAATTTCTGAAGCTGATGGTAACCTGTTTACTGTGTCTGTTAATCTTGCTCATTAAGAATAATCTCTGTATTAAATCTAGGTAATTCAGGCTAGAAGCTGACAGGTCCCATCTAAAGAAGGTCAACTTGAACAAGAAAGCAGATCCTACCAGACTTTCCTTTTGGAAAGTCCTGCTCAGAACTGAAAAAGGGTCTGAACCACTTCAGCATTGCCAGAAGACCGCATGGCGCTCATTTTTAAAGCAGATGGACGTCTCAAAGTGGCCAAAAAAGTCCATCTGCTGTAAACCTCCAAATCACGATTTTCAAGTCAGAATTTGGATATTTTACACTGCAGTTTGTCCAGGCAGCAAGGGGGTGTGTTGGAAGTGTGTTTGGGGTGGAACTAAACCAGGCCCAAAATAAGGACATCAAAGAAGGACATTTTTATATAGACCAGGGGTGTAGCTAGGTGGGGCCACGGGGGGGCATGGGCCCCCACAGATTTAGCCCTGGCCACCTCTACTTTCAACCCCCCCCCCTTGCTGGCGCTGAAGAAGACCGACTGACAGGGGTTGGGGACCCCTGCCAGCAAAATTACCAGGCAGCGGCGGCGGCGGGATCGAAAGTGGCGGGAGAGGGTCGGTGGCGGGAGGGTCGGCGGCAACAGGGGTTGGTCGAAAGTGGCGGGGGGATCGGCGGCTGGGGGAGGCGGACTAAATTGTGCCCCCCACCTCGGGCTCTGGACCCCCCTCCCGCCAACGTCTGGCTATGCCGCTGATATAGACCTGTTTCAATCACATCCAAAAATATGCCCTGATGATTGAGAAGCTGACCCCTTCTTTACCTCCCAGTTGTTACTGACCCCCTCCCACACCCCTAAGAAGTGAAAGTGACAGTGGATACCAGGTTCTATGACAGCTTCAGGTATTATGGTCATTTCTAATACAGCAGCAAGTGAAAGGCGTAACCTAGAGGTTAATGCAGTGGACTTTGAACAATAGAACTTTAACGATGCAGTGTCAGCTCCGACAATGCATTGGTGAACGCATAGCAACACACTCACTCCACAGTATTCATCAGCTAATCTAGTACTGTTTTACCCTTCAGCCTCCTGAGGCAAGGGGTCAAGTGAAAGCACAGTCGGCTCATCAATTTTACCCCACGTCTCTGTACTGTCCCGACCCTAGAGAGGCAGTCAGCCTAAGAGACTCCATCACCCAGCTCGCCATCTCCTTCATGACCCCCATCCACACTTTTATCTGGGGAGGTGTTTTGTCAGCCCATGACATCAGAATACACTTCTTAGCCAACATAGTGGCTATTATTATTATTAGCATTTGTATAGCGCTACCAGACGCACGCAGCGCTGAACACCTGACACAGAGAGACAGTCCCTGCTCAACAGAGCTTACAATCTAAAATACAGACAGACAAGACTGTTCTCGCATACAGGCAGAGCTACCCATATAGACCACCCGGTAGTTCCACTCAAACACACTTTGCACTGCTCCTTCTATTCACCTTAGAACTCCTGTCCATGTGGATGGGGGGGGGGGGAGAGGGGGTGGTAGGGGAGGGGAGATTAAGTGTATTACAAATAAAAAATGAGTCAAGGGTGGTTAGTTACAATTGTTGTTTTTAATGCTATTCACATATAGTTTATATTCCATTATAATTACAATGACTAGTAGTGGATGGCAGTGCCGTGTTGACGAGACATATTTCTGTTATTGTTTGTTTTGCCTTATTGACTTAATAAAAATATTTTCCAAAAAAAAAAGAACTTTAACACTTTTATTTCTGTATAAATATGTGAGCCCTCCTAGAACATAGAAATACCTATTGTGCATGAATTTATGAGACACCTGCAAGTATGATGGCTATTGTAGTGGTGTATCTTTAGGGACAGTAGGTTTTTATCTGCTCCTGGAGGGCTCACAATAACATATAAAGGAATTAAAATGAGTGGAGGAGTGGCCTAGTGGTTAGGGTGGTGGACTTTGGTCCTGGGGAACTGAGGAACTGAGTTCGATTCCCACTTCAGGCACAGGCAGCTCCTTGTGACTCTGGGCAAGTCACTTAACCCTCCATTGCCCCATGTAAGCCGCATTGAGCCTGCCATGAGTGAGAAAGCGCAGGGTACAAATGTAACAAAAATAAAATAGATACTATTGGAGATTCTAAATGGAATGTTGCTATTCCACTAGCAACATTCCATGCAGAAGGCTGCGCAGGCTTCTGTTTCTGTCAGACTCTACTATCTCTAATCTCCTCCCCTCCATCATGTCCTCCGAAACTGTCGACAAAGCGGTCTCCGCCTACAATACCGCTCTCTCCTCTGCTTTGAACACCCTTGCGCCATCCATCTCCCGTCCCACAAAGCGCACCAATCCCCAGCCCTGGCTGACTCCTTGCATCCGATACCTTCGCTCCTGCACCCGATCCGCTGAGCGCCTCTGGAGGAAATCTCGTACCCTTCCAGACTTCCTCCACTACAAATTCATGCTATCCTCCCTCCACTCCTCCCTATTCCGTGCAAAACAGGACTTTTACACCCAATTGACCAATTCTCTCAGCTCCAACCCTCGTCGTCTCTTCACCACCCTTAACTCCCTCCTAAAAGTGCCCCCCGCTCCTACTCCCCCTTCTCTCTCTCCTCAATCACTGGCCGACTATTTCCGCGACAAAGTGCAAAAGATCAACCTTGAGTTCACGACCAAGCCACCACCTCCTCTTCACCCTTTAACCCTCTCCATCAACCAACCTACCCAGGTCTCTTTCTCCTCTTTTCCTGAGATCACCGAGGATGAAACTTCCCGCCTTCTTTCCTCCTCGAAATGCACCACCTGTTCCTCTGATCCCATCCCCACCAACCTACTCAACACCATCTCCCATACTGTCACCCCCGCCATCTGTCGCATCCTCAACCTCTCTTTCTCCACTGCAACTGTCCCTGACACCTTCAAGCACGCCGTTGTCACACCTCTCCTCAAAAAACCTTCACTTGACCCTACCTGCCCCTCCAACTACCGCCCCATCTCTCTTTTACCCTTCCTTTCCAAAATACTTGAGCGCGCTGTTCACAGCCGCTGCCTTGACTTTCTCTCCTCTCATGCCATCCTCGATCCACTTCAATCCGGCTTTCGCCCTCTGCACTCGACAGAAACAGCACTCTCTAAAGTTTGCAACGACCTGCTCCTGGCCAAATCCAGAGGTCACTACTCCATCCTCATCCTCCTCGATCTTTCCGCCGCATTTGACACTGTCAACTATGATTTACTTCTTGCCATGCTGTCCTCTTTTGGGTTCCAAGGCCCTGTCCTCTCCTGGTTCTCCTCTTATCTCTCCCACCGCACCTTCAGGGTACACTCCCATGGATCTTCCTCCACTCCCATCCCACTATCTGTTGGAGTTCCCCAGGGATCTGTCCTTGGACCCCTTCTCTTCTCAATCTACACCTCTTCCCTGGGCTCGCTGATCTCGTCTCATGGTTTTCAGTATCATCTTTATGCTGATGACACCCAGCTATACCTCTCCACACCTGACATCACCGTGGAGACCCAGGCCAAGGTATCGGCCTGTTTATCCGACATTGCGGCATGGATGTCCAACCGCCACCTGAAGCTGAACATGTCCAAGACCGAGCTCCTCGTCTTTCCTCCTAAACCCACTTCTCCTCTTCCTCCACTCTCTATCTCTGTTGATAACACCCTTATCCTCCCTGTCCCATCTGCCCGCAACCTCGGAGTCATTTTCGACTCCTCCCTCTCCTTCTCTGCGCATATCCAACAGACTGCCAAGACCTGTCGCTTCTTCCTCTTCAACATCAGCAAAATTCGCCCTTTCCTCTCTGAGCACACCACCAGAACTCTCGTCCACGCTCTCATTACCTCTCGCCTTGATTACTGCAACTTACTCCTCACCGGCCTCCCACTCAGCCATCTATCCCCCCTTCATTCAGTTCAGAACGCTGCTGCACGTCTTATATTCCGCCAAAACCGATATACTCATATCACCCCTCTCCTCAAATCACTTCACTGGCTTCCGATCAGTTATCGCATACAATTCAAGCTCCTCCTCCTTACCTACAAATGCACTCAGTCTGCGGCTCCTCACTACCTCTCCACCCTCATCTCCCCCTATGTTCCCGCCCGTAACCTCCGCTCACAGGACAAAGCCCTTCTCTCAGTACCCTTCTCCACCACTGCCAACTCCAGACTCCGCCCATTCTGCCTTGCCTCACCCCATGCCTGGAACAATCTTCCTTTACCCATACGCCATGCCCCCTCCCTACCCATCTTCAAATCTCTGCTTAAAACTCACCTCTTCAATGCTGCCTTCGGCGCCTAACCACTCGAGATATATAAAATACCCCAATCTATCCACCCTATCAGACTAACTGTTCACTCGTCCTCTAGATTGTTCACTTGTCTTTAGATTGTTTTCTTGTCTTTTAGATTGTAAGCTCTTTGAGCAGGGACTGTCCTTCTATGTTTAAATTGTACAGCGCTGCGTAACCCTAGTAGCGCTTTAGAAATGCTAGTTAGTAGTAGTAGTAGACTCACAGAAGCAGAAGCCTGCGCGGCCACATTGGTGATCTGCAAGGGCGGCCGACTTCTACATGGAAGAATAGCAACATTCCATGTAGAATCTCAAATAGTAGCAACAGTGGAGGAGTGGCCTAGTGGTTGGTGTCCTGGCATGTGAGAGGGACCAGTGCACTACGAATCCTGGCCCCTCCCACGAACAAATGCCTTGGATTTATTCGTTTTTGAGCTGGGCGCTTTCATTTTCCATTATCACTGAAAAACAAAAACGCCCAGCTCACAAATTGTCGAATAAAACATGGACGTCTATTTTTTTCGAAAATACGGTTCGGTCCGCCCCTTCACGGACCCGTTCTCGGAGATAAACGCCCATGGAGATAGACGTTTTCGTTCAATTATGCCCCTCCACATGAGTCCTGAAGATCGATCCAGATTACTGATTTAATAATTGTAGAATAGGCTGTCACTTCACAGCATCGGGGTGCTTAAATGGAGGTGAACCAGCAGAAATCATAGCTCAGGTGCTGCTGCTGTTTATGCCTGCAATGATGAAAATCTGTGGATTTTATTCTTTGTTAAGGGCCCCTTTTACAAAGCGTCGGA
This sequence comes from Microcaecilia unicolor, assembly GCF_901765095.1. Taxonomy (NCBI): domain Eukaryota; kingdom Metazoa; phylum Chordata; class Amphibia; order Gymnophiona; family Siphonopidae; genus Microcaecilia; species Microcaecilia unicolor. Next base: position 188,954,622 of record NC_044041.1, read on the forward strand.
AAGCCCAACGCGGTCTTACCGCTCATTATATAGGAACTACCGCCAGGCAGCCCGGTGGTAGTTCCCACCCCTAGTGCGCCGTCATATCTGTCGCTACAATAATATATTTATTTTTGTAGAGCTGGTGTGTTACTGGCGATAATCGGGCAGTGCCGTGCGCTGCCCAGTTACCGATGGGTTAGCAGAGGAGCCCTTACCGCCACCTCAATGGGTGGCGGTAAGGACTCCCCCTCAAAATGGCCGTGCGGCAAGTGGTTCACTTGCCACGTGGCCATTGCTTTATAAAAAGAAAGCCTTCCTTTTTACCCACTGCAGAAAAAGGTTGCCTCGGCACGCATCATAAACACGTGCCAACACCAGCGCAGGCCCCCTTTTGGCCGCAGCTTGGTACATAAGTACATAACTACATAAGTATTTCCATACTGGGACAGACCAAAGGTCCATCAAGCCCAGCATCCTGTTTCCAACAGTGGCCAATCCAGGCCACAAGTACCTGGCAGAAAAACAAAGAATAGCAACATTCCACGTAGAACCCCAAAGAGTAGCAAGATTCTAGAATTCTAAAGAATAACAAGATTCCATGCAGAATTTCAAAGTGTAGCAACATTCTATGTAGAACCCCAAAGAGTAGCAAGATTCCATTCATAATCCCCAGTACATAAATATTGCCATACTGGGAAAAGTCCATCAAGCCCAGCATCCTGTTTCAACAGTGGCCAATCCAGGCCACAAGTACCTGGCAGATAAACAAAGAATAGCAACATTCCATGTAGAACCCCAATGAGTAGCAAGTTTCCAGTCAGAATCCCCAGTACATATGTATTGCCATACTGGGACAGACCAAAGGTCCATCAAGCCCAGCATCCTGTTTCAACAGTGGCAAATCCTGGTCACAAATACCTGGCAAGATCCCAAAAGAGTACAAAGGGGCCCTAAGTGATGTGAACAACAGGAACTGGCCTGAGACCACCAACTCATTTTGCACAAGCCACGGAAAAGCTTTCAGACGATAAATGATGTTTCAGCCACTGCCCGTCTCAGCTAGATTTGAACTAGTGGCCTTGAAGTGAAAGACTCTAATTCCGGCGCTAAGCTATTCAGTCTCTTTGCACCAGAGGTTTCCATTTTGGGGATTTGCTGGTTCTCTGCACCTAATACCACTTCCGCTTTTGTGCCGTCCATTCAAGAGCCAAAGCCTAGCACTGAATCTTTTCTATTTCTGATATCATGAGCAGCAGTCACGTGACCATAATGAGGGAAAAGAAATCTCTCTGGGGAGATTTAAGCCTGAAATTGGATGGGCTGTCACTGTGCGGATTTACCACCTGCCCTCACCTTTTACAAACTGCAATGAAACGCTGGTTTATAAATAGGGAAACTGTAGCCCTTTCCCTCCCCCCACCCCAGATCTAACAAGGACTTATAACCTTTACAGTTTATGGAAAATTAAAGATAATAGGTTCAGGATAATTATGTGTGTTCATGTTTGATCAGATATTGTAGGTAACCAGTACTTATATACCCGAATGTTAAAATTACTGCTTATGTATTTATCTCTGAATAGAAAATATTTCAAGAGGAGAACTGCAAGGTCTCAGAATCAGAAGTATTAGTACATAGAGGTTGGCCAATAGTCAAAATACAGAGTTGTAGAAAACTAATAGGTCTTCCATCCTGACTGATAAAAAGCTGGATGCAAGAAAACTAGACAAGTCCATAGACCGCTACTAAATGGACTTGGAAAAATCCACAATTTCGGGAATAACATGTATAGAATGTTTGTATGTTTGGGAAGCTGCCAGGTGCCCTTGGCCTGGATTGGCCGCTGTCGTGGACAGGATGCTGGGCTCGATGGACCCTTGGTCTTTTCACAGTGTGGCTTTACTTATGTACTTATGTCCTCTACTTGGCTCACTTTTATTACATAGAGCAGTGATTTAACCTATTGTGATGTCATAGTGGCTCATTCCACCAATAAGAGCCAACCTCATTAGTGATGTCACAATGGCTTGATTGTATAGAATGTTTGTACGTTTGGGAAGCTTGCCAGGTGCCCTTGGCCTGGATTGGCCGCTGTCGTGGACAGGATGCTGGGCTCGATGGACCCTTGGTCTTTTCCCAGTTTGGCATTACTTATGTACTTATGGATATAGCAGTAAAAATGAAAAACACCAGAATGGCATTGATTATAGTGGTGTTGGTCCCAAGTGATTATACCCAGTATACCTGAACGTAACTCACCTTGAGCTACTACTGAAAAGGCACGAGCAAAATTCTAATAATAAAAATGCTCAGTGAATCACGTTGAGAAAGCGAAGATCCTCAAGTACCAAGAAATATAGTCCAAGACTAAGAAAATGTGGCAGAAAGATACAGAAATATTTTCCATCGTCTTGGGTGCCACAGGTTTGACCAAAGAGAACTTCCAAGTGCACCTGGAAAAGTTACCTATACATGTTACATCTTACGAACTCCAGAAAGAAGTTCTGGCACAAGGCAAGTACTACGACAAGTGTTAACATTAAATTTGAGAGACTGAGATCATACTTCGAATACCTTGGCTTAGGAGTGAGGTTCATTCCTGTCATGGTATGTGCAAAACTAACAAACCCCCCCCCCCCAAAAAACCCAGAACAAAATTCTACACCGCAACACGACACAAACAGCTGATGCGACAATCAGGGCCTTGCCAAGGGTCTGTGGCGCCCCCCTGAAGAAGATCAGTTGGCGCCCCTCCCCCCCCCTCCGCAGACGAACAGTTGGCGTGCGCGCGCCCCCTCCCCCCCGTGAAAATGATCGCTGCCCTCCCATCCACGCTCCTCTCTCCCCTGCCCTCCCCCTCCCATGTCCCAACTGCCCGCCCTCTTCTCCCCCCCCCAAGATCCCTTTTAAATTTACCTCCATCTAGCAGCGAAGGCGCAGCGTCAGTGAAGGAGGCGGCGCTCCCGACGTCTCTACTAGACTTCCCTTCGCTCAATGTCCCGCCTTCTTCTGACGTCATTTCCTTGACGTCAGAAGAAGGCGGAACACTGAGCGAAGGGAAGACTAGTAGAGACATCAGGAACGCCGCCTCCTTCACTGACGCTGCGCCTTCGCTGCCGGACGGAGGTAAATTTAAAATGGATCTTATTGGGGGGGGGGAGAAAAGGGCGGGCAGCTGGGACATGGGAGCGGGAGGGCGAGGTAAGCATGGTGCTGCATGGTGCCCCCCAGAGGACGGCACCCTCCTGCCGTGCTTACCTCGCTTACTGTGTTGGCACGGCCCTGGCGACAATCAGCTGAAACATGGCCTGTGTGGAGTCCTTTGAGTTGTTTGGAAAACACTCATTAAAGGATCTCAGCGCGCCATTAATTGTTCTCGTGTGTCAGCGTGCAAAACTAACTCACTTGAAGATACTGCCTTCGAAATACGTCAGTGTCTGCATAGGAGATGTTGATGTGCCTCGGGAGGGGTCTATTTCCAAATGAAAATATTGGTATGGGGGGGAGGGGGTTCTTCTCAGTTCTCCTATTTCTAAAAAGGATGACAAGCGGAGTGGAAGAGTGGCCTAGTGGTTAGAGCACCAGCCTTGACATCTGGAGGTGCCCAGTTCAGATCCCACTGCTTCTCCCTTGTGATCTTGAGCAAGTGACTTAACCCTCTATTGTCTCAGGTACAAAATTAGATTGTGAGCCGGACAGGGAAATAACTAGTCTACCTGAATGTGATTCACCATGAGCTAAGGTGTGAGCAAAATCCAAATAAATAATGTGTTACTGTTACAAAGAGATTGTTGTGTCCAACTCAAGTGCGCCACTGTACAAAAAAAGAAAAGCCCAAAAAGCTAACGGACTTCCGCAAACTACTGAAGACCCATCTCTTTAACAAGGCATACAACAAAGATCAACCAATGTGAATATACGCAGCTCCCCCACATACATTCAGAACTATCTTACAATATCTACATTTTCTCACTACCATGTTACCCAAATTTCCTTCTTGTTATACTACTAGTATGTTTTTTCATTAGCATGTTGCACAAGAACCTTCTAAAACACTAAATGTCTATTTTCTAAAATATCATGACGTATTGTAAGTCACATTGAGCCTGCAAAGAGGTGGGAAAATGTGGGATACAAATGCAATAAATAAATAAAATAAATAAATAAATACCTTCAGGAGCTTTGGAGGCTCAGTACTGAGGAGCACTAGGCAAACTGTGGGTACTGGGGAAATAAACCTGAACGTCAAAGGATTACTGGGAGAAGTTTGCAGAGATGAGCACTGGGGTTAGTGGTAAACATCTCCGCTCTCCTTCATGAGTGAAAGGTCGATCCCATGTCTGAACTGTTGAAGACGCCGAAATTCAACCTCTAGAGAACTTTTGCCTTGATACACTAGAAGATTGGCAAAACAGCACTTTCAGCCCATCGGGATGGCCCCGAAACTGCATGCAAAATCACCGGAAGTCCAGGTTCACTCCTGAATTTGTATAAGGGACAACAAGGCTGAGAGCATTTGCAATTCATTCACCTTTTCCAGAGAGGCAGAGAGGTAAAAACTGATGTGATGAACTCTGATGTGTAATTGATTCCAAGTGCTTTCAAGCAAGGCTGGATTTTCTTATAAACTAGATAAGCTTCAGCGTTGGGTCTCACATTACAAAGAGCCTCATTATTAATCATCATAGTTAATAAAAAGCTTTGTACATAATGTAGCATTTTATGCATACTCTTTGGTTCAGGACAAAAACCCAACTTCACTCCGGAGTTTCACACAGCAACTTTCAAGTTGGTAATAACTCTGCCAAGGACCCAGAGCCCAGCAGTCACTCACACTGAAACGCAGCTGTGTCGGGTCCACCTAAGCTTGCTGACTATAAGGATAATAAAGAATCATCTGGTTCTGATTTGTGCTGATTGACTCCACGTCTTGTTCTACCTATCCATACTCTTTCACAACCATGGAAAACTATTAAACCTAAAATTCACCTCCTACTTAATCGAAGGGGGGCTCTTAAATGTTACAACTTAGGGGTCATTCTCTATATAAATCGCCTTAAGTCAGGCAGCAGGATGGTACATGCTAAGTGCAAATTCTATATCTGAAATTGTGCACACGTTCTAGAATTCTAGCGTGTCGACATTTATGTGCCTAATTTTAGGCGGAAGCACTTATACTATCTCAGTGGCTGGTGTAAATTCTCACGCCTAACTGTAGGTAAATAGGCGCATAGGACCAGATTCTATAGATGGCACCTGAAAAATCTGCGAGGGGGAAAAAATACACCTAGGCGTATTCTCTATAGTATGCCTAAGTTTTATAAAATAGGCTTAAATATCCACTCGGTATATAGAATTACACTGAGCGCCTCTCCATGCGACCAAATTTGGTCACAGCCGTTTATGCCATGTTTTATTTGGTGTAAATCCCCATGCCTAAATTAGACGTAGAGTGGGTGTATTCTATAACAAGGCACATAAATTTTAGAAGTGCCCGTGGCCATGCTTCCTTTTCAGCTATGTGGCTTAGAATTTACACATACCACGTTACAGAATACGCTTAGCGAGTTGTGCACGTAAATCTTAATTGACGCCAATTAGTGCTGATATTTGCTTAATATCCAATTAATGGCGCTGATTAGCTAGTTAAACAATTAAGTTCTAGAATATGTTATAGAATATGTTTCCATTTCCACGCAGAAATTGAGTTGCGATATTTAGAATCCCATGGATAACTGATAGTAATCTATAAGATGAGCGCATAAGTGTTAGGCACACCCTGACCCCCCTCCCACACCCCTCCCAGGTCCACACCCTCCCTTGCAGTTGTGTGCTATGGATTTGTAGAATCCCGACTAAGGGCAGGTATGCGCATAACTGCTAGTTAATGCCAATTAGCACTGATTATAACCAATAATTTGTTAACATCAATTAATGGGCAATTTTTAAATCATGTTATGCACATAACTGATGTGACTGCATACATTTATAGAATTAGGAAGTATCCCCAGATTCTATATAGCACGCCTAGAGTTATGCGCGATTCTGCATGTAAATCTAGGTGTATTCTATAACTATGCACGTAGATTGTTTTAACAAGCTGTTAAGCATTGTTAACAGCTCTTATCAAGCCATAATGAGCACTAATTGGCAAAAATTAGAATTTACGCACGCACATCGCTAAACATATTCTGTAATGTACCGTGCCTAAATTCTAATGCACGCAGGCAAAAAATGGCATGCTTAGGGGCCTGGAAACGGGCGTTTCATGGGCATTCCAAAATCTACGTGCTTTGTTATAAAATATGGGCCAGTGCATGTAAATCTACGCGCAGGGATTTACACCAGCGTTTTGTTGGCGTAAATGGACACGCATAGATTTAGTCGCATGAACTACGTCTGAGCGTATTCTAAATACCGTGCCTAGATTTGCGTATGGTATATAGAATATGCCTAGGCGTGATTTCCCAATGAGCGTTAATTTTAGGCGTCATATATATAGAACCGGGGCCTATATGCATAAATTTGGCCCTGCTTCCACGTAACCTAGATTGGCTGCTGTTAGAGACAGGATGTTGGGCTTGATGGACTGTTGAACTGATCCAACATGGCTGTCTTGATATCCTACAGTAAGCCTTCCTAGCTGTCATAATCTTTACTTACTGGATGTATTATAGGCATTTGCAATCTTTCATACAGGGCATCTCCCACAGAAAAGTCTAATTCTGTGCGTCTGTAATGTTCATCCACTGAAAGAATTACCCAACTATGACTTGCATTCACGGTGTATAATTTTGTATTCTACTCATATCATCAGAAATGAAAAGAGAAGATTCAGGAAACATATCTCTAAAGAAAACATATCAACTCCATTAGCCAGCAAATGAAAAGAAAAAGGGAACAGGTTGTTCCAGAAGCATTTCTTCCACTTTCCAAGGCTAATTTAGAATCAGCGTAAGCAATCAACTATTGAGCAAACTTTCTATTTAATACAGAAATCAATTCCAGGCTTAAGTCATTTGCGCTCTTGACATAATACATTATAGGATTCCTCCGATGCTACAATGGGGGGGGGGGGGCGGGAGGGAGTTACCTTATTCGTTGTTTATGCTCAGGCTGAGTTGAGCGTGAAAGTTAATGCTGTGTCTTATTTCTTTCAGTTTCTCTTCCAGTCTTTGTCTTCAAGAAAATGTCTTTGCTAAGTCAGGCTCATTACTTAAAGAAGATGAATCCATGTTGCCAGAGGCCCATGGGATCAATATGCCTCCCGTACTGCTTGTAAGGAAGGTGTTTCAATGTTTCAAACTGTGGGTACCAGAGATTTGGGAGCTCCCAGCCAGTCTAGTTTTCAAGACGTTGACAATGAACAATTAATATGTACGAGATAAATTTGTAGGCATTGCCTGTACTGTATGTACGCGTGTGTATATATATATATATATATACTAGTGGAACCATGCCCGTTTCCTCAACAATGAAATGGGCCCTAGGAAGGCTGTCATGTAAGCTTTTTTTTTCTCTCTCCATGTCCAGCAATTCTTCCCTCCCCTCCCCTCCATGTCCAGCGATTCTCCTCTTCCCTGCCCTCCCATCCGTGTCCTGCAATTTTCTCTTCTACTGTCCTCCCATCCCATCCATGTCCATCAATTCTCCTCTGCCCTGCCCTCCCCTTTCTCCCTCCCTCCCTTCAACGTCCCGCGATTCTCTCCTCCCCTCGATTTGTTCTCTGGCTGGCTGGCTGGCGCTGGCTTCCGTTCCGTTTGTAACATCCCTCCTAACGTCAGCTCGCCTCCAGCGTTCCCTTCCCTCTCACTGTACCACTCTCTGACGTCCTTACGTCTTGACGCGAGGGCGGGACGTTGAGGGGGAATGGAACGCTGGAGGCTGGCTGACGTCAGGAGATGTTACGAACCCAGGCAGCCAGACATGGAACATTGGAGGTGCAAATTATTATATAGAATATATGTTTATCCAGTCCTACATCTCTCTGACCTCATGTGCAACTTTCTTTAAATGTCCCCTTGGGGCTCTTTACTAAGCCGCGTAGCTGCCTACGCGCGTCCAACTGGAGTTACCGCCCAGTTATAGTATGGCCACATCTGCTACGTGCGTCTGAAAAATATTTTTTATTTTCTGGTTCGTGGCAGCTATGTGAATCAAGTGCCATTGGATGTGTATAGACCAATAACCGCCCGCTTACCGTGTGAGACCTTACCGCTAGGTCAATGGCTTGCGGTAAGATCTCAGACCAAAAATGGACACACGGCAATTTTCATTTTGCCGCATGTCTGTTCTCGGCAAAACAAAAAAAATGCATTTTTTTGTAGGTGTGCTAAAAAATCATTTTTTGCGGACCCAAAACACACGGCTACAGTACTTTAGGCCATTTTTCAGTACACTTTAGTAAAAGAACCCCCTTATTTTCTAACTCCTCTTACTCTTTTAACTATCTATATGTTAACAATCTCTCTGACCTCATGTATACCTTTCTTTAAATCAGTCACCTTACGTTCTAACTGTTCTTACTCTCTTACCTATCTATATGTTCCATCTTTGCTTTACCCTTCATTATCAATTAAAATGCTCTATTATGTATTGTGTTGACGTTACAAGTAGTCTACCATGCCATACTTTGTATTGTTATTGGAATACTTTTACTGCCGTAATTGCCTATTGCTCATGTTTGATCTACTTACTGTACACCGCCTTGAGTGAATTCCTTCAAAAAGGCGGTAAATAAATCCTAATAAATAAATAAAATAATAAATATACACACACACACTTATTTTATATTATTTTATTTTTTTAAATAAAGAGGACCATAATAATGATAGAGCAGTGATTCCTTACTCTAGCCCTCAGGAACAGCCATCCAGTTGGGTTTTCAGGATATACACAATGAATATGCATGAGATATATATAAATAAATAAAAGGGCTTACTGCCAACATATTCATGTGAAAGCCCATTTTTCATAGTAATGCTTGAATGCTTTCACTTATATACACTGTCAGCTAGCACATTTGCTTATTTCCGATCTGAGGAAGAAGGGCAACCTTCGAAAGCTAATCAAGAAATGTATTAAGTTATGTCCAATAAAAAAGGTATCATCTTATTTTCTTTTCCATGTTTTCTTTTGTTTGATTTCTATAGATTCTACATGGAATGTTGCTATTCCACTAGCAACATTCCATGTAGAAGTCGGCCCTTGCAGATCACCAATGTGGCCGCGCAGGCTTCTGCTTCTGTGAGTCTGACGTCCTGCACGTACGTGCAGGACGTCAGACTCACAGAAACAGAAGCCTGCGCAGCCTTCTACATGGAATGTTGCTAGTGGAATAGCAACATTCCATGTAGAATCTCCAATAGTAGCAACATTCCATGTAGAATCTCCAACGGTATCTATTTTACTGTCATAGTAATGCTTGAATGTTTTCACTTATATACACTGTCAGCTAGCACATTTGCTTATTTCCGATCTGAGGAAGAAGGGCAACCTTCGAAAGCTAATCAAGAAATGTATTAAGTTATGTCCAATAAAAAAGGTATCATCTTATTTTCTTTTCCATGTTTCTTTTGTTTGATTTCTATAGATTCTACATGGAATGTTGCTATTCCACTAGCAACATTCCATGTAGAAGTCGGCCCTTGTAGATCACCAATGTGGCCGCGCAGGCTTCTGCTTCTGTGAGTCTGACGTCCTGCAGGACATCAGACTCACAGAAACAGAAGCCTGCGCAGCCTTCTACATGGAATGTTGCTAGTGGAATAGCAACATTCCATGTAGAATCTCCAATAGTAGCAACATTCCATGTAGAATCTCCAATGGTATCTATTTTACTGTCATAGTAATGCTTGAATGTTTTCACTTATATACACTGTCAGCTAGCACATTTGCTTATTTCCGATCTGAGGAAGAAGGGCAACCTTCGAAAGCTAATCAAGAAATGTATTAAGTTATGTCCAATAAAAAAGGTATCATCTTATTTTCTTTTCCATGTTTTCTTTTGTTTGATTTCTATAGATTCTACATGGAATGTTGCTATTCCACTAGCAACATTCCATGTAGAAGTCGGCCCTTGCAGATCACCAATGTGGCCGCGCAGGCTTCTGCTTCTGTGAGTCTGACGTCCTGCACGTACGTGCAGGACGTCAGACTCACAGAAACAGAAGCCTGCGCAGCCTTCTACATGGAATGTTGCTAGTGGAATAGCAACATTCCATGTAGAATCTCCAATAGTAGCAACATTCCATGTAGAATCTCCAACGGTATCTATTTTACTGTCATAGTAATGCTTGAATGTTTTCACTTATATACACTGTCAGCTAGCACATTTGCTTATTTCCGATCTGAGGAAGAAGGGCAACCTTCGAAAGCTAATCAAGAAATGTATTAAGTTATGTCCAATAAAAAAGGTATCATCTTATTTTCTTTTCCATGTTTTATTTTGTTTGATTTCTATTGATAACATCATAGAATTCAGAAATCGAAATTGAGACATCCAGGTGGGGGAATGTTCATTCAACTTTACTCCTGGGTTTTTTTGTGGGGGTACTGAGTACCGGCACCTTTTTCATTGTCTGCTAAAATTGACCCAAGGACCCCAAGTTTTAATGAAAGAGCTCAGGCTCTACACACCAATTCTGCCTTGTCATAGGTTCTGTGACTGGTTGCAGGGGGGGGGTGGCTATTGTGGGGTGGATCCCTCAGTGATCACCCCACCCTTGAAGGGTGGCCTAGCATTTGAGTACCGGCACCTTTTTTGCTAGAAAAGATGCACTGGCTGCACTAACCACTAGGCTACTCCTCCACTAGCAACATTCCATGTAGAAGCCTGCCCTTGCAGATCAGCAGTGCGGCCGCGCAGGCTTCTGTTTCTGTGAGTCTGACGTCCTGCACGTACGTGCAAGGGCAGGCTTTTCTACATGGCATGTTGCTAGTGGAATAGCAGCATTCCATGTAGAATCTCCAATAGTAGCAACAGAATCTCAAATAGTAGCAAAATTCCATCTAGAATCTCAAATAGTCGCAACAGCAACATTCCATGTAGAATCTCAAATAGCAGCAACATTCCATGTTCCACTGCACTAACCACTAAGGCTACTTACTCCTCCACAAAACCACAGTGGGTCTGCTGAAGAACCGACCTGTAATCAGCTTGGACTCATCCACAAACAACAGGAGCAGAAGAAATACCCTGGAATTCCCCACCATCTGAACGAAGATCCTGAGGGGAAACATTAGAAGGCTTAGAAGCTGATTTGGTGCATTGCAAATTATGGCTCCCCAACTCTTCTCCTGTGCCCTTCCTAACTCTTTGTTAGTTTTTCTTTATGGTGCTTCTGAGCTCCAGTGGCTCGCTGTGGTGTGTTTCGCTCCAGTTTGGATTAGCACAATAATTCCTAAATGCCAGGAAGAGCCTATCTGGGTCACCTTTAACAATGCTGCGCTTCTGGCTCCCTGACATCATTACCAGCCTTTCGGGCATGTTTCTAGCCGATAACAGCAGTCTGGGGACTTGTATTTCATAAGTGATTCCGCCAGGAGGGGTCCGAACGGAGCCGAGCTAGCATGTTAGACTTACTTATTGAAATGCAAAGTGCCTTTTTTAAAAGGAGCTTTTAATCTGTCTTTCTCCAGCTTCAGCACAAGACATCTGGCAAGGCTGGGTCAGGGAAAGAAAGGCCGCAAAAGAAAGGCAGATCTGGTGAAACAGAGACAAAAAAAATTTAATTGGGACATTCTGCTCGCAAAGTCTGGCAATCTTCTCGTCTTGTATCACTGTGACAAAAGGAAGGAAAGTGTTTGAGCAAGCAGAAGCGTCAGGCGACAAAGGTTCTGGAGAGAAGGATTTTATTTGAGGCCATCTTGTTTTATTCTTAGTTTTTTGTTTTTTTTTAAGCTTGCATCCCAGGGCATGGCAGGATTTGAAGTCCTACTGCTTCAGGCACTAAAATGCGGTGACTTTTCTCAAAATTTGGAGGGAACCCTGCTGGAGAAAACAGAGCTTCTAGTAGGCTTGCTGTGAGGATAAGGATGTTACCGAAGGGATCAGTCCTTGAACCGGCTCTTTTTAACATCTTTGTGAGTGATATTACGGAAGGACTGTCTGGTAAGGTTTGTCTCTTTTCGGATGATGCCAAACTCTGTAATAGAGTGGACATCCCGGAGGGTGTGGATGACACGAGGGAAGATCTGGCAAAACTTGACGAACGGTCCGATAATTGGCAACTAAAATTTATTGCTAAGAAATGCAAGGTCATGCACTTGGGTTACAAGAATCCAAGAGCACGGTACCATATCGGGGGTGAAGTGCTTTTGTGTACGAAAGAAGAGCAGGACTTGGGGGTGATAGTCTTTGATGACCTTAAGGTGGCCAAACAGGTAGAAAAGGCAAAGATCAAAGCCAGAAGGATGCTTGGGTGCATAAGGAGAGGGATGACCAGCAGGAAAAAAGAGGTGATAGTGCCCTTGTATAAGTCTCTGGTGAGGCCCCATTTAGAACACTTCATGCAATTCTGAAGACCGCACCTATGGAAAGATATAAACAGGATGGAGTCGGTCCAGAGGGCGGCTACCAAACTGGTAAGCGGTCTCGGTCATTAAACATATAGCAATAGGCTCATGAACCTCAACGTGTATACGCTGGAAGAAAGGCAGGAGAGAAGGGATATGATAGAGATGTTTAAATACCTCAGTGGCGTCAATGTACAGGAGGTGAGCCTTTTTCAAATGAAGGAAAACCCTAGAATGAGAGGGCATAGGAAGAAGCTAAGAGGAAATACGCTTAGGAGGAATCTAAGAAATTATTTCTTCATGGAAAGGGTGGTAGATGCATGGAATGGCCTCCCAGTGAAGGTTGTGGAGACAAGGACTGTGTCGGACTTTAAGAAAGCATGGAACAGACACGTGGGATCCCTTAGGAGAAGGAGGAGTTAATGGTTTCTGAGGATGGGCAGACTGGATGGCCCATTTGGCCCTTATCTGCAGTCATGTTTCTATGAAATGTTCTGATGAGCCATAGCTGCTTACAAAGTGTTGGACACTCTTTAACGAACGAGACAAACCCAAGACAGTTGTTGACAAAATAGTGCCCCAGACAGGGATTGATTTTGGTGCCCCCCTCCCTTCCTTTAAGGGCTTGCATGCATGCAGACTCTCACTCAAATGGGTGATAGCCCCCCTTTCCCATGACTTGGTATCCTCCAGAGCAATCATCTTTCGTGTCCATCCCTTTCAATAGCCCTAGAGCATGGATGGGAACGTTGGTCCTCGAGGGCTGCAACCCAGTCAGGTTTTCAGAATTTCCCCCAAGAATATGCATGACATCTATCTGCATATAATGGAGGCTATATATGCAAATCAATCTCATGCATATTCATTGTGGAAATCTTGAAAACCTGACTGTGACCCTTGAGGACTGTGGTTGCCCATCCCTGATCTAGGCAAACAGCCACGCTGCCATTTTTAACAGCACGTAATTCATCCTCCCTTGTTTGTCCAAATGACTTGATGCCACGAGCAATATCTCATCAGCACCTCAACAAAGCTGCAGGATTCTCATTTATTATTTAATGGAGGTAGAAATGATAAAGAAATGAGGTTTACTTTGGAGAGAGGTGGGGGCTGAGAAGATAAGCAGACGCCATTTATTGTTTCATTAGACAGCGGGTTAAGGAAGCCTTTGGCTCTCTAAACAAGTGAAAGAGGCTTTTGTCATCATTAGCATGAGGGTGGCTTATGGACTGCTGACAGGGGGAGGGGGAGGAATTAAAGCTTACCAGAGACCAGGAAAGAGAAGCAGGCTGCTAGCTGCTGTCAGGGCTAGCCTAGCCTTTGAACAACTGTGTTTTTTGCACTTGGTCTCCATTTTTGCAAATGAGACCCCACAATGGGAGGGCCTGGACTTATCCACTTGCATCTCAGGTCCATCCAATGGCGTACCAGGGGGGGGGGGGGTGGGGGCGGTCCGCCCCGGGTGCACGCCGCTGAGGGGGTGCCGCGCGCCTGTCTGCTCCGCTCGTTCCGTGCTCCCTCTGCCCCGGAACAGGTTACTTCCTATTCCGGGGCAGAGTGAGCATGGAACGAGCAAATCAGACAGGCGCGCGGCACCCTCCCCCCCCCAGCAGGTAAAATGCAACCGGGGGGTGTCCTTTCGCCAGGGGGGAGGTGGCCTTTTGCCGGGGGTGGGGGCGTCGCGCTGCACCCAGAGGGGGGGGGCGCATCTGCATTTTTTTTTAAGGACATCATAGATGCTAGCTCTGTGGCTGCAGTGGGTTCTGAGCATAGAAACATAGAAAAAATGGAGGCAGATCAAGACCATGGAGCTTATTTTCAAAGAGAAGGACGTCCATCTTCCGACATAAATATGAAGATGGACATCCTTTTCACAGAAACATCCAAATTGGTATAATCGAAACTCCATTTAGGATGTCTTCAACTGCAGTCCGTCACAAGGACATCCAAAGTTCAAGGGGGCGTATCGGAGGCGTAGCAAAGGTGGGACTTGGGCACGCCTAACACTTGGACGTCCTTCACCCATAATCGAAAAAACAAGGACGTCCATGACGAACACTTGGACGTTTTTTACCTGGTCATGTTTTTTCTTATGACTAAGGCACAAAAGGTGCTCGAGATGACCAGATGACCACCGGAGGGAATCGGCGATGACTCCCCCCCAGTGGTCACTAACCCCCTCCCACCATCAAAAAACATCTTTAAAAATATGTCGTGCCAGCCTCTATGCCAGCCTCAGATGTCATACTCAGGTCCATGACAGCAGTATGCAAGTCCCTGGAGAAGTTTTAGTGGATACTGCAGTGCACTTCAGACAGGCGGACCCAGGCCCATACCCACCCTACCTGTTACATTTGTTGGAGGAACACAGCGAGCCCTCCAAAACCAACCAGAAACCCACTGTACCCACATCTAGGTGCCCCCCTTCACCCATAAGGGCTATGGTAGTGGTGTACAGTTCGGAGTAGTGGGTTTTTTTGGGGGGGGGGGGGCTCAGCACATAAGGAAACGGGAGCTATGCACCTGGGAGCAATTTATGAAGTCCACTGCAGTGTGCCCTAGGGTGCCCAGTTGGTGTCCTGGCATGTCAGGGGGACCAGTGCACTACAAATGGGCTCCTCCCATGACCAAAGGGCTTGCATTTGGACGTTTTTGACATAGACGTCTTTGGTTTCGAAAATCGCCGAAGTCAGAAACGTCCATCGTCTAAGGACATCCAATCTAGGGACGACCAATTTAAGGATTTGGATGTCTCTGACAGTATTTTCAAAACAAAAGATGGACGTCCATCTTGTTTCAAAAATACGGGTTTCCCCGCCCCTGGATCGGGCCATTTTGCAAGGATGGCCAAATCGCAACTTGGACGTCCCTTTCGAAAATGCTCCTTCACATGGCCTATCCAGTCTGCCCATCCATGCCATCTACTCTCCCTATTAATCTCTTAGAGATCCTACATAGGATTTGTCCCAAGCTCTCTTGAATTACGATACTGCTTTTGTCTCCCCCACTTCCACTGGGAGGCCGTTCCACAAATTCACCACCCTTTCCGTAAAGAAGTATTTCCTCAGGTTACTTCTGAGTCTATTCCCTTTCACCTTCATCCTATGCCCCTTTGTTCCAGAGCTTCCCTCTCCCGCCTTTCTTCCACATATTGAGATCATTAAGTCTGTCCCCATACGCTTTATGATGAAGACCACTGACCATTTTAGTAGCCACTCTCTGGACCGACTCCATCCTGTTTATATTTTATTGAAGGGCGCGGTCTCCAGAATTGTACACAATATTCCAAATGAGGTCTCACCAGAGTCTTATACAGGGGCATCATCATCTCCTTTTTCCTACTGGCCATTCCTCTCCCTATGTACCCAAGCATCCTTCTAGCTTTCTCTATCACCTTTTCTACTTGTTTGGCCACCTTAAGATCATCACATACGATCACACCCAAGTCCCGCTCCTCTTTCACGCACACAAGTTCTTCAGCCCCTAAACTGTATTGTTCCCTCAGACCAAATGCATGACCCTGCATTTTTTACCATTACATATTACCTGCCAAATTCTAGACCATTCCTCTAGCTTCACTTCCTCATGTTATGCACACCGTCAGGGGTGTCTACCCTATTGCAACCTTACCAAGCAGCCCTTCAACAATATCGCTTACAAAAATGTTAAAAAGAACCGGCCCAAGAACCGAACCTTGTGGCACCCCATTGATAACATACTTTTCCTCAGAATGAGCTCCATTTACCAATACCCTCTGTTGTCTTTTATCTGAACCGGTTCCCAGCAGCATACCGAGGGCAGGGCGGTGGAGGCGGTACGCACTAGGTGCGCGCTGCAGGAGGGGAGCAAGGAGCAGCCGCGTGGCTGTCGGCTCCGCCGGTTCCCTGCTCCCTCTGCTGTTACTTCCTGTTCCGGAGTAGATGGCATGGATGGGCAGACTGGATAGGCCATGTGGAGGAGCGTTGCCACATGTCCATTTTGGGTCTGAGACCTTACTGCAAGCCATTGACCTAGCGGTAACCGGGCGGTAACGGTCTACGTGCGTCAAATGCCACTTGACGCGCGTAGCTACCACACGCCAGAAAATAAAAAATATTTTTCAGACACGCATAGCGGGCGCACGCCAAAATTGAAATTACCGCGAGGACCACACAGCAACCGGGCGGTAACTCCAGTTTGGCGAGCGCTGGGCCTGTGTAGGCATCTATACGGCTTAGTGAAAGGGCCCCCAAGAATTTTAACCGGCAATTTTGCATCTGTGGTATTTTGTACAGCTATTTCTCAACTAACAAGCGCTTCTCTGTTTAATTGCGGAATGGATTGCAATTTTCATGTCAAAAAGATCTCATTTTTATAGATAAAAGTGCTACCAATATGTTTGTTTGGGATGCGGATGCTTGCTTTCATTGTATGAATTATCTGACACTGTATGTTTGCAGATGCAGAGATAATAGATTTTTTTTAAGTATAAAACATTAAAAGGCTTGATTAACGATATGTGCGTTTATCACGTCGTGCTCCTTGGTATTCTAATTAAATTCTAGTTCTTCAGTCAGAGACAAAGCCCTGCGGAGCTCAGCTTGTACACTTTAAGAGGACAAGTTTCAGTAGCCTGCCTAGGTGCAAAGACCATGCATAGATGAACTAGGTAGGCAGTTTTCAATAAATAAACCTAGACACTTTCTTCATTTGGAGATTCACTTACATAGGGACCTAACGGCAAAAGTGCTCTCAGACCTTCCATCTCCTTTTTCTGCAGGCAGAGAAAAGGATAAAAATAATGTGTGTAGGTTTGAAAATTGCATTCTGTGTGTGTACAGTCCCAGGGCCGCCGACAGACTGAACTAAGGCCAGGGCAGGGACGCCACCCCCCCTCCCCCACGATCGTCATTCGCTGCTGCCCCCCCCCCCCCTCCTGGATCGCTGCCACAATTGAAATACCTTGGCCGGCGGGGATCCTGAGGCCCCGCCAGCAGAAGACGTCTTCCTCCAGCACCGACTCTTCACTCTGCCGATTGCCTGCCCCTGCGGCTGCTTTTTCTCTCAGGCCACGCTCGGTTTCAAAACCAAACATGCGCGCCTGAGAGGAAAAAGCAGCCGCTCAGCAAGCAATGGGCAGAAGAGCAGTGCTGGAGGAAGACCTGAAGAGTCTGCTCCTCCGGGTCCTCCCCAGCCTCCAAGGGGGGGCCCGACGCCAGAGTTTTCTCTCTCCTGCTCCTGTCGGGACAAGATCACTCGGGTCCTGTGGGGAGCAGGAGAGAGAGGCGAGACCCCAGCGCCGGGCCCCCTTAGAGGCCCAGGCCTGGGGAATTTTTGCCCTCCCCCTGCCACCCCCCCCCCTCTTGGCTGCCCTGTACAATCCTCTTTCCATACCGATCCTAATTCCACACCATTAGCATTACCCATACTCCAATTCTTTCCCTACATCTATCACTATTGTCCTACTCTATGTAACTATGTCACCTATGTGATACTTTGTTCCATACTTGTATTATCTCTGTGATACTTTGTACCATACTTTGTAAGCCGCACTGAACCTGCTATCGAGCGGGAAAGAGCGGGGTATAAATGCCACAAATAAATAAATAAATGGATACATATATCTCCAAGAATACTCTTTGTGGCCCTTTTATTAAGTTGTGGCAAAATCTGGGCTTAGCGCATGCTAATGCAGGACTTTCCTGCGCTCTATGCCCAGATATTCCGCAGCCTATTTTTATTTTTACCCCCCCCCCCCCTCAGGTCATGCACTAATTTTTTTCATTAGTGCATTGTATCTGCAAATAAATTAATGCATGATCACTTACTGTAGGAGGCACTTTGGGGTCCCTTGAGAAAGGTGCGGGAGGGGTAATGCACGGGTAGCCTGCGACAAATCGGCACTACCGCCGGGGTAGCACGTGTGCCCAGTGGTAATTCCAAGTTTGGCGCAAGCTGAACCCTGTGGTAGAAAATATTTTTCTATGTCCTACAGCACGGGACATTCCTGGCGCTAATCAGCAGCGCAGCCAGTATGGCGCGTGCTGCATGGTTACCACATGGGTAGCGCGTGAGCCCTTACCGCTAAGTCAATGGCTGGTGGTAAGGGCTCGGGCCATAAATAGGCGTGTACTTAGTTTTAATTTTTGTGCTTACCCATTAAAAATGGCCTTTTCCCCAGCCACGGTAAAAAGCGGCTCAGCGCATGCCCAAAAGACACGCCCACACTACCGCAGGCCATGTTTTACTGCGGCTTTGTGAAAGGATCCTTGAGTGCTCCCACATTAAGTCCATCTTCTCTAGTTAGCACGCGCTAATCAGAGCACGCTAGCTGCATAATGCTTCTACGCCCATTCCTGCCCATGACACCCCCCCCCCCCCAATATATATATTTTTTTGCTTTCAGGTTTACTTTCTTTTTATTGATTTTCAATACAAAGGTAAAACAAGAGCTCGTAACCTTGAGACAAGCAACATTTTACAATACAAGGTAAAACAAGAGCTCACAGTCATGAAACAGGAAACATTTTCAAAATTAGGATAAAGAAGGGAGGGAGGGAGGGAGGGAGGGAGGAAACAAAAAAGGATGATATGCAACAGAGCATGAAGCATGCATAAGCCATAATAAGCTACACCAAGTTTAGCAATCATCACTTTACATCGTTAAAATAAGATACAAGTGGAAGCCATTTTTCCCCATGCAAGACAAAACGAAACGATTTCTTAGCAAGGTATGTTTCACATTTATAAGCTTGAAACAATAAATTCCACCATTCCTGGTAAGTGACTTGATGTAAGGACTTCCAATGCGAAAAGATTACTTTCAGAGCTAAAGACATCATGGTGTTCACAAGGACACATTCATTGGGTTTTAGCGTGCTTTTAAAGCATTGATCTTTAAGTATCACAAATTTTAAAGTTCTTGGGCCAGGAAAGTGGAAAATGTCTACCCCCCAAATATTTTTTAAAAATAAGTAGCACACACTAAGAGACAAACTACCACAAAATGCTTTACTAAGTTTTACGTTATGTCTTTTCCCCAGTGTTAGGCATGCATTAGCGCTAAACACAGTTTAGTAAAATGGTCCCTTAGGGGCCCTTTCACTATGCCGCGTAAGCGTCTACGTGCACCCAACACATGTCAAAATGGAGTGACCTCATGGCTACTGCATGGCTCTTGTGGTAATTTCATTTTTGGCACGCGTCTGATATGCACGGACGAAAAATAATTTTTTATGGTATAACATTTTTATTGATGACAAATTAGCATAAATACGTCCAAAATCTGAATATTATTATTAGCATTTGTATAGCTCTACCAGAAGCACGCAGTGCTGAACACCTGACACAGACAGTCCCTGCTCAATAAAGTTTACAATCTAAAATAACACAGACAGACAAGACAATTAAGGGCGAGGGAAGTACTGGGTGAGAAGGAACAAGGGAGGGCAATTGAGTAGTGGCTAGGAGCCAAAAGCAGCAGTGAAAAGGTGGGTTTTCAGCATAGATTTGAAAACAGGTAGAGATGGAGCTAGACGTACAGGCTCAGGAAGTTTATTCCAGGCATAAGGTGCCGCGAGAGAAAAGGAACGAAGCCTGGAGTTAGCAGTAGAGGAGAAGGGGGACGACAAGAGGGATTTGTCCAGCGAGCGGCGGTCACGGGGAGGAATGTAGGGAGAGATGAGAGTGGAGAGGTAATGGGGGGCTGCAGAATGGATGCATTTAAAGGTCAGTAACAGTAAGCATAGCTTCAGTTGTCAGAGCATACATAAAAGTACAAAAGAATATGTCGCCATCAAACATGATAGAGACAACGGCTTCGCAGTTGAGTGCCGCCAACCGAGAATACAGACACAGAAAAGATGTGTTCGATGCATTTTCCCAATGCTCTTAGTTGTGGATAGATGAACCTGCATGCATTGCCGTAGCGAGGGCAGCTGACACCTGGGGCGGGTCGCCACGCCCACCCTCCCCCCCCCGGGTGCAGCACGGCGCACCCTCCCCCCCCCGGAGCGTGCACTTACGAGGGAAAGCGGCGAGGGATGGACGGGAGGGCCAAACCGCCCCGAGTGCATGTCGCTGGGAGCTGCGTCGCCTCCGCTGGTTCCCTGCTCTCTCTGCCCCGGAATAGGAAGTAACCTGTTCCGGGGCAGAGGGAGCAGGGAACCAGCGGAGGCGACACCCCCCCCCCCCCCCCCAGTGGCAAGCACCCTGGGCAGACCGCCCCACTGCCCCCCCTTCCTATGCCACTGCCTGCATGTGAGTTTCCTGCTTAAAAGTTTGTGGAGTTAAACACAGTACTTTATAAGCAATACGGCACTAATATGTGACACTAATTTTCTAAAAAAAAGTTTAAAAAAAAGAATGAGGATTTGGAAAGTTTTTTCTGGCCGATGATGAAGAGAGGATCGAATTGATCTGGTTAGCTCTTTCAGAGAGTGTGGTGGACTTTGGTCCTGGGGAACTGAGGAACTGAGTTTGATTCCCACTTCAGGCACAGGCAGCTCCTTGTGACTCTGGGCAAGTCACTTAACCCTCCATTGCCCCATGTAAGCTGCATTGAGCCTGCCATGAATGGCAAAGCGCAGGGTACAAATGTAACAAAAATAAAATAGATACTATTGGAGATTCTACATGGAATGTTGCTATTCCACATGTAGAAGGCTGCGCAGGCTTCTGTTTCTGTGAGTCTGACGTCCTACGTCAGACTCACAGAAGCAGAAGCCTGCGCGGCTACATTGGTGATCTGCAAGGGCCGACTTCTACATGGAATGTTGCTAATGGAATAGCAACATTCCATGTAGAATCTCAAATAGTAGCAACAGTGGAGGAGTGGCCTAGTGGTTAGGGTGGTGGACTTTGGTCCTGGGAACTGAGTTCGATTCCCACTTCAGGCACAGGCAGCTCCTTGTGACTCTGGGCAAGTCACTTAACCCTCCATTGCCCCATGTAAGCCGCATTGAGCCTGCCATGAGTGGGAAAGCGCAGGGTACAAATGTAATAAAAATACAATATCGGAGAGGCCTTTGTCCTTCCAGAACAGAGAGTTCATTCAAAACCCAAGTGGGTTTCTATCCTGTAAGTGGGATTATTTTGAAGTTCTATACCAGTGAAATTCAGCAGCTAAACTTAGACTATACATTTTAATGCTGATGTCTAAACATCAGATATGACTTTAAATGGATAAGACTCCATTTCCAGTTCTACATATGTTTTCAATGCAACACTTAAATCTTTTTCTCTGGCACTGAAAATGTGTATAATGTTATACATTTACAATTATAGGGTGGCTGAGCCACTGAATATCATTCTCCATGTTTAATGCAGCTAAATATAGGAGTACTGTACATGCCCACATGTGCTTGTAAGCCATTATAAGAATATAACCATTGCCATACTGAAACAGACTGAAGGTCCATCGAGCCCAGTATCCTGTTTCCAACAGTAGCCAATTCAGGTGACAAGTACCTGGCAAGATTCCAAAACAGTAAAACAGATTTTATGCTGCTTATCCTAAAAATAAGCTGTGCATTCTCCCAAGCCAGCCCTCTTTTTAAACCCTGCTAAGCTAACTGCTTTTACCACATTCTCTGGCAACAAATTCCAGTGTTTACTTACAAGTTAAGCAAAGAAATACTTTCTCCAATTTGTTCTAAATTTACTACTTAATAGCTTCATTTTGTGCTTCCAAGTCCTTCCATTTTTAGAAAGAGTAAACAAGTTATTCGCATTACCCAGTCCACTCCATTCAGTATTTTATAGACCTCTATCATATCTCCCCTCAGCCTTCTCCTTTCCAAGCTGAAGAGCCCTAGCATCTTTAGAATTTCCTCATAGGGAAGTCATCCCATCCCCTTTAACATTTTCACTGCCCTTCTCTGTACCTTTTCTAATTCCACTTTATCTTTTTTGAGGTGTGGTGACTAGCACGCAGTATTTGAGATGCGGTCACACCATGAAGCAATACAAAGGCATTATAATATTCTCATTTTTGTTTTCCATTCCTTTCCTAATAACTCCTTCCATATATTTGCTTTCTTAGCCGCCACTGCACACTGAAGAGTCTAATTTTCCAAACAAGTTAATTTAACCAGGTAAATGGCTCTAAACATTGTACTTTAAATGGGGTAGGATCTTCCCATTCCTTTCAAGCAGGGGTTCTCAACCCAACCCTCAGGACACACCAAGCCAGATTGGTTTTCAGGATACCCCCAATGAATATGCATAAGCTAGAACAGCACGCATCGCCTCCATTACGTGCAAATCTATCAATTTGTGAGAACTGTGTGGGTCGTCTTTATTTTTATTTTATTTTTGTTGCATTTGTACCCCACGCTTTCCCACTCATAGCAGGTTCAATGTGGCTTACATATTATATACAGGTACTTATTTGTACCTGGGGCAATGGAGGGTTAAGTGACTTGCCCAGAGTCACAATGAGCTGCCTGTGCCTGCAGTGGGAATCGAACCCAGTTCCCCAGGACCAAAGTCCACTGCGCTAACCACTAGGCCACTCCTCCACCTGTGAGATGTGAGGAGATCTTGCAACAGTATCAGTCCTGATAACTAAAAAAAAATACTGGGTTCTTTGCAGGCTGCATAAGCGTTATCCAAAGATGATGCCAATAATATTTTGGAATTATAAGAGACCTGTGGGCCTTCAATACTATAATACCTCATCCTCCTCTCTAGATAACTCGTATGATGGCCCGACAGAGTGACTGAATTGAAGGGTCCTTTAGAAAGGCATGCTGAAAAATGGCCTGTGGTAGTGTACACGCATGTTTTGGGCATGCGCAGAACCATTTTTCAGCGCACCTGTACAAAAAGGCCTTTTAAAAATTTTTGCCGAAAATGGACATGCGGCAAAATGAAAATTGCCAAGCGTCCATTTTGGGTATGAGACCTTACCGTCGGCCATTGGCCTAGCGGTAAAGTCTCACGCAGTTACCAGGCGATAATGACCTATGTGCGTGAAATGCCACTGAGTGCACATCCAATACGCACGTCCGAAAATAAAAATTATTTTTCGGACGCATGCCAAAAATGAAATTACAGCAAGAACCACGCAGTAGCCGGGCAGTAAGTCCATTTTGGCGCACATTGAGCACGCATAGACGCTTACGCGGCTTAATAAAAGGACCCCTAAAGAAGGCATGGGTAAGTACAAAGGATTACTGGTTCTGATTAGCTCAGGTCATAAGTGCATAAGTATTGCCATACTGGGAAAGACCAAAGGTCCATCAAGCCCAGCATCCTGTTTCCAACAGTGGCCAATCCAGATCACAAATACCTGGCAAGATCCCAAAAAAGTACAAAACATTTTATACTGCTTATCCTAGAAATAGTGGATTTTCCCCAAGTCCAATTTAATAATGGTCTATGGACTTTTCCTTAAGGAAGCCGTCCAAACCTTTTTTAACTCTGTTAAGCTAACCGTCTTTACCACATTCTCCTGCAACGAATTCCAGAGTTTAATTACATGTTGAGTGAAGAAAACTTTTCTCCGATTCGTTTTAAATTTACTACATTGTAGCTTCATCGCATGCCCCCTAGTCCTAGTATTTTTGCAAAGCGTGAACAGACGCTTCACATCTACCCGTTCAACTCCACTCATTATTTTATAGACCTCTATCATATCTCCCTCAGCCGCCTTTTCTCCAAGCTGAAGAGCCCTAGCCGCTTCAGCCTTTCCTCATAGAGAAGTCGTCCTATCCCCTTTATCATTGTCATCGCCCTCCTCTGCACATTTTCTAATTCCACTATATCTTTTTTGAGATGAGGCAACCAGAATTGAACACAATATTCGAGGTGCGGTCGCACCATTGAGCGATACAAAGGTCTATAGTACTGAAGGGAATTAAGCAGACTGGCAGAGCCTTCAAGTTCCCCTTCCCTCACCCAAGTTATATTTCTTTGTCTGTGGATTGAAGCATGGCAGACTGCCAGGAATCCATAAGATGTAAGCAAATCCTAGCAAGGCTGAATGAAATCTTAATGAATATGAATGTGAGGTTAATTCTAGAAAATATTTTTGTCTGGGTACAGAGCACTGCCACAGGGCTAGTGTGGGTTAATGATCAGTTAATAGTATATGGTGTCCTCTGACATATCAGATTCCAGTGAGTTAAGTGAAAGTGGCTGGGTTTGGGGGTGGGGGATTTATTTAGAGAGAGGTCAGTGACCTTTGTTGAGGTTGACTTAAATGACCCCAGATTGTCACAGCTGTCATGACAAATTTGCAGTTACCCTGCCGTTGTTTGTCTGTACGGTAACTCACATGACCACTGCTTCTGTTCAACCAATCCCAGTTTGAGCACAGAGGTTAAAGGAGATACCCGGGGTGAAAGAGCGAGTGGTGAAAATGGGAACTGGGCCGATAGTCATGATTGTGCACAACTGGCCATTTTTGCTTTCATTTTGAGGTGTTTTTCCCCTACATTTCAGTATTTTTTTTTTTGTTTGTTTCATGAAGTTTCATTGTTGGCATGCACACTATTGGCAATTAAAATTGCGCTAAAAGCAAAACAAAATAAATATTTATTTAGGGGTTTGGTTTGGTTTGAAATGAAGTAAGCCTGTTTTGAAGGGGTTTTGATAACGAAAGCAGTTCACTAAGGTTCCATTCACTTCTAATCCTCTTCCAAACAAGTCTAGACCAGACTTTAGGTGCAGAGCTTTTACTTTTCTGTATCTTCTTGGGGGGGGGGGGTTGATATTCAGTGCTGGTTAACAGGGCCGCCGAGAGACTCGGCCAGGCCCAGGGCAAGGCAGCCCCGCCTCCGCCCCCCCCCCCCCCCCCCCCCACCACTGCCGCTCCCCGTTGCTCCCCCTGCTGCCCCGTCGCTCCCCCCGCCGCAGCAGTCCGTGGTCTCACCTGCCTGCCTCCACAGCACCGGGCCCCCTGCATTCCAGGCGGAAGTCGCAGACCGCCTCTTTTCTGGCCTTCCCTCCCTGTGTCCCGCCCTTGTCTGATGGAACTTCTGGTTTCTGCGAGGGCGGGACACAGTGAGGGAAGGCCGGAAGGGAGGCGATCTGTGACTGCCGCTTCGAATGCAGGGGACCCGGAGCCGAGGAGGCAGGCAGGTGAGACCGGAAACTGCAGTGCCAGCGGCCTGACCCCGGCGTTGGGCCCCCCTTGGAGGCATAGGCCAGGGGAATTTTGTCCCCCCTGTCCCTCCCTCTCAGCGGCCCTGCTGGTTAAGCAGGTAAGAGAGGCTCCTACACACTGTTCCTTCTAAGCCAAGCGGAGTCCTCCGGCTACATTGCTGCCAGTAGGGGGCGGTACTTAAATATTGTGCTGTTAATCACTAGGCACAGGCAGGTTCCCTGGAGTCCTGCAGAGTTTGCCTGTCCCTTACTATTGAAAATGTGATAGTGAAACAGCACCACCCACTGGCAGGAGTGTAAGTGGAGGACTCACGCTCAGCTTTAGTGCTCCTACATGGTTAACTAGTGCTGACTGGGTCCCGAAAGGGTATTCAGCTGCTCGTAACCAGATAGTGTTGCCGAATATCCTATGTGACTATCACAGTTTTATCCGTTAGTGCCAGGGCAGTCCATGGAGCAGAGTCAGAGTAAAGCTGGTAGATACGTGAGCATTGCCAACATTCAGGGGTCCTTTTACTAAGGTGCGCTGAAAAACAGCCTGCGGTAGTGTAGGCGCGGGTTTTGGGCGCACGCAGGTCCATTTTCAGCGCGCTTGTAAAAAAAGGGTTTTTTAAAATTTTTGCTAAAAATGGACGTGCGACAAAATCAAAATTGGCGCATGTCTGTTTTGGGTCTGAGACCTTACCGCCAGCCATTGACCTAGCAGTAAAGTGTCACGTGGTAACCGGGCGGTAATGACCTACGCGCATCAAATGCCACTCAGTGCGCGCCCAATACATGCATCCAAAAATATTTCGGACGCGCGTATCGGATGTGTGCCAAAAATGAAATTACCGCAAGAGCCACGCGGTAGCCGGGCAGTAACTCCCATTTTGGCGCACGTTGGGGTGCGTAGACGCTTACGTTGCTTAGTAAAAGGGGCCCAAAGTAACATAGTAGATGATGGCAGATAAAGACCTGGTATAGTCCATCCAGTCCTGCCCAACAAGATAAACTCATTACATATGGTATGTGATAGTTCATATGCATACCTGGTAAGTTTTCAGGATATCCACAATGAATATGCATGAGATTGTGTACAATGGAGGCAGTGTATGCAAATCAATCTCTTTCATGCATATTTATTGCAGAGATGACCCACTGCTCTTCTTGTCATTTCTTCAGGCTCACCACTGCTGCTTGGATTGTGGCCACTGCTCTGTGCAGGCTACCCCCAATCCTTCCTAGGGACACACCTAGCCAGTCAGGTTTTCAGGATTAATATGTATGAGATAGATTTGCACACAATGGAGGTAATGCATGCAAATGTATCTCATGCATATTCATTATGGATATCCTGAAAACCTTATTGGCTAAGTGACTCCCAAGGACTGAGTTAAGAACCCTGCTCTAGGGTATACATATTTTGGTCTTTAAGTCTCATGTCATAGGGCTTTGCTGTAGACTCTTCGCTGTTTTGAGATGTAGAAAAACACAAAACCAGGAGTGGATGAGCCTGTCCCTTGTGCCATGGGTCAGTGGCGTAGACAAGGGTGGGCCCAGGCCCATCCACTTTGGGCTCAGGCCCACCCAGTAGCAGCACACCTATGATGTGGCAGGCAGGGATCCCCACCAGCCAAAAACTCCCAACAACTGTCCCTCCTGCATACCTTGTAAATAGCAGATCTTTGCCTGCATCGAGCAGCGACTGATACATACTGCTCGCACCGGCCCCACAGCCTTCCCTCTGATGTATTCCCACCTATGCAAAAACAGGAAGTTGCATCAGAGGGAAGGCTGTGCAGCCAACATGAGCAGTGTGTATTAGCTGCTGCTCGATGCCAGTGAAAATCTGCTATTTAAAAGGTATGTGGGGGAGGGGGATGTTTAAGAGATCATATGACATGCAGGCGAGAGAGGGAGAGACCAAATCACTTGTGGGACAAGGCGGAGTTCTTCTGCCCACCCATCTCGGGCCCAGGCCCACCCAAAATTGGGTGTCTGGCTACGCCCCTGCCATGGGTGCCCTACCATGGTGGGATTCTTGCTTTTATACCAATGCAACCTGTATCATATCAGGCTTCTATTTTAGGAAAATGCTTACTACACCTGAATGTAACTCATCTGGAGCTACTACTGATTAAAGGTGTAAGCTAAATCTGAAATCCCTTCCTCTTCTGCTCCTGCCCAAGCACTCCCCCCCCCCCCCCCCCCCACTCCCAATATTAATTAGACAACTTTCATTCAGACTAAAAACTGGCGTAAGAAACAGCCTCAAATGCGGATCTTATTTTTCAGGGTCTTCAAGACGTCACTCATGGTTGTTCTAGTCACTGCTTTTCCTTGCTTGCTTTAGATTTTACAAGTCTTTCCCTTTTTTTTGCTTTAATTCCCTGGAAATGCAGGATCATTACTCACCAGCTCTCTTGCAGTGTGTGTGGATCTGACAAATGCACCGATCATCATCTCATAATTATCCCTGTGGGCTGGACGAATGTGTCCAGACTCTTGAGTCTCCCATGGCCTGAGAGCTTATTACCAGCAGCGTACTCTGCTCAGACTGAAGACTCATTATCTCCAAATGGAACTCGTGCACTGGCGGATCGCTCAGCTCTCCTGTCTGAATTCTCAGGTGTGCAATGAAATTACATGATTCTTGCTCAGATGGAAGTACCCCTGGCTTCTTAGCTGCTGCGCTTTCCATGCATGAAATCCCCTTTGGCGCTTCTGCGAACGCAGAGCCCTTGCCAGGATGGGCTTTGCCAAATGGGGAGAGAAGTAGCATGCTGGTTGGCAACTTACTAAATCCTGGCTAGCAACGGAGTGTCAATTTTAGCACAGCCATGACCAGCTGAGGCCCTGGGAAGAGGATCCATTTCTGCTTGGAGCTACAGCAGGTGTTGGGAATGTGGGTGGGCACCATGGAGCTGGAGGAAGAGAAAATAAAGATGGGGGTGGGGGAGTTAACCCAATGATG
The DNA here is from genome assembly GCF_901765095.1 of Microcaecilia unicolor. Lineage (NCBI taxonomy): Eukaryota > Metazoa > Chordata > Amphibia > Gymnophiona > Siphonopidae > Microcaecilia > Microcaecilia unicolor. Next base: position 188,983,165 of record NC_044041.1, read on the forward strand.
CCACTCCTAATTACAATTGCTACCAAACTGTCCTGGGTACCTGAATCCCTTTTATAGGGTAGAGCGAATGAATACGTAGTGAACAGAGAACATCTGTGTACGTCCTTGACGTGTCTCCTTCGTCAATTTTGAATTCAGGCCTGGAGCAAGAGAGCGAAGAAGAGGCTTGATTAATGGTTACCGTAGAGTGACTGTCACAGCATCCCAAATAGGCGTTCAACGCGGCCAGCACAATTTTCTGTCCTTGCATGAGATTCACTGACAGCTACAACCATCGCTTCTCTCGTTCTACACATTAAGCAACAAGCCGCAAGTGATGCCACCTCCGCTTGGCTAGGTAAGACAACTGTGAAGAAACCCGCAAAGTACCTTTCAGATGTCCATAAGGGTCCCTGCCAGTGTTAAATTCACAAGTACGTTGTGTAATCTTGCCTTAAAATTTATTCTGGCCAATATTCAAAGTAAGTTAACTGGCTGGAAACAGCCGCCAACTGATCAACTCGCTTGGTCATTTTCACCTGCACTTAAGCGGTCATCCTTACTGAAAATGAACATAAAGCTGGCTATGTCCGGGGGGCATTCTGGGGACAGAGTCTGATCAGGGACAGTTATTCAGACCTCACTGGCCAGGTTCAGCACATAAATAGGGCTGCATAAATAGCTTTTCTATCTTTAACTGCTAACCCATAGCCGGTTAAGTCTCAATATTAACTTAACTAGTCACGCACCAGCCGGCTAAAAGAACCCCAGAAATTCAATGTTGAAGCCGGCCGCAGCATTGAATTTCCGGTTTTAGGACTGGCAATGAACAAAAAAATCCCTTGCCCACCACCAGCTAAATAGCGGCCGGATTGTGTTTATTTATTTATTGGGATTTATTAACTGCTTTAACGAAGATATTCACCCAAAGCAGATACAGTTTAACATAAAACTTACAATTTTGTTAACAGCGTAACAATAGTAAAATGACCAAATATAAACATAAATATAATGAATGAGATAAACTTGGAAACTGCAAACTGAAACCTAGTAATAACGCTAACATGAAACAGAAATATACACATTGAACAGCATTGTAGAATCAAACCTATAAATAGCAAGTGACCGACTCACCTGCAAATGCGCAGTAGAGACTTCCCTCTCTGTCCCGCCCCCGCGTCAAGACGTGATGACGGGGGAAGGGGGGCGGGACAGAGAGGGAAACTGCGCTGGAGGGAGGGAACCGCTGACGTCGCTACCGCTCCCCCCCCCAAGGTAGCCGCTACCACCCCCCCCTTCACCCGGCCCGGGCCCTCTCTTCGTTATTCAACTTACAGCAGCGCCGAAACAGCAGCAAGCAGCTCAGCTTCAGCTCCCGTCGGCCTTCCTTCCCTGCCTGTGCCCCGCCCTCGCCGACGTGACGTCACACGAGGGCGAGGCACAGGCAGTGAAGGAAGGCCAACGGGAGCTGCTGCTTGCTGCTGTTTTGCCGCTGCTGTAAGTTGAATAACGAAGAGAGGGCCCAGGCCGGGTGGAGGGATGGCGGCAACTCCGGGGGTGGGGGGGGGATACGGTAGCGGTGGTGACCTCGCGGGGAGGGGGAAGGAAAACCCCAATATCAGCCCGTTTTTACGGGCTCAACGGCTAGTAATCATATAACAGAAATATGATGTGATACCCGCAAGCGAGCCTTCTCCAGAGTAGCCCCCACACTCTGGAATGCACTGCCTGAAAGGCTCCGCTTAACACAAGACCACCTCTACTTCAGGAAGCAGGTGAAAGCTTGGCTCTTCAACCAGGCCTTTACTGGAAGAAGTAACTAACTGGTTAGTCTCACTCACACACATTTTCTTTATATAATTCCATTTGTCAGTTTCGCATCACGCTGAATAGTAACACTTTTTCTATTCATGGTTTCTACATATCTCTTGGTTTATTTGCTGTGTTTTATTCATATTGGTGACATCAGATTACATATGCCAATATACATTGTATCATTGACCAACAGTTTTAATACGCATGTCATTTCGTGGCTGTATATATTATGGTACCTTAGTTTTCTAGTCATGACATTATGGTCTTTTACTATTTCTTCTGCCCCTTTACAATTTGTTTCCCCTAATTAATATATATGTGCGTTTTATATTTTTCGTTATTATTGCTTAAATTTATGTGTGCATATATGTTTTTATTTATGCAACATATGCATGGTGTTTTTGCTTTCAAAATACATTATTGCATCACCATTTTATATATAGTACATTATTGTTATTAGCTCATTTTTTGTATGTATTTTTAAACCCTATGACCGGATTGTTACATTTTTTAAAATTTATAAGTTCATATAATTTGTAAATTCATTGTTTTAACTTATTTGTGTGCACTATATTTTGTCTTTTCTATTTTTTATATATATAAATGTATATTTTTATAGACTCCTGATGCAGGCCTGAAGGCCGAAACACGACGTTATGTCGAGTCTACAACAGTGGCGTAGCTACGTGGGGCCTGAGGGGGCCTGGGCCCCCGTAGATTTCAGTGGGGACCCCCCCTCCCGGCAAACCCTCCCCCGCCGCCGCCTACCTTCCGTTTTGCTGGCGGGGGACCCCACTCCCCGCCAGCCGACGTCCTCTCCCGTAGAACGCAGCAGCACTGGCAGAGAAAAGTTGAAAATGTTGTACGTGCAGGACGTCAGACTCAGAGAACAGTTCTGTTCTCTGAGTTTGACGTCCTGTGCAGGACGTCAGCATGCAAGGAAGAAGACTTTTCTCTGCCAGTGCCGCTGCGTTCTACGGGAGAGGACGTCGGCTGGCGGGGAGTGGGGTCCCCCGCCAGCAAAACGGAAGGTAGACGGTGGCGGGGGAGGGTTCGCAGCGGGAGGGGGGTCGGCAGAGACGGGGGGGGCGACAATGGTGGCGGGAGGGGGGCGGTGGCAGGGGGGGCTAAAATGTGCCCCCTTCCCTCGAGCTGTGGATCCCCCTCCCACGCAAGTCTGGCTACGCCCCTGGTCTACAAATTATTAATAAAGTTGTTTACTAACGAACATCCTCCAGTTTCTGGTATCCTTGGTCGCTCTCCCACTTTTTTTGTACAATTGTAAATAGTATACCATGCCATACTTTGTATTGTTTTTGAATATTTTTACTGCTGTAATTGTCTATTCCTCATGCTTGATTTATTCTTACTGTACACCACCTCGAGTGAATTCCTTCAAAAAGGCGGTAAATAAATCCAAATAAATAAATAAAAATGATAAATGTCAGTACAATACAAATGATACTAAATTATATCCTGCAGTGCCTGTTAGATTCTATCTGTTAATGCTGTGGGACAAAGCTTTTAAAACTAAGTGGAAAAGACTATGGAGATTAGTTGTTAAAATTTGCTTTTTATATTTTTATTTTGCCTAACACTAACCTACAATTCCTCCTTTAAACCCCAATCTTTAAGTTCCCAAAGCACAAAGCAAAGTAGCGTTCACTTACCAGAGAAATGTCCTCTTCTCTCAGAACTTCTCAGGATTGAAAAAGCTTACATTCATTTGAAAGCGTGCACTTTTCACAATAGTTTGCTTATATGCAAAGCACCAAGCATTTGTTCACTATCAGGATCGAAAAAGCACACATTCATTTGAAAGTGTGCACTTGTCACAACAGTGTGCTTATGTACAAACCACCAACCACCAAGCAAGTGTTCACTATCAGGAAAGACTATGCACACTCTTTGCAAATAACGCGCACTTTCAAGAGAGTATGCTTTTCTTTAAGATTGTGCACTCTTAACGACATTGCTTCTGTGGTGACAGAATGAAATAGTTAAAAAAAAAAAAAAAAAAAAAAAACCTGAACATTCCTGGATATGTTGCAAAACAACAATGTTCTGCCTACACACCCCTACTCTCCTCTGTCCACCTAGCCAGGAGTTGTGAACACCGCCACTGCAACATTCCCAGCTCACCCAGGACATAGAAGCCAGGCTCATGAATTGAATCAAGATCTCTTACATGGAACCATAGGAGCCAACTTTTCAAAATAATCCCTCCCTGGACACATACAAGGAATTTTTCCAATATTGGGGGTGCTCAAGCACCCACAGCACCCACAGAGTCGGCTCCAATGCATGGAACGGCTGCAGCCCTGCCACAGAGCCAGTCGTCCAACATAAACTGATTTCTTTATATTTTTACACGGGGTTGAGGTATAGGGCTGTGTGAATGAGAACAAAGCAAAGTGTCATTTCAGTACATTTTAATGCTGTATGTGCAGATAACAACAGTTTGAAAGTGCTATAAACACAACACATTTATTTATGCTGAGTAGCTGCCAAATCAGGTACATTACAGCTGCAGTGAACAGGACAGAGTAAAGCTGATGTGACATCCATCACAGAGGCCACCTTGACTGAATAAACACACTAATTCCACTGTTATCGTGGTCAACAGTTTGCAAGCCATCCTGGCATATGTAACTCCTGTCGAAAGCACCGGAAGATTCACTGCTTGAATGTTTCGGTCCCTGGTAATCATTGTTTGCTCAGACAATTCAGTCTGTCTAGTCCTGATAGAAAAATAAAGAGTTCCATGACTAATTTACACCAGGCTATTTTCTCTGGGTTTCTTCATTCATTAAACTTGTATTTCTCCCTGAAAAAGCTTCTCTTCAATACATCACGGCATCTCGCCGTTATGTCCAGTGCAATTTGGGATCCATATGCTCCTATGATTGGGCCTTCATACTGCCATCCTGCTTAAGCTGTGCTTTCCCCCCAACGAACAGACACAGTCATGTACTGTACCATGTGCAGGGCGTTATTATGAGTATAGGATATTTATTTATTTATATATTCATGACATTTATACCCCACATTAGCCCGAAACAGATTCAAGTTCAATGTGGCTTACAAACAATAAAGTGAATAAAACATAATAATGTCCAAATATATCACAAATTACAAGTTGAAGAGGCAAGGGACCCTTTTATTAAGCCATATAGGCATGTACGCATGTCCTATGTGCAGTGGCGATCCTAGGTCAACTGCCACCCGGGGCGGATCGCCGCTGCACACCCATCCCCCAGCTGCAGCAGCGTCCGTCCCCCCCAGGGTGGAGCATGACACCCCCCCCCCCCCGGTGCAATGACACCCCCCTCCCCGGCGCATCAAGCTCCCCCCACGCAATGACACCCTCCTACCTGGCGCATCAACCCCCCTCCCCCCCCCACCGAGTGCATTCTTGGCTGCTGGAGGGTGCAGAGAGCAGCTGCGCACCTATCGGCTCCACTGGCTCCCTGCTCCCTCTGCCCCGGAACAGGAAGTAACCCAGGGCAGAGGGAGCAGGGAACCAGTGGAGCTGACAGGCGCGGCTACTCTGCACCCTCCAGCAGCGTGCACCTGGGGCAGACTGCCCCCACCGCCCCGCCCTTCCTACGCCACTGCCTACGTGCGTCAATTTTGAGCTACCGCATGGCCCAGGGCGGTAATTTCATTTTTGACATGCATCCGCTAGGTGCGCCAGAAAATTATTTTTTATTTTCCAGCACTCGGCGCTAACCGGGCGGTAATCGACATTGTACGCATGCTGGCGATTACCACTCAGCTAACGTGTGAGACCTTACCGCTAAGTCAGTGGGCGGCAGTAAGGTCTCAGGCCCAAAATGGACGCGTGCCAATTTTCATTTTGCCACATGTCCATTTTTGCCCCCCCCCCCCCCAAAAAGGCCTTTTTTGCAGGCGTGCTAAAAAGCACCTACACCAGCACACCTTAGTAAAAGTACCCCTAAATGAATACATGTGCAGAAAGCAATCAGGGATTTAGACTATCTCAAGTGCAAACAAATAACCATATCTCCCCCTGAAAACATTCCGGAACTTGGTGCAATCCACAGTACTTACCCACGCCGACTACTGTAACAGTATCTTCTTAGGCTGTAAGACCCATATCCTGAAAAAACTTCAGACTGCCCAAAATACAGCAGCAAGACTCGTTTTTGGCAAATCACGATTTGAAAGTGCAACACCTCTTCGTGAAAAACTTCACTGGCTCCCTATCAGAGAACGAATCAACTTCAAGGCCCATACATTAATCCACAAGATTATCCACGGTGAATCTCCGGGCTATATGCTCAATCTGATTGACCTTCCCACCAGAAACATGTCTGTAACTTCACGAACTTACCTCAACCTACATTACCCAATTGCAAAGGACTCAAGTACAAAACCTATTATGGATCCAACTTCTCCTTCTTAGGCAGCCAACTCTGGAATGCCCTCCCCAGGCCTATCCGATCAATCAGTGACTATCTACCCTTCCGGAAATCACTAAAAACCCATCTGTTCAAGCAAGCCTACCCAAATGATCAAGACTAATCCCATGAACCCATCTACCATCGCATTTCCAGGAGATAACGACAATGACCTAGTCCGCTTCTCCTACCTAATTTCCCTATGCTTATCCCATGTCCCATCCCCCTTCTGCCTCCTCTACCCCTCCTCCAATGCTCAACTACCCTTGCTCATACCTCTTCTACTCCCTTCACTCTTACCCATCTCTACCTACTTATTTCTTTTATTATTCTGATATACTTAACTTATTTTTTTCTTCATCAACACTCTGTAATCCCTGTTACTATGTAAGCCGCATTAAACCTGCTCCGAGTGGGAAAGCTGGAGGTACAAATGTAATAGTAAATAAATAAATAAATAAAGGTGGTTAGGTGAGAGCATAATTAGGCAGGACTAGATAGGAAGCGAGATTAAGAAAAGGGTGTGGGTAAAATTGAAATACAGTTCTTTGTATTCAGAAAGGCCAGACTGAAGAAATGGTGTTCTTAGAAGCCTTCTAAAAGTTAGGTAATCATCTGTAAACATGATTGATTTAGACATCAATGTTGCCTTCAGCACCTAACCTTTATACCTTTCAGGAAATCTAGACTGCCCCAATTTGACTGCCCCTTCTTGATTGACTGTACACTTGTCCTTTAGATTGTAAGCTCTTTGAGCAGGGACTGTCCTTCTATGTTAAACTGTACAGCGCTGCGTGACCCTAGTAGCGCTTTAGAAATGTTAAATAGTAGTAGTAGTAGTATTTAGGAAGAGCAGTGGCGTTCCTAGGGGGGCTGGCACCCGGGGCGGATCGCCGATTTGCCCCGCCCCCCCCCATGCAGCGCGGACCCCCCGGCAAAAGGACAACCCCGCAAAGAACCCCCCCCCCGCCGGGTGCACGCCGCCGGGGGGGTGCCGCGCGCGCCTGTAACCTGTTCCGGGGCAGAGAAGAAGCATGGAACAACGGAGGGCAGGCGCGCGCGGCACCCCCCCCCCCCCCCCCCCCGGCGGCGTGCACCCGGGGCGGACCGCACCCACCGCTCCCCCCTAGGAACGCCACTGAGGAAGAGACTATTATACCTTTTACTGCCACAATGAAATTATGCATTGTGCTGACTTTCAGGGCTTTGTGGGTCCCCTCTTTAGATGTGTGAGCAAATCAGTAAGTTTTATACTCTTAGAAGCTCATCTGATATAATTAATATCCTTCAGAGGATACTAGAGACACCGATTTAACAGTTCTGTGATGCAAAAAGGACACACTGATGGTTCCAGAATGTCACATTGGGCTCAAATGTTTCTGGCACATATCATTAATGTATCCTGATGCTACAAGACATTGGCAGATCCGAGTCAGGCAGAATTCCTCTCCCCAGAAAATGCATGATGCATCCATAATGGTTTGTCCAGCCTTCTTGTCACCCCTGTCCTGGAAGCAAACACAGAGGCAGCAGTCAAGGGAGGCTTTAACTGATTTTTCCGAGATCACGAGGAGCTCCAGTGGGGTTTTCAACAGGGTCCCCTAGTTCTCAGCCCACTGATCTAATTGTTAATCCATGCTTCCGCTCTACACTCTGCTGAAGGCTCAAGGTACAAGGACCTTCCTTGAGTCACTCCCAGAGGATATTTTTGGAATACGAACCTCCATTTCCGCTCACTCAGCCTCGCTGTGAAGCCCACATTAATAATATTTTTCTTTTTCAGTAGGATAAAGGGAAGAAAATGTACTTAGCCATTACTGAACTCTAATGAAATGCGAACCGGCACTCATAAATCTTTTATTACCTTAGATAGGTCAAGAGAATAGAACACAAACCTTCCTATAGTATCTGGGTAAATGAATGAATATGGAACAATGCTAGGGCTCCTCAGCTTGGAGAAAAGACGGCTGAGGGGAGATTTGATAGAGGTCTATAAAATAATGAGTGGAGTGGAATGTCCATTGAACATTATTAAAAATTTTTTTTTTTTTTTTTTTTTGGGGGGGGGGGGGGGGGGGGGGGTTGCCGGGTTCTTGAAGCCTGGATTGGCCACTGTCGGAGACAGGATGCTGGGCTTGATGGACCATTGTTCTTTTCCCAGTAATGGCAGTGTTTATGTTCTTATGTTTTATCTCTGGCTGGGTTGTGGTTTAATCTGAACCTAGTCCTTAGCAGCAGTCTAATCATTTAGGGCTCCTTTTACTAAGCAGAGGTAAGCCCAACGCTGGGCTTACCGCTCGCTCTATGGGAAGTACCGCCGGGTTACCGCAGCAGCCCGGCGGCACTTCCTACCCCTAGCGCACCGTCATTTCCGGTGCTACAAAAATGTATTTATTTTTGTAGCGCCGGAGTATACCCAGCGGTAACCGCTGCCCGTTTACCACTGGGTTAATGTGGGAGCCCTTACCGCCACCTCACAAGGTTGCCAAGAGGGGGGGGGCAGGGGGGACAAAATTCCCCGGGCCTCCAAGGGGGGCCCGGCACCGGGGTCAGGTCGCCGGTGCTGCAGTCCCCGATCTCGCCTGCCTGCCTCCTCGGCTCCGGGCCCCCTGCATTCGAAGCGGCAGTCACAGATCGCCTCCCTTCGGGCCTTCCCTCCCTGTGTCCCGCCCTCACGGAAACCGGAAGTTACATCAGACGAGGGCGGGACACAGGGAAGGAAGGCCAGAAGAGAGGCGATCTGCGACTGCCGCTTTGAATGCAGGGGGCGGAAGCGGGGCGGCCTTGCCCCGGGCCTGGCCTAGTCTCTGGGCGGCCCTGTCAATGGGTGGCGGTAAGTGCTCTCCCTCACATGGCCACATGGTAAGAGAAATCTAACCACATGATCATGGCTATTTTCAGCCTTTATTACTCGCTGCTGTAAAAAGGGCTACAGCGTGCGGCAAAAACAGCTCCCGTTGCTAGTGCAGGGGCGTAGCCAGACCTCGATAGGAGGGGGGGCCAGAGCCCGAGGTGGGGAGGCACTGTTTAGCCGCCTCCCCCCGCCGCTGCAACCGCTTGCTGGCGGGGATCCCCAATCCCCGGCAGCTGAAGAGTCTTCTTCAGCGCCAGTCGACTCCAGCACCTTCGTTTTGTGAGCATCTGTTTCTGATGCCTTACAGCCTGCAGGGGCTACATGCACGGTGCAGGACGTAAGGCGTCAGAAACAGATGATCTTACAACGAAGGCGCCGGAGTCGACCGGTGCTGAAGAAGACTCTTTGGCTGGCGGGGATTGGGGACCCCCACCAGCAAACAAGATACCTAATGATGCGGCGGCGGGGTGGGGGGCGGGCGGCAGCGGGGGGGGGGTCAAATGTAGAGGGGCCAGGGCATAATCTGTGGGGGCCCATGCCCCCGTGGCCCCACGTAGCTACGCCCCTGTGCTAGCGCAAGGCCCTTTTTACCGCATCTTAGCGAAAGGACCCCTTAGTGTTGAGGATCTCCAAAATAAATAGGCTTGATTACATTTGCCTGCATAGTGAGTCTAAGAGCTGGGTTAACGCACGCAAACACATCTTACGCATATTGATAATGGATAGTGTGAAAACCTGACTATCTAGGACAAGGCTTCTCAAACCTATACCAGGTACCCCATAGCCAGCTGGGATTTTCAGTATATCTACAATACACATTTATATAATGGCCAACAATTACAGATCGTTTGAAAATCAGATCATTTAGGGCACTCCACTGCCTGAACCGAGAGCCATTGGGTTAGGGAGCTCCTATACTTGCTGTGAGATTGATCATGCGCCTTAATAAGATGGCTTGAGCATGTAAATGATGCAAAGCCGAAAACCTACCTCCCCGTTCTTCCAAGCATGCAAGTGGCATCTCTTAACCATCACTGCCTCCCTGCAGGTCTGAAACAGCTGGTTTCCCAGGAAATTCACCCTGGTTGAAAAGGGAACCCATGAGGATGGAGCAAACCAGGCATGATGCTTCAGTTTTCATTTCGACAACTAAGCAAAAGCAAACCAAAATAAAATGTAGTTAAGATTCAGTTTATTAACACAAAATTGAACATATTTTTTATTTATTTACTAGTAAAAAAGGCCAGTTTCTGATGCAAATGAAACGGGGGCTAGCAAGGTTTTCTTCTGTGTGCATGTGGGAGTGTGTGTGTCCCTGCCCTCTGCCCTCTCTCCCTTCCCCTGTGCTGTCTGTCCCCTCCCCCCTCGAGTCGAGTCCTTCAGTGTTAAGTTTCTTGCTGTGCTGTGTTTGTGTTACAGAGATAGTGAGGGCTTCTGCCCTCTCTCCCTTCCCCTGTGCTGTCTTGTCCTCTCTGTCCCCTCCCCCCTCGGAGTCGAGTCCTTCAGTGTTAAGTTTCCTGCTGTGCTGTGTTTGTGTTACAGAGATAGTGAGGGCTTCTGCCCTCTCTCCCCTCCCCCCTCTGAGTCCTTCACTGTTACAGAGAGAGCGATTTGATTTCCTGCTTTGCTGTGTTTTCCTTCACTGTTTGTGTTACAGAGAGAGCGAGGGCGGGGCAGACATTCATGGGGAAACCGGATATCTCTCCCCCTTCACACTTCCGGCTGGAGGCTTCATTTAGAACGTTGGTGGTGCCTTTTATATATTGAGATAATCAAGCTTTAGTGTAAAAGTGCTTTTCGTCTGATTTTACTTTATCTGGTTGCTGTTTTTATACATCTTTTTAGCTTTGTGATTTGATGTGCTTAACTTGATGTGAGACTGAAGATTATTTGATATGTTCATTTGCTCTGCCTTGAAATTGTACTGAACAGTGGGCTATAAATATTTTGAATAAATAATAAAACTGTCTGCTAAAGAAAATAATCCATCTCATGTGGATAAGAAGGGCTAAATGCCTTCCTCCCGGTTTCAAAGGAATTTCCTTCATGTGGACCGTAACTGCCACATAGAAATAGAAGATGCTGTAAGACAATTTTTAAAGCCATTTATTCTGCTACACTGTCCGAAAATGTCGACTCTTTGCCAAGTAAAAGGTACACACGGATTTCCAATTGTATGCACTATAGGAGAAGTTTAAAATAAGGCATTCCCTGGGGGTGGGAGAAAGAATGCATATACTTGGAGCATTTTCAAAAGTATGCATGCTATTTTTAACTCCCTCCCACCCCCACTCCAACACCCACAGCAATTATTGGTAGAAAAATAGCAGGTGCCATGAGAAAACATACTTTGCATCAGTTAATATTCAAAGAGAAAACCACGTGCATAGATTGTCTTTGAAAATCAAACACGGACAGCCTGCTTTGTGATTATGTGGGCTGTTTGAAAATTGCACCTTTCTTGTGTCCAGTACAAAATATGATTTCAGGGAATGAGCTCCCCTCCCCCTTCACTCCCACCTCCGTGAAACCAGAAGCTGCCAGCATATAAAATCCAGTTTTACAAGATCATGACTGTGTATTTCGCTCTGGTGTATCCTTGTTAAAGGGAACAGGAACAGCATCATTTATTAATGCAAACCATCTTGGAAAGAAACACCAAAAGTAACGCCAACTTTTCAACAGATTGGTGCGTGTGCGTGCTCTGTGAATTTCCTCCTGCGCCAGTCAGGCCTGATCCTCCAAGCGTGTAGACTCAGTGGGCTGTTCTCACTTCTGCATTAGTTTTAATGACTTGGCTTAAAGAGGCACACAGTACTGCAACGAGGAAACATAACAAACAGCTTTACAAACAGTCTGGCAGGTTTGCTTTTTAATACATAGTATTTCCCATTCTTTTTTTCTTCCTCTGGGCTAAAGGCTAAACAAATTTAGAGTTACTTTTCAAAATATTTCTGTTCTTAAAAATGAACTGCAGCCAGAGGATGTGTTAACAGTGGTTAGCGTATCTAGGTTTTTAAAAAAAGTTTGGACAAGTTCCTGGAGGAAAAGTCCATAGTCTGCTATTGAGACAGACAAGGGGAAGCCACTGCTTTCCCTGCGATTGGTAGCCTGGAATGTTGCTACTATTTGGGTTTCTGCCAGGTATTTGTGACCTGGCTTGGCCACTGCTGGAAGCAGGATACTGGGCTAGATGAACCATTGGTCTGACCCAGTATGGCTGTTCCTATGTTTATTTATTGCATTTGTATCCCACATTTTCCCACCTATTTGCAGGCTCAATGTGGCTTATATGTCTTTCTATGTCTCTGTTACACCACTATCTTGTATTTCTAATGTCTGATAATGTCTTCTGTTATACCACTATCCTGTATTTCATGACCATGTAACCCAAAATCCTTCTGTAAAACCAAATGTATATCCTCTTCTCATTTCCAGTATCCATGATATATTGTAAGCCACATTGAGCCTGCAAAGAGGTGGGAAAACGTGGGATACAAATGCAATAAATAAATTATATAGTACCGTGGTGGCGTACGCCAGTTCCGGTATAACAGATATAGAGTGATATTGTAGAAGGTTCATGTGTGATAGACTCATTAGGGAATAGGGAGGAAGGGGTTAAGTTTTGTCCAGGTCGGGTAGTAGTTTCCTTGTGTTGCAGGATCGAGGCATTTAGGTTGGGTCATTGGGGTATGCCTTTTTGAATAGGTTAGTTTTTAGTAATTTCCGAAATTTTGGTAGATCATGCGTTGTTTTCATGGCGATTGGTAGTGCGTTCCATAGTTGCGAGCTTATAAAGGAGAATATTTACAGGTCAATATTCAGCCCAAAACTGTCCGTGCAGTAGCATTTTTGGAAATGCTAACCATTGCAGGCAGATTTCGGACCTAATATTCAGCACTATGGGCAAGATTCTATATATCACGCCTAAAACGTTGGCAAGCCGAAGGGGTCCTTTTATTAAGGTGCGCTGAAAATGGCTTGCGGTAGTGTAGGCGCAGGTTTTGGGAGCACGCCAATCCATTTTTCAGTGCACCTGTGAAAAAGGCCTCTTTTTTTTTTGCGAAAATGGACATGCAGCAAAATCAAAATTGCCGCGTGTCCATTTTGGGTCTGAGAGCTTACCGCCAGCCATTGACCTAGCGGTAAAGAATTCGGGCGGTAATGACCTACGCGCGTCAAATGCCATTTGGCGCGTCCAAAAAGAAAAATGAAATTACCGTAAGAGCCACGTGGTAGTTGGGCGTTAACTCCATTTTGGCACACGTTGGATGCACAGAGGCGCTTACGCAGCTTAGTAAAAGAGCCACTTAAATTCTGTGCAGTTTATAGAATATGCTGAGCGCAGGTCCACACAAATAACTTTAGTCGCAGGTAATTACGCCCAATAAAACCTGGTGTAAATGCTAATGCTTAAATTAGGCACAGACTGGGTGTATTCTATAACAATGTGCATACATTTTTAGAAACGCCCATTCCACATCCATGGCTACACGTTACAGAATACGCTTAGGCAGTTCTGTGCAGAAATTCTAATTAATGCCAATTAGTGTCGCTAATTGCTTAATTGGCAATTATCTGCTCCAATTGGCTTTTTAACCAATTAGGTTATGCACATTGTAATGGAATACGCTACCAAATAGGTAGCGTTTGAGCCCTTACTGCGAAGTTAATGGCTAGCGGTAAGGGCTCAGGCCGTAAATAGGCACACACTAGTTTTAATTTTTGCATACGCCCATTTCCTGGCCCATTAAAAAGTGCCCTTTGTCCCAGCCCCAGTAAAAAGTGGCCCAGCTTGTGCCCAAAAGACACGCCCACACTAAAATGAGAGTAAAACCAGGATTGGCTCAGCCTGTCCCTGAATGAACTGGATCTGTCATGTTTGTCATGTAGATGAAAATGCTATCCGCATACGGTTCAAACTTCTCCTTTTGACCTACAAGTGCATTCACTCCGCAGCTCCTCAGTACCTTTCCGCTCTCATCTCTCCCTACATTCCTCCCCGTGAACTCTGTTCGCTGGGTAAATGTCTCCTGTCATCCCCCTTCTCCCCCACTGCTAACTCCCGGCTCCGTTCCTTCTATCTCGCTGCTCCCTATGCCTGGAATAGACTCCCTGAGCCAGTACGTCAAGGTCAGTCTCTGGCTGTCTTCAAGTCTAGGCTTAAAGCCCACCTCTTTGCTACTGCTTTCGACTCCTAACCATGACTCTCTTACTCAACACCCTCACTTATCACCCCTACCACTGCAATTTCCCCACCCCTAGCTGTCTGTTCGTCTGTCCAATTTAGATTGTGAGCTCTGTTGAGCAGGGACTGTCTTTTCATGTTAATTTGTACAGCGCTGCGTAACTCTAGTAGCGCTATAGAAATGTTTAATAGTAGTAGTAGTAGTAGTAGTAGTAGATTTCCACGCAGAAATCTTGGCGCAATATATAGAATCCAGGGGTATGTGGCTGCCAGACCTGAATATCTGGGTCTTTAGTGGGCCTTGGAAGTTAGCTGGCTACCGCCAATATTTAATTCTGGCACCCAGATAGCTAACCGGGCAAATTGGAACAGCTATTTATCAGCACCTGGCACGGCCATCATGATTTAACGATAGAAGCTTTCCTACCCAGTTAAATCATGCTATCAACTCGTTAGTTTTTCTGATCTGGCTTTATCCTCCTCAAATGGCCTTAGCCTTAATTTATTTATTTTATTAGAGCCTAGTAAAAAAAATGCCCGTTTTGGACACAAATGAAATGGGCGCTAGCAAGGTTTTCCTGCTCTCACCTCTCATGTCGCTGCGCTCCCCCGGGGTTCTACTCCAGGGGCAGTGACGTCAGAGGAGTAGGGGATGCAGAGCTGACAGCCGATGGCTGATTGCGGTGCCCCGCTTCCTTTTTAACACAGCTGACGTCGGACGGAGGGAGGGGGGGAGCGGCGGCGATCTGTGGTGGAGGGTTGAGTAGTGGGTGCGGCGACCTTGGGGGAGTGGAGGGTGGTAGCGGTGGCAATGTGGGGGGGGGGGGTGTAGGGCTGAGCGATGCGATTCGCTGAGTGTCATAGCCCCGCCCTCGACTTCATCACGTTGTGACGCAAGGGCGAGGCAGACACTCATGGGGAAAAATTCCGATCTATGCCACCTCAGAAGTTGCAGCTTCATTAGAACGTTGGGGTTGCGAATTATGTCCAGAAGGGGCGTGGCTGAGGGCGGGTCTACGAGTGACAGTGAGTGGTGCTGACAGCCTAGCCTACCAACAGTGCAGGGCTTCAGTGTTTCCCTGCCACAGAGTGAGCTTCAGAATGTTTGAGGTGAGAATTATTTATATAGATTGATATAATGCCACTCGTAATAATACATCGGTTTACAATAATTAAAAATGAAAAAAAAAAGTCTAATCAGAAAATATAGTTGAAAACAGCCAGGTTTTGAGAAGAGTTTTAAACCCTCAAGTCTTCTAATGGACCAGCTGATGCCTGTGCAGGTGTCTTGCGTTTCGAATGTGCTTGAAAACGTTTTTCTCATTCGATTTTGAGGCCTTTTCAAGTCTATCTGCTCTCTTGGCTCAACTTTTATTAACGTTTCACTTCTAAATTGCCAGTGCTTTTGCACCTTTCTTATTTTTTTCATTCGATCCTATTTTCCATTAGCGAAAGAATGCCTTTTTGGCTTTAATAAGCGCTGTCGCAGCAGTATTTTGCCGTGCTGGCAGGTGCTTGTTTTTCTTTCAGCCTTTTATAAGTTGTGGAATACATTTCATCTGGGTTTCCAAGATTGTATTTTTAAATGATCTTGATGTCTCACAGAGAATTTTAATCCTCGTGTCTGCTCCTTTTAGTTTCTCTCTAATTAGCTTACTCATTAAATTACACATTATTGCAGTAGAAAGGATGTAGCAATCAGAACTGAGATGCCAAGGTCAAGATGTCTCAAGTTCCACTAATATTTTAAAACAAGGTCTGTTGCCACGGAGCCTGTTCTAAATTACAAGGAGAAATAGATATTTATGCACTGGTTAAATACAGGAGGAACATCCATTCCTAAGTATCTAAATATCCTCAGGGACAACATGGCAACAGAAACATCTATGTGATAGTTTGGCAGAACATACATGTTCATGTCCCAGTACATACACCAGGGGCGTAGCCAGAGAACAGATTTTGGGTGGGCCTAGGCAAGAAGTGGGTGGGTACCAAGTGTTCTCCTCCCCCCCCCCCCCCCAAAAAAAACCCAATATCTCAGCTGGCGGGAAACAAATTCTTTCCACCTTGGCAGTCTGCAGCAGGCATGCGATGAAAACTGAGCATGCACAAAGGCCCGTATGGTGGAGAGTAGCGTTTTCGTTACCATCGGGGGAAGACTTCAGCTGGCGGAGTTTGGGATCCCCACCAGCTACCGCTAAATGTGTGCTACTGTTGGGTGGGCCTGAGCCTTAAGTGGATGGGCCCCAGCCCACCCAGGCCCACCTGTGGCAACGCCACTGACATACACATGTATGTTAGCCATTGAGAAACATACACAGCCATGTCTTCCGATGCTGTGACAGTGCTGGATATCCTTGGTCTGTATCTATTTTGAAGGGGGCAAGAAACACTGAAGGATTAAAGAAGCAACCTCTTCTTTTCCCTCCAGTGCAGCGCTGCTGAAAACAAGCACTTTTGAAAACCTAGACGTCCTGGAATGTGGGTGTAAACCCTGCTGTAATCTTTTTGGACATAGACGCGCATTTCCCCTTCTGAAATGGTTCTGAAACGGGGAATGCATGTTTAACTTTTTTGCTCCAAACATGCCTCCTTGCTATATGCATTTTCTTGAGTTTTAGAACAGAGAGTTGCATGGGGACAGAAATTTAACCCGTCTCACCTATCCCTGCTGGAATCCCACCTGATCCTACTGAAATCTTACTTGTCACCCACAAGAATATAACCCATCCCAACTAGAATTTAATGGTACCTAAAATAAATCCGGTTGGCTCTCTCAGTCTTTCTGAGCTCAAGCTGCAGTATTGCAGGCAAAGAAGGAACAGAACTTGGAACCCTCTGGTGTGCCCGTGTAAGACCAGGGTTGCCAGGTGGAAACATTTTTTCCCACCCAAACGAGCCCAAAACCCGCCCAAAGTCAAACCCCGCCCCTGACACCCCCACCCCCGCGTCATCACTCCGCCCCCGCCGTCATCAACCCCGCCCCCGCCATCATCAGCCCCGCCTCCCTGTCATTGGCCCCACCTCCCCCGTCATCGGCCCCG